>NC_138085.1:32527980-34013813 GCF_964212035.1 Myotis nattereri
GTATATATATATATATATATATATATATATATATATATATGCATATATATATAATTTCCCTTTGAAGCATGCTTTTTCTAAAAAAATCCTGTTAGTAGGAAATAATCTAATTACTAATTTTGCAACTCAATTGAAATGTATCTCTCAAGTAACTTTTTTTTCCTCTAGGCTATTTATGTTTTAACAAAAGGATTATTTTCTAAAATTTATGAGAATTCATGGTAGCAGCTACATGATACAGGCGTGGGACTTTGGATAGGAAATTTCCCTTACCATTTCATTACACACTGATGATCATACAAAGTTCGTGGATCAAGGCTGTCCTAACAAGATATGTAAAGCACATGGGCATGTTGAGGCTGCTCTGATTCTTTGAGAGAAATGAAAGCGGACATGATTGGGTTAAGCAGCATACATCACATGCTTATTTTCCCATCAGCTTACAAAGAATGTGGCTCAAATATTATTTTCTTTCCTTTTTTTTGGTTAATCATCAGCTGAGGTTATTTTTCCCATTGATTTTTTTACAGAGAGTAAAAGGAAGGGGGAGAAACAGACAGAGAAACATTGGTGTGAGAGAGACACATCGATTGTTGCCGCCTGCATGCACCCCAACTGGGGCCAGGATTGAACCTGCAACTGAGGTATATGCCCTTGATTGGAATCAAACCCAAGACCCTTCAGTCTGCAGATGAATTCTCTAACCACTTAACAAATCGGCTAGGGTACAAATATTATTTTCTTATGTTTTTAAAATTTACCTCATTGCATGTATACTGAAAAGCACACCTAATTTGCCGTGTTTGATTTTATAACTGAAGAGGAATTACTTAAATTCAATGGCACTACTTACCAGAACCACCTCTCTGGATATACATAAATGGCTTTATTTTTTGCTGGATACCTTTCAACATTAATTTTTATAAAGCATTTCCAGAAGGAGTTTTTAGTGTTTTTTCATTAATTCATTTGGCTTTATGGCAGAACTAGTTTTACATCATAGGTGCACAGAAAAATATATAACTGTAATGTATTTGCCCTAAAGGTCAGTTATAATAGGACATTAACTTCTGAAAAAACATCAGAGTCCTAACATTTGAGTTGCTCTAAAAATTTATTCAACTTTAGGTTTAAATAGGAACATACCATTCTATCATAAAGGTAAAGTGGGAAAATAATTTGAAATGTAAGTTATTTTTTAAAAATATATATTTATTGATTTCAGAGAGGAATGGAGAAAGAGACAGAAACATCAATGATGAAAGAGAATCATTGATCAGCTGTCTCCTGCATGCCCCCTACTGGGATTGAGCCTGCAACCCCGGGCATGTGCCCTTGACTGGAATTGAACCAGGGACCCTTCAGTCTGCAGCCCGACACTCCATCCACTGAGCCAAACCAGATAGGGTGAAATATAATTAATTTTAAATAATTATTGCATGTATCTTTTTATGTAGATTATTTTCTGTTTATTTGTATTGTTTAAATAGTACTTTTGCTGAGCTCTAACTCACATGTGCTCTGACACATCAATGGCCTTATCAGATGGTCATTCATCTTTAAAGCAAGAACATAATGATGATGGTAATAGGCCAATATAGAATTAATTATATCATATCTTTGGCTTTAGGACTGATGTTGTATCCATATGTGGATACATATTAAAAAATATTTCATTTGATAAATATATTTTCTATCTCACCAAACCATAATAAAAGTTACCTCAAAGTTACCAAATTTATATTAATGCACAGATTTTGGGTGTTTTATACTTGCCAGTAGGGCATTCTATGCCTGTTTATCAGATTAATGTTCAAGATCAAACACAATAATGTTTTGCTCTGAAACAATTTATTTGATAGGATCAAAGAGTTCGCATGCCAACACATAGGCCACAAAAATTAGCAGTATAGTATATGTTATTTTCCTATTATATTCTCTGGTCCAAAATTTATCTTCAGGAGATCACCATTACACCACTGTTTCTCGAGCAAGGATATTAAGAAAAAGGTGATCACGCTCCAAAATGGCTGTGTGTGTAAATTTGAAGAAAACACCTAGAACTTGCCTGAAATCCTTGCTCGAGTTAACACACCACTTATTAAATTTATCCAATATGTAGTTATTGAGTAACTCCTAAATCTTAGTTGTAATGTTAGTTTTGGGGAAAATAAATAGTGAATGAGAAAAAACTTATACCCTCAAGAAGTTTAAATGACATTGAATAAGAAAGTTACATAATTTAAATATTGTGTGAGAAAAGTGTGATACATACTACTGTAGCAGTGTGGCAGTCACTCAAACTGCACATAGTTGTGCAAATTTTACTTCGTTATGCCAATTTTCTTCTTTATATTAACATTTGCAAGCCTGCTAAGCAGTATGGGACTAGAGTGTGGTTGGTTGCCACTGGGTGCTCTGTTTAGCACCTTGGAATCTTACATGCTGTCTCATCTCCTTTCTCCTAATTTTTAAGATGCAGTTTGTAGAAGTAGATGTTTAGGACATCAGATGTGTTGGAGAAGTAAGCTGTAGGCCAAACTTCAGAAATACTCCTGTGGCATTCACAACTCTCCCCTGAGAATGCATCAACAGCTGCCATTGTCAGGAAGGAGAGCAATGTGCAAGGAGCTGGGCTTTCTGGAAGTGACATGTTCCAAGACAACATTATCTCAGCTGTGACCCCATAGCAACAAAAGCAGATTCCCTCTGCTCTAATTATTTAAAAATATATATATATTTTTTTTTATTGGAGAGAGAGAAAGAGAGAGAGAGAGAGAGAGAGAGAGAGAGAGAGAGAGAGAGAGAGAACAAGAGAAAGGAATATCCATGTGAGAGAGAAACATCGATGGGTTGCCTCCTGAATACACCCTGACCAGAGGATGGGGCTGTAATTGGGTCATGTGGCCCTGTCTCGGACTTGAACAAGCGACTTTTCAGTGCATGGGACAATGCTCAAAAAAATTGAGGCACACTAGCCAGAGCTGCTCTACTTCTTGACATTCACTGCTTGAGTAAAATACTTGTTTTAATGACCATAAACACAGACACACATACACACCCCCAACACACACCCTTATATTAGAATCAATAGAGCCAGCAGAAATAGCAGAAGCACTAACACGGCTTCATTTCTACTTCATGAGAGCTTCTACTTGGCATAATTCAGGCATGTGCAGAACCTGGACTGCAAGGTTATTTGAGGAAGGCAATCTTTAACTGTCCAGCCTCTAGCATACGCTAAAAAATGCAAAAGAGGAGTTGGCATGAAGTCAATAATGCAGTTAATAAGCCAATCTGCTATCTCTGCCACAACCAGGAAGGGAGAAAATGTGACTTAATCTTACATTCAAGTTGAATAAGGAATGTCTCATATTCAAACAAATCAAGTAAATGCAAGGGAGGATGCATTCTCCTAGGAGAAATTTTTCTCAGAGAACAACAAAGGCCTGACCTAATTTTGAGAATAACCTTTTCCTTTTTTTCCCTTTCTTAAAGTGCTCAGATTGTAATAGACAGCTGGTCTGTTCCACAAATTTCCAAAAAAAAAAAAAAATAAAATTGGATTTTTGACTAAAGCGTAGTCTTGCTCACTTTTTTCAATTTCACTACCATCTTGAGCTTGAAAAAGCGTATCAAAAAAGCAAGAAAACAACCCTTTTTTTATTGAATTTATTGGGGTGATATTGGTTAATACAATTATACAGGAATCAGGTATGCAATTCTACAAAGTCATCTGTATATTGAAGAGGGTGGGGGGAGGTAGAAGGTAAACGCTACCCTCTTTTACTTTGAATCCTTCCTCTCGATTTGTATTAGCATTCATATAACATTAACATCGTCTTATTTTATACTCTAAATCAAAAGAGAGATAAGCACAGGGATATTGTGTTAAAGTGTTTCCCACTACCCAATCTTAAAAGCCTTAAATGCTACATTATCTACAAAAGGTGTAATTGCCTGACTTGGAGGTGAAACTACCCATCCCAGACTCTGAGGCTTATGAACAATAGAAATTTATTTCTCAGTTCTGGAGGTTAGACGTCCAAGATCAGGGTATGGGCGTGGCCAGGTTCTGCTGAAATCTCTCCTGTAGGCTGCAGAAGGCAGATTTCTCCCTGTGTCTTCACATGGTGGAAGGGGCTACAGAGCTCTGTTGGGACTCTTTAATGAAAGTCCTTACTACACTCTCGAGAGAGACACAAACATTCCATCCACAGCACTAGCTTTTATCTTTTTAGTCAGAAAAGTGACCATTTGCAAATATATTTCTTATTCATCTGAATACTGTCATTAAAACAAACAAACAAACCACAGGTGGCAATCCGCTTCCAGGCAGGCAACATTTTCATCATGAAAGAGTGAGTGCTCAGAGGAGTTAAAGCAAAGTTTGCCTAACGAGGTGGGTATGAACCCAGCATGGGGACCTCACATGGGCTGCTGCTTGGTCTCCAATTAGCTCACTGCTTGAAGCTCCACTGAGTAATTTTTTTTAATGTTAATGAAATAAAGGCTTCATTTGAAAGCAGAAAACTGCAAATTGGATACAGGGTGCTAATATATATGTTCTCATGTGTTCCTTCTATGCTATACATAGAATATCAAGATATAGAAACATTCAATATAAAAGAATGAAAAAATATTCCACTCAAATGCTCATAAAATAAGATGATTTTATCCTATCTAATAGAAGAGTAATATGCAAATTGACCATCACCCCAACATAAAAAGATGGCCACCCTCATGTGGACACAAGATGGCCAGCAGGGGAGGGCAGTTGCGGGTGATCAGGCCTGAAGGGGAGGACAGTTGGGGGGGGGGACCCAGGACAGCAGGGGAGGGCAGTTGGGGGCAAACAGTCCTGCAGGGGAGGGCAGTTGGGGGTGACCAGACCTTCAGGGGAGGGCAGCTGGGGGTGACTGGGCCTGTAGGGGAGGGAAGTTAGGGGAGACCAGGCTGGCAAGAAAGGGCAGTTGGGGGCGATCAGGCTGGCAGGGGAGCAATTAGACATTGATCAGGCTGGCAGGGGAGTGGTTAGGGAGTGATCAGGCTGGCAGGCAGAAGCAGTTAGGGACAATCAAGCAGGCAGGCAGGCGAGCAGTTGGGAGCCAGTAGTCCTGGATTGTGAGAGGGAAGTCCGACTGCCATTTGGTGGGACCGAGCCTAAATGAGCAGTCGGACATTGTTCAAAGGGTCCCAGATTGGAGAGGATGCAAACTGGGCTGAGGGACACACACACCTCCTCCCCCCGCCCCTGTGCATGAATTTCATGCACTGGGCCTCTAGTATTACTATAACTGAGTAGCCTTTAAGACTAAACAATACTTGAGGTAGAGGGTCACTTCATGGTAATAATCAATTCACAAGTAAGATATAATTTTGAAGACAAATGTACCTGATGATAAAGCCTCAAGATATATAAATGGAAAGATAAATAATTGATAACGTTTAGATAGATTTACAAGTATCTTTGTAACTGATAAAATAGGCCATGATTTTATAAAGCTATGGAACATTGCAATAACAATTGACAAACTTGACTACCTGTCCTCTGGAACCTTGCACTAAACACCTGCAACCTGTCAAGTATGTTATTTTTATTTCCACATTTAACAGATAAAAAACATTTTCATATCCTGATCCAAAAAGCAAGACTCATAAATTTCAAAGCACTGAAATAATAATGAAGGTGAACCAGAAGTCAACAAAACAAAAACAAAAATGCAAACAACATTCTTGGAAATTTAGAAATACATTAGCTCATGGGTAAAAGATTAACTCATTAAGGAAATTAGAAGTTGTACTTAATTGAAAAAGCTATATACATATTACAACTTGTGAAGTGCTGTTAAATATATCCTTGCAGGGAAATAGATTTAAATGGTTTCATTATAAGAGCATAAAGGTGGAAAGTCAATAAATTAAGCTTTTTTTTTTTTTTTTTTTTTTCCTGGTATTAAGAGGAAGATCACTTAACCTCAAGAAAGTAGAAGAAATGAGTGAAACATTAAAAATGAGAAAAAAAGTGAAACTGAATAAAACATATAACAAAATCAACATATGCTAAAAATTATAATTTATTCAATAAAAGACCTAGAAAAAATCTCAGACAAAACATCAGTTATGAAAAGGATTCATTACTACATAGATCTAGTAAGATTAAAGAGACCAGCCCTAACTGGTTTGGCTCAGTGGATAGAGAGTCGGCTGCAGACTCAAGGGTCCCAGGTTCAATTCCAGTTAAGGGCATGTACCTTGGTTGCGGGCACATACCCAGTAGGGAGTATGCAGGAGGCAGCTGATTGATATTTCTAATTCTCTATCCCTCTCCCTTCCTCTCTGTAAAATAAAATATATTTTAAAAAAATATTAAGGAGACCAAAAAAAGCATAGAAAATATCTAAATATCTATGTCAAAGTATGTATACATTTAGGAGGAATATAATTCACAGAAAAATACAGCTTATCAAAAGTACCTAAAAACCTTTTACTGTTTAATATGTTTCTATTTTTTAATTTAATTTAATTTTTTAGGGAGATGGAGAGAGATGACAAACATCAATTGGCTGCCTCCTGCACACTCACACTGGGATTCAAGCTCATAACTAGAGCATGTGTGGTGACCTCTTGGTGCATGGGATGATGCTCAACCAGCTGAGCAACACTGGCCTGGACTGAAAACATTTTTTCAAAAAAAACGAGAGAGAGAGAGAGATAAATTGATTCCATGATTAAAGCCATAATTACAGCCGAAACCGGTTTGGCTCAGTGGATAGAGCGTCAGCCTGCGGACTGAAAAGTCCCAGGTTCGATTCCGGTCAGGGGCATGTGCCTGGGTTGCGGGCACATCCCCAGTAGGAGATGTGCAGGAGGCAGCTGATCAATGTTTCTCTCTCATCGATATTTCTAACTCTCTCTGTCTCTCTCCCTTCCTCTCTGTAAAAAATCAATAATATATATATATATATAAAGCCATAACTACAAATTAATCTTCAGGCTCTAACAGCTTGACCAGTGAATTCAGATACATGAAGATAAAGTAATGCCAAATATAAAATAATTTTTCCTAAGGTAATATAAAGATAAAAATTCTGGTTGATTTTAGGACCCCAGCATATCACTGTACTGAAAAGGAACATTTTAGGCCAATGTCACATAAACACAGATGTAAAACCTCTAAAAAAATATTAGTATACAGAATCTGTCTATACTAATAAAAGGGAAATATGCTAATTAGACCAGATAGACTGGACGTCTTCTGGATGTCCTTCCAGATATCCTTTCAGACAAAGCCATGGTGGCGGAAGCTGAGGCAAAGGCGGTTACAGGCAATCAGGTAGGCAGGCAGAGCAGTTAGGGGCAATCAGACAGGCGGGCAGAGTTGGTAAGTGGCAATCAGGCAGGCAGGCAGAGCAGTTAGGGGCGATCAGGTGAGCGGACAGGAGCCAGCGGTCCCAGATTGCGAGAGGGATGCCGGACATTCCTTGAGGGGTCCCGGATTGGAGAGAGTGCAGACCAGGCTAAAGGACCACCCCCCCTAAACACAAATTTTGTGCACCAGGTCTCTAGTTAATATATAAAATGCATAATATATTGCAAACATAATTTGAGTTTATTATAAAGATTCCAAGTTTAGTTAAGCATTAAACATTATGTACTGGAACACATTATATCATCAAGATAAAAACAAAAACATACTAACATCTTAATTGATTCAGAGAAAATATTCCTCAATAAATTTCAAGACCAATTGTTACTTTCAAAAGTTCAGTAAATTAGGAAAAGAAAGCAAACTACATTAAACCGCTAAAATATGTGCATTTATTATTTCTCACTTCTTAACAAATTACCCCAAACTTAGTGGTTTAAAAACACAGCCACACAGTGTTTGTGGTCCTTAAATTAGGTCCAGCTTCGGTGGGTACTTCTGACTCCATGGGTGTAATGGAGCTGCAGCCAAGGTAGCCCTTGACCTCAGCACACTTCAGCTTTGGGATGGTTCCGCTTCCAAGTTCACTCCCATGGCTGCTGGCAGGCTCAGGCTCTCCTTGGCGATTGGCCAGAGCGACATCACGTGAGTCTTCCTAGAGGAACACTCAAAACGTGCACCTCGCTTCCTACAGAGCCAGGGCTCCAAAGCAAGAGAGCGGGTAACCTAGGGTCAGAAGTGACAGCTCACAGGTCACCTCCGTGTACTGTATTCTTTAGGAATGAGGGACCCGCAAGGGCTGCAGATTACGCAAGGGGTCGGATATCTGCAATCAGTAATGACTGGGAGCCATCGCAGAGGCTGTGGACCCCAAGATGTCAGCATCAATAACAACTAAAAAGACAGTCAGCACTTCTCCCAGTGGATACGAGTTTGAAAGTGTTTCCTCTGAGCGTGGGGAAAAAACACACACAGGGCTCTTTCACTTATTCAAAACAGTACTGAAGTTCCTTCCAGTGCTATGAAGAAGGAAAATAACCAGCATTAGGTGACCTCAAGGAAAATGAATTATAAAATCACTCTCTGCAGAAGGCATGTTTATGTATATAAAATTTAAAAACATACAGATAACAGCGTTAAAAAGTGATTATTTGAAGAGACCATTCTAAATTGCGTAAGACTAGTAAGAAAAAAAAAATAGCAGCAAATTTATCAAAAGGAGTCGAAGCTCTAAAACACTATTGAGAGAAATTAACGGAGAGTTGGATAAAATGAGGAATATACCATGTTCATGAATTGAAAAACAAAATATTGGGAAGATGTCAATCTTCTCCCAATCCCAGTGAATTCAATCAAAACACCAGCACGTTTGGTTGCAAATCAATCTAATTGTTTTTTAATTTTAAAAAAGGAAGAGAACAAACAATTAAACACACACATATACAAAACCAATCCAAAGACGTAGAAGCATGGAACAGACTGATGGATTTTAGAGGGAATGGGGGGGGGGGGGGGTGGATGGGAAGTGACTAACATGGCAACTTACATGCATGTATGCATAACCCACGGACACAGACAATAGTGGTGAGGCCTGGGAGGGGCAGGCACAGGATGGAGGGGTCAACGGGAAAAAAACAAACCCACAAACAAAGGGGGGATCTTTTACACTTTCAACAATAAAAATAAATTAAAAACAAGACAAGACAAAAAGAACAACTCAGAAGGTTACATGTCACAACTTATTTTATTAGTTTACAAGTCATATTTTATAGTTTCATTGAGAAAAGCGGTACAGTATTAGGAATTAGCACAGAAAAAAAGATCAGTGTTATACCACAGACCTTTTCAGAAGAAGACTCTTTCAGATATGGCCAGTTAACATGATAAAGTGTGAATTCATTAAATAAGAAAAATAGAAAGCAGGGGCCGGGGGCGGTAACGTCCCATTCATGGGCCTTTTCAGGCTTTCAAATCCTGTAGCATGGCCCTGCCAAGGCTTTAGGCGTGAGTTAATTAAATGTTTGACCAAATATAGCAGGCTAATTATTTTTTTTTTTTTATTTCCCTTCAGCCCCTCAGCCCCGCAACCCCCCCCTCACTCCAGCCCAGGGTGCTCTCCAGGCTAATTTTTAAGTTGGTAATTTGTATGGACCGTGAATAACATTATAAATATCCAAATGGCTCTTGGCAGAAAAACGCCTCCTGACCCCTGCTATAAAGAGTACATTTCTCTATGTTAAAAGAGCTTATGTTTATCAAAGACTCAGTTAGAAAAAGGAGAGCAAGCACACTATCATTTCAAAGATATTTGAGACACATGTAATCTTGAAAGATGTAAGACTTGTGACCAGAATGTGTTTAACATCCCCACCAAAAATCCTTATTAAAACATCAATAGAATATTGATAAAATATTTGAGATCCAAAAGAGTCAAATGGCAAATCAATATATGAAATTGTGTGCAAATTTACTAATAAAGACAATGCATATGATGTGTACAAATAATTGTCATGTAGACCATAAACACTAACTAGACCGTTGTTCATTAACATCTAGCAGTCAAAGAGAACCAGGTTTAGTACATTAAATCCAATAAATAATAATCAGAGCAGCAGGTAAACATAAACTATTTAATTTGCATTAGTTAATCATTTCAGTAATGTTACCTCTACAATTTTTTATACCCTTTATAAACTTAAAAGAAATTCTTATGGGCTTTACAAAATTGGATCTTGGTTTTTTTTAAAAGTTTCTCATCTTTTTATTCTAGTGGCTTCTTTGGGCTCCTTTCTTAGTGTTTTATAGTTATACTATGCTTTGTATTTCACAAAGTGAGTTCTCATATCTCACCCCCAGGGTGCCTCTAAATAACTCTGTAGGTGATTGAACTAAGTTTTTAGAGCTAAGAAGTAGAAAACGCTACTAATTTAGAATCAGGGTGACTTTCTTCCATTTAAGTTACCACTGTTTCGGTTTTAATTTTATGAACAAAGTAAGTAACTAATTTATTTCCGATTTAGTGTCATCTTACCTAATAATAGACAAACATGTTAATTGACCATACCTTCACTATGCTAACCAGCCAATCAGGAGAGTATGTAAATTAATCCAATAAAGATGGCAGTTAATATGCATATGTGGGCTCCAAGCAGTGGAGCGAAGCCTGATGGCCCCAGGGCCAGAGCAGTGAAGTGTGAAGGCTCCGGGGCTGGCTGTGGCCCGAGCCCGGCCAGAGCGAAGGCCTGGGTCCCGGGTGCCAGAGGCCAACCGGTGCCAGCAGTCAAGGGAAGGGAAGGCCGATTGCACGAATCTCTTCGTGCAACAGGCCTCTAGTTTCTCATAAAATGCAAAAAAATATAGTTGCATTTTCCTCCCCGTATTGTTAAGCAAACTCTATGAGATGGTACGTTTGACCATTTAGACATGGCAAAAATGAGACAGGTGATGATGATGATCATGATGAATTTGTGGAGTTTGCTTGAGCTTATTTTTTTCTCTTATTTCTATACCAATCAGGAAAAAAAATGGCTGTGAGAAATTATGAATGTGGAATGAGTATATACTCCAGCCATATGTTCAACTAGCATGAAAAGGAATTTTTGGCAAATGAATAGTTAATTGAAAACCATCACTGTGCACACATTTGTAGCTAAGCAACAAACTAAAATTATCCTGTAATTCTACTGCCCATTTTATCTTAGATTCATTAAATAAAGTCCTCCCAAGATCCACCTAGATTTTTTTTTATCATCTTTGTATATGACTTTTTATTTCCTTTTGAAGTGGCTATGTGCTAATATGATTTTGCAAACCAACATAGAGCTATCTTTTTAAATGAAATGTACATACCAACAGATTGATGCCTAATGCAGTACGAAGTCCTATTTATGTTGGAAGCATTGGATTAATTTTATTTAAACTGTGACATAATGCAGTTTCCATGGGAAACTGGACCCTCATCAAGCCAAGCGAGGCTCCGTGTAGTTTATTTCTGATTCAGAGGAGCTTGCCAGCTTCTTGTCCTAAGGTGTTTACTGAATATATAATCCCGTTAATTTGGTGGAGATGACGCACATTGATCCCTTGCACAGGTGTTCTTCTTTTTTTTAAATTTATTTCTGTTCCTTTTTGTTTTGTCTGGTTCGTTGGTCCTATTTTGTTTAATTCTTTCTAAAGGGACAGGGAAAAAATTATTACAAAGAAAAAATTATTTTAAAACATGTTGGAAATAATAGCTCAGTTATGAATTTCTGAATGCTGAATAATTATCAAAGATGTTGTTTAGCATTTCAAATATTTAAGTCAACCTTTACAATGTAAAGTATAAAATTGATATATCCGTTATATGCAATAGATGCATACTCTACCATAAACTAAAGTAGAATTTTACTCTCAAACGTTTTTACTGAAACAAAGAGAATAAGAGAGAGAAACAGAATATAATAAATTCCTTTTCTTGCCACTGCCTAATTAATTCTGTAGTCTCTGAATCATTTTAATGCTAGGAATGAGGACATGTGTTTGTTTTGCACTGAATTTACACTGCCAATTCAGGAATGTTCTGAGGGGCACTATGGCTTGTTAAGTAGAAAAGCATCATACGCCACTCACAACAAGGGACCATTTGAAAATTGTGAATTCTAGGTATTTTTTGACTAAACATATAAATCAAACACCTTCAATGTATGTGGGTTGGATGCCTTTTATATACCCAAATTCTGCTAAATTAGAATGTAAGAGTGAAGCAAAATGAGAAAACACAGTTTCTCTACCTTCAGAGTACTAACAATAGGGCACAAACACACATACATAAATACAATTATATCAGCATCATTGATAAGGGAAAGGCTACGATAAATAATATAACTGACTTGAAATAGCACACTTATGAACAAAGTGGTATTGAAGGATGTAATACCAAATTGAAAGAGACAGGGGATCTAATGTGTTTTATATGACCTAGGTTGCTTTATACCTGCAAGTTATGTGTCATCGTTATGAATGTTGCTTTACACATGTAACTCTGAGACTACTGTCAAAGTAATAAGGGAAAGAATGAAGAATCTGTTACTGCTTTGCTCTACTTAATGTGGTTTATGCTGAAAATCAGGCATCACACACATATGCATTACAAACTTGCTTTTTGCACTTTCTGCTTTTGTACATGCTTTCACATAAAATGTCATTATTGCAAAGAGCAGTGTTTCTATGTGTCTTCCCCCCCGGACCCCAGGTGTATCTACTTGCCTACACTGAGAACTTCCTTCTCAGCCCCACTGACACATTAACTGAGTAGTAGCTACCTTACTGGTTGTCAGAAAGGCCATTGATGTAATAATTTACCTTACAATGTTTATTTGTCTCACTATGATCATTACTAACATGACCATCTGTATCAAATTATTATATCAATGGCAAAAAATAACAAAATACCCAAGAATAAACTTAAACAAAGGATTTGAAAGACTTATACATGAAAACTACAAAGCATTATTAAAAGAATTTGAAAAATACACAGAGAAATGGAAAGATATCCTGTGTTCATGGATTAGAAGAACCCATATAGTTAAAATGGCCATATTACCCAGAGCAATATACAGATTTAATGCTATATTTTCTCTCTCTCTCTTCTCTCTCTCTCTCTCTCTCTCTCTCTCTCTCTCTCTCTCTCTCTCTCTCTCCAAAAAGTCTTCTTTAATCTTTCTTTGGTTTTCTCTTACTTGTTTTCCCCAGAGGGCCTTTTCCTATATGTATGATATCTATAATATCAATGCAGATCTATCTATCTATCTATCTATCTATCTATCTATCTATCTATCATCTATCTATCTATCTATCATCTATCTATCATCTTTCATCTATTTACCTATGGATCATCTATCATCAATACGTTATTCCAATTTATTGCTCTGTGTGTGTGTGTGTGTGTGTGTGTGTGTGTGTTCCATGAAATCCTGCTGGTTCAATTTCTCTAGTAAAACCCTTATTGATGCAGAATTTGGTACCAAGAATGGATCTACAGGAGAGGAATTTTAAGGAACAGTTTCTGATGTTGGTTATTTCATATAATTCTATTTAAAAACATTTATGATTCTGTTTCCAGTGATAAATAGGGCAATGGTTATCCATGTCATTATATGTCAATAGCGGTACACAAAAATATCTCCAGTGGATACTCCTAATCCAATATTTATGAAAGGTAAGGTTCTGGGTACTTGAGTATTTGATACCTTAGAAAATTTTAGTAAACTAAAAAGTATAATGACTATGTGGTACACCTGAAATTAATATAATTTTATGTCAATTATACTTCAATAAAAAGGCAGGACAATTTAAAAAAGATCACATGGTCCAGTATTCATCTGCCACTTAGATTTAATTCAGGGTTTTTAAAAGCTAGAATATAATGGAATTGGTTGGTCACTCTTATCTGTTTAGGAGAAATTAGGAAATACAAAGTTTGAGCTTGGAACTTCCAATGCCCAACTCAAGGTCCAAATTACCTTCAAGTATGTCTGGAAAAAAACCTCTATCTCTTGTAGATGCAAGGCCAAGATTTTCTTTTCCTTTTTAAACTTTATTATTGAAAGTATTACAAATGTGCCCCATTTTTTCCCATTGACCTCCTCCACCCTGCTCCGTCTCCCGCCCGAAACTTTCCCCACACTATTGATTTTTCATGGGCTATGGAGATCCTATATAATAAAAGCCTAATATTCTAATTGACTGAACAGCAGAACAACCAGTTGCTATGATGTGCACTGACCACCAGGGGGTAGACGCTCACTGCAGCACCTGTTCCCAGAGAGAAGCAACTGGTGGTGGTGGTGGGATAGGGTTGGCTGTTGAGCTGGCAGCACTAGGCCAGCCAAGGCAGGTGCCAGTGGGGGCCACCCGATCACCCCACCAGTTGCCCCACAGATTGGCCCTGATTGCTGGCCAGGCCTAGGGACACTACCCATGCATGAATTTCGTGCACTGGGCCTCCAATTTGCATACAAGTTATTTGTTTAATCTCCTCCCATCCTCCCCCCTTTCAAAATACATCAATCTATTGCATGTTTCAATGTCTCTGGGTCTGTTTTGTTTATCAGTTTATTTTCTTCATTAGATTCCACATATAAGTGAGATCATGTGATATTTGTCATTCTCTAACTGGCTTATTTCACGTAGCATAATACTCTCCAGGTCTCTCCATGCTGTCTTAAAGGGTAAGAGATACTTCTTTTTTTACAGCTACATAATATTTTACTGTATAAATGTACCACAGCTTTTTTAATCCATTCATCTACTGATAGGCACTAGGGCTGTCGGATCTTAGTTATTGTACATAATGCTCCTATTAGCATAGGGGTGCATACATTCTTTCTGCTTGGTGTTTCAAGTTTCTTAGGATATATTCCTAGCAGTGGGATCACTGGGTCAAATCATATAAATGACCTTAATGTGACCTCTATCTCTTATAGGTGCAAGGCTGAGATTTTTGAAGGTCAAATGCAGACTTGTCCTGCATGTGGTTGAATGCCTAACCTTGCAGAGTACTTACTATTAAAGTGACATCATTTATTGGCAATGAATGACATCCTGGAAAGTGGAATGAAGACATATGGGAGATCCCAATAAAACTGGGAATATAGAAACAACTCTGTCTGAGGAACTTAATTCTATTTTGTCTGAAGAACCTGTAATGGCCTTCCTGATTTTGCCAGATGCTGCTGATTCTCTACATGATCCACTCTCATCATCCCTCTTTGCTTCTAGACCTTTATCTAAACTCAAGTACCAAGAGACCCCAAAGGTTGAGGTAGAGTTCCACCTCTTATAAATAACTGCATGTATCTATTTTACACAGATAGAAACTTGGGTAATATATGTGGGAGTGGATATTAAAGATGTGAGATAATGGTCAGAGGAAAACAAAGTGGAATCAGGCCAAATGTATTGATATGAGACCATGAGGCAGGTATTCTGGATGCAAAGTTTTAGGAGGGAGGTTAGAAAAGGCTCTAACAACTTATTTGGTTGGTTGGCAGAAAGTGGACCAAAAAAGTGGCCTAAATTAAAGTTGAAATTCCAGAACTATCCTGGTATACAGTACAGAGAGGTATATACAGTCAGGGAGAGTGAAGTAGTAGAGCAGAATTATCAAGTAAGACCTGACCACCTGCTGTTGGAAGGTCCACAGATTTCATCATGGCTCTGATGGGAAGTAAATTTGTGAAGAGAGCATCAGCATCCTTAAAGAGCTCTGTTGTTACTCTTCTATGTAGGTCAGAAACTATAGTGGAAACTTTGCCACTAAACTGGTGTCCTCAAATGTAGTGGAGAAAATTGGATGGCAGAATGTCAAGGAACAAATTGTCAGCAATTAATCATCAAAGCCAAGGTGGTCATGGTTAGCTCTCTGTAATAGACAACACAGTCAAGGGTAGTTGTCAGAATAGTCAAATTCACAGAAACCTAGGCTGTTGGCTAGTTGATCATGGTATCCCTATAAATGAAATAAACGAGCAGTCTAATAATTCTTACTGGATCTATATAAGTGATATAAGTATATGAATTCTAAGCTAAATGTACATAATTCTAATGGAATCATCAACACAAATAGCTAAACCCTTTTTATCAATCCCCAGCCTTTAGCGGGTTTATAGGCTCCAAACTCCTTGAATTAAGGGGTGGATGGATCCCTTTCAGAAAGCACTCTGCTATAACTTAAATTGTTAAAATTTACCCAAGTATCCTTCAAAGAGACCTGTCACCATAGATCAGGGTTATTGTTCACTGTGGAAAGGGAAATAGTGAGACTTTGGGGAGATTACTGGAATACTGAATTGACACTATTTCAAGGAGACCCAAACTTCCTGGAGGTCCAACTGTCAGAGGGGGAGATTATGGAAGTCAGGTGCTCAAATGAGTCTTAGTTGAGATCCATCCCCCAGTGTAGCCACATTGGTGGAATGAACACTATCTATACTAATGAAAGGGTAATATGCTAATTAGACCAGACATCTTCCGGATGTCCCTCTGGACAAAGCCACAGTGGCGGGAGCTGAGGCAGAGGTGGTTAGGGGTGATCAGACCAGCAGAGGAGGGCAGTTAGGGGTGATCAGACTGGCAGGGAAGGGCAGTTAGGGATGATCAGGCTGACAGGCAGAGGTGGTTAGGGTCATCAGGTCGGCAGGCAGAGTGGTTGGGGGCGATCAGGCAGGCAGGCAAGCAGGCAAGCAGTTAGAAGCCAATGGTCCCAGATTGCGAGAGGGATGTCAGACTGCCAGTTTAGGCCCAATCCCTGCAGGCCTAAACTGGCAGTCTGACAGCCTCCAAGGGGACCTGGATTAGAGAGGGTTCAAGCTGGGCTGAGGGACACTCCGTGCACAAATTCCATGCACCGGGCCTCTAGTCCTATATAATAAAAGCCTAATATGCTAAGTGTCCAGTCATCCGGTGACCAGTTGACTGTTAAACCAATCAAAGCATAATATGCTAATGATATGCTAAGGTCGCTCAACCACTCACTATGGTGTACACTGACCACCAGGGGCAGACAGTTGACTGGTCGACCAGTTGCTATGTAATGCACTGACCTCCAGGGGGCAGATGCTCTGACTGGTAGGTTAGCTTCCTGCTGGGCTATGGCCAATTGGGACTGAGCAAGATGAGCCAGACATGCCCTGGATCCCTCCTGTGGTCCCTCCCCAGCCCTGATCGTGCACCGGCAGGGTCCCTTAACCTGGCTTACACCCTCTCATAATCTGGGATGCCTTGGGGGATGTCAGAGAGCTGGTTTAGGCCCTATCCCGCAGTCCACTCCCCTTGGGAGGGTGCCAGACGCAGGGCTCACAGCTGGTGAGTGTTGCTGTGGTGGTACAAGCCTCTCCCAATCGAGACTGATTGAGTGCAAACCCACAGCAGGCGCAGTGGGGCCAGGATGAGTGGGAGCGGCAGGTAGGAGCTGCAGGCGGCATTGGGCTGTATGTTTAGTCCTGATGCCAGCAGGCCACCCTGAGGGACTCCACCCATGCACAAATTCGTGCACTGGGCCTCTAGTTATATTATAAAAAGTTAAGTGGAAACAACTACAAATATTTCTACCTAGGAAAATAGTAAATTCAAACCAATGACACATTCCTGGAGGGATTGTAGAGATTGGTGCCAGGACTCAAGAGATGCAGGGTAGTGATATCTCCACTTCCCCCTCCAAGTTCCCATTCAATTTGCCTATTTGACTTGTGCAGGAAACAGATGGGATTATCATATACTTAACCAGGAGTGACTGCAATTGCTGCTGCTTCCCAGATGTGTGTTCATTGCTTGAGAAAATGAATATTTCCTCTGGTACCTAGTTTTCAACTATTGATCTGGAAAAATATTTTTCCCCTCAATACCTTAGTAAAGATCAGCAGAAGCAGTTGTGTTTTTATTTTTGTGTGGTTTTTTTTCAGTTGGTAAGGTAGCAATATGTCTTTAGTGTTCTACTTCAGGCTATATGACGTTCCATCGTCATAATTTAGACTTCAGGGAACTTCATCACTTACCCCTTCCAAAAGACATCACACTCATCCAGTATATTCATGATATGCTGATTGGACTTGGTTAGCAAGAGGTAGCAGCCATCCTAGACATATAGGGAAAATATTTGCATGGCAGAAGGTGGGAATATAATTCAACAAAAATTTGGAGATCTACCTCACTGAAATTTCTAGGGGTCCAGTCATGTTGAGTATATTCAGCCATTTCTTATAAGGAGGAAAAGGATAAGTCACCTGGTCTCTTCTGTATCCACAAGACTGACACAGGACCTAGTGGACCTCTTTGGATTAGTGATAACATACTAGTGAGATGTGTTACTCCTAAAAATTTATTGAGTAATCCAAATGCTGCTACATTACAGTAGGAGCCAGAAAAGAGAAGGCTCTGCAACAGGTTCAAACTGTTGAGCAAGTGGGATCACATGACCCAGAAGGTTCTCTGGTACTTGAGGTGTCAGTGGCAGAGCGAGATTCTATCTGATCGTTTAGGCAGATGGAAAAATCAACACAGATACTTAGGTTTTGTAGCAACCCTCTCCCATGTTATGTGTATAACTGCTCTCCTTTTGAGAAACAGACTTTGGATTGCCACTGTCCTCAGGAGAGACTGAAAGCTTAATCATGAGTCACCAAATTAGCAGGTGAGCGCGGCTGACCATCATGGACTGGGCGTTGTCTGACCCATCAAACCATAAATTTGAGCATACACAGCAGAACTCTCTTTTCAAATGGAAGTGGTATATAAGAAATCAGACTTATGTGACTCCAGAAGCACAGAAAAACACATTGGGAAAGATCCTAAGTGCCTGTGCCCCCTACACCTGATCTATTATCTTCTCTCTTGCAGCCCACACCTGTGAACAGGTAGGGAGTTCCCTGTGACCAGCTGAATAAGAAAGAAGAAACTTGAAGAAACCTGGGCCTGGAGTGGAGATGGTTCTGCCTGATACGTAGCACCACCCAACCGCTTCCAGCAGTGTTACTGCATCCCTTCTGGATCATCCCTACAAGGCAGTACACAGGTATAGTTGTATCAGAATTGTTAACTCACACCCCGTGGGACGCAATTTCATCAACTAGAGCACGGTGCAAATGTACAATTTATTTTGCTTTTAGTATCAGAGACTTCATTTATTTCCAAAATTACTGCAAATTACTGAAGTCAGCAACTTAAAACTGCATCTCCTTCAGTGAGGTTGTGTCATACATTTGAAATACCTTTAAAGACTCTTTATTACAATGTGCATTCCCCGTTGGGATGGAAAAACGTTAAATATATTGAGGTTTAGTGTTTCTGCTGAGAAGTTCTATGTGTTTGACAAATGCTTAATGCTTTGGGTTCACCATTTCAGTATCATACAGAATAGTTTCAGTAACTTATAAACTCCTCCACTACCACCAAACTCATAGCAACTATTGCTCTTTTTAATGACTTTATCGTTTTGTCTACTTCAGAATGTCATATAATTGGAATCATAAAGTACCCAGCCTGTTCAGATTGGTTTCTTCCACTTAACAATACTTACTTCAGATTAATTTCTTTCTTTCCTGGGCTTGGTAGTTCATTTATTTATTTTTTTTATTCATGAATAATGTTTTATTTTATAGGAGTATCAAAATTTATTTATCAATTCACCTATTAAAGGACATTGGTTGCTTCTAGTTTGTGGAAAATATAGATAAAGGTGTGGTAAACATTCATGTGCAGGTTTTTGTGTGGACAGAACTTTCAAAAAAATTGGATAAATAATTAAGACATTGATTGCTCAACATATGGTAAAACTCTGTTTTATAAGAAATTGCCAAATTATCTTCCACTGTGGGTGTAGCATTTTGCATTACCACCAGCAATAA
The DNA here is from genome assembly GCF_964212035.1 of Myotis nattereri. Lineage (NCBI taxonomy): Eukaryota > Metazoa > Chordata > Mammalia > Chiroptera > Vespertilionidae > Myotis > Myotis nattereri. Next base: position 32,547,793 of record NC_138085.1, read on the forward strand.
ATGAGAGTTCTTGTTGTTTACATCCTTGCCAGCATTTGGTATTTGGTATTGGAAGATATCTTCATTTGAGTTGTTTTAATAGTTGCATCTCATTTTTGCTAGCTTTGCAATTTCCGAATGTTGAGCATCATTTCATAATGTTATTTTCTATCTGTATTTCTTCATTGCTGTGGTATATATTGACATTTTTTGTTCATTTTTATATTTAGATTGTGTATATTGTTGAGTCTTAAGAATTCTTTGTACATTTTGCAAACAAGTCCCTTATATATGTTTTGCAAATACTTTTTTCAGTCTGTGACTTGTATTTTTCACTTCCTTTTCCCCCCATTGACCTCTCCGACACTGCACTCCCTCTACCCAGGCCTTCACCACTCTATTGACTGTGGGTTATGCATATACCCATATGAGTTCATTGGTTGATGTCTCCTTCCCACCCCTCCCCTGCCTTCCGTCTGAGGTTTCCATGTTTCTATGTCTCTAAGTCTATTTTTGTTCACTGATTTATGTTGTTAATTAGATTCCATATATGAGTGAGATCAGGTGATACTTATCTTTCTCTGACTGGCTTATTACTTTTTATTAGTTCCATTATATTTTGCCTCATATATTTTGACTCTCCATTTCTCAGTTTATACACTTTTAGGATTATCGCATATTCTAGAAAAAATTAATTAGTTTATGATTAGTAATGTCTTTATTTTTGACAATTTTCCTTTTTTCAGAGGTCTGCTTTCTCTGAAATTAATATGTCAGCTTTCCTTTGATTAATGTTAACACGATATATCTTTCTCCATCTTTTCACTTTTAATCTATCTTGCCTTTATGTGTAGTGTTGGTTTCTTGTAGACAACATAGTCTTGTTGATTTTTTTCCCTCTCTAACCATCTCCGTCTTTTAATTGGTTTATTTAGAACATTCACCTTATAGTGATTATTATATATTTAGATTAATATCAACCATATTTGTACTTTTTATTCCCTGTAAGAGACTTTTTCTGCCCTTTCTGATTTTCATTGAGTATCTAATATGATCCCATTTTATGCCATATGTTCGTATCTTATATAATAAAAGCCTAATATGCTAAGTGTCTGATTATCCAATTGTCCGTTCAACAAATCAAAGCATAATATGGTAATGACATGCTAAGTCTGCTCAACCACTCATTATGATGTGCACTGACCACCAGGGGCCAGACAGTTGACCACTTGACCAGTCGCTATGACATGCACTGACCACTAGGGGGCAGACGCTTAAACCAGTAGGTTAGCTTGCTGCTGGGGTCTGGTCAATCGGACTGAGCGAGGAGCGGGCCTAAGCCATCAGTTGGACATCCCCTGAGGGCTCTCAGACTGTGAGAGGGCTCAGGCTTGGCTGAGGGACTCTCCCAAGTGCACGAATTTCATGCACAGGGCCTCTAGTATCATAATAATATTTCAGAAATAACACTTTCCCTAGAGTTTACAATATACATTTTAATTAATATAATTCAACTTTAAAATAACAAAATTTTTCCCAGCCAGTGTTGCTTAGTGGTTAAGCTTTGACCCAGGAACCAAGAGGCCATGGTTCAATTTCTAGTTAGTGCACATGCCCTGGTTGTGGGCTCGATCCCCATTTGGGGTATAATGAAGGCAGCTGATTGATGATGTTTCTCTCTCATTGGTATTTCTCTCTATCCCTCGACCTTCCTCTCTCACTAAAAGCCAATAAAAACATTCAAAAATGTTAAAATAACAAGATTTTGTTTTTTGTGTGGTACAGGTGACAAATATAATAAATTTGTACCAAATTCACCTTTCCTTATGGTCACTTCAATATACATATGCTATAATCAACTAAAACAGTTAGCATTTATATTTTCTACAGTTATATTTTAGGTCAGTTAAGAAAAAAACGAAAGGAACATTTTATTTGTCCTTATTTATTTCTTCTCTGATGTCCTTTCATTACCAAGATTCTAGCTTATGTAATTTACTTCTATAAAAAAGAAACTATTAATATTTTTTGCAGAAAAGGTTTGCTAATAATATACTCCCTCAGAATGCATTTGTCAGAAAAAAGTCTTTATTGTTTTTAAAAAATTATTGATTATATAATTATATATTGATAGCTTTTAAAACTCATCTTAAACATTTAATTATACTCTCTTCTTTTTTTAAAAAAAAATTATATTTGATTGATTTTTTACAGAGAGGAAGGGAGAGGGATAGAGAGCTAGAAACATTGATGAGAGAGAAACATCAATTCAGCTGCCTCTTGCACACCCGCCACTGGGAACGTACCCACAACCAAGGTACATGCCCTTGGCCAGAATCAAACCTGGGACCCTTTAGTCCACAGTCCGATGCTCTATTCACTGAGCCAAACCGGTTAGGGCTATACTCTCTTCTTACTTGCATGGCTTTCAATCACAGATTTGCTAATTATTATTCTTGTTTCTCTCAAGATAATATGCTTTGTCGTCCTATGGATTCTTACAAAATTTTCTCCTTGTCTCTGAATTTTTGGAGTTTGAGTATGATATTCCTAAGCATAGATTTTATGTTATTTATTCTCCTTGGTATTTTCTGAGCTTTCTAGATCTCTGTGTTGTGTTCTGTTAATAATTTTGTAGAAGTCCTGGATTATTATTTCCTCAAATATTCCTTCTTCTTTGTTCTCTCTTTCTTCTTCCGTTATTCCACCTATATCATTTGAAAATTTCCTAAGTTTCTTTGATGTTCTCTTCTGTCCCCCCCACTACTTTTTCCTCTTTGAATTTCAGTTTCAGGGGTTTCTTTTTACCTCCCCTCAACTCCCTGATTCTTTTTTGGAGCTTTGTGTTTGCTTACCTGCAAGCTCACTGATTCCTTTTGTGGTTGTGTTGGTCCACTGAGCAGCCCATCAAAGGCATTCTTCCTTTCCATTGCCATGTTTTGTTTTGTTTTTCTATTCCTAGCATTTTCTTTAGATGCTTTCTTAGAATTTTAATTTCCTTCCTTATGTTACTTGTTTGTGCACATTATCTGCCTTATTGATCAAAGTTCTAAACTTATGTATCATTATTATTTCAATCTCCCTGTCTGATAATTTCATCATCTGTGTCATGTCTGAGTTGGCCCTGATGCTTGCTTTGCCTTTCCAGACTGTATTATTCTTGACTTTGATGTGCTCTGTAATTTTTTGCTGTTGCTGAAAGCCAGGAATATTGCATAAGTAATAAAATGTGTTATTTTGGCTAGTGCTTTCATTTTACTTTATGTGTGTCATAGTTTTAGTAGATTTAGTTGTCAGAGGATGCGACATTTTCTACAGTTTGGGTTTTGTCTTCTCTCTTATTTGAGTTTCCTAAAGACTCTCAGAGAGAGTGTGTCTTGTAATTCTTTCATCTGCAATGAACTATTATAAACTGGAGTGTGGTGTGGGAAGGTATGATGGAGAAGCATTCTATTATGTTCTACTTAAATCTCAAGCTTTTAGTGGCATCTGTCTCTAAATAAATTTTACAATTATTGCTATTTGATAGGTTCCTCCTTCCTCATTGATGAGACAGAAAGTTTAGACACTGCTGGAGTGTGAGGAATGCCCTTTCCAATAGCTCTTGAAGGAGGCTCTGCTAGAGTTTATCTTGGAGATTAGAATTTTGTGCTGAAAATACTCTTTTCTCCTTTCCTTTGTTGACCCAGAGAAGAAACTAAACCTGTCAAGAAGTACTCCTTATGGTTAACTGGGTCCCAAATCATAACCAGAGTCTAGCAGCTATTGCTAATGGAGGCCTCCTATGCACACTACATTTAGAGGAAAAGCCTTCTTCTTCCTACACTGGGCTCCTGCCCTCTGAGAAAAAACCTTAAGAAAGAATCCCTGGTATTCTCTTTCAACCAATGAGCTGACACTTAGCCCATTCAATTGGAACTGCAGAGCTATATCCTCATTTGTTGACAATCAGAGCAGCCCAATAATGACCAATCAGAATACATTATTCCTTCTGATCAGGACAGCGCTATTTGGATTAATCTGACTATGCAAACTTTGATTCCTCATTTGCAAAAACAGGACAAATCAGGGGCCAGGGCCAGAACTTCATAGATCAAAGCCTCCCCTTTGTCTCCATAGAGTGCACTTTGGCTTCCACCAGAGGCTGTGTTTTCCTGCTTTTCAAACTGCTCATTTGAATAAAGTTTTTCCTCTAGCATGTCAGATTGAGGACTCTTTTTGGACATTAGATTGGTTGAAATTTTTGTGGAATTTTTTTACTGCCACAAGGGTTTTTTTCTTGGCTTTTCACCATTAGAACTTTGTGAGATCTTAAAGGTAATATCCATGAAAGTGTGAAAGCTTTCCTAAAAATGCAGCTCCCAGGAGCTTCTCACACTCACTCAAGTCTTCAATTTTTTTATCCATTCATCTAAATTGCCATTTATGTGTATCTACCAGCTGATGGCTCCAGCAGCTTCTCTTCTAAGTAAGCAGATCTTGCCTCTGACTCTAAGAATTCACCTACCTCTGCAGAGTTTGGAGTGGCAGTTTGCCCTGCAAACTCAGTTATGTGATGGGGCCATAAAAGTTACTTACTTTTAATTTGTCCAGCTATTTCTTGCTGCAAGGACATGGATGATGATTTCAAAGCTCTTTATATGTGAAAGCTAAAGCTTATCATCAATATTGACTTTTGGATAAGTAGTTGATTTTGATAAAGTTATACCTGGGTTGGACATTCCATCTTACCAATTGCTCATTTTTACTCTTCCTCTAGTTTCCACAAGAAATTATGTATCCTTAGGGGGAGGGGGCACCTAAACATGCAATTTTGATCATCTTAGCTTAGTCTGTTATGCCACAGTGGTCTTAAGGGTGTGAAATCTCTTCGTTACTTGTTATAATTTCTATTTTCTTCAATCTACTTTCTTAAAAGAGAGAACAAATAAAACCTTGGAACATTAATTCTGTAAAATTCTATTCCATGATTACTTGTGAATTTTAGATTGCTACTAGGAAAACTTTTTATGTAAAATATATTACCAGGTAGTAAAAGACCAACTTTTGGAGAATGACAGATAAAATATGGAGAAATGAAGAGATAAAATGGGCACATTAGTGCCATTGGATATAACTGTGTGTGTGTGTGTGTGTGTGTTCATGCACATAATTCTCTACAATTTGAAACATACTTGCACACAGTAATTCACTTGACCCTCACTGGATTGAGCCTGGTGAGAAAAGTACGGTAAATATTATTTTCTCCCAATTTTTATTTAATACATTTTATAATTCTAAAGAATATGTCTGATAAACACTAGGTATCTCAGTTTTAAGCAGTGCACGGATAGTTCTTAGAAAGGCTTCAACTATTCATACCCTTCTAATTTTCACTTTATGATATCACATTACACACAGAGTGTTAGAATTGTTTCACACCAGTGTCCCTGAAAACGGAATTGCCTCCTGTTTGATGTAATCATTACCATTTGTCTTTACTTGTGTGTTGTCAAAGTTTTATCAGTTACATCGTTGTTTTATTTTGCACACCAGGCCAGCATGCATTGAAACAGATTTTTTTAATTCCCCAGAAATATTACAAATGATACGTTCACTTTTCTTCAATGTTATAAGTTCAGGAATCAGACAAACTTGGGTTTGAAACTTGTCATCTCTGCCTACTTACTAGTTGTACCAGTTAATAATGGTGGATTTTGTAATCAAAGAAAACAGATAATTTCAAGAGAAACATCAAAAGTGTTTTATTCAAAGTAATGCCCATTGCTAGCTATACATTTCTCCCATCTTTCAGGTAATTTATGGATACCTTCCCAATAGAACTTTTCTTGCTTTGAGGCAAACCATTCAGAGACCCAATTTTCCACTTCTTCATGACCTTGTGGGAACCAAGCCAGAGATGCCTGATAGTCAAGGTCAATTAAAGCACAGAGGCCTTGTTGTCAGTACACCGCATGTCCGAGGCCACTCTGCGCCTAGGCTAAGATACTATCAGCAGCTACGAGGACACCAGCACAAGAACCCCACAGTACACTGCGCATTCATGCCCTTCTGTAGCCAAAATATGATTGATGTAAGTATTGGCACGAAGCCTTCTTTGCCTCTGGAATAATATATGTTACTGGCCAGCTAGTGTGCTGGAGAGTAAGCAGTGAGCTGGAGAGTAAGCAGTGTGCTAGAGTGTGAGGAAGTGTGCTGAGAGAGAAGCTTAGAGGTAGTTACTATGTGAAGCTACAGAGACCAGCCCGTGTGCTAGGCTGAGGAGACAGGAGAAGCTGCTGAGCCAGTCAGGCTGCTGGAGAAGCTGCTAAGGCAGCGAGCTCAGATACTGCTATGATGGGAGGTGGTGAGTCTAGAGACAGCGTGTGGCTGCTCTGATAATAGCTGTAGGTACAGAGGCTATTGGAGATGCTACTGCTGTGTGGGAACGCTGTATTTATCAGCGGTGGACAGCTGCCTGATTAGGACACTGTTGTAAAGAACTGTTTTGTCTATTAGTTATATGGCCACTGGCTTCTGCAATAAAGACTCGTTCTTATACACCCACAACCTCTCAGGGCTTCTCCGTCTAAGACCAGATGTCCCAGAAGGTCCAGTCCCTAAGCAGAGCAGCTCAGACCCAACACCAGGAACTACTGAGCAGAAGATAAAGCAGGAACTTGGACTAAGTTCCCAACAGTTAGTACAGTGGGCAGGGTTCAAGAAGGGACCTTCCCTGGTGTAGTCAGGAAAGATTTAGAAGAATACATGGACTCAGAGCAGCTGGCAACAGCTCTGCTCTGACAGCCTTTAATAAAGACATTTAATTTATGTAAACATCATTTTTTTTATCCACTTTATGGGGATACGAATCATATCCACATCGTAGGGCTACTGTGAAGATTACATAAAAGAATATGTTTAATGGGTGTTGGTTAATACAGCCATAAGCATGTGAGCTGTATACACCTAAGCAAAGTTATTCATACCCCATCTATTTATTTTTCATTAAAAGAAATAAGACAGACTTTTAGATGAGACCATTTAATTTTTTAATGTACTATTTTTAATCAACTGGTTTACATATCTAAACCCTAATACATTTAAACCAAATTTCTGATATTTTGTCGTCTTCTTACTATAAGCAGCCAGAGTGACTCCATGCACAGGAAGGTAACAACGAACTAAAAATAATAGACTGATACAAAGTTAAATAAAAATATAAGAAAAAAAAACCCCTTAAAATCATATATTTGAAACAGGTTCAATAAAGCAAACATGTAGAATTTATAGAAGTGTTTTCATCCACAAAAAGGAAAATTATTAAAGGAAACATACATTTTTATTATGGGTTAGAATAATATAAGCCACTTGTAAACAAAGAAAAAATCATGCTCTCAATTAATTCAATTTTATCACTTTGTTTCCATTGGAAATATTGGTGATGTGGTTTTTTTTTTGTTTCATTTTATTGTGTGTGTGTGTGTGTGTGTGTGTGTGTGTGTGTGTGTGTATGTTTTAAGAATTGGTGAGAAATATAGCTTGGAAGAGTTCATCACTTGAATTATATTTCAATATCATTGAGCTTCATTACAATGTCCAATGGCCCAGTCATCACTCTATGCATAATTAAAATATATCTGCAGTAATAATATTACACAGTTTCATTTGTATTCCAATTAACATTTTGCTATTAGCTCTCTCATTACAAATAGATAACTAAAATAAATGAAGTGGCAAGTTTTCTATATTTAGCAACATCTACTTTTAATTTGTACTTTCCTGGTGAAAAAATATGAACAATTATCATCACTACTGAAGATAATTGAAAAGAATGGAGCAATATAGAAATACCCTCAATAGCTTACAACCATCGTCCTTGACAAAAACTCTACTTTCATTTGCTTCAATTATAGAGTCAAGGTTTTAAATCTGATTGAAGCTTGAAGCTAGGTTTTTTTTTTTTTTTTTTTTTTTTTTTTTTTTTTTTGGTCCCAGTGTCATTAAGGACTATTATATGAGAAATTAAGAACTATTATATGTATTATGTGAGAAATCTCATAGCCATAGTTATAAATATTCTCAAATGAATTAGAATAAAAATATTGGTACTTTGTGATTTTAGTCTTAGGGAGATTTTTTTTTAAAATATATTTTATTGATTTTTTACAGAGAGGAAGGGAGAGAGATAGAGAGTTAGAAACATCTATGAGAGAGAAACATCGATCAGCTGCCTCCTGCACATCTCCCACTGGGGATGTGCCTGCAACCCAGGTACATGCCCTTGACCGGAATTGAACCTGGGACCTTTCAGTCCGCAAGCCGATGCTCTATCCACTGAGCCAAACCGGTTTTGGCAATAGGGAGATATTTTTTAGGACATATATGGAGGCACAGTAATATACATTTGCTATATGAATTAAGTGAGGTAATATCTATAAAAGGCATAGGACACTGATTGTAATAATGGATTATGTGGGTATTCATTAACACAATTTAGTTTGTCTTTATCTTGCTTTATTTTTAGGGAATTATTAGTTATTCACATTAACAAATGCTGAACGTATTTCTCTGCTGGAGTGAAGGTTAATACTATAGCAGGTATTGAAAAACAAGACTAAAGTTGGCTCTCTGTATCCACAAATTCCACATCACTGAATTGAAAACATGAAAAAGAAATTACATTGTTACCGACGTGTACTATGTCGTTAGGCTTATTGTAGTTGTATCTGTACAAAACATATATAGACTCTTTTCTTGTCATTCTTCCCTAAAAATATAGTATAATGACTCTATATAATATTTACATTGCATTGAGTATTATAGGTGATCTAGAGATAATTTAAAGTACATGGAGTATATGCATAGGTTATATGCAAATACTACACCATTGTATATAAGTGCTTGAACTTCTGTGAACTTTAGCATCCATGGCGAATCCTGGAACCAATCCCCAATGGATAATGAGGGACAACTGCTTAATTACTGAAAAAGAGGAGCGAAATGTGAATGGACAAGAAAACATTAATAGTATTATATCCCAACAACTAGTTCAAGTAGTTATAAAAGTTGCAAAATGGCATAATTCACTTTTTAATTTGTTGAAATAATTAACATTATTGTTAAAATTCTAATTTACTTTTGCTTGGGTAGCAAATACATTCAGAACCTGAACACATATATCAGAACTTGAACACATATTTCTCTAATAGCTCTAGTCATTCCTTTTGTTAAAAAAAGTCTCATGTTGCATCAGCTTTCTTCTCAACACTTCTATTTTGCTGATGATTTTTAATAATAACCAAATAATCTCCTCATGATCTTTTCCTTCCACATGTTCACTAAGCACCAACAGAATAAAAAAGCTGGTGAGTAGTAAAGCTTTATGGTGATGAGCCTTGGTCATTCATTGTTTGTGCCAGGAATGCCAATGCATCAGTTTAACCAGTGCGGCATAGGAAACGAAAGCTAAGTTTACTTGAAGACAAGTCTAAAGAGTAGTAATAATTCTATAAAATTTCATAATTTTAGCCTCATTCTGTGACTCTAAGATAGGCCATTTCTAGTAGCATCCTATTGATGGAGTAAATTCTCTTATTTATTCGAATTGTTTCCAGCAAAATTTCACAACCTCAAAGATACTTTTCCAGGCACTACTGAGATGTGATTGTGATTAAATTACAACTGTCCTTCCATTACGATGGACCATAGGCACTGTGTTAAGAAGGGAATTTTCCTTATTTCTGTCTGGCTACTTAAAATTTGTGTTACTAAACCTGTTTATATCTCATGAACTCTGTGATCCCTCGAAGCAAAAATCTGAATCTGGAAACTATTTAAAACTTCTGCTGAAAGAAAAACTCAATGATGTATGTATGGATAAGTTAGTAAAATACATCTTACACATTTTATAGTAGACAACTGGATAGTAACTGCACGAACAATTAGCGAAAGGGAGAAAGAAATAACTATAATAATGGAATGAATATATACCTTTCCTATTCTAATTAGGCATCCCGAAAGGATCCTTTTTAAGACAAGCATCACAGCGTGCTACCTCACTCCACGGAGTATTTAAAACACTTGGGAGTCTTTCATGTTGCTATTTTCTAAAATTATCCAAGCAAACATTCCAATTGAGAAGTTATTTGCAGTAGTGAGTTTCAAACAAGTTGTTTGTTGTAATTATTTGATGCTCGTGTAGACCTCATACTAAAGAAGACTTAATACAAAATGAATCAAATATATTATCTTACAGAAGCTATTTCATTCTGATTGTAAAAAATAAGAATATCAAAGTACCATGAATTAAACATAACGTTGTTAGTGTCTTGTTTTATTTTGCTTGCCTCTCTGAGAATAATATTGTACCGCTGTCATAGCAGGTTACTGCACTAGTATTAGAAATGATATACTCCACAGTTACCCAAAAGGTATTTATGTTTTCTGTATCAGAGCATTTAGACATAATTGCCATAATAAACATAGATGCTACCAAAATACCAGGGGCATTATTAGCTAATGTTAAGGGAGAACTAAATATATTATTATACATTAATATTTTGGTTTAATACTCACCTATAATTTTATGATTTCAATTGCACATATGCTTCTGCAAGAGTCATATATCTTCAGAGTTGGATTAAAAGTAAATAGTTCTGCCTGGCTGGTGTGGCTCAGTGGTTGACTATTGAGCCATGAACCAAAAGGTCACTGGTTTGAATCCCGGTCAGAGTACATGCCCCTGTTGGGGGCCTCAATCTCCAGTGGGGAGGCCTGCAGGAGGCAGCCGTTCAATGATGCTTCTTTCTCATTGGTGTTTCTATCTCCCTCTCCCTTTCTCTCTAAAAAATCAATTTTAAAATATATATATATATTTTTAAAAGTGAATAGTCCTATTACCCTAACACCTTGGACTTTTCTGTAATTGGTTATTTTGTTTCTTCCTGTTCTTTCTATATAATGCCATATCACTGATGACTTCATTTATCTCTTTTACAGACCGAAGTTGGAAGACATAAAAGCAAGAAAAACAGTATTCAGTGATAAATTTGACTATTAATATGAAGTCCGAAATCAACTTTAAAGTGACTTTTTTGGCAAATTATGAAAATTGTCATATGTCAGACTTGGGCAGCTTCTTATTGCCATGGTTATGAACATCTGTTTCCAACAAGCTTAGATGTGAATATTGAGTTTCCATCAGGAGGTTGGAAGCCGCCTGATGAGATTACTGCCCTGTGCCTTGAATACATTTGGCAGAAAAACAGAGCCAGCTTTGCTGAAGGTGAAAGACAGCAGGGCCGCCTATAAATCCCTGCATTGTTCCTAGATTTAACTTCTTGGCATCTTCAGAGATATACTTGAGCTAAACATTCTCCCCGTCTTAAGTCTTACAAAGTAGGAATAGCTGCTCTATATGTATCAGTTTTCTTCACCTGGAAAGAAGTTTCTTTCTGGGGACTGTATTTACATTCTCTTGACTGACATGGGATTTGGTAGTTTGAGAGCATTCAATAACATCTTTTTTTAAAACAAGGCTAACATCACGCTCTTGCAGGATGTTCATGATAGGAGGAAAACAGAAATGTAACAAAGCACAAACTAATTACCATCACTGGAATAAAATTTAATTTTAACCATGAAGTAGAAATCTACCAAGAAAGACCATGCTATCCCAATGTTCCTTTGAGGTATAGGATGAGAAGTGCTCCCGAAAGCAGAAAATCCAGATATGCGCCCAGACTAAAAGCCTGGTGAAATGATTTATTCATTTCTAATTATTAAAATATGAGATGAAATATATGCACATTTTAGGTTTTTAATGTGGAAGATTAGACACAGAAGCTAAAATGTGCTTAGTATCTTACCACCAAGAAACTACAACTGTTTGTATCTTGATGGTTTGTTTATATCTTTAAAAAAGTATCAAGAGGCAGTTCAGATGAAAAAATGGTAGCCACCAGCTAAAATGCAATTTGTTCTTTCTCATTATTTCTTTTATTTTATACTGTATTCCATGAGTTTGGATATATTCATAATTAATATTTCAATTCCGGCTTGAAAATGTCCACAACCCAATTTTTCAGTGTGCATTGTTAATTACCTCTCTGTCCTTCTGCTTCCATTATAACTCCATACATGCCTCAAGCATCATATGTTTTAATGCTGCTGGACCATTTCCCCTCACAATATCACCTAACACAAAACTTTCTGTGTATGAGTCAATATCAAACATTGAGGAAGAACAGGATGCTAAACTCCAGAATAACGGGAGGTTATGGAACAACCCAAAAGCTTCATGCCAATTATTTCTGTTTTCCAAAGTCCATGTGTTTTAGTTGCTTTGGGTGAGTGTAACACAATGTCATAGCCTGGGTGACTTAACAGCAGACATTCATTTCAACAGTCCTGGAGGCTGGAAAGTGCACCAACAAGGCACTGACAGATGCAAGTCTAGTAACACCCCTTCCTCCCCGCTTCTCCCTATATGCTCACATGGCCTTTCCTCCTTGCCTGTTCCCAGAAAGAGAGAGCCCTCTCAGGTTTGTCTTAATTTAAGAACTGATCCCATCATGAGAGCCCCACCTTCAGCACCTAATCTCTCCATAATTACCTCCCAAATACCAGTGGCTATTAGGGTTTCCGTATATACAGTAGTGGAAGGTTGGGTGACAAAATTATTTAACTCATAGTAACACCACCATAGTCTTTCCCAAAGGCCTGGGTCTTCTACCACTGATTGACAATTTAGCTGCTACAAAGTAGCAATATATTTGAAACGTGATTTTTTTTTAAGATTTTGTATTGAGTTTTAGAGAGAGAGGAAGGGAGAGGGAGAGAGAGAAACATTCATGTGAAAGGTGAAACATCAATCAGCTGCCACCTGCATACCCCCTACTGGGGAGTGAGCCTGCAACTTGCATGTGTGAGCCACAAAGCCAGGGCTGAAACATGATTTTTTAAACATCTAGTTATGTCTAGATTAGGTCAAATGATTAAGTGAGCATTTTTCACAACCAATATTTATAAGCAGATAAGTAGATTGACATGTCTAGTGTAAACATATAGGGATAGAGGATGCTTTCTCCTACCAGTTAAATTTACATGCTACTTACTTCCACCATTTACACAGCTCTCTCTCTATTTTATATACTTACTAGAGGCTGGATGCACGAAATTCGTTCAAGAGTAGGCCTTCCTTCCCCCGGCTGCCGGCACTGGCTTCCCTCTGGCATCCAGGACCCAGGCTTCCCTTGCAGACCCAGCTTCATCCAGAAGGTTGTCCAGAAGGATCTCTGGAAGGACGTCTGGTCTAATTAGCATTTTATGCTTTTATTATTATAGATTTATGTATCCTCTTACTACTCTAGATAGACTTCAAATTAGTAGTAGACAATACAGTGTTCTTACCTAGTGTGTTGATTATAATACATAAATCATTATAATACATATAGATTTAATACATGAAGCTTTTAAATTTGATGCATTTTTCATTCTTCTGCTGAGCCAACTGCTCAAGGGAAAGAGTGGAGAGGAAATTAAGTTTCTGCAATTTCTTCTGTCCCTTTTTCCTCCCCCTTGTCCTCATCCATCAATCACAGACACATACACATGTTTTTTGTATCATCTATACAGTCAAGCAATATCCTGCCACCGAAATTCATCTGCCTGATAACAGACCCCTCCATTGCAACTTTTTGCCAAGTTTCACCAAAGGTTTGGATGGTTTCTTGACGGCAGGATATAGATTTACTAGACTAAATAATTAAATAACAAAAATTATATTAATTCAAATTTGTTTACCTGGATGGCAAATAAAAGGGGTGAACAGTGTCTGGTTATCTGTTATCTTTTAAGGGAGCAAATCCCATCTTTGGAGGAGGGGATGTGGGCCTGTGTGTTCTGCAACTAGCTCCAAAGGATTTACACTGGGCCTAAGCCTATCTTCTCACTCCAGGATCAGCAACATATGAGTTTATAATTGGACTCAGCCTTCCATATTTGGAAGTTTTATAAATAGCACTGAAAGCTGTATGGATTGAGAAGCTGTATGGATTGGCTGTGAAGCTTCCCCAAACTTTATGTTTCTGGTTTTTCTGTCTTGTATAATCCACTATCTGCCCCCTCAGGGAACTTAGAAACTAAAAGAGGCCTCTATTCAGGCAAACAGAAAAGCAGCTAATCTTACCACTTTCTGAATAATTTTCAAATTCATCCTGTGTGTTATCATTATCTACAACACCAATCATCAGATAAGAACAATCAAATCTTTTAATCAATAACTCAAATAATCTGTGTTTATTTTTTGCCCTATGGTTAAAAAAAGAATTAAAATGATGTACATAATTATGCAAATTATGCAATTATAATGAGATTAAAATTAAACGTAATTAGAGCAATCGGAGAGAAATGAACAAGATCACGTTTCTAGGACCTTTTGCTTACCTGATCTTATAAAGAGACTGTGATCTATTTGTTTTGGTTATCAAATATAATAATGTACTTTATTTTTCTTAACACAAAAAAGCTTTCTTCCCAGAAAAAGCACTATTTCATAGCAGATTGAACCTTCAGGAAATTGGGGGATAGATTAATATCTGTAGATTGTTTTAAGTGTAATTAAGGATCTAAGAAAATTCAACATTCCACCACAAAAATGTAGTTTTCCCCATAGGCACTATGACAAATGTGTCCATTTGGGCAAGTGGATGACTTGCACTGAGTGATAATGAGGGAGTCAATATTCCATGGCGACTAGATGTAGTGGGTGACAAATTACTTCCCACACTACTCCCCTCGTGGTCCCTTAGGGCCAAGTTCATAAATAGATGGATTTCACTGCCACAGCTTTAGAGAGAATTGAGAAGTAGCCAGAGTCTGCCTCATAGCCAATTTAGATTCCTTTCTCTAGAATCCCCAGTGGGATAAGTAAGAAAGAAAGGCTGTTACTATAAAAAGCAGAGGGCTACTATAGAAAGCACATATTTTAATTGGAAGAGGCTCTGTGAGTGTTACTGTTGTTATTGTGTAATCTTCCATCATTCCCCATATTGGTTTGATAGATTAACTTAATAATGGACAATGATGGCATTTTGATTTTCGTGCACAGTTAGTGACTCATTGATTCATTGACCACATACTGTTACCAAACTCTAGTTTATGTGCCCGAAGCTTCAAAAGGCCAGAATTTGGAGTAAAGAAAGGCTTATTGATTGAGAAGGTGCCAATGGAGAAGATGGGAGACTGAGCAATGCCTTAAATCGCTCTCTTTGGATTATGCTAAGGGCTTCTCAGGGACTAGGGGGAACAGGAGTGCAGAAGCACTGGTGGGGTAAGTTTTAATTGGAGGACCTTGAATCTTGGCCACTTATGAAGCAGAGCATGAGTGCTTGATCTTCCTAGACAACAGACCCTTCGCTTCTGAAAGGGTTCCAGTGGTCAAGGCCTGGTTATATCCTGGTCTTTTGGTTCTATGTTTGTGTGTGGAGGGGGTGGCGTGAGGTGGAGTGGGGGGCTTTGGGTTCAGGTGCAGCTGGAGGTCAAAGGTGCAGCTGGAGGTCAAAGTTCTCTCCTCTGTGCATGCTTTGGCTGCATGACTTGCAGTTATGACTATTGTCTCTGTAAAGCAGGGGTGGGGAACATCTAGCCAACGGGCCATAGAAGGCCCAGGGAAATCATTTGGTTTGGCCCTGCCAAGGCATTAAGGGATTATTTAAGTAGATGTTTGGCCAAATATATCAAGCTAATTTTTTTTTCAATGCAACAACAATTTTATTGAAAGAAAAGTGCAGTTAAATTGGTTGAAAGCTTAAAAGGGGGAACCTAGACACCTCCTCTCAAGCTCAGGACCAGGTGCAGAGTAGGCTCTTTCTGGATATGGTAGTCGGACAGGGTGCCCATCTTCCAGATGTTTGCCGGCAAAAATGAGCCTCTGCTGGTCAGGGGGGATGCCCTCTTTGTCTTGGATCTTGACCTTGACATTCTCAGTGGTGTCACTGGGCTCCACCTCGAGGGTGATGGTCTTGCCAGTCAAAGTCTTCACAAAGATCTGCATTGACAAGGGTGGTGACGGAAGCTGTGCACGCAGAGAATGGCAACTGGACTCTGGGCCACCGTGAACTCTGCATCAAGCAAATTTTTAAGCTGATAGTTTTGTATGACTCATGAATGATGCTATAAATCTCCACATGGCTGTTGGCAGAACAATGTTTCTCATCACTGCTGTAAAGCAACTCAGTCTCTCATTAAACAGGTTAAAACCATTTTGAGCTGGTTCTGCAGTTATAATACTTGTCACTTTCCTCTTTAGGCTTCAGGTACATTAACTGCAAAATAAGGAACATTGACTCATTATGTCTATGGCCTCCCCAGAAGAAACACTTTGTTCTCCCTAATACCTATTGCAAATCTAACACTCTAGTACACTAGTGCTTGTAACCACCACCTTGCAAGGCACAAAGAAGATAACATCTAGCATGGGAAAATTTCCAAGTTCAACCTTAATAAAATTGAACTCTGATTTTTCTCTTCAGCCATCTTTCTCCAATGTTGAACTCTGTAGTAGACAGAGTTGGTGTTCTGTCCAGAGCCAGTCTACTCTACAGGGGCCCTTATCCACTAAATGCTATAAATGTTGGCTGCTAACAGATCATATCTACATCTTTCTTGTAAGATTGCTCTCAGCCAACACAGGGTGATTCACCCTAAAATGCCTGGGAGATAATGTCCTCATCCTCTGACATTAATGACAGCTAATGACAGACTGGAAAGGTGTTTAATATTCTGACCCTCTGTTTCATGTTGGTAGTATTCTATGACTGTAATGCTTCAGAGCTTCCTGTGGGAGCAGACTGAGCCTAGACCTCAGCTGAACCCACTTCTTAACCATCTTCATCCTTTGTCCTGTTTTGATCTCTTCCCTTTTTACAGGCTTCACCAAAAGCAATTCCTCAATAGTTGACTGAAATGTCGTTATGCAGTGCATGACTGTATAAGCTCCATGAGTGCAATGGCCAAGAATGCTTTAAACAGTGCTCTTATTCATACTTCATGACCCATGACTATTTCTGAAATAAATGAGTAACAGTCGTTCAATTAATGTTTGTGCCATAAGCATCAAGAAAGATAATGCTAAATTTAATAAGAAGTAGAATTGGGGAAAAGGAAGAACCAAATTATTAGCTCAGGCTTATTTTTCTATAATTTTTCTTTGTAGCATCATATGTACTTTAGAAAACTAAGTGGTATTAAGGGTGTAAGAATTTTGGAAAATATTGATCACAAAGAAACCTACATGGTTAAAGAAGAAACTATACAATATTGAATATCTGTATAAGAGGATAAAAAACAAACTTGCATAATTGGCTAAGAAAATTGTAATTAAGGATAACAGTTACTTTAGTGTTTTATACTAAATAACCAAAAAGTGAAGCACAAGAACCAGTTGGAAATTTGCTACATAGCAAAAAGCTTGGCATATCAAATGTTGCTCCAAAATGTCCTGCCTACAGGGCTTCCTTATTTTGTTGATCATATTTATTTGAAAAAGGTAAAGGCAAATAAAGTTCATAGTAACAACAGAGTGAGGTTACTATGTGTTTATTTGAGGAAGATCTCAGCAGGGGTTCCATTTAATGAAAAGGAAATGGCATTAAAAAGATATGGTCTTGGATTAAAAGGGCTAAAATTATATATATATAAAATCCACAAATTTACTTTTTTGAGAGAGAGAGTATGAGAGGGAGAGAGAGAGAGAGAGAGAGAGAGAGGGAGAGAGAGAGAGAGAGAGAGAGAGAGAGAGAGATCCATTGCCTCCAACACATGCCCCAACCTGGAACAAACCCAAAAACCCAAAACCTGGGTATGTACCCTGACTGGGATTGGCACTTGTAATCTTTTAGTGTACAGGGTGACACTCCCACCAACTGAGCCATGCTGGCCAGGGATCCATACATTTATTTTTTAATTTATGTGTGACTTTATATTTAAATTGGATTCTTACAGAGAATGTATAGATAGGCCCTTTTTGGTTTTGTTCCAGTCTAACAATCTCTGTTTCAATTAGTGCTTTAAGACTAAAATAAAAACTTGGTAAGAGGATAAATTGCATGTCAAGTGTTCTTACCACAAAAATAAAAAAGGGACATGAGGAAACTTTGGGAGATATTACCCTAATTGTGGATCATTTTACAAGTGTATGTATATGTCCAAAGTCATCAAATTGTATACATTACATATGTACAGTTTTTTAAAATATTATGAAGACCTAAATAAGCTGCTTAAAGAATAATAAAATTCAAAGAAATTTCTGGAATGCCTTCTAAATAAACATTATTTGGATTTTTTTCTTTTTCTCTTATGTATTTTACAACACACCAAGTTTTAAAAATATTATTGATGCTTTAATAATAATTTCCACTGATTACCATGCCTAAAGGAGATTAAACATGCAAAAGCTCTTTGTAAACTCTAAATCCCAAACAAATATGTATTAATTGCTGGTAACCAGGTCAATTCACTCCATTGTCATGCATGATAATAGAATTTATTGTATGAAATTAATATTTTTATCTCTTGTAATTTTTTATAGGTATTACTGCACAGAGTTGCACAAAAAAAAGACAATTGACACATAAAGTGATTATTGGTATATCTGAACTAATATCTACCATATTTGTTTTTGTTTTCTATTGTTGCCTCCATTTTTTCCCCCCTTATTTTTGTCTTCCACTCTTTTGATGCCCATTTGTGTTCTCAACTGATATTTTTGTATGATCTGATGTTTCCTTAGTGTATCAATAGTACTTTTATTTTTTTTTTTACTTTTTTAAATGTTTGTCCTGGAGATTGAAATACACATTTACTAATTTAAGTATACTTTCAAGTAACATCTTTACAATTAGTGAAAATATCTAATAAGAAAAATAATTATAATTTCTCCCTCCTGTCTTTTGTATCATCGCTATCCTTTATTTCCCTTATATATATGCATACATATGTATACACATATGGATATGTAAACATGTATACATAAATATAGTTATTGTTATAAAATTGTCTTAGATAAATTAATAAGAAGAAAATGCTTTTTATTTTACTTTCACTTTTACCATCTCCATTGCTCTTCTTTTTTATTTAACTCTGAGTTTCTGATGCATATATTTTTTCTTCTTTTAACATTTCTTGCAAGTCTTGTCTAACGACAGCAAATTTTTTGTTTCTTTTTCCTCTCTGACTTTCCACTTTGGAAGTTTCTATTTACATATCCTTAAGCAGAGAATCTTCCCTCAGCCATGTATAGTCTGATAATGAGCCTATCAAAGTCTTTATTTATTTCTGTTACAATGTATTTGATATCTAACATTTCTTTCTGATTCTAACTTAGAATTTCCATCTTTCTGCTTATGTTGCTTATTTGTTCCTGCATTTTGTCCATTTCATTCGTTGTACCACGTGCTCCTCATGGATTCTAGGAAGGCCACAACAAAGTAAAAAGGGACCTTGAGTATTAATGTGTACCAAGATATCAAGCAGAGGAACTTTGAAACCTACAGCCAGGAGGGTATGAAACACTTCATGCCCCACCCACCTC
This sequence comes from Myotis nattereri, assembly GCF_964212035.1. Classification (NCBI taxonomy): domain Eukaryota; kingdom Metazoa; phylum Chordata; class Mammalia; order Chiroptera; family Vespertilionidae; genus Myotis; species Myotis nattereri. The sequence continues at coordinate 32,567,345 of NC_138085.1, forward strand.
ACTCCTCAGATTAACTGAGTGATGCCCATCTGAAGGCTGAGCCAGTGATATAGGTTTGCTTTCCTTGCTTCTTTAATAAACATGTTTGCTTTAATAAGTTGGCATTATCACAATGCAATCAGGATCTCTCATTTAAATTCATTTATGTGAGAAGATGAGAACCAGGGAGCTCTCTCTTACACTCAGGGTGTGTCCTGTAACACCTTCTTGGGGGTCTCTGGGATCCCTGTAACCAGAGCATTTGGGAATGTTTCCCTGATAATCACTGTGCAAAACTTGTGGAGGTGTTAGAGGTAAAACTTACAAAGATCTGAGGGTCTCTTATGGCTGGCCCATCCAGGGAACATTTAATGTCAGACTTGTCCACTCTGAAACTTCTAGAAATTAACCAATGATCCTTTATGTTTTTCTGCCCGGGAACTGGTTCTTGCAGAGGCTTCTGCTCCAGAGTTTCTACTCTGGTGAGTTGTGATTCTCTATGTCTGTTTGTGGGTGCCTCTAATTTAGGAGACAGAATTGATGGATGTATGCAGAATTGTTGATTTCCTTTTTTTTTAAAATTTTATTGTTGGACAGAGTGAGAATTTTCATGTTCCTTCCACAATTGATCAGAAACTGGAATTCACAGTTCCAAGTTCATATATATTTCTTCTGTGAAGTTTGTTGCTAATATGTTTGGAGGACATATAGAGTAAGACACTTGAAGAACATGGAGAAATACTAAAACAGATGTTGGAGGTAATGCAAAAGCTGACTAGAAATGATGGAATGTTTTGCAGACAATGTTAATATCTTCTTAAACCAGGAGATCAATTCTGAAGTGGTAACAAACTCACAAAAATCTACAACATCAAAGTCTAAACAGTATGAATACTAATAGTTGGGTACAACCAGAATGCCAGGAGAATCAAGGAAGTAACAGAATGGCATGGGAGCTTTTCATATTAATTAGAGTATTATTGAAATAATAAATCACATGAACCTAGTGTGAAAAATGGCAGAAAGAAGTTAATGTATCAAATATATATATATGGCCCTGGACTGTGTGGGTCCGTTGGTTGGAGTGGTGTGCTATGCACTGGAACGTTGTGGGTCCCATTCTTGGTCAGAGCACATACCTAGGTTGTGGGACTGGTATGGGAGGCAATCGATGGAGGTATCTCTCTCACATTAAATTCTCTCTCTCTCTCTCTCTCTCTCTCTCTCTCTCTCTCTCTCTCTCCCCCCCTTCTGCCCTCTAATATGACTTAAAAATAAGATAAATATGTATGCCAATAAACCAGAATACTTCATGGAAAGGATAGCTTTGAGAAGTGGTCTGCATACAGTGAGACTCTGAAACAAAGTAACTTTAGATTTTGATTAATTTGATGTGAATGTCAAAGTCTAGGACAAGCATGTCAAACACGCGGCCTGCAGGCTGCATTTGGCCCACAATGAATATTTTTGCGGTGCAGCCAATATGTAAGAAATGTTTTAATAAAAATTTCTTGACTTGCCATAACAGGTTTGGCTCAGGGGATAAAGCGTCGGCCTGTGGACTCAAGGGTCTCAGGTTCGATTCTGGTCAAGGGCATGTACTTTAGTTGCAGGCAGATACCCAGTAGGGAGTGTGCAGGAGGCAGCTGATCAGTGTTTCTCTCTCACGGATGTTTCTAACTCTCTATCCCTCTGCCTTCCTCTCTGTAAAAAATCAATAAAATATACTAAAAAATTTTTGTAACTTAATTTTTACAATATCTTGTTATACATAATTATTAATAACTAACTACAACATTTGCTAATGACTGCTTACTATAATCATGTTGCATTCATTTCCCTTACACGCCATACACGCCATACATAGCATTTTTCTCTGCTAATACTAGCAGCGAATATTTTAGCAGCTGATTGCCATGTCATTAGTCTTGGACTGACTTGTTTGGTGTGCGCAACAGGAAATATTTTGCCTTTGGGGAACAAGAAAAATAGTTTTATTTGTGTTACATTTATTAATTTGTTCAGCTATTCAGTGTCTGGTAAGTTAATGTTCAAGAAAAATATTAACTTTTATTAAAACATTTTAATATTTTATGTTAATGATTACTCATTTATTTCAGCCCTTTGTATTCAGCATATCTCTATCGAAATAAACCTATGTTTCTATGAAAATTGAAGCTTTTGTTTTTTTGCAGCCCACATAAACTTAAACCTTGTTTATTTGGCTCGTATCGGCCTTTGAGTTTGACATGCCTTGCCTAGGGGGTAACTGAAAGTTATTTGCTAAAATGAAGAGAAGTTCATTGGAAATGAGGTCAAGCTCTTCAGGAATAAGAATTTTGGGTGAATTTTCCATGGAGGTATTAAAATCGACAAGGCTGATGGCAAGAGTGACAGTGGGAAGACAGTTGCTGAAGCTGAGAAAAGTGATTGGCATCTCCTCCCGCACAGCCAAGTGCATTCAATTTCAAGGCCTGTGATTCTACAGACTGAATCTCTTCTCAGTCTGAACACTTACTCCCAACATTGTTATCATTACATATTATTTACTTGAACTAATGTAATATCTTTCTAATGGATTTCCTGCTTTACAAATGTATTTGTTCCAATACTTTCAGCATATGATAGTTCTTTTAAAAAGGCAGAACTAATGTTATCATTTCTTTACTGTAAATTTTCATAGCTTTTCTTTGTACTTAACATACAAAATCATTACTTTGGTCTGTAAGTCAATGCTCTCTCTCTCACACATCTAATGTCACTTAATTTCTAGGCTAGATCTACATTATCATTATGTTTCAGTTCCTGAAATATAATAAATATCTTTCTAGATGGTGATCTTCAGATGTCATTTTTTTCTCTCTTTGAAAATTTACTACTTTTTTATTTTGCATTTTGCTCTGTCATTGCCAAGTCTATAGGTGACTCTTTGGTTTACCCTTTGATTGCGTTTTATAATATTCTCAAGATTGAAACCATAATATGGTTTGAAAATTCTATCTGCCTGTATGTAAATTTTACTGAGATAAATCTGAACACCATACTTCTAACGCTTTCCTCAGTAACAGCCTCATATATTCAAAGCAGTGACAAGATATTCTATCCCTGAGCTCTGTCTGTATCTGGGATTACATTAAAATATCAAACAAGTGAGACCATCAAATTTAATTAGAGAAATAGTGTTCTCTGACCATCTTTTAGAGCATTTTTGCATCTATTTCCCATTGCTAATGTTATTTTATTCTACTCAATCTAAAAAAGATTTTCTTTGTGAAATAAATTAGAACCAAAATTAGTGTTGAGTTGATTTTTATCTCAAATACATTATTCCAAAGACCCAACATAGTCTCATTTAATGAACTAAAATTTATCAATAATTAGTGCAACAGAATACTAGGTTTCTTTTAACTTCATGAATGTGTGAGAAAAAGGAATTTCTAATGCTATCTCCTTGGTTAACAAATACACTAATTTATCTTTGGAGAATTAGTGATGTCAATATAAAGATTAAGTAGACAACCAATTATATCATTGTTTTATAAAGACAAATGTAGTTTATGGATATTTAGTATTCTGGGAATTCTTCTGGAAATAATGAGGCATAGCATTCTTACGCCTTTCTCCAGCCTACAACCTGGTGCAAAGATATTAGGGATGGAGCTATGGCAGTCATCTTCAAACCTGAGAATAGAAGCCACACCCCACTGTAAAGGACACATAAAGGTGACAAGAGTCTGATTGGTTGGAGCCTTCCTGGAACTGCCTTAACTCTTTTGTGTATTGTACATCTGCATATCTTTCATATTTACCAAGCTGTTAACCATATCTTATCTCTCTTCTGGTTCTTTTTCTTCCCCTCTGATTTTTGCATTTAGATCTAATCTATAAACGCAAAAGCAATTGCCTTCTCCTGATTAGTCTAATTTCATTTGACTTTTGGTTTCTCTCTTGTTTTCTTTATGAGATTATATTTTTCAGGGGACAAATCATCACTTGATTCTTTGGAACTTCCTTTTGCAATTCATGAAAAATAATTTCTCAGAATTTGTTGCATAAAATTTTATTCCTCCTTCTTTCTAATATTAATAGAGGTATTTTCCTGTATTTATATTTTATTGCTAATTTCAGTGCTACTCCTGAGTGTGGAATTTAAACACCAGAGCTTATTTAATTTGTTCCCATGTATGTCTTAAATAAGCTTATTAGGAGAAACTTTCTTAGACAATAAATAATATGTTTCTCAATTACTCCCAATTTCATCTTAAAAGTGAATAACAAAGCTCTTAATGTATCCCTTGCCCACTCTTCCTCCTATAAAAACTTTCTATGTTGTACAACTCCTCTGAATGTACTTTTGTTTGCTAAGTGGAATGGTGCCCAAAATATGAATCACTTAAAGACAATTAAATCTTCAAATTTACTCAGTTGAGTTTTGTTTTGCAGTGTCAGGTATTGGTGAAAAAATAGACAAGCGGATCAGTGTAAGAGAGTAGAGAGCCCAGAAATATACCAACATAAATACATTCAACTTATCCTTCACAAAGGAACAAAGACAATACAATGGAGCAAACCAGTCCTTTCAAGACAAAACTTGCATACAAACATTTATAGATAAAACCAGTTCTTTCAAGACAAAAACTTGCATACAAACATTTATAGCAGCTTTATTCGTAGTTGCCAAAATTTGGATGCAACCAAGATATCTTTCAATAAGGAATGGATAAATAATCTGCAGCATACCCAGACAATAGAATATTATTTGGTGCTAAGAAAAAAATGAGCTATCAAGCCATGAAAATACATTAAAGAATCTGAAGTGTGTATTACTAAGTGAAAGAAAACAATATGAAAATACTGCTTATTATATAATTCCAACTATATGACATCCTGGAAGAAGATAAATGCAGAGATGAGTGGAGACAATGCAAAGATTAGTGGTGGTCAGGAATTGGGAAGGAGATAAATAGATAGAACACGGAAGATTTTTAGGACAATGAAAATAGACTCTTTTATTAATTAGCATCTCATACCTATCAGAATGACTACCATCAATTAATCTGTGTGTTTTCTTATATTGTAATTTACCATATCCATTCAGGTCACCAGATACTTTAAAAAATGGAAGTGAGGTAGATAAAGTTGGAAGTGTAGAAATTGGGTAAGTTTGGAAATAAGAAAGTTATGAGTCAGATCTCGAGGTTGGTTGCCCATCCTCCTCCCCCTACCCCCCATCCCTCTCAGCACACCTCAGAATTCACGCTGAGCTACACAGCTGGTAGACACTTGTTTTGCTTGGTCACAGTTTTCTATCTCAAGCACTCAAGTGCCTCAGCTGCTTCATTACCCATGGTCTTTGGGGCCATGAGAATTGTCTCAGTGCATGCAAGACACTCTGACTTGGGAACAAACTAATGCTGCAGCAGCAAGCAGCAGAGGCTGGAACCCAAACTCCTGCTTTAGAATCCATTGATTGGCCTATCTGTAGAGGAGCTTCACCTGGTTCTCTACAGAACGACCATAAGTTCCTGCATAGTGGCAACCTGCTAAGTAGTAATGTATTCTTTATTGTTCTTCTTCTTTTTCTGTCGCACTCTCCTTGGTAGTCACTCTTCCTTCCTAGAATCACTGTTGCATAGAAACCACTATATTGAATTTCTTACCACATTTTCTGCTTTTGAGAAGCAGGTATGGTAGTAGGTATGACTGCCTAATGGGGGGGCAGACTGTTAGAAATATGGTAAAAAATAATGTTTAAAGGAAATAATATTAATGAGTGTTTAATAAATAAACAACTTTGAAAAGCAGATGAGGAAATTTTCCTTATTACACACTATGAAAACAATGGTATTAAAGTTATTTAAATATTAATATCTGCCATATTTGTTTATTTTTTCTGGCTGCATAAGTGTTGTTTGATACTTATACTTCATGCTGTTTTCTTTCTTTCTTTTTTTTTTATTTTATCTGGGGCAGGAGAGTATATGTGGAAGATTCAGTTCATTACTTCATTATAGATAGGGCTTCACAGAAGGAGCATCTCCAGCCCTGGCTCTGTCATCAGAGATCACAAATGCAATTATCCACCTCTTATATGCATGTGATTTCCCACTTGCTGCAGTGAAAAGAAGACATACTAATTTAGATACTTAAAGCACTGCCTCTAATCCTCAAATGTTCACTTCTAATGCAATACACTTAGTCCCCACCACATTCCTGTGTAATGGAAGTTGGTCAAGGATTTATATAGTAAGACTTTAAAGTTTTTTTGCCAATGAAGTGGAATTTATATCTTTTGATTTGCATTTCTATAATGTATCTAGTAATTTTTAAAATATATTTTTATTTATTTCAGAGAGGAAGGGAGAGAAAGAGAGAGATAGAAACATCAATGATGAGAGAGAATCATTGATTCCCCTGCCTCCTGCATACCCCCTACTGGGGATTGAGCCCACAACTGGTCATGTGACTTTGATCAGAATCAAATCTAGGGACCCTCAGTCCCCAGGCCAATGCTCTATCCACTGATCTAAACCAGCTAGAGCTCCAATAATTTTAATTAAAATATTTTTTTTATTTTATTCGATGGCTATAGTTCCTTCATAAGAATTGCCGATTCATTTACTTTGTCTATTTTTTTTACCAGTATCCTATTTTTTCTTAGCAATTAATAATACACACACACACACACACACTTACTAGGGCCCTGGTGCACAAAATTCATGCACTTTGGAGGTCCCTCAGCCTAGCCCAGCCGTGGGCAAACTACGGCCCGCGGGCCAGATCTGGCCCGTCTGAAATGAATAAAACTAAAAAATAAAAAGACCGTACCCTTTTATGTAATGATGTTTACTTTGAATTTATGTTAGTTCACACAAACACTCCATCCATGCTTTTGTTCCGGCCCTCTGGTCCAGTTTAAGAACCCATTGTGGCCCTCGAGTCAAAAAGTTTGCCCACCCCTGGCCTAGCCTGTGCCCTCTCACAGTATGGGAGCCCTTGGGGGATGTCCGACTGATGGCTTAGGCCCACTCTGAGCAGGTACCATTGGATAAAACAGTTCTTCAAAGTAGCTTCACAAAATAGTAGCCACACAAAGCAGTCCTTGTAATACAGTAGCAATATAGGAGTCATACCAAGCAGCCACGCCCTACTTAAAAGCAGCCTCACCTCTGCTGGTCAATAACATATCTTTATACCAACTTAGACAAAACGGGCTTCTTGCCAAATGGTGACAGCAATAGTTGGGCTGCGGACAGGCACACTTGTGCAGTGTATACAGTGCAATCACTGTGTCCTTGCTTCTGTACCTGCGTATGACAAATAGGTCTTGAGCATCTGGAGTACTCTGATCAGGGCTCCCACAGGTGTGCTCAATGTTGGACGTGGACAGGCATCACACACTCACTCTGACTGGAAATCTCAAAGATATATAGCAGCTCTGATGGTTCAGGGAGGAGCGTAATGATGTTAAAATTGGGTGATGCTTTTCTCTTCCCTTAAAAGTATTCTCAGGAAGACATTACCCTGAACATAATGAGTTCTCAAAGAATTATGATACTCACAAAAGGCAAAAAAAAAAAAAAAAAAAAAAAAGCGGCCCACAGACACAGAAACATAGTAAAAGGCTTTAATTATTATTTTTCCCCCATAGTGAAGAAAATAACGTAGGATAATCTACCAACTACCAGTTCCCTTTCCTACAATTCTCCTTCCAAATCCTGATGAAAAACACTACTTAAATTCTAAAACATGGCTATTAATATCTTGTGTCTTTCATGTCATCAAACAATGCCTTATTTTAAAATTACAAGTTCTGTTAAAACGAATTTCTGTTAGAATTTATAGAACATAGTGTAGCTATTAATAAGATTATAAGACTGTTTGCGGGGAAACAAGTACTATTTATTTTTATTTTTATTTTTTACACAGGGGACTGATACCAAACATTTTTCTCAAGAACATTTTTCCTAATTCCTCTACTGGCTGAGCAATTGTTATGTGTTATAGATCCTTTTCTGTAATTTTCTAACTTTTTATGAGTCACCCAGAACTAAACTCCTATGATACTTTTATTGTGGACAAGAAATTACAGGCTGTGCAGTTTCCTAAATCATGGGCACCCTGATTCAGCTTTTAAAATATACTACCTTTCTTGTGTGAAAGTTATATTCTTCCCTATGGTCAGCGGTGCATGAACTCTTACTTGTTTGTCAATAACATCATGGATTGTGCACAGTTCTCAGTGCTCACTTAGATTCCTTTTGCTACCGAAGTTATGAGGGTTCAGGATGCCAGTGAAGTTCTTAGCCAGAGAAGCAGCACAATTAACTGGTCGAACTGATAACACTGACAAGCATCAGCTCTAAATTCATGAACTAACTTGCCAGAACCATCTATTAACTACTCAGGAAAAATCCTGTATGAAAGTATATATTCAGATTCCTCGCAAAAAGATATCTGAGGCTTCAAATCTGGAACTCATAAAGTAAGTTCCATATGATAACTAGAATTTCAGAAGGAAAGTCCATAAAGCCTCAACAGTATATAATGCAGACTCGGTCCAGGCCTGAGAATCACTCTTCCCCTTTTTATAAAAGCATTTTAATTATCCAGGTCTTTCAATCAATCTAGAAGAAAAATCACTTCTTAAAATATTTAAGGCCTGCAATATTAAAGTGAAAGTGAATTAATCTGACATTTATGGTCTAGCTGTCATAGTTTAATTCCTTCCTGGTTTTTTTTGAACTGATTGAATTGTGACTCTTGGGGTATTGAACTTTGATGCTTTCTCATCAATATGTATGGGGCTGTAAAAAACGTGATGAGAAATTAGACAGCAGCATTCAGCAGTCATGAAAATCTTAATATTTTCACAGAAAAGATTGATCCATGCTGAATCATAGACACTCTGTAATGTTTTCAAATTGGTAAAGTAGATACATACAAATCAAGTCTACATATTGAATTTCAGTCTTTATATGTGGAAGTAATATTATAGACATACAAAAAGATCCTTATTTTATAGAGGGAAGAAAAATTGGATATTGGGAGTAGAAATAATTTTCTGAAATACCATAACTATATGATAAGAGTTGGAGCTAGAACCTTAGATAAAAAGCTATAAAAACCTATTCACCATTAAAAGAAATTTTCTTCTGAATTGGTAGTTTTGCCCAAAATATATTCTAGGCAAACATAAGCTCTACAAGTAACTTCTGTGGTTCAAATAAGATAGTGGGACCCTCAATGTCTTATTCACCTATTTAAAATATATAGTTCTTTGTTTATAAGAAGTTTGGGGAAAATTGTAGTAGAGAAACATTATACATATTTTAAAGGTATATTTTAATTTTTTCCTAAAATTAGTTAATCAGTAAGGAGGAAAATGCTGTATCTGACAGTGGCAAGTAAAGTGAGAAAAAGATGTATCCAGAAAAAACTTAAGTACTAGCCATTGATTGACTATGATTTCCAATATTTAGCCCCTATCTAACTCAAACTTGGGTGGCCCTACCAAAGATGGTGCTATCTACACAGGCTTGGTTAATTACTTTTTACAATATAATTGTTTATTTCTGTTTCCCTGAAAATCAATGTTTACTTAGCAGCATAATTAAATTGCCTTTTTCCCAAGGTTAATATTACAGGAAATTTCATTTGAAAGTCTGCATATTTTTGAGAAATATCCTGTAGATACAACAATTAGATACAACTAAACTGTCAAAAGTTGTTCGGTTATTTTTTTTTTTCGGTTATTAAACTGACTAATATTTATTTTTAATTCTGATGTGATTTGTGGGGTTTTTTTTCTATTTAGTTTCTTTAGGTGAATTGATATAGCAATAAGAATAAACATGATGAATCAAGATAATGAAACAGAAATGAAGTATCAAGATGATGAAAGAGAAACCAAGTATCAAGTCAACGTTGCCCCTAGGCAATATATTGAGGGAAAAACATCTCCTCAGTTCTTAGCTGTTTCATTGACACAGGTGATGGGATGCTTTGTTAAAATTTTTGATTTATTTCAATTGGTCTTTCCTCACATTATTATACAAAAAAAAAGAAAGCAAAACGGAAAGAAAACACATAGCAATACACACTAAAAGATTGCCAATCCTTCTTTTGAAAGTCAAACTTCTCTGACAATGCCAGTCTTCCCATCATGCATCTAGATATATTTTTGCTAACCAGTTCTTACACACACACACACACACACACACACACACACACACACACACACGAACCGTTAACAATGGTGCTCACAGTGGTCACAACTGGTACTGACTCCTTTTCAGACACTCTGCTTTGTATCTTACCTCCATTATCTCACTTATTCTCCATGTGAGATCAACCTGTGAGGTAGCAATAATATTACTCTTCATTCCATTGAGTAAATTGAATGCTTGCAGACCTTATGAAAAGTGGACATAGCCAAAATGATTCCAAGTGATAGAACTGAAACCCAAACACATATCTCAAAGATTCCAAAGGTCATGACTGCCCATGTTACAAATATGTTGAATATGAATTTAGTAACAGTGACCGTGTCACTGAAGTTGACACTGGGGATGAGGTGAGTTTAAAGAGTGGGCAAGCCTGGCCGGTGTGGTTGAGTGTTGACCCATGCACCAAGAGGTCACCGTTTCTATTGCCAGTCGGGGCACATGCCCGGGATACAGGCTCAATCACCTGAAGGGAGCATGCAGGAGGCAGCCAATCAATATTGATGTTTCTTTCTCTCTCTTTCTCTTCCTTCCTCTCTCTCTAAAATAAATAAAAATATATTTAACAAAAAATGTGGGCAACAATCATAAGCTCTTTTATGAGCCAAATTAACTTAAAATGTTGTGATTCAATAAAGTGAAAATCCATATAACATAACAACTAGCAAATTACAACAATTTATGATAGTGACACAGAAATATGAGTTTAAATATAGTTCCAAGGCCATGCACATGTAGATGATAGCCACAGCCAACCTGTTATATTGGTACACAGACCATGGAAAGATGCACTTTGTCCCAATATATGTGCCTTTCTCTTGGTACTGAGTTGCAATATCTTTGATAGACCTATTCTGATGTCATAAAAAGATAATTCATAAAGTTTTAAACATATTCATGGATTATTTATCTTTATGTGATCTGGGCACAAAGGACCAGACAGATTAAATTGAAAGCCAAATAAACAAGAAAAACATATTTATATTTTTAGAGTGGGTGTCTTCACGTTTGTACACGTAGGTCCTATTCTCATTTAAGTTCCATCAGGTAAAACATCTGAACCTATGTTTAGTCATATATAAGATGTTCCTATAAGCTCATAAAAATATTTCCTTAGCTTTTCATCTCACACTGTAACTTAAATAGAACCAGTTGACATAAAATATTTTGGGAGATATAATATTTTTGTGCAAGGTACATGCTGTTCTGGAACATCAAATGTATATGCCAGAATCTGTTCTAGCTACTTTATATTTATAAGCATATTTAACTCCAAAAACAAACATTATATACCTATATATTTTTTGCATATAAATGGGTCTTTTATTTATTTTTTTTAAATACTTCTTTATTGTTTTTGTTTGTTTGTTTGTTTTTTGTTTGTTTTTGTTTTTGGTTTTTTTTGATGCTCAACCACCTGGGCCACACCAGGCAGGGCATGCCCAGTCTATTTATTTATTTATTTATTTATTTATTTATTTATTTATTATTAATTAAATCTTTACTGTTCAGATTAATACATTAGTCCCTCTTTTTACCCCCCATAACTCCCCTCCACCCTGTTCCCACCCCATTCTCCGCCCTCGCTCCCCACCCACTGTCCTCATCCAGTGTCTTCCCGTATCTCCCTCACTCCTTTCCCTCCCAAGAATAGTCAGTCCACTCCCTTCTATGTCCCTGATTCTATTATAATCACCAGTTCATTCTGTTCATCAGATTATGCACTTGATTTTCAGATTCACTTGTTGATAGATGTGTATTTGTTGTTCATAATTTGTATCTTTACCTTTTTCTTCTTCTTCCTCTTCTTAAGGATACCTTTCAGCATTTCATCTAATACTGGTCTGGTGGTGATGAACTCCTTTAGCTTTTTCTTATCTGTGAAGGTCTTTATCTGACCTTCAATTCTGAATGATAGCTTTGCTGGATAAAGTAATCTTGGTTGTAGGTTCTTGGCATTCATCACTTTGAATATTTCTTGCCACTCCCTTCTGGCCTGCAAAGTTTCTGTTGAGAAAGCAGCTGACAGTTGTATGGGTACTCCCTTGTAGGTAACTGACTTTCTTTCTCTTGCTTCTGTTAGGATGCTCTCTTTGTCATTTGCTCTTGGCATTTTAATTATGATGTGTCTTGGTGTGGTCCTCTTTGGATTCCTTTTGTTTGGGGTTCTCTGCACTTCCTGGACGTGGAAGTCTATTTCCTTCACCAGGTAGGGGAAGTTTTCTGTCATTATTTCTTCAAATAGGTTTTCAATATCTTGCTCTCTCTCTTCTTCTGGCACCCCTATAATTCGGATGTTGGTACGCTTGAAGCTGTCCCAGAGGCTCCTTATACTATCTTTGTATTTTTGGATTCTTTTTTCATTTTGCTTTTCTGGTTGGGTGTTTTTTGCTTCTTTATATTTCAAATAGTTGACTTGATTCTTGCGATCCTCTAGTCTGCTGTTGGGAGTCTGTATAATATTCTTTATTTCAGTCAGTGTATACTTAATTTCTAGTTGGTCCTTTATCATAACCTCGAGGGTCTCATTAGATTTCTTGTAGGTCTCATTTAGTTTATCGGCAGTTTCTAGAAAATTTTTGAAAAACCTAAAAAGTGTGGTTTTGAACTCTATATCCAGTAGTTTTCTTTCCTCCATTTCTGTCATTTGTGTCCTGTTTCTTTGTCTCGGCATTTTTTATGCTTCTCTGTGTTGATAGAGTGGTTTTCTGTGCTAAGTGTCCTCTAGGGCCCAGTGGTTCAGCCTCCCCAATTACCTGAGGAGGACACTTTTGGTGCACCCCCTTGTGGTCTTTGTGCATAGTCTTGTTGTAGTTAAGCCTTGATTGTTGTAGCTATCACTGGGAGGAATTGACCTCCAGGCCAATTGGCTGTGAGAATTAACTGTGTCTGCAGTGGGAGAACTTCTGTGCTAGAGACACCCCTCCAGGGCAAGACTTGCTTCAATGGGGCTTTGGTGCTCACTGAATCTGCCCCCTGAGTGTGTCCTTTATGGTTCCACGGAGCTGCAAACTAGATGGTCCCACTCTGAACTCTGGATACACCGGTTCCTGGATCTCTAGCGAGGTGCTAATCTAGCCTCTGCCTTAGGCTATCCAGCAAAAGCCTCCCTGCAAGGCTTGGGCGGGGTGGGGATCAATAGGGCAGGGCTAGCAGTTTGGCTGCTCTCAGTCCAGCCCTCAGAGACCCCACTTCTCAGTGTCCCGGCAATTGCTGCAAGCCCCTCTGAGAGAAAGCTGCCCTCGAGTTCTGACTGATGCCAGACAGTCCCACTTCTCCCATATGAGTCTGGGTCCCCAGAGACTTGCCCGGAACTGGAGCTCAGAGCCTGAGACTCCCTCCTGATTGAAAATGAAACCGCGCCCTCAGCCTCCAGCCTGCTCCCTGTGCGCCTCTGTACCTTAGTATTTTACTTCCACACTGTGCCTCCTCTGAGCCTCAGTAAGCTTTTCTCTTTCCTTCTAGTTGTAGAATTTCCACTCAGCCAGCCTTCCTGTGGTTCTGGATAATGTTCATTCCCTCTTTTAGTTGTATTTTTGAAGTGATTGTTCAAGGCAGCAAACTCTGGTGTTTACCTATGTCGCCATCTTGGTTTCTCCTCTCCAAAAACAAACTTTATATTGACCTCATTCTTATTTTAGATATTGTAAATATTCAGAATATTTATAATGTCCATTCTATAAATATAAATAATATTTTATACTATTTTACCAAATATTTGCTATACTCGTATTTACAGAATACATAGACAATTACCAAGTAAATTTAAGTGATTAGATTTCATTGATTGAAAACACACTGACATTGTTCTAAGTTCTAAGGTGACATAAATAAAGACATGGCTTAACGCAACTTTTAAAAAATTACCAGTCTTGACCGCTGGTTTTGCTCAGTGGTTGAGCATTGACATATGAGCCAGAAGGTCAAGGTTTGATTCTCAATCAGGTCTCAATTGCCAGTAGTCAGTGTGCAGGAGGAAGCTGATAGATCATTATCTCTCATCATTGATGTTTCTATCTCTTTTTCCCTCTTCCTTCCTCTCTGAATCAATTAAAAAAAAATTTTAAAAGAAAGGGAATAATAACCATTTCTTTAAAATATTATCATTCTTGACAAATAATTTATAAAAAACAAATTTTATCAATTTTACATGTACAGTTTTATATTTTTGACAAATACATACATCTCTATAACCTTCACTATAATCAAATATAAAATATTACTAAATTTGCCAAAGTTCTGCCTTAGTTCTAAGCATTAGTGGGTCTTTGTTCATTTTAGAATGGCTTCTCATTGTCTGTCTTCTTTACTTTGATTATTCCCTTAGTTGATTGGACTTCATCATTTTTCTTTTCAAGAGGTTAAATAGATTCTGTATTGTTTTCATTACTTATAGGATGTAGGATCAATTCTATTCTTATAAAATTACAGCTGGATTGGGAAAGATGAAAGAAAGTATGCTGAAATGTATATACCTATAACATTCGCTACTGCTTGGTAAATACATCTGAGAAATGTCCTTGAATTTTTGACATCTGGCAGAGTACTGAAGGAAATCCTGTATAATAAAAGGGTAATATGAAAATTGACCCTAACAGCAGAACAACTGGTAATGACTGGTCACTATGACACACACTGACCACCAGGGGGCAGATGCTCAATGCAGAAGCTGTCCCCTGGTGGTCAGTGTGCTCCCACAGGGGGAGCTCTGCTTAGCCACAAGCCAGGCTGATGGCTGCCAGTACAGCGGTGGGGTGGGAGCCTCTCCCGCCTCCTCAGCAGCACTAAGGATGTCCGACTGCAGCTTAAGTCTCCTCCCTGCTGGTAAGTGGACACCCCCCGAGGGCTGCCAGGCTGCCAGAGGGATGTCTGACTGCCAGCTTGGGCCCAATCCCCCAGGGAGCGGGCCTAAGCCAGCAGGTGGATATCCTCCAAGGGGTCCCAGACTGCAAGAGGGCATAGGCCAGGATGAGGGACCCCCCCCAAGTGCACAAATTTTTGTGCACCAGGTCTCTAGTATGAATATAATTTTGAATATATGCTTTCTGGAGAAATCAAGGCATACACATGCATTCATGTATAAATCTTTGGTACAAGTAGAGTGGGGTTGATTATGGACCATATTCTTAAGCAAATAAACTTTGGCGGATAGATATTTCTGTATTTCCATATTTAAAAAAGTGCAATATGTATAAATAAAAAATAAACTTCACTGCATCTCAAAAACAATGAGACCATATCCAATTAAAATTTAATTCTACAACATTGTTAACATAAGGGTTATTTAAATATTATTTTAGGCATACATAAATAATACATTTATAACTAATTAGCAGCTTGTATATTACCTTCCCAACTTCTGTTTAACAAGCATCCTCAGACATTTAAGAATAATTAAAATTGTAGATTTCTTTAGGGGGGAGGAAAGATAGCAATTATAGATATTTGTTGTAGCTGACACTAAGGATTCTTGAAATGTATTATTTGCCAGAATAAACATATTTATTTTCAAACCAATTATAGGAATGGCATGTAAATTAAAATAAATCTCTCATTCCTTTCTATTTCCCAGGAGGATCAATTTCCTTCTGGAACAATCTGTGAGATTCTGGCAGGTCTGTAAGCTCTTTAACCCAAACAGGACCAGCAGAACTAGGGTAGATAGTATGGGCCGAGTGGAGTTGTCAGCCAATCTGTCATTCTGTAACATTTAGCATTCTATTACCTGAGCTAAGAAAAGAAACCTGGAAAAGTCTTTGACGTTGTGCTTCTTTTCACATTGATGGTATTAATGAAGCACTATGCAAATGAGGTGACTATGAGCTGCTTGGAGTCTCATTTGGTAGTCCTCCCTGGGACCAGTGATTTACTCACCAAACTGAGGTAGTAACCATCTTTCAACAAAGAGACAAACCACAAACCCCTGTGAAATAATCATTAAGCTGAAATATAATTAGTACTTTCAGAGAAAAATCTGGGCTATAGAGGCAATGTATATCTAATGGAGTAACTGAACTTGGCATACTATACCAGAACATGAGCATTTACTCCTCCCAGGCAATGCCATAGAAAATGCATAAACTTATCATTTGTCTCTCATGTCCTATCTGCATGTGTGTTAAAGAGGGTAAACACAATAGGCATTTAGAAAAGGAAGAGTGATTATTATGGGCAAAATTCTGGAGAAGCTTTGTTGAGAAGTGAGACTTCCAGCATATGAGGGTTGGATTACGGGAAAAAGATGCAGCATGCCCTCCCGATAATGCTGGCCTCTGAACCCTTGCTTCAACAAAGGCTGTTTGTTTCTGACATATGCATTAGCTTTGAATTTAAAGCTTTGAAATATCTTACCCTTGTCTTCTTTCCTGTTCCATAGTACAAATGCCTAAGCCAACCAGACACAACAATCCACCAATAATGTGCAAGTAAACTGTGATCTACATTTTATCATATATGCGGTATCCTTTTCATAAAACTGCCTGCGAAACTACAAAAGGCTTTAATTCTGTTTGCAGTATCTACCTACCAGAAAAAGTGGTCTATGCAAATACTGTGTCCTTGCATCTGCCTATGTATGTTCCTGATATAACTATGTGCCATTATGGTTTACTTATCAATACCTTTTCAACTTGGCTATTATAATATAGTATATCTCCGAAATCCTATCATCCTATATTCAGCTGAAAATTTAGTTTGTAATGAAACACTTGATAAGTTGAATCCACCAAAGTCTGGATAACACATGAGACTCTACCTATGAAAGTAAGCTTTTTTCTATCTAATCTCACATGCTCCCACACTCTTTGGCTGTTCAATTAAGGACAGTACCTTTCCATGTGATGGTTATCAACTGATTCCAGAGACAGGGACTATAGTCTTTTATTTATTTGCCCTTGGTTTGTGGTCACTCTCTTCAATACCACCTTTGTCATTGCTCCTTGAGTTTTCAGATCCACATAGATGATCCTTCCACTTCCCTGACCCTTCAATTCCTCACCTTCTTTTCCCCAGTGATTTGTCTTCACTCTTCCTCCAACCACTCAACACCATGATTATAATCCGGATTCTGGCCACATCACTAATCACTAATTAAAAACCTTCAGAATCTCAATTTGAAGCAATCCATGTTTTACTATCCCCACCATCACCTATCTGTTTTTCAGATGAGTACCTCTACTACATTGACTTATTATTGAATCTTCTCTCTGTTTTCTCATTGTGTTGTAATTACCTGGGAAGGCAATCTGGATTCTAACCTGTCATCTCCTTGCCACATGTACCTGCATAGCTTAGCATAGCATAAGAAAAACACCACTTAATAATTTTTTTAAAAATTGCTATAAAATGAAGGGTAATCCTATTAGGAGGTCCTATGCACTATGTGATAATTATACAGTTACCTTTCCCAAACTGGCTTTCACTTATTTCCCTAGAAGGATATTTCAACCTTTTTCTCTTTCTTTAAACCTCCAAAACCACAACTCCCATCCTCACTTTCATCTGGCCTGCATCTTAGTAGGACATTGACAAAATAGGATGCAAACATGTATTTGTGGCTTTATAGTATACTAGAGGCCCGATGTACGAAATTGGTGCAAGAGTAGGCCTTCCTTTCCCCGGCTGCCAGCACTGGCTTCCTTCCGGCACCCTGGACATGGCCATCCCTCGAAGCCCTGGCTCCCTCTGGAAGGTCGTCCAATCTAATTAGCATATTATGCTTTTATTATTATAGATTCTCTCCCCTTGCTACTCTTGATCAGAACTCTGTGTCCTAGATAAGATCAAGGTTTGCATGGTGCACTACACTTCCTGTCCTCTTGGTGACCAATGTATCGCTTTCTCTCTGGTTTCTTACCAACAGATCACTTCGATCAGCAAATAACATGCTATTATTTTTTCCCACTTTCCAAGAAAAACAATCCAAAAACTAAACTCCCATCTTCTGAGTAAATTCTCAGCTTCTTTGTAGCCATATCAGCATGCGGTCTGGTGCCAAGACACAGAACAATCAGATGTGGACTTAGCTCGCTCCAGACTGAGAGGGACTCTAAAGGGCAACAGTGAGAAAGGGATGGAAAGAATGAGCCTAGTTCTTGCATGCCTCATATGGGTATTATCCATGGGATCAGAGTTTCGGATAAAAATCTTCCTACAATTGCTCCAATCTACCATTGTTTCTCTCAGAGTTTATTTTTTATAAGTTTTGTAGGTGTTTCCTTCACCAGCCAATTTTGAGTCCTTGCCAACAATTCCATGCATGATTTATGGAAGCTTCTTTATCTTTTGAAAGAAACAAATAGAAGCACTTTTTGAATCTCAGTAAAGAATATTGATTAGTTTTACCTCTTTTTTTCTGTCCTTAGCTGCAGAGTCTCTATTGGTGACATCTTCCAAGAGAAGTATTTTTATAAGTACATGACACTGTAGATGGTATGTGGATCATGTCTGATGACATCTGGTGCACTGGTTTGTTTGAAACAAGATAGTCACAATAATCTCCCTTCAGCGTCTATTTTCAGTTTGTCAACTCACAGCCCAGCGAGGGAAGCACATGTGACTGTTGCCTGAAGCACTGCTGCATCTGTGGACTCCTTTCCACAGCCAGTCATTCCTCCTGTACTGGAGGTTCTGGAAACCAGCAGAGCACTTACTATTGGGAGAGGAGATTAAAATCCCTATTTTTTTAAAATTTCTGTGTTTTTTTTTAAACATATTTTATTGATTTTTTTACAGAGAAGAAGAGAGAGGGATAGAGAGTTAGAAACATTGATGAGAGAGAAACATTGATCAACTGCCTCTTGCACACCTCCCACTGGGAATGTCCCCGCAACCAAGGTACATGTCCTTAACCGGAATCAAACCCGGGACCTTTCAGTCCTCAGGCCAACGCTCCATCCACTGAACCAAACCGGCTAGGGCTAAAATCCCTATTTTTAACTGCATAAAGTTATAAATGTAAACATGGAGTTAGCTGTTAAATGCCCAATTTAGCAATTATTAGGAATGAAATTAAAGATTGTTTTCCCTCATCTTTCTATCAATTAAATAAAAACCATGAAAATATGCAGACTTCTATTAGTCTTCTTTTAATATATTTTTAATTTAAATTCTTTATTATTTAAAGTATTACACAAGTCTTCTTTTCCCCCATTGACCTCTCCCCAGCCTCTCCCACCCCCCAGCACATTCCCTCACCCCCCTACTATCTGTAGCCATTGATTATGCTCATATGCATGTATACAAGTCCCTTGGTTGATCTCTATTAGTCTTGACTGTTAAAATCAGTCCTATTCATTATCACATTGGTTAGCCTGTTTTCCTAAATGGTCCCACACCAAATTTCAGACTCCTTATAATATATATTATACATTTTATTCCTCACTTTCATCTCACTTTTTTATTTGGGTGGTAAGGGTGGGAGGGGCTAAACTGCTGACTCATTTGATAAAATTGAGACTGCAGAAATTGTTTATTACATTTTTCATACTTATTTCTTAGGTGCCTACAACTGTAGTACAGTCTCTTGATCAAGATTTAAAAAATGTACTAGTATTTACCAGCAATGTATAATATACTGTCTAAAGTTTGAAAGACCCCTGGAGAATTCCTTTACTAAGTTTTCTGCATTATTTATTAAAAACATATAGATTGATGGTTTTCATCTGCTATGGCAGGTTACAGAGCTTGATTTTAGATACACGATTAGTAGTCTATACAGAGGTCTCAGAAATCCTGTGTTTGGGTCCGCTCACATGTATCACTTAGGTTCACAATAGTACAAACACAGTGTGTCTTTGACAACTGAAAAGCTGTCCTGGAGAACTGTGCCTGTCTGTGTTTGCTTTCACTTTCTCCTAATGTATCAACTCATTTGTCCTTATTGAGGCATTGAAATCACCAGTTCCTTAAACTTTCTGACCCTACTTGTTGTAAGTTTCAAATAAAAATCCTGTCAATTTAATACATGCTTTTATATAAAGCCAGTAGGACATGTGTTTCCCCTTTGTTAATGTATAGAAAACTCTTTTAAAAGTTAAGTGACAATATATTTTTCATTGCTTGAGCAAGTAAACAGTTATTTTTTACCTTTCTTTATATTGCATTTTTTTATCATCAAAAAAACGAATGAAGGTAAATTAAAATATGCAAAACAAAAAAATGTTGACAAAGAAATCAACAATCTGTGTGATAGACATTTAAGGTTAAACTCAAAGACTGAACTTTTTCTGCTTTATGAATAAAATACCACTGGAACACCAATGTTCAAAATATATAATTCTTAGAAGGATTACGAAGAAACAGAACATTTTATATTTCTGTAAGAAAACATTTAAGACCAAATGAAGTGATACAAAGCTAAGAATGCAAGGTTGAAAAGAAGGGCAGAAGAGTATTCTAAACAGAAGTTTGTGGGTGAAGATAATGAGTTCAGCACTAGTAATGCTGGTAGGGTCAGGGCTGCAGATGGTAAAGGTGAAGCACTGATATTATAGCTCAAATTTCTTTTCTAATATTTTTTGGTATTACTTAAATATTCCTCAAAGTCTTTGATAAAATAAAGAGGTTAACGTTTGTTTTGTTCTTGTGCAAATATAACTTGGTATTATAGAGAGGAAAGCAAAAGCATATTATAGATAAGAAAGCAAAAGCATGCCAGAGGTTAATTTTTTAAAACATATTTTTGTTGATTTCAGAGAAGAGGGGGGAGGGAGAGAGATCTAGAAACATCAATGATGAGAGAAAATCATTGATCAGCTGCCTTCTGCACGTCCCCTACTAGGGATTGAGCCCTCAACCCTGCCATGTGCCCTGACTGGGAATGGAACCCTGTAACCTCATGGCTCATGGGTCCACTGAGCCACACTGACAGGACAGAGGTTAATTTTTAAAACTGAGTTTAAAAAAGAAAAGAAAATATGTTTAATTAAAAAAAAAACTTATAACCTTAAATGCTTAAAAATGATGGACACTTTTTGTTGTTGTTAATCCTAACCTGAGGATATTTTTTAATTGACTTTTAGAAAGAGTGGAAGGGAGGGAGGAGAGAGAGAGAGAGAAAAAAAACCATCCATATGAGAGAGACACATTGATTGGTTGCCTCTCCAACAAGCCACAACCTGCAGAATGGGGATCACACCCACAACACTGATGGTGGGTATATGCTCTAACCATTGAGCAAACATGATAGGGTGATAAAATGATGGACAGTTTTAAAGAAAGCATCCAATATCAAGAATATAAAGAGAAGCACAAAAGGGTATGACAATGGAGAATGCAGATACAATTATTTTGAACATAAGTTAATAAAATGTAATACAAGAGGTTTTTTTCTTTTGAATTGATTTTTCCCTGTGAAATGATAATCTATAATAATAAAAGCATAAAATGCTAACTAGACCGGACCTCCTTCCAGACGACCTTACAGATGAAGCCGGGGCTGCCAGGGAGCCCAGATCCCAAGTGCTAGAGGGAAGCTGGTGCCGGCAGCCTGGGGAAGGAAGGCTTGCACAAATTTCATGTATCGGGCCTCTAGTAATAAAATAAACAAGAATAGGCCAATCTAAACAATAAACAATAGAGCACAAATGACTAATGTCTAGGATTAAAAATAGGACCAAACTAGAAATATGAGCAATTAATTTTATTAAATATAATATAAGAATTAAGAATAACATATTTATTCACAATACATACATTGGACATTAGATGCATTTGAAATAAAAACAAAGTGTAACATAAAACAAACAAGCAAAAAATCACCCCAAAACAGGTTTGGAAAATATACCTGTGGCCATGGGTTTGGAGGGTCCTATTAAATAAAAGAAAAATATGTAAATATAAGTTATATTTTAAAAATTGTTTAATTATACTGACATACTTTATTATTAAATCGTTTCTATATAAAAAGTCACATTGAAAATCAATGATCAAATATAGATTCTAAAAATAGTTTGTCAATGCCTAAATCAACAAGGAATTAATATTATTGCAAACATGAGAAAAACTATTTCCAGTCAACAGGAAAATAAGAGAGGGAAATTCTATTGAAAACAAATTGGCAATACATCAATGGATTAAAGTATTAAAGAGAGAAATTAAAGTGACTAACAAGTAGAATATTTGAAAAGACAAGCAATCTCACTAGTGAACAAAATAAAAGCATAAAAATGCACCTATGAGTTGGTAAAATTTGTATAGATAATGTTTAGTATGGTGGTAGAACTGGAAAAAACAGGGATTTATTTTTTAACTGTGGATGATAAAAGTCCTCACTCTTCTGAAGCACAGAGCATTATTAATTAAGTGTATTTAAGGCTTATCAAACTCACACCTGGATATTGTAGCAAATGGAAACTCTGACATAAGTCTTAAAGACACAATCACAAGGATTTTGTGATAGCTCTGTTTGTGATAACATAAACTCAGAGGCAATGATTGAGAATGCCAAAAGAATACGTTATGTACCATTAAAAATGATTTCAGTGTTCACTTTCAATCTTATACCCTCCCTGAGTGGAATAGAGGTGTCTTCCTTCCTCTGTGTTAACCTTGCTTGTATACTTATTCACATATCTATCCACATGCCAAGTGCATTTTAGATTGTTCTCAATTCAATCAATGGACATTTACAAGTATCAAGATGTAATTGGTTGGAAGAGTTTTCCTGCTTGATCTTTTAATTATCTACTGAGGAAACATTGATTAACTACTCACACTAAGCAAAAGCACCTATAATGCTTTATGAAGTCTTATTCTACATTTTATTTCGTCTTTATATCACTTATGTCTTCTTATCTGATTTTTTTCTCAATTCTTATTAATTCTGAATATAGCTACTTAGGTAATAGTTGTTTAAACTTTTACTTCTTATCCCCTTAATCTGTTGCTATTCTTTTTAAAATCTCATTCTAAATATATAGCATGCATTGATTACTCACCTTAAAAATGCTCAAATGATCAATATTGAAATTGGCAAAGTTATAGAATGTCATTTGTAAGCTACTTAATATATCAACTCTCAATAAAAATTAACTAATTTGCGTTATTGAAGGCACAATAGAAATTAGACTGACATTTCTGGGCCAATATTATTTGTGTGTGTGTGTGTGTGTGTGTGTGTGTGTGTGTACAAATTTGGAAGGCTAAGGTAAGAAGATTAACTTAGTTATTGATGCTATAGCAAACCTTCATATTCTATACTGCTGTAGAACATACATTTTAAGTGATATAAAGTTATTGCTGTGAGTTCATAATACTTTTTGCTTAAAAGTATCATAATGCTTTTCTGTAATGCAGTGTTTGTTACTCACATGGAAGTAATCTAAACTTATTCTTCTACAATCAGCTGTGTTTCATCTCATTGACTGGTCACTGAGTGCAGGTTAAGAAGTGTTTATAATAGAATCAATCAGCCTTGACTTGTTATTATCTGTAAAAGAAGATTTAACTTGTATGTATGGCTAGTGTGTGGTCTCTGCAACGATATCCTATTTTCATATTCTCATGCTCAATTTCCTGCAGATATTTAAATGAGGAAAATTTTCCCACTCTAGTTGATCTGCAGTCTCATCAATACATGGGGCAATTCCACAGGGACTCGTACTTGGCCTTTCCCATTATGCCAATTTCATGCCCTTTTAGAAATCTGGTTTCTAAATGTGCTTTATGATAATACAGCGATGCCAATGGTGTTCTCATTTAGAGTGTTGATGATAAAGGTCACGCATTCTCTCCAAGGAACCCTTAAGGACTATATATGACTTCGAAGCCCAGACATATTTCAGCTACTAAAGGAAAAATAACCCCTTTAATAAAATATTCTCAGCTTAAGGATATTTGAAAGCTTTGGCGGGGAAAGAACACTTCCTGCTTAATTGACCACAAGAAATCTCCACTAGGTCTCAGCTGCCCTATTTTATGAGTGTTTGTGTCAGAGCTTTTAGAGAAGATGGGTTTGGAAGAAAAAAAGATATGTGCAAATAAAAAACATTTAGATTTTTAAGTTTCATTTGATAACCTAATAGCAAAATAGCAACCAAAAAAATTCTGATGGTCATGCAGATTTTGACAGATTTAAATTCGTATAGCATATGGACACACAGGATAGATGAGTAAGTAAACAGAAAGCAATCAGTAATGCACAGCTATACTATAATATCTTTGCCAGGTATATTAAGGAAAAGGGATATTAAGGGGTGATTGAGGCAGTCATCTGTAAACAGAAAAAAAAAACCATCTTGATTAAAAATGGTTAATTTTAAAAATAAATATATTTGTCAACAAATGTCTTGGTCAATTTCTCCCACCATTTTCTTTTAATAGGCAGTAGCTTAAAATATCTTATTTCCTACAGTAAGTTTGGAATTATTTGCATGTGGCTCAAAAGTGATATAACAAATAATTGAAGACAAAAGTCCCTAACTCTAAAATTTCCAGAAATATGATAATCATTAATGTAATACAATAATTGAAGGGGGAAAAAAGAATACCCTGCAGGTAGAACTTGAAAATGAGCAAAAGAGATAAAATGTGATTTAAAATACTACCTATATAACATTTCACTAGACCAAAAATTAGCAGCACCTACAAGGTGATTATCATCAACTAAGGTATTGGAGGCTGCCCAAACTGATATAGAGTATAAAAAATAGTAGCTGGACATTGAATAGACATGACCCTATCAAGATCCTTAAATTCAATTCAAGACATTCTTAGAAGCCTAACTTTTATCAAACTGTATCATTCAGGAAAAAATAACTTAGAAGATTTTAGGAATTTTTAGAAGAAAAGATAAATAGAAAAAAAATATATGCTTTTAGTTACTTTAAATACTATTACCTACCAGATTTATTTATGTTATGGCCTATAGAAAGACAGCCAGATTAAGACTATTAAGTAAAAGTTGTAGGGTGGCAGATTTGATTCAGTGTCTAAACTCAATTTCCCTTATTAGAGCCACCAGCAATATCTTTAAGATCAAATTCTCAAGGGCAGGTTGATCATGAATCAGGTGAGATATTTGTAGTAAATATTAAGATGATCACCATGATTTTTCTTACTCTGGTAAATTAAAATTTTCTATTTCTTTTCTCTTTTTTTTGTAGAAGTATCTCTTTGTATAACAACTCCCTTAGTGTTAAGTCAACTCATGGTATATATTTATTATTAATATACATCAAATATTAAATATTTTGATTTCTTCATAAAAGAAAGCCAATTCTTCTAATTAAATTTATAATAGTGAATTTAATGCAGTTTATTTTCTAATACTTCTGAATAAAATTGCATGTGGAAAAAGTTAAATCAGATGAAATGTATAGAGAAAATAACTATTACAGCTATAACTTTGTAATAAGTTTAGTATATCTGTTATTGCCAAATATGTAAAAGTAATTATAATACTTCATTTGTGGACGATGACTTCTGAATAATTTGACCTGATTTGAGAAATCAGAGTAGGTTTTTCTGAGGAAACTGAGATCTGAAAATGACCAGGAGATAACCAGGGAAAGGTGAAGGAGAGAGTTCAGAGAGGGTACGGGCTTTTCAGGCAGGGGCAATTGGCATGCAAAAGCTTCCCTCTGGAAGAGAGCATGTGAAGATGGGGAACTGAATGACTTCAACTTAGGAAACCACAAAAATTGAAGAGAAGACAGAAATGAAACATGCCAGATATCAGAAGCAGAATGCAGAGGGCATACTATGATCTGGTAAGAGTTTTAATTATTCCTCTAATAAAAATCAGAGAGCATTAATTTAAAGCAAGATATTTTTAAAAGTATTTGTCAGTTTCCTTGTGTAAGATTATTCCGTTTACAAAAATCCATTGTTTATTAGCCAGGAATATTTTAGATCCACAGAGACTGATTAGGTGAAGATCAAAAGTGAGATCATTTTTATTATGATGTGTCTGGGACAAAGGAGGAATAAAACTGGGATAGGAGAGATAGTTAGGCTGCAAGGTTGCCAAGGAATAGCTTTTGTATTCCAAAATCCCAAAACTTATGTCTTTCAAATTTTTCTCAATATTAATGGAAACCTCTTTTTATGTTTTCAATTAAAGTTTACCTTTAATGTTATTTTTTATTGGTTTCAGGTGTACAGTACATTGGCCAGATTAACACCAAGTTTTCAAGGCAGTCTTGAATAAGGCTGACCATGGCAGGAATCTATAGTTTCCTATGGACACAGTCGTCCTCAATAGTCCTCAATACGTTCTAGCTTCTGTTGTCAGCAGGATAGTCTAACCCAGCGGTTCTCAACCTGTGGGTCACGACCCATTTGGCGGTCGAATGACCCTTTCACAGGGGTCGCCTACGACCATCCTGCATATCAGATATTTAGATCACGATTCATAACAGTAGCAACATTACAGCTATGAAGTTGCAACGAAAATAATTTTATGGTTTGGTCACAACATGAGGAACTGTATTTAAAGGGCCAGAAGGTTGAGAACCATTGGTCTCTAACCTATAGCTGATGTGCATCAAACCTAAGTGTGTTTACCCAGTTTCTGAACATTCCCAGCATGTTGGCAAGGGTATATTGCAACAACCATCTTTCCATTTCATTTACAGAAAGCAGTCTTTGATGACTGCCCTTCTTACCTGTCCTGTCACCTTGCCTGTAGCCAGAAACGCTGAGCATGGATTATGATGAATTATTCAGAATTTCACATACTATGTTTGTATATGTTGGGAACATTAAGGGGAATTTATTCACTGCTATGATGGGTCTTCCCTGGGTCACTTGAGTTGGTTCACTCACTAGTTCCATGAATAACAGAGCAGAATGGAAACTCTGAAAGGAACAGGGCAGGCCAGAGCTGGAAGGGGTAAGTTTCAGTGTTTACCCAGCTCCTAGAGGGAAGTAACAGTTTATAAAGAGTTACTATTGTCTCTTACTGGATACAGCTGGTTTAGAAAACCAATCTACCATCCCCTCTAATAGCTTTGATTAAATATAATGAAAGTAATTCATATTTGCAACTATAATTTGGTAGTCTATTCTATTCAGTTCCTGAATTTTAATAAAATATAATTGTACATTATGAACATATTGAAATTATTAAGGACTATGTTATATACAGACTTTTAAAACCATGTATTTAATGATGAAATAAATACGTATTTAACAGGCAAAATTATGGTCAATATAGAGTGTTCTTTAATTCCAAATATTTTTCATAGGTGTTGATGCAATTCTATTGCTAAATGTGCTGGAAGAAATATGATAACATAGTCGAGTTTGGAAATATGTCTCTCATTATGGAATTTCTGCATGTATGAATGATCTCCTGAATCCTATAAAGCTTGTGGGAACAAGTCTAGTTTTTTATGTCAAGTTTATTTTTGCACTAAGTATAGATGATGGCCTCAGTCCTTGGCCAAATTCTGCTCTATGGCTTCAACTTCAGCCCATTTAAGGAGCTAATCCCTGCCATTCCTGTCATCGTTGAACAGGTGTCTAAATAAAAATTATGGGTAATGCAGATAAAGTCATAACAAGTCAGTATAACACTATCAATATTGGCAACAAGTCAGTCTTTTGAACAAGATGATATTCAAATATTTCTTTTCAAATAATATATACATTCTAAATAAAATGAAAGTAAAAAATTCCTTTTTCCCATATATTTGGATCTTCCATCAGTTAGTTTATTACAAATATATTTATTGCATAAATATAAAGCTTCAATAATTATTGATTCTTAAAAATAACAATGTAAAACAAACTTTAAGAATTTTATAATAAATACTGGATAATAATATTTAATATGAATATTAACAACATGCAATAGATATTCACATTTAAGAACAAAATATGTGAACCAAACATAGCATATTATAAGTTATACTGTAAAATAGAATAATGCAGAATATATCATAACATAATTATTTTCTGTAAAATTATCTTGAGTACCAAATTTAAAAATTGAATTTTATAATCTTCAATAACTCTATTTAGGTTTGAGTTAATTTTATTTAGTTAATAAATCCTCAAAGGAAAAGTCTTGTATGAGAATATTTCATGTGTTGTGAGGATGAACTGAAGGCAGGTTGTAAGCCAACCAGCTCAAAATTTAACACGAAATAAAATGCAAGGCGAGAGCATGATAGCAAACCTCTTCAATCTAGGCACAGGCTCAGGGTAACTAATTACATGGCTCAACCTACATTTAAACTCATTAGTTTGACTCTAAGTCATATATTCTCACCATAGTTCACTGTGAACATGTTGACCTAAAAAGATATAGGAATAAATATTGATGTTGTTCATAACCATTAGAGAAAAGAAAACATTTCTTTTTCCTTTTACTTTTTTTATTTTGCCTATTGCTTACATAAATGTGAAATTTGTTATGGGGAAAAATTCACTTGTGCTAGGCATTCAGCCTAATATGGAGGGACTTTGAATCATTAAATCTTCATCATTGGTTTTGCAGATTTTCAGATTAGCCCTCATCATCCTGCAGAGCTCAAACATAAGGCGTGAAAAGACAGGAGAGTGGATCTCTGTGCAGCCAGGAATGTTAAGGTCTGAAATCATGCAAAATCCTTCAGGACAGGCAGGAGAGTGCACAACAGAGAGGTCAAAGCAGGACACCCGTGTAATGCCACCTGGGAAGATCTGGCGTCAACCAACCCACGGAAAATCTTTAATAAATTAATATTTCCTTGTACTTTCTGATTCTCTTCCTATAAAAATTAAAGAAAATTATTTAATGCTTCCAGAATTAGCTCCTGCTTGTTAGACTTAATAAGACACCTCAAACACTAGTCCCACTTCATTTTTAATAGCCCCCAAGCTCCACAACCATAAGTTACTTTCCAAATTTCAAAGAACTGTCCTCTGATAACCCATTCTTATCTTCCTAACGTAATTGCAGACTTAATGATCAGTTCTATTGTCTTCTTATTTTTCAATTTTGTTTTTAAATTATATTGTAAGTGTGGTTTGTGTATATCTAAGCTGTCTCTTTACTTGGCATCTCAATTTTAAGGTTGAAACATTGTTATATGTTGTAACCTTTCTGAACAGTTCACCCAGGGTAATCTGTACAGATAAAAGTCAATAATTTGTTAAATATTATTGTATTTCTGACTAAGCTAGTTATATAAACGGGTACAAAAGTAAGTTTACAGTCGCTCATTTGGAAAATAATACATTATTAAGTAATAATACAAGAGTAAACTGTTCCACATATTCACAAAAATACTACAGCTTATGGGAATAGAAAATAGGAAGGCTACTTAGGAAGACTGTTGTCAGTTTCTTACAAAACTAAACAAATTCTTACCATCTGATCCAGGGATCTTATTCCTTGGTATTTACCAAAAGGAGTTGAAACATTATACTCACACAAAACCTGAGCATGGTTTATAGCAGTTTTACACTTAATTTCCAAAACTTGAAAGTAACCATATGCCCTTTTACAGGGGAATAAATAAATAAACCGGGAATAGCTAGACAATGAAATATCCAGTGCAAAAAAGAAATGAACTAACAAGTTGTAAAAATGACCAAGAAACTTAAATGCATATTAATAAATAAAAGAAGCCAATCTGTAAAAGCTACAAAATGCACCTAAAACATGATAGAAAAGGCAAAATGATGTTGCCAATGAAAGCGTCTGTGGTTGTCGGGGTTGCAGAGTAGAGAAATGAATAAGCAAAGCTCAGAGAGTATTTAGGACAGTAAAAATATTGTATATGGCATGTAATGATGGAGATGTGTCATACATTGATCCAAACCGTAGACTATAAAGAGTGAATTCTAAGGTAAATTAAGGACCTGGGGTGATTATGATGTGACAATGTAAGTTTAACCTTGGTAAAAATAAAAAAATAAAAATAAAAATAAAAGCATTGTTTTGCCTGAGTCGGTTTGGCTCAGTGGATAGAGGATAGAGCTTCGGCCTGCTGACCGAAGGGTCCCAGGTTTGATTCTGGTCAAGGGCACACGCTTCAGTTGCAGGCTCCTCCCCAGCCCTGGCCCAGGTCTGGGCACATGCAGGAGACAACCAATCAATGTATTTCTCTCACTTGGATGTTTCTCTCTGTTTTTCCCTCTCTCTAAAAATCAATGGAAAAAATATCCTTGGTTGAGGATTAAAAAAAAAAACAAGTATTGTTTTGATATGTGATGTTGGATAGATTAAGAAGGCTACGCATGTATGGGGGCAAGGAGTACATGGGAAATCTTTGTACCTTCCCTTCAATTTTGTAGCAAACCTAGAATTGCTTCCAGAAATCTTTGAAAAAAAAGAAAGATAGAAATATTGTAGAATAACTATTGAAGATGCTACCGTGATCTATTTAGGTAAACTAGGCTTTTTAAAAAACATTTCTGATTATAAATCAGTGTACCACATTGAGTAAATTAGTCTCCCTCCCTTGCCTCTACTGTAAAGATGAATTATTTGCAATTTAAGTATTCATTAAAGTTTTTAAAATTAGAGTATAAAAAGTTAATAATTTCACAAAGATGTTTGTCTTACTCTCATTTGAGTCTCAAAACTAATTTTGAAATAAATAAAATTGTCTTTTCTAATTTATATGTGGGGAAATTGAAGTCTCAAGAACTCAGAATAACTGCCCATCATTCCAAACTTAGTAAGAGCAGAGAGAGAAATGAAACTATATCATAAGCCCTTACTGGAACACCCCAGAGTAAGTTCTTAAACAAATCATGTGGAATATTTGAATCTGCAAGTCTGTGTCTCAGTGTTGGAGCTTAAACAAATAAATTGCACATAATGATGCTAGGTGCCCTGTCCATGCAAAACTTGTTTTATTTGGAAGTACATGTACATTATCCCTTCCATGACCTTAGAAGACTGGCAATCTTTTCCCTTAGAATTATATTTTAGCAGGAGATTGTTTCAAGGGTATAGTTGGTATTTATATGCATTTTAAGTTAATACTTCAACAAATAGTTCTCAGGAGGGGTGTTTTTACCATTATTACATAATCCAGGGAGTCACTGTTCATTCCATTTACCTTATTTATAACCACTGAAATGTCAAGTCAACTTGGTCTGCCCAAGTCATTCTTAGATAATTAAATACGTGAATATTAGAAGGTTTTGTGTTTTTGTTATGCTAGAAAATGAGTCATCTTATCAAGACATGTTGAGGAGAAAGAGAGAACTAATTAAGCTCATTGGAGAGACAAGAATATTGACATGTATTTTTCACTTGTAAACAGTAGCCGTGACTGTTAAGTCATTTAGTCCTTCAGGTAATCAAATGAAGGCTAATTGAATCGTGCAACTGTCAACTGAAACAATAATTCAAAGCCATTCTAGAGGAAGGTCAAATTCATTGGAAAAGGAGAAGGAAACAAGGTGATTTTTCACTATCATCCTCTTTTCTATTGACTACGTTTCTATTGATGGCCTAAAGGTGGTTGTTCCTTAAGTGTCCATGTTCAGACTGCATTACATTGGATATGCTTTCTTAGATGGCTTCATCCACATCATGATTTCAATGGTCACCCCTTTCTGATGTTACCTTTATTTTATGCTAAATGTGCACAGATTGGTTTCTCAGATTCCAACACTGGTATCAAGCTGAGTTTTGAGGAAATGTGAATGCACCTATAATTTTTATTACAAGATTTATAAAACAAATACTTATTAAGTACTTACTGACAAGTGATTATAGAATGTAGTGAGTCTATGTTTATATCTTGACTTACTTGGAAAATAAATACGCCTGTGTGTCTGAGATTACACATATGTACAACAGTAATAAAAATAATGCAAAAAATCAATAATATACATAAATTACTTAATGCCTGACAACCTAATAAACACGCAATAAATCTTTAGCTTTATAACTGTTAATCGTGTGTATAATCCCGACCATATCCCTATGAAATAGTATTGTCCCCATTTTCTGCATGAAGTAATTGAAACTCAAAGCAGTTTCATTTGTTCTGGCTAATAAGATACCAAAGATGCAGAGGCAAAATTGAGTTTATGTGACTCATGCATTCTTCTTGGTCTCCCTACTTCTCTAGTTTCCACGGAAACCTACCAAAGGGCATATCCTACTTACATTCATTTGACAGTTTCTCTTAAATTCCCTCTCTTTGTTACTCCACAAAAAGTCCTGTTTTCCTTCTTAAGGTCCTGCTTTCTTTTTTCATTTGTCTCACATCCTTATCAACTGTTTACAATATTATCTTCCCATATTATTTCAATATTTTTCAAATTAATTTCCTTACTTAATCTTTGTATGTAATTAATTATTTGATGTGATTATCTTTTAAAAAGTCAAAGTAAGCATGTTATTCCTATCCCTCAATGATAGAAATGATTCCCATTAACTTAAATTTGAGCCCAAATATTCTCATTTTGCTTTTTGTCCTCTATAATCCATAATTTGTCTTTTTCTGTATTTTTAAATTGTGCTAATTATAAAATATTATGATTTAGCTATATTTAATTTCCTCCAATTCTTTAAATGCTTATGAATTTATCAATACTATTTCTTTCTATAACTTCTTCCTTCATAATAACACTTAAATATATTTCTCTTCTCCTTAAATCTGTCATTTTTTGTATTTCTTCTCTATCTGGTAAGAACTTTTAATTAGAGTTTTTATGAATATATATATATATATATATATATATATATATATATATATATTAGAGGCCCAGTGCACAAAAATTTGTGCACTCGGGGGGGATAGGGGGTCCCTCAGCCTGGCCTGTGGCCTCTTGCAGTCTGGGACCCTGGGACCCCTCAGGGGATGACCACCTGCTTGCTTAGGCCTGCTCCCCAGGGGATTGGGCCTAAGATGGCAATCAGACATCCCTCTGGCAGCCCAGCAGCCCTTGAGGGATGTCCACTTGCCACCGGGGAGCAGGCCTAAACTGCAGTTGGACATCCTTAGCGCTGCTGAGGAGGCAGGAGAGGCTCCCACCACCACTGCTGTACTGGCAGCCATCAGCCTGGCTTGTGGCTAAGCAGAGCTCCTCTCATGTGAGAGCGCCCTGACCACCAGAGGGCAGCTTCTGCATTGAGCGTCTGCCCCCTGGTGGTCAGTGTGTGTCATAGTGACAAGTCATTCCCAGTCTTTCTGCTGTTAGGGTCAGTTTGCATATTACCCTTTTACTATATAGGATAGAGGCCTGGTGCACAGGTGGGGGCTGGCTGGTTTGCCCTGAAGCGTGTCCCAGATCAGGATGGGGGTCCTGCTTGGGTGCCTGGCCAGCCTGGATGATGGGATGATGGCTGTTTGCAGCTAGTCACACCCCCTTCAGGGTGGGGGTCCCGCTTGGGTACCTGGCCAGTCTGGATGATGGGATGATGGCTGTTTGCAGCTAGTCACACCCCCTTCAGGGTGGGGGTCCCGCTTGGGTGCCTGGCCAGTCTGGATGAGGGGATGATGGTTGTTTTCAGGCTGGTGGGTGACTGAAGCTCCCAGCCTCTCCTTTTTTCTTTTTTTTTGGGGGGTGACATTGGTTAAAAAAATTATATATATATTTTTTAGTTGTATAACTCTATAATACATCATCTGTATATTACATTGTGTGTTAACCCGCACAAGTCAAATCTCTTTCCATCACCACTTATCTCCTTTATACCTTTTTACATCAATTATTTTTTTATTGTTAATCCATGCTTGCATTCCGAGGATAAATCCTGCTTGGTCATGATATATCATGTTTACATACTGTTGAATTTGATATTCCCACAACATCTTTTCTGGTCTGGCTATAAAGTAACTGTTAAACTCAAAGAGTAAACTAGAAGCAATGATTCCTTTACAATGTCTGGAAGACTTTGTGTAGAATTGATAATTTTTTCTTAAATTATGCTTAAATTCACCCATACAGCCATCTAGATATGGAATATTCTTTATAGATATATTTTTTTATTAAAAATTAAATTTCTGGAAAAGTGATGGGATATTTTTGTTATAGAGTTTTTATTGGGTGAGTTTTGACAGATAATATCTTAAAGATTTTATCTACTCTATCTTGTTGAATTTATTGGCCTGAAATTATTCATAGAATTCTCTCATTATACATTTAACATTTGGAGAATTCTTAGTGATACTGTTAATCTATCTCTTCTTTCTTCTGATCATTCAGACTAAAGATTTATTAGTTCTATTGATCTATACAAAGGTCAAATAATGAACTTTTCATTTAATTTATCTTCTAGCATTCTGTTTTTTATTTCATTGATTTCCACAACAATTTTTGTAATTCCCCCCCCCTTTTTTTTTTACTTTGTGTTTAATTTACTCTGCTTTTATCTAAGGTCTTAAGGTGAAGATGTGGTCATTGATTTGGTACATTTTTAGTCAGTATGGACTTTTAGTTCTATAATTTTTCCTTTAACTACTGGTTTAGGTGGTATCCATGATTTTTGAGGTTTTTTTTGCTTTCATTCATTTGAAATATGACTTATTTGTGTGATGTCTACTTTGATCAGTTTTTTTAGAAGTTGACTACTTACTTTCCAAATATTTGTGGATTTCCCAGAGCTCCTTTTCTTTGTTCTTGATTTATAATTACTGTACTTATGACTTGATGTTTACATATTTCAAGAATAGTATTACATCCAATATATGATCTGTATTTGTTGTTCAAATTTTCTGTACTTAGTTTCTGTTCACTTTTTATCAACTGTTGAGAAATGGGTGCTGCAGTCACAGACTGTAA
This sequence comes from Myotis nattereri, assembly GCF_964212035.1. Lineage (NCBI taxonomy): Eukaryota > Metazoa > Chordata > Mammalia > Chiroptera > Vespertilionidae > Myotis > Myotis nattereri. The sequence goes on from NC_138085.1 coordinate 32,602,234, forward strand.
TTATAAATGTGTTTATTTCTACTTTTATTGCTGTGAAAGATACTGCTTTATGTATTTTGAAACTCTCTTATAAAAGGCACAAACATTTATAATTTCTATGTTTTCTTGAAGGATTGGCCCTTTTATCATTTTGAAATGATCTCTTTATACTTTTTGATACTATCAGCTCTAAATATACTTTGTCTAATATTAATATAGCCACTCCAACATTTCTTTCTTTTGTGTTAACATAATATGTTTTTCAATCCCTTTACTTAATCCATCTGTGTGTTATATAAAGCATATCTTATAGGTAGCAGAGAGATGGTCCTTTCTTTTTATTAAATCTTATAACATCTGCCTATTAATTACATTAATTATAATATCAATTAATGTGACTGTAAATTATTCATAGTTGTGATTCGTTTTTTATCTATCATCTTAATATCTTGCCCTGTATAGAATTCTAAGATAAAAAGGTTTCCCTCCTCAGAGTTTAAACATATTGTCCTACAGTGTTTCCACTTACATTGCTCACATGAGTAATGTGCCATTGTTCTTATATTTGTTTCTCTATTAATTTATCATTTACTCTGGCTACTTTTGGCATTTTTCTCTATCATTTGTTATAAGTAATTTAATAATGATGTGCCTTGCGTTAGTTTTCTTCATATTTTGGTGCTTGAAGTTTCTTAAAGTTCTTAGATATGTGGAGAATGAGAATATGTCACCCCCAAATACACCATTTCAGTATAAGGAATAATTTGAGCTGAAGGCAACTGATAATTTACAGATGCAGAAAGAAGCCTTCCCAGAACTTCCTTTATCTGAACAAAGCAGAAATTTCTGGGAAATGAAGACTGGTGTAAATGCCCTCTCCCAGAAGTTTTATGGCCGTCACGAACATGAAATAAGGCCTAAAATAAGGCACGAAATAAGGCCTGCAACAAACTATAATAAAATAAACTTTATCTTTGATTACTTTTCTCTATTTATCTACCTACCAAGTGTTTGCTGCCTCTAGAAACCTAAACTCCTTTTCCTTTTCCTTTGTCTTGCCACTTCTCTAATAATTTATCATTCAAGTTGTTATACATGCCTAAGTACTAACCAACGTTTTGAGTTACTCATCACTGAGTTTCTTCCACATGTGTGCACACTGCACAAATTAATAAACCTTTCTTATTATTTGTTAATATGTCTTTAGTAATTTTAGTTTCTAGGGCATCAGCTGGAGAACCTAGGAGGCACTGAAAAAGGGATTTTTTCCCTGCTGTATGTAACTTTTGAGCAATTTTGGTGATTATTTCTGTCCCCTCAGCTTCAGGAATTTCTCGAGCTCTATGTTTGATTGCATGATGCTGGCTTATAGCTCACTGATGCTCTATGAATTTAAAAAAATAGTTTGTATGCATGTGCCTTTTATTCAAGATAATACTTATTGTTATGTCTTGGAGTTCCACTAATGTTTTCTGCGATGTCAAACATGCCATTAAGCCAACCCATATAGTTTTCACCTTACATACTGTAGTTTCATGTCTAGGTGTTTTATTTATACACTTTATATCTTCCCTGCTTCTACTTAACTACTTGCAAAGTACAGCTTTAATAACTTCAAAGGTCTTTCTCTGATAATTCTAACATCTGAATTAATTCTGAACTAGTATCAATTTTAATTATCTTCTCATTGGATTTGTACTTTGTTTTTACTTCTTTCTAGGCCATGTGACATTTGATTAGATGCCAGATTTTGTGAATCTTAAGTTATTGTTTTACTGTAGATGAATATAAATGTCCTTGAGATCTGTCTGCGGCATTTAAGTAATGTAAAATAAGTTTGATTCTTTCAAACCTATTAAGTGGTTAGTTGGGTCTATACCAGGGTCTATACCAGGGCTCTGTCGGCCAACTGTCTCCATTACTGAAGCAGGACCTTCCTTGTACCATTCAAAATGCCCATGAACCATGGGATTCTCTAATCTGGGCATTGGGAATAGGCATTACCCCCAAATACCCCTCTGCTGTCACCCCTGATTCTTTCAGATGGTTCTTTCCCAAATTCTGGTGGTGCATATATTTGCTTATCACTTAACGCACAAACGGAATGTTCTGGAGAGTCCCACACACCTGCCTTGTGCTGTTCTCTCCTCTCTGGTGCTCTTCACTGTTACGCTGGTCACCTTGCTCTCACCACACAATCAGCCTCTTCTCCTCAGCGCAGGGACTCTGTCTAGCTCCGCCCTCCCTGCAGTTAGCCAGGAAATTATCTCAAAGAAATGTGGTTTATTCTAGGTCCTTTCTCATTTGTTTCCCATCTTTCAGGGGTTACCTCTCTTCATTGCTTGATGTACAGTGTCATGGATACCACTCTTTCATTTTTTGGTTGTTTTAAGCTTTAAGTTGAGTGATAAATCCCATCACTAAATATTGCTCCAGATGTAATAATCTGGTAGGGAAGGACATGTTTTTAATGAATAGGTGAACTTTCCTAATATAATATCCCTCATTCCATGGTTCAGGGAACTAATGTGGTATTTTTCCTCTTGTTCAGTATGTAGTCCAAATATATATCAAGAACTGGATAAACATACAGTATGTCTCTCAACACACTGGGCCCCGATAAGGGAAGAACTCAGGCCAACATAACATTTATTACCTCACATCCATTAGCTGAGTCAGACCTGTGGATCTCTGGGGTATTTTGAATCACTTAGGATTGCCATGAAATCAGAGCAAATCCTATATAATAAAAGGCTAATATGCAAATCAACCAAACAGCAGAATGACCAGTCACTATGACATGCACTGACCACCAGGGGGCAGATGTTCTATGCAGGAGCTTCCCCCTGGTGGTCAGTGTGCTCCCACAGGGGGAGCCCACTCAGCCAGAAGCCAGGCTCATAGCAGCGGTAGCCGGAGCCTCTCCCGCCTTCATGGAAGTGCTAAGGACCCCTTGGGGCATGTCTACCTGGCAGCTTAGTCCCGCTCCCCATGGAATGGGCCTAAGCCAGATAGAGGATATCCCCTGAGGGGTGCTGGACTATGAGAGGGTGCAGGCTGGGCTTAAGGGCCCCATTCTCCCCCAGTGCATGAATGTCATGCACCAGGCCTCTAGTATCCTTAATCCTGAAGACCCCAGATATTTTTCTTCACCCTATGGCACTATATTTTACTATGCTTTATCATGCAAAAATTAGGATTATGTGGAATTTAAGTCTTTTAGATAGAAAGTCATCTACTTTGAGTTTTAATAGAGGGGTTATTTAACTCTCAGATGAAATAACTTAAAATTTTTTATAATAGTTGTTTCTCATGACCATACTAAATTGACTACACTTTCCCCTAGAAAATTATTCAAAGAGCACTCTTACTACTTTGTCTATCAAAAATGCTGCAATTTGACAAATTCTAAATACCATTCCTTAATTTCTTCATTTATGTTTAGTTCATTTAATTATTTTTCTCTCTCAACAAGTATTTTGTACTGCTTGCTATGTGTCAATCACTATTCTAGAGTCTTTGTTTTCAGAGATGAACCAAGTAATTTAGACTTTATCTTTGTGACACAGGCTAATGATATTTATCTCAAATTCATAAATTTTATAAAAATATTCTGTGATAAATTCTGACCTATAGTATAGGCATTGACAGCACATCATCACTCAAAAACAAAGTGTATCAAAATCATTTCTCTATTAAGTGCCCTGAACAATGCATGTAGTATCTGCTGAATTACATTTAGATAATAGACTGCAGTTTCTAGATTTGTGGATTCCCTGGAAACATTGCATTTTTTGAATATAATTTAACACACACACATGCACACACACACACACACACACACACTGTCCTCACCCAAGAAAATAAACTTAGATCATTGGAAGTGATTTTCCCCATATGAATGAGAAAATATGTATTTGATAATAATGTTACAATGTATTACTTACACATAAGGAGGACAGAATTTGAAAAGCAAAATGTGTTATGATTAAGATTTCTTTACAAGGAAATGAGGAAGTTCAGTATTAGAAAATGCAAGAAAACTGAATATTGAAATTTCACACTTACAATTCTATACTTAACACAAATGTCAATGCCAGACTATACACAAATGGTATCTCAATCAAACATTTTATGTATTTTTCCATAATTAAACAATAGCTAGGCTAAAAATATATATTAAAATCCTCAGAACCTACAAAATCATGTTTTAAAATGACTTAATTTGAGTTGTATTGCAGATGATCTACCATTTTTCATAACTGTTTTCACTATAATTTCCTTCTTCTAATGACTATATAATTAAACCATAATGGGAAATGTAAGCTTATGTATATTCATAGAGAAGTTGTTATAACAAACAAGTCATAATTAACTAAAAACCCCAAATACATTTTAATTTATATAAAGGTTTATTCCATACAACTAATTTTTGCTTTTCAAAAAGAAGGGCAAAGCAATAAATACTAACTTCTTGATCTAATGGGCCACATAATTGAAATCTTTTTCTGTTGTTTTTAGTGTAAAGTTACTTAGATGTGCAATAATTTAGTTAATATAATGAAATCAATATAATTGCTTCTTAGTATTACTGTGCTTGTTAGAATTAACAGTGTAGAGAAAATTATCACATGGAGGGAAAACAAATTTTGTTTTAGTTTTTTAATAAAAAAATATGGTGCTTACAAGTAAGTGTATACAAGTTTTATACTTGGTATAATAGAATTTAGATATTAAAAGCTAAAACATTTTCACCTGACAATTTGCTAGCCACGATCATTTCCAATTAGCATTAGTTTCCTTTGTAACCACAAAGTGACCATGATATGCATAATTGATATTCAATCTATATAATGGAACAAATAAATTAATAATTGGATTACCTAATCAATTATTTGTATTGTGTATATACATATGCAACTACATTCATTCACCACTTAACGAAAGGTATAAGTTCTGTGAAACCCATTGTTACCCAATGTCATCATTGTGCAAACATTATAGAGTACATTTACAGAAACATAGATGGCCTAGCCTACAGCACACCTGGGATATATGGTCTAGCACAGTCCTCTATGTGGTTTATCACTGACTGAAATGGCATTATGTAGTGTATGACCGCACTTTGTTATTTAAACCGATAACAAGCATTTATAATTTAAACAATAAAAATTTAAACAAAACCATGATGGTATCATTTTCTTCATTTTTTTTTTCATAGAAATAAGATAAACACATTTCTTAAAACGATATGTCCATCTTACCAATTCATAAACGAGGGGTTATCAGTCACATTTCTCATAGCAGGGTATGAATGTACTGAAAATGCCATGATACAGGAAACAAGAAATTGTACACTATAGCGGTTTTTGTGAGTCTCTAAAGCTTAAAGTTATAATAGCTTTACAACGCGAATCTGCAGTAGATGAAGTTATGTACAGGCAATAAAACATGTGCATGCGAGCGCGCGTGCGTGCGCGCACACACACACACACACACACACACAACCATACTCTATGTGATGGTTTGAAACATTCCATGACTTTTCTCTTACTATAATTTCCTTACCTAATTTTGAACCATGTGTATTTTATGCATTTTCAAAAACAAAATTAATAGATAACATAATAGAGAAAAGAAACACTGAAACTAAAATAACCACATAGAAAAAAACAGAATTAATCCAAAATTTTTTCAATGCATAATGTTTAACTTGATGTCCTCAATGAAAAATATTCAAAAGGCAAAAAGTAGTATAAAGAAGAACTGGGTATTAATTGACTTGTTTTGATAGTGCCACTAATATATTAATTCTGTAACAATATGTGTGTGTTAAAAGACAGAAAAGAAGTGAACATGGAAACATTTCTTGATTTTCCTCTGCAAACAATGAGATGTGATTAAGGATAAGGGTGGCTGAGTATAGTGTTAGATGTAAACTAGAGGTATCAGTTTAAATTTATAATAGCTTTACAAAGTTATTTCATAGCTCTGTTCACTCAACCAACATGGAGAAATGGTTTCCCCAGTTTGCAACTACTGCATTTAGTTCTCATATCTTTATTTCTAAATACCATTGCTCAGTAAAAAGATCTCAAGTAATGACATATATGGGTCAGAGAAAGTAAAAAGAAAGCCTAATATAGTTTGTTGTGTCAAAAAGTAAGAAGAGGCTGAAACACTATGTGACTTGCTAAAAGAACACAGCTGCCAACTCAAAATATTTTCCATCCTTCCAGTTCAAAAGAGCAAATTGGGGGACAACTTAAACATTAAAAATAATAATTGTAATAGATTTTAATACCCATAACCAAAATAAATTTCTGTATCCATAGCAACATGATAACAAAAGGAAGGGGAGTTAATTATAGAAGATTGTCTATAGAGGAATGTCTGTAGAAAAATGTCAGTCAGTGTTTGGGGAAGAAATTACAGAATTCAAAATTTGCAGTTGGACCCCCACCAAATGCAAGGCTTCATTCAGGCAGAGAATATCAATGGGTGCAGAAAGCACTTATGAAACATTGTCGGAAAATAGGATAAACATTGATCCTAAACATTAGCTCCCAGATCATTTATTAATTAATGGGGGAAAGTTCCCCTTCTAATGGAGAAATCAAGAGGAACCACCAACCAAGTACTCAAGCTGAGCATCACCCATAACAGGATAATGGGACGTTAGGGCTTCCTGAGGTAATGCAGTGGGACACATGCAGCAGCGTCCCTAACGAAGGTGCAGTTCTTTCCATTTAAATCTGTTTATTAGGAAGCCGTTAGAAAAATACGGAACGTGACATATTTTACAATACAAGTGAAATAAACGATACAAAATGTCAATGCCATTAGTGACAAAAATTAGATGACTATTGAAGAGCAAATAAGATTAAGTATATATAATATTAAAAATAAATGCAATTTACATCCATTGAAAAAAATCTTGACATGAACACAGCAAACAGATCTAAAGGGCATTATTGGTAGAGTTGGGGGATTTTTATTTAAATGAAATATTGGATAATACTGTTTTAATGTGACATCTATTAAGTGTGATGACGTTGGTTATGTAAGAGAATGTCCTTGTTTCTACAAGAATATAATGACGTGATACCTACAACTTACTTTCCGATGGTCAAAATGAATGTGTGTGTGTGTGTGCATGCGTGGAGAGAAATATAAAGATGTGGATTATCGTTGATGAATATAGGTAAAACATGAAGATTAAACTTTTCATAATAAATTTTAGAAATAAAGGACTAGAAAGAACAGATATTGATGTGTAAGGGAATTTATAAATATGATATCTTGCTGAATTTGAAAGATTATTAAATATGAGCTATTATAAAATATACTTATAAATAGTACTTAATAAATTTGCCTAAGTAACATATACTTTTGATTTTTATTTTTCAAAAGTAAACAGATAGAGCCTGAAATAGTTCTAAAATTTTTAAACATGTTAGACCTCTCTAGTGACAAACAGAGAAGGCAGATTTCTGCGTTCTTGGTAAATGTATTATCTACGTGAGTGCTAATGATTGTTTTCCACTTTGATTGATAAATAGCTCACATACAGCAGCGTATAAGTGTAAGACATACAGCATGATGGTTTGATTAACATTGGACTTAACTTTAATAGAATTCCTTAACTTTATACTTTCACTTCTCCTCCACCTCACATTTTAGGTTAATATTGCCACAATTTACATGTTTTGTGTTGTATATATAGCAACAGGTTATGTTGGTTACGGTTATTTTTAGTACATCCATTTTTTTAACTTTTAAACTAGAATTTTAAGTGAATTATGCTCTACAATTACCAAATTACGGAATCTAAATTTGTCTGTATACTTACCATTACCTGTGAGAATTACAGTATATTTTTTATGTTGTTATGCTAATTAATGTCCTTTTACTTCCACTTAAAGAACTCCCTTTAACAATTCTTGTAAGGTATAATTATTTTCAGTCTTCCTGTCTCTGATTCTTGAATTATTTTTTTAGTGGAAAGAAAGTGTGATCAGTACTAAAAACATTAATAACAAAATTATATGCAACCAGCATACAATTTTGATATTCATACACATATAATCATAAAAACATGTATCAAATGGGCAGAGACAGTAATGGTACTCTGGGAATTCTCACCTCACATTCCCCACTGTTCACACAGTCAGCTCTATAAATAGTATGGGCTTGTACTTTACGCATCAGTTTTGTTCATTGTTCCCATGTTTTCAGGTAATGGATTATGGCAACTGAACTAAGTGCACAAAACACTGTGGAAAAGAAAAACGAAAAGTCAGAAGGACAAATAGATTGTTTCCATTTAACTTGCTTTTCAACTAAAAGTAGCGCCATGCTCTCTGAGAGGTGATAGATCATTCTCTGGCTCTACAGTCAGAAAGGAGAGCAATCATCTTGTCTCTCAGTCTTATCCTCTGGGTCACCTGGAGCAGATTTTTCTGCTTTCTACTCAGCTTTCTCATTAATAACATTGTGAGAGTAGTTTGACTGTCTCCCAGTGTGGGAGGAAGAAATAAATGGCATAAAACAGAAATGCCTAGCCATGTGATTTACTCTTAATATATGTTAGAATTTCACAATGGCCATTGTATAAAGGAAATAAATTAACAATTTAACAATATAAACCTTTCCTGCTTGCCTGCCAACTGGTTTTCTGGGTAATAGCAGGAGGCTCCTAGTTTCCTCCTTCTAGGCTTATGTGTATCTATTGGCATAATTCCTAGAAGCTTAAAACAAAGTAGGAAAATCCCTGAAGATAGATTGGATATTGTTTTACTCTTGTGCATTTTGGGGCCCATATTTTTCTTCAAAATCAATTATGAAATGCAATTTAAAGAACTGCCCTCTGGCCTCTGATATTGATACTCTTTGTGGGCCTTTTATCCATCTTTCCCAAAGAGAGCTCTAACATATAAATAAGCAGATTATCTGTGAATGTGGTATTTTAGAAATGGTAATATCTGCTGAAGACAAACTGTAGGAGGGAGATCAAAGATCACTGGGCATCCCTGACTTTTCGCAATCCTCTTAACGTAAGTGGTAATCTCTCCTTCGAAAGAACAGATGAGCCACGAGTTGACTGCTGGGTGGATGATTGCCCTCAAAAGAGAGTTTTGAAAATCCACCAGCTCACATTACACAATAAATATTGCCCTTAACACAGTAATTATGTGTGAGCTGAACTTTTCACATTTAATCCAGTTATTTGCCTTTATGCTGTTGGAGCTTCATGGAGGCAAGCACTGTTGCCAACCCAGTGTGGCAATCAGTTCAAGACCCTGCAGGGCATCCTCTATGTGTCTGCTGATAAGCTGAGAACAGGAGGTATTCTGACACAGAGCAGAATAAACTGCAATGATTTTGTCCAGAATTAATTAAAAATTGTACATATTAAACCCGGCCAGTGTGCCCCAGTGGTTGAGAATTGATCCATGAACCAGGAGGTCACAGTTCCATGCCTGGGTTGTGTGAGCTCAATTTCCAGTAGGGGCTATGCCAAAGGTAGCCAATCAATGATTCTCTCTCATCATTGATGTTTTCATCTCTCTCTCCCTCTTCCTACCTCTCTGAAGTCAACAAAAATATTTTAATTGTACACATTAAGAAGTTAAAACGTATTCAGAATCATTTATAACTAAAAGAATAAAAGGGAAAACCAGAAACTATCCAAATGGATATAATAAACAGACTCCTTAGAACAATATGCTTCAAATAATTTGATCTTTATATCTTCATGAACATTAGATTTCAAAGATGTAATATCTTGGGTCCAATTACACTTAAGACACAATATAAATAGTTATGTTTCATATTATTAAGTATAATTGAAACATAGTATAAAATCTGTGTTGGATTTCAGGCAATGGCCAGTCAATGAGAGGTTGTAAACTTGTAAAGTATTTTAGAAAGCTAAGGTTTATGTAATCTCTAAAACCCTTCTGTGGATACATAAAACATATATTATTCTATATGTTCTTTTGCACTCCACACTCACTGTCATTTTTTTAAAATCTGTGATTATTTGAGTTTTCTGATATATTTTAGATTATGAAATTATTTGCAGGTAACATTTAAACATAGTATAAATCTGAATCAGATTGCAGAGGCTGAGGGAGGATGTGTTTAGCCATCTGTAACTTATGATAAGACAAACTCAATAAGTAAATGCTCTTTGAAAAATATCAGCCTAGCTTCCTTCAAGTAACAATGTTACTAGTTGGTTAGAACACTATTTTTCTCTGTTTAAACAAACAAACAAACAAACAAATGTACTTCTTTTCCTCACAGACTTGGATATTTTAGCATAGGACATGATAGATTTCAATGGCAAGAAAGCAGAACCACAGGAATGCGTGCCTGCCCTTGATTGATAGCTCTTTGATATTTCTTCTGAGACACAGAAGACAAGAGAAAAGCAGTTTATAACCCCAACAGGCCCCAGTTAAGGTGTGTATGGGCCATGAACTTAGAATATTTTTGTGCCTAATTAAAAATACTAAAAGCTTTTTTTATGCTTAATGAAAGAGAGAATGAATGACTGAAATTGTAGAATGTCAATATTCATTGAGATGTTCTACATAAAATTGTTCATCAATTAACACTGCATGTTCTAGGAAACTAGAAGCAAAAAAGATTTTAAAAGATACCATACGTAGGACCCATATCTTGGGAACTTATATTACACTAGAGGCCCGGTGTACAAAATTTGTGAACTCAGGGAGGGTCCCCCAGCTTGGCCTGTGCCCTCTCACAGTGTGGAAGCCCCGTGATTGATCGCCCCAAAGAGGTAGGCCCCACCCACTCATCCAGGGCTCCTGGATGGATTGCCCCAAATAGTTAGGCCGGAGCCGCGGTCCCGCCTCCGTGCCAATAGGAGCCATAAAACCCCCAGGCCTTTGCCACACAGAGCCACGGGACCTGCCTCTGAGCCACGCATGCAGCGTCATGCCCCTGCCCACTCATGTGTGCATGCAGTCCCGCCTATCCGTGCATGTCCACTGCACACACGGCCTCCTGGTGATTACTCATTGCAGTGTGAGAGCATCATGGCATGAGGGCATATTCTTTTATTTATAGGATTTGTTAAACTATATCAAATCCCAGTAAAATGCAAATTCCACAGAGACAGTGATTTCTGTCTAATTTGTTGACTGATGTTTTCTAAGTACCTAGATCAGTGCCAATACAATGAGTAATTGTTAAACAAATGGATAAAATATACAGAAAAAAGGCAGTACACGAGTACAGAGAACTACTATAATGTTTCCGTGGAAGCAATCATCAGTGTGGCCTACAAGATCTGGGAAAGAGCCATGAAAAACTGAGTTCTGAATGGGATTTTAACCTGTAGATAGAGGGGAAGATTCATTCCGAATCCATAGTTGAAGTCCATAAAAAATGCAATGAACAGTGACAAAATCATCCTTATGAAGTGGAGTAGAAAATACATTTTAAAGGTAAGTTGAAATGGCACAAAAATATTCTTTAGTATACTTTAAATTTTAGGCCATCAGGAGCTACTGGAAACTGGAATAGCACAGGGCCAGGACAACCGGGAATGGAGAGATCAGATGCCCTGGTGCTGACTGGCTTACTGATTCTCCACCCCTGGTGCAAGCTGGCTTTCTGTTGGCTAGGATCCATGGATGTGAGTAACAGGAAGTTACATCACTCTCTCTCTCCGTGCTGGACGCGGAGAAGGGATGTGCATTTGGATATCATGTCTAAAATTCTACATCAATTGGTTTGAGAAGCTTCAGAAATCCCTGCAATTCTCAATTAACCAAGGGTGTCACACTTGCTAATTCTGGAACCAGGCAAATAGCAAGTTGAAGTGCTGGCAGATAATTGTTATTGATTGGTGTGTAACAGCATTAGCGAATTCCAGAGGGTCTGGCCATTAGTGAGGTGTAAAATGGTCCAGCAATATCTTCAATTGGTTTTAGATAAAAAAGAGTAAAAACACACAGGAACACAGTGAGATTTAAAATACTTGGGAGAATTGAAGCTCTTCCTTTGATTAGGGTTAACCACCTCTAGAGAAAGAAGATGAATGAATCCCCATATGTTGGGAACACGATGGAAGCTAGAAAAGCTCCAAGTCTTTCACAATCTGAGCCATTGCTTCTCAGTAGAACGTTCTGTGATGATGGAAATCATCTTCGCCCAGCTGGCATGGCTAAGTGGATGAGCGTTGACCTATGAAGTAGGAAGTCACAGTTCAATTTCTGGTCAGGGCACATGTTCAGGTTGTGGGCTTGATCCCCAGCGTGGGGTACCCCAGCATGAGGTAACTGATCAATGATTCTCTCTCAAAGTTGATGTTTCTATCTCTTTCTCCCTCTCTCTTTCTCTTTGAAATCAATAAATTACACTAAAAGAGAAAATAAATCATCTTTCTTTGTGCTGTTGTATGTGGTATCCACTGGACACATGTGACCTATTGAGTACTTGAAATGTAGTTAATGTAACAGAACTAAATTTTATATTTTATTTACGTTGAATTGATTTGAATTTAAATAGTGTAGTTGGGCCCTCATGCAATTCCATCCACAGAAGCCATTTATCTCCATCTGCCTTCCCTCTCACCTAAGTGCGTGCTACCGCCCCATGGAAGATTCTATGAACATGAACATGAGCCCTCTGAAGCCCCAGAACTACCTTTTCAGTTGTGAACTAAAGGCCGAGAAAGATTATCACTTTAAGGTGGATAATGATGAAAATCAGCACCAATTATCTTTATGAACGGTCAGTCTAGGGCTGGAGCAAAGGATGAACTGCACATTGTCGAAGCAGAGGCAATGAATTACGAAGGCAGTCCAATTAAAGCAACACTGGCAACTGTGAAAATGTCTGTACAGCCAATGGTTTCCCGTGGTGGCTTTGAAATAACACCACCTGTGGTCTTACGGTTGTAGGGTGGTTCGGGGCCTGTGCATATTAGTGGACAGAACTTAGCTGTGGAGGAAGATGCAGAGTCAGAAGATGACGAGGAGGAGGATGTGAAACTCCTAAGTATGTCTGGAAAGCGGTCAGTCCCTGGAGGGTGTTAGCAAGGTTCCGCAGAAAAAGTAAAACTTGCTGCTGATGAAGATGATGAGGATGAGGAGTATGATGATGATGATGAAGAGGAGGAGGAGGAGGAGGAGGAGGAGGAGGAGGAGGAGGAGGAGGAGGAGGAGGAGGAAGTAGTAGAAAAAGCTCCGGTAAAGAAATCCATATGAGATACTACAGCCAAAAATGCACAGAAATCAAATCAGAATGGAAAAGACTCAAAACCATCAGCACCAAGATCAAAAGGTCAAGAATCCTTCAATCCTTCAAAAAACAGGAAAAAAACTCCTAAAACACCAAAAGGACCTAGTTCTATAGAAGACATTAAAGCAAAAATGCAGGCAAGTATAAACAAGGTGCATTGAACAATCCTGGGCACTACCAGTAAATTAAGCCCAAAGATGGGGAAAGAGGAAAAAGAGAGATAAATGTAGTCCCTACTGAGTATCATCAACACTCCAGACTGAAGTCTCTGTTTTAATCTCAGTGCCCTTTCCCAGTTTATGACTCACCCATGCCCCCTTCCAGGCTGGAAACAATCTCACTCAGTCTCCTAATGCACCTTTCTTTTGCTGTGATTCAGTGAACTTTTCTTGCCTTGTTCATGTATCTCGCCTCTTTGACCATGTTTTAAACACCTTTGTATCTCCCTAGCTGCTCAATAAATATTTGAATGAATGAAAAAATAAATAAATAAATAAATAAATAAATAAATACTGTAGTTGGTAGCAGCTATCATTTTGGATAGCACAAATCTGAACACTATCCTTAAAAAAAAGAGGAGCTAAACTTTGGACATTTTGATACATTTGGCTGTATCTGTCAGGAAAGGCAAGGTAATGCTAAAAAATAATCACAATACTTAAAAAAAATCCATAATCCCATAGGTTTATGACAACACAGATGCATCAGTTTCAAGCTAAGACCCAGACCATAGAGTAAACTCTGTCTCTACTGGTAACATTGTCTGTTATCCTTATAGAGTAAAAAGGAAAGGAAGCTTGCATAACTATGCATTTTTATGGTTCTTAAGACTTCTGATTATTACTGACACTCATTACTTCTGCTTGTAGACAGGTAGATGATAGATAGATGATGATAGATAGATAGATAGATGATAGATAGATAGATAGATAGATAGATAGATAGATAACAGATATATGATAAATATATAGATAGATGATAGATAAATAGATACAGATTGATAGATGGTAGTCAAGTGATAGATAATAGATCAATCTCATATCATACTTACATACACCTTCCCCTAGTCAAGCACATGGCCATTGTTGAGTCCCACAGAGCAGGAATGTATCACATCCCTCAGGTGCCAAAGAATATGAGTGAACAGCAATGCAGTCCATTACCATGGCTTAAAAAGGCATAGAACGAGATATTTTTGTTGATTTAATAAGTGAGTATTTGCTATAAAGTTCTGTGTGTCCTGCCTAGAGTATGCTGTTGTGAACCCATCTACTATAAGTACAGATATAGCAATGTAATATATCATATTGCAGTCTTCCCAGTACCACTTCTTTTCTAGTTCTTCTCATGACCACATCTCTTTCATTCTTCATGTCTTAGTCTAAATATTACCTTCTCAGAGAGGAGTCCCCAATGCTCTAGTTTAAATTAGTGGACCTAGACACTTTTTTGTACATGAGTGGGGAAAATATTAGGTTTACAGTTGTGACAAAAAACACAGCTTATTCTTATATTATTATTTATTAATTATTATATTACTAGAGGCCCAGTGCATGTATTCGTGCACTGGTGGGGTCCTTCAGCCTGGCCTGCACCCTGTCACAATCCAGGACCCCTCAGGTGATGTTGGACTGCTGGGTTCGGCCTGATCCCCCCAGGTGCCTACTTGGGATTGGGTCGAAACCCGCAGTCTGACATCCCCCGAGGGATGTAGTAGTGTGTGAAGTGGCAGATGGCTGGGGAGGAACCTGAGCTCCCTCTCATCCAAGCCCTGCTCCAGCCACAGCTGCTGCTGGATAGCACTGCTACAGAGGTGGGAGAAGCTCGTGCTGCCGCAGCTGTGCTCACCAGCTATGAGCCCAGTGTCTGGCGCTTGTTGGTCAGTGGAGAGGCGCTCCCACTGTGGGAGTGCACTTATCACCAGAGGGCAGCTCCTGAGTTGATCGTCTGCCCCCTGCTGGTCAGTGCATATCATAGAGACTGGTCAAACGGTTGAATGGTCGAACTGTTGACTGGTCACTTAGGATTTTATATAGAGAGATTTTCCATACAAATAATTGCAAACCTCCTTTTTGCACACTCCTGTATATTACAGGTGATCATCTAATAACCAGATGAGATTAGAAAAAGATATAGTGTGTAGCATTGTAATTGAGGACTTTCTATTAAATACATCAAATCCTATGATGTATCAAATCCTACAAAAATAGAAGGTGTATAGAGACAGTGTTTTTTATATAATTTGTTAATTCATATTTTTAAGTACTTAGATCAGTGCCAGTAACACAGCAGTCCTTTAGTAAATCATCGTTGAATAAATCCATATGATATAAATGAAAAACAGTGCATTGAACTACTATCATGTTTCTGGGAAAGTAATAAACAAATAGTCATGAAAAATCTTCAATCTGAATTATTTATAGCATGTAATGTAACATTCTCTAAAGATTAAGGCATGAACGTTTAGGAATAGTTGGGGAGACATTATTTTTTTCTACCACAATGTTTTAAAGATCCGTTACTCTTACAAAGATATACTTTATCTGCATGAATTTGATTTTGACTTGTCAACAAACTGGTTTGGCATCATATTAGGAATTGCTTTAAATGTTTTTAAATAAATAATACATATATATGATAAGCCAGCTGGCTAAATATATAAAAAAATAAAGGTTCTTTAATATACTGCAAAGCAAATGCTTAAGGGAAATATACATTTGGACTTATTTTGAAGTTAGGTGATCTATTTTGTGTGCATAAAAATATAACCTTAATTATCTGAAACTACGATATATTCTTTACTAAAAAAATAAAATAAAATAAAGGGAAAGAAAGAGGTTAATAGCCCTCCCCTGAAAGCTCTGTGGAAGCAGTATAAAGCAACTTCGCTCAACTGTCAAAACATAATGAAACATTGGTGATCGTCCAGAGCTAAGTCATTAGTTGATATTTTGTTTTTTTCTCATGACCTTTGGGAAAGTAACTAACATCAGAAAGCCTGAGCACTCATGTAAGGCGCATACACAAATGAACAAGGAAGACTGCAGGGCACCTGTACAATCTCTGGAAATTGGTTAGAGTCCCTGGGGCCAGATTGTTACTCGGCATCGGCCACATGTTCCGTTCTTAACACTGAGCTGAACTGATCGTGTAGTTATTTTTATTGTCGCTTGTTCTCTGGGCTGGGTGACGACTTACTTTTCCATAGCAGGATTTGACTATGAAATAGTGCCCATGACTGGTCACACACAGGCCGTCAAGGAAGCCCTTGTACTTCCTGATTGCTACAGCGAAATCTTTTGAGCAGTGTGTGATTGAAATAAATAAATAAATACACAAACACAGCAACTCTGGCCTTGCTGAAAAGTGAGTAGAAAATGAAATTGAAAGCCAGTTGCTTCACCCTGCACATGGAATAAGTGCTCCCTTAGACAGGTCTGGGGCAGGGTACCGCTTTATCCATCACTGATGGCAGTTTCAATGTTCTTTGTAGTTTGATTGCAAATACCAGAGACTCATAAAAAGTCCCTTATCCTTAGGAGTCACTTATCATAACGGTTCTTAGTCCAGGGTGGTTTCTGTTTGGATAGTAATCCCAATGTATTTGTTACCTGTCTTGTTTAGATAACATCACCAAATGTTACATAAACAAATCTGCTCCCTCCAAAATGCATTTGAAATGGCACAAGGCATTTTAATATTATGTATCTTTTTACTTCACCAGTAAAATGCTCACAAAACGGATGCGCAAGCACGCGCGCATGCGAGCGCACACACACACACACACACAATTCTTTGATTTGTGATTAGAGCAGTGTGATCAAAGAAACCATTACATTCTTAAAGGCAGCTCATCTAATCTTCAGTCACCGAGTTTGGTCTAAGAGCTTTTCTGTCTTAGAAAGCCTAGATCAATAATTCTCATATTTATCCGCAATCTGTGCCTGCTACATTTTAGGCCTTCATCCATCTCTGGTTCATTCATTGCACTAACTTATCAATGGCTTCCCTGCCTCTATTCTATTTCCACTAGGAGCTAGTTTCCACATTGCCACGAGAGTTAGCGCCCTAAGAGGTACTGGGTCACATCACTCCCTTTCCATTCTCTAATGACTCCTAGGGCCTGGAGTCCATACTCTTCACTTAGGTAGGTAGTGAAATTTGAAGTCCAAGTTTACTTTAAATTTGAAATTGTATTTTCCTTTAACAGAATGCATACTTCTCTATTAATTCTGTACCCCTAATATAAAAACTCCTATTCATAATTAGGTACTAACTACATATCTCCTCCCTTTATTCTTTCACAGAACATATAACTACTTTATGTGCACTTATAGAGCATTTTTTTCATACTTCTGTCAGTAACCTACAATAGACTTACATTCTTTCTCTCCTCCCTAAATATTGGTCTCTTAAATACAGTAACTATTTGCCTCACATATAATAGGCACATAATCATTGATACTGAGTAAAACACAAAGTTATACTGGCCTTCTAAACAAACAAGACATGAACCAATCTGAAGATTTAACACACACACACACACATTCAAGATTAGGCATGAGCATTAAAATAACTAAAAAAATACTCTGTGTCTCTAACAAAATGTTTTAAAAGAATTTAAGTCCAGGGAGCATAGAAATGTCTTACTCACTGATATATCACCAGCAGTTTGAAGGTACATGGTACATGATAGATGCTTTAAAATATGTGTAGAAGTGATATATTACTATCCATCACTATTTGGGAAGTCTGGTCTGCTAACGTCAAATTAATCTTGTTAAATATATTAAAGATCTAAAATGGTAGTAAGATTATTACTCTGAAGGACAATATTTAGATTTTTATGCTAGGGAGTTGATGAAAGGTAGTTCAACACAGAAGTACAGAGATTGCAAATACTGGTATCATATGGGACAAAACCAGTGTATGCTCAAAAGTCACTGGGTAATGGATAATAGTACTGACAACTCCACACTAGCATGTGAAGTTAGCAGAAGTAGAATCATGTCTAGTAATATTCATTTACATTTATTAAAGAAGATGTTTGAAATCATGAATAACTCAATTATTGATAGGAAAAACTAGAGGAAAAGAGGAAGAAATTCACAATTGCCCCTTTGTGAATCTGTTAATTTGAAGTGCAAAAAAAAATTACTATAGATCCAAGAGAATGATGGGAAAGGCGACTGGGAATATGTGAAAATAAAATCTCCAAGAAAGTCTCTGTGTGTGTTATGTGCATGTGTACACATGTTAATGTATGATGGGTGTGTGTCTGTATGTAGGGAGTATGTGTGTGTGTGGTATGTGTGAATTAATAGACTCTTGATGGAATAGGATAAATTTGACTGAATATAACAGAAAAATATATTTAATAGTTTAAAATAACAAAATGTGTTTGGCTGAAGAACAAACTACTTAATGTAAATGGCTCCAGGGTTTGTAATGGAATCTTCCTTGAAGACTCAGGTTTTTGTCATTGTTTTCTCTCTGCCTTTGGGTTGTCCTCAGTTTAGGTGCCCTCATGTTCATGAGATACTAGACCTGTGTCATATATAGGTACTTTAATGGACAGAGGAATAAGATACAACAATGCTGTTCTTTCTTTTAGAATGAGGAAAATTTCCCCAAATTTCTTCAACAGTTTTCTTCTCATATCAGTAGAAATAATTTCATCACATACCCATGACCTGTGGAATGCCTGTGGGAGCTTAAACTTGGCAGGATTTACTCCTGAGCTGAGTATTGGTGCCACCCTCCCTCAGAGATGGACCTGTAATAAAACTATGGTTTTGAAACAAGAAATAAACAAACAGCCAAGAATGGTATTGCATCATTTTAGTTATATATTCTTATTAGAGGCCCGATGCACAAAAATTTGTGCAAAAGTAGGCCTTCCTTCTCCCTGGCTGCTGGCACCAGCTTCCTTCCGGCACCCAGGGGTTCCCTCCGGCCGCTGGCAGGCACCCGGGATCCGGGCTTTGCTTCGGCCCCAGCTTTGTCCGAGGATGTCCGGAATGACTCCCAGAAGGATGTCCAGTCTAACTAACATATTACCCTTTTATTATTATAAGTAAATTGGCCTTTATGTTCCTGATATTTTCCATATTGATACAGAAATTTTAATTTTCCATAGCACATGTTAATGTCAGTTTTCAAATATGAACAACCAGTTCAATCAGCAATACAGTGCAATACTAATTGCCATTACAGGTATATATTTAGAGCTATTTTCAGATTTACATCTGTTTGTCATCCAAAACTTTACTCTATCAAATAAGCAAATTGGATAGTTTATCATGAAAAGGAACAATTTTTTTTATTGTAAGCTGCCAACAAAAACAACAGATTTGCAGGTGTTTCTACTAAAATACCATAAATGCACTCCTGAAAATCTTATGTTCTACAAAATTTCACCCTAAAAAATATGAGTTTATGGAGAAAATAAGGCTAGACGCAAAAATAAAACCTAGGCAACTTTGTAACTCTGGTGCCAACTGACACAATAGTATTCTAAATAATATGATAGCACAGTTAAAAAGTAGTATTACCAATAAATAAGTACTGCATTGGATATGTAGTTATTTGCCTTTTCAAGAAAGGAATGAGTGATCACATTGAGGACCATGTTGCTTCCAAACCTCCTGCTCACGGGTACACCAGGGGTTGGAAAAACCACACTAGGCAAAGAACTTGCAGCAAGATTGGGGCTGAAAAATGTTAATGTGCGTGATTTAGCTCGAGAAGTCTGATCACCAGATATCATGGATTCTGGCAAGATGGCTTCTCCCAAGAGCATGCCGAAAGATGCACAGATGATGGCACAAATCCTGAAGGATGTGGGGATTACAGAATATGAGCCAAGAATTATAAATCAGATGTTGGAGTTTGCCTTCCTATATATGACCTCAATTCTGGATGATGCAAAAATGTATCCAAGCCATGCTAAGAAAGCTACCATTGATGCAGGTGATGTGCAGTTGACAATCCAGTGTTGTGCTGACCAGTCTCTTACCTCTCCTCCCCCAAGAGGTGTTTTATTAGATATTGAAAGGCAAAGAAGTCAAACCCCATTGCCATTGATCAAACCATATTCAGGTCCTAGATTGCCACCTGGTAGATATTGCTTGACTGATCCAAACTGTAGACTTAAATCCTTACAAAAAAAGGCATCTATTTCTGTGGGAAGAATAGCAGTTCCACGGTTAAGTGTTGGTTCAGTTACTAGCAGACTAAGTACCCTCACGCTTGGCACACCAACCCCACAAACCACGTCAGTTTCAACTAGAGTAGGGACTCCAATGCCCCTCACAGGGCAAAGGTTTACAGTACAGATGCCCACTTCACAGTCCCCAGCTGTAAAAAGCATCAATTTCTGCCACATCAGTTTAGAATGTTCTGATTAGTCCTTCACTAATGGAATCCAAAAACATTCTTATTATCACTAACACTAGAGGCCCGGTGCACAAAAATTTGTGCACTCGGGCGGGAGGGGGGGTCCCTCAGCCCAGCCTGTGCCCTCTCACAGTCTGGGACCCCTTGGGAGATAACGACCTGCTGGCTTAGGCCTGCTCCCGGGTGGCAGAGGGCAGGCCCAATCCCTAGGTGCAGCCCCTGGTTGGGCTCAGAGCAGGGCCGATTGGGGAGTTGGGGCGCCTCCCCATCATGCACAGAGCAGGGCGGATTGGGAGGTTGTGATGCCACCCTCAGTCACACTCAGGGTAGGGCCGATTGGGGGGTTGGGGCACCGCCCCTTGTCACACTCAAGGCAGAGTCGATGGGGAGGTTGTGGCGCCACCCCCTGTCACGCACAGAGCAGCGCCAATCAGGGGGTTGGGGCGCTGCCCCCTATCAGGCACAGAGCAGGGCTGATCAGGGGGTTGGGGAGCTCCCCCCTGTCACTCACAGAGTAGGGCCAATAGGGTACTTGGCACACTGCCCCCTGTCACACACAGAGCAGGGAGGATCAGAGGGTTGGGGCGCCGCCACTATCACACTCAGGGCAGGGCCGATGGGGAGGTTATGGCTCTACCTCGTCACACACAGAGCAGGGCCCGTGGGGGGGCGGGTTGGGGCACCTCCCTCTATCACCCACAGACCAGGGCCGATCAGGGGGTTGGGGCGCCTTCACCTGTCAGGAACAGAGCAGGGCCGATAGGGAGTTTGTGGCCCCGCCCCCTGTCACACACAGAGCAGCAAGGCAATCAGGGGGTTTGGGCGCTGCCCACTGTCACACTGATCCTGGTGCCGGGAGGCCTCTCAGCTCTGCTGATCCCAGTGCTAGGAGACATATTACCCTTTTACTATATAGAATAGAGGCCTGGTGCACAGGTGGGGGCCGGCTTGTTTGCCCTGAAGGGTGTCCTGAATCGGGGTGGGGGTCCCCACTGGGGTGCCTGGCCAGCCTGGATGAGGGGATGATGGCTGTTTGCAGCTGGTCACACATCCTTCAGGGTGGGGGTCCCCACTGGGGTGTCTGGCCAGTCTGGCTGAGGGGCTGAGGGCTGTTTTCAGGCTGGACTGAAGCTCCCAACTGCTCCTTTTTTTCTTTTTTTTCTTTTTATTCTGGGCCAGCTTTAGCTCTGAGGCTCCAGCTCTTAGGCCTCCGCTCCTGAAAGCAGGTATCTGGTTTGTTTCGGTTCTCGAAACTCTGTATCAACTCCAGCTCTGAGATCCCAGCCGGCTGAAAGCTTGTTTCTGGGGTTTTGTTTACCGTCTATATTTGTTAGAATGTTTGAAACTGCAGGTTCAGAGGCCTGCAGTGGCCGATCTTACATTAAAAGTTAGTGCACATAATAATTTTAAAGGTGTTAGCAGAGTAATTGACAAAGTTGTATTATTGTTACTACTTTATAGGCATTATTAAAATTATTATTACTATTGGAGGTAGTATTAGGTTCTCTGCAAAAATCACTGAGTTGTAAACAAATCAAATTTCATGCCTTTCTGTCAAAAACTGGGCTTTAATTTTAGGTTTCTCTGCCTGAAATATGTGCTTCCCTATGCTTCAGTACTTTAAAAATAGCATGTGTAATAGCAGTGCTTCTCAATGCTTAAAGTGCAAACAAATCCCCTGGGAATCGTGTTTAACTATAGAGTCTGATTCATTATATCTACTGAACGACCTGAGAGTGCACATTTCCAAAAGCTTCTGGGGTGCCAGAGCCTCTGGTCCTCAAAGCACAGTAGGAGGAGCTAGGAGACACAGGACATCTTCAGACCCTTGGATGCGTGAAGGTTGGAAATGGCACCTTGGTCTTCTAGCTTTAAATAGAAAACTTCCCAATTCATCCAACTTCATTGGAAAGATCACTCTCTCCAATCCATCAGATTCAAAGGGACCTACGATTTTATGAAGAAAGCTTACATTTGATACTTGAAAGTATGACTTACCTAAGGAGAATCCTATTTAGAAATAATGCTTCTGTCTTTAGCCACATAATTCGTCTTGCTTTTCTCAGAGAATGAAGAAATATAAGGACCTCACTCTCCTATCACAAGGGCTACTTACTATGCCTCCAGATATTAGAAATGTGTCTTCTGACCACATTGACTTAACATACATGTTTTGTTGCGTAGAGATCTGCTTTCAAATGTTTAAAAATTCTACCTGGAATTTGTGTCTCACTTGTTTCTCTAGCCCTCTTATTCTCTCACAAATTGCTATTTTGCTCCAATTCTAACTGTTTGTCCATCTCTAATCTCTATGGGCAATTATTATCTTGGAAATGCCTAGAGTTTCAAAAATAACAATTGAGCTTAACTTTTATACAAACCTTGTCTTAGCTATGCATGCAAATCCACACAGCATAGGCTTGAAACCCACTGTTGTTGATTGAGTGCAAAACAGCTTGACGATATGCAATAATTACTATGGTTAAGTGTTTGTGTCCCCCAAATTTTATATTTTGAAATTCTAATCTCCATGGTGATGATGTTAAGACCTGGGACCTTTAGGAGGCAATTAGGTTATGAGGGTAGAACCTTCATGATTGGGATTAGTAACCTTATAAAGCAGACCCCACAGAACTAGCTCACCCCTTCCACCATGTAAGGACACAATGAGAAGATAGCGTCAGTGATGAAGCAGGTCCCTAATAGACTTCAAATCAGCCAGTGCTATGTATGATCTTGGAATTCTCAGCCTCCAAAACAATGAAAAATCAATTTCTGTTGATAAGCCACCCAGTTGATGGTATTTTGTTAGGAGCCCAAATGTACTCAGACAAAACTATTGTTAACAATTATAAGCATTTGAACAGGTGTTTGTGGATAATGCAATTCTTCCTATATTTATATACGATTTCTGTTTCATTGCTTTATTTAAATCCAGCATAGTCTTATACTAATAGAAGAAAGCATGGAAAAAGAATTTTATTTAAATATATCTTCTTATAAAGTTATTGACTATGAAAATGCGTTCCAAGTTAACTTGACAATTTTATATAGATCCTCTGAAAATTTTATTCTCCATCATTTTTTAAAAATATATACTTTCATTTATGTCAGAGAGGAAGGGAGAGAGCGAGATAGAAACATCAATGGCTGCCTCCTGCATACCCCCTACTGGAGATTGAGTCCACAACCAGAGCATGTGTCCTTGACTGAATTGAACCTTGGACCCTTCAGTCTGCAGGCTGATGCTCTATCCATTGAGAAAAACTGGCTAGGCCTATTCTCCATCTTTTAGACACCTATTCTTTATGTCCACAGGGGATTACTAGTGCTTCTGTGATTCTTTTGTGACCATCAATCACCTAAACCAAATGAACCTTTAAATACCAGGTTTGGGAAAATAAAACTTCACATTTGAGGATATAACCTTACAAAACAATTTAATAAAAGCTTGCTGGAATTGTGTGTGTATGTTTTAGCAAGTATTTATTGATTGCCTAGGGACATATAATAACCTTCAAATTGAGAATACTTGGTTTCTGCATAGAAAATCTCATGCAAAAAATACGAAATGATGTAAAATCTATGAATGTAATGCATGATTCAAGTAAATAGCATATGCATTACTATCTGAAATTATGTTATTCACAGAGTTATATGCTTATTTTCTGTTTTCCTGTCAACTGTAGGTCTGGAAGGCAAATCTAGCTCTATATGCTGATTTTTTCCTTGGTATCCTGTAGGTAAACGAAGTGAATTTGGACCAAGAATCACAAAGGTTTATTTACATATGTCCCTTGCAACAACCATATATCTAGCTAGTGAGAAAAATCTGACTGGGTTTCATTGTGATAGCTCTGGATTTCGTCACAGTGAAAGATGTCTAAGGAGGAACTGAGCTTTTTATAAGTCCAGGTAGAGCTAACATCTAGTCACCCATGCCAAAAAGAAAGTAGTGGATCATTTCCCTCTAGAATTCACCAAACAACACTGTAATTTCAGGAAGAAAAAATTAAGAACTAGAGAAATAACAGGACACATATAAAATAACATTTAGTAAAAGATGAGAAACATATATATCTCACCAACAAAAAGAGGTGTTGTTTCAAAACCTTGTTTTAATATAGTGGATACAAAATAGCATATGAAAATTAATATGAGGATGCAAATAATATCTAGATTTACTCATTCATTCATTTGTATTTTGTAGCATTTACGGTCTCAAGTATTGTGCTGTACATGGGGTGCTTTTACGCAGCATTGAAGAAAATGTTAACCTAGCATACCTGGAGCTTTTAGAACAGGGTGGCAATAAACATTGAAAAGGTATCTGAAAATAAATTAAGGATTTAAGGAAAAAAGTAAGATAATATGAGAAGAAAACACTTGGCCAAGGGTGAGAGGAAGGTGGGAAGAGAAGGCTTCTCTATGAAAATTATTATTAGGCTGACACCTGAAAAATACAAAGAACCCATCAGGATAACAAAAATGAAAAGATCCCAAGAGTATATTAGGAACCACAGGTGCACATTCATTGAGGACAGAAAGTAAAAAATTTAAGAAAATGGTGCCGGCCCCACTGGTGTGCCTCAATATTTGAGCATCAACCTATGAACCAGGAGGTCCTGGTTCAATTCCTAGTCAGGGGGTCAGGGCACATGCCTGGGTTGTGGGCTCGATCCCCATTGGGGGACATGCAGGAAGCAGCCCATCAATGATTCTTTCATCACTGATATTTCTATCTCTCTCTCCCTCTCCCTTCCTCTCTGAAATAAACAAAAATATATAAAAAAAGAAAAGAAAATTGTGCTGCTAAGCAAGTTGATCTTAATGAGCAAAGAAAGGATGGTACGAGATGTGGTTGGAGATTCAGGAAAGGAACACATCAGGCTCTCTTGGTTCCAGTCAAAGTTCCCTCACTCCAATTCCCATTGAGCAACAACTACCAATATAAAGATGATGGATCACTTTGCTTGCCATAAGAACGTTTTCTGGTTCTGAAAAGTCCAGGTATCCATTATTCTCTTAACAAGGTTATTTTGAGGGTCAGGCAAAATGAGATGTGTAGAAATGATTCCATTTGTTAAAAATACTGTGACTCTGGAAGCAACCCAATTGCCCACCAATAGACAAGTGGATAAAAAAGTTGTGGTACATATACACCATAGAACATTGCTCAGCCATAAAAAAATTAATGACATATTACCATTTGTGACAATATGGATGGACCTAGTGGGTATTATACTAATGAAATAAGTCAAACAGAGGAAAACAAATACCATAGGATTTACTTATATGTGGAATCTAAAGAACAACAAAAAATGAACAAACAAAATAGAAACAATCTCAGAAACAACCAGAACAAAGGGATGGTTGCCAGAGGTATGGATTGGGGGTCTGGGTAAGAAAAGGTGAAGGGATTAAGAAGTACAAATTTGCCGAAACTGGTTTGGCTCAATGGATAGAGCGTCGGCCTGAGGACTGAAAGGTCCCAGGTTCGATTCGGGTCAAGGGCATGTACCTGGGTGGCGGGCACATCCCCAGTAGGAGATGTGCAGGAGGCGGCTGATCGATGTTTCTCTCTCATCGATGTTTCTAACTCTCTATCTCTCTCCCTTCCTCTCTGTAAAAAATCAATAAAATATATATTAAAAAAAAAGAAGTACAAATTGGTAGTCACGAATAGTCCTGAGGATGTAAAGTACAGCAAAGAAAATATAGTTAATAATATTGTAATAACTATGTATAATGCCAGGTGGGTACTTGAAATATAGGGGAGAGAATTTTGTAAATTATATGATTGTCTAACTACAATGCTGTACACACGATACTAATGTAAAATACTATTAAAATAGTTAACAATCTGTAAAAAAACTGCTGTGACTCTGCAGGATTATCATCATAAGAGAAATCACCTGCTTCAATAGTCAGTGTCCTCTAGGTTTTGACATACATTCACACATTGCAGCTGCTTTTTACCAAGGTACCATGACTTCGTTGTTAAGTTCACTAAATTATTTGATGTCACTAGGACATTTCAAACTAAACCTAAAGTAAATGGCAAGGAAATTCAATAGAGTACTGATCATGGCAAAAGTTAATATTGATCTTCGAGTAAAATATCTCCTCCCAGAATGTTCTCATTACACAGACAAGAGCGTTACAACCTTTTGGGATAACTAAATGCTATCTAAGAAAGCATTTTGAGATGTGACTTTCTGGGCAGGCAAGTGAAATGTCTTTGGAGAACAGGTACAGGTGGAATACCTGAGAAGAGTGTTTAGGTATATTTTTCTGTCACCCTCCTGCCTGGGCGTGGGCAAGGTTTAGCTCCCTCCAGAGGGCCCATCATCTGGAGGCTTGTCTGATGTCTCATCCAGCTGCTAACACCTGCAACTCCCAGAGTCTTACCATTCATATCACTTGGCTGTTGACAATCTTTACAGATTATCTATTTTAAATTATTCATAGCTCACTGAGAATAAAATATTTAATTTCTTTTTTGAAAAAGATGTTGAGAGGAACAAGGAAGTTTCAGGGATACCTGGGAATAAGTGACTGATTAAAATGGTGAGTGTAGTTTTTTTCTCCTCAGAGTGATTCATCTCTTATGACTTCTGTGTGTCTCTCATAACTTCTATGGAAATAGAAGTTATGGGAATATCAGTATGGGAATATCTGGATAATTACTCATTATACCAGATCATAAACTTATTTCTACTCCTGATTCTTTGAGAATTTCTTGACACAGTTGTGTGTTGGAGTGGCTGAGAGTTAGGGAGCACTCTTTCACTAATCCTGAGTTCCAGGTTCTGATTATAACAGAGAAGAGCATGTTAGACACAAAGACAATAGTAATAAAAAATGAGCTAAGAGCCGACCGGCATGGCTCAGTGGTTGAGCGCCCGCCTATGAACCAGGAGGTCACGGTTCAATTCCAGGTCAGGGCACATGCCCAAGTTGTGGGCTTGATCCCCAGTGTGGGGCATGCAGGAGGCAGCTGATCAGTGATTCTCTCTCTCCTTTTCCCTTCCTCTCTGAAATCAATAAAAGTATATTTTAAAAAAATGTTAAGATAAAAGATCACAGGAGAATAAACAAGTAGCATGATAAAAATGTGAATGAAGTGGTGGATAAAACCAATAAAAGAATACATTCTGAATATTTTGAATCAAGTGTGTGTGTGTGTGTGTGTGTGTGTGTGTGTGTGTGTGTGAAAGAAATGGGGGGAGGTGCGGAGGGAGGAAGAGAAGGAGTAAGGTAGAGAGACTTAGGCAAGTAACATTAAAATCCCATACTTGTATTTTTCTAAAAAATTTGCCATATCCATCCTGGGTCAATCTTGTAAAACATATTTTATGGGCAGGAAAAATATGTACTTTTACACTTCCCATGGCTTAATCCACTTAGGAGTTTGGGAAACAAATCCTTTTAAAGATTCAGTTCCTTTGGAAATGTTAATCTCAAAAAGAGTTTTCTTTATTTATTTATTTATTGGTATAAAATTAATCACCCTTCTTCTTGTGTAATTATATAATAATTTCGATTTTGTTTCTATTGCATTTTTTTACATTAATCTTATTTTCTTAATACCCTAGTTAGGATACTGTTGATTCTCATTAATGCTGTTAACAATGTCAAAAAGTATTCTTGGAAAAGAAAAATAATTATATTTATGTTTTAGGCAAGCTTTCTTTTCCCACCCTTTTTCTTTTTGCTTCAAAATACTGGACTCCAGTAATGCTTTTTTTGTTTGTATACTTTTGTTTCTTTTTACATTGCAGGCTTAAGTCTCCAGCTCAAAATATATTGATTCTTTCATCTGTGGGATGTTCTTGGTGACAGCACATAGCACAGATGAATGAAAGTACAGGTACTTACTACCCCTTTCAAAAAAGGCTTCCATCTGTCCATGGCATTTCATGTTAAAAAACAAAACTAAGTTCCTTGTTTTATTGTTACATAAATATCTCTACAGAACAGTCCTAAATGAAGGTTTTATTTCAGGAATGTGAAAGAATGGATAGGGAACTGAAAACTTTTTATAATGATGCATGTCATCTAAAATCCAAGCACTATGTTAGTGTCTGGGGGACTGGAAGAAGCATGCCGGTTCTATAATTTCTAGATATATCCACTCTAATGAGATCAGGAAGGACAATTGTATAGAAAGCCGCATTAGTGTTTTTGTGAAATACCTGATGGACACAGGATGGTTGATTAAAGCTCCTATGACAAAAGAATTGTAAGGGCTGTAGTCAAGATTTCTATTCTTAGGTAATGTTTAATGTTGGTTCAATAAGGCAGGAAATGTGCTTCACATTTCATTAGCTATTTATTACCACTTAAAAATTTTTAATTTTATAACTATAGCATGCTCATCCCTGGTTTGGAAAAGCAGGATTTCCTAGACTAGGAATGGGATACGAATTGTTTAACATTACTTAGTAAAATCCCTTAGTTTGTTTAATATTTTATCATTTAAAAAGTTCATTTGAGGACATTATCATATTTAAATAACCAACAAAACTGTGACTGAGGCACATCAAATCTATTTATATTTATTAATATAAGAAATTAACTGTTTTGTCACAATAAATTAGTTTTCAAAATCAGAATATATGTAATTTCCTTGACAAAGGTTTTCATTAACTATGCAACTGTACACAACCACATTATCCTCCAAATTTTCAGTGAAATATTGTGGTTACACATATCACTACTTGCTGGGGTCCAGCCCCAGCGGGTCCAGGGGTTCCCAAAGGTGTGGACGGAGTCGGTGAAGAATGTTTTACACGGAGACAGCGTTCAGAACTCTCTAGCTTTCCTTAGTCTCCGTGGATCTTCCCTGTGCCTGGCTGAGGCCACAGAGAGAGAGCCCAAGGCAAGCTGAGCCTTTATTTTATAGTGAGAGGTAAACAAGGTAGTGGTTTCCATTAGTTACACAGTTCTTGTGAGTTTCACTTGTTTTTGTTCTTGTGAGTTTCACTTGTTTACACCATGGTTATACTTCCTGCACTTCCTCAGCCCATTAGCTTCCCAGATAAGATCTAGGGAGTGCCACAAGGTCAAGCCTAATTATGCTAAGAGGACTGTGCCCTCTAAGCTGGGAATTGTTTGTGACTTTGCCCACAGGTCAGTTTGAGGCTTAACCCTATATCAGCTCCCTACAACTACTCTCTCCTACAGACTCTAATCATCATGAATAAGCATAGCTACATTTTTTTTGCAACTCATCTCATGCAAGGCACCGCTTTAATTGAGTACTTGTATTCATCATTTGATCTTACTGACAATCATTACCATTATCTTCAAATTACAAATAAGAAAATCAAAACAAAACAAAAGTGGTTAAGTAACTTGTGAAATATTGCTCTAGCAGTATATGGCAGAGCCACCACTAAAGCACAAACCTTGCTCTCCTTTGAACCCCATGCTGTCTCATATGAAGAATATTACATTTATCTCTGTATCACATAAAATATGTAACATAATAGTTTGAGAATGCTATTTACTGAGTACATGTTGATTGAATGAATAACCAAATAAACAGAACTTCAGATAAAGAGAAAAAAATCATCTTCAAAGAGTAAAGAGGGAAACAGTTCAAATCAATCTTAACAATATAGCCAAAATCCTAAAAGAATACAAAATATAGAGGGGCCTGAGATAGTCTTAATATTGTTTACCTCAACAAAAATATAGATCTCAGACAAACAAATCATAATA
Source organism: Myotis nattereri (assembly GCF_964212035.1). NCBI lineage: Eukaryota > Metazoa > Chordata > Mammalia > Chiroptera > Vespertilionidae > Myotis > Myotis nattereri. The sequence continues at coordinate 32,632,621 of NC_138085.1, forward strand.
GAGTTTAATCTAAGACATAAGATAAAATATGAAGTCATACTAATAACTTTGTGTGAGTCACTAGGTTAAGGGCAAAGATAGTAACATAAAGGTGGGGGCTCTATCGAATACAGTTGATGTGAACTACCGAGAGAACTGATATCTCTGGTGAAAGAGATATTATGCCTTTAGACTGAGCTAAGAAATTTGAAATTTGATTATTTTATATAATTTTAGTCTTGTGTTCTCTGTTGTCAAGATCAGGGTATCATTCAAATTTACATGCCCAACTTTTAACTCAAATACTGTTACAGAGTAATATATAAATAAACGCTTGTAAAATTTGTCAAAGGTTATGTTACATTATTTTAAAATAAGAAAACAGAAGATAATTTGAGAATGTATCAATATACTCATTCCTGAGTAATACAAGAAGAGAGATATCATTAGACAGGTATGACTATTACATCTTGAATTTGTATTCCAGGAAGCTTAAAATGCCTATTTACATATACAACATAGTTATCTGAAATATGCTTGAGAGATACATACCGAATTTGGAAAAGCAAGGGAACAACTGATTAAGGATGTTCTGTCTGTGAAGGAGCAATGCAGATGAATGTAAATTAAAAAATATTAATTTTTCTGAGTATGTTTACTTGGCAAAAGATGTGAACAGACTCCAAGTTGCAGGGAAGGGACACATATATGAAACATATTGCAAAAAGATAACCTAAATTGAGATTAGTTCTAACAGGCAGAATCAAGTTGATGAAGACCATGGAATTCATAGGAGCAGCATAGCTTTGAGGGCTCATGGACATGCATTCAAGTACCAGCCCACCCATAGACTTGACTTTCTGACTCTTGGCAAAAAAAGTAGCCCTTAGAAATTATAGTATCTTCTTCTGTAAGTTGGGGTCTTAGACATGCTTATCCATTTGCTTGTTGTATGGATTTTAAAAGATAAGCATAGAAAGCCCTTAAACACATCTAACCTATTAGCAAACATTAGTTATTGCTATTGTGCTTGACTGTTTAGATTTTTAAAATGTCAATCAATAACCAGTAATTTTAAGTAAGAAAAATGAGGAGGGACTTGACTTTCAGATGAAACTGAAAGAATTTGACTATGGTGAAGTTATTTAACATATAAGAATATAGAAACAATTTGGGGCCAAATGCTTGTGTGAAAAGATTTTAAAATGGAGGCACCTTGGCAAACTCCAAATGATAAACCTTATGCCCGCATAGAGGAGAAATGATCAGGCTTAGCCTTTCTTCTCAAAGCGCTCATCTCCCCAAAACCTCCCGGTACTGAGGGCTAGTTATCTAGTGCAAACAAGCCTTGATGACATTTTGCGAAGTCCCTCATCTAACCCATCAGAAGTGCTCCACAACCATCTCTATTTCCTGCTTTTAGCCCTGGGCTTGACCTGTTTTCAGTGGAGGCCCCAACTTTGCTTTGTATTTGTGCTGCTCAGTTCCTGAACTATAATATGCTCAAGTACACTTGGAATTTGATCAAATTCAAATCATTTTATTTTTGTGACACTTGATACCAATCCAAAGCAAGGGTTTACATTATTGTAGATAGACTACAAAAGTCTAGAAGTTAGTAACACAAAGCAGTGCATGCAAAAGAAATTTAATTTTAGAAATTATAATTTGGTTTACAAGTAACATCAAATTTTATATATATCACATACATAAACATGCATTTCTGTCTGTACTTATATTTACATTAACATTTACTTTATATTCATGTTTATGTTCATGTTTACATTTGCATTTACATTTATACCTATATTTATGTATATGTATATGTATGTGTATGTCTATGTTTACATTTAAGTTTAGGTTTGTAAATCTAATATCTAGTAAAGAGCTTTTATCTAGAATGCATAAAGTGTCTACAACTTAATAATAAAAAGACAAATAATCCTATCAAAACTAGTAAATTGGATGATTAGACATTTCTATATAGAAGACATAAAACAGCAAATAAGCCCATAAAAGAATGCTTAACATCATTAGTCATCAAGATAATGAAATCAAAATCAAAATGAGACACTACTTCAGACACACTAGGAAAATTGTTGATGAGGATCTAAAGAAATTGAACTCCTCCATACACTGTTGGTGGAAATTAAAACAATACAGCTATTTTGTAATATAGTGGCATATCTTCAAAAGTGAAACATAGAGTTACCATGTGGTCCAGTAATTACGCTTTTGAGTATTAAAGATAATTGAAAGCACATGTCCATACAAATACTTGTGCATGAATGTTCATAGCAACAGTATTGATAATAGCCAAAAGGTGAAAAATACATCAGGCTCTATGTAATGATATGTGACACAAAGTTTATATCTAAGTAATTTAGTATGATTCTGCCATAAAAATGAATAAATTACTGATGCATGGCTGAACCTTGAAAACATGCTAAGGAATTTAACCCAGACACAAAAGGTCACATACTATATTGTGTATATGTATCACATATCATAAAATTGCATTCTTATAGATATGTCCGGAATAGCAATCTATGGAGATAAAGGTATATTAATAGTTATTATGGTTGGGTAATAGGGAGACTGACAGGTGATGGCTAATGAGGAAGTTTTTTTAAAGTGATACAGATATTCTAAAGTTGATTATGGTGATGGTGGTTCAACTCTGAATATATAAAAACAACAACAAAAAAGCGCATCAAATTGTTAAATGTGTAAATTCTTCATAAAGCCCTTACCATCACCACTATCAAGACATCTAAGAAGCTAGCTCTTACCTTCTTTCTACTGTTCCAAAAAAAAAAAAAACACCCACAAAACACTAAAGTTCATATTTGTCAGAAATGTAAAACTGCATTTTATACATTCTCTGATTATAATTTGCTGTTTTTGTAAAACTATTCTCCTGTTCAGGGACATCATTAAAATTCTGGTTCAAGGTTTTCATAACCTTAACTTTATTAGCAGAATTTTTATAACATTTGTTGTCTTGTTCAGCATTTCTGTCCAATTCTCTTTGGGTTTGCTAAGCATTGCGCCCACGTATGATGTCTTGATACGCGGATTCTGCAGACCTTCATAACGTTGGGGAACACTGTTAATTTCACCGGCATAGACGTGTCTAATTCACAAGATTACAATCAGGTTTAGTTGTTTTCACTCCCTCCCCCTTCTTCTGGCGACTCCTGTGGCAGAATACAATGACAAAAAAATACTCTTTTGTTCAAAAGTTTCACAGCATTTTGTCATCCACTCTCTTCCCCTCCCCTTATATTGAGTGAAGTGAAATGCCAACTGATGTATCTGGCCTTTATTCACATGTTTAGTAAATACCAATAGAGACTCTTCACCCTGGACATTAATACTTGCATCATTGGCATTGATATTTGATATCAACTTGCAATAATATTTGAGACACTTTAATTAAGAGGAAAAGATAGTGTCTATGCAAAACAGTTTGAAATGGATGAATATCCACCCTGGCCGCTGTGACTCGATGGCTAGAGTGTCGGCCTGAGCAAGGAAGGGTCATGAGTTCCTTTCCTGGTCAAGGGCCTGTGCCTGGGTTGCAGATTCGATCCCCAGCCCTGGCCAAGGTTCTTGTGGGAGGCGACCAATTGATGTGTCTCTTTCACATCTATGTTTCTCTCTCTCTTTCTTTCTCTCCCTCTCCCCTTACCCTGTCTTCCTCTCCTTTCCTCCATACCCGCCCCTCCCTTCCACTCTGTCTAGAAAACAATGAAAAAATATCCTCAGGATTAACAAAAATATATATTTTAAAAGAAACTGATAAAGATCCAAATTCAAATAAATTTTTTACTACTATGGAAAGTGTTTTAAAATCAATGAATTACCTGTTGTGAATGAATTTAGTTATTTGATTTCCACTTGTGTTTATTTACATTTATTTTCCATTTAATTTAGCTACGTTTCCATATTAATTGTCATATCTTTTATATACTTTTATCCAGAACTTAATATTTGAGAATTGAAGACTACTCAAAAATTGATGGGAATGTTTGTTTTCCAGGCATTGCTAGTACGCCATGTAGTAAACAAAGCTTAATTTATCACTTACCTCATTAAGGGAGGGCACTATCTTGGCAAAACTTTGGTAGTATTTCCAATGCCAAATGAAAAGGTCAAACTCATTGGGATTTAAAAATATAATGTAAGCAAGTTTTTTATTGTGATATTTGATTGATTGGAAAAGATATATATATAAAACCCTAATATGCAAATAGACCAAATGACAGAAAAACCAAACAACAGGTCACTATGACCTGCTCTGACCACCAGGGGACGCGTGTGGCACATGGTTGACATCTACAGCAGGTGGCAGAGTGCAGAACATGGCAGACATTGGCCATGGTGGGATAGTGGAGCAGGTGAGCAGGGGCGCCAGACCAAGGTGGGGCACCAGTCACTGTCATTAGGGCCAGCCTCTGGTGGTTACTAAAAAGTCTTTGCTCCCACACACCACAGTCCTACCGGGCGCTCGCATCTGTTGCTGGCACCGGCCCTGCTCACATCCACTCCAATCACTTGGTGCCGTCAGCAGGTGCAAGCAGCTGCTGCTGGCCCCAATCGCCCCTCAGGGCTTCTCCACCTCCCCCTGCTCCTGAGTGGTGATTGTGGCTGGTAGCTGCCACTTGCACCCACTGATGGCGCTGGCCCCACGAGCACCCACAACCAGTGCCAGAGCCGCCACTCAGACCTGCTGCCAGTGCCTGGCACTGGTCCCGTTCACTAGGCGCCAGCAGCTTGTGCAAGCAGTGGCTGCTGGCCCTGATCTCACCTGAGGACTTCTCCACCTTCCCCTGCTCCTGTGGGGTAATCAGGGCAACAGCCGTCATTCACGATCACTGAGGGGGCTGGCCCCACTCGCACCCACTGCTGGTGCCTGCCCAATTACTCCACGCCATCAGAGGATGCAAGTGGGGCTCTCGCCATCAGCATGTGGGAGCGGCGGTGGTGAGAGCCAGGCTGCCAGTAGACAGGGGACCTGGACCGTAGTGGGAGTAGCCAGATGGGAGCACAGAGGATGGGCTGAGACCTGCCCCTGTGCCCACTGCAGCCTCACGGCCCACAGTTCCTTTCAAGGTGTGTGAATTCGTGCACTGGACCCCTAATCATAATATAATAGTTTATAACTTTGGAGGAAAACTTCTGAGGTCAATGGATAAATGGTATTGGGATGTCTGTTGATTCTATTAAGACTTGATGATTTGCTTTGTAGAGCTGTTTGAAATCAAGGAGACTGATATTTCCAAGTTAGTTACTCTTTCCCAAGATTTTTTTTTTTTTGGCTATTTGTGATCCTTTTTGATTCCATAAATTTTAGAATTATTTGTTCTAGTTCTGAAAAGAACGGCATTGATATTTTGACAGGGATTGCACTGAATCTGTAGATTGCTTTGGGTAGTATGGTTATTTAATGATAATCCTTCCAGTCTAGAGCACAGTATATTTTTCCATTTATTTGTATCTTTTTCTTTTTTTTCCAAAGCCAAATTTTACTTTTGTTATTTCAAGGAAAGTACAGAGCTTCTTACTATATTATGGATTTTCTCTTGAGTTTTTCTTTTTCTTTTTTTTCTTTTTTTTTCGCTCCCTGTCGGGGAATTGAACCCCAGGCCCCCGTGTGACAGGCGGGGATACTCACCACTATCTCTTGAGTTTTAATAACAGTGAAGGACACTTATTTGATTAAAAAGTAATGGCCAGCTGCCATATTTGTATCTTTTTCAGTTTATTTCTTGAATGTCTTATAGTGTTGAGAGTACAGGCCTTTTACCTCCTTGGTTAAATTTATTCTTAGGCATTTTATTATTTTTGATACAATTATAAATTGGATTTTTAAAATTTCTTTTGATCATTTATTATTAGTATGTAAAAACATGAAATATGTAGTACATCCTGCTACTTTGCTGAATTCATATGTTAATCTATCATTTTTGGTGCATTTTTTAGGGTTATTTCTATATAGTATCATGTTATCTACAAATAATGACAGTTTTCCTTCTTTCTTTCCAATTTGGATGCCTTTTATTTCTTTTCCTTGTCTGATTGCTGTGGCTAGGACTTCTAATTTTATATGAAATAGGAATGGTGAGAGTGGGCTTCTTTATCTTGTTCCTGATATTAAAGGAAAAGTGTTCAGCTTTTCCCATTGAGTATGATGTGTGCACCCTTATGTTCAATGCAGCCTTATTTATAGTAGCCAAGATATGGAAGGAAACTAGGTATTCATCAATGGTAAATAGATTAAAAAAAAGAAGAAGAAGAAGTGGCATATTCATATAATGGAATACAATTCAGCACTAAAAAATAATGAAATCTTGCCATTTGCAACAATAAGAATGGGCATGGGGGTGTATTATGCTGAGTGAAATAAGTCAGACATAGAAAGACAAACATATGAATTCACTTACATGCAGAATCTAAAAAACAAAACAAATGGACAAATATAACAAAAACAGACCTTAGAAACAGAGAACAAAGCTATGATTGCCAGAGGGCAGTGGGGTTGTGGGATGTTTAAAAAGGGAAAGGGGAAAATAGTCAATATTACTGTGATAAATTTGCATGGTGTGGTACTAGACTTAGTGCGGTAATCTCATGCTAAAGTATATAAATGTTGAATTATTATATTCTACACATGAAACTAATTTAATATTTTATACCAACTATATTTAAATTACAAAATAAAAATTAAATTACAAAAATAAATAAAGACTTGATGAGTTTTAAGGAAATTTATGTAACAGAGTTTAAGTTATTTTCCTGAGCAAGAATCTCCTGGAATAATGGGGCAATAGACAGCAAGTAGTGTGAGTGCAGAAAATTCAGGTTCTCTGTTATTTTAACAAAGTCTTCACAGAAAAGAGATCTTTGAACTTGCTTTTGCACTTTGAGCCAAACTATTATTGAAAATTAGAACAGAAGTAATTATACCTCTTTCTTTGTCAAGAACCGATAAAGAAAGAAATCAGCTGAAAGTTTTCACAGAGAAATGATAGCTTGAGATACTGAGTGTCTATATGAAATAAAACAAAAGGACATAAATGAAAACACTTGATGCTATAGCCTATTTAATAAGAAATGGAAATTTATTACTAAAACAAACGAAGGCAAAATACAAAGCATCAACTATAATGGGCTGGAAAATACAGAATACAATTTAAACCATACTCAACTAACACCAGGTAAAAATGGAATTGAAGATTGGAAGATATACAATAAGTACTCAAGTTATCTTTATTCATTTGATTTCATTTGACTTATGTTTTTCTCTTAAAATTTACAAAGTAAAACATACAATCCACAATTAATCAAATATCACGGTTTAAAGACCAGAACCCAAAATCTAGAGTCAGATTCTTGTGAAGTTGTAATTCTATTTAAGCTTTAATTCTGCCACTTTCTACATACAGCAAATTATATAACTGTAGCTCTTCATTATGTTTGTATGTCTGTGTGTATTTTGTAATCTTTGGGAAAAGCAGAAAAAAAAAATTAGTGTCATTGTTTTCAGTGAGATTATACATACAATCATTACACATACACTGAGTGGCCAGATTATTATGACCACCTGACATTTGTAGGCAAATTAGCTATAATTTTGCACTGAAGTTACTAGAGGGCCAGACAATTACAAATAGTTAGTTTACATACTTTACATTCATCTTTGTTTACTTGCATTCCATTGATATTTTATTTTGAACTTGTAAGAGGATTCAGGCAATACTGTGATGACAACTGTAGGGAGCTTATTTATCTAGTTGGAAATCATCCGATGCTCAAAGTGGGGGGTACATAACACACTATGCCAACAAGGGAAGATGTAATAAAATTAAATTAAATAAAAAAACAGAGACATTTCCAAGAGGGAATGGACATTTCTGAAACTGGAGTACATTTATGCTTTGCATTCTTGTCCTTCTCCTTGCCTCTGGAGGTCTTGATAATGAATTCTCCCTGGTGTATTTGAGAATGTTATATTAAAACCCAGGAGGTTTACAGAAGCATTCAAATGTGGCCTTTGAAGTACCTTAAAGATTCATGAAAAGACCCCTTTGGGGTCAAGGAGCGGTTCCCTTAGCTGTGGGTCATCTTATTCACCAGCAGCTCTGTGGTCCCTGGAGCGGGAGGAATTAGTGTGGAACGGCCAGTGGGTGTGGAAAAAGATATGTTGATCTCAAGTTACAAGAGGTTTCCTTCCATTTCAAGGTGTTTGAGTTTGGACCAAATTCCTGAGTGACCCTAAGTCAAGTGCTTAAAGGGCCAAATTGTAGGCCTTTTCAAGACTGAGTGGAGTATGGGTGTTGTGTCCTGCTGGGGAATTGTCTTTTGGTTCTTGAGAGATAGCAAAAGGGAAGTTTGAGGACTGTTGCATGCTGGGAAATCATTTTCTTTGCTCAAGTATCATAAAAATCTTCCACAACACCCTAGGACACAGAAGTTAACTGAATAATAACGCAGACTGGTCCGCTACTAATAATAGCATGTTATATAATCTTGTGGAAGATTGGAATTTGGTGAGCCTTTTTTTAATGAAAGAGATATATAATATAAACAAAAGAAAACTAATAGTGATAAAATATCAAAAACTAGCCCAAAACAGGAGAGCTCAATTCTCTTCAAATGTATCTCAAATTTCAATGCAAACAAAATATATAAAACCAGTGTATCACTATAGATTTTTCTAGTAAGCTCTAAGTTATTAAAGAAGATAAAAAGGGCCAAGAACTGTCAGGATCATTTCAAAAAGGGGCAGGATAGAGGAAATGATCCTACCGTCTGCCAAAGCTTATTATGTTCTACTAATGAAGTTCTACTTATCTACTAATTAGAAAAATATATTATATTTGAATCAATAGTGGGAAGGTTTAATAGTCCAGAAACATGTTGACAAAGTTATCTTTGCATATAAGAGAGGAAGAAAGCATATTCTATAAACAAATCTCTAGTATTGGAAAGAATTTCTTACAACGGATAAAAATGCCAATAATAAAATAGGCATAAATACGACAACCCTAAAATGCAAAATTTTGTTTCAAAAAAGACACACCATAGCAGATGAATAAGTATGACAGGCAACATTACCAGAGATATACATAATAAAGGGTTAGGTTTCAACATTTTCCAAGACCTTCTACATTTTAACAAGAAGGAGACAAACTTTGCAGCAGAAATAAAAACATAGGCAAGATATAGGCAATATAAGCATAGAAGAGAAAAAGTGAGTGATCAAAAAATACATAGACACACACAGACATGGAGCCCCACATTACCTTTAACAAGGGAAAAGCAATTAAACAGCAAGAAGGTACCACTTTAGGAACCTGAGATGGTAAAGCCCTGGCAATACAATATATAGATAATTACTCTTGAAACTGCTTCTGAAATGTAAAGAGTTACAATAACTTTGGAGAGTAGTAGGTAGTGCCTAATAAAGTTAAACAACAACAACAACAACAACACGCAATGTTTAGCTAAGTCTTTCCACTTCTAGGTAAACTCTTGCAAATGCCCTTATTACCACACTAGTAGCACAAAAGGGAAATATAACAAACAACTCAAGCAAAATAGGGGTGGAGATATTTAAAGGTTCACATAGGTAAACAGAATAAGTTATTTCATATTTAAACAACTGAATTCTATAAAGAAGTTAAATTGAGTAGCATGTGTCAAAATTATGCATCAATAATTCTAGTGAATGTTATATCTACAAAATAACAAATTTTATTTTGTTAAAATTTAAAATATGAAAAGTAACCTATATTTGAACTTGATATTATCACATTAAGATGTACAAAATACCCATGGGCAAGATAAAGACCAGAATGATAACTTTTAGTGAGAAAGTGAGGGTTATGCTTCAAGAGGGCTTCAAATTAATAATTCACATATTTATAAAATCTGCTGTATATATGACAAAATATTAGTAATGGATTAATAAATGTGGTAGCTACACATATGTGTTATGTCATCACCTTTTTTGCAGATTTAAGCATGTTATAATAAAAAAAATGGCACAAACTAGGTTATATGAGGAAATCACACATACCCTGTTCAAAAATTATTGAGTTCTTTGGGATCAAGATTTCATATAATATTCATTTTCTAGACATCTAGTGTTTTTCACACCAAAACTTTTATGTTTTATTTTTTTCTTTCTAAATAAAAAAATAGGTGTTAGCTTCCTTCAATCACACTCTTACAACTGAAAATAATTAAAGTTAATATTAATAGTGGGCATGCCAAGGGTTATATTTCTGCATAGCAATTTCACAATACATACTATAAATCTTTAAAAAGTAGTTATACCTTTAATCTGAAATTTCTAATAATTTACCCTAAGGAAATACCAATAGGTAAAAAGGTTTATATTGGAACGTATTCATTTTGATATTATTTCTTATCTTAAAAATTTTGAAAAATAAACCTTTTAATAAAGTGACACAGGTTAAATATTTTGTGATATGTTGTAAAATTGCAGCCATTATAACATTGTTTTCATCAAATACTTAACTATTTTATGAATAAATTATATGTAAAATAAAAAGCAGTTACAAATTCATAGTGCATTATATTCATATTAAGAAATATGCGACTGTGAATACATAAAGATTTATATCAAAACAAAGATTTATTTTTAAATTTTGTCTTATTAAAATATGTTGAAAGTATTTTATCTATCACTGTGTATGTACTTATATAATCAAATAAATACTAATTTTCAAAAATCATTATTGTTTTACTCCCCAGTTCCAAAATTCTCAACTTTTCTTCAAATATTCATGAGGGTTTCCTTGAATTCTGGTAGAGTTGTGTTCTCCATCACTGTAAATAGAAATGTTAGGAATATTTTAGAAGGGATTCCTGTGAATTAGATAATAATATTGCACCTATGTTAAGTATCCTGATTTCATGATTATTATTGTACAGAAGCTATTTGAGAAAATGCATATTTATTTTAAAAATACACATGGGAGTATTTGATAGTAAAGCTAAAGAAAGTATCCAACTTATTTTCAAAGATGTAAAAAAGAAGCATGTAAATATAGATAAATAGAAGAGGGATAGAATAGTGCAAGACTGCCTTAACCGGTTTGGCTCAGTGGATAGAGCATCGGGGTGCAGACTGAAGGGTCCCAGGTTCGATTCTGGTCAAGGGCATGTACCTTGGCTGCAGGCACATCCCCAGTGGGAGGTGTGCAGGAGGCAGCTGATCGATGTTTCTAACTCTCTATCCCTCTCCCTTCCTCTCTGTGGAAAATCGACAAAATATATTAAAAAAAAAAAAGAATAGTGCAAGACTGAAACAATTGGTGGATCTGGATAAGGATAAGCAGGACTTCCTGAGACTAAACCCCCCCCACCCCACCCCACCCCCTAAAAAAAGAGTAAATTTGAAATTATATGTGAACAAAAGGTTTCCAAAAAATATAAGTTCAGTAAAATCACTCAAAAAAGATTAGGCCTAGCCAGTTTTGCTCATTGGATAGAGCGTTAGCCTGCAGACTAAAGGGTCCTGGGTTCAGTTTTGGTCAAGGGCATGCACTGTGGTTGAAGGCTCCTCCCAGGGCTCATGCAGGAGGCAACCAATTGATGTGTTTCTCTCACATGGGTGTTTCTCTTTCTCTCTCTCTCTCTCTTCCACACGTTCTAAAAGATCAATGGAAAAATATCCCTGGGTGAGGATTAAGTAAAAGAAAAAAAGAAAAAATAATTAGCTTCAGGGTATAGCTTTCCAGTTTTTTTCCTAATCGCCTCAATGTAGCCGGCAAGTAGGTTGAGAGAGGCAGACGTGAGGACTAACATATATAAGTAGAGTGATTTGAGAAGCATGTCTTAAAAATATTATTTTTACATAAAATGGGAAGTAAAATTTATATATAAATTTGGTTACCAGAAGAATGGACAGTTGGGATTGACCACTGGCACTTTGCAAATATCTTCATAATCCCCAGTATGCAGCTCTTGGAAACAGGAAGATCAGTGGACCCCTGGTGCCTGCCAGTAGAACGCAGCAAAAGTAATATACCACTTGTACAGTGCTGTTAAGAATGTGCTTTAGGCTTTCCATAAACTCGCATTCCCAGCCTACACAGATTGAAGCATTGTGTTCTGATGAAGCTGCTTGCTCCCTGATTTACTGCTTGGAAAAAATACCAAAGTGAGCTGCGTTCAATTAGACATGAGCAACAAGTAAGCATTTGCTCTAATTAAAAAATGTCCATACCTATTTTTACCTCTTTATCTATATACAGCTGAGAGTTTCCAATCACTTTAGGCATTTAATAAAATATATGTAATTCCTTAACTAATAAAGAATTTAAAGATTTAAAAAAAAAAGAAATGAAGTGTAGAAATATGCTACAACATGGATAAACCTTGAAGACATGACAAATAAAAATACTTGACACAAAAGGAAAATATATATATATATATATATATACACATATATATGTATGTATATATATATATGTATATATATATATGAATATATGTATATATGTGATTACATGACAGGTCTTGAAAAAGTTATTTCTGTTTTTAAAGCAGAATTATTTTTGTTAATTTACTGCCAATATAATCATTTATGGTTTCTTTTAGGAACTTTACCAAGAAAAGGTTAATATAAGGTGTTTATGCATAACCGGAGCTATTCCTTAATATCTTAAATATTTTTTTGATCTGCCATATCAAATCTACAGTGTAGTCTAAATTAGAGCAGAAATGTTTAATCTTCTTTAATGCTTGCATTTGCTAAGTGTTAGCAATGTCTGAAAAGAATTAACTTTGATAGAACAAGCACATACAAATGAATAAGCAAATAATATAATGCAAATGTAAAAAGAAGTAAAGAGAAGCATTGGATAGATAGTAGACAGTCTGTTGGCAATTACTAGAGTTTCCATAAACAAAAACAATACTTCAAATAACAAGACAGTGAATAATACATTTGTAATATTATTACATAGAATGAGGGACAAGACATGCATTTTGGTAGTGATTATTATTATATACTTTTACCTTTTTCTTTTACATAAAAACTAAATGCCAACTTTTCTTGACTCTCCATAAATACTATTAATATATCCATAATATTGATTTAAACCCATGGCATTTAAGACCTTCAGCCCTCCATTGTCAGGAGTACACAGCTTCATTTCTAATTTGCTGTATATGTTTCTAAAATTGTTTAATTTTATGAAAAATAGCTAATGGTATTCATTTTTCTTCCAAGCTTAAATAATTAGTCAGCATTGAAAGAAATAGTCTACAGCTCATTCTCTTTTTAGATGAGTCAATAAGAGTTTCAGAGTGAGTAAACATTTGGTTACTGAAGGGAGACACAAATAAAAATTTAAATGTTTATTTGGTCTTATAATGCTCTAAGCAAACTGATTTCATTTGGAAGTTGAATAGAAACCTTCTCTAATATTTGGCCTTTCTCGCTGGCTATAAATAAAAGGGGTGAGTAAAGACAAGATTCTATACATAATCATTTAGTAATGAGCTGGTTTTAGACTCTAGAGCAGGGGTGGGCAAACTTTTTGACTTGAGGGCCACAATGGGTTCTTAAACTGGACCGGAGGGCCGGAACAAAAGCATGGATGGAGTGTTTGTGTGAACAAATATAAATTCAAAGTAAACATCATTACATGAAAGGGTACGGTCTTTTTTTTTTTTTTTTAGTTTTATTCATTTCAAACGGGCCAGATCCGGCCTGCGGGCCATAGTTTGCCCACGGCTGCTCTAGAATCTTTCTCACAGTAACTGCTGAACTCTTACAATCCAGGTCTCAGCATTTTTAGGCTTGTTAAAGCCAAGAAAGTCATTTATCCACTCAGTTTAAATGGTTGCCTCTGTAGAATACGAATTATGATATTAATTGTACAGTGAGAATTAAATTAGACAGTATGTGTGAACAGTGTTTTGTCATCAGCAAAATTCTTTCCAAATAGGAGATCTGATGTGATGTTGATGATGGGCACAGGGGAGATGTTTAATAGATGCAGCGACATAGATCATGTGGCAAAAGAGAACCATCTGTGGTGGAATGCCCATACAGAGGGAATATTCCTGTGCTCAGTAGAACGATAAATGTCATCTGATATCCTTTTTCTTAGTCATTTCTATAAGAAAAATAATGTGGGCTGTCAGTGATTTGATGCCTATAGTGATTTTATTTTATCAGCACAACAAGTGAATTTTTCCCCCAATAAGCCCAAGGGACCATGTAGAAACTAAAATGTATATTTTGAAATATGTAATTTTAAATAAATCTGTCACCAATAACAAATTAAATTGACCATAGCTGCCACTGTTTGCAACAAGACCTAGTAAACTACATTATATTTGGCAGGTGTGGAACCAAGATAAGAAAGATCAGAATTAATAGTTTATGGCATCAGGCAAAATCAGCCTAGGAATCCATCTTCCCCTCAGAGCTGACTTCCTGGTGTTACATGAATATTCTAAGATTGCTGTCGAAGGCTGTCTTCATCCAGACAGTGCGAAGATAGTGATGGCTTCTCTTTGACTCGTGACTTTTGCTTCCTGGGTTTTAAGGATGGCCAAACTGCTTGTCACTGATACTTCCTCTCTGCAGTTATGGTTGTATAAAAAGGACTGTTGAAAATGCCTACTCTGTTACATAACGCTTTTCATTTTAAAGTCTGAAGTTTTGGAAGAGTTGTGATAAAATTTATATAGACACCTATGAGCCTCTTAAAAGAAAGTGTTGGTTTTCTCAGTCTTCAACACTTGATGCTCAATTATTTTTCTTTGCATAATCAGAGTGTCTTCATTGATACACCAAGTTCAAAGTCAGTACATAAATGTTGATTGGAAAGCTTGGTTCTGTGACCAGCATACTGTAGAAACAGAGATTATCTTCTGTTCTAACATGTAGAACTTCAAACAACTACAAATGGTTATGAAGTTGACGTGTATGGGTGGTGTAAGTCGAAACTAAGACTCCACCTTACTTTAATCACCAAGCTTAACTTTATTAAGAATTTGCATGGTCCTACCCAGTTTGGCTAGGTGGATAGAGCGTCGGCCTGCGGACTGAAGGGTCCCAGGTTCCATTCCGGTCAAGGGCATGTGCCCGAGTTGCGGGCTCGATCCCCAGTGGGGGGCATGCAGGAGGCAGCCAATCCATGATTCTCTCTCATCATTGATGTTTCTATCTCTCTCTCCCTCTTCCTTCCTCTCTGAAATCAATAAAAATACCTATATAAAAAAAAAAGAATTTGCATGTACCCAGAGGGGTGCCTATGTCTAATTTGAACTGAAATGCAAATAGGATAATAAAGACTCTGACTTTAACATGTTTTAGTATTAAAGAAAACATAACTAGCCCTGCTGGCATGGCTCAGTGGTTGAGCATCAACCTATGAACCAGGAGGTCATGGTTCAATTCCCGGTAGGAGCACATGCCTGGGTTGTGGCTCTATCCCCAATGTGCGGCATGTAGGAGGCAGCCGATCAATGGTTCTCTCTCATTGTTGATACTTCTATCTCTCTCTCCCTTTCCCCTCCTCTCTGAAAATCAATAAAAAATATATATTAAAAAACATAAATAAATAAAAACATACACCATGTTCATGGTATTAAAGACCTAATATTAAGATGTCCATATTAATCAATGCCTTCTACAGGTTCAATTCAATCCTTATCAAGATTTCAATTATATTTTTTTGCAGCAGAGCATTCAGGAAGAACAAGGACTGTCCATTCGAAGGCATTCTGGCAACCTTGGAACCTCAGTGACTTCACTGTAGCGCATGTAAACAAATGTACATTTGTATGCACACAAGGCACAGTCGGTGCATGAATTAAAGCCTAGGGCCATCCAGCAGCTTAAGGACAACATACGGGAAGCAATTCAAGCGCTGGAGCCAGACATGGTAAGAGCCGTCCTGAAAATGTTGTAGAAAGAGCCAGTGCTTGTAAAGAGGAAAATGGAGAGCCTTTACATTGAGGTCATTTTTCATACAGTTTAAAAATGCCGATTTTCTGTATTTTATATTATTAAAAAATAAAAAAATTAATAACAAACAAAAATGTATTCGATGTCTAAATGGTAAAGCCACTTATGGTCCACCCTGTAATTGCTATTGAAATTCCCTAGTGTTTAACGTATGGCTCCCAAGAAGGGTAAGAAAGGAACATGAAAGGGGAGGAAAAAAAGTGACAGCAGACCTTGAAGTCCCCTGGAAGTCACTTCAGCAGGAGGAGGAGGGGCTTGCAACAAATGGGAGAGAGACAACAACAGTGCCCGCCTGCATCTTCCGTACCTCTGAGATTAAAGCCGATCTTCACTATTTGGAGGGCAACGTAGTTTTTGTCTTCCTTGGCTCCAATAAGCTCAGTGTAAGCCACTTTTGTAATGCTCCCGTGACTGCCTGCCAGGGCCTGGGAGTGGGGGATGATTAGCTGCTACAGGGCTAAGAGCTGAATTTGACTGAAAGCAAGTGTGCTTGACCAGCCACGCCTTCCCGTGGAGGTTGCAAGCCTGGAGGAGACTCCAGAGTTACAGAATGCTTACATCAGACACATGCTGTCAGTGCACTTGTTGTCTGGTGCAGAGACAGGTTGCTGGCGATTCCTCTTGGACCATCCTCCTAGAATCCTGCTATCAAACCAGTTTTGGGAGGTACATTTGGTGTGGCCTTCACTCTCGGCTGCTGCTTACTATGGAAGTGTAGAAGAGTTCAGTTTAAGAGTTAAGGATATGGATTCCCACCCTCACTCAGCCACTTCAGTGATACAGGACAAGTAATTACCCAAATGAGATTCCAGTCCCTTCATCTATAAGCCGTGGATGGGATGGGCAGCTTCTGAAAAAAGTTTACAATGATACTCACGAGTACTACTCACACCCTTTCATGTGTGCTTGACCTTTTCACTTCTAACAAAAGAATGTAATGAACATGATGGGATGTCATGTACAAGATTAATCTATACAGATGTTTGTTTGTTTGTTTGTTTGTTTGTTTTTCTCTTGCTAACCACTCATGCTTGCCCTATTGCTTGCCTGCCTGCTCAGATGAAATAACCTAACATGTTGAGGAGGCCCATGTGGCTGCCAACCATCAGTGAGAAACTCAGGTCTTTGGTCCAGTAGCCCATGAAGAACCGAATCTCCTATAATCATGGAAACTAACCTTTCCCACATAGAGCCTTGATCTGACCACAGCCTGGGACTGTAGTCTGTGAGAAACCCTGAAGCAAAGGCCCCATCTACCTTCATCAGATTTCTGACCAATAGAAACTATGAAACAATAAGTGTGAATTTTTTAAGGAAAATACCAATGCAACTTAGCTGGTCTGCGTTATTAAAACAAATACCTCAAAATTCTATACCAATTGGAAGGAATTATGTTTCCCTCAAGGCAGGAGATTTCTTGCTACATTTGTTTCAAAGGTAAACGATTTATAATCAGTTTATAATAAAATCAACTAACCTAAGGAAAAGTATTTAGGATTATTATTTAAAGAACCTAAGACCTTTCTTCCTCATAAGCAAAACATATTCAGTGGTTATGTCAATTGTTGCTGGCCACAATACAACCAGATTCTTTTTATTATTTGGTATCAGCTATTATAATTGCTGACTATTCAGAATTTAATATTTATTTTTGACTGGCTGTTAATTAAGTGTATCTTCATAGCTAAAACTTTGAAATCAGTGTGTTACTAACCCTATTGTCTAACCAGGTAAAATTCCAAGAAAATTATTTTATCAAGAGATCAGAAAGTAGGATTATTTTATTTTTTTAAATATATTTTATCAATTTTTTACAGAGAGGAAGGGAGAGGGATAGAGAGGTAGAAACATCGATGAGAGAAAAACATCAATCAGCTGCCTCCTGCACACTCCTTATCAAGGATGTGCCCACAACCAAGGTACATGCCCTTGACCGGAATCGGACCCGGGACCCTTCAGTCCATAGGCTGATGCTCTATCCACTGAGCCAAACCGGCTAGGGCAGAAAGTAGGATTATTTTAAAAAATTAATTGAAAATATATTTTTTTCCTTTAAGAGGAAGGATGTACAAACTTTAATGTATTTAGGAATTAATTTGAAGATGCTTCCCTGAGATGAGAAAAAAGAAGCGACGAGAGAATGTTCTCACTTGTCAATGTAACCAGCTAGTAAGTGGTGGTGTTCCCATTTTAAGTATGGAAGTCTGACTTCAGAATTTTCATTCTGAACTAATATATTCCATGTTACTAGTAATAGCAGTAGCCATGATTATACCAGTCAAGTGATTGATATTTTTCAAACATTTTGTAAATGTTTCCTGTATATATTGCAATTAATACTATGAGATAACTATGTGATCTAGGCATTGATGTTAACATTTTATTAGGCTGGGCAGAAGGAAGATAATTGAAAGTATACTGGGCTGCTCAATGTTTTCATCTTGCTAAGTTAAACTTTCTATGTTAGAATTCATGTGTTACATGAATTTCAAGACTGGAGTGTTGATGTGATTGAGTTTCATCCCACAATTACTATTTTCAGAGTTGTTCTAAGCATAATAATGTGTAAGTCAGAGAGACATGTAGAAGAAATTAAATGTATCGATTTAAAGAAATTTAATGTATCAAAGATTACCAGGCAGATTAGAAGAATCAGAACTTGTTTAGTATATCCTATGGGACTTTGTTACATTATATTATACATTCATTCACTGAATGATCTCAATGATTGCCCATTTGAAAAAGGTAGGCCAAAGAGGGAGTTAGAAGTGATTCTTGCCCTTGGAAGACACACACTTTGTGAAAATTAGCTATGTAGACATTTAAAGAGCTGATATTTTTTGCCTTGTTTTATGCTTCAAATATGCTACGATATGCATAAATACAATCATTTTCTAATCCTTTTATATTTCAAAATCTAAAGGTGAGCAGGGATAAATGGAGAAGTTAAAAAATACAAGTAGCCCAGTTGGCATGGCTCAGTGGTTGAGCATCAACCTATGAACTAGGACAGTGATGGCGAACTTATGACACGCGTGTCAGAGGTGACACGCGAACTCATTTTTTTGGTTGATTTTTCTTTGTTAAATGGCATTTAAATATATAAGATAAATATCAAAAAAATAAATCTTTGTTTTACTATGGTTGCAAATAGCAAAAAATTTCTATATGTGACATGGCACCAGAGTTAAGTTAGGGTTTTTCAAAATGCTGACACGCCGAGCTCAAAAGGTTTGCCATCACTGAACTAGGAGGTCACGGTTCAATTCCAGGTTAGGGCACATGCCCGGGTTGCAGGCTCAATCCCCAGTAGGGAGCATGCAGGAGACAGCCAATCAATGATTCTCTCTCATCATTGATGTTTCCATTTCTTTTCCCTTCTCTCTTTCTCTCTCTGAAATAAATAAAAACAAATATATATATATATATATATATATATATATATATATGTATGTATATATATATACAAAAAGTCATTAAGTATTGTTGCCAAGTCTTTTGGTTTCACATTGAGCCATTTTAGTGTATCCTTTCCCCAGTCCATCGCCAGCCAAGAGTTGTTGCAGCTCAAACCGCAGGTGGTTCAGGAATGGAATGCACACTGTCCTGGGTTCCAGCTGGCTATATTAGAACCTCAAAGAGAAGCTGATAAGCCACATGCCAGCAAGCTTCTATCTTCCCTTCTTTACGTTTTTCTATCCAAAAAGGTATGTTTGCAAATGAGTAGAAAATGTTCCGATGCTAATCTGGAGAGGTAATCTTACGGGCTCAGAAGAAGCAAAATGAAGCTGGAAATGCTAACTTTTCCCTTCTTCTTGCTGAGCCCTAGTGCTCTTCTCTCCAGCCCTCTTTATAGGGATAAGAATTTTGCGTAGACTTGGCAAGACCAAGCAGGCTATTCCTCCCAGTAAATATTAGGATTGAGTAGTTCCTTGAAGATCCTGCATACAAAAATGATGAGAAAGAATCAGATTATCCAACAGAAAAATCAGGCTCTGAGTAGTTTGGAGAGGAACTGGAAGAAATATTATGGTCCAATCTAATCTAAACCCCTCCTCTCCCGCCACCTACCATAAGCTAGTAAGTAGTAAGTCAAATTCGACCCACAGAATTATAAATTTGAATCAAACCCCCAGAAACTGCCTAATGATGTGCAATGGTGAGAATTCTAAGACAATAGTAATTACTTATTGAAATCCAGATAAAAACTAGTTTGTTTCTGGCGAATGCGACATAGGACCTACCCACCGTTTTCCACTGCAACATTTCTGTGAATGTAATTAAAAATCTATAGCTAGTAGAGTGAGGAAACGAAACCTAAAAAAAGTAAAACAAAACAAAGCAAAATGTGTGCCAGTAACTGCTCCACACTTTTCAACACTTGATGTCATTTCTGCCAATTCATAACCATAGGGAAGCGGGGGGTGGGGCAGAGCCATGTGGCTGCACCCACAGGAGACAAAGGTTTAACAATAATTTACCTTAGCCTGCTTTTTGTTTTATCCTTGAATTGGCCCAATTTTTCCACCAAAAGTATCCATGGTAATCAGAGCTAATAAGCTAAAATTATGGAGTATAGAGACAGCTTCATATTCCTACATCTCACACATTGCAAGAATTAATTTTTCAGAGTTGTACCTCTAGACACCCTCAGGATTGGGAAATTCACCATTTTTGGAGTTAAATCTAGCATCCTTGTGTTCACCTCAAAATTCCTTACCTGTAATGTCTGCCCATTTGTCCAATTAGAAGTACAAAATGGTTCACTTCTATCTCACCACTGTTGAAATAGCTAGAAGGGTCATTCTTCTAACTATGATAAAGCACTTTTTAACATTTAGACTTCATGTTTTTATAGCAGTTTTAGGTTCCCAGCAAAATTGAGCTCAGGCCAACACTTGTTTGCCCAGGGCTCTCTCTTATGACATTTTTTCTCACATGCTCTTAGCCAACAATCTGGTAATACTTTCATTAAACTCTAGTACTAGAAGCCTTGCAACCACAATTCTTTCCGATGGGCCTCCACATCATCTCCTCTATCGCTTTCTTTGATACATTGCCCATATTAAATAAGAAGTGCTCTTACTCTTTGAGATAAATCTCTGTTATTCCTGCCCACGTTCTAGAAGTTCACGTCAGAATAAATGACCTAGAGTTTAGGTCAGGCTATGCTGTTTACAAGGTTTGGGACCTGGAGATGTCATTTCTTGACACTGGACTTTTTTTTTCACCGGTGGATTGTTATTCATCTTTTGTGAAGAATATTTGGTAGAGTCATGTATCTAGGGTTAAGAAATTGAATACTTATTTATGCTAAATTCATGGGATTGATGTGAGAAAAATATAAGATTCAAGGGACATTACCTGAACTTGAATATGCAATACAATTAACAAACATTCTTATTGCAGTTTCTTTTCTAATTTGTTTCATTTTCTGCTTTAAATTTTGTGGCTTAAGTTTAAATAAAGCAGGATAAAGAGGAGTAATTAGCTAATCCTTCATAGATGACTGCAGTGTGTAACTTCATTATATCAAATGTGTTTACATTTTTTATATGATTTGCCAGTAGGGAGTTTTATGGAAAAAAATGCTAGAGATGTTATGTTGGAAAGTTGAACAAGATCTGAGCATTTCCTTGGGCCTCTGGTGATTTTCAGTAAGCTTTCTTCTTATGAAGAATAAATTGTGTGCAAGCTATGTGATGTGAGTTATTACAGAAAATAATGTTCTTTCTTTCACCCTCTGCTTAAAATCATAACACAGATAAATATTAAATATCAAAGAACTTCACTGTATTTCCCTATATGATGTCAATGTAAGTTAATTGTAACAGATGTATCATTTAGGGGCTGTACTAATAATGGGAGGATATGAGTGATAAGGCAGGAGGTATATACATACATATATATGTATATAATATATATATTATATATATACACATATAATAATATATATATACCTATGTGCTTTCTATTAAATTTTGCTTTAAACCTAAAACTACTCTAAAAATAAGTTTATTAAAAGTATGTTTCAGAAAAGTTAAAACAGCAATCTATAAAATGCCTAAAAATCTATAAAGTATACTTTCTTTAAAAAATTAATAGTATGAACTTAACTTGTTAATCAAATGATCAAATATCACAGTAAGACTTAGCATACTTATTTGCAACTTATAGGAGATTTAAAACTCAAGGAAGTAAATACACATTTGTACTGTAAATGATGGAAAAGGTAACATAATTTTTTGGGGGGGAAGGTACTTGAATACACTTTTTTTACAACTTATATTTTATTTATGCATTCATTGATTTATAGAGTTCTGTTGATCTTTCTTCTAAGCAACCATTCTGTGATGTGGATTGTTATTCATCTTTTGTAAAGAATATTTGGTAGAGTCACGAATCTAGTATGTCACAGATAAAAAAAAAACCCAAAAACAGGGAATGCACATCAACAGAGAAGCAAATTGGCATCATGGGATATATTAATTTAAGTTGGCCATATTTACTTTTGGATGATAGCTATACATTTTATTAGTGGTACATAGAGTTAAATACACTCACATGCTTACCAAGCTGCAAACCACATAAGAAGTAGCTGATGAATGTTTGGTTTTCATTCTCTTAATTTTAATATCAATTGTTCCTTCCACTGGAAATCATGTAAAGGGAGTAATTAAAGTAGACAAGATTATGAGTTGAATCTGTCATTGTTGGTAGGTTATAGGAATAGTTATGTGCACTACCCAGAATTCAGTCTTCCCTCTAGTCTTCATTTTTATGTAAATCAATGCTTTTTTTTAAAAAAAAGATATTTTAAATACTACAATAACTACATGAATATATTTTCTGTATTAAAAACTGACCCCCTAAAATTTGACCCAGAAATTGAGGATTGTGGGGAGGGGGAATAAGAAGCAAGGTGATCAGATAAATGGCTATTGCAATAATCTAGAAAAAAATGACAGTGTTATGACAGGTTGTTAACCAAAGACAAGGTCAGAGATAGTCATATTCTGGAAATAATTATTATAAATCTTATAGGAAATAAGAGGAATAAGATTATCATGTGTAAATTGATAGAGAAGGCTTCATGCATCAAGCAAAGCTTAGTTGAGCCATGACAAATTGTATGAATTTGGACATGTATTGGGTCTATTTTCTTTTACTTAAAAATTATTTTCTTTATTTTGGATATAAGATAAATAAGACAAAAAATCCTGTACTTATAGAGCTGCAATATAATATGGGGACATTATATAAAGTTGAACAAAAAAATAACCTAGTTAATATGATGAAAAAGAAATCAAGAAAAATATGCCAGGTGAGAGAATAGAAAAATGTCAAGGCTGACTTGGAAAAGGAAGTAGAAAGGCAGGACCTATTTATTGCAGAAGAGTGGGAAGAAAAAGGTTCTTTAAGTTGACTTCTGAAGTGACACTGAAAAAAATACAAAGAGGAAAGCCATATATGAAAAACTTGTTTTAGGAGATCAGAATGCCACCCCAACAAAGACTAGCTTCACTGTCCCTGTGGTAAAAATAACCTTGCTTTGAGAACCATAAAAATGCCAGTGAATGCTGTGAAATTATTTTACAACATAATTGGAGACACACTAAAAAGAAAACAGGAAACCTCTCCAAGGAGGACCTCCTAGGCTAGTAGAGATGGGAGAGTATTCACAGAAATTGCAATTAAATTAATGTATAATTGTGCAAAATGATAAAGAAATCTAATATGGTTTCACAAGAGAAAATAGAAAGGCAATAAAACAAAATAATCTTTTAAGATAGGGGTACATTTTAGAGACCCTTACATGTGAAATAATGGTGTTTGGATTTCATTTTGAAAACCAATCAGTCTTAACCATTTTTTCATCATAAATACTGTTTGAAAATCTGATAAAAGTTTTTAATTATTCTGATGTATGTTACAAATTGCTGAAGCTGGCTTGCAAAAGGTAATTAAACATTTTCAGGGATTTTGTGAACTGAATGGAGTGAGTAGTTTGCAATAGGCTGTGATGGGAGTATTTATACTATAAAAATAGGTAATAAAATCAGGTTTGTTTGCTTGCTTCTCCCTCATTCCCTCCTCCTCCTCTTACCCCCTGTCTCCACTTCTTTTCTCTCTCTCTCTCCCATTTTTTTTATACTGAAAGCCAGTTTTTAGCCATTTACCAACACACCACCAACATTCCCTCCTTCCAACATTTATTTATTCTTATGTACTTAAAATTTTGCAAACAATGTAATAACTTTTTCATGACACTTCTATACTTCTCCATAAATTTTTTCTATTTGATTTATTTATTTGAGAGTAAGGTTGAAACCATCTTCAGTTTTTTAGGAGTCATTGATTCCTGAGTTAAAAACAGGGCAGAAATACAATTTTAAAATGATTACCCCAGCAAAGCAATTCTAAATATCTTGGAGAATGAAGAGATGAAATTTAGATGTATAGCTATAACTTTATTATAGTAAACATATAGGTTGAGCTATATTATATAAGCTACCATTTTGAAGTACTTATCATATACCAAACATTATAATAGTCACTTTATTCATCTTATTTCCTTTACCCTTCACTACCTAATGCACCTGATACTAACACCTCAAATTTACAAAGATATTAACTGGGTCTTATAGCGATAAAACACCTTGTCCAAATTTATAGTTCATACTTGGTAGGATTTGAATAAAATGTAGTTTGAATCTAAAGTATATGTTCTTAAGCATTAGGCACCAATGACCTAGAAAGACTTTACATCTGCTGAGAGAGCAAGTCTACCTTACAGAGGGAACATTGCCGTCGCCAGCCAACTCAAGCGGTCAAGATACCAGTTTTAGATGGGCAGGGAATAATTCTCAGTGTGCAGTTCACTGAGAGTGAAAAATGCATGTGGGGATTGTCAGAGTTCGTCAAGTAGAGCCAGTTCTAATCTTATTCCATTAGCACAGTTGGTGGAAGCCATGCATGATAAATGGTTTAGAATTTGCAAAGCAAAAAGACCCTTCAATGCAACAGAAGAAGGAATACTAGTAATTGAGTAGAATTTGGTCAAGGGAAGAGTCACCATTTCTAAGACAGGAGAAAATTCAATGAGTTTTCTAATCTTTTTCTCTTTTAATATCCATAATAACTTAATCAGGAAGACAGTCAATGCAATTATCAATCACTAAGGCTTTTATTTATCTTCATATATCCAGTTTCTATAGAAACACTTGACACATGAAAAAAATTATTCATCTGTGCCAGTTAAATTGATTATTATTCCCATTTTGTAGTTGGTAAAACCGAGGCTTTCCCGAGTTTATTTATCTATAAATGAGAGGAGGCAGAATTTAAATACAGGAGTTCAACATTGAAGGTCAAGGTTTTACACTTCAGTGGGCGGACTGAAGTATCTGAACCACCCTATGATCCATCCCAAAAGTCTTGAGTCTGTTGACCTATCTCCTTTCTATCTCATGAGACTTTCATTTGCTCTTTTGTCAAATGGCATCACTTCAATAAATTAAAGAAAACAGATGGAGAGGCACATCAAGTTGGCAGCACACGATCCACTAACGTAATTAAGCAATTACTTGCAGGAGCACATTCCTCCCTCAAATATAATAATGTGTAGCATTATCAACATTTTTCTTACAGAGGACTAACAGCATTAAGAAAATTAGGCATCATTAAAAAGCCTTGCTATGAAATTGTATAGTAAATTATTAAAGTTAAACCTATTTTTGATTCATCCAAATGTTTTGGTTCTTTTATTTAGTGAGGATCGATTTAGGGAAAGGGGAAATAGAGAGAAGGAAGATGGAAAACCAAAGAGACCGGCCTAATCTTATCATGCCAAAGGAGATTAGTGGCACACTTCCAACTGGGTGCTATACAGACCTTACTTAGAGGCCTCTTCTCAATAAATTATCTAGTAACATAAACTGAAAAGGGAAAAAGTATAGAGAGATTCACCTAAACCTGTGCCGGTGCATAAATTCCTTTTTCGTATTCTCCAAAGGTAGCTAGCAGCTAGCTAGCAGCTGAAAGCAATCTGTAACACACACACACACACACACACACACACACACACACACGTACACGCACATGTACACACACATGTACACGCACACACACATGTACACGCACACACACACACACACACATGCACACACACTGTGGCAGGTCTCTGCATTGCATGAGAAGGGACTGAGGGAAAGGATGCTGAGTCATGGAGACGTGGCAGCGCAGCAGAGTGCAAAAAGGTGCCACTTGCCTCTAATGGCTTAAGGGACTTGAATCCCTGGGCATCAGAGCTGATATCAAACTGATCCTCACTTTTGCTTTCCTTAACACCAACATGACTGATTGCAAAGCACTGCAGGGGGTGACTAATATCCCTAAATGCATTTGTAAACTGAGACTCATAAACATATAGGTTACCATGACAATGGTGACTTCTACCATGTTTGCTATGTTCCATTAATATGTTTTATCACAAGAGATTTACCATTTGCTGCAAGAGGGAAAAAATAAGGCAATGCATTAAAAACAAATGTCTATCAGCCCTGGCATTTCATATAATGCTAGGAAAGTGTGATAGCTTGTCAATAGAAAAAAATATTTTTTGGGATTATCTTTGTGACCAGACTTAATACTATTACTGTGGATATCAGTAATATTGGAAGGAGTTTAGGAGAAGTCACACGTAACTATTAAACACGGGGTTTCTGGACAGAAGACACATGTTAATGCAGAGCTGAATGAAGCCTGCTTACCTATACGCTCTGTATATTTCTACCAGCTATAACACTGAGAACACTTTTGGGGGGGAATGAGAATATAGAAAGTTGGAGAAAGGAAAAGTATCACTTTGGGATGGAAATAGAGAGGTAGACAAAGCCACTCTGTTTTCTTTTAAACATTATTTCTTAAGCCACCAGTTTTAATGAAGATATCACTTGGCAAGTTAATCCTGCAGAGGGGACTTGCAAACAAGTGGGTTTTTCCACTTATCAGGATGTAAGATTCAGCAATTGTATCAGATTTTTTATGTTTTTCTATATATCAATTACAGTTTATTATTCTGTATTATATTTCTAATCACTATGCTGTACATCTGAAACTAATACAGAATAATATTTTCACAGTGGCTGCACCAATCTGCATTCCCACCAACAGTGCATGAGGCTCCCCTTTTCTCCACATCCTTGCCAAAATTTGTTGTTTGTTGCTTTATTGACGGTAGACATTCTGACAGAAGTGTGGTAATATCTCGTTGTGGTTTTGATTTGCATTTCTCTGATAATTAGTGGTGCTGAGCAACTTTTTATATGTCTGTTGGCCATCTGTATGTCTATTCAGATATGTTTCATGCTTTTGTGTGGATGAAAGGCAATCCTGAGACCAAATATCGCCCTAGCACATTCTCTCCCCACCCCCCCCCCCCTCTCTCTCTCTCAAACACAACCACATAATTAGATTTCACATACAACTGGCTGTAAATAAACTTGATTCATTTCTGCAAGTAGAAGTTCCAAATTGCAAATCTGATTTTGAGAGTTTTTTGGAAGTCATATTACATTGAATATTCAATAAGTAGTGCTAATGCATACTAAGAAAGAAATGGAAACATGGGGCTTACATCCAAATTGAGAGGAAGATATTATTTTGCTACAGAGTTATCATTTTTCCTCTCCTCTTTGGGCCTGGAAAGGATGAACTACTTTAAACTGCTTTCCTCTTGAATGAAGATCGATTGCTGAATTGGTTGGATTAAGGAAATGCTTATTCAGTTCAGCATTAAAATTTTCTAAACTGGCATTTCTACATTTTTACAACTCTTTCATTAAGCCTTTGGGGAAATATTTATGCTAGAAAATTCCAATATGGTGTAACTGTGCATTTGAAAATAAATGACAACTTTTCCTCCCATGTTTCTATATAATTGAGGTCAGTCTGTTTAAAAGATGTAAAGAGGAATTGTTCCTAGGAATTCTTCCATGAAAAATAAAAATAAGCCTCTGTTACATAAGAAACTATCAAAATGTAATTTCTAAAACAAAAACAGTTACTTTGCTAATCCTATGAAAACACGGAACCATTCCATTTGTGCTCATACTTTGTACAAAGACCGCATTCAATACATTTTATAAATATTCTTAGAGATGCTCTTAGTTATTCTCTGTGTATAAAATTTGGCATGAAAATAATGACAAGGCCATAAAAGATTAGACTTCTAAATAGCGACTGGTAGTTTTAAATATTTTAAAAAACAAATGTTAAAAATCTTTTGCCAGCAATTAGTGATATAATAACCCAAATCCCACAGTTTTCCTATGCAATTCCTTACTATGTGTCTGAGTTTGTTCTGGCGGTTGATGTGGCCAGCCTTCTCTGTTCAAAGATAATTGTCATTTTTAATAATGCCCTGAGATGCTGCCAAGTCCTGAAATGACAGAACTTGAAAAGAAACTAAATGTGTTTGGATACAGTTTATTTATCAGAATCCTTTGAAAGCAATGCATCTGGGAATAAGAGTTTTTACATCCCTATCGATAGGGATATTTGTTCATTCTTTTTCTATATTAAACACATGCTTAAGCCCTAGCAAGTTTTCGGAGTATAGTTTTGATCTAAACTCTCCCAAAATTATGCTACAGGTACCTATAGTCTTGCTTGATGTAAAGAGGAATCAGCCTCAGATCAAGGCCCTTGGGATGTGTGGGCAGAAACAGAGGCTCCGTGGGTTCTTCTCCGTTGGCCTGTAGAAACCCACAGCCAGCCTCAGCGAGCTCCTGGGTGCAAATCCCCAAGCTTCCTTGCAGGACTGAGTAGGAAAGAGCCCTTAACCCACAGTTTATGATCAATCGGCTCCAATGCTCAGGGGTTGAGCATTGGCCTTTGAACCAGGAAGTCACGGTTCAATTCCTCAGGACACCTGACCAGGTTGTGGGCTTGATCCCCAGTAGAGAGCATACAAAATAAAATTATTGCTAAAACTAATATCAATGAGTTTTCCTCCTCTGTTTTCTTGTAAAATTTTTAAGGTTTTATTTCTTATGTTTAAGTCTTTTAGCCATTTTAGTTGTTTTTTATGTGTGATATAATATAGGGGTCCAATTTTATTATTTTGCATGTATATATCCTGTTTTCTCTCCTTTCCCCTCATGTGTTTCTGGCAACTTGTTGAAGATGACTTGATCATGTATATGTGAATTTATTTCTGGACATTCTATTCTGTTCCATGATGTACAGAAATGTCTTTATGCTGGTTTGATTGCTGTAGATTTGTAATAAATTTTAAAATAAGAACATGTGTGCCTCTATTTTTCCTTAAAATTACTTTGCTATCTGGGGTCTTTCATGGACCTAAGTTAATTTAAAAATTTTCATGTCAATTTCTTTAAAAAATGACATTGTGTTTTCATATAGACTGCCTTAGATCTATGCAAGGCTTTAGATTGTATGGATATTTTAACAATATCAATTCTTTCAGTCCATAAAAAAAGATTTATTTTCATTTATTTGTGTCTGCTTTAATTTTGTTCACCAGTGTTTTATAATGTTCAGTGCACAGATCTTACATCTCCTCAGTTAAGTTAATTACTATGTATTTTACTCTTTTGATGCTATTATAAATGAGATTTTTTTCTTATTATTCTTTTAAACTAGATTAACATTGTACAGAAACAGAACTGATTGTTTTTATAATAATTTTTATCCTGCAATACTGCTGAATTCAAGTGATCATCTTAATAGATGAATAAACAGCATTTGACAAAATTCACTATCTTTTCATAATGAAAACAATCAACAAATTCGATATAAGAGGAATACACCTTAATAATAAAGGCCATGTATGACAGCCCACAACTAACAGTATTCGCAAAGGTTAAAAACTGAAAGCTTTCCCTCTAGGATCAAGACAAGGCTGCCAGTCCTCACCACTGGCATAACCCAGGGACCTAGAATGGCACCTGACACACAGTGCCCTTCACTAAATAATTTGTGAGTCCATGAATGAATAAATTAAAAAATATATAAGTGAATTTGGAGAGGTGTTAGAAATGCCATGGAAACAGAGATTACTATCATTTTCTCAGGTAAGTGTGAACAACCAAAATGAATGCAAAAAGAAAGTTAAGATCACTTTGCAAAACTTCTCGCATCGATGAAAATTCTGAATTTCAGCCTAGACATAATATAAAGAACTATGAATTTTGAGGAAAACTTTAAGCCACATTAAATATTAAGTCAGAAAAGCATCAACTAACCAAAATTTTGAAACTACTGTGACAATAAATTTCCCCTTTAAAGGAGGCACTCTTAAATTCTTCCAACCCTGAAAAATAATGCTCATTAAAATGTTTAAAATTTCAGCTGGTTCTTAAATTATATTAATTAAAAATAATGCCAAACTCTTTTATTTTGTCCCACATTTAATTTAAAATGTATAATGTTCACTTGAAAGTAAGCTTTTTAGGGCATGTCCAAGGAAAGTCAGCAAAAAATACAAAGAGGTGCAAAAATATTACAGTGTTTTTGACTATTAATGTCTGAGGAAATTGAATACTAGTAAAACACATACATACACACATGCACACACACATATTAAAATCTTATGATTCCATTGTCAAAATATCAAACAGAAAATTAGATCTTTTCTGTCCTGTGAGTGCAACTTAATTAACTTATTTCTTTGGTCACTTATTAAAGAAATAGCTTCTATCGAACACTCAACCTAAAAATATGTGTTGAGTACTATGAAAAATATAAGTTGGAACTTTTTGACTGTATATGATATGAACACTGGGATACTATCTGTTCACAATTATCTCTCCAACAGTTTTTGGCACATGGTAGATACTCCAAAAAATAAATGTCAAAATCTCTGAAACTTTAGTAGATATAAAAGGCATGCACCTGCAAAAATTGATTGAAATTCTACTATATATAATTAAATTCTCTTATATGCATGTTACTTGTAACTTTTCCAACTACTTTCCTAAATAATCTAATTTGATTTTAACAACTCCAAGCATAGAGCACTTTTTTATTAATTAAGATACATTAATTGATTTTTTCAAATTCACACAGCAGAGTCACTAAATCTCAGAGCTCTACTTTTTTCCATGAAATTATCATATTTCTTGTTTAACATATATCACAAGACATATGAACTTGGAATGTATTTCAAACACACCCAGTCTGTGTCACTGTTTTCAAACATAGATTCTACTCGTGCTGGTAAAACAGTTCAACAGAACCATCTAAATCCAGTTGTGCCAGTAAATAATCATCTCATTCATTTTTTACTATGTTCCTAGTATAATATTTAAATTTTCTTGTATGAGATATGATGATACAAGTACAGACTCTTTTGAGTAATTTCTTTTCTGATCATTTTATTTTCCAAACCTAGGTAGCATGAAACTTGGAGAAGATGGAGATAACTAGTTGTCTTAATATTCTGAATTATATTTAATTTACCCATATTTTAATGATAGTTGGATACTAATGCATTTTAATAGCATACTACTCAGGCTTTTAAATTAATAATCTCGTCTCTTCCTACAAAATCCCCTGGATTGGCACTGGTATATCCCATTATTTTGATGAGGACATCAAGGCTCAGAAAGTTCAACTAACTTTTTCAATGTAAGTGTTAAACAAACACTGAAGCAGAAGATTCTGATTCAAAGCCTTTTAATCATGTTTACCTGGGTGTTTTATTTGACTATACCTTCTAAGCATGTGTTTGTGAACATAAATGTAATAGTGGTTATGTTCTTTCTGAATTTACATCCTTTTTGCCCTGCCTGGTAAATTTTCCCCCAAGTATGTTTATGTACACAAATATATAAAAATACAAATGATATATTTACATTATTATACATTATTTTGATATAATATGTATACAAATATGATTTAGCCTCAGAACCCATGGCTGATTATAAATCTTAGATGACAAATAGAGAAAAAAACTTACTTACTCAGTAGTTTTGTAGCTCGAATAATGAATCAGTCAAAAATGCCCCTCCTGATTATATTTTGTTGGATTCTATTTTCTAAGTAGATGTGATCTGGCAATGAGTCACTATTCACTTTTTAAAAAGACACCTTGCTGTATCATTATCACCAAACATCAGTTTCTATCTTCCCAACACTAAGTCCATGTCATCTGATAAAAAATACTGTTAGGCAACAGAACTGATATATAACAGTAGCAGTTGATTTTAAAACACAAATTTTTGTTTTAAATACTTGAAATATTTTGGATAAAGCTGTATATTCCAGACATATTACATATATCTGGGAAGACTAATTAAAGGTAAGTTCTGAAGTTGGAATCAAACAAAATTGATAAACTAATGATGAACCAATAAACCTGATATAGAATTTGGAGAAATCAGCTCATAAGCATATACCTGACTGGGTTGAGAAATTTGCAAATATAGTTTCACATAAGCTAATAAAAGGTATGATGTAACTAGGTATCAGGAGAGAGAAAGGCTGAGAGAAATGAGAAGGTGATAATCTGTGCTAATATGAGGATTTATGACAACAAAACTTATTTTTGAGGGATAATAGCAGTGCTCTTCCTAACTAGGTTGGATCAAAGAGGCCGAATCTTGGAACAAGAGGGAATGCAGAATTGGAATGAAAATATGGAATTCATTTTCTCACATTTTTGTGATATTCCAGCCTCAAAAATCATAGCTATCAGTAAGTGGTCTAGTCAGTTAACAGATATTTAAAGAAAGCTGTTTACAGAAAAGAACAAGCATTTTCATTTATATGTCAGGGTTCTCCAGATAAACAGAATAATAGTAAGTTAAATTCCTGCACTCAGAGGGAGGGGTCGCTCAGCCCAGCCTGTGCCCTTTCACAGTCTGGGGAGCCCTCGGGGGATGTCCAACTGATGGCTTAGGCCCACTCCCTGCTGGGAGAGGGCCTTAGGGGTAGGAGAGGCTCCCACCACCGCCACTGTGCTCCCCAGCCGTGAGCCCTATGGGAGTGCACTGACCACCAGGGGGCAGCTCCTGCATTGAGTGTCTGCCCCCTGGTGGTCAGCATGCATCATAGTGACCCGTCATTCCACTGTTTGGTTGAGATTTGCATATTAGCCTTGTACTATGTAGGATATCTATGTTAATAATTGGCTCATGGTATTACGGAGGTTGGCAAGTCCAAAATCCGCAGGGGTGGCCTGGTAGGCTAGAGACCCAGGTAAGAATTGATGTTGCAATTCGCTTTTCTTTATAAATATGTTTTTATTGATTTTAGAAAGGAAGGGAGAGACAGGCAGAAACACCAATGATAAGAGAGAATCATTCATCAGCTTCCTCCTACACACCCCCCAGTGGGCATGTGCTTGACTGGGAATTGAACTATGACCATCTGGTTCATAGGTCAATGCTCAACCACTGAGCAACACCAGCCAGGCTGATATTGCAATTCAAAACAAAAGGTCATTTGCTGCAGAAGTCCCTCTTGCAAGGATACATCAATTTTTATTTTTAATTCAGTCCTTCAACTGATTTAATGAAGTCTTCCTACATGATGGTCAGCAATCTCCTTTACTCAAGTCCAAGAATTAGATGCCAATCTCATCCAGAAACATCCTTATAGCAACACTCAAAATGTCTGACTACATGTGGGCATCATGGTCCAGCCAAGTTAACATGCAAAATTAACTATCACGGAGTTAAAAGGACTCAGATATAATTCTTGAGTACAAAACATGACGATTTTTACTATTGTAGAGATAGTTCCTTTGCCTCTAAAATGGGAAAAAGTAATACCTTGACAATGCTGAGTAAAAAAAAAAAATGATGACAATAAATAGAAATGTTTTTTAAACCACAATATCTAGTACGTGTTGGTGTTAGATAAATAGCAGGCTCATTGGTTCTTAATAACTTTTCATGTATTTCTTTTGCCTGAAAGCACTTTTTATGGGCCTTTTCCTGGAATGAAAACCTGATCTTAGCCTCTGATTAGTCTTTGAGACATGATTTCTCCTTTTTTCCCTTTCTTGCACAATGGAATGGATCTCTCAATGACAAATCCATTGGATTCGTATTATCTACGCATATACTTGTCATAAAGAGTCATTGGGCTAGTTAGACATTTTAATCTTTAAATGTGGCCTGGCTGATCCTAATTTTGTTTTAATTAAAACAGGTAAAACCCAAATAATCCAGATAAAAAGAAATGACATTTAACTCCATATGTTATATGTGTTATTTGCATGCCAACAAGCAATGAGATACATACTTCCAACACTTCAGATATCTGAGTAGGGAGGGAGAGTTTAACTCTAGTCCTGGCCAGTGTTGCTCAGTTGGTTGGGTGTTGCCCTGTGCACTGAAAGGTTGATGGTTTGATTCTGGTCAGGGCACATGCCTGGCTTGTGGGATCCATCTCCAATAGGGAGAGTGCAGGAGGCAGCTGATCAATGTTTTGCTCTCTCACTGATGTTTCTCTCATTCAAGTACTCTCCCTCTCTTTAAAAATCAATTTAAAAAATTTAAGACTTTAACTCTACAACAATGAGTACCGACATATAATTAGAGAAGTGATGCATATCTAGAGGCAGTTAATAGCATATGCACCCAAACTCTAAAAGAATGTAATATTTCCAATCCACTTACAATACAAATGAATCAACTCACAGGTTCTGAATCTAAAAACTCCCGAAGTCTGATTTCTTTTTTCCTTCTCTTGTAGTGTTTCCCTTGTTATTGCCAATTTAAGTGTTTAATTGAACCCGTTAAGGGAGTGAAGTCCGCATCTGTGCCTGGAGTTCCAATATCCCCTTTGACCAACACACTCCCAGTCTGCAGTGCATAATGAACGTGGCTGTGAGCCATGACAGAACATTAAGGACAAAGTAAGACCAACTCACTTCATTATCTTAACACAGATCAAAGT
This sequence comes from Myotis nattereri, assembly GCF_964212035.1. NCBI lineage: Eukaryota > Metazoa > Chordata > Mammalia > Chiroptera > Vespertilionidae > Myotis > Myotis nattereri. The sequence goes on from NC_138085.1 coordinate 32,667,560, forward strand.
CTCCTCCTCGATTATTTTCTCATTAACCTCACTTAAACTTTGAATCATTTTTTTTGTCTTTATCTTTGTTTTCCCTTTGTTCTATCCCTCTATATATTCAACTGGTTAACATCTCTTGTCTTTCCCTTTATTCTAATTCCCCACTGCCTTTGTCAGGCACTTATTATATATCCCAATAAGGATGAAATGTGCCACTTATATCCGCAACTCCCAAACCAATGCTTACCATGTTACATGGCTAATGACAAGTGAATTTTCAGATGGATTGATCTGTTCATCATACCCTGAATCTGCTTGTTAATTACCGGTGAACTCAAAAGGTGGATTTGGTCTTCATTTTAGCAGGGGACTTAACCTGAGTCTTTTACCTTCAAGTCAGTCTTTGACACTTTTTTTGAACACTGATCTTTAAATTATAGACTCATCCAGGCTGCTGTGCGCACAGAACATGCCCTCAAATTATAAGTCTATTTATGCTGGTAGGCAAGTGCATTTAGTAGTATTAATGTATCAATTATTTTAATTAGTTCTTAGAACTTCTCTTTCACCAATAATCAAGTCATTAGCTTCAATTTGCAAATGAGAATGATCATGCTGTTTCCCATGCCCCACAGAATAGAGCTTCTCATTAACCCAGAAAACCACTTATTATTTCCTCTTGTTTAGTCCCTCTTTTCTCAACCTTTTAACAATGTGGCAAAAGTTTCTTAATTGCTCCTTCCCTCCCTGCACTGATATCGGTGCGATTGCTGACCTCTATTCTCTTTTCTACTTTATTTCTGTAGAGCTGAAACAACAAAACATATTCTAAAGAAAAAGAAAACTACCTTTGGAACTTACAACAGGTTTATTATTGTTCAAGGCCAGAGGGGAGGAACGCCTTCCGCCTCTACCCTGTTGATCAATTCAGACATAAGTAATTATAGTCTTTTTTTATTTAGTGTACTTTTTTGCATGTTTAGGTTAAAAGTAATTAATATGTGAAGTTTTAAAAATATTTTGTATGCATTAGCAAATCATAAAAACATTGGTTTGACAGAGTAGACGATACCATTGAGGAGATAGAAGGAAGCTAGGCAAACAGGACTGGGACCATGGGTGGGGGGGTGGGGGGCGGAGGAAGTAGAACCTGGAAACCCAGCTAAGCAACTCAACTGGGCGGGGAAAGAAGGGCACCCACAAGAGACAAACTTTAAAATGTATGGATGTTGCTAAGACAGGCAGCTTACAGATAACCAATCACAAGGCAGTGATGCATACAACCAATCCCTAGAATGTTTTTAAGACAGAATTCTTTGAAAGGACCAATCAGGAGCTAGCAAGGCATGTTTTACCCCTAGATTAAAAAGCATGTGCTTCCTCTCTCTCCCTCTCTCTCTCTGCTCTCTCTGGCACATGCTGGGGGTGGAGGAGGGGTGATGTGCTCCCTTATGCCATGTGGCTTATGGCCATGTGGGACTCTAAATATGGACAAATAGGCTTTAATAGCTTGGATGCTAAACTACATCTGGCTGCAATGTGAAATGGAAGCTCTGTTCAGTGGCCTACTTTTACTCTCCTGGAACCCCAGCGGCACCTTTTCCAGGACTGGCTTCTCTCAATAAACTTTGCTTCCACTGTCTTTCTCTGGGGCTTCATTCTTTGATTTCCCAAGACAAAGAACTTGGACTCAATTGCCACATTCTGGTTTCAGTATTACAAATGTACACCAGAAATAAACTAAATGCAAGACCAAAATATTAAGTTGCTCTATATAAAAGAACTCAGATTAAACTGTGAATCAATAACCAAATTAATAACTGGCTCACTGAAACACTTAACATTAGAAATCAATGTTTATATCATTAAATTATGAACCAAGCTTAATTTAGAAAAATAAAACTTATCGTTAAGCTCAGTTCAGAGTAGTTTAAGTAAAATAACAAAATATATAGTTTACTTGAATAAGCTAGAATATCCAAAACTTTCTAAAGCCAAATTTAACTTGATTTATATTTTGAGTATGGTACAAAGGCATCACAGAATTCTACATGTAATGAATGTTATTTCAATAATTTTAAGCCTACAACTTCTTGGAGCAAACTCTGGCAACTACTACAGGTTACGCATGGAAAGTCCTAGACACACGGGTAAAATTCATAACCATGACTATCTGGCTCACATAAAAATTCAGATAAAATAAATAGAAGAAAGGACCAAAGAAAGAGGCAACCCACTCTAGATTAGTAAGTGGCGGTTTTAATAAACCAAGAAACTTACACAGGGACTTATCTTAGTCATCTGAAAGATGAGTATATCTTCTCATTTGCACCCGCAACCCCACAGAATCATATTTTACACAGAGACCTAAACTGGATTCAATCACATATACCATCCAGATGGTCTCAACAGCTTACTCACTCAAGGCTGCCTTCTTGAAAACGGCTCTGAGGTGGAAAGAACTACCTTCCTAGCTGGCAGGTAGAACAGGGTCATGACCTCTGAATGACCTCTTCCAACAATGACTAGAAACACGTTGATAAATTTCAGAAATATTTTTCTTCAAGCTTACATACATTCACTTAACTTTCCCTTTGCCATTTCTTTATTTCTTCAACAATTATCTAATTATACCTAGCTAAAAATCAGAAAAAAAATATCTAAATTGGTTGAGCCCCTTCATATATCAGTCAATGTTCCATGTGCCTTACAAAGCACATGGTCTTATTAAATCTTCACTGGGACACTGCACGTTATATCATATTATCCTAGCGCTCCAGGGAGTTGTCAGCCTAAGGAAATCTAAATCTAGTGAGGAAAAATCTCTTTCTCCTTTGGGATGGAAATAAAAGTCTGGTGATACTTTTCTCCCATGGAACTGTCAGGATCCCCTATATCAAGGACTGAGGGGTAGTCACTGCTGTTAGAATATTAACCACGTAGCAAAGCCTGGTCAACTTCATAGAACTAAGGAATCCCCTTCATTCCTGCTCCCATTCTTACTTTGTCTATTAGTAAATTCAACAAGTCTAGGAATGCTAGGAAAAGAGGCTGACAGAAAGCCACCAGGTTTTTGAAATCCCTGCCCACAGTGTGAGGCTTTTGATAAGTGTTACATGTGGCTCATGCATGTCTTCATGTTCTGCATCATGCTGTGATGTCTACTTATATATTTCTTTCTCAAATTCTCAATGACCAATTTTACTTTTTTGTTGTTGTTCCAGTTCCTTGATTAGACAAAGTGTTAGATACTGCCCTTGTGTCAGTGTAAATCCACAATGTGAATGTCTCTTGTACATGTGAATGTCTCTGGTACAGGCAGATTGGACAAATTTTCACTAGAAAAAATAATCCTTTACTCCACTGCTTATAAGTAAGGATTACTTTTGATTATGAATCCAATGTAATTAATCTAAAGCTGGTGCCAATACATTACACAATGCTATCTCTAAACCAGAATTTTTTTCCTATCTTAGTTAACTGTTAATAGAAATTTTCTATGAGGTTACCAGCACTCCAAGCTTGAATATTTTTTTAAAAAAAATTTCTTAAGAATCACAATACTTACTTATATCAAGAATTTATATAAAAAGACCTTAGTCTCTGCACCAACCTTATGGATATTTTGGGGAGTAGGCAGGAGTACTGACATAGTAATACACCCAGCTTTGTCATTTTGTAATTTATCTCTCTACTAATCTCCTTTTAATATACCATCGTTTCATTTGCATTTACATTAACTTACTCCGCACACCAATAGAATCTCACTCACCCGATGAATGAACATGGACTCTGGTACACAAACACACATAACTTCCAATTCAAACTTAGCTAAAATAGATACTCCTTCAGAAAACACCCAAACATTAATTTCATATGCATAATTTAGGTTTTAATGAACTACTATATTTTATTTTATTGACCAATCCTTCTTTTGGGGAGATATTCATGATTTGACAGAGTGGGACAAACTCAGATGCAAATCCAATTACAGGTATAGTGGTAATCGATAATAGGAAACTGAGATATATCTTTAGGAACCTACTCCTAGGGCATTTCCTCAGGTGAAGTGACTTCAACAGAGAATGATCAGAAAAGATCAACTTCTTTATTTGTGAAGAGAATGGCAGAAGAGTTTTAAAACATCAGGGGGCTCCAGATCCTCCCAGATAACACTATTTCAACATTTCAGGTAATAGTCTTTCTTTGTTTATTTGAATTAATGTCTCTTAACACAAAGACCACAAAAATCTAAGAATACAGCTGACAATATAATTCAGCAACAAATCCTAAATTTGATTGTTGGCCATCTCAATTACTTAGTTGTAAGAGTTATTTCAATATAGTCATGCATTGTCATTAAGTTTTGGTTTGAAGCTAAAACGAGAATTTAAGGATTTTAGCTGGGCTATTCTTTAACTTTGCATTTCCCCAAGGGAATATTTAATACCTACCCTACTTTGTGGCCTTTGAATTCCTACTCTTTACAATAATCTGTGGTAACAGTTGTGTAATAGTCAAGAGCAACTCCTGCCACAGAATAGCTTACTTGATTGTTTTGCTCTTATGTACCATGGACTGTGAAGTCCTGTACCAGATTATGAATATAGATTTCCTACCAATTGTAAATAGATAGATTTGAGGCTCTGTTAAATAGTTCTCAATTCAGTTAGAACTCTTTGGTTGCAATCAAGATAGTCCGACTTTAGTTACATAAGCAAAAGGGTAATTAATTATCAGAGGGAAGAGATAGAAACCAGACTTGGACATTTGTAGTTATCAATTCGGTTCAAATGTGCTTGGATCTGACATCCAAATAGCAGGAACAACATCATGAGAATTTCGCTGCAAGGATTAAGTAAGCATCAAATATTTAGATGCTTTTACTTATATTCTAACAATTCCTTTTTCAGGAAAAGAAGATTCGTTTTTCTAACTTAAGTTTCACATTTACTCTTTTTCTAGGGTACAGCAGAGCTTTATTACATATAATTTTGTGGGCAAAATGTTACATCATCAAAAGAATGTCAGGGTGATTTTAGATAGTAAAAAATATATACTTCATGTGTGGGTTATATTAGGTTTAAATATTTATATTCTGGAAATTAATTTCCCTGCTCAAGCTTTGCAGGTCTAAATATAGCCATAAAACCTAAATATGGTTCAGATGGTCTCTATTAACATGAGATAGAATCTCAATATGCACCTTTCCCAATTGGAAGATGCTTATAGTATCCTGGTCTTATGATCTTCATTATGAACAGAGAACAGTATCCATATTGTATTCCTGGTGCTTTGCCTGTAGTAGAACTTTGTGTTGAATTAAAATATGTGTTGAATTGAAACATACAAAATGTATTGAATTGAAGCACACAAATAATAGTTTAACCCAGTGACTATGTATGATTTTTTACTTGGAATCTTTTCCCATGCTATAGAAAATATAGTTTTAGAGTACTTAAAGTATGTTTTTCAAAGAAACATTGTAATAATTGACCTAATAACATTCAGAATAAAAAATAACAAATTATAAAAGTATGATATTATTTTTTTAAATCATGGACCAAGATTTACTTATTTGACTCTATCAATTTGATTATGTTTCTCACATCATTATTTAAGGGCTCACCTTTAGCTTTCATTGATTCCCATATTCAACAAAGTCTCCATTACATGCAATCAGATTACATTTCTCCATACCAATTATGCCAGACATTTCACCTGTTTACTAAATAGTTGGTCATCATCAGAGAATGGTTTGCATGTAGGTACGTACCTATAGCTTAAATTTTAGAAATGTCATATACTCCCCTCAACCCTCAACATGAACACAAAATTAAAAAAAAATTTTTTAAAGAGATAAATCCAATGACAGTTTATGTTGATTAGTTGACTTAGTTGTACTTATATTTGTATTTGTCAAGCATTATAACAAAATTGTTTTGAAGTTTGCACTTTTACAAATAAATTTGGGGACTTTTGTTTGCCCAGAGATGAGCCTCAAATTTTTAAGGCTTCAATGTGAGAGTATGTATAGGAATTGGAGTCTCCTTATGTCTATGGATATCCTCCAAGTTTTATATATATATATATATATATATATATATATATATATATATATATATATTGCTAGTCTTAATTTGGTTAAGAAATGTACTGGAGAATTTATCTACCAAGAAGCAAAGGCCTCTTCTACAGTAAGAAATATTGAACTCTGAGACAGCATCCATTCAAACTGGGATGCATTTGCTTATTGCTGTTTTGTTTTTTTGTTTTTTTATTCTCCTGTGTTGCATGTGATCTCCTGAAATACCTAACAAGAAGATTGTGATGGATGTACCGCCTCAGTTGTTCTTGGCTCTTGATCTCATTGCCTTTCCTCATCTCCCATGACTCCTGCTGCATTGAAGTGCTTACCATTTCCGAGGCAAGCAGAGATCATTTCCGGCACAGGATGCTTTCTCTTGCTGTTTCCTCTGCTTGAAATATCATTTTAAAGGCCTGAATATGCCTCGTTCCATCTCCATGCCATCTCCCCAGAGAGCCTTCCTTAACCACGTTTTCTAATTTTGGCTTTTCAGGCAATATCCAATTACCATGTTGTATCTTCTTTGCACTGATTAATTATATACACCTATATATGTAATATTATATATAATCAAGTATAATATATAACATAATGGAAGCTTTATGAACCATGGCCTTGCCTGTCCTCAGAATAGAGTGTATTCCTTTTCACATGGTGGTATTATTAAAAACTAATTTAACTTATATAGAAATTCTTATTAATATCTAGAGCTTATTCTTAGCACAGAATTCATTTGATATGCAAAACAACCCCTGAAGTTATTTAACTAACTTTTGTCTTTCTAGAGAGGAGAAAACTGAAGTTCAAATTTACTGATGTGAAATTATCTTAAATGTTAACTTAAAACTTAAATGCATGCATTCTGTGCTGGGAAGCCCAGGAGGGAAGTGACGGGTTTCTTGCAGGGGGTTGAAACCTTTGAAAGGTTCTGGCTGTGAAACAAGACACATATTCAAATATTACTATTGATTAATATAGAATATATAATCATTTAGCTAAAAATTCTATTTTCTACATATAATGCACTTAGAGAAGCAGTGAAGGGAGTGCAAGCGGAAAAGCATGTGGCTGTTTGCAGAATGTGGGAGGGAAGGCCTTTCTTGCATCGACCAAGATAAACATTCATGGACGGGGGTGGGGGCGGAGGTGGGATGTCCTGTAGAAGAGGAAACCACATCCTGCTTAGAAAATCAGAGGTGGCTATGGAGAGGGAGCTCCTCTGCTCTACCATGGAAAGAAGGAATTCCACTGAAGAGATGTCAAGAGGGGAGCTCTGACTACAAAAACCACGTGAAAAAGCCAAGTGGAGATTGGTGATACCGTAGCAAGGCAATAAAAGGAAGACCCACCACAAGAGTGGCATTAAACAGCAGGCATGGTTACAACACTTAATTAATAAAAAGACCCAGTGTCATCTGCAAAGTAAGAGAACCTTTAGGACAACTTAGTGGCTTGACAATGTTCTAGGGCAGTGGTCTGCAAACCGAGGCTCGCAAGCCACATGTGGCTCTTTGGCCCATTGAGTGTGGCTCTTCCACAAAATACCACGTGTGGGCGCGCACGTACAGTGTGATGGAAACTTCGTGGCCCATGTGCAGAAGTCGGTTTTCAGCCTGGGCAAGTCTATTTTGAAGAAGTGGGGGTACGTTCGCTGAGGTCGACCCCTCAGATTGAGGACATTTTTAGCAAAGGCCAGTTTAGGAATACCCTAATTAAGTTAATAACCATGTACCTACCTATATAGTTTAAGTTTAAAAAATTTGGCTCTCAAAAGAAATTTCAGTCATTGTACTGTTGATATTTGGCTCTGTTGACTAATGAGTTTGCCGACCACTGTTCTAGGGAAAAGGGTGATTTTTCAGAATTGGAGAGAGAACAGTTTAAAAGTCCATAAGGAACCTATGCTGAAACAGGTGTGGAATATATTATCTGAAGCTTCCAGCAATATAACTTCCAGCAATGGTACATTCAGGAAGAAACTGAATGTTACTGACAGAGAATTCCTCATTGTATAGAGAAGGAAACCAGTCAGTAAGGAGAAAAACAGGCAGTCACTCTAGCACATGGCACGCCCTCAGGTAGAAATCGTGGCCAAGGCTCAGCCCACCAAAGTAAATGCAACCATGGGAGAGCAAGCAGAGGTGAAAAAGGATGGAGGCCAAAGAAAAGGAAATGGAAGAAAAGAGAAAAAAAAGAACTAAAATTAGAAAGTCACACAGAATGTTAACTCAGTAGCCCAAAAAGCAACAAAAGAAACTAGGAGGCTAAACTTGAGGCTGAAGGAGATGGATCTCCAAGGCCAGCGACTCAGAAAGGAAGGAAAGCAAGAGTGGGAGCCAGGGCAGATGAATGGAGTTGGGAGTGAAGACAAAGACACTAATGGCAAAGGGACCAAGGCAGGTGTCGGGAAAAGAAAATGACAAGCAGAAGGTGCTACATATGCTAAGAAGAAAATGATGTTCCCATGACATTCTGACGTTCCAGAAAGAGAAGATCAGGATGATCCTGTGAAAGGTAAGTTTAACTGGAAGGAAACTTTTAAGGCAGGTGCGAAACACACCTGAATGAGTTTTATAGGCTTTCTGTATTAACCTCTTTAAAACAGAGAAAAATAAAAGCTGTTCCCAAAGTCACGTTAGTGCAAAATGTTTCACTTATTTTAAGTATAATTTCCTCAGCCTTCTCAGCTTTCTAGCCCTCACTTAATTTGCACATTTTTACTGACTTGCCTACCTTGTATTTGAAAGCACTCAATGAATTTTTTATGGAAACAACTCTTTTGACAATTGTAATTGGATTGATGAAATATATAATTAAATTATGTAAATATAGCAATTTATATACCTGGAATAAACAGGCTGGGCAACAACTAAATCAATCTTGATGAGCATAGCATTCAGCTGTGGGAGGAAATATTCATAAGCTTCTTAGAATATAATCTGCCAATTCCCTGTGTTTTTCAAACTTTGGGTGTCAGTTAGTAAGTTCCACAGCTGCATAGAACAATGATGATTAATCCTGCAAGAGGTTAAGTAGGGGTTATTTAAGATAAATTCCTCAGTCATAATGGTCAGTCATAGGTCGCTAACAACTGTTTATTGTTTTTCATAAATGTCTAGAGCTCACATATAAAGTGCCTCTGAAGAGTGGCAGAATAACCACTCTAAAATATGCCACTTTGACATAATGGATATTTTGAGCTAGAGGTGCTTGAAAAACAACAGACATCAGAAGAGAATTTGACCTTCCTTTTCTTCCTGGAAAATAGGAGATAAGAACTCTCATGTGAAAGATGCCTTCCTTGTACCATAATAAATAAAACATTCTTCTTCAATATGCACAATAGCTGAGAGATTCTATACAGAAATTGGTAAAATAAATTTTAATATATTTTTATTGATTTCAGAGAGGAAGGAAGAGGGAGAGAGAGATAGAAACATCAGTGATAAGAGAGAATCGTTGATTGCCTGCCTCCTCTTGCATGCCCTCCACTGGGCATTGAGCCTGCAATCCAGGCAAGTGCCCTAATCAGGAATCCAACCATGACCTCCTGGATGAGGAGCACTGAGCCATGGTTGGCCGGGCAGTAAAAGGATTCTTATCTTCTCTTAGCTTCCTCACATAATTTAGTTACTTTTCCTCATCTACCTCTCCTGTTCAACCTGGTATAAACTCATTTAGGTTCTGCCTCTTCCTTGGATCCTCTTTTCCTTATGGGTGCTCTCTTATCACATAAGACATATAAATATGTATGCCTTTCTCCTGTTACTCTGTCTTATGTTTAATTATCAGACCCAACCAAAATTCTTAAGAAGCTAGAGGTAAAAATTTGCTTCATACCTTTTATTTTTATTATGCAAAGTTTGATAGCAAGACATTTCAGAGTAAGAAAAAGATTAATTCAATTCTCAAATTTGTCATTTATTAGCTATGTGATTATTTAGTAAGTTTCTTAACCTCTCTGCATCCCAAATTTCTCATCTATGGGATGGAAGTAAAAATGTATATATCATGTTGTTGCTAAAGTAAATGAAATATATAGTTGACTTTATCATAATGTCAGGTGAAAGTACAGATTAAAAATATGGTAGCTTTCTACCTGGCCAGTGTGGCTCAGTGGTTGAGCATCAACCTATGAACCGGGAGCTCACAGTTTGATTCCTGATGAGGGCACATGCTCTGGTGGTGGGCTTGATCCCCAGTAGGCCCTGTGGAGGAGGAAGCCAATCATTGATTTCCTCTCAACATTGATATTTTTATCTCTCTTCCTCTCTGAAATCAATAAAAATATATTTTGAAGTAGGATAGCTTTCACTATGGTCCCAATCTCCACTATAATACCTTATTTTCTCAGAGCTATACTTGTTTCTATATTTTCTACATGCCCATCAGAATCAGGTATGCCTAAGAGGTTCACTTTTACTTCTTATACTCTTTCTCTTGGAAATCTATTTCTATTAGTGATTTCCTGTGTACATTAACTTCTCTCACTCTGTTCATCAACAACAAAGACTTTGCCAATCCAGCTCCTCTTCATTTATTTTGCCAAATATCGCCATTTTTATCAGTTATTTTCTGACATACATGCCACTGAATTAAGTGGCATAAAATTCAACCATCATATTAAATGGAGGAGTGATTGAATACTCTGTTTATTGTGGGGGGAAACAGGATCTTAGTAGAGGCCAAGAGCAAGAGCTTTTATTTATATTATTTTAAATGATAGTGCAAGAGCAAAGTTGGAAGACAGAGAAGTCAGAATCTGAACTCTACATATATGGTCACTGAGCCACTGGAAAGACTCCTGGCTGTCCAAAGGCACTTGTTTGCAAGAAGCATCACATAAACTTTACATTTTAAGTTCTGACAGAAGGCACAGTCCTCTACTAAGATGTGCATTAAAGGAGTATATCCTACAGCTGTAAAACCTTATTTCTGCATAAAACTGTAGCCAACAATCTAAAATGAATTTTAGTTCCATAACTCTAGTAGACATGTAGCAATATTTTTCCACTATAGAAAAAGAAAACGAAGTGTTGTAATCCAAGTTTGTAAAAAATATTTGAAAAGCATGAAATGTTTAGGAGCATGCAATGTTTCCCCATATTTAAGAGCACTCAAACTGGGGCACTTTCCCCTTAAAAATGTGAAAGAGATCATTTCAAGGTTAATAAAACATGTTCCACTATACCTTGAAAGTAAATTTATGGAAATTATTATCCTGAAAGTAGTGAGTTTTCCAAATGTTCTGTTCCTCTATTCCTCCCTCTCTCTCCCTCTCTCTCTCTCTCTCTCTCTCTCTCTCTCTCTCTCTTTCTCTCACACACATACATTTATCTGCTAGAAAGCATGTGATAAGTATCATCATCAAGCATTTTAACAAGTCATGCATAACCAAGGACTTGTATGAAATTATTTAATAGGAAAAATTGCTTTTGATGGAAATGTAGGATAAAAGACTGAACTACTTCTCAAATTTTAAATGTATTCTCTGAACATATGAAACACTGCACTATGACAATAAAAATAATGAGTTAATTACAATATTTATTAGTTGTGTGATCTTGTAAACTTTAGTTTATTTTCAAAATGGCCAAAACAAAACAAAACAAAATATCCTGACAGTTACATTGATGAAATAGAGTAGGATGATAAGCTGTGCAAATGTTTTTTGTAATGCCTAGTATAGAGTAATCTCTTTATAAATTATAATTAAATTGTTTTTGCCATTATCAGTATTTGTCATATTATCATTTATATGATATTTAAAAAACAAAATTAAGCTATGCTAGTTAGTAATCTCACATTTTGTACCATTGATTCAGATGGAAGTCAATGAACCATCACAGAAAACTCAATAAAACACTATAAAATATGTATATTAAATAGACATGAGCTAAATATATGGATTTGTTTTAAATCAACTACCATTAGGCATTATGTACAAGCCTAGAAAATAATATCAAGACCTCAAGAGCAAAATATAGCTATGGTACAAAACTACAAAATTGCAGTAATTTCCATCCTTATTACATTTTTAGGGTTTCCTAAAGCAGAGGCTGGCTCTCATATTCTGTAACATCCATAGATATAGATAAAATTGCAGAGACATGTGTGAAGTTTTGTATATAATGCAATAAAGGCATGCCATTACTTAATGCCTTGGGAAGGTTACAGTCTTTTTTAAAAATAAAAATTTTAGTCCAAATAATTAATACAAAGATTCAGAAGGGTATATAATTAATTAGCATATATTATTTAATACACTTGAAAAATTAATTGAGAATATCTTGTCTGTTATTAAAATAAAGGTTAATTTACCTGATGAGTATATGGAACATGATGCTGAACTTCATTCCTTGCAGAGAATAGGATCAAAGTTTATGAATTGGCTGAATCGAATGTTTGAACAAGGTTAATGTTTGTCAGTTATTCTAATTATATCCATGAGATCAGATGATGATGTGTTTTCCATAATTCTGAATCACAGTTGACAAGACAATGGGTGCATATATGTAAAGAAGAAACGTGTTTATTTGTAATGACTCTCATGTACAGACAGAAGCAACTCATGTGTATTAATGAGAAGTGCATAGCAAAATCACTAGCACAACTTTCCCAAAGCCTTAACTCTCCGAGAGCTTGATTCTTTACCCACACTTGAGAAACCGTAGACAATAGAATAAGATTTTGTAAGAGTTTAAAAATTGTACTTTCAAAATTTATGGGGTGGGGTCAGTGAAAAGAAGGAGTAAAGCTGAGTTATATTTTATCAATGAATAAAACTGGGATTAGGGAATCAAGAAAGCATACTTTAGCTCAATGTGAAAATTCCTCAGGACATATTGAAATGGACTTCTTGAAATGTAGTGTTACTCTACCATGACAAAGATCTAGAGCAGGGGTCCTCAAACTTTTTAAACAAGGGGCCAGTTCACTGTCCCTCAGACCGTTGGAGGGCCAGACTATAGTTTAAAAAAAAACTATGAACAAATTCCTATGCACACTGCACATATCTTATTTTGAAGTAAAAAAACAAAATGGGAACAAATACAATATTTGTATTTGCATGTGGCCTGCGGGCCATAGTTTGAGGACCCCTGATCTAGAGGATGCTGAAATAAGAGTGATGTTTATACAGCACAAACACTACTGTTTTCTGCTCTACCAAAGTATAATTAACTAGAGGCCTGGTACATGAAAATCATGCACTTGGGGGTGGGGGGGAGGTGGAGGGACTCCCTCAGCCTGACCTGTGCCCTCTCACAGTCTGGGAGCCCTCAGAGCCCTTGAGGAATGTCCAACTGATAGCTTAGGCCCACTCTCTTTGGTCAGACATCCTTAGCGCTGCTGCGGAGGTGGGAGAGGTTCCTGCCACTGCGGCTGTACTCGCCAGCTGTGAGACCAGCTTCTGGCTAAGTGGCGCTCCCAATGTGGGAGCACACTGACCACCAGAGGTCAGCTCCTGTGTTGAGGGGGGTTGGGCCAAAACTGGCTTTCCGACATCCCCCAAGGGGTTCCAAATTATAAGAGGGCGCAGGCCAGGCTGAGGGACCCCACAGGTGCATGATCAGGGCCAGGGAGGAATGTGGGAGATTGGCCAGCTAGGGAGGTACTGCAGGTGGGCTCCAGGGCGTGTCCAGCCCGTCTCACTCAGTTCCAATCTGCTGGACCCCAGCAGCAAGCTAACCTACCAGTCAGAGTGTCTGCCCCCTGATGGTCAGTACATGTCATAGTGACTGGTCGACCAGTCACTTGTCTGCCTCCTGGTGGTCAGTGCAAGTTGTAGTGAGCAGTTGAGCAGCCTTAACATATCATTAGCATATTAACCTTTGATTGGTTCAATGAATGACCAGACAACCAGACACTTAGCATATTAGGCTTTTATTATATGGGATTATTATACTTTTTTTTTTCTTCTGAAAATAAATGAGGCAGTGGTGTTTTAAGCACAGTGAAACAGGTAATAAATAAAATAAGTTAAATTTGACATTCAACATGAAATTTATTTAAAGTATTGAACTATATTATTTCTCTTTAAATCCTAAGATTTTATGAGTCAATATTCTGTGTGATTTTAGAAATATACAGTGTATAATTTTTGTGATTCTAGTTTCTGTTCTTCTTCTGCATATGCAATGTGAAATCCAGAGGGCTTCACTCAAGTTTTATGATAGCCATTCCTCTAAAGCTTTGACAAAATATTAAGAAACACTTTCAAAATGTTTTCAGTAACTATTAATCATAAGGAGTAAAATAATAGCACTAAACTTCCTAAAGTAAAATAAAAATTGATAAAATATTACTTTGTGTGGAAAGCATTTAGTGATCTATGATAATGGTATAATTTTACTGGACTTGTTACAAATATAATATATGGAAACACAGAAAATTGCATTTTAACAAGCTTTATAGAAAAAGCTATGCACTTATGAAAATCAGATTCTCCTTAAAAATGAGAATTAGCAGCCAAAAAATATAATTTACCTCCAAAATTGTATTTAATATGTGAAAACAATTTTGTGCTCAAATGATAAAATTCAAAAACAGTCATGCATTGCTTAATGACAGGAATACTCACTATCACTGTCTTTCATCTGCAATTCTTGTCCCACTGGAGGGTCTTCAGGGGCAACATCACCTATGGAGCTTTATTGCCTGTAATAACAATACCTCCTCTGGAATTTCTCCTGAAGAGCCTGCCTGGGAGTCTTCTTAAGGAGACATCTCCTCAGAAATATACCCCTAGCGGTTTGCTTCTTTGTTTTTTTGTTTTGTTTTGTTTTCTTAATATATTTTATTGGTTTTTCACAGAGAGGAAGGGAGAGTGACCGAGAGTTAGAAACATCCATGAGAGAGAAACATCGATTAGCTGCCTCCTGCACAGCCCCTACTGGGGATGTGCCCACAACCAAGGTACATGCCCTTGACTGGAATCGAACCTGGGACCCTTCAGTCCACAGGCCAATGTTCTAGCCACTGAGCCAAACTGGTCAGGGCTGTTTGTTTGTTTT
Organism: Myotis nattereri; assembly: GCF_964212035.1. Lineage (NCBI taxonomy): Eukaryota > Metazoa > Chordata > Mammalia > Chiroptera > Vespertilionidae > Myotis > Myotis nattereri. Next base: position 32,682,641 of record NC_138085.1, read on the forward strand.
TATGATTTTGCTTTTAAGTCGATAATGCACCATGAACATTTTTTTCTTAAAAAAGTGTGTGTGTGTGTGTGTGTATATATATATATATATATATATATATATATATATATATTTTATATATCTATGCTGGTGGCCAGCCCCAGCGGGTCCAGTTGTTCCCAAAGGTGTGGACGGAGTCGGTGAAGAATGTTTTACACAGAGACAGTGTTCAGAACTCTCTAGCTTTCCTTAGTCTCCGTGGATCTTCCTGTGCCTGGCTGAGGCCACGGAGAAAGATCCCAAGGCAAGCTGAGCCTTTATTTTATAGTGAGAGGTAAACAAGGTAGTGGTTACCAAAGTTACACTTTTCTTGTGAGTTTCACTTGTTTACACTGTTCTTGTGAGTTTCACTTGTTTTTGTTCTTGTGAGTTTCACTTGTTTACACCATGGTTACACTTCCTGCACTTCCTCAGCCCATTAGCTTCCCAGATAAGATCTAGGGAGTGCCACAAGGTCAAGCCTAATTATGCTAAGAGGACTGTGCCCTCTAAGCTGGGAATTGTTTGTGACTTTGCCCACAGGTCAGTTTGAGGCTTAACCCTATATCAGCTCCCTACATATCTATATCTATATCTATATCTATATCTATATCTATATCTATATCTATAGATAGATAGATAGATAGATATATACACACTTCAGAGAGGAAGAGAGATGGGAAGAGAGATAGAAACTTCAGTGATGAGAGAGAATCATTGATCAGCTGCCTCCTGCATGTCCCCTGCTTGAGATTGAACCCGCAACCCAGGCATGTGTCCTGACCGGGAATCGGACCCTGACCTCCTGGTTCATAGATGGATGCTCAACCACTGAGCCATGCTGGCCCAGCACATTTTTCTCTTTTAATGAAAACTTACAATGTTGGTGTTTATCTTTCAGTGTTAAAATCCATGTCTTCAAATATTTTAAGGCCTGCTGAGGTCTGCATAAGTTTCTACTATAACTTTCACAGTGAATTTTCTTTTTCTCTCTTGGAGTTTTCTTTTCTCTTGCTTCTTCTCCAGCTATGCATTCCTGTCCTAGTTCCAACAAACCGGCAATAGTCAATTCCTCAGGAACTGCCTCTAGGATCTCCTCACTGTCACCTTCATTCAAATGAAGGTAAGAGTTGTTTGCCATCTCAATCACAGCTTTGTTGATATTTGCAACCCCCTCATGCTTGGCAAATCTGCCGATGTCCTGGTTGGACCTCTTAAATATTTCTTCCAAATACACTCCTTGGTGACATCACCCTAATTACAAGTAAGATTCTTGATGTGGTTATAGATGGTGTAATCCTTCTAGAATTGCATCAATGTCTTTTCAGGGTCTTCCTCAGTAGCAATAGCCTTGGACAAGGTCTGATTCAGATAGAAGGCCTTAATAGCTGCTGTAACTCCTTAATCTATTGGTTGAATAAAAAGATGTGGTGGCCCTGGTCAGTGTGGCTCAATTGGAGAGGTCTCCAGTTTGATTACCAGTCAGGGCACATGCCCAGGTTGTGGGCTCTCTCCCCAGTGTGGAGTGTGCAGGAAACAGCCAATTGATGTTTCTCTCTCTCCCTCTTCCTCTCTCTCTCTCTAAAAATCAATAAAAACATTTTTTTAAAAAGGTAGTGATTGGAGGGGTAAATACCACTTTGACATTGGGATAAAGATCATCAACTAAAGGAGAATGTTCAGGAGCATTCTCAACAATAAGCAAAATATCTAAAGCTATGTTATTTTTCCAACAGATCAGTAAATTCAACACCACAATTGGGTTCAGCCTCTTCTTTCAATATCTCAAACTTAAAAAAAAAAATGTTTTGATTAATTTCACAGAGAGGGAGAGGAAGTGAGAGAGACAGAAACATTAATGACAGAGAGAAACATTGATTGGATGCCTCCTGAACACCCACTACTGGGTATTGAGCCCACAACTCAGGCATGTACCCTGACTGAGAACAAAATGGTGAGCTCTTGGTGCATGGGAAAAAGCTTGACCAACTGACCCACACTAGCCCAGCTGGGCATAAAGAAACTTTTACTTTGGCCATGATCATCGTGGTGCTGAGAGGGATACACTTCTGTGTCTAGTCTTCAATCCCAGTCATTAAAAGTATCTTCATGTCTGATTAGGCCTTTGTGTGGCTGTTTTTAATCCTCACTGGAGGATATCCATTGACTTTTTTTTTTCTTTTTCTTTCTTTTTTTTTTTTTTTTAGAGAGAGTGGAAGAGAAGGAATGGGAGAGAAAGAAGGGGGTGGGGGGGAGAGAGAGAGAGGCTCATCAATTGGTTGCCTCCCACATGCGTCAGGTTGGAGCCTGAAACAGTGGTACATGCCCTTGACCCTAACTGAACTTGTGACCCTTCAGTCAGGGGCCTGATGCTCTAATCACTTAGTAGCCAAACCAGCTAGGGCTGATCAGGCCTTTCTTGAGTTCCTTCTAGTCTTGTTGCTTTTAATAAATCAGATCTTTTAACAGCTTTCATCACTTTGCCCTTGTTCTTCAGGATTGCAGCAATAGTGGGGTGGGACATGCCTGACTGGTGAGCAGTAACCATCACTGATTTTCTACTTTTGTAGTAGTTAATCACTTTTAATTTTATTTACAGGTCAATTACTTAACATGACCTCTTACTGGCAACATTAGCAGTGGATTTGTGTGGTTAGGGGCCATGATAAACAAAACAACATGAGATTAAATCAAGCACAAGAGAAAGTGATGCAACCAGTAGACAAAAGTTGTATGCGGTAGTATACATTTTTTACAGCACTTTTTTTTAATCCTCATCCAAGGATAGGTATTGTTTGTTTTGTTTTGTCTTTATTTGAGAGAGAGGGAGAGAGAGAGAGAAAGACATTGATTGGTTGCCTCCCATACATGCCCTGACCATGGCCTGAACCAACCTAGGTAACCTGCAACCCTTTGGTGCACGGAGGACACTCCAACCAACTGAGCCACTCATCAGGGCAGCACATTTTTTTATAGTAAGAAGAAAGAGCACACCCTAAAATAACAATACAAGTATAGTACAGTAAACATATAAACCAGCGACAAAGTCATTTGTTATCATTATCAAGTATTATGCACTGTACATAGTTGTATGTGCTATCCATTTATACGACTGGCAGCACAGTAGGTTTGTTTACACCAGCATCATCACAAATTTGTGAGTAATGCTTTAGCTATCACAATGACATTGCTATGACATCAGTAAGAGATAGGGATTTTTCAGCCTCATAATCTTTTTTTTTTTTTTAAATATTTCTTTATTGATTTCAGAGAGGAAGGGAGAAGGAGAGAGAGAGATAGAAACATCAATGGTGAGAGAGAATCATTGATTGGCTGCCTCCTGCACGCCCCCCACTGGGGATTGAGCCCGCAACCCAGGCATGTGCCCTTGGCCGGAATCGAACCTGAGACCCTTCAGTCCACAGGCTGGCGCTCTATCCACTGAGCCAAGCCAGCCAGGGCCAGCCTCATAATCTTATGGGGCTACCATCAGTCAGTGGTTATCTGAAATGACACATGGAGTGCATTGTGTTAGTAATATAAGGCGATCATGATGCATTAAAAGAACAGTTTGCTGAAACCTTTAGCTTTCTTCTTGACATTATTTTTACTGGATAATGACAAAATCATGTTGTTGTGATCACTAAACCTATCCTGATTTAAATAACTAAATATTCCAGTTTTTGTTAGTTATCCATTACTGTACAACAAATTACCCTACCATAAATATTGTATTTTTCACTGTTTCTGTGGGTCAGGAATCTAGGCATGACTTAGCTGGGCCAGGTGAGTCAGGTTTCTGACAAAATTTCAAAAAAGGTGTGAGCAGGGCCTATGGTTTCATCTAAAGGGTCGAGTTGGGGCAATCACTTCTAAACTCACTCACGTATCAATGCCCAATATCTTGTAGGTTATACTCTACGGTTGGTAATATACTAGTATAACTTTGCAGTCTTAAAACAAGCATTGAATTTGGAGTCAGATAAGTGGATTGTAGCCCATGGTTTATAACTAACTTGTTGAAGAAATTGAGCATGTATGATTACAAATTTTCTCTAGGCTTAATTTCTTATGTTTGTAAAAGATGAAAAGAAAACACAAAATATGGGGATGAGCTGTTCTAAAAGTCCCCTGCTAGGATTGTTAATTTTTAATAATGACATTTCTGAACTCAAATCCAGATAACCATGCTAGCAGAGTAACAATTCACTCTTTGCTTTCTGTCCTGGTAAGACCTGCGAATGGATGCTTTCACAGAGAGTAAATATTGAAAGGGCACTTTAAGGCACCTGATATGCAATACATATTGTGTCCAATATGAATTTACATTTAATATTAGATTAATTTATTATTAGAAAGTGTTTCTTATAAAATAATATGACAGCTATTGCTATTGGGATGCACATGTATGCTCACCAGAGGAAGTGTTTAAATGATTAAAGCATTTGAAGTAGTTTTGAAAAATTATAATATAAAAATATATAAAGTTATACTCTCTATTGTCTCTACTTATAATATAGAATATATTTATTCCTAAGAGGTAATGTGTCAATCAACTTAAAACAGCCACAAACAATTTTACTGCTTTACTGAGTGTAAGGCTAGACAGTCCTATAATATCTAATATCTATCTATCTATCTATCTATCTATCTATCTATCTATCATCTATCTTTATCTCTATTCTACCTCTATCTCTATCTTTTTTGCATACATATATATTTATGGTTGACAGTATTAAAGATGTCCCCCAATTTCCCTTGCTTTACCCTCTCCTCCCAGCCCTTGAAACAGCTCCCCCAGGCCTTCACCACTTTATCACATTATTGTCTATGTCCATTGGTTATGCATATATGTATGTAAGTTCTTTGGTTAATATCTTATTATCTTTATCTCTATCTCTTTTAATCTCTATCAACTCTCTGTATCTTTATCTGTCTCTATATCTGTGTCTGTATCTCTCTCTCTCTCTCTCTCTCTCTCTCTCTCTCTCTCACCATTTACCTTCCTTTTTTTTAAAAAATATATTTTATTGATTTTTTACAGAGAGGAAGGTAGAGGGATAGAGAGTTAGAAACATCGATGAGAGAGAAACATCGATCAGCTGCCTCCTGCACATCTCCTACTGGGGATGTGCCTGCAACCCAGGTACATGCCCCTGACCGGAATCGAACCCGGGACTTTTCAGTCCGCAGGCTGACGCTCTATCCACTGAGCCAAACCGGCCTCGGCACCATTTACCTTCTTATACACGACTTATAAAAGTCAGTCAGAAGTATGTTTTTGGTATAGCCCTCCACTCAAGCATGAACAATCCTCCCAACTTGAGGAATAAGAAAAACAAACTTAATTGTTCTTATGGCCGGCAGCCTCTAAAAGAACCCAAAAATGATAGGTTGTCACTTTTAAACTTAAACAGAAAACAACTGTGATCCTTCTTTCTTGTACTCCATTACTCCATCTCTTCTTCTCTCTCCTTTTTTTTTTTTCTTTTTCTTTTTTTTGCCTCCTCTGATGAAGCACACTGCCGTGTTCTGAGGTATCCAATGCAGAGCCCCATGTGACCAAAAAAATGAAGCCAGTCTCTGTCCAAAAGCCTTTTCCTAATTAAAGTCTTTGTCTCATAGCCCATGAGAAATCAAACAACCACACCAAGTCCATGAACTTGGAAGCAGAGTTTCCCCAATCTAGCCTTCAGAGAGTGCAGCTCCAACTGACTTGTGAGAGAATGCAGCCTTGAGGAGACCATGAGCCAGACAATTCAGATAAGCCATGCCAACAACCCTAACCCACAAAGACAGTGAGGTGATAAATGTTTGAGTAGCTAGGTTTTGTTATAATTTGCTATGCAACAATAGATTACTAATACCTTTCTCCTGCTATATTTACTTCTGGTGAATAAAACTGCAGTATTATTTTGTTAGTTACTCTATGATTTTTTTTCTTTTCTTGAGGGTCTGCAAATTAAGACTGGTGCATATTGGCAATAGCGAATAGTAGACTGAATATGTATATATTGCAGTCACTGAACACAAATCCTGAAATATTATTGAAGTGCAATTGAAATCTGAATTTTCTCTTTGAAGACATGAATGTCTATGAACTATTTCTTTGTCTAAGATGCAACAAAGCAACTTGTGGTTCTGAGTTCTGAGAAAAACTAAGAGACGGTGCACCCTTTAGGTTAGCATTTGCATCTATCCCATTCAAATTCTTATGTTAAATAAGAAAGGTTTTCACATTTTGCCTTAGACTTTTTATAGTTCTTCCTCAGCTCCTAATAGTATTTTTTAAAATTTTATTTCATGTTTTTTTTTTCTTTTTCAATTGTATTGTCTTTACAATTATCAGGTTTCTGAAAGTCTTATAATTGAATTATTCATTAAGATCTGCTTGAAAATAATTACCATTGATTAGAAAAGAAGGCTGATAAAGTGTTAATGCTTTAAATCCAGTGATACATTTAATATGATCCAGGGATGAGAGCAAGTGGAAGTGACTGCATTATGTATCTTAATGATGGTAAAGGCAGGTTATTTAAAGATGCTAAATATACACAGAACCTAGACACAGAACCTAGAGACAGAACCTGGATAGAACATGGCAAGAGAACCTGACTAGAACCTGGTGACTGAACCTGGCTGGAGAACCTGGACAGAACCTGGCTGAAGAACCCGGCTACAGAACCTGGTGACCAAACCTGGTTGGAGAACCTGGACAGAACCTAGCAAGGGAACATGGCTACAGAACCTGGCTGGAGAACCTGGAGAACCTGGTTGGAGAACCTAGCAAGAGAACATGGACACAGAACCTGGCTGGAGATCCTAACCAGAACTTCGCTGGAGATCCTGACCAGAACTTGGCTAGAGATCCTGGCTAGGCTGCTGATCAACTGAACGCTGTCTCTGTGTCATTCCTTCTTCGCCGACTCCGTCCACACCTTTGGGGACCCCTGGATCTGCTGGGGTTGGACCCCAGCAGCTGATAAGTACAAAATCTACAGCGTGAGCTACCACCAGGCTGGAGACTCAAAGAATTAATGTTACAGTTCAAGTCTAAAAGCCATTTGTTTGCAGAATTTCCTTTTGCTTCGGGGAGGTCAGGCTCTTTCTCTAGTCAGGCCTTCAACTGATTAAATGAGACCTACTCACAGTAAAGAGAACAATCTGCTTTACACAGAGTCCACTGATTTGAATGTATTGCCATCCAAAAACACCCTCACAGCAATATCCAGAATAATGTTTGATCAAATGTCTGGGCACCCATGGCCCAGCCAAGTTGACACACAGAATTAACCTCCTCGCTAAAATGACTTCAACAAGAATAGGAATGGTAGCTTCCCATCACTGAGGACTTACCTTATCTTATGTTGGGGGCCTTAGGCTCACTTCCCAACACACCTGTGTGGTAAGTTTTATGCTCGTTTTATAACAGCATAGTAAGAAGCCAGAAAAATTCCTGGGCAAGTGGAATAGGGAAACCAAGACAAGAAAGTTAAATAATTCATGGATAATGAAGACCATTATAAACTTATGAACAATAATAGATACAGAGGCAGAGCTGCCTCAAACAGATTGTCAAACTGCAGCGGGAAGGCCGGGGAGGGTTGCGGGGCAGGAGGGAGGCGGGTAAGAGATCAACGGGAGGACTTGTATGCATGCATAGAAGCATAACCAATGGACATAGACACTGGGGGGTAGGGGAGGCCAGAGGATTGTCAAGGGCACATATGTAATACTCTATGTAATACTTTAAACAATAAAACAATAAAAAAAGAAAGGGGGGGGGATCAAAGGACAGCATCTAAATAAATGGGTCTCAGCATAGTTGGCCAAAAAAAAAAGTCCTACAATTAGCTCCTCTCTGAGGGGGCGTGGCTAGGCCCTGGGGGCGTGGCTAGGCCCTGGGGCGTGGCTGGACTCTAGGGCGGATTGAGCCAGTTTAAAGCCCCGGCTGTAGGGCTGTAGTGGCGGTTACACGTGGAGGCATGGAGGAGTGCGGCGGCCTCTGCGGCGGCGTGGGCTCTTCGCAGGGACGTCAGTGTCCTCAGAAGCGCCAGCGCCCGGCTGAGACGGCAGCGGCCGACGCCAAGCGGTGTCGTCAGGAGAGCCAGCGCCCAGCTGAGATGGCAGCGGCCCACAGCAAGCCGTCCCCGGCAGAAAAGCACCTCGAGGTGGACGAGGCCGCGCGGCGCTGCGCGGGGAGGGGAGGACTCGCGAGCCCCACGCCGCCCCCGCCCTGCTCGCTGCAGGACCTGCCGGTGGAGATCCTGGTGCAGATCTTCGCCTCGCTCCCCGGCCCGGATCTGCGCAGCCTGGCCCAGGCCTGCACCACATTCCGCCACATCCTGCGCTCCGACAGCATCTGGCGATGGCGCTGCCGCGAGGAGTTCGGCGTTCGTGAAAACCTGCAGGACCCGGAGATGGCCGGTATGTCTTACCGGGAATTCTATGCGAGGCTGTTCCCATACAGACGCACTCTGGGGCTGTGGCAGCTGCATTACAGCTGCAGCACACTGCTGAACGTCGCGGTGGACGGCTTAGGCATCACCGGCGGCAGGTACAGGCCTCCCCTCAACCCCCATGTGCGGGGCCCAATACGTTTCGAGCCCTCGTTCCGAATCCGCCTGTCGGAGCGGACATCGGCCACAGCGGCCGCGGTGGAGTGCCTGGAAGGCCTCCTCGGCAGGCCCCACAGCGGCCGCCTGCAGATCCAGGGGGACAGGCTCACCATCCAGTGCAGGAGGACCGACCACCGAACGGACTCACCCACGCGGCTCTGGGGAGAGCGGGGGCGGGGGCGGGAGGACGGACAGCGGTACGACTGCCTGACCTACCGCCGCCTCTACCTCCCGCCGCGCCGCCCCGACGACCTCATCCGGCCAGGCCTCTTCTACGTCAGATACAACGCCTTCGGCCCCACGACCGTCATGCTCAGCTTCCACGGGGAGTTCGCCAGGGTCACGAGGCTCATGGGGATCGGCTCCAAGGCGCTGGAGATCCACCTCCGGCGCCGCATCCGGCTGCGAGACGGCGAGGTCTTCCGCGACTTGGACGAGCTCACCCGCGTGGTCCGGGAGATGGACGAGCAGGTGACCGGGGAGCAGCAGCAGCAGCAGCAGCGAGAAGACGGGTCCGAGGAAAGCCAGGGCCATGGCTGGCAGAGCGCTGCCCAGCCCAGCGCCGGCGAGGCCGGGGCCGCAGCTCCGGAGGAGCAGCCTGTCCCGTTTGTGCTGCCGGCGGGCGTGCGCTCCAGCGACCAGAACTACCCCCGGACCTGCAGGATGTGTTTCTACGGCGTGGACATTGAGTCCTTCGCGCACCCCAGGCACTGCTGCCCCGGGGTCTTCATCCTGTTCGATGAGGACCACTTCGGGTTCCTCTGGCTGGAGGAGAAGTACTTCTTCTGGTACGACAGAGTCCAGGACACCTTCCAGAATGTGGAGGCGCCATCCCCGCAGGCCTTCCTGGAGATGCTCAAGGACATTCAGTCTAGTTTTATATTTTAATCTGAAAAATTCTTTTTTTTGTTTGTTTTTGAATAATTCTTTACTGGCAATTTTTTCAATGGTTTTTCTTCATTTATAAATCTTAAGTGGTTTTCCATTGCTTATAAAATTAAAACAAAATCTTTTCAAACAGCTGTATTGGAGTATAATTATTATATAAATAAACTACTGTGGATTTATCTGTTAAAAAAAATAAAAAAAAAAATAAAGATGCTAAATAGGAACTTCCTGGGAAGAAAGGGAACCTTTCCAAATAGCTTTCTCTGAAAAGGTCAGCGTTGGAACTTAGAGTCAGCATCTTTGTCTTTGAGGCTTGAACGACAATTAGCCAAATGTCACAACTTTAATTATAACTTCAGCTAATGCACTAGCTTACAGTTACCCCCGGATGGTATGTGTAGCTGCATCCCACCGGTAGCTGGGTAACATTTCATGTCAAGTGTTCAGACTCTGCAAGCAAAGGAGACAAACAGAGAAACAAATTTGAAATATCAAGACCCGTATCCTCCCTACCCCTATGAAGGAGCGGTAATGTTAACCCAGATTTGGAATGGCTCCTCAGTTAAGAAGGGACTTACCCCTTATTGCATATATTTTATTTTATTTATTTTAAATATGTTTTATTGATTTTTACAGAGAGGAAGGGAGAGGGATAGAAAGTTAGAAACATCAATGAGAGAGAAACATTGATCAGCTGCCTCCTGCACACCTCCTACTGGGGATGTGCCTGCAACCAAGGTACATGCCCTTGACCTGAATCGTGCATATATTTTAAAAAGACAACTAACATTAAGCAGCCTAGTTGTGTAAAAGATTTGAAGTACCAAAATATCAATATAGTCTCTCTCATCCTATGCTTAATTCAGAAGCAGCCAAATCTTGAAAGTCTTAAGTTGAATTGAGAACATGAAGTATATGATGTCATTTTTGCAAAGTAGCAGTATCATAGCACTGAGGGGAGGGTGGGGGGAAGGAAGAAGAAATGTCTAATTGACTTACATTTAAAATGCCATCAGCAATCTTTGGAGAAACTATTTTATCTGGAAATACTTATTAAGTTTCAGTCTATGGAGAATTGACTAATATATTTCATTATTTGACCCTGAAAATAGCATTGCTAGTAAAGTAAGAAAGGACTTTTACATTTTATTGTCATTTAAAAATTAAAGAAAAAAATTCAAAGAAGTTATAAGTGAAGATAGCCATTCTAACTCCAGCTGTTTCTTTGGTAATTTAAAACATTTTAATTGATTGTGTTGCAAACACAGATTGTACTTGTATGTATGTATATATATAAATTTACATCTAATCCATTCTGCAATAGGACTTCCATTTATTATTTGGCTAGATATGTTGTTATTGTTATCAGTGTGTACTTCTTGGAGTGGGGTAAATGTGTACGCTCTAATGGGTTGTATTGATTTATTTGAGCAGATGTGAATAAACACCTACTTTGGCAATAATATAATTAACTATAGCCCTTTCCTCTGCAACCTACATTCTTTTTACTTGAAACCCATGTGAAAAAGAGAATATCATTAAGCAAGATGTGAAACTCACTATCTCACTAAATATTTTTATTTTGTTTTTAACTCCATAAAATTCTTAAGTACTAACCATTCCAAAGCAATTGTTTTTAGAAATTAAATATTTATTTACTTGTTTGTTTATTTTTTCATCCTTATCTGAGGATATGTTTATTGATTTTAGAAAGAGAGAAACATTGATGTGAGAAACATCTGTCCGTTGCCTCCCCCACCCTCCCCACTAACTGGGAATCAAACCTGCAAACTAGGCTCTGACCAGAAATGGAGCCCACAACCTTTTTTTGGTGTATGGGGACGATGCTCCAATAACTGAGCAACCCAGCTGAGAACTAAAGCATCCATCTTAGAGAGATTTATGGAACCATGGAATTAGAAAATGTGATCTAAGATTTTTTTTTTAATTGGGAGTATTTTTACCAAACTATAAATAGAAATGCTGATGCCTGGTGAATCTCTTCCCATGACCAGGTTCGTGGGCAGTATATGTCATCAAGGAAACTGGTGTTATAGACTAAATCTCTGTGTCACCACCAAATTCATATGTTAAGTCCTAATGCCCAGTGTGATGGTATTTGGAGATGGAGCCTTTGGGATGTGATTAGGCTGTGAGGGTAGATCCATCACAAATGGGATTAGTACCCTTACAAAGGAGATGCCAGAGAGCTTCTCATTCCTATTCTGTCACATGAAGACACAGCAAAAAGATCGCTATCCATACACCAGGACTGGGGCTCTCACTGAACACCAGATCTGCCAGCACTTTGATCTTGGACTTCCCAGCATCCATAACTGTGAGAAATAGTTTTCTGTTTATAAACCACCATGTATGGAATTCTGTTATAGCAACCTGAATGGACTAAGATACATGGCAAGCATAACATTCGTTGTGGTGGTGGAATGATGATGGAATATATTCGCATGTGCATGTTCTAGCTGAGGAGTAAGGAGGCTGCGCTGCTCAAGGCTAACCTCGTGAGTTACCCAGGATAAGGATTCAAAAATGAGTTACGCCCGGCACCAAGAAAAAAACCTGTAACAAATTTACTTAAACTTGCCTCTTAAAATCTAAGCTGTCTTTCCCCCTGAAACATAATTCAGTAAGGCGATATTTCCTGAAAATAACTTGCTTTACTTTCTTCACTCCTCAAATGGGGGCAGAAAGGAGCAGGAAACAAAATGAGTTTGTTGTTGTTGTTGTTTTTTTGTTTTTTTTCTGGGAGAAAAGGGCTGTTTCTAACACCAGGAGTACCTTTCCTCAGTAAAGGGAAGAGAAAAGATCTGGCAGATGTAAATGTTGACGTCCAGTTAAATAAGTCATTTGGTAGTCGGGTCATGTTTTGAAAAATAGAGTTTGCTCCCTCTCCCCTTATTTTAATGAACAAGTCAAGGTAGGTACCTTATTTGCAAGTCATAAAAGGCAGAGTTTTCACCTTACTAAAAGTGAGAGAAAGACATTTGTGTAGCCATCTAGTATATGCTTATTATCTGACTACTGTTAAAGAATTTTATCTTATATAGCATCGCAAATCATTTCCATAAACATTGTGATGGGGGTGAAATGTTGTTCAGTCATAGAGGAGCTAGTCAACAATATTAATATTATATTTATTTAAGAAATGTTGGCCCATCATCAGGATTGCGAAGACCTCTTTTGCAAAATTAAAAGCATTATTATAGGAACACAGACATAACAATGCAACAGAGTTATAGTTCCATACTAATAAATGCCATGCAGGACTACATTTTAAAGGTTAATTGAATTAGGTTTAGAGACATCATAAATATTTTTTGGGAAAAAAAAAAAAACAGTTCCCTTGTTCAGTCCAAGATAAAAGACTTGTCATCTAAAAGACATGATTTGGAGGAGGAAAGAGAGATTAAACAGCTAAGAAAAAAATTTAATCTAGCTAATGGCTATCTTGAAAAGTTAGAAGTAGAAAGAAGAACCTTGAAATTGATATTGCCCGTAATTCATAGCCCCTGGAGCACGAAAATCACAGACTAATGTAGCCTCACAGATACGTAGGATCCTGCTAGGCTGCGTTCAATGCTAATTAAAGGTCTTGCAATGACAGGGTCGCAGTTATGAAACAGAGCTTGGTTTTCAAAGAAGACGTGGAGTAGGCATTTCTAACTGAATATTCAGGCACTGGGCTCCAGAACACCGGCAGACATTACCTGGCAGGAGTGTAGAGCAAGCATGTCAAACTCAAAGGCTAACATGGGCCAAATAAACAAGATTTAAGTTGCTGTGCACCGCAAAGAAACAAAAGCTTCAATTTTCGTAGAACGTGGGTTTATTTCGACAGAGACATGCTGAATACAAAGGGCTGAAATAAATGAGTACTCGTTAATATAAAGTCATAGAACATTTTAATAAAAATTAATATTTTTTTCTTGAACAGTAACTTACCAGACACTAAATGACTGCACAAATTAATAAGCAAATAAAACTATTTTTCTTGTTCTCTGAAAGCGAAATATTTCCTGTTGCGCGTACTAAACAATGACATGGAAATTGGCTGCTAAAATATTTGCTGCTAGTATTATTGGAGAGAAATGGTGAGCCTGTGTGTAAGGTGCATAAGGGAAATAAATGCAACACAATTATAGTAATCAGTCATTCGTGAACATTGGAGTTTGTTATTAATAATTAGGAATAACAGGATATTGTAAAAATTAAGTTACAAAATTTTTATTAAAATGTTCCTTACATACCATTATATTGACGGGGCCGCAAAAATATTCGTTGTGGGCCACATGTGGCCCGCGGGGTGTGAGTCTGATATCCTTGGTGTACAGGAAAGGTAGATAAGTTTCTCCTCCTTTGCTCATGTTTGCTCACATTGGCTCTGTGTCGTTAGCTTTGGCCAGAAGTATCAGAGGATAACAAAATGTGAATTTAAAAAAATGATTCAAAAAGTCAGATAATCTTTTATAAATATACTAGAGGCCCAGTGCATGAAATTCATGCACTCCAGGGGTTGGGGAGTCCCTCAGCCCGGCCTGCGCCCTCTTGTACTCTGGGAACCCTTAGTGCTGCTGTGGAAGCAGGAGGGTCCTGCCACTGCCACTGCGCTCACCAGCTGTGAGCCCGGATTCTGGCTGAGCAGCACTCCCCTTATTGGAACCTACTGACCACCAGGGAGCAGCTCCTGCATTGAGTGTCTGCCCCTGGTGGTCAGCGCACATCAAAGTGACTGGTCATTCCACTGTTCGGTTAATTTGCATATTAGCCTTTTATTATATAGGGTGTAATTTCTTGGAATTGAATAGATGGGGGTCAAGTTTTGCACTGCTGAGTACAGGTTCTTCAGTCCAATACTGGTGACCTTCAGAAGAACTCTGGTCTCCAGTCCTGCTTGGTTTTTGAGGTTGCTAAAGTGGCTATAAAATTATAAGAAAAAGAATATAAACTACCAAACAGAAAAATATGCTTCTCTTTCCTTTGATCAATAGAAGGTAATATCAACTGGAATAGCCATGTAAATCATGCTTGTCAGAAGGTTAGGAGAGGTACAATAATTTCAAGATGGGATTTTAGAAACAAAATATTTTGTTTAAAAATTGACCAACACCTAATGCTGGCTCTAAATTTTCATTGTAATGTTCCTTTAATACAGATATTGAAAGGTTAAAAGTTGTTTTTTAAAGACATAAATATCTGTACAGAAATAATCCTATATCAATCAATCATGACTTATTAGCATGTTGGCATTATTAAGTTAATCAGATTTGTTAACGAATTATTTCGATTCTAGAGATGGACAGAGAACCTTAAGAGAATAGGTATGAGGCTGCCAAGATCTGGTAATGTGCAAGAGACCTGATTATAAAGAACACTCGAAAACATGAAGAATGTGCTGAATAAAAGGCTAATATTCCAGTCATTTTTATCTGCTTTAAATATCCTTATTTTGATTCATTTAGAAGATGGACTCATAATAAAACCCTCAATTTTCATAATCTTAGATTTAAGAGTTTTTTAAAAAGGATGGTGGAGGAGTTAAAGATTAGTGTGCTTTGTTATATGTATGTTTGTTTCTAGAGGGCTCTCTATCATATAATTATGGTTCATTAGTAAATTCTAAAAATGGAGGCTTGAGAGAGAGACAGAACCTAGGCACAGAACCTACACAGAACGTTCTCTAGAGACAGAAGAACTTCGCTGGAGAGAACATGGCAAAAGATCCTGGACAGAAACTGGCCTCAGAACCTAGAGACAGAACCTAGCGAGAGAACATGGCAAAAGATCCTCGACTGAACCTGACTACAGAAATTGGCAAGAGAACCTGACTAGAACCTGGTGACTGAACCTGGCTGGAGAACCTGGACAGAACCTGGCTGGAGAACCTAGCGAGGGAACATGGCTACAGAACCTGGCTGGAGAACCTGGAGAACCTATCAAGAGAACATGGACACAGAACCTGGCTGGAGATCCAAACCAGAACTTCGCTGGAGATCCAGACCAGAACTTGGCTGGAGATCCTGGCTAGAGATCCTGGCTAGGCTGCTGATCAACTGAACGCTGTCTCCGTGTCATTCCTTCTTCGCCTACTCCGTCTACGCCTTTGGGAACCCCTGGACCTGCTGGGGTTGGACCCCGGCAGGGTCGCCTAAGACCATCCTGCATATCAGATATTTATATTACGATTCATAACAGTAGCAACATTACAGTGATGAAGTAGCAATGAAAATAATTTTATGGTTGGGCCACAACATGAGGAACTGTATTTAAAGGGCCAGAAGGTTGAGAACCACTGCAAATGAATAGAAAATTTCCTCACCCCTTTTCATTACTGAAAAACAATGTTTTCCTGATTAAATGAGGTAATCACAAAAGACCTAAAAAAAATAAATAAATAAAAAATAAATAAATAAATAAAAATGGAGGCTCACACAAAAACAGATTTATAGTATTTTTTGTGCACAAATTTCTATATGACTTTCCCTAAGAGAAAATATATTTTCTCTGATTAAATGCCTCAAGGAAAACCTGATACTCTAGGGTGGTTTAGTTATTTAGAAATTTTGAAGATCAGAAATTCATTTGTTATAACAAAATGACATCACTTTTCCTTTATATTTAACCTATTGGTCCAAAAACTCTGGCACCATGTAGATAAAATACTTATAATCTTTCTTCCAAATACTATAACTTAAATGAAATAAAAATTCATTTCCCAATGAATCTTTTTTAATCACTGAAAAATTTGTTCATATATATGGTATTGATTTCTTTTCTATGGTGATTACTCTCACTAGACACATTCCAATTTGTCAATGTCACTGTTTAAAAATGTGATTCCCAGAACTAAACTAAATAGTAAGAGGTATAGAATAATGGGAACACAGTTATGTGATATATATATATATATATATATATATATATATATTATTGTTAATAGTATTACAGATGTATCCTATTTCAGTTTTGTATTTTTAACCTCCCTCTATTTCAGCACACTTTCTTTCAGCCAGTCTGATTACATCAGACTACAGAATTGCAAAATTATATTATTTACTCAAATGGTCAGACATCTACAAGTTAATGTATTTTTGGCATATTATTGAATTTAGTAAAGTTATTATATAATTGTTTTATTTAATAAATACAGGTTTCATTATTTTCCCATTAAATTTTTACTTAGATGATTCCATCCATTATTCTAATCTTCCCAGTTTCTTCTGAATTCCACTTACCATCAAAATTATTAAGAAACTTTCTCATCTTTCTCTTATCCAAAGAGTTGGCAAACTAAAAGAGCAAGTTGAGGGTTTGGATTCAGGGACAGAATAGAAACTGAATTAAGACTTCATCTCTTATTATGTGATTTGAACCTTTGAGAGTCAATTTTTTTATATATAAATGGGGAGTCACTTGAGTCATAGAATTCTTATAATGATTAAAATTAATGAAATATGTAAAGTATTTAGAAAAATATATGACCCAGTGGCAAATGTTTAAATAGCCATTGTTTATCATAACAATTATTATTGTTTCCATCCAAGTCACTGGTAAAAATTATCATTGAAATGATTAATATTTTTAATTTAGTAATTATGTTTGTCTTAAATTTTAATTTGTCTGTTATTAAGTATCTGTACTAGCTTTTCAGTTTAAATTTGCTGAGTAATACCCTTTCATCTTTTGCAATCAGTCATTTTGACACTTTATGATTTAACTGTGTCTCTTATAAATGCCATTATTTGAATTATATTTCTAATTCATGATGATAATTTTTGGAAGAATGTAATCAATTTAGTTACAAAAATTAATGCTATATGTGCATTTGTTTTTCACTTTACTTTATATCTATTTTATGTTTTTTCTTCTCCGTTTTAGATTTTAGCTTCCATTTTAATTTATTATTTATTCTGTCTGTTTTTATCTCTCTACTAATTTGAAGATTATATTATTTTTATCCTATGTTATGTACTCTAGACTTCACAAAAAGAACACAAGTTTTCAATATCTAAATTTTATCAATGTATTTTTATCTTGTCCCAGGTAAAGCAAAGATATTATAATGCTTCAATTTTATTCTTCCTTATCAAAAAGTACATGCTAATTTATGTATACTTTAATTATTTTCATTTTCATCTAAACTCCATACACTATTATTAATTTATGCAATTAACATGCACTTAGTGTTACTTATGTGTATTTAACACATTTTCTGTGTTTTCTTCTTTTTTAATACTTAAACCCTGCATTATCACAGCATTTAGAATTCTTTTAAGAGAGTATTTGTGGGTAGCATGCCATGTCAATTTTTGGCAGAAAATGTCTTTATAGCACTTCCATTTGGAAAGACACCTTCACTTGTTATAATGATCCTGGCTGACAGTTATTGCTCTCTCAGCACTTTGACGTTGTCATATTTCTGTTTTCTGACATTCATTGTGACAGTAGAGAAGTATGCTGTCAAATTGTTACCCTCTTAAGGTAAAATTTTAGTCTTGCATTTTCTAAAATCTATGTCTTATTTCTGGTGTTTTTCATTATCGCCATGCTGTCAAATTCATTTCTCGTATCCTGCTTGTATTTCTTTTGAGTCTTCCAGTTTGTTAAATCTTTCATAATTTCTTTTATTGGTCACTTATCAGTTCTATAAAGTCTCAGCATTCAACCTTTAAATATTTTGTGTTCTCTCCTATTCCTTCTGAAATTTCAGTCAGTGAAAGTAATTGATCTAGGTATGTAGCTCACAGTAATAGTGGAAATGCAAACATTCTTTGCCACCTTCTAAGTCAGTGGTTCTCAACCTTCCTAATGCCGCGACCCTTTAATACAGTTCCTCATGTTGTGGTGACCCCTAACCATAAAATTACTTTGTTGATACTTCGTAACTGTAATTTAGCTACTGTTATGAATCGTAATGTAAATATCTGATATGCAGGATGTATTTTCATTGTTACAAATTGAACATAATTAAAGAATAGTGATTAATCACAAAAACAATATGTAATTATATATGTGTTTTCCGATGGTCTTAGGTGACCCCTGTGAAAGGATTGTTCGACCCCCAAAGGGATCGCGACACACAGGTTGAGAACCGCTGTTCTAAGTAATGTTATTGTTATTTAATTGAATTAAAAAACTTATTATAAACTTATTATAACTTAAGTAGCTTGAAGAGAGGGGCCACTTATTATTTACCTTTGTGTTTCTTATAGTATCTACCACAACTTAGGGAATTTACATCTGGCTTTTTAAAAATAATTCCAAACTTGATATGGTTTACAAAGTGTGTCTTTATTCTGACACATTCTCATATCTATTTAGATCTTATGAGTTCCTTAATTGTTTGAGAAAATATAATTATTATATTAAGGACTGAAGCATAAGTGAAGAAAGCTTTCCTCTTGATTCTTTAAAATGGAGAATTCTCTCAAGGTGGCGCTCAAAACTAACTTTCCTGACTGATAATTGGGTCTTTATGTATATTACTAAAATTTCAATAAACATATTAAATATTTGACTATATAGTTCTGAATCTGCTATCAGATGAAGTGGGGGAGGGGGTTATCTCCCCCACTGGGTGCTGCTGAGGGTGGAGTTCTTATGATATTCCAAGAAAAAAAAAAATTCCTGAGAAACGCACCAAAGAATGAGTGATTTTTATTTGCGTGGAATTAAATCCCTGTATTTCTAAAGTCCCATTTCCCTTAGTCCAGTCATAGGAGAAATATAGCTGAGGTTTCAGTAGGGCTAAAAACTAAGTCAGTGTCCAGAGTTTCCTTTCCATGTTGGATCTGGGTCCAATTTAGCACTGGATGATGGAAGCTCTCTCAAACCCTAGCCTATGTTCTTTAGATTTTTTTTTTAACATTCCTTCATTTTCTTCATACTTTCTAACACACGCGCGCCCTCTTTTTTAGCTTCAACACACACACACACACACACACACACACACACACACACACACACTTTTCAAACTATATCTTTACTTTCTCTGCCCTCAGATATGGAATCAGTCATTTGTCCTGGGAGCTCTGTTTGGTTGTTTGTTTTTGAGGATGCTCTTTAGAAACCAAAATCTGAGCACACACAGTGGGACTATTTCATATGGACAGTATCATTTTTAACTAAATTCAATGCAAAATTGTTTTTATTTTCTTAGCCAAATTTCTATTACTGATGTAAAGGGAAGGTATACTAACATGCTGGTTTGAAAGACCTTTCACTCCAGCTCTTCTCAATTACAAATTAAGATAAATAATAATAATAATCTATAAAGAGCTCAGCAATGAAAACATCAATCAAAATCTAAAAATATATATGTCTTTCATAGATTTCAATGCACATATTCCTCATGTAGACATTTGAAAACTGTACATGAAAGGATGATTCCCTTATGTATGTTTTTCTATCTTGTTTTAAGTGAATCAATTTCACTTTTATTTCCATTTGAGTAACAATCCAGTCTTCCAATATATAGCTCAATATCTAAAATTGGTTCCTGATACTGGAATAAATATGCCTTTCTTAAGTTGTCTTAATTGATCATTTTCTAATACAAAAATGTTAGATTATCTTATGTATTTATATCTTTGAAATGCTTTAACTCAATTCTTACACAACCATTTGGTACTGCTCCTCCCAAATATTTTTTACTGAAAATGCTATGTAAAAAATATAAATTATTGAATTATATGAAAAAGTTAACAAATATTGATTTAAAAAATATTGTATGTGTAATATATATATGTTTATTACAATATAATCTATAGAGCTATAGGATAAAGCATAATTTATTTTATGCAATAATTTGGAGGGCACTTTTATCCCATTTTTATGAAAGATTTAGGTTGAGATTGAAAGACGTCATTTCTCTATTTTATAATCTTCTTATATCATTTCCTTTCATCATATTTTGTGAATTATTTCCAGTAAAATCTTGATTTACCTCTGTAAAATACTTATCACTCAGCCACGGATTCAGCCATGTATTACTTTATTGAATGTTAAGTCCCACCCACAATTTGAGTTCTACTAGTTATTAGTATAGTACTAGTCTGTATACTTCAGTCTATATTTGAACAGTTGTGATTGTAAAAAAACAGTAACATCTTAACAATAACCAACAATCAGACTTTTTAGATAGTCACCTCTTTTTTTTTTCATTTAATTGTGGCCATAAAGAGTCATGTCCCTATTTCATGGTTCTGAGATTACATATAACTCTTTGATGTTTATTTTCAGTCTCAAATGATTTATACAATTTTATCTCAGATAAAATTGATACTAATGATATATATAAGATATTGATATTTCTGAACCCCCAAGCTATTCCAACCTTTTTCTGTATCTCTCAAAATTGGGATTGTATACAAATTATTTGACCAGATAATCTCTGTTTGCAGAATATAGTCACCGCTGTAAGTACCTAATACAGTGCTCATTAAAACAAAGAAAACCAAAATCTACACTTATTATATTATATAGTATACATCCGTCCTCAATCTGTGCTCTGATCTCAGGACCTCAACTTTTTTATAATGTTTAAAAATATATTTTTATTGATTTCAGAGAGGAAGGGAGAGGGAGAGAGAGAGATAGAAACATCAATGATGAGAATCATTTATTGGCTGCCTCCTGCATGCCCCCCACTGGGGATTGAGCCTGCAACCCGGACATGTGCCTTTGACTAGAATCGAACCTGGGACCCTTCAGTCCGTGGTCTGACGCTCTATCCTTTGAGCCAAACTGACTAGGGTAGGATCTCCACTTTTTGATAATTCAAAATATTTACAGACACACCTGGATGTATGTGGGATCATTCTTTTTGGGTTTATATCTTAATTTTATTTTTTTTCAAATTATATAGTATGTGACAGCCCCCCCTTTTAATTTTTGAAATAAACCTGTTACAAAGAAGGTAATGTTATTTGTGCATTGAAATTTGAACCAGTTAAGGACTAATCATGCAATTTCAAAATTTGGTCTTTGGTGCTGTTTTAAGGAAAGCTATATATAGTCTTTTGTCACTTTATGCCCAATGTTAGAATATCTAACTTTACCAACGATGATACTCTCATGTTAGAATTCAGTGTCTCTTTTTTCGTATTTATTGCAAAAAAATAATATACTCCTAAGCATATTCAATGTATCCATATTCACAGCAATATCATAAATAGCAAAACAACTTCATTTCCAATAAATGTTATATATCATTTTTACTTTTGCTATTGTTGTCTTTTCTCAACTTCATTATTTCCCACAAATACATTTTACCTGTGCTTATGTCTTTCCATATAACACAGATACACGCTCACACATGCACACATGCGAATATACAGCATTGCTCATTATGATTTTGTTAAAGTGCACTCGATTTTCAAATTGTCCTGGTCAGTTATTTTCTTACTCAGCTCAGGCCATAACAAAATGACCATCGACTGGGTGATTTAACAGAAATTTAGTTTCTCAGAGTTCTGGAGGCTGAAATCTGAGATCAGGGTGCTTGTATCATTGGCTTCTGATGAGAGCTTTCTTCCTGGCGTGTGGAGGGCTACCATATCGCTGTGCCCTTACATGGCAGAGAAGGAGACATTTCTCTTCCTCTGCTTGTCAAGTCATCACTCCAATTGAATTAGGACCTCACTCTTATGACTTCATTTAACCTCTGTTAAATCCTAACAGCCCTGTTTCAATCACATGGGAGGTTAAGGGCTGGAGCATACAAATTTGCTGGGTGGGGAGTATAATGGAGTCTATAGCAATTGGCAAGTAGGCCACATGGGAGAAACCCTCCATTAACCTATCTTACTTATATGATAACTCCACAGAGTCACAGCAATTTCACACATAATTGTCAGTAACTGGCTCTATAACTGAATTTTCTCCACTCACTGAAATTTGCATTCATATTTTAAATAACTATTAAACAAGACACAATATAGGGAGTGGCAGTTTTCTGACATTGGACAATAGCATAGAAAAGATAACCAAGACAGAAAAGATGCAAACAAGGTAGCCCTATAAGTGTGACAACTTATTACCTGAGAGGAGTTTCTAAGTCATGTTTTATGAAGAAGAAGCTCAAATCCAGCCTTGTTTGGAGGAGACAGAATTGAAAATTTGGGAGCCCAGCGAGAATTTTCAGGCAGAGCACTGGAGAGGAGAAAGCCACATGGAGAGAAATACTGGACAGAAACTTCTGAAGAACTACACAGGCTCCCCTCAAGTCTCCAGTGGAGTACCGATCAATGCAGGCATGTGACAAAACTCCTTAAGCCTAGAGAAAGACAATCAAGAAAGAGCAAGCAGAACAATTCTCAGAGCTCAAACAGAGCTACAAATAGCTCATACTTCTACCTGCTAATATGGAAACATCTTTAATAGACTAAATATTTGGTAGAATTCTTAGAAAAAGTTTTGTAGAAAAATTAGCCCTAGACTAAGAGCTGCTTAGCTCTATATGAAAATAAGCTTAAAATCAAGATTTGAAAATATCATGCTGTTTCCAGTAACTGGAAAACCCAACAGAGAGGAATGGCAGGGAGAGGGGTCTTTGAAAAATAATGACCCACATTTTTCCATCTTGATGGAAATTATCGACTCAAAGATCCAAGAATTCCAACAAATCAAAATCTAAGCACAAGAAACATAAAGAAAAGTGCACAAAGGAACATCATAATAAAGTACTCAAAACCCATGTTAAACAGGAAGTCTTAAACGCCACCAGAAAAGACACATTGCATACAGGGGAACAAAGATAGTAATGAAAGAAGACTTCTGGTCATAAAAATGTAACCTCAAAGACAGTTGAGCAACATCTTTAAAGTATTAGAAAGATAAAACTGTCAACTAAACATTTTATTCCTAGTAAAAATAACTTTCAAAAGGAAAGGTGAAATAATTTCTCTGAAATACAACATCTGGAAGAATACATCACTTTTGCACTGAGGGAATGTTAATAGCATTCTTTAATGCATAAAGAGAATACCCAATGTCAATGTGAAAATCTTAAAATATTAATAACAGAGTAAATGGTAAATATATGTTTAACAAAAGAGATTTTTTTCTCATTTAAAATATCTCTATTAAAGTTACTTGATGGTTTTAACAAAATAAACAAATTTCCTGAGTTTTCTGAATGCTTTATATCTTGGTTGGGACAATAGAACCTGGGTACCCATGTTTCTCAATTCTCATGCAACTAAACATTAAAATCTGTACACTATTTTTGTGTAAATTAAACCTCAAAATTATTGTCTGATAAATGAAAAACATCTTTTGTCATAATTTGACTTCTTTAGATTATTGGAGATACTGGTTACCATTTTTTCCCACATGTTTACACCTCATTTGTATTGCTTTTATGTTTTTAATTATCTAAATATGTCTCCTAATTTTGCTTCATAAAATGTTCCCAAGTGGGGAAAATTGTTTATTCCAACTACCATAATATGTTAAGCCTAAAGTGGAGAGTCAGTCAATAATGAGTGTGTTTCCTGCATATAATATAGACTGTCAAATTATGCCAGTGACCAATATTAAAACAAAAAAACAGTTCTCAATCTAGATTAGTTTAATTGATTATTTTATCTGTTCTCCCAGTTAATCTATTTTAAACCAAAGATAGAAACTTGGCATATTTGGTGTCTGCATTAATGCATTTATTTTTTTGTCTTTAAATTTTACATATTATGTTCATTAACAACACACAGCAAAA
The DNA here is from genome assembly GCF_964212035.1 of Myotis nattereri. Classification (NCBI taxonomy): domain Eukaryota; kingdom Metazoa; phylum Chordata; class Mammalia; order Chiroptera; family Vespertilionidae; genus Myotis; species Myotis nattereri. Next base: position 32,706,896 of record NC_138085.1, read on the forward strand.
AGGCTCAAAATGCAGTAGTGAAGAGTTATATAATGGCCTTGGGTGGTGGCTCAGTTGGTTGGAGTTTCACCCGTACATTAAGAGGTTATAGGTTCAATTCTCAGTCAGGACACATAACTAGGTTGTGGGTTCAATTCCTAGTCAAGGCTCATACAAGAGGCAACAGATCAATGTTTCTCTATCTCTCTCTCTCCCTGCCCCCCCCCCCCACTTCACTCTTTCTCTCTCTGAAAGTAATGATAAAATATAATCTTGGGTGAGGATTTAATAAAAGAGTTTTCTAATATTAAAGGAAGAATTTAGTCTAGTTTTATAGTTCATTAGATTTTGCATAGGACTATGGAATATAGTTCTAGAAGATCCTTCCATGAGTGATTTTTTTAAGAATCTTTTAAAGAAATTTATTGCCTTCTGTCCTGAAAACTGCAGAGCCCTCCGAATTATAATTCATTTGTGCGACCCTAATTATTTCAACCAATTCAAATAGAATTACTCAAATCCCATTTATTTTTTTTTTATTTTTTATTTTTTTAAATATATTTTATTGATTTTTTACAGATAGAGAGTTAGAAACATCGATGAGAGAGAAACATCGATCAGCTTCCTCTTGCACATCTCCTACTGGGGATGTGCCCGCAACCCAAGTACATGCCCTTGACTGGAATCGAACCCGGGACCCTTCAGTCCGCAAGCCGACACTCTATCCACTGAGCCAAACCGGTTTCGGCTCAAATCCCATTTAAATAAATGTTACTTACTAAAAAGAGACATTGCCAAAAAAAAAAAAAGGGGGGGGGGAAGGAGAAAAAAAATAAAAAGAGACATTGCTAAAATTTGATTCTAAGTCCTAATCATAAGGGCAGATTATTTTTATGAAAATTGTTATATATCTCATTAATGCCCTTAATGTTGATGCTTCTTATTTTTAGCTTGGGGATAAGACACAGGGATTGTAATTTCATTTAAATATCTACTAAATTACAACTGTTTATTCAAAAATATAACAAGTTACATACGTGTCATGTTTAGCCTGAACAAAATTCTCAGAGACACAGAGCTTTATTATTAGGAACTGTCAGTTGAGCTATTCCATAACTGTCAAACACACTCTTATTAAGGAACCCTAGCAACCGTGTCCTTTTGCCATATTCAGCATATTGACATTCCGATTCAAATCAAGAGTGACAAGCCAAGAGTCGTTTTAGCAGTTATCTGAGAGGTTCAATTAGTGGCAGCTCAGTATCGTGAACTCCCACTTCCCAGGTTAAAAAAATCACTGGGTTTCTACCTCATTTTAAACACCACCCTATTGTGAGACTCACACTACCCTTTCATGGTGAGATCTTCTTATCTTTAAATCCCTCTCTTTAACTATTGCATAACAATAACCTATTTTTAAACACAGGAATGTAGGAAGGGAATTACACTAATGCGGGTTATTGTGACCAAATACATTTTTGTCGACTATTAAGAAAAGTTTTCCAGGTGATATCTGCTCTTTTCCTGTTTGACTCTAGATCGGGGTTTTAGATCACTGTGGCCTCTGAACCAGCTGCATCAATATCACCTAAGAACTTGTTAGGAATGCAAACCTGCCCAGACCTAATGAATGAGGAAATCTGAAGGTGGGACTGAGGAATCGTTTTTTTAATAAGTGTGAGAACCACAGCTACAGGCATATAGCATTACTGTATCCTTTTTCTAATAGAAGGTACTTCTACTTCTTTAACTCTCCTCTAACTTCAAGATACTATAACTTCTATTTTCCCAGGCTTTAAAAGTAGAATTATTTAAATATATAAACTTTAAGACAGGGATAAGTTTAGCCTGATTTTCTTGACTCCCAATTCAGCATTCTCAGGGAAAAGTCTGAAATGACAAAATTTGAGACATGCCCTATCCTTGGCTTATTCAACTATGTCGAATGGAGTGTGCTAATATCTTTTCCACTACAATCATGTTAGTTGTGAGAGAGAAGGCAGAAATATCAATTGCTAGAATAAAGTAATTCTATAGTGTCCAATTCAACATTCATCAAAGTCTGGAATACCTATATCCCTTAAAAGACTTCTCCACCTTCCACTGATACCAAACTGCCTTATGAATACCTTTCCATAGTACATTAACATTTCCATGATATACACAGCTGCTGATTTTGGTACATGTAGGGTTAACTCAGCAGTAATGTCTAGAGATTTTTACGCTGTTTGCTGATCTTAATTATATGATGGGGAATTGACCTTCTCATAATTAAAGTCAAAACTATTCCAAGTGACCTGGAAAACTCTCTCCACTAAGGTGAATACTTTGTCATTAAGATCTCCAGTGAATGGCATCACTCTATTTCTTGTAGCCATATCTTTCCAGAAACTTAGTTTGCCTTTGACCAAGTTGGGGAATATTTGAGTGGGATATAGCATGGATTCATATCACTGTAATGTATTGATTCCATTTAACACCTGAGATCTGCAATGTTTCCTTGTAGCCAGGATACAATGCTCAGAATTAGATATTAAATGAAGCACTGCAGATGTATTGGTCAGTGCAAATCTTCCTGTATCCTGAGGAATGTTGAGATATTGCCTTGATTCATTGATTTATTGGCTTACTTTATATGTGCTATTTGCTATTCTGCCACATTTCTTTGCTTATCGTTAAAACTGATATCACTCACACAGCTTCCTATTTCAACATAAATTTCCTATTCCACTCTCTTCATCAAGATTACTACCCCAGGAGACGTTTGCCAAGATGGTAGAGTTGCAGAGAAACAAAAGGCTTTCACCGCATATCTGCTCCAGGCTGAATGAGGTACAGCCCTTTTAATTATCTACATACTTTGCACATACCTCTGTTACTCCAATGGTCACATCTATATACAGTGGGACCTTGACTTACGAGTTTAATTTGTTCCGAGACCGAGCTCGTTAAGGAGCTCGTTAAGGAGGTTGTTAACTCAAATTACTCTATCAACTCAATGCAAAAAATCAGCCGAGAGACAGCTGGTATCTCAAAAAACTCGTTAGTCAGGACACTCGTAAGTCAAGGCCCCACTGTATATAAAAGCCTAAGCGACCATCGCAACAGAATGGACGACTGAACAGGCTGCGTGGGGTGACTAGGCCAGCAGGGGGGTTAGTGAGGGGTGGCCAAACAACTGAGCAGCAAGCTGTGTGGGATGACCAGGCCGGCAGGGGGGTTAGTGAGGGGCAACCAAATGACCGAGCAGCAGGATGCATGGCATGGGGCAACCAGGCCAGCAGGGGGGAGCAGTTGGGGGGTGATTAGGCTGGCAGGGAAGGTAGTGAGGGGTGATCAGGCCAGCAGAGGGGGGAAGTGAGAGGTGACCAGGCTGGTGGAGGTGCAGTTGGGGGCAACCAGGATGGCAGGGGGGGCAGTTAGGGCTGATCAGGCAGGAAGGCAGGTGAGCAGTTAGGAGTCAGTGGTCCCAGATTGTGAGATGGATGTCCGACTGCCTGGATTGGGTCTAAATTGGCAGTCGGACATCTCCTGAGGGGTCCTGGATTAGAGAGGGTTCAGGCTGGGCTGAGGAGACCCCCACCCCGTGCATGAATTTTGTGCACTGGTCCTCTAATTATAATATAAATGGAAATATAGCCCTAGCTGGTTTGGCTCAGTAGATAGAGTGTCAACCTATGGACTGAAGGTTCCCAGGTTTGATTCCAGTCAAGGGCACATACCCGAGTTGTGGGCTCAATCCCCAGTAGGGGGAGTGCAGGAGGCAGCTAATCAATTATTCCCTCTCATCATTGATGTTTCTATCTCTCTTTCCCTCTCCCTTCTCTAAAATCAATTATATATATATATAATCTTAAATGGAACTATATCTACTTGCCATTGAGACAGAGCAACTTAAGGAGCATACCATCTTTGCATTTTTAAAATTTATTCAGTGTTTAATAACTACCACCTACTAAAAAAAAGAGAGAGGGATTGAAATGCAGTTTAAAATTTGCAAGATGTCTATTTGCTAGCATTACTCAGAGGAGGCTAACCTCAAATCCTCAGTGGCTTATAAGAGCAAATGTTCATTTCTTGTGTATATTTTATGAGCAACATGGGTCAGACTGATAAAGCAGCCTCCTCCCTCTCCCTTGCCTCTCTAAAGGCCCAAAGAATAGAAATTATGACTACTCATGATCTACCTCTAAAAGCTATTTCCTGCAGGTAACACACTTTACTTTTGCTCACATTTCATTAATCAGAGCAGGTCTAATGGCCACACCTGAGCCAGTGGAGCAAGGGATGTATACTCATCTCCTAAGAAGATAAAGCTAAGATGTGAGAAAAACAAACACCACGTTTAGAATCCATCACACTCTGTATCCCTACTCTCACATCTTTGAGGATCAATTCAGCTGCAGCCTCCTTCCTCCATGGATCATGGAGGAAATGCACATTGATCATCCCATCAACACTTGCCAGTCTACCCAAAATGTGGTTTTGTAATTTTTAAACTAATAAGGCTAAAAGGTCTTCATATTATGCTATTCCAACAACAATGAAATAATTCTGGACATATGATTAATGCTCTATGAATGTTTATATAGTGTTTAATTGTTGGGGAGCACAAGAGACTTGGTTGGAAAGTTGTAAGGAGGACATTCTGATAAAAGGGAAGTGTGTGGAAGGCTGCCTGACCCATTTATGGGAATTCTGAGTTAGGGGAGATTTAGGGGAGTGTCATGGGTGGCGCCCCTAATTATTCCTTGACCTTTCCAAACAAGTCCGTGCATGTGCAGACCCTGGTGTTCACTGGAATCCTTATGTTTAACCCTGGAGGCCCTTGCCTAGAGGACAATGTAAACATAGTGTCCTCCCAAGTTTACTCACCCAACTGATTGTATCTAAAGATAAAAATCCCAATAAAAGCCTAACGAGGCAGGAAATCGTGGCGGCCTGGCTCCTTCAGCAGGCCTTCCCTTAGCCCTCTCCCTGACAGTGAAACTGTCAGAATAATCTGTTCATCCGTCATTCAGGGGTCGCTGGTCAGCCCCCGCATTTAATCAAATATATATATATATATTTTTTTTTTTTTTCTTGAAGAGATGAAGTGGTATAATACAAATCTCTTAAACTACTGTATATACTTGACCTGGATATAAGGCCACTGTATCTACATATAAAATAGGAAGGAAATATGGATAACAAGTCTGTTTCATGAATGTCTTCTAAAGAAATAGCTGAAAGGCCACAGACAGGTTAATTATGACTATAAAAAAAGTAACTACATGAAGGGCAAAATTTTTGAATAGGAAGCTACAAAACTATGTATTTATACTAATAGCTTCATAAAAAGTTACATATATTTAGAGACAGACACAACAAATGTCTAAATATAAGTCTTGTTAACTGAAAATGCTAATGATATATATATCCAGGACACTTTCTCAAAACTCACACACACACACACACACACACACACACACACACAACATATGGCCTATGAAAGTTTAATAAAACATTTTTTAAAAAATATGTATATTGTGCAGAATCTGGTATTCTGGAAAAAAAACATTATATATATATATATATATATATATATATATATATATATATATATATATATATATTTAAAAAGTTATAAGCAATTTTCAAGAATTACAATGCAATAAAATTCCCTGGATACTGAAGCTCTGCAAAATGTAATTTTGTCTTCTCTATTTTAAAATGCAATTTAAAATCTTGCAGGGCATTAGAGCTGTTTCTTATATTTGTAGCTCATTAAATTTTATAAGTTTCTTTTATATACATTATCATTTAATTCTCATGCAAACCTCGTGAAGGCAAAGTATTATTATGCCCGATTAGTATAGCTCATGTCATATAATAGGTAATTATTAATAAACATCCATTGTTGCAATGAATTAATGGATTCCTGTGTTAGTTATAAGTAAGGTGAACTTAAAAGAAGTAACTGTTTTGCTCGAGGAGGCAGACTGTGAAACCAGAACTTTTTCTGAGCAAACTCCATTTTTTCTTCACTATAAATATGACTTCCTCTGAATATGAGCCACTTTGCTCTAATGGTACTTAAAAGTAGAAAAGTGTAAAATATTGATTAAAATATGAATTGGTCCTAGTGAGATCACAAAGATTTCTTTTTTTTTTATTATTTTATTTTATTGTTTTGTATTTGGGTGGGAGGTGGCTTCAACAACAAAAATTTATTTTCTTAAAGTTCTGGAGAATAGAATTCCAAGATGAAGGTGTCAGCAGGGTTACTTTCTCCTAAAGACTCTCTTCTTGATTTGTAGAGGGTTATCTTCTCCCCGTGTTCTCACCTGATTTTTCCCTCTGAAGGTGTCTATGTCCCAATTAACGTTCTTATTAGGATACTACTCATATTTGATTAAGGCTCACTCTATTGACTTCATGTTGACTTAATTACCTCTTTTTAATTTAATTTTATTTTTTCCATCACCAATTGTCCCCTCTAGGTCCTCTTCTACCTTAAAGACTTATTTTTAAATAAAATCAAATGTTTAGTAAAATGAGTTACTTTCCTTAAAACATAATATAGATAAATTCATTCATGTATACATTTAAAACATATTTATTTGAAAATTGGACGAACCCTAGGTTCAGTGTTACTAGTGATGCAACACAATGGGAGGAGAGCTTCTGTCATAGACTGCTGGGCAATGTAGTAAAGCTAAGGACCCCTTCTCAGGATCAATGTTTAAATGTGTAAAATAAAATATGGAGAAGTATAAAGGAAAGACATTTCATTTAAGAATAGTTCTATGCATGTTGAAAACCACCACATAGATAGTTAAATGTTAATGTTGGTTATTATAACGATTGATAATTATCCATGAACTTTTAACTTTATGTCTCCTACTAGGAGGAGAAGGAAGCTGATATAATAAACATGTATTTGTGCAAGGAGAAAACAAAGGTGAAAATGTAAATTTCACTCCATAAAACACCAATAATAACACCCAGCTAAACTTTAACAGTACAGCATTAAAGGTCATCATGATAATGCAAGAATTATGGATTTTACTGCACACTCTCTGGTTGAGCCTGAGTTAATCAGATCTCCCAAAGGGGGTGGGTAATATATATTGAATGCTATTTCAGGGATATTGCTAAGGTGAAACATACTAATATACAAAAAGGAACTTTGAAGTTTATATAACAACTAGAGGCCTGGTGCATGAAATTCATGCGCTCAGGGAGGGGAGGGGGTCCCTCAGCCTGGATTGCAAGAGGGCACAGGCCAGGCCCAGGGACCTTTCTGGTGCATGATCAGGGCAGGGGAGGGACGCAGGAGGTTGGCCATCAGGGGAGGGACCTCAGGAAAGCTCCAGGGTGTGTCTGGCCCATCTTGCTAAGTCCTGATGGGCTGGACCCTAGCAGCAAGTTAACCTACCAGTCTGAGCATCTGCCCCCTGGTGGTCAGTAAACGTCATAGTGGCCTTAACATCTCATTAGCATATTATATTTTGATTGGTTGAATGGACGACTTGGCACTTAGCATATTAGGCTTTTATTATATAGGATTAAAATGCAAGGTAGAATTTTACTAAATAAGATATAAAATATGAAATAAAAAGAAATATAAGACCATAATATTTGAAGTTATCTAATAGAATATGAATAGTAGAATGGTTCAATAAAAGAGTTGAAGAAAGTCATAAAACAGCCCATTCAAGTTAAATTTTTCAAGTTTATGGTGTAGATAACTAAGGTAGTTACAGATGGTAGTTAAAGTCATCACTATAGTCTGAGATGGTAAGGGAATGCGAACTTAGAAAGTACTTGGAAGGAAGGAAGAAAATAAAGAAAGAAAAAGGAGGAAAGTAAGAAAGAACATTTTAAAATATCTTAAGAATCCACCAAAATTTTGTTAAATTAATAAATGAATTCAGTAAAGTAGCAGAATATAAAATTAATATAAAGAAATACATCATGTTTCTATTTACCAATAACTAATAGTCAGAAGGAGAAATTATAAAAACAATACCATTTACAATTGCATCAAAAATAATAAAACACCTAGTAATAAATTTAACCAGACATGAAAGGCCTAAATTCTGAAAATATAAAACATTTAAGAAACAGAGTGGATACAAACAAATGGGAGGATATACCATGTTCATAGATTGGTAGGATTACTATCACTTTAATAACCATACCACCACTCCCCCCCCCAAATCTTCTGATTCAATGCAATTCCTATCAAAATTCCAATTGCATTCTTCTCAGAACTAGAACAAATAATCCTAAAATTTATATGAATTCACAGAAGACCATAAATAACCAAAGCAGTCTTGAGAAAGAAGAACAAAATAGAAGATATTATATTCCCTGATTTCTAGCTATACTACAAAGTTATATTAGTCAAAAGAGTATGGTACTGGCACAAAAAAAATGCATAGATCAATAAATCAGAACAGAGAGCCCAAAAATATAACCTCATTTATATAATCAATTAATCTATGACCAAGGAAACAAGAATATACAATGTCTCTTCAACAAGTGGTGTTAAGAAAATTGGACAGATACATGCAAAACAATAAAACTGTCCACACTCTTATACCATATACAAAAGTAAACTCAAAATTAATGAGAAACTTAAATGTAAGACCTAAAACCATAAAACTCCTAGAAGAAAATAAGTAGTAAACCACTTGACATCAGTCTTAGTAATATTTTTTTATGTCTCCTCAAGCAAGAAAAACAAGAGCAAAAATAAACAAACAGGACTTTACCAAACAAAAAATCTTTTGCACAGTGAAGGAAACCATCAACAAAAATAAAAGACAACTTGCTGGATATGAGAATATTTTCACAAGTAATATGTCAAATAAGATATTGATATCCAAAATATATAAAGGACTCATATAACTCAATAACAACAACAATCCAATAAAAAATGACCAGAGGGCATGAAGAAACCTTTATCTGAAGAATACATACAGATGGCCAACATATGAAAAGATGATGCTCCACCCCACTAATCTTCAGGAAATGCAACTCAAATTACAATGAGATACCACCTCATCCCAGTCAGAATTGCTATTATAAAAACCACTAAATAAATGTTGTCGAGGATGTGGATAAAAGGGAATCTTCATTCACTATTGGTGGGACTATAAATTGAGGAAGCCACTATGGAAGACAGTGTGGGGATTCCTCCAAAACTAAAAATAGAACTACCATAAGACCCAGCAATTCCACTTCTTGGTATTTATCTAAAAAAGAAACACAAAACAAAACATTAATATGAAAAGATATAGCCACCACTATGTTCATAGGACCATTATTTACAATAGCCACATTATGGAAGCAACCCGAGTGCCCCTTGATAGGTAGATGAATGACTACAGAAGTTGTGGCATATTATACATAATGGAATATTACTCAACAATAAAAAGCATAAAGCCCTGCCATTTGCAACAGCATGGATGGATTAGAAAGTATTATGCTAAGTGAAATGAGACAGAAAACAACAAATGCTTTAGGATTTTATTTACACGTGGAATTAGAAAAAAATAAAGTGAAAAAAATAAAACAGTACAAACTCACAAAAACAAAGAACAAAGTTATGGTTGTCAGAGAGAAGGAGTATGGAGGAATGAGTGAAAAGATGCAGGGGAATATTGCCAATAATAGTGTGATAATTTTGCATAGTGACTGATGGTTACTAGACATAGTTTGGTGAGGGCTCATCTAATAATAATAAAAGCATAATATGCTAATTAGATCAGATAGCTGAACAACCTTCCAGACTTCATCCCAGAAGTCTTTCCTGACGAAGCTGTGGTGGCAGGGGCTGAGGCAGAGGCAGTTAGGGGTGACCAGGCAGGAAGGCGAGCAGTTAGAGGCAATCAGGCAGGCAGGCGAGTAGTTAGGGGAGATCAGGCAGGCAGGCAAGTGGTTAGGAGCCGGCGGTCTTGGATTGCGAGAGGGTGCAGGTTGGACTGAGGGACCCTCCCACCCCCACCCCATGCATGAATTTCATGCATAAGGCCTCTAGTAAGTTATATAAGTGTTTAATCTGCAGAGAGCACCTTTAGATTATACTCATCATGAAAAAAATAAGCCTGAATATGTATTATGGTGTAAGACCAAATAACAGAATAGTTAATTAGCAATAATTTTGGTGCAAGTGTTTGACTTCTTCACCAATCATCTAAAGCCACAAAGGAAGGCAAGCTTATCTGAAAGACTTAAATGTTTAATGAAATTCAAGATGCCACAAGAGGTTGGAAGCATAAGGAAAAAAAAAAAAACATTTGCAAAACCACCAAGATCCAAGTTTCCTTGATGTTAAGCACCCACTTCATAACTAGCAAATAATTACAGATTTGACAGAAGAAACACGTATATGAATCTAGTTTGTAAAATATACGAGGTGACAGTCACTGAGAACACCACCTATATCCCTCATAAGACTACTACTAGCTTCAGAAACAAAAACTACTCCCCCCCCCCCGAATTTTAGTCACTGTCTTAGTGCAAATCATAGAAATCAGATAAAATACTGACACAAAATTGAAAGATTATATATCATATACACTTATATTTATTTATATATACACTAGAGGCCCAGTGCACAAATTCATGCACCAGTGGGGTCCCTCGGCCTGGCCTTTGGGATCTAGCCTAAACCAGCTCTCTGACATCCACTGAGGGGTCCCGGATTGTGAGAGTGTGCAAGCCAGGCCGAGGGACCCCAGTGGTGCATGATCAGGGCCGGGGAGGGATGCAGGAGGTTGGCCAGCCAGGGAGGGCTCCAGCGTGTGTCTGGCCTGTCTTGCTCAGTCACGATTGGCCAGACCCCAGCAGCAAGCTAATCTACTAATCAGAGTGTCTGCCCCCTAGTGGTCAGTGCACATCATAGAAAGTAGTTAAGCAGCCTTAGCATATCATTAGCATATTACACTTTGATTGGTTGAATGGTCAACAGGTCGACTGGACACAGCATATCAGACTTTTATTATATATGTGTATGCAAACTTACTATGTAGAAGTTTTGTGATGCAAATAGAAAAATATAATTCTCTCTCTCCCTCTCTCTCTCTCACACACACACACACACACACTCTCTACCCTAAAGAATCATATCCTAAATCTCTTATTTATTACCACCCATAGATGGTCATTGCAATCCGAGTTGTTTGAATCTTTTTGGAAATTATCATGCCCTTTAACATGTACATATCCTCCACACACACACTTTCCTACCATAATTAGATGATACAAAATGCTTCAAAAAATGCTTTTCAAATTCATTATAATGTGTACATATTTTAGGGCCATATAACAAAATCATCCCTTTTAAACTTTGCCTAATTTCACAATATGGCTGTACTATATATGATTTAAACATATACATATATATTAATAGTTAGATTTTCTTCACTCATTTTGCTACTGCATATTAAGCAAACATAAATATAAATGCACCGCATACATATGCAAACAAATACATTGCCAATTTACTGAAGAAAAAAATCTCATTATTTATTTATTTGTACACTCCAGTATTAAAGAATTGTTATAAACAAATTATTCCATTCATTATTAATTTATATTTCTTTTCCTGAGAATTGCCTATTTATGCTCATACATATCATAGAATCCTCAACTGATGTTGGAAAAGCTAGTACATGAAAGCAGCCACATTTGTCAATAGCTAAAACAACTTTGCAAAGGGCTATCATATTTGCAGATGGACTGATTACCAGCCAGCCCATCTGGCCTCATTTGCCTCTAAAAGAATTTGTTGAAATGGTCAGACTAATTGAGGTGACTCTCTGACTAACTTCTATTTTCTCTCATCCTCATTAAGTTGGTTCCATTTAAACCCTACTTCTACTTAATGAAAAGGAAAAAGAGATTAAGTTAAATGCTATGTAATTGCATCAACTGTTTGTAATAGACTAGCTTATCTTCTCTTACCTTCTCTTTTGTTTTTGTTTGATCCTATAGAAAACCTCAGACAAATCTAGTGTGATATTGAGGAGATGACCTCCCCAAAACTTTGACAATGAGAATAAAAGTAATGAGCAAGCCCAGGCGGTGTGGCTCAATGGTTGAGCCATGACTTATGAACCAGGAGTTGACGGTTAGATGCCTGGGTTGGGGACGCGATCTCTGTGTAGGGCGTGCAGGAGGTAGCTGATTGATGGTGCTCTCTCATTGATGTGTCATTCTCTCTCTCCCTCTCCCTTCCTCTCTGAAATCAATAAAAATATATTTAAAAAATAATAATGAGCAAAAGACAGAAAACCCTATGAAATATAATCTTTTTCTTTCTCTTTTGTTTTTGTAATTTCCTGGTTAAGAGTGAGGGAACAGCTATTATCATGAGATATAAAAAAACGTTGCCTAAAAGTGGAAAAATAAAGATTATGTAGAAATGGTGTTTCCTAACATTGTTTTCTTGGTCACCTGAACAAATGCATCATTTTGAATATGCAAATTTATCCATTTGAAAAGAGAAACAAAGAAGCTTATGGAGGAAATCTGATGTCCACACTTCACTTTATGAAGAACTCCATGACAAGTGAGATATAATAATAGGACAGGAGAGGTGTGTTAAATATTCCCAGTTTCTATACTTTCTGTGGAAACCTAGCCAGAATATCCCAATGGAAAACCTCCCTGGTGTTGACTGTCACCCTTATTCTTATTTCTATTCGATCTGACTAATACTCATTATACACCTTGGTCCTACTCTCTCAAAATAGATATTCTATCCTGTGATTCTTTCCTCATGTCAACTGCTTGGCCAGATGCCTACTATTACCTGCTGCCATAATCTGAGGTGTTATGCTGGAGTGCGCCTTCATTATTTATAGTTGAGTCCCTTTCAATCACCTGGCAGTGACTATGTTTGGCTGATGGGCCTCTGTTCACATGCCTACGAAGTATGGCATCTCTACATCATCAGCCTACGCTGCCTCCTAATAGGATCACCTAATTAAAGAATCCACAATGTCCTAGCTTGAATAAAATCAGAATGCCTTGAAGGTCTGTAAGAGTTGAAATATATTCAATTTAATTGTAGTCACCAATTTATTGATGATCATGTAAATGTAATTATTTGCTCGTGTAATTCCTTAAATGATGAGACCTTATGTTCTCTGTAAAATGATTTTTTTCTCAATTTGATTAAGATTGGATAAACAACCTTGATTTCAGTAACTCACTGCTCTCATATTCTTCTATCCCTTCTTTGGAAACATTCTCTACGGACCAGAGATTTACTGCAGGCAATGTGACAGTAAATTTTTAAATAATTGTAACCTCATGTCTTGAACAGCACTGGCACCAATGATAAATAGTTTGTGCTGTCATAAGTAGGAAGGCAGTACTATTGGAAAGTGACTACCTGTTTTTTTTTTGCCCTCCCTTTTTACTAATATTAGCATAAACCAGACCTTTTCTTTTCTAACTTTACTTTTTAGGAACATGAACAAAATCAGTTTAGTTCAGTAACTACCATATAATTACTTTTCAAATGATTTTTTACTCATATTTTAATCTCATAATTTTATCTTTCCTACTTGGAGATTATACTATAAATAGTCTTAATATCTTGGTAAAGCACTTGGTCATTTTAAGTGATTCTGAATTTATCTGCCACCTTCAGCCCCAAATCATCTCACTCTTTCTGGAATCATCTCACTCTTATATAGGAGTTATCACTTTGTATTCTAGATGATTCTTTCTATCTGTTCTTTCAAACTATCTATTTTCCCAGAAAATATGAACAACTTTCAGTTTCAGGGTCATTCATAAATGATGCATCTTAAATAAATCTCCAATTTTAGTGTCATTCTTCATATCCTGGGAAAAGGCCTTGACTTACCCCACAGGCAGGGTGCAGCTGCAGGTGGCACATCCCAGCTTAGATGTCCTTTGGGTCCTACCTGTCTACGCAAAGGCATTTATCACAGAGTCCTGTAAAGGTGAAAGTGGTAAGGATTAAGATAATATTTCCGAAAGGTTACTGGTTTCTTTAGATTCCTAAGAGTGATTAGCAGAGCAAATTCTGGATACAAACACTCAACAGGATCCACTAATGCCCTATAGAGGAAAGAAGGAATGAGGGGAGAAAGAAACAAAGGAGGAAGAAAGGAAGAAAAGAAGAGAAGAAGGAAGGAAGGAAGGAAGGAAGGAAGGAAGGAAGGAAGGAAGGGAGGGAGGGAGGGAGGGAGGGAGGAAGGAAGGGAGGGAGGGAGGGAGGGAGGGAGGAAGGGAGGGAGGGAGGGAGGGAGGGAGGGAGGGAGGGAGGGAGGGAGGAAGGAAGGAAGGAAGGAAGGAAGGAAGGAAGGAAGGAAGAGAAGGAGGGAAGGAGGAAGGGAGGAAGGGAGGAAAGGAGGAAGGGAGGAAGGGAGGGAGGGAAGGAGGAAGGGAGGAAGGGAGGAAGGGAGGAAGGAAGGGAGGAAGGAAGGAAGGAAGGAAGGAAGGAAGGAAGGAAGGGAGGAAGGAAGGAAGGAAGGAAGGAAGGAAGGAAGGAAGGGAGGAAGGAAGGAAGGAAGGAAGGAAGGAAGGGAGGGAGGAAGGAAGGGAGGAAGGAAGGAAGGAAGGAAGGAAGAGAAGGAGGGAAGGAGGAAGGGAGGAAGGGAGGAAAGGAGGAAGGGAGGAAGGGAGGGAGGGAAGGAGGAAGGGAGGAAGGGAGGAAGGGAGGAAGGGAGGAAGGGAGGAAGGGAGGGAGGAAGAAGGAAGGAAGGAAGGAAGAAAAGGGAGGAAGGGAGGAAGGGAGGGAGGGAGGAAGGGAGGAAGGAAGGAAGGAAGGAAGGAAGGAAGGAAGGAAGGAAGGGAGGGAGCAAGGAAGGGAGGAAGGAAGGAAGGAAGAATGGAAGAAAGGAAGGAAGGAAGGAAAGAAGGAAGGAAGACCAAATAGATATGTGAGTTTACCATAAGTTGAAGGATTTATTTCTGGATATTTGAAGATGCTCATGTTCAAATAATTTACAAGTGGCCATGAGTTATGTCAAATTTAAAATATTTAAACATAGATCAACAGAATACCTTTATCAGTACACCCCCCTAGGATGTCCCAACTTGGCTATTTTAACCATTAATTGATATCTGTGATAGCTGCATTTGCATGGATTTGTTGAATCTCACATCTAAAATTAGACTTAACAGCCAAATGGTTCTTTATATTTGATCAAGGTCTAATTAGACATTTTTTTTTAAATTATTGATTGTTTGCAGAGAGGAAGGGAGAGGGATAGAGAGTTAGAAACATTGATGAGAGAGAAACATTTATCAGCTGCCTCCTGCACACCCCATACTGGGGATGTGCCCACAACCAAGGTACATGCCCTTGACTAGAATCAGACCCAGGACCCTTCAGTCCGCAGGCCGATGCTCTATCCACTGAGCCAAACCGGTCAGGGCTAATTAGGCATTTTTAATAGAAAAACTTCTCTCCAAACTGAACATGTTTTAAAGAAAGATGGTAACATTCATATATATTTTGGTCTATTTTCATTAAAGAGTTATAATCAGTGGCTATCAGAAACCTAATATATGCATGTCACTTTTATCTCCAAAAGGCTAATGTATGTTCAATTAGGCAACAGTGTAGCTTCCAATATCATCTTTAACTGATTCAATTAATCTCTCTGGAATTCATTGTTAAACATCTCTGAGATAATGGAACTACTTAGACAAAGATTTAATTTGAATTGGAATGATAATAGAGATATAGAGCTTCATATACTGACAAAAAAATTTACCTGTTAGCTAAGCATCTTGTAAGTACTTATTAATTCTTCATCAGGTAACATCACTATAGAAATATTAAAGCATCTTATTCTGCTCTAACATAAAACACTCTGTTTATAAGGTCATATTAAAATATTATTGCAATTTACAAGTCAGTCTTACATATTTTGATTATAGGCACCTAAGCATTATTCAAATTTAAATCACATACTTATGTGTACTCTTTTCTCAGTGTCCAAGAAGTCTACCCGTACAGTGGGAAGTCCTGATATTTGACTCCATACTTCTGGATAATCTGTGCTAAAATTGACTCAGAATTTATAGCATTGTGTTAAGAATGTGCATTATTGAATACGAAAAACAAATACAGTTTCTTAACCACTCTGCTGTTTCAAATCAAGAAGTAGCTATTAATGTCTCCTAACAAATATTTATTTGTTATAAAGAAAATATAATAACTGTACAGTAGAGAAGCACATAACATTTTATCTGGTTGGTTAAAATTAACATCTCTAATGTGCTCTTAGAAGAAATTATCCTATGAAAAATATAACATCATTGGTGCCCTATTCTGGGTGGGAATCCATGAGAAAACCTCAGATAAAACTATCATAAAGAATGTTATCATAGCAATAATAATAGTAATTATAAATCACTACTATATTCTTTGAAAATATCAATGTCACAATGGACAAAGAATGTTTGTGCTAAAATTCAGATTGAAAAAGACTAAAGAGCCATAACAAATAAATTCAATATTTTACCTTTTACTGGATCCTCTACTGGAGAATAAAAAACATTATAAAGGAAACTATATAGTTAGTTTTTTTTAAAAATGAATAAGGGTAATAAGCTATATGAAAATACTGTATTTACATTACATTTTCTAAGTAATAACTGCCTTGATTATGTAGAGCATATACTTATTATAAGAATTACATGCCAAAACCGGTTTGGCTCAGTGGATAGAGCGTCGGCCTGCGGACTGAAGGGTCCCAGGTTCGATTCCGGTCAAGGGCATGTACCTGGGTTGCGGGCACATCCCCAGTGGGAGATGTGCTGGAGGCAGCTGATCGATGTTTCTCTTTCATCGATGTTTCTAACTCTCTATCTCTCTCCCTTCCTCTCTGTAAAAAATCAATAAAATATATTTAAAAAAAAAAAAGAATTACACATGAAGGTGTTGAAAGGGCAAGGGCTATGCCCTCCATCTTGACCCAGATCCTCCATTTTTGGGCAGCAGCCATTAGCATTATGATCAGCAAAGAGCTTCTTCCCGGAAGGCCAAGCCTCTGCTAGCCACACCTAGGATTTCTTTAAACTAACCAATGATAATCAAGGGAAGTGCACGCCATAGAAACAACCACATCCTGTGTAACAAGACCCCAACTTGTGCCTGGCCAATCAGCAGGGCTCACAGTCCTCTCTCCTCCCCTTACTCCAACCCCCCTATAAAACCCCTCTCCCCACAGAGCTCTCTCCCTCTGCCTCTTGCCTCTGCATCGGCGAGTGTGGTGGACGGGGAGCTCGAGCTAGCTTGAATAAAGACTCTATGCTTTTGCATCGGACTTGGCACTCCCTGGTGGATCTTTGGGGGATCTTGAAATCTGGGCATAACAGGTGTGTGTTGATAAAGGTACATAATATAAATAATTTTCTGTCAAATAGTTTAGAAAAAAAGAAAACACACACATCAGAGAGAGAGAGAGAGAGAGAGAGAGAGAGAGAGAGAGAGAGAGAGAGAGAAGGAAATGATAAAGCAAATGGAACAAAATGTTAACACAATAGATGAACTGGGTAAAGATTTATTAGTGTTCTTTTTATTATTCTTGCATCTTTTATTTAAGTTTAAACTTATTTCCTTAAAATGTTTAGTAATTTTTAAATGTAAATGTATTACTGCTGAACATTTTTAAATGATAATTAAGAGAAAAAGTCAATGAGTAGGAACAGAACTCAGAATGATGTGCCAAGATGTTCTATATGTTCAAAATTATCATTTAATGGCCAGCTAATACATGTCAAATGTAGTAATTACACTTTCCTCACCCCCCAAAAAAATCAGTTGAAAAAAATATTACTATTCACCTATTAGAGATGAAAAAGATCAGACATCAGAAATTTACCTAACTTAGTCTATACAACCTAGTAAAGATCCAGGTCAAAGTTTGAAGGCAGAAGTGCTGATTGTATTTATTACATTTTCATTACATTAAACTGCTATTTATCCCATACAAACTCCCATTTTACAAATAAGAAAAGAGTTCTTAAGACATTAAGTGACTTGACTCAGAATACATGACTCACTGGTAAACTACATTACTACTTTGACTGATCAATTAACTGGCTGTGGATGGAAAAGCAATATAAGTGAATTATCATGGCAAACTGATGAAGTTATCACGAAAAAATGGCATAAACATATGAGACTAGATAATCATTAAGCATCCTTCATACTTTTGAGCAATTACTATTCATGATTTACACATTTTAGAGTGAACTTTTATTTATTTAAAAAAATAAAATAAGTACAGAAATCATAGGTGTAAACCTCAATTGATTTTTGTAAAGTGGACAAACCATATTACTACATCCCAGATCAAAGGATATATTTAAAAAAAAAATAGAACACTTCCAACATCCTAGAAGCCCTAGGTCTCTCTATATCACCAAGGAAATGACCACTCGTCATTGAAAGAAATCACTGCTGCCTGCTTGGGAATGTGCTGTAAATGATGTCATGAAACATGAACTCTTCTGTGTCTGTGTTATTTTCCTCAACATTCGTGAAATGTAACAATGTCATTGCTTTTTGAAGTAACGTATTTATTTCCACTAATGTATACATGTACCACCATACATTTATCTATTTTTTCTTGATGAATACATGCAGAGTTATGAGTAATCCTACTCTGCATATTCTTGTACTTGTGCTTAGGAAACACATGTGAGTTATTGTGTATGTAATAGAATTGCATGATGATTTTATTCCGGATCTTCTGGTAACCACTGGAGTTGTGTCTTTTCGAATATTAATTGGCCATTTTTGAATCCTCTTTCATGAAGTACCTGTTCATGCTTTTACCTATATTTTTTTTTTATTGAGTAAAAGAGTAGGACTCATTATGTAAATGAGTCTTTACTAGATATATGCATTGCAAATAACTTTTTTATGTGCTTTTTCTTTTCTTTGTCTTATTGGTGAACTTTGATGAACACCAAATGAGTTAACTCCAATTTATTCATCTTTTTCCATAGGGCTACTGAATTGTGTTCTATTATGTGCCAGTTCCCAAGATAATGAAACATCACCTTTTCTCTTCTTCTAGAGTTGTTACTCTTTTACAATTAGGTCTATGTGGCATATGCAAATGGTTTTTGGAAAATGGTGTAAGACAGGAAATGGTATAAGTTTATCAGAACTGACTTCATTTTTCTTGAATTTACTTATTTCTCCTCTGAATCAATCTGCCCTATTAACATATTTCTTTCCAGGCTGGGCTATAGTACAGCATAGGTCAGGCTTATCAAAACTCTCTGAAATATCAAGGGGTAGAAAATGTGGGCGTTAGGAAAATGACACCTCCCTGAATATGACCAGAGCATAGAAGAAAAATGTTATAGTTTCTGAGCCTGTATAATATTTTCTCTAGGGGAAATGTAAACTTGTAGAATAAAGTTAGTTTGAGCCAAGAAGTATAAATATTCATTGAATCAGATAGCAAGCCTGGGAGCTGAATAATGAGGTCAGAAGGAGGTTTGCAACAATAATGAGAATATAAATTTAAGAAATGCAGACTATTTGACGGGAGCGCTTCAGGCCTCTGTTACTTTAGTGTGGAGTTTAATTTGATGTAGTCATCTTTCGTTCAAGCATGGGTGTTACTCTGATATAATTTGTTAGGCTTTAATCAGACAAAATCCCATGCTAAAATGGACACTTATTCTTTCCCCTTTATTGAAAAAATTGCAATCTGGTCATTTACTTCCCATACTATGCCTTCATCTTTAATAGGTTCTGTTTAAAAATTTTGCTTTTCTTAATATAATTAACATTAAATTACTCTCCTCTTATTCAGATAACCCAAGCTCTCTGGGCACAGCCTCAACAGGTATTTTTTGTTGTTGTTTAATGCACGGTCCCCATATACCTCATATTAGAGTTTTAAATGATGGCAACAGCAGGAGCATAAGTAAACTGAACTACTGTCACCATTTCAGCTCTCCGATGCTCAAAGCAAGATGTTTTCCCCTGACTTTTTTTATCCGCTTGAGTTCTAATAGTCTCTTCATTAAACATTTTGCATCCTTGGAGGCCACTTATTTCACTGCTTCTTGATAGAAAAGTGGAACTCACCATCACACAATTGCTTTGAGGGTAACATTAAATATCTACAGACATTTTCCTGCAAATTGTTTAAACCAATGAACTCACTCTGGAGATGCTAAAAGACCAAGTTACAATGCAAGCGTTAAGCCTGGGGAAAAAAAGAAACAAAAGGACATATGTAATACTTTCAACAATAAAGATTTATATTTAAAAAAAGTTAAGCCTGTGCCAAAGCTCTTATCTAGAGTGCTTTGAACTTCAGACTATACCGAAGCTGAGAAACAATGTCTGCCCTTGGTCAGCATGATTAGGTTATTTATTTATTTTATTGGCTTAGCAATTTTTAGACAGCAAATAAGTGCCAGCTTCTCATCTAGGGATTTTGCAAATTAATTCATTGACTTTCCCTAATGAACCAGTTGGGTAGGTACTTTTATGATTCACATTTCATGGACAAGAAAGCTGAAGAAACATGGAAGTTAAATAAATAAATCACCCGCCCATGGTTGCACCCCTGGAAAATGGTATCCCAACCCAGAAAATCTGCCTTCGTAGTTCATGCCTTTAAAGGGCTACGCTGGTTTTAAGGAGGGCCATATTGGAGATGGAGGGGCTCACTCTCCAAACAGCCATGATCCCTTCCGAACCCTGACCTTTGGTGCCAGGCCGCCTGTTGTGGGTCTATTTTTGTTTGAGAAGCTTTATCTGTCTTGATTCTTATCAGATTCTTCTGAGCTGTTTTGAAAGCTGTTCTAATAATTGAGTCTTACATTGCCTTTTAAGTTTTTTCCTCCTTCCTATTCTATCCGAGAAAAAGTGAGGCCATGCCTTGGTCTCCAGGTCATGTCTTAGTAGGTGCTTCCTCGTATCAGATCTCACTGGTAAAACCTTGCCTTCTATACATGGCCGAAGCATACATTTTTGTTCATTTTCATTTTCAGGAGGCTTAGCTATGTGATGTCTTGGCTACATTCACTCTACCTGCTCACCTAGAATGTTGTCATCCACCTGCTACTGTGTTCTGTAGATATTGTCTTCTACTTATACCAGGGAACCCCCTCCTTTGCATGCAGGTAGATTAGCTATATTATATATTGTAGAGGGATGGGGTAGGGTGAATAGGACACTTTTTAACTTAATTATTTAACTAACCACCAAGTGAGTGCCTTGGCTAAGTACCTTAATCTAAATTCTTAGAACCTTGGCTTGTCCATTTATAAATCTAGATAACAGGCTATGTGTATCTACTGGAATTATCCTTCAAGGTATGGCGTGTGGTTTATCATTCCTGGTTTAGTCAATTTCAAGTATTTTCCTGCATCTGAAATAAAATTTTCAGTAGCAATTGTGTTAAGAATGAAGAATGATGATAGCATATCTGTTTTGGGATCTGATATTGGAACAGAAGTGCATTATCCCAGGCGTAGTTTATGTAAGTATTTACATGGCTTCTTTACTTCAGAATGGAACTTAAAGATTACTGTCAGGGTAAAACAGAAAACAAAGCATGTGGAATTTACACAATATGTGATTTTTTATGTTCTGATTAAGAGATTTATAAACTTTGATTTCTGTAGCAGAAACATTTGATCTGACTCAAAACTGACAGTATTTTGAAGACCCTGAAAAATCTATAATTGATATAATATCCAGTAATTCTTTCTTCAATAAATGTTTTATTACTTTTTTGTGAAACATAAGCTACATGGAGGATACCGTTTTAAACAAAATAGAAGTATTCTTCTCCTTGGAGCTTATAGTCGTATGAGCAAGCAGACACTTAAAGCAAGTAAATCAATGGGAGAGTGACAAATTCCACAACTACAATGATAGAGACAAAATACTAAATCCATATGTTTTTTTTTCCCTCAGGAAAATATCTGAGGATGACAAATTTAAGCCCAGATCTGTGGAAAAAGAAAAATTAAGTCATTCAAAGGTATGAAAGGAAGAAAAAAATTAAATGTGTGTTGAAATTGTTAAAAATGTGCTGCTGAGTGGACTTCATAGATGGGTACAAATGTTTTAAAGAGCACTTTGCAATATTGGACCACTAGGTACTCTTTCTCAGTATATGCTAAAGAAAGTATTGTTTATTTACAAAGAAGGTTTCAGCAGGTCTATTCCTTAGTGTTATTAATGACAGAGACAAATAGGAAATCCGTAACTATGACTATACTTGTATTGTTATCAATCTCTCCCTTTATGTCCATTAAAATTTGCTTTACATATTTATGTGCTCTTATATTATGTGCATAATTGTTTGTTTACAAGGTTTATATTTTTCTGTTGAATTGCTCCCTTTATCATCATATAATGTACTTTTTTGTTTGTTTTTATCTCTTACTATAGCCTTTGCTCTAAAGTCTATTTTGACATATATTTGTATTTACATGAAATATCTCTCTTTTTTTTAGGTGCAGACATAAGCATCACCATCAACTCTTCTCACTCACATAAAACACATGCATAGTCTATTAACCAATCTTATTTTCTCTACCATTAAGATATTCGCTTCCAGTATCTTAGAATAAGTTTCTTGCCTCTTTCATCTGGACTTTTGCAGTACAAGAAACAGCTCTTTATTTGCGCTATTTCTGCTCTAGTTAATTCTCACTATAGTGTTCACCATTACATTTTTAAAGTATAAATTAGAACTCATCTCTTCCTTGTTCAAAACTTTCTCTTCCTTCTCATCACATTCTATATATGATCTACGTCCTTTCATAGCCTGTAAGACTACCAACCTTCCCTTTCCCTTGAGTTTAGCTAATCTTTAGACCACCCACTTCCTGACTATAGGCCCCTAACATTCCTTTTCTTAGAACGTTTACTTTAGAAAACTTCTATTGTAAATTACTTCTCTACTTCTTGGAAGCAGAAACCTCCTGGACTCTTGTTGGTTTTATAACCCAGGAATGCCTTTTCCAAGTACCTGGGAGCCATCCCTTTAACATTAACCGTCCAGGAAGATATAGACCCTATCTCCCAGCTTCAGTGGCGGGTTGGAGCCTGACTTCCATTAGTTCCAATTAGCAAACACTGATGGCCTGATAACTTGAACAACCTACCCTAGACATCCTGTAGTATTTTGCTTCTAGTTCACCCTCCTGCTTAAAAGTTATACTAATTTATGCTTCAGTGGAATTGAGTTTTATATCTCTCCACTATTGCAATCGATTGAGTAAGACTTGCTCCTTTAAAAAGTTGTATGGTGCAATTTCTTTTTGACAAGACTCAACATGATCTTGTGCCTCACTACCATTTTGACTTAAACTTCTGTCATAATCACCGCTAACCCTCTTTGCTGTAACTACTCTCATCTATTTCCACTTCAGGTCTTAGTGCTTGTTCAAACTTGCTCCTTGTGCCGGAGTAATTTTACTCCAGATTGTACCTGGGGTTGCTCTCTTAATTCACTCTGAATTCTATTTCTATTTCAAACTTTCAAGGCTTTCTGTTTCTACACTGTATAAGTAGTTGCTCAAATTCTTACTCTATTTTCTATTCTTTGTTCTATTATTCTTCAACTGCCCTTACTTATCAGAATTATATTATAGTTAATTATTAATTTCTTTATTATCTGTCTCCAACACTGGTGTGCATCATCATATTGAGCAATGACTTTTATTTATTTAATGCTATATACTCAGATGCTATCACTTACTAGACATCCAATATTTTGTCAATAAGTGAATAGATAAATTAATATTCCAGGAAGGAGGAAAGGCATGAGATCATCTATGTCTGAGAAGCATAAAACATCTTATGATGTCTCAGACAAAGTTGTTGCTTTGCCTTTAGCCATCTTATTTGGGGCTTATTTGTTTTATTTCATTTTCTTAGCTTTCTTTATACCCTTAGTATCATATAACCTGGAGGTGGGGTAGGTGTATTTTTACATCTGTTTAAAGATTATTTTTTTCTCCCTTCTTCCCCCTAAATTACTAGTTCTGAACCTTGTGGGTAAATCAGTCAGAGAAAGAAGTTAACCATATTATTTTAGTTATGTATGGAATCTAATGAACAAAATAAACTAAAAAACAAAATAGAAGCAGATTCATAGATACAGAGAACAGAGCAAAGTTGTCAGAGGAGAGAGGAGAGGGGAGATGGGAGAAAAATGTGAAAATATTAAGCAAATAAAAAAACTCATAGACACAGATAACAACAGGATGGTGATTATCAGAAGGAAAGTGGGGTGGAATAAATGGCGATGAAAGGAAACTTGATTTTGGGTGGTGAACACACAATACAATATACAGATGATATATTATAGAATTGTACCCTTGAAACATATAAATTTTATTAACCAATGTCACCCCAATAAATTCAATAAATTAAAACATATACATATATATTATGCCACTTATTACCCATCAACGTTACCATAAAATAATAGCAACGTGGCCATTTCTCTTAATTTATTCAAATTTATACCCATTGACTCACCAATACTACTACCACCTAAGTTAAATATTGTCTGTTTCAGTTCAGTTTTAGATAAGTTATCTTTTCAATAGTCATGCTTGCCAGACCCTTGAGCTCATCAATTCCAATCATAACCTCTATATCACTTCATAAGACATAACTTACACTTGTCATGTTATCAATACTAACAATCAATTCATCTTAATTTTATACATTGTATTCTACAACTAGCATCTCTGTTTTTTCCACTTTCACTGATTAGGATTTTGATATTAACAATCAATGACTCCAGTTAAATGATTTTCAGAGTCACTCACAATCTTGATATCCTCAATTTTTTCTTAATTAGCTCAAAATTCACACTAAATCACATCAATCACTCCGTTACCTAATCCTTGAATATATTCCCCATCAATTAATCCAACTTTCTTTCCAAAACCACATTCCTAACTGAATCTGAGAGTATTTATACTCCACTCTTGTACCAAGATAGGTCTATGTACATTGATTCATCTAAAACACAACCACATTGACTCATCTCACTTTAAATTCAAGACCACAAGCCACAGGTGGTGCTCTAATGCTATGAGGCATTCATACTGTATGTACCTAATGCGTTCACTCCTCATCTTTGTATGTATGTGTGTTACCGACTTGAGAACAAGTTCATAATATCCTGTTAAGTGGGAAGAAAACAGACTGCAAAACCAAGTACAAAAATATTTAATGGGGTTTTATTTTTTCCTGATGTAAGAAATAAAGGTATTTTGCCTTTGATTTCTGAATTTCATTTTGCTTGAAATGTGTACAATTGGTTAATAATATTTACATATATTTTTTTTTAAAAAAAGAAGCACCCAAATAACTTAAACTGTGCTAATAAAATATATAGAGCTAAAGAAAGTCACACAAAGATTATTGCTTTCAGAAACTGAATGACTTGAAAGAAATAAAAAAGAATAATAAAAGGATATACAAATCCTTTACCTAGTAAAAAGATACACAAACTCTCCGTAGGAGTATTAATCAACTGGTGTGTCTATAAAATCATGTAGTTATTTATATCATGCATCTAAGCTGTACCCTCTGCAGTGAAATAGATTTGTGCTTCCTAGGATTAGGTTTTTTGTTTTTTTGTTTTTTTATGGAGAGAGTAACTCATTTAATGTTGTTGTTCTGATCTATAAAATGATAAAAGGAATATGTAAAAAAAAAAAGGATAAAAATATATCTTCAGACAATGGGCTCTTAGTCTCTTTGCATGACATTAAATTAGCCCCCAAAGAAATGGCTGTACCTCTACATCTTTAAATTCTGATAAGCATCAAGATTTATGAGTGTGTTACTGTCCAATAAGGAAGAATAATCTTCCTCTGAAACATTTCTTCAAATGTTACCAAATATTTTTACTGACTGTCTTGATCATGTTTCCTTTCTTCTCCCCCTTCTCTCTCCCAGCATTCTAAAAAGAGTCTGTGATTTTGTTTTGTTTTGTTTTCCTGCCTGGAGAAAGCAATCCACTTGCTTCACACACTCACACACACACACAGCAAAACATGAAGGTTAAAATGCTTTCAAAATTTTTGTATTTTCAAGAAGTTACAGGGAGAAAATTTCAAAGGGGCAAGAGATTATGGCCATTCCACTAACTTAGGGACAAAGCTCTATGTTTATGGTCTGAACAGTTTGCTTCATAATATAGGCAAGAGGCAGAAAAATGTTATTTTTGGCAATCCAAAAGTGAAATGTTCTTTATCCAATTCTTCTATTTGTTGACTTCATTGTAGAATAAGTTAAGTCAAAGTTTGTAACCTGCCACGAAGTTGAACCACATGAACTTGAAAGCACTATCTGTCCCCTTTGATGCCTTTCATGAAAAATTGGATGGTAGCTCATTATCCCCACACACCAAAGTTGCCAGTTTGATCTCCCATCAGGGCATATACAGAAAGCAATCAATGAATATGTAAATTAGTAGAACAACAAATCAATCTCTCTCTCCCACCCCCTCCCTTCCTCTCTCTCTATCTCTCTCTCTCTCATATATATATATATATATACATATTTACACTCTCCGTCTTTACAGTACACTTCAAGCAGTGTGGCCAATCATTCAAGTTTCTGAGGGTGTTCCAGGATCACGGAAATCTCAGTGCTAAAACAGAAAAAGGCTCACACACAAAGGAAAGAATTGGCCTCCCTAATTTTGTCCTTTGAGTTATAAATCGAAACACAGAGTGAACATTTTAATGTTCAAGTTCACTCAAAGAAAGAATAAAAAAATAAGAAAGGAATGACAATGCAGGCATTTCTACCCTGGGGCAGTCTCTGACACAGCTCTTACCAAATGGCATTCTGAGATGGTCTTGTCGCTGAGGCATCTTGTTCAGTCCAGGACACGTGGGAATAGTTTTTCACATGCTTAATTGCTTGCTTGGATATTTTTCTTAAGGTTTATACCAAAGGATTCTGAATTTGTCCCATTTTTAACCCAATATCTGCTGAGAATTGATATCAAAATAAAGTCAAGAGCCTAGCCTTGGAGGCACACAGACCTGGGAATGGATCCGGGAGGAGCAGTTTTCAAGTTGTGTAACTCTAGACAAGAGATTCCTTCTTTCAGTTCTCTTACCTTTTAAATTTTCTTTTTTTATCAGAAAGGAAAAAAGCACATAAAGTTCCTAAAATGGAAAGGGTTCTTATTAAATGGAAACTTTTGTTACAAAGTTGGTTTCTATTGTATAAATTAATTATTTAAATTTTAATGACACAAAATCATGTATGGGTAGCTTTGAGATGTTTCCAAACTATCATATCAAAGATGCTGAAGAAATCAGGGATTGCCATTTTAATGTAAGAATTTAATAATGGAGATACAGCCTCAAAGGCATGCAGCTGTAGTGGGGCAGCAGACGTGCCACGTCCAGCCTTATGAGGGACGTGTCCTTGAAGAGGTTTATGTAATGGCAAAGGCCAAACTTCCCCAGGGCCATGCGCTCCCTGAAAGCTGTGACTCCCCTGTACGAAAGTGATTCCTGATATTAAATAGCATGGGAGAATTATGTCCCAAGCTTTCATGTAGATCACTCTCACCATCTTTTGCTTTCTTATAAATCTTCTCTTTAATTCCTCTAATTTGACCCACCGGTTGATTTACTTTCCTGGCTTTCAACCATTCTACTCTCACTAATTTATTTTCCCTTCTGGCTCAGTATTACTTTGACAATATCATCATGGATTGGTCTAGTGATAGCAAAGCTTGGCCTGATCCCTAAGTTATTCAGGGACAAAGTTATTCTGATGATTGCTTCATTTTCTATTTTGTCTCTGTCTTTCTAAATATAGCTTATTGTTATAGTCCTACTTCACTATTTCCTGGCAATCTACTCCAAAATGTATCTATATCACATGCAAACTGCTGTTAAAGAGAATACTTAAAATATTAAATTACTGAATTGTTAATTTGCTACTTCATTTACTTATAAATGTATTCATAGTACTAAAGAAACTAAAGATTCTAAATTGCATAGGCTACTGCTAATTTGAAATATAATTTATTGTCATGATCTTTCATGATCAAAAATACTAAAAATGTTTGTAATAGCTTTAAACCTTACATGATGAATTATTTTATGATCAATTTTAATCACAGAAAAAGGAACCCAACATGTTCAATTTGTGACCTACGATTCTATTGTTGAAACAGTCTCTAAGGTTGCCTGAAGCAATCCATTCATTTGCCAACATGATGTTCTTAATCATGAAAAGAATGTGTTGGCAGAAGCTATGCAATGGCCTGCCATTCAACTGGCTCTTCAATTTCACTTTGAAAATCATTCACTTTTGGCTCTGAGCTATTTTGTGTGACAGACCCTGATTGCTCACTTAACATGCACTCTTAGCCAATTTAGCCCTGAGCACTTTTCAATAATTTATAATTCTTTAAATATGCAAATCCCTTTGCTACATTTAGAAGGGTAATTTGTGACTGTGACTATGTTAAAATCACATATTTGCTTATCAAAGAATAACTTTCAAACTTCTCACTTTCCTTGCTTCTCATTATTTATTGAAAATTATTAGTTTTTAGTTTGACATAATCATTTTACAAACAATATTTGCTTATTTCAACTTCTTTTTATGATATTTGTTAAAGTATTTTTCTTATCTTCTTGTGTTGTACACTAAGAAATGATACCCATGTTCAATAATTACTGTTACTTAGAGTTATGTCCATGTAAGCAACAATTTTATAATGAATAGATGATAAAGAATGAATAATTTATTGTATTAAATAATCAGTCATTTTAAAACATTTTAATAAACTCTTAATGTACAATGATGAGAATTGAAACTGTTGCTGACACATTTCCTCCAATTTATGGTGTTTCCTTAAGAACATAATAGAGCAATTAAAAAAATGTTGATGTTTTGATTTTAAAATGAGAGTTTATGGAGCTTCCGATATTGGGAATCTTCCAGAATTAACTTAGATCTCTCTTACAAGCAAAACACAAGACAATCACAAGGTATGTCAGATAAGTTTTATTTCATTTTTTAAAATCTTTATTGTTGAAAGTATTACATATTGTCCTCCCTTTACCCCCCATTGACCTCTCTTAGCCTGGCCCTGCCCTCCCTCCACAGGCCTTCACCACCCTCTTGTCTGTGCCCATGGGTTATGCATATATGCATACAAGTTTTTTGGTTGATCATGTCCCACCCACCCACCTCTGCTTTTTCTCTGAGATTCCTCAGACTGTTCCATGCTTCTATGTCTCTGTATCTATTTTGTTCATCAGTTTATTTTGTTCATTAGATTCCACATATGAATGAGATCATGTGATACTTGTCTTTCTCTGACTAGTGTATTTCACTTAGAACAATACTCTCCAGGTCCCAAGATGCTGTCTCCAAGGTTAAGGGATCCTTCTTTTTTATACGCCTTATGGTATTCCATGGTGTAAATGTACCACAGCTTTTTCTATCCATTAATCTATTGATGGGCACTTGGGCTGTTTCCAGATGTTAGCTATTGTAAATTTCACTGTTATTAACATAGAAGTGCATACATTCTTCCTGATTGGTGTTTCCAGTTTCTTAGGATATATTCCTAGAGGTGGGACCACTGGATCAAATGGAAGTTCATATTTAATTTTTTGAGTAAAACTCCATATTGTTTTCTATAATGGTTGCACCGGTCTACATTCCCACCAGCAGTGTACTAGGATTCCCTTTTCTCTACATCCTCACCGGCACATGTCATTTGTTGATTTGTTGATGGTAGCCATTGTGACAGGTGTGAGATGATACTTCATTGTTGTTTTAATTTGCATCTCTCTGATGATCAATGACTTTAAACATATTTTCATATATCTCTTGGTCATCTGTATGTCTGCTTTGGAGAAGTGTCTATTTAGGTCCTTTGCCCATTTTTTCATTGTATTGTTTGTCAAAGAGATAATAAAAACTTCTCTTTAGAATATACAATGGAGCAGAGAAGTTTTTATTATCTCTTCTACTTCTCTGTATAAATTTTTATGAAATTCTCTTCAGACTCTGCAGTTGCTTGCATGCTACTGTATATGCATGTAACTCTGATAATGTTTTTAGATATTGGAATTATGTGTCCCTCACTTCTCTATTAATATGGAGGCAACAATCTTCTCCAAGAGAAAAACATTGATTAAAGGATCTAATAATTTAACTTATGGCATTCATTTAATCAGAAAAAATAACAGCTATTTTAATTTTATAAGAATACTAGAGGCCCGGTGCACAAAAATTTGTGCACTCGAGGGGGAGGGAGGGTGCCTTAGCCAGGCCTGTGCCCTATCGCAGTCTGGGACTCCTCGGGAGATAACGACCTGCTGGCTTAGGCCTGCTCTCGGATGGCAGAGGGCAGGCCCAATCCCTAGGTGCAGCCTCTGGTCGGGCTCAGAGCAGGGCCAATTGGGGAGTTGGGGCACCGCCCCCTGTCATGCACAGAGCACAGTGATCGGGAGGTTGTGATGCCACCCTCAGTCACGGTCAGGGTAGGGCCGATTGGGGGGTTGGGGCAACGTCCCCTGTCACACTCAAGGCAGGGTCGATGGGGAGGTTGCAGCGACACCCCCTGTCACGCACAGAGCAGGGCCCATCAGGGGGTTGGGGCGCCACCACTCTCACACTCAGGGTAGGGCCGATGGGGAGGTTATGGCTCTACCCAGTCACACACAGATCAGTTACCGTGGCGGGGAGGGGAGGTTGGGGTGCTGCACCTTGTCACACACAGATCAGGGCTGATCAGGGGGTTGGGGTGCCGCACCCTGTCACACACAGAGCCGCAGGGCGATCAGGGGATTGGGGAGCTCCCCTCTATCAGGCACAGAGCAGGAGAGATCAGGGGGTTGGGGCGCCTTCCCCTGTCACGAACAGAGCAGGGCCGATAGGGAGGTTGTGGCCCCGCCCCCTGTCACACACAGAGCCACAGGGCAATCATGGGGTTTGGGCGCTGCCCCCTGTCACACTGATCCCAGTGCCTGGAGGCCTCGCGGCTCCGCTGATCCCCATGCTGGGAGGCATATTACCCTTTTACTATATAGGGTAGAGGCCTGGTGCACGGGTGGGTGCCAGCTGGTTTGCCCTGAAGGGTGTCCTGGATCAGGGTGGGGTCCCCACGGGGTGCCTAGCCAGCCTGGATGAGGGGATTATGGCTGTTTGCAGCTGGTCACACACCCTTCAGGGTGGGGGTCCCCACTGGGGTGCCTGGCCAGTCTGGTTGAGGGGCTGAGGGCTGTTTTCAGGCTGGGGGTGACTGAAGCTCCCAACTGCTCCTTTTTTTCTTTTCTCTTTTTTTATTCTGGGCCAACTTTGAGGCTTGGCTCCAGCTCTTAGGCCTCCACTGCTGAAAGTAGGTTTCTGGCCTTTGCTTACAATGTTGTGATCCTGCTGGCTGAAGCCCTGCGGACTAAAGCAGGTTTCTGCGATTTTGTTTAGCTTCTATATTTGTTACATAGTTGCTTAGAGTTGCAGCTCAGAGGCCTGCAGCGGCAGCCGGGGAACATTGGAGTCCTCCATCACTGAAGCAAGCAAGCCTCATGTTAGTTTCAAGCTGCCTGGCTGCCGGCCGCCATCTTGGCTGGCAGTTAATTTCCATATTGCCCTGATTAGCCAATGGGAAGGGTAGCGGTTGTACGCCAATTACCATGTTTCTCTTTTATTAGATAGGATTATTTTAAAGGCAACACTCCTTTTTTAAAATATATTTTTATTGATTTCAGAGAGGATGAGAAAAGGTTAGAGAGAGAAACATCAATGATGAGATATAATCATTGACCAGTTGATTTCTGCACACCCCCTCCTGGAGACCAAGCCCACAATCTGAGCCAGGAATCATATCTTGACTTCCTGATTCATAGGTCAACACTCAACCACTGTGTCATATTGGCTGCTCCAAAGGCAACACTTCTTTTGGAATAACTGTGTGATTCTCTCACATCCAATGTATTCAGCTATTGGCTGTGCAAATATAATTGAAAATGTGGAAACCACCAAAATCTGAGGGTCACATGCAAGATTGTGTTTTGTTTTGTTTTCTGTGTTTTTGTTTGTTTTCCATGAGGAAGAAAATGTGAGTATCCTCCAGAATAAAAAAAAAAAAAAAAGAAAAGAAACACTTCCTTTTAACATATCTCCCTTTAAAGAGCTACTTAAATAGAGTGCTGAGTAGTGCACTTACATATGTAGCTCTTTCTAATTATTGTAACTTTATGAATATTTTGGTGCATTAAGATAAAATCTAAAGAATTTAGTCAAATCCCAAGTATGTGATTAAGTTTATTCACAACCTAAAGGTAACTCTCTCCCTAGCTGGAGTATAAATACCTGAGCACAGTAAACAGGCTAACTTAGCACCTCAGGAAAATGCCTTAAAAAAAACAAACAAACAAAAAAAAAAACACACACAAAGAGTAGTCTGGGCGGCTCATCCATATTTACAGAGAATTTTTTGGGACCCAAGAAGTGATTAGTTAGAATAAGAATGAGTAAGCAACAATGTCAAGGCAACAATCACAGCCCTTCTAATTGTCTTTCAGTGTTTTTTTTTTGTTGTTGTTGTTGTTTTGTTTTGTTTTGTTTTTATTGGTTTGAAGTTATTTTTTTTTTCCAGGAGTTCTTTTTATTTTAAAGTATAGATGGTGAGTGCTTACAATTATTTGGTAAAATTTCACCATTTGCCATCCTGGAGTTGGATCACAACATAATATTAGTTTGATGGTGATGAACTCCTTTACGTGTGTGTGTGTGTGTGTGTGTGTGTGTGTGTGTGTGTGTGTGTGTAAGCTCTTTATCTGTCCTTTGATTCTAAATGATAGCTTTGCTGGGAAGAGTAATCTTGGTTGTAGATCCTTGCTTTTCATCACTTTGAATATTTACTGCCCCTACTTTCTGGCCTGCAAAGTTTCTGTTGAGAAATCCAATTTCTTCTACTTTTGAAAATAAATGAGTGCATTATAATTCAACACTAGCATCTGTGTTATCTAAATAGTTTTGTGCAGAGACCAACTCCAGTTTCCAAAGTCAATCAATTCTCTTTTCTAAGGTTTTAATGAAGATGTTTAATAACACCTGACTTTGTATTCTGGCAGTGCTGATTCTGACTCATATTCTTTGACATTTTATCAGTGAGATTGATTTATTCATTGCCCTTTGGTCTTATTTTGTAGCCTGGAAAGTTATTTTCCTTCTCTTTAACAACATATTCCAAACTAAGCCCTTTTAAATTAGTTTATGGAATCAAATTTCATGAAACATATTTACTAAAGGTCACATATGAAAATATTCTAGAATTTCTTCCACTACTAATTCGTATTTCTATTCAGAAAAACTTGGTTAGGATAATTTCTGTATAAAACAGACATGCAGCTTATTGTCCAAGATACACATTTAACTGTTTTTCTATATTTTAAATTTTAGAACATCAGATGCACCAAAAACTAATTTCCAAATGTCGTTTTCCCAGAATTTATGAAAATCTACCTTATATTTACCTCATCACCTTTGATATGAGAAATATCTATAAACTTTTCCAAATAGATTTGGAAATTTACCTAATAAATTTTATTTATTTAAAATGAAAAATAAGGAATCATCCCAAAATAGATCATGTTTAGTGAACTTGTAACTGCAGTTTGAGTATGTTGTTTGCTTTGGATTAATTTTCTCTAATTTTCCCAGAAAGATGTTGCCCTTAGCCATCCAGAGGTATCCAAGGTGAGGGAGATTTTCATTTGTCAGATGCCTCCATTTATATAGTTTCTAGGTATTGAATGAAGACTAAGACCTGCCTTATTAAATGTGTAAGCCCTTTGGGTTAAAAAAAAAAAGACATCTGAAGGCCAATGTTAGATTAAATGTATAAAATGAATGTTATGTGGGAGGAAAAGGACTTGGAGGTTTTTCAGTGCCCTCTGCTTAATTTATTATACCCTCATTAATGCAGAAGATAACTTTCTAGAGGCAACTAATTCAATAAGCAGCAACTAATTTAATAAACAGATAATAGGTCCTGTGGTGGGAATAAGTTTGCTTTCAGAAGCAAACTATCTATCTATCAATAGATAGATAGATAGATAGATAGATAGATAGGTAGATAGAGACATAGATATAAAAGTTTGACCATCCAACTAGTAGCTATGATGCACACTGACCACCAGGGGGGCAGACGCTCAACACAGGAGCAGAAACCACAGGGATGGAAACATGGAACAGACTGATGAATCTCAGAGGGAAGGGGGAGGAAGGAGGGCGGGAAGAGATTAACCAAAGATCTTATATGCATACTAGAGGCTGGGTGCAATCCGTGCACTGGTGGGGTCCCTCAGCCTGGCCTGCGCCCTCTCGCAAACTGGGACCCGGGTTTCAGCCCAATCCCCACAGACCAGACCGAGGGACCCCTCTAGTCCTAGATAGGAAAGTCAAGGACACTATCAATTTTGGAGAAATACAGGCTTGATTTAAATAATTTTTCAGGAAGTCATAGGCAGCTAAATGACAGTTGAACCACAACCAAGACATAAAACAGACCTGGTGGTAGAGGAAATGGCAGCTTCTCTGTAATTTTTCCTAAAGGTCATCAGATCTTGTTCTCTATAAAATATATATATATATATATATATAAAGCAAAGTGAGGCCAAGTAGGATATCAAGGGAGGCAATGACATCAGCATAAAATAATGAAGATAGCAATATCAGAGACCCTAAGTTTGATCACCAAATTTGTCATTTATATCAGTCATGACACTTAGACATTTTGAGCTTCACTTCCTTAAAAGAAAAATAGTAAAATCTAACTCATAAAGTGACAATGAAAATTAAGTTGAATAGTACATAGGAAAGTTCCCTGTAACAAATATTAGTTCCTTATAACAAATTCAAACATTGATTGTAATTTAATTTGCTTGAATAAAATAAGGAAAGAGCAAGCCACCACTTTTAACAGTATTTGGAATTAGTTTCCTCTTAAGTGGCCCAAGGTAGATATACAAATGGGTAGAGAGATGTGTGTGTATGATTTTCTCTATTAAAATATAAACTATACTAGTGGCCCTATGGACGAAATTCATGCATGGAGG
Source organism: Myotis nattereri (assembly GCF_964212035.1). Classification (NCBI taxonomy): domain Eukaryota; kingdom Metazoa; phylum Chordata; class Mammalia; order Chiroptera; family Vespertilionidae; genus Myotis; species Myotis nattereri. Next base: position 32,741,996 of record NC_138085.1, read on the forward strand.
GGTGGGGGTGTGCCTCAGCCCAGCCTGCACCCTCTCCAATCTGGGACCCCTCGAAGGATGTCCTACTGCTGGTTTACAGGGATCGGGCCTAAACTGGTAGTTGGAGATCCCTCTCACAATCCAGGACTGCTGGATCCTAACTGCTCACCTGACCAGCCTGGGTGAGGGGCTGATGGCTGTTTGCAGGCTGATCACAGCCCCTTCATGGTGGAGGGGTCCCACTGGGGTGCCAGGTCATCTGGGTGAGGGGCTGATGGCTGTTTGCAGGCTGGACAAGCTCCCCAGTGGGGACCCTCACCCCATGGGGGTGTGGCCAGCCTGGGTGAGGGGCAGAGGACTGTTTTCAGGCTAAGCACACCTCCTTCAGGGTGCGGGTCCCCACTGGGCTGCCTGGCCAGCCTGGGTGAGTAGCTGATGGCTGTTTGCAGAATGACCAAGCCCCTCCTTTTTTTTTTTTTTTTAAAACCTCTGTGAGCAGAGGCCAGGCCTGCTGGAAGCAGGTATCTGGGATTCATTTGTCTTCTATAATTGAAACTTTGTAGCCTTGAGCAGAGGCCACGGGCCTATGGGAAGTTTGGCTTCCTCCATCACCGGGGCAACCCAAGCCTCCTGCTTGCTCCAGCTCTGCGGCACCCAGCCACAATCTTGGTTGGGCTAATTTGCATAGCCACTCTGATTGGCTGGTGGGTGTGGCTTGTGGGCATAGCAGAGGTGCAGTCAATTTGCATGTTTCTCTTTTATTAGGTAGGCTGAGAGCTTAAAGATTAGATTTACATAAAATTTTTCTTAACCTCCACATATCTACTGGGAGTCCAAGGCTTTCTATAGATTTTTTGAAATCCCCAGAGGCTTACATGCTCTGATTTTCATTACCTTTCCTTGCTTAGTCTCATTCTCACTAAGGTTTCACTTCTAGTGCCTGGGTCCATTTGGACAATAGGCCCCTCAAGAGCACCAACTCATGGTATGAGAGTGCTTAGTACACTTGACTGATATCAGGCTGCATTTGAAAAATACTTTAATTTTAATATTAGATGCAAGTTATCTTTAAGTCACTGCCAGGAATGTAATTTCTCCTTGACATTTTTTTTTTTTCTAGCAACCCTTGCCCCACCACCCCTCTTACATGTTGCTTAACTTTCTTTTGTCTCCCTTTTAGTTCTTTCTAACCCAATATCCAGGTAATTTTCTTAGTTCTGAAGTTTTGCTGCTTCATTCCAAACCATGCCTTAGGATCTCATGTTTTCCATTTAAAATGACCTGTCAGCATATTAAAAAAAAAATTCAGAAAATGTTATATGAATCCCTTTAAGGTAAGGATATTTTAGTCAGTTGTGAATCTTATTATACTTTTTTTTAACTTTGCTATTAAGTATTTATTAAGTATGTGATCTCTGTATAAAAATGTAGTATTAGTTTTAACCCTTGTTCTTTACTCTTCACAGATTTTTAATTTTTGAGAAGTAAAATGTTAATCATATTTGTCTACATCCTGTTAACTTGTGCTAAGTATTCTCAACATTCAAAGTGACCTTCGGGGATAAAAATGTGTGTTATTTATTGGGGTGACACTGGTTAACAAAGTTATATAGGTCGCAGGTGCACATGTTATAATATATCATCTGTATATTGTATTGTGTGTTTACCATCCCAAGTCAAGTCTCCTTCCATCACCATTTAAAATGTGTGTTGTTGCCATAGCAGGTATCTCAGTGGTTAGAGCATTAGCTCCTGGACTGAAGGGTTGCAGGTTCAATTCTAGTCAAGGGCACATACTTTGGTAACAGACTGGATCCCTGGCCCTGGTTGGGAAGCACGCGGGAGGCAACCAACTGATATGTCTCTCTCACATCGATGCTTCTCTCTCTCTGTCTTTTCCTCACCCTTCTACTCTCTCTAAAAATCAATGGAAAAAAGTATACTCAGGTGAGGATTAATAAAACATAGAATGTGGGTTGTCACCTTAGGCATTTGTTTTCTTGTTGCTCTAAGTTGGTTTTATAATCTTATGATCATAACTTCCAATCATAAAGAACTTTTCTTCTTGAAAATCTCTCACTAGCATATCTGTATTGTCTTGCAGTTTGCTTTTCTTATGCTAAAATTTTATGCCACAATTGCTTTCATTATATCTTTGAATGTTTTCTTTTGTACATATTTATAGAATTAATATATGTTATGACTTTGCTTTTTAGCATACTAATTTCATATCTTGATCTATCATCTCTATCTTTTTATCTAGTTGTTATAAAGTGGGCACAAATTTGTTGAGTTCTTATTGCAGCCCTCAATAATATGTTAGCTTATTTATATAACTTTGAGTAGTAACACTACGTGAGCTTAAAGTGTAGTTTATTCATATTCACTTGAATTCACTTTCCTATCTCTACCTGAGTGCCATAAATAAAAAGAGCTTGACAGTCCCAGCACAAACCTTGCCTCAATCCTTCACCAGCAGTATAACTTTTGACAATTTATCTGATCTGCTAAACTTCAAAATCATAATATCTACATTGGAGGCGTGAGGTTATGGTGCACCTGGTTCTAAAAACAGTTTGTTTCCTTTCTAGTCTTTAGCTTATCTTTTTCCTTTCCTTTCTTCTTCGGCTCTTCATTCCCTTTCCCTATAAACTTTTTCTTCAACTTTTGAAAATTTTCTCAAGGCAACTCCCTCTGGAAACAACTTAAACCATCTAAAAGTACTTTCTGGAACTCATGTTCTACCTAATTCTTGATTATAAATAGGATTTAGTGTCTTCTTTGTTTCATATTTCTAAATTATTACTTTACAGTAAGATTATATACTCATTAAAGTCAGAAATTTCTTGATATGCAATTACCATAGATGTCATTATAGTATCCTATGTATGTCAAGGGCTATATGTTGAAAATATTTAGTAAATATTTTTATTGATTTTGTTTGTATTTACTTTGAAAATATACTATTATGATATCATCCAATGCAGAAAATTAATTTAATTGGTAGTACTCACTAGAAAAGTTGCATCAGGATCTTTGGCTTGGGTATATGGGCCATTTCTTATTTTCTCTGAACTGAGAAAAATAAATTGTGTCATGGGGAACAAGTCCTCTCCAAATTAAAGAACAACAGCTTAATGTACTGGATAATAATAGCAGCAAGTTTAGTACATTTTAAAATATACAATCCCTTGAAATTATGAGAGTTTGGTCCACAATTTGACAGGCACATAACTATTTCATGATTTTTGATAATTCTTTCTTGGGCTCTGTCTTCACAGACAAAATAAAGATGAGAATTGAGATAATTAGTCTAACTGCTTTCTTATACAAAAGTATGGCATAATTGCTACTGCAAAAAATAAACTTGTTAAACCTGAACTTGAACTGTTGACTTTGAATACTGACAGGAAACAGTTTCCCTAATATCAACTGTCAGGTCCCTATGACATCATGGACAACTTTATATGTAAACAAGTACACCATAAATTCTGATTGTGTTGGGGTAAATTATTCTTATTGCCTCATGTTTCTTCCCCACCCATTAAATAATAATAACTTTAACATTTAAAAATGTTATTTTATGATGACATCAAGTGAAATTTGGTATAGTTTGGATCACATTCAAAATTTCTGGGGTGTGACTTGTTGCCTAAATAAGCAATCACAAAGTAACCCTTAGAGTTAATGATCTCCATATTTGTTTGTAACTTACTTTACAAGCCTAATTCCTTATCTTAATTCATACCAAATAGTCTAGTCCTGCTCTGAATGTGCACAACATTCCTTTTTCTATCCTTTTACATCACAGAGTGCCCTGTATAAGTCAGGTCTAAATGAATATCTTCCTTATTAAACTCCAAGTTTCCCAGAGCTTATATTTTTCAAGTCAATGGCCAACAGCGGGTAATACACAAAGCAAGCCCAGCTGTGGTTTGTGCTTTAGCGTAACTAGTATCCCATCCACATATTCCAGGTACTTCTAGCCTTCCCAGGCACTATTTGTTTATATGGATCTGCCATAGCATTTGTTACTGTTGGTTTGAGTTTGTTCCTTAAGAAGAATGACTAGGTGAAATGTGCTTACATTTAACAGAGCGAGTGGGATTGTCTTGAGAAAGGAGGAAAATAGTACACATCTTGTGAGATGATACAACAGTTGATCATGAACAAAAGAGCTGTATAAATGCTCAGTAACAACTGCTGACTGCTGGGAGGTGAGCTTCAGTACTCTTAGATAGAAACAAAATCTATTGAAAACACAACAGATACTGCCTCTGTACCCACAGGAAGAAGTGTTCTGTGGAAATCTGGATTATAATTGTTTTAAAATTACTATTTTCCCAAATTGTAGTTCTGCTATAATCAGCTCTTCCCCCCCAACTACCCTACAAAGGCATATATTTCTACACTATTATTAAACTTTAACCTTTCTTTGGCATATCATCTCTGTTCCTTCCTATAATCAAATTTCTCTCATCCTTCAGGGCTCAGCGACTATGAACTTTACAAAAAGCTTTTCCTAGCAATCTATTTCTGCTCATAATCATCAACCCTTATTCATTATTATTTCCATAGTATTTGCTTTAACTGCATTGGTTTTTGAAACCTGTTCATCTTGAATAGATTGCAGACTTCTCTTCGGTTAGATCGTCACCTACTTTGGAGAATGTCTTTAATCTATTGCAGGGCTCATGCAGCAAGTCAGGGCTCCACATGCTTTAATGGAGTGGAAGCCCTACAGTTATTGTTCTCATTGAACCCTGGATTCATCAATTGCTACCCGAAGCTGGCACAAGGTGTTAATCTCTCTTTACCTCATTAGCACAGTGAATATAACTTTACCTCCCTCGCATATTTTTTATAAATACTGCATAAGTTTTTCCAGATAAACATTTAAAGAGGGCTTGGCATGTGACAGAAGAGGTATAAACTCTACTTTTTTCTTATTGATTTTACCTACATTATTTACTAACAAATAAGGTCATTACACAGGAAATGTATGCTGTGCAAGAACCTACATATCTGAAGGAACAACCTTAAGAATCAAAAATTCTGCAAAGGCATTTATAACCCAGAAATGCATATCTTAATTTTTGTGGAAGTTAGGAGTACAAAGAAGTTTGTAGTATAAAAGCTGAGATAAGACTGAATGGGTTCAAAAACCAGCTCTATTCATGACTTTTGCCCAGAAAAGTGACCTATGAGCAATTTCAGAAATATGCAGAAGTAGCTGGAATAGTATAACTCCCATCTACCAATTTGAACTTCACGTTGACTTTGCAATAATAGTCTATCAAATAACACCCATCAAGAAAAATTCTAGCTAGCAGCACATTAAAATCAGAGAGCTGCAACACAGATTTTAAAAAAGGTCAAAGGCCCTAAGACACATCTACAAAGGCATACAAATAGAAAATAAGTGTATGGAAATATGCTTCACATCATCTGCCATTAGGCAAATGCAAATTAAAACAGTAATATGCCGGAAACCAATTCCAGCATGACAGCAGGGCTGCATCTGGGAATGGCTGAAGGCATTTCCCCAAACCTGAATAGGATACATTAAATTGATTGTGGCTGCCAGACAGCTAAAAAGGCATCTTAATCTACATGTTATTGCCTCCTACTGGCCAAACACCTGAACAGCCGTAGGCTAATTCCCCCATTCTGACAATGGACTCTGTACCAAACCCTGACCCTTTGAAGTGTATATCTTTGCCTCGACTCAGGACAAATTGCGTTAATAAAAAACATGGAGTTCTGGGATGAGGAGAACCTAAGACCTGAGAATTTAGATCTTGGACCTTAGCTCCTTTAGCTAAGCTCCTCTGACCCCCAAATGCCTTTCAAAATTATATTTCATCTCTGTATTCTTATTTAAAATCTACTCACAGCCTTCTCCAGATTTCCTGAACCCTTCTTGATGCTGGAACAAGAACCCTGGCAGTAATACTATTAATATCCATGGCTGGTATATCTAAATGGTTAGAGCATCGAAGCAAGCATGGAAGTGTTACAGGTTTGATTCCTGGTAAAGGACAGGTATCTGGGTTGCAGGTTCCATCCCTGCCCTGGTCAGGACAAGTGCAGGAGGCAATCAATCTGTGTGTCTCTCTCACATCTCTCTCTCTCTCTCTCCCACTTCCCATTCCTCCCTTCCACTTTCCCTAAAAGTCAATGAAAACACATATCCTCCAGTAAGGATTACCAACAGCAACAACAACAAAATACCAATAAGTACATTCCACTAAAAGGCTAGTGGGAATGGCTAACATCAAGGACACTGACACCACCAAATGCTCTCAGTGATGTGGAGCCATAGGAACTATCATTCATTGTTGGTTGAATGCAAAAGGAACAGCCCCTTTGGCAGGCAGTTGGGCAAAGTTTTTCACAAAACTAAACATACTCATACCATACTATATAGCAATTGTTCTTCTTGTCATTTACCCAAAGGGTTTGAAATTTATAGCCCCACAAAAATATACACATGGATATTTATTCAGAATTGCCAGACTTGGAAGAAATGCAGATATCCTACAGAAAGTGAACATGCAAAGTGTGGTATAGCCACAGGAATATTTTTCAGCGCTAAAAAGAAATGAGCTAACAATCAATGAAAAGACATGGAGGGACCTTTAGTGCATATCACTAAGTGATCATAGCCAACCTGAAAGGGCTACATACTGTATAATTCCAGAATAATCAAACTATGGAGAAAATAAAGACAGGTTTTGCCAGGAGTTGAGGAAGGAGAGGGATGAATAAGCAGAGCTCAGAGGGTTTCCAGGGCAGAGAAAATACTCTACATAACACCATAATACTGGACACCTGCCATTTAACTTTATTCAAGCCCATAGAACATAGAACACCTAGGGTAAGCCACAATGTAAACTATGGACTCGGGGTGATTAAGATGTAAATGTGCAGGTTCACCAACTGTAACAAACCTAATACTCCGGCGGTGGAAGATGTTAATAATGGGGGAGGTGTGGGATATATGGAAATCTCTGTACTTTCCCAATTTTTCTATAAACAAAAAGTTTCTCTAAAAGTTTTATGTTAATAAAAAACAAATCAGAGGACTATATGGATTCAAAGTGAAATATTATTTTACTTACTAGAGGTCCAGTGCATGAAATTCATGCGGGGGGCGGAGGGGGGGAGGGGTGTCCCTCAGGTGGCCTGCGCCCTCTCATGATCCATAATCCGGGACCCCTTGGGTAGGGTCCCTAGGCCTGGCCGGTGATCAGGGCCTATGGGGGCTTTTCTTCCCCTGGCCGCCAGCAGCTAGCCCTGCCCCCACTGCTGCCACTGCCTGCCATCTGTGTGGCATTGCCCATCCTCCCCCGCCACTGGGAAACAGTCATGGGGTATGATTGCTTTGCTGGCCTGGGCCTCCCTCTGTGGGGGTGATGACTATCTGGCCCCACACACCCACCACAATGTCACTGGCTGGTGGCCTGGGCCTCCTTTTATGGGGCAATGGATCGCAAGGGCCCCAGATCAATCACCCCGCAGAGGGAGGCCCCACCCACCTGCCACAGGGCCGCCAGCAGCCTGGGCCTCCCTCTGCAGGGCGATCGTGGGGCAATGACAAGGGCCCCCAGACCAATCTCATCGCACACTCCTTGGTTGGCCTAGCACCAATGAGTGTCATAAAACGGTTGTCCGGAAGGTCGTCTGGACAGTTGTTCTGCTGTTTGGTAGTTTGGTCAATTTGCATATTATACTTTTATTATTATAGATGGAGCAAGTCTCTTAAACTAGTATTCCAGGAATATCATTTACCTCTTTTGGGCAAAGTCATTTAGCTACCAGTTGTTTGGAGAGAAAAGGGGAAAAAAGAAAAAGGAAAGGAAAGAAAAACAAAAAACCTCCAAACAAACAAAAACAACATGGTAAGTTCCAAGGTTACTACAGCAAACAAGAGTGAATGAGCAGATTATAAGATCTATCATTTTCTGGTTTCAAGTTTTAGTCTTTCTGGTCTTCTACACCTCCTGTATCTCCAGCTATTATTTTCAACAATGAGAATATTTAAATGAAATTGTGACCATGAAATGCCTGATAATTTGGCTAGATGAAAGCAGAAAAAGGAGCTCAGAAAATGTGAAATCTTTTTTATGATAAGCATGACAATATAGACATACTTTGGTATCAAAAGTATTTAATTAGTTAGAACTTCCCACTACTTGATCATTTTCACTTAAGAAACATCAACAGACATTTTAATAGTCACAGGTCACAGTGGCTCCTGAGAACCGGAAATGTGGTGAGTGTGACTGAGAAACTTAATTTTTAATATTGCTTAACTTTAGTTTGTTCAAATTTAAAATATAAAACTAGATTTAATTATTGGAAATCACTTAAGCATGTTTGGAATGACTTGGTCATGTGAATTTATATTTGTAATTATAAATTTCATAGAATCAAATACAGGTCAAGAATTCCCAATAAAAATGGAATGTCTAGATTTAAATACATTCTAAGTGAAATATCTCATTAATAATTGTTATTTAATTAAATGTTAGAATAATAATTTGAATATATTTAATAAATAAAGTGTTACAATAATTTCACCTGTTTATTTTTTTCTTGCTTTCTGTTTGGCTACTAGGAAATTTCAAATTATCTATATGGCTTGCATCACTATTTCTATTGAACAGTGGTGCCCGGACAATATTACAATATAATTGCAAATAGAGTGTGTCAGGATCTCCCTCTCATCTTCCTTCTCACTGAGGTTTTTCCTCTACAGTTGAAATTATCCCTGAATTTTTAGGAAAAATTATTTTTCCATTAAAGACTATGTCATCAAACCCAATATGTAGCTGAAATACCCCATTTACTTAAAACACTCAAAAGCAGATACATCAGGTATACTTTTGGTTAATTTATAACCTGAATGTTTTAAGGATAGGCTTTAAATATTGTTGACATTCAATCTGAGGAAAAATGGTGATGCTAACAATTGGGTTCAAGTCTCTTTCTTCTACATTAGTTCCTTCCCTCATGGAAGCAGACCTATTTCAATTTGGAGGTAATACAGTGTTTAAGGATCCCTTCTCTGTATTGCCTGCTTTGAGGCATTTTGTTTAAACAACACCTTAAACATCACTGTTTTTAGTGTGTAGATTTCAAAAATTTGATTTTTTAACTATAATGAATTTTTGGCATATTTGTTATTTTAAGAACAGTCGAGTCCATCCTGATCCCAATTCTTTTTTTTCTTTTCCCCAAATGACATTTTAAGTGGAAACATGATGATAAATATCAGATAAAAGCAAAACTCTGCAAGGGCTCTATCAAAGTGCTGAAAAGTTAGCAGTCCCCAACCCCTGCCTGTCCTTTACAGCTGCTGTGTGGGCCCCTCGCAGACCTCTCTGGAAATGAGGAAACACAGTGTTAACATTTTCTATAGCGCGAGGATGCATGTCTGAAAGTGTGAAAATTTTAGATTCAAAATAAGTATTGGTCACAGACGAGCTATGCAAATTTAGGCTGCCAGTTAAACCATGAGAGACTTTCATCAAGTATTAAACAAAAGCCGATAATAGTTATTTCAAGGGAATGTTCATATTTTTTCTGGAATATATACACCAATGTTCTTACTTTACCTTCTATACCTTGACTTACTTATAAATCTATATTTATCTATCTCTGCCAATCTCATACACTATCATACACTCTACACTGCTCCCAGAGCAGTCTATCTAAAATGCAAATTTATTCATGTCACTATTCCTGCCTGTCAGAGGAAAAATAACCAAACTTAGCTCAGCAAATAAAGTAATCCATGAGGTGCACCCTAACACCCTTTAGCTCCTGTGATGTCCTGCTTTGCACTGTGTGCCCTCAGAACACTGAACAGAATAAATGCTGCGTGCCTCAGTGCTTAATCTCAAGCCACGCCCTTTGCCCACCACACCCTTGGCTTTCCAAATATGCGCAGCCATTGAAACACGACGATGCAGACAAACGCTACCTTAGTCAGGAATAATTTGTTTGCAAATTAACAACCAAAACAAACAAACAAAGATTTACTCAAAGTGGTGTCATATGAGGATGACTTATTTCCAGGATGTAGGAGTATTTTACAAGTCCAAAGGAGAAACGTCAAACTGAAATACATGAAACTTATTTTTCACTATTTCCCCCTCTGCCTGTCGTGTTTTTGTTTGTTTGTTTTGTTTTGTTTGTTTGTTTTCTGCTTGTTTTTTCCTGATTTCAAAAAGATGCTTATGGTTGGTGTCAACAGCTCCTGAGTCCGTGATGGCATAGAGGCCCAGGACCTACTATTAACTATCTAGGTCTCTCTGAGTCCCAGGTCAACAGATCCAAAGGTAACCTGTTTGAGTTGACTGGGCTAAGGAATTTAAGCTTTTTGTTGAGAAGGTAGAAAAATTATCCATGTATGAAATTTTTTAAAATATATTTTTGTTGATTTCAGGAAGAAAGGAGAGGAAGAGAGAGAAAAAAAAAACACATCAATGATGAGAGAGAATAATTGATTGCCTACCTTCTGCACAGCCCCCTCCCTCTATCCCCACCCACTGGGGATCGAGCCTGCAAACCAGGCATGTTCCCTGATCTGGAATTGAAGCAAGACCGCCTGGTTCATAGGTCAATGACCAACCACTTGAGCCACGCCTGCCAGGCCACATATGACATTTTTAACAGAAAAATTACTAGCATATCTAGAATATTATGCCTTCCTCATAGAAGAGAGTAATGGTTTACAATATTTATTATGGATATCATTCTCCAGTTATCTTGAATCTGCTTATTAGAACTTTGGAAATATACACAATTAATAATCTATGCCACATATTTGTAAGCACTTTTAATTTTTTTGAAAGCCTCACATTTAATGAATAACATTAAAGTTGTGTTGTGTTTTGTTTTGTTTTCTTCTAAATGTAACGACTATACACAGAAATGGTTAAGTAGCTACTATATATACACCCAGTCCTCCAAACAGCATGGACAGGGAGTCAGACCACATTTTCAGGCCCCCAAAAATGAGCTTTATATTTAGAGAGGTTAAGTACTTGTTCAGGTACTCCCATTTAGTAAGCAGCACAGCTGAAAGCCACACATCAATCTATGATTTCTATGCTTTCTTTGAATAATGTAACCACTCTCCTTATCAATGAGAGTGTGACCTTTAATCTCCGACAGTACTATTGTTCTGTAATAGTACATTCCTAAAGACTTATGAAAAATAGAATAAAATGATAATAATATCTGAATAACAAATACTTATAGAATGCTTGTCCTTGCTTGTCACTCTTTAAGCATTTATAGATACTAACTCATTTATCCTCACCATACATCAAAGGGCAGCTTCCATTACTGTCTGCTGAGCAGGAAAGTAAATCAACTCAGAGTGGATCACAGCCAAGAAATGGAAAATCACACAGTAGATATCCAAGTAATCCGCAGGCTAGATGGTCTTCACTGTAAAAACTTTTTAAGTTTATTTAAGAAATATAAACTTGTGTCCATAAGCAGAAGTGCTATGGATGGTGTTCACAATGATTGAAATAGAGAATGAGAGCTTTTACAGAGACCTATTATCATCGCTTTTCTAAAAACACCCACCTTCCCAGGACACTCACCCACCCCCACCCCCAAGGAGAGTTCTCTGGGCACCAAGATCCACTGGTCAGAGTATAGAGATAACCTCAGACGTGGATTTGTCACTCTATCTTAGCTCATGTCCCTGAGTGTTTAAATGATATAATTAACCATCCTGGCTTAAATCCTGTATTCATCTGGCAAGTTTTAATTAGGCTATATTTTCCCATGCAGATTTTATCAGCACCAAATGACTGCGATGCTAAGAAAGATTAAATGTATTTTCTCAGAAATTCTATTTATAATTTCAGATTAACAAATTGTCATTAGTGAAACACAAGAGTACATTAACACATTGTCATTGCTAATGTCAGTTAATGATTCTTATTTTTCGTGTGTTGTCAAATTGGACTTTGATATTCTAATGACAGAGGCTGGCTATGGTGATTTATGAGAGACACTTCACCAAAGCCCTGTTTAACAGTGTGAGAAATTTGAGTCATTTTCCTATCTACTAAAAAAGTACACTAAACTTTGTCCATACTTTTTTGGAAATCTCCCCTCTACCCATTGATTCTTGCAATTTTCCATTGCCATTTTAGTGGCTCAGACCCTCAATAACTAGTATTATGTATTATGTTTTTTATTATTGTTTTTTAATCCTCACCTGGGGATATTTTTCCATTACTTTTTAGAGAGAGTGGAAGAGACAGGGAAAGACCATGTGAGAGAAACACATCGATTGGTTGCCTTCTGCATGGACCCCTACCAGGGCCTGGGCCAGGAAGAAGCCTGCAACCGAGGTATGTGCCCTTGACTGGAATCAAACCCAGGACCTTTTCAGTCTGCAGGCCAATGCTCTATCCACTGAGCCAAACGAGTTAGGGTAATAACTGCTATTATAGGTGTGACGATAAGATCTTCTCTGTTCTCTGAAATCAGCCTTTCTTTCTTCTATCACACCACTTTGAAATTAAACCTTTTAAAATATTAATCAGCCCCTTATCCTTGACAGCTCCCCATTTTCATTATGCTAAAATATAAAATCTTAATCAGTGTCCAGTCACTACTCAACAAAATCAATAGTGTCTAGATTACAGCTTGCATCTCAGAATTTATGAATATTTTGGCAAAATGGAATATTTAAATTATTTTATTAGTCAATTCAAAAAATATATATATAGGAAACAAACATCTGTGATCTTTACCACTCAGGCAAAGATATTTTTTCATATGTAATTATTTGTTACATAAAGGCAAAACTATCTATTTATCATCTATCTATCATCTATCTATAATTTTAAGAGAATGGAATCTGGAGAAAAAATTTCTGATTTTAAGTCCTGGCTTATCCATTTATTAATGGAACATTCTTACTTATTACCATTAATTTGTGAAAAATTTAAATGAATCAACATATGTTAATTCTTTAGAAGAATGTTTGCTACAATGTAAAGATGATGTCTTTAGGTCAGCTCTGGCCTATAGCTCAGGTGGTTAGAACATCCTCCAGATACACCAAGGTTGTGGATTGGATCCCCAGTCAGGGCACATACAAGAATCAACCAATGAATGCATAAATAAGTAGAACAACATCTTTCTCTCTCTCTCTCTCTCTCTCTCTCTCTCCCTTGCCTCTCTCTAAAAATAAATAAATAATAAATATATATTTTTAAAAGTCTTTATGTCATTACAAATGCCTAAAATAACTTTCTTCCATATAGTAGGTAATTGTTATAATAAAAATATTTATTGCGGTCTTATACACTGTCATTATTCTAAATATTTTGTGCATACTAGGTTATTTAATTCTCAAAAACAACCCCATGTTATAAATACAATCATTATGCCAGTTGTACAGATCAAGAAAATAAGACCCAACATCTTGAAGTAAGTTGGCTAAACTTCCGTGAGCAGCTAATGACAAAGCTCTAGAGTCTGACTGTTCCATCAAAGTGACACTGCCTTTTGGGAAAGAGTACCAAAAAGCATTCAGAAGTTATTCAGCTGACCTTCTGTCTATGTTGTAGCAAAATACTCTGTTCTGTTGACATGAATGACTGTTAAGGTAGGGAGATATATATATATCTAGTACATATTTTTTACTGTTTTCACATTTCCAATATGATAAATTCTCTTACTGCTGCCCAGGCTGCAGCTTTTAAGAAAAAATAAATATATTTTCAGTATTTCTAAATATTTTTGCTTCTGTCAAAGGAATACATTTCTAAAACATTTAAATAGAAAATAAATAAATTTGTAAAAGACCATTACCTCTAATAAAGGTGATATAGCCCATCCCTCCCTTTATATCTCAGACCACTTTGCTTTTCACTCTCCATTGTGTGGAGTATTTATCGCCACCATGGGAGATGCCATTCTAAGGGGTATCCCTACATCTAAACTCCAGGAGTGACGCCCCACATACAGAGTTCAGGGAACTCTGCCATCAGAGGGCGCGGTGGGCAGAAGAGGGAAAGGACCTGGGTTCTAATGGTGCTTTTTCTTTCCCAAGTCACCATCTAGCAACGTTAAAAAATAGGCACTTTATTGATAACATTGTTATGAATAAAATGCAGTAATGATCCAGAATCTTAAACCACCAAAGAGGAAAGAAAATGGATACTAAGATAGAAAACAAAAGCATATAAAATAAAATATGCATCATATAGCCTGGTTACCTGGATCTTGTTTAAGGATAATGTGGAAAGCTGTCTACTTCATGCTGTCAACTCCTTAATCTGGAAGTCATGGGTAAAAACTATCTTATCACTCTAAAAGAGTTCAACAATTATTGGCTCTTACTCTCCAATTTCCATGATAGTTGCTAATAATGCTGTATTATGTTTTTTTCTTTGAGGTTTCATTGCCAACAGCAAAATCTGTTGCGTTAAAAAAATTAGAGCAGTGAAAATACTCTGTGTGATACTGTAATGATGGATACATGTACTATACATTTGTCCAAATGCGGGAGGCAACCAATCCATGTGTCTCTCTCACATCTATGTTTCTCTCTCTCTCCCTCTCTCTCTCTCCCTCCCTTCCCTCTCTCTAAAAATCAATGGGAAAATATCCTGGGGTGAGGATTAACTAAACAGAAAACAAAAACAAAAACACGATTTGAGAGGGGCAGTTGTATCCTAGTATCTGGAGAATGTTAAGTTTATTACAGATAATATTCATGGAGTTGTTGTTTTTTCCCTGCAGTAGAGGCTGTGCAATAATGGAAGGTTTTATAGAATGATATATAAGGCATGTATCAGAGATTTTTAAATGTATTTTTTTTTAATTTAGAGGCATTTTCTTCTTGTGAATTAAAGGGTAAAATGGAAATAGGGGGTTATGCTGTTCCTTGGAAGATCTTCATTAAACAACTGACCAATTTATCCCTCTTCCGTTTTTCAGCTAGGGCTGGACAATTGTGTTTAAAAGGACAGTGACCTTTAAGCTTGTGTTTTGAATAATATCCACCGGAGATTCGTGTCTTTCCAGAACCTAGACAGTGACCTCATTTAGAAATGCGATTTTAAAAATCTCATTAGAAAGTTAAGGGAGAGTTGAATACAGAGACACGCAGAGAAAAGGTCACATGGAAACAAAGGCAAAAATGAAAATGTATGTTGCCACAAGCCAAAGAACTCCAATGATTCTAGAAAATTCCAGAACCTAAGAGAGAGGCATATAACAAATTCTCCCTCAGAGTCCCCAGAAGAAATCAAGTCTGCTGATACCTAAATTTGAAATCTGATCTCTAGAACTATGAGAGAATAAATTTGTGTTGTTTTAAGCCTTCCAGTTCATACAAATTTGTTACAGCAGAACTAGGAAACAAATGTCCTGCATAAAGCTATACATGTCCCTTTATGAAGAGGGTACCTTTCAGGATTTAATAATTAGATAGCAAGTATCTAGCCTTTTTAGTTTTAAGGCCATGTGTTTATTCTGAATCTTCACTGCCTTTTGTTTTGATTACTCTTGTGAATTTGAAATGATCAAATAAGTGATTTGTAATGGAGATATGTCTCATTCTCTTATCTTTTTATTTTGACTTGCATATTAATTCACTTATTTCTAGCTAAAGACTGTTCACAAAATATAAGGGACAGACTGTGGTCATAGATGCTACTCCTAAATGCTGTCTTAGCTGTTAAGGAGCCTGTCTATGAATTATTACAATCTATCTAACCTTTTCTTTGTTCTCTTGACTGAATTATAGTCTAATCAATTTTCACTGTAAAAATTTTGAAAATAGGCTCTAAAACTCCTTTTCGGACATCTATCATTTTTTAAAACTACTTTGCTTTCTACAAATTCATGGTTTATTAAGTTTTCTAGGTCACCCCCCCCCCGCCCTATCAAATTATTTCTATTGATGGTTCTTCTAATGAAAGAAAAACATAGATTGGGATCCCAAGATTATGTGCTGCTAAATTAATCCCCCTGCAAAATTCTGTTTACTGGTTTGGGCACTAGAACATTTTTAACAATGGCTCTCAGTTCACACCAAAACTATCCCTAAAAACCAACCTCAAATAGATTGTTCTCTTTTAAACAGTTAAGGCAGTAGAACACTTGGGTTTCCTGTTAACCAAAAGGAAAGGTAAGGGAGCTAAGAGCAGGAGGGAATGGAGGATATACACAGGAGAAGACAAAACATGAAGCAAAGGCAATGAAACTCAGGCTGTGATTAGGGAGGGTCTAAAGTAGAAATAGTTTTAGTTTCTCAAATTGTTATTTGCCCTGTGTGTAAGCTTTATTAAGGAAGAATATTTGAGTCTGCATTTATTTTGGAAGCATCTTTACTCCAATAAAAATTATAGACTATTGGAGATTTGAAATTTTTGAAATGTATCTCTTTTCATTCTAATGAGCCTCCTAAATGAATGTGTGCATGTGCAAATTTTTGAAATAACTACTCTAATTTTATAATTATTCTTTTATAATAGCATAAAGGAAGATAAGCAAATGAATTATAATTTTCATTCAAAAGCATTGGAGTCACAGGAGTCTGGCCCAATTTGAGCACAGACCTAGATCAGGATGAATTTAAGAATGTAAGCAATAGTCTGTTGAATATGTTGCTTGTGTTTCTTAGACCTCTACGCTAAAACATTTAGCCATCTCCAATTGAAGACCCATAAAATCTGCAATTCTTATTAGAAAGAAAGTTGGAGAGATCTTTGACTGAATAAGACAATATGAAATGACTGAAAACATTTCTCATCTTGTTTTGATCAATGACCCAAGAAAAACTTCTTCCTTATAAAGATGCCAGTTTGATGAGAAACTCTGACACTATCTACCCTCAGGGCCAGCTCTCCTAGACTTATCAGACCAATGTTCATTTTCTTTGTTATGAATTTTTTAAAAATTTACAACAAAGGTAAAAAAAAATGTAGACACAGAAAGAAATAGCAGTGCTGTTAGTAACAAGACATTTTTCAAGAAGAAGCGTTTTTGAATCTGATAAGTTATTCAAATAATTGCTAACATTGTTGGTTATTCCTAGAAAACCAAGTAAACTTATAATATGGGAGACTAATGAAGACAAATTAAATAACAAATCTAATGTAATCTACTTAACTATGTTACAACAGACCTCCCTGAGCAAGAGGCTCAGGGACACATGAGCTCTTCTAAACCAAGGGTGTTGACTTAAAGCTATAGCAGCGTGGCTGTCATAAAAGAGTGTTTGGAGAACCTGGAGGATCGGGATTGTCAAGTATCAGCTCACCAAAAAATCACTAGAATAGCCCCTTTGGTCAAGCATAGGTAAGCTTATTAGGCCTCTACAAAATCTTAATTGATCTCAGAAGGAGCAAGTGAGGGAAGTTATATTATTTTTAGACCCTGGGCTGGATGATTTTAAGGCAGGTCTTGCATGGTGGGGAATTGTTTGTGGTTGGGAAGATTTTATGATATAACAATTTTGAGTTGGTGGGAACAGTAAAGTCAGGGTCTTAAGAAAAGGCTTGATGAAAAGTTATTATTCTTTTTTTAATTTAAATTCTTTATTATTTAAAGTATTACATGAGTCTCCTTTTTCCCCCATTGACCTCTCCCCGGACACCCCCTATCCCCCAGCACATGCCCTCCCTGCCGCTACTGTCTGGGTCCGTTGGTTATGCTCATATGCATGCATACAAGTCCTTTGGTTGATCTCTTATCCACCTCCCCTCCCACCCCCCACCTCCCGCCTTCCCTCATAGGTTGGGCAGTTCGTTCAATGTTTCTATGTCTCTGGTTCTATTTTTGTTCATCAGTTTATGTTGTTCATTATATTCCACAAATTAGTGAGATCATGTGATATTTATCTTTCTCTAACTGGCTTATTTCGCTTAGCATAATACTCTGTTCACAGTTTTATCTTCCATTAGCAGGTATTCCCTTGGATCAAGTGTCATATTTATTTTTTTTTTTGCTTTTTCTCTGCATTATTTAAAGGAGAAAAAGAAAAATATGTCTGGTCCCAATTTGTTAAAGTTAGGAACAGGAAGGAATGCTGTTTTCAGTTCTCACATATGTGGGTGTTTTCTTCCTTTACTCAACAGTACATATTGTAACCTAAATATTGTCTACTTTCTCCTGAATCATATTTATTTCCTCTAAAGTGAAATCATTATAAGTTTTAATTTTACCCTATCTTGTTTCCTGGTAAAATAATATATCCTCTATACTATATATGGGAAATTATAGCAAGATATTTGGAGATGGAGAGGAATTTATTATACATTATATATCCTGACTTGATTGAGTGCATACTGTTTGAAATAAATTAGCCATGATTATGCCCAAAGTCTCTACCTAAGTATATAATCTGAGAATAGCCTGCTGGCATTTTTGTGGTGGTTGTTACTATTGTTGTAGTGGTATTGGTGCTTTCAGTTGTTTTGTTTTTGTCAGAATGGGTAGAGGGTAACTATCAGAACCCTGCAAAGAAGGATGTAAACTATCCAACCAGCCCTGGCTGGTTTGGCTCAGTGGATAGAGTGTCAGCCTGCGGACTGAAGAGTCCCAGGTTCAATTCCTGTCAAGGGCACATGCCGGGGTTGCCAGCTCAATCCCCAGTAGGGGGCGTTCAAGAGGCAGCTGATCAATGATTCTCATCATTGATATTTCTATCTTTTCCTCTCCCTTCCTCTCTAAAATCAATAAAAATATATGTTAAAAAGAGTATCCAACCTAATATATTTCTCCAGTTCTCATTAGGTGGCATGTAAGTTACCAGAGAAAAACTAGTTACCAGAGAAAAACTATGTGTTAGTGCATAGCAAGAGGACTTTTGCTGAAAGGAAGAACATATTATCAACTCACAAAGAAGTCAAATTTAGACACTGAACAGTCCTAATCCATGTATACCTGTGGCATATATATTTGTAATTTTATTATCTGTCTAAACAATATTATTTTTCTTTCTGCAAAGCCAGCATTCTTATTTTAGAGCCCAGATTTTTTTCATCCTCATGAAATAATTTGTTTCATATGTCCATTCAGAGAATGCTTCTCTTGGTTCATTATATGTTTTTTGTTTAAAGAGAAACAGTTTGCATAGACTGCAATTCAATAACTTCTTCTTAAAGCCTTCATCAGACAAAGTAAAATAAGGAAAGGAGTCTCTGGAACAAAAGCTAGGATTATTATTCATTTTCTCAGTTACCTGACTATTAACTGATGCTCATAAGTGATAAATGATATTTATAGGAGAATTACAGAAATGATAAAAGTTCTTTGCCTTGAAATTAATCAGTGGAATACACCTATAGATGTGGGTTATGTGGTATCATTACTTTTGAAATATCATGTTTTATGTAAAATAACTTATGTAGATAATTTATTCTTATGTATAATTATTAAAATAGTATACTGTTTCAAACATATTTATATTAATAAATACCTCAACTTTTGTTCAAATTTAGGTCCAAATATTAGAAGTATTGAAGGTCAGTGCACAGAACTCTGAGTTTTATGGAAGTATATGCAATGCGAAAATAAAACAGTATTTCTTTTTAGACATATTCTTCTTTGAATATTAAACTCCTGAATATTGAGTGGTGAATTTACTTTTTCACTTCATGATTCATTTACACATAAACCTTTATGAATGGCTTCATCTAAAAGATAGCAGAATGCTTGAAATGAGAAAAAAAATAGCACCTCCGAGATGAGCTGTATTCAACAAGAAAGTCATCAATCACAGCATGGTTTGAAAAATAGTTTCAAAATATTTTTAGAAAAGGCATACCAAAAGATATGAACTAGTCAAAATTCTGAACTTTTACAAACATCTTCTTAGGCCATGCTTACTTGACTCTAGTCAAAATGAGGTAGAACTTTCATTTTTTGTCATTTTAGTTGTGTCTTCCTGAATAAGCATTACCTCTATATTGCAGTTGAGCCAATATAACCATTTACATGCTGAAGTGTTATTTTATCTCTCGCTAAAACATGAAATATCTCTTGTATCTCTGATCTCTGAACCATGAGAATAATATATTACAATGGGAAGCAGAAGCGAGTGGGGTAAATGAAATTATCAAGGAAACATGCTAACTCATTGTAAAAATGATTTTTTAATATTCTCCATTATGGAATAGCTACAGTTTAAATTGAAATTGTTAACTGTAGGTAAATACAAAATCATTCTCTAAATTTAATAACATGGGGCTGAAAGCTCAGTGGAATATTCTGATTTATGGAGTTGCAAAAATGTTGAAAGAAGAGATTTCAATAAGCAAGATGTAGAAACAATCTGACCCAGATTTCTAGCTTCCACTAATAACTCTATGATATTCATAATGAAATATATGGCATTGATACAAGTTCAATTACCAGCTGAGCCTTTAACTGAAATCCTAAAAAAGTGGGTGCTTTAGAGCTCTAGGCTAGGTAAGCTTGCAAAAATGTAAGGGAACGGCAAATAGGGAGGATGCTAGTCTTCTTTCATTATGCATCGCTCTTGCTAGCAATAGATTTTCAGGAAGATTGACAAAGAGGGAGGAGGCTGGGGAGACAAACATTTTCTCCTACATGAGAAGTAGCTCTTCCTAGATTATTTTAGTAATGATGAGAGAACATGCAATAAACAAACAAGGGAACAAAAGCCTAAAGAACAAACTATGAGAGAGAGAACAAGAGCTATGCAGGTCAAATACACGATCTCTTTTGTGGTCTCCTTTTGCTGTACCTAGAAAAAGGCTATGCATCTGTGTTGGATATTAAAATATCCTTTACCAATCAGTTCGTTAGAAAGAGGAAGTGGTGAACTCACTTCTAACCTATGGATATTGACAGTTTCATCCCATGTTAGAGGCTGACTTATAGACTTGTAGAATTATTGATCATATTCTAAGAAGGAATTGCTTATTATTGCTTTTTTTTTTAATCCTCACCCTGGGATATTTTCCCATTGATTTTTAGGGAGAGTGGAAGAGAAAGGGAAGGACAGAAAGAAACATCAATGTGAGAGAAACACATCAATTGGTTGCCTTCTCTGCAGAAGCCCTGACCAGAGCCCAGGCCAGAGAGGAGCCTGCACCAAGGTACTTGCCCTTGACCTGGATGGAACCTGGTACCCTTTGATCCACAGGCCAATGCTCTATCTATCCACTGAGCCAAACCTGCTAGGGCTATTATTGATTTTTTTTTTAAAAAAGATTTTCTTCTCTCTGTTGGTTATTTGTCCAGCTCTTTTGAACATTCAAATATAGATTTGATAATTTATTGTTTGTTATGTAATAATTCATAAAGAAAATTCTTCATATGCGAGATGACTAAACTTTCATAGCTCAGGTGTACTAACCAACAATATATCTTATTATCTGTTCTTTTATTTGAAAGAAAACATCTTATAAACTCCTGTCCTGACTGTACTTAGGCTCATACAAAAGAAATACTGATGCAAATGGAAGTTGCTGTCCACATTTTGTTTAGCTGGCACTTTTAGGATTGAAATTATGTGAAACTTTTAATGAAAAGATTTTATTCATTTTTCTGTAGTATTCTCCTATGGTTCATGCAATTTATACAGGTCCATAAAATACAATCTAAAACCATATCGTATTAAATGAGCTTCCTGCACACATTTTCTTGATTTAAGTCATTTGTGAAAGCAGCATCACTTGCACATCAGTTTATTAGTCAAACCAAGCAGCAGCACTGAGCTGCTTGCCTCCCACCTTATATTATACAGGATAGGCTATTCATAAAGTGAGATAAATCAAGTATCAAGTTCCTGAAAGCAGTGGACTTGAAACACCTCCAGGGCATGCTAACTAATCGAAAACTAGATCACACCCAAAAGGGCAGAGAGCCTCCAGGCTTAGAACAATATTCCAAGAAATGCAAAGGAAATGTTCCAGGTGGAGTCTTGGAAGATCTGTCAATATGTAAATTTTCTAATTAGATCAATGAAAATAGCACAAGTACCTTCTGTTGCAAGGAAACTGCAGCACTGAATTAAACTGTCAACATGCAAATATACTAATTAGAGCCTCAAAAATAGTCATAGATGCAGTCTATAAGGGGGAGTGGAAAAATAAGGAGAAAAATAAAAGGTTTTATTTATTTATTTTTTACCCAACTATGTATTTTATGTACAGTTTCCCCCCTTCATAATGGGTACAGTCTGTAGTATTTAAAGAATGAGCACTGACAGGTTCCAAAATTAAATAAATAAATAAATAAATAAATAAATAAATAAATAAATAAAGTTAGTTTCCCTCCCAATACCTTCCCAAATAATTTGGAAAAAAACCAACCCACAGCTTGCTGTCTCCCTGTGTCCTTCAAGAGTCTGGTGTGGTTTTGCCATGTTTGAAAAGGAGATAAGGAACAAAAGAGAAGAGCCCTCTACCCCCTGGAATCCAGTGTGTGAAATACTACCTCCTGGGAATTGCTGTTAGAACAGCTGCTGCCTACCTCAATCTCCATGGTAATGGCAAGAGAGAAAAGGGATCTCTAAGGTAACCAGAAACCAAACAAAGATAAAATTTCTAGATTAACAGTCTATTAGTCAGAAATGATTTCAGAAGAAAAATAACTTCTAGAGGCGGTAGATGAAATATGATAATTAAAATGTTATACCATTTGACTAGCACACTCTTAATCCCTAATCTATCATTTGCAACGGAATTTTTGGACTGGAACACGCGATGTTTCCCTGGACTGGAACCCGGATTCTTTGTCCACCGGAATCGAAGAATGAATCCACAGACAGAAGGTGGTATAGCAAAGGTGGAGATTTATTAAAGAACAAGTACAGACTCCCACATGGGGAAAGGGAAAGAGTCCCACAGAACAGGCTCCCAAGTAGGAAGGGGGAAAGGGTCCCCCTGAGCTCCTTTTCCCTATGGCTTATAAAGGCTGCAGATCCTGGTGCCTTGATATCCCCTCTGATTGGTCACTATTCCCATAGACTGGTTACTATAGTAACTCCTGGGCTCAAAGGTCAAACCTCACATGACATGTGAGGTTTTCCTCCCCACTTTCCTTATTGTTTTTCTATTCCCTTTGGGCTTTCTTCTCCTCCTTCTGGATGAAGGGCTTCCTTCCCTTTATTTTGTAAATATATACCTTTTGCTGTTCCCAGCTCCCTCATTCTATGGAAATGTACCTGTTGCAGCTTTTCAGCTCCTTTATTCTATGGAAATATACCTTCTGCTCTTCTGCAGCCCTGTTCTTCCTCCACGGTTCCCTTAATTTCCAAAATTTCTAAAATTTCCTAAACTTGTCCTATTTTACCCCTAAATTCCTGTTTCACAAGGAAGTAAAATTCCCCATCATCAGAGGTTTATTCATTTTATTTTAGATCTGGGGCCTCCCAACATCTGCATATGTCATTGTTTCCTTTTCCTTGTTAGCACTGATTATATTGTCAGAGAACTTTTTAATAATAAGGGGTTGTAGGGACAGAGCAAAAAAATAAAAAAGAAAGGAAAAACTCATGGGCATAGACAACAGGGGGAAGGGAGTGAGGGGAGATGGAGGAGGGTATAGGGGGGATAAATGGTGATGTAAGTAGACTTGACTTGGGGTGGTGAGTACACAATACAGTGTACAGTGATATGTTGTTGAATTGTGTACCTGAAACCTGTACGTTTTTCTTAACCTAATAAATAAATTCAATGAAAAAGAATTAAAATAAATTTAAAGTAAAAAAAAAAGAGAGATAAATTGAATCAAGTCAACCTGAATTGAAATAATATAGGCTCCTACATGATAGTTTACAGATACATACTTGTTACTTGACAAAAGATAGAGACTAGTATCAAGCAACACGGCCCTACCAAGGAAAAGGCTGACGGGTAGCTACTGTGGCCCCTGAGAAAGAAAATACCTACTAAAAAGGGCTCCCAGTGGCTTATCTGGTCTCACATTTAAAAAGCAAAATCTATCAGCCATTTCAACATGAGGGCCTCTCATGCAAATCACATCTCAGGGAAAAGCCTGCGCTGAGCTGCCTGCCTCCCACACTAAACTGCCTGCCTGCACTATGATCCTGCCACTTGAACCAACCCTTACAAAGGAGTTTCTGTAATTGTATTTCAATAGGACTGAGGCGTTTCTTGTTTAATCAGAGATGCACAGCTATATCCTTCATCAATATCTTCATTGACCAATCAGAGATCAGAGTGGCTCCATTCTGAACAATCAGGACAGTATCTTTTTGGCCCAATCAAACTGGGAGTGAAAGAATGTTACAAACTGCACAGGCCCAGCTGCCAGGCCTAGCTGCCTGTTTTATCTCAACTCCCTAGGCTTCCCCCACTAGAGATAGGAACAAAAGGGAGTGACACCCTCTCAAGGCTGCTCCTCCAGGAGATAGCCCCAACAAAGGGCAGGCTGAGTAAACCGGGCTTCAATCAACCTTGAGATAAACAGGTTGTGAAAACACCAGGCAGGAATGCCCTATCAAGACATAAACCAGACCCTTTGGAATTTCTTTGTTCTCCTCTCCTGTATGCAACCCCTCCCTAATGTATGATTTTTGCATATAAATAGCTGAAAGACCCCTTGCTGGGCGCCCAACTCCTCTGCTCCTGCAGGAGTACGAGTTGAGCCCCAGCGCGCTGGAATAAAGCCTCTTGCAGTTTGCATCAAGTGACGTCTCCTGCGGATGATTGGGGTCGCCGTCAATCTATGGGACAGAGTGAGGGTCCCTCTTGGGGGGTCTCACAGGAGCATTTGGAGTCCTCATTTGCATGAGGATGGACCAATCAGCGACCAGAGGTGGGGACTGCTGTTTACATATGGCAGCTCTCCTTGGGGTGGAAGGCCCACTACTTCCCCTCTCTGGAAGACTGAAAACTTCCCTCATTGCAGAGCAGTAAAAGCATGCTGTTTGGCCTGTGTGCTGCTTTATAATTGAGCTGTAATACTACTGAGCTGTTCTAGAGTGCTGCTGTTGTCGCAGCTGTGCTGTAGCACAATTGAGCTGTTAGCATGGAATAAATTTTCCTCTTCACCAAACCAGGAATTGGGGATCCCTGTTGGTGTTGAAATGGCACCAGCAATCATCAGTTGCCAATACTAAGGTTCATGGCACCTTGAGGCCTGAGGTACCCGTGTGATGTTGGTCTAGTAAGAATGGGGTTTATACGTAAATGGATTAAAGGAAAGGTTCATTTCAAATCATCTATATATATAAAGCTTAAGCAATCGTCACAACCGAAACAACCGAACGGACGACCAAACAGGCTGTGTGGGGCAACCAGGCTGGCAGGGGGGTTAGTGAAGGCCGACCAAACGACTGAACAGTGGGCTACGTGGGGCAAACAGGCCATCAGGGGAGTCAGTGAGGGCTGACCAAACGATTGAGCAGCAGGCTGTGTGGGGCAACAAGACCGGGGGGGGGGGGGGGGCAGTAGGGGGTAACCAGGCTGGTGGGGGAGGCAGTAAGAGGCGACCAGACTGGTTGGGGAGGCAGTTAGGGGTGACCAGGATGGAGGGGAGGAGGGGCATTTGGGGGTCACCAGGCCACCGGTGGAGGCAGTTAGGGGAAGATCAGGCAGGCAGGTATGTGAGCATTTAGGAGCCAGTGGTCCCAGATTGTGAGAGGGATGTCCGACTGCCAGTTTAGGCCTGATCCCTGGCAGTCGGACATCCCCTGAGGTGTCCTGGATTGGAGAGGGTGCAGGCTGAGCTGAAGGGACCCCTCCCTGCCCTCCCCCCCCGCCCCCCCCCCCCGCCCCATGCACAAATTTCGTGCACCAGGCCTCTAGTCTTATAATAAAAGGAGAGAGTTAAATAGGAATCACCTACCACCTGGATTTCCTAATTGGCTTTAACTGACATATAATTTCCACCTTGAAAAGAAGGAAGCTTTGGTCTATAGCAAAGGCCACCATTTCTTTTGTAAATACAAAATCTTCCTTTTATTCTCACCCCCGAGTCTGGGTCTGATCAGTGCTGCACTGGTTCCTTTCAGCTCTAAAATAAATGGAATTATGCAATATCTAGATTACTCTATAGCAGATTCTACACTTGAATACAATTGAAGGAAAATGAATTGGAAATACGATTTTTAAAAACGTTTCTCCCACTCCCAAATTCCTAGTGAAAGATTTTGATCGATGTGTTTTTAATAACAAGGTGAGAGCCCTAGCTGGTTTGGCTCAGTGGAAAGAGTGTCAGCCTGCGAACTGAAGAGTCCAGGGTTTGATTCCGGTCAAGGGCACATGCCTGGGGCTACGGGCTTGATCCCTAGTGGGGGGACATGCAGAAGGCAGCTGATCAGTGATTCTCTCTCACCATTGATGTTTATATCTCTCTCTTTTTTTTAAATATATTTTATTGATTTTTTACAGAGAAGAAGGGAGAAGGATAGAGAGTTAGAAACATCGATGAGAGAGAAACATCAATCAGCTGCCTTCTGCATGCCCCCTACTGGGGATGTGTCCGCAACCAAGGTACATGCCCTTGACCGGAATCGAACCTGGGACCCTTGAGTCCACAGGCCAATGCTCTATCCACTGAGCCAAACCATTTAGGGCTGATGTTTCTAACTCTTTATCCCTCTCCTTTCCTCTCCGAAATCAATAAAAATATCTCTAAAAAATAAAACAAAAAAACAAGGTGAGAGTGATGTTAAAAAAATATGAAGAGGATTAATTAATATTAGTATTGTTTATTTAAAGCGTGGGTTGTATACCTCAGTACATGAAATGCTAATATATTTTTGTATTTGAATGTACTTTCTATACTTCCACCATTGCAAATAATGTTTTTGTAACCTAAATATAACACAGTAAGATGAAAAAATATTTTATTATAGAAATTTAGAATTTGGAAACTCTATCGTGGCAGTCCATCAGAACATATATGACAATATACTGAAGAGATAGATGTGTTTTAGCAGAAGTAATCCTTTTGGTCTGCTTATATTTTATGTGATGCTCAAAAATATATTTTCTAACCTTCTTCATTTTTTCAAAGATAAATCCTCCTTACATAATGCTTGGTAGCTGGATGTTTACTTATAACTTGCTAAATGAATTACTACTTTTATTTCTTTGAAGTCAAACCATTTTTAAAAGGGAGAGAAACACTATCCTACAAATAGCTTTGGTCTTTGGGAAGTTAGACTGTGAGAGGCTATCAAACGAGTGGCTTGGGCAGGATGCCTTTGTTTCTGTACACAGAGAAAAGTTGAAGACTCCAACTGTTCATTAACACTTCCTCCTCTAATTTTCTCCTGCTATCCTAGGTCTTTCCACATAAATCAATCCCTTCTTGGTTTTCTCTTGTGGAGCCAGAATCTCACTGACAGGCTAGATACTGCAGTGTTGGTCAGGTGTCAAGATCTCATTTTGACTCTCTCAAGGTGCATGACTATGGATCATACAGGTTCGAGCTTAAAAAATATTACAGTTGCAAGGAATGAACCACATAGCAAGAGATTGTTCTATTAGATGACTTCTACTTGACTGTATATAACATAGAATGTTGCAGTATAGTATTTAGGACACTATTGAAATAAGTCAAAAATGTAAAACTTTTTGTTTATACTCCAGGATATGTCATTAGGATAATACTTCAATGCCATGTTATGGTATCAATTGCTGCACACTATGCACTTGGCTTTTATTCATTGGATTGTGTATTTTTATAGGAAATACAAAGAAAACATTGCTACATTGTTCCTTTAGTTTAACATGTTGATTATTTATTTACCATTCATTTACCAACTCATTTGCTGACTTTACAATTATTTGGAAGTGCTTTTTTAAGAAATATGTTTTCATTAATTTTAGGGAGAGAGGAAGGAAGAGAGAGATAGAAACAGTGATGAGAGAGAAACATCAATTGTCCTGCAGGACTATTATGGGGGATCAAGCCTGCAACAGAGGCATGTGCCCCAACCGGGAATTAAGCCAGCACCTCTTGGAGCATAGGTCAGCGCTCAACCAACTGAACCATACGGGCTGGGCTGAAGTGCTTTTATATGCATCATGAAATCTACTGGATACTGAGACACAAATTAATAAGATAACTTATACAAAATTAATTATACTTTCATTTACCATGAGGAACACTAGTATAAAGGATATACTAGTAGATATATAAATATAGATTTATCTCTTACATATATCTGTGATATATATATATATATATATATATATATATATATATATATATATATTAGAGGCCCAATGCACAAAATTCATGCAAGAATAGGCCTTCCTTCCCCGGCTGTTGGCATCAGCTTCCTGCTGGCACCTGGGACCCCAGCTTTGCTACAGTCGTTGGCAGGCATCCAGGATCCTGTATACAGGTGTCCCCAAATAATGTATACACATTTTGAATCATTATTAATTCCAATGAGTTAAATCTGAAAAGAAAGCAACATCAATTGAGCTATCAAAAAATGTAGGTGCAGCCCTAGCTAGTTTGGCTCAGTGGATAGAGCATTGGCCCTTGGACTGAAAGGTCTTTGGCTTGATTTTGGTCAAGGGCATGTACCTTGTTTGCAGGCTCAATGGTCAGAGCCCATGCAGGAGGCAACCAATTGATGTGTCTCTCTCACATTAATGTTTCTCTCTCTCTCTGTCTCTCCCTCTCCCTTCCACTCTAAAAATGAATGGAAAAATATTCTTGGTAAGAATTAACAAAAAAAAGTATGTGCATACATCTTTTTGGGAATATATATATATTGAATTGAATTGCAAATTTTGCGTGAATTTCGGGACAGCCTATATGTACATGCATACATCCTTTAAATAGATATATGTGAATATAAATATACTAGAGGCTCGGTGCACGAAATTCATGCACGGTGCGTCTGTGTGTGTGTGTGTGTGTGTGTGTGTGTGTGTATGTCCCTCAGCCTGACTTGCACCCTCTCCAATTGGGGCACCATCAGGGGATGTCCTACTGACTGCTTAGGCCCGCTCCCCATTGTTCTCTGTTCTCTGTGGGGCCTGCCTGCTCCACACTGCAGCAACTGCCAAGCAGGCCATGCTGGGAGCTTCCTGACGGTGGGGCTTGCCTGCTCCCTGGTCACCGGGGAAACAGACAAGCAGGCTGTGCTGGGAGCTGCCTGAGGGCCGTGCTTCCCTGCTGCCCGATTGCCAAGGTGACGGCCAAGCAGCTCATGCTGGGTGCTGCCTGCAGGCGACACTTGCCTGCTCCCGGGTCACCGTGGCATAGCTAAGCAGGCCATGCTGAAAGATGCCTACTGGCAGTGCTTGCCTGCTCCTAGGTCGCTGTGGCAAGGGCCAAGCAGGCCGTGCTGGAGCGGCCTGAGGGCTGGGCTTGCCTGCTCCCCAGGTCGCAGCAGCGACGACCTGCCATGCTGGGAGCTGCCTGTGGGCCAGGCTTGCCTGCTCCTGGCTTGCTGTGGCATTGGTCAAGCAGGCCCCACCATGTTCGGAGCTGCCTCCTCCCTGCTGTCAGTCTCCATGGAGGCGATGAGGTTAATTTGCATACTCACTCCTGATTGGCTGGTGGGCATTGTGAAGGTATGGTCAATTTGCATCTTTCTCTTTTATTAGTATAGATATAAACATGTATGCATGTGTATAAATTCAATGATACATGACATCATAGAAAATTGAATAAGTTCACTGAAAATGTTTCCAATCAGTCTTAGATAGAGCACTGTCTAATATAACTCTTTGTAATGACAAAAATGATCTATAATTGGTCCTATACAACATGATCATCACTGGCCTCATGCGGCTATGGAATACTTGAAATGTGGCTATTATGTCTGAAGAACTAAATTTCAATTCAATTTCATTTTTTTTAATTGAGATGTGAAAGCCAAATGCACTTAATAGACACAAAATTTAACAGCAAAAGAAATAGATAATATCTTAAAAATACCAGAAAACATTTTATTTGAGCCTTGGTGAATGAATTAGGGGTTTTCCAAACAGATAATAATTACACAGGGATGATATATTGCAGCAAAAGGATAAAGTATTCTCTATTGTTTATGTTATTGTTTATTGTTAAAATTGTGTAATGTATATACTAATTATTTTTCTTTTTACAATTACCTTATGAAATAGGCACCAATATTATCCACTTTAGAAATTAAGAAACTGAGGCATGAAAAGATCAGTTAACTCCACACACAGCTGGTAGCCGCAGAGGCAGAATTGAAACTTCGGACATCTGGCTCTAAAGCCCATGACTTAACCTTAGAGCCAGTCCTTTCACTTTATGTGGCTACCCTGCAATTTTTGGGGAAATGGAACAATCAATTAATTCACTGAAAAAAATACATGTTTGTGTTTCCTAATTTCAGTTCCTATTTAAGGTCCTTGAGAGAGAAAAAAACAAACAAACAAATAAAACACAAACTGACTCCTCAGGAGTTTAGAGTCTTTTCATGGTAAGAT
The DNA here is from genome assembly GCF_964212035.1 of Myotis nattereri. Lineage (NCBI taxonomy): Eukaryota > Metazoa > Chordata > Mammalia > Chiroptera > Vespertilionidae > Myotis > Myotis nattereri. The sequence goes on from NC_138085.1 coordinate 32,772,406, forward strand.
TCATTAAAATACTAGAAGGAAATGTTAGTGTCTGGAGCAATTGTCAAGTCCTCAGTGAAAGTGACCATTGTGCAAAGCTATAGACCTGTATTGTTCATAGAAGTAGGAAAGGAGACGTTCTTCATGAAATAGATCAGCTACCAATAGAAAAAGGTGAGTAAAAAGTATTAGAGGTGAATAGGATTGGAAATCAAAAGGAGAGTGAATGGACTGTTCTAAATGAACACCAGAGCTTGTGAATGGAAGAAATTTGGGTTTTGTGGCCTCATATTAAAGTTAGGATAAGATAATAAGAGGATGTTATACTGGGATATATCAGAGAATTTTAATCAGAGGAGAGACATGTGGAAATTCTGATAAACCACTAATAAAGAATGTAAAGTTTTTATTGCACGGTAGAATACAAAACAAAAAGGCCATGACCTAAATGCTGCGGTGCCTTGACGTGGCGTGGTGACAAATCCACAGTCTTCTCTCCAAGCGTCTTGTTGTAGGAAGACATAGCTTTAATTTTCTAGTCTTAGTTGTTTCCTGAGATAATGTGGAGATTAGATGGCCTCCTTCCTCAGAGACCCATACAGTTCATGATGATAGTACAGTGAAGTGCATTATTAAGAATGATATAATTACAAGGGGACAAACATCTGTGCTAATATTAGAAACTCTAAAAACTCATCAGGACAACAGATTTAGGTTAGTTTTGAATATTTACCCATCGTGGTTTCAGTGCTGAACTGATAGTATAGCATTAGTCATTGCCTAAGACAGTAAGAGAGACAACACTCATAATGTTGTGCTGTCTGTTTTCTGCCTAGTAAAGTGATAGAAAGAAAGCCCATTAGGAATCAAATACCATTTATTTCAGTTTAGAAATTCACTTCCTTGTAATGCTAACTTGAAAAGGTAGTTTCATGCTTAGATCTGTCTTCTGGCATATCAAATGGAGCCAAAAACTTTCACTGACCTACCTCATGCCGTAGATTTGACTATGAAATGAACTAACAGAAATACAGTAGTTCACTTCATGAGACTCTAACATGAAATGGTAATTAAACACTGTGATTGTGGTAGGAAAACTCCCCATTGAATCAATGGATTTTGATTGTTTAATATATCCCAATTACAGTACCAATATTAGGATCAAAAATAAATAAAATAGCACCCAATGCAGACAATGAAATAGTTAGCAGATAATGAAAGAAATATACAAGGATAACATTAAAAATGAAAATTCATAAATTGGTATATACACAGCATTGGGTAACATTAAATAAGGGAGGTAATCAAGCTTTTCTGGCAAAGAGATTTTAGCTGTGTGCAACCCACTCCTGGGTTAATTTCCTTTTGCATCCAATGGTACTAATTGTGTAATTGTTGGTGAAGACTTTACGTAAGATCTATGGTTCCACTAGATCCATAAATGCACTCTTGCTCTTTATCCAAGAATATTCTAACTTTGTAACATTAACTAGTGAGATGACATATTATTTTCAACATTAATTTAAAATTTTGTTTTTGAGAAGAATATTTTTATTGGAAAGCATTATCATATTCCCAAATATCTAGATGTTAGGCTACATTTAGAGGTTTTTCTTATTTCAGATTAGTTTTATGCTGGGTTCTTTCTTTTTGGTTTGGCTGGATTCCTATTTTCCTCTTTAGGCTGTCTGATCAATTTTAAATTACTTTTTGTGGGTAGCACAATTGCTAGACAACATTTTGAGGAGATCAAGGGCCTATTACTCTAACCCCTCATTTTTCTCAAAGGTTGGTAAAAATATGCCTTTATAAGGAACTTAGTGGGAAGTCCTCTTAGGTCAGGTATTTTACGTGCCATTTATGGAGCTAGGAAAGAGTTCAATGTGCTTGAAGTTTTCTTACAAAAAGAACTGGCTACTCTTGCAAAAATGAAAGATTTTATGGTATTAGCGTTTTTGTTATCCTTTCAGTGGATGGTGACGACTCCAGTCCATTGGAAGGGATAAATGAACAATAATTTTTTGGGGAGGAAGCTAGGAATATAATAGCATATATAACAATATGTATTATAAAGTTAGATCCTTTCCCTTTGTGCTCTCTTTCATGTTACTGTTAAAAGTGTTATTTGTCATAAGAAGGAAAAACATAGACTAGAACCCCCTATAGGGTTGTAGGCCCTATAACTTTATGGTGCAAGCTGGCCTCACTGGTGGGTTTCAGGTTCTCACCAGACAGATATGATATATATTTGGACAGACTGCTGTGGGTCACCAATAAAGCATGACAAAGTTCCTTTTTCATCTCATTTTTATTTTAAATTCTGGGACCTAGACTTCGACCTAGAAAGAACTATTCTATCAAATTTTTCCCCAAGCCAAATTGCTGGGTCTGTGTTTTGAGGTGACTAACCATCAAAATGGGGGCCTGAGACATGAGGTGCATAAATATTATATTCCTACTGACTATTGCTAGCTTTGTATCTTTATGTCATCTCCTCCTTCTGGAAATATTTCTGCTTCTATATCTACTCTAATTATCGCAGTTCTTGCAACTATAAAGAAATTGGGCCCTGACCAGTTTGGCTCAGTGGATAGAACATCGGCCTGCGGAATCAAGGGTCCCAGGTTCGATTCCGGTCAAGGGCATGTACCTTGGTTGCAGGCACGTCCCCACTCGGGAGTGTGCAGGAGGCAGCTGATCAATGTTTCTCTCTCATCAATGTTCTAACTCTCTATTCCTCTGCCTTCCTCTCTGTAAAAAATCAATAAAATATATTAAAAAAAAAGAAATTGGCACAAGTAAGTTTACAGTCGTGAGTATGCATAACACAAGTTTAATTTTATATTATTATTTATTTACTAGAGGCCCAGTGCACAAAATTTGTGCGTGGTGGGGGTGTATCCCTCAGCCCAGCTTGCACCCTCTCCAATCTGGGACCCCTAGAGGGATTTCTGACTGCCCATTTAGGCCTGATCCCTGTGGGCAGTCGGACATCCCTCTCACAATTCAGGACTGCTGGCTCCCAACCACTCGCCTGCCTGCCTGATTGACACCTAACTATTCCCCTGCCAGCCCGATCACCCCCAACTGCCCTCTCCTGCTGGCACGATTGCCCCCAACTGCCCTCCCCTGAAGGCCCGGTCACCCCCAACTGCCTTCCCCTGCAGGCTCAGTCACCCCTAACTGCCCTCCCCTGCAGGACAGGTCTCCCCCAATGGCCCTCCCCTGAAGGCTCGGTCGCCCCCAACTGCCTTCCCCTGCTAGCCTGATCACCCACAACTGCCCTCCCCTGAAGGCCATCTTGTGGCCACATGGGGGTGGCCACCTTTGACAACATAGAGGCAGCCATCTTGTGTGTTGGAGTGATGGTCAATTTGCATACTGGTCATGATTAATTAGCATATCAGGGCTAATTAGCATATCCCTCTGTTATTATTGTGTTGAAGTAATGGTTAATTTGCATACTGGTCATGGGTAATTAGCATATCTGGTCATGACTGTTACGGTGTCATGACCAATTTGCATATTACCCTTTTATTAGTATAGATTGTATAATTTTCCATATGAAGAATTTTAAACCTACTTTTGCCAACCCTGGTGTTTACAAATATTACAAGTTAATCAAAGGTAATTTGGGACCTCAGTGGCCACCCTGAGGAGCATTTCACATGAACAAAATTATTCGTTTTAGAGGTACCTTAGAAAAGGTAAGAGGAAAGATTTCACATGCCCAAGTTGGAAATATTTTTTTTTATTGGTTTACAGAGGCACCAAACACATTTTGAATAAAAAAATGCTTTATTAAAATATTCTTCGGCCAAAGCTAATACTTAGTTTAACAGATTTAAGCAAGAATAAACTAGGCTCATTCTCCTTGTGTCATCCTTATCCTTGCCTTCCCTATGTCCACTCCTTCCCCCTTATCCTTCTGGTCTCTCCTGTTCCACAACTCTGTGTGCCCCTTCCTCCTCTTCCCTCTTTCCAGATACCCTACCTTATTCCAAACACCTCTCCTAAAATTAAAAATGAAAATTGCCTCTGAAAATGTGTCCCTCCCATGATATAGGTATAAAGTTAGCTGCAGAATCTTAATCATGGACTCAAACTAATTTAATAGCTATAATTAAAATTCTCCTAAACCTAAACAAGACCAGAAAACATTCAAAAAAGTATTTAAAATCCTTTGGGTGTATATGCCTGTTACCTGACCTGTGTCAATTTGTTGGTCAAAACTTCAGAAGCGCCCTGACTGGTTTGGCTCAGTGGATAGAGCGTCAGCCTGCAGAATCAAGGGTCCCAGGTTCGATTCCGGTCAAGAGCATGTACCTTGGTTGCGGGCACATCCCCAGTAGGGAGTGTGCAGGAGGCAGCTGATTGATGTTTCTCTCTCATTGATGTTTCTAACTCTCTATCTATCCCTCTCCCTTCCTTTCTGTAAAAAATCAATAAAATATATTTTTAAAAAAACCAAAAAACTGCAGATGCTGCCCTAACCAGTTCGGTTGGCTCAGTGGATAGAGCGTCGGCCTGCGGACTCATGGTTCCAGGTTCACGTCCAGTCAAGGGCATGCGTTGGTTGTGGGCACATCCCCAGTAGGGGTTGTGCAGGAGGCAACTGATCGATGTTTCTCTCTCATTGATGTTTCTAACGCTCTATCCCTCTTCCTTCTTCTCTGTAAAAAATCAATAAAATAAATTAACAAACAAACAAACAAAAAAAACTGCAGATGCTAAATCCAGAATGACAAAGCTGATTGGACTGACCCCAAAAGATCTAACTTTCTACAATAAGCATGAGTCAAATAAAAATAATATAGAAGCTCAAAAAATCAAAGAAAATGCCTAAAGTATTTTTAAAACTAATAAATCAAACTGTAATTCCATTATGAAAACAAATTTTAAAAAAGATAATTACAGGAGATATTCAGAATAGACTAGAAAAAAACAACAACAGCACTTCCAATTATATTCTGAAGTAAAAGAGAGTATTGATGTAACAGCAGCCCTTTCATCTCAGTTGTAAATGGAGTTAATCCTGAAACAGAGACTTAATTAAAAAACAACAACAAATTATAACTAGAAATCATCCCTTTAGCTGAACTACAACACTGAGTGGAACATTTTGAAAGGCTTTGAGAACAAAAATGAGACAGAACACAAAGTTGTGGCCCTGCAATTCAAAAACTAGGCAGCCCACATTCTCACCAACCTCCTACTGGCAAGGACACTTGTAAATATTGTAAAGAGAAGAGAAACTGGAAAAAAGATCATCCTATCTTATGAAAGAAAAACCAAGACAAAGAAAAATTTTCTTCGTTTAGATCAATGAGGATGCCCTGAGAAGGGAAAAAGCACCCATTATCCTCATAAACTTAAACACTCAAGGTGCAATAACTATAAATATGGGTGGTTATCTTCACCAGTTCCTGTAATACGCAGGTGCAACGATCTCTATATCGATCCCTGCCACCTTTTCTCAACCTCTTCCTGGGAGTAAAAAATTTACTCTGGTGGTCGGTATTTCAAATAATCCACAGTTTTTTTGTTTGTTTGTTTGTTTTTTCCTATTCCCTAGCCCTTAGCCATTTTCTTGTGCCCTTGACAGAAACTCAATCCTTCCTGTTCTGCAGTACAACTCCTGCAAATTTATAAAGAGCTACTTACTCTGTAAGTGTAATTGTAATATTAAACGCGCACCTGAACAACATGATACAACCTTCCTTTATACAATTGAAAATACACTAGTCCTTTCCTTAGAAGAGAAGTTAAAGTCTTTGAGTGGTGATTTTTCTTCTCTTTGATAGTTTATAACCTTAATGCTATGATGTAAATTTAATAGTTCTTAAACACTATGATATAAACTCAATGTATGTTATATAAAAAGGGGATAAAAGAGGGAAAAAAAGTTAGATGGATAGATATATAGATAGATGATAGAGATATTACACAAGCATTAAAAACAAAATAAGACATAAATACTCATGACAATTATAATCTTTGTTTGTCTAACTGGTCATATAACTATAGCTGGTATACACAGTAATGTTCTTTCACTAGCTATGCTATATTCCCTTTGCCTACAGCAGGCACCTCAGCTAGTCATGTGCACTACCCTGCTACAATAATTGATGCAAACCTTTATTCCTGAAGGGTCTGTGCCATAGTAGTCTGGCCTGAATTGTGTTGTTGTAGTTTTCCATTGATATTCATCAGAGGACACCGTAAGCAAAGAGACAGCTTAAGGAATCATCATTGTGAAGTACTGGTTCATTTTCCTCTTGGGAGTCATAATCAATCACCCCGGCTAACACAGTAAAAGTGTTTCCTTCTTTGTTCAGAGGTATGGGAAGCCCTAAGTGGCTGTACTGCAGTCTTAAGGTTTAGTTCAATAGAATCATTGTTGTGTCTCCTGCTGGAAGTATTATTCCCTTTGGAATGAAGACTTCCAGGCAAGAGGAGCATAACATCATGTGAAGAGAAAGCAAAATTTTTGCTAGTGAGTTACTAGGAAAAATAATAAATGGTGTAACTTTGATTTCCATCTATGGGTTCCTGGAACTGTGAATTCTAGTCATGGGGGAAACAGAACTTTATATTGATACAGGTTCAGAGCACATACAGCCTTCTGGAGAACCTTACCCCAGCCTGCAAGGTCCTGTCATCTATTGGCACTGTCTTTGAGTATTCAAAAGGCCATTCCATGGTTCTATAATTCCAGCAGCTCCAGGATGTTGCAGAACATGGTAAGACTAGTGAACTCAATAGCCTTGGGCCTATTTCTTCTCTTTCTGTTTTGTTGTGATGTAAGTTCCTTGATTAAAAGCAATGTTGTGTGGGATACCATGATGATAGATAAGGCATTCTGCAAGTCTACAGAAAATAGTTACAGGAAAAGCATTGTGTGTAAAAAAGCCAAATCTGTACCCAGAGTATGCATCTATTTCAGAAATAACAAAATGCTGCCTTCTCCATGGATAGAGTGATCCAAAGTAATCAACCTGCCACCAGGTAGATGGCTGACCGACTTGGAGACTGGTGCCATATCAAGTATCCAGTGATCATCTCTGTTGCTGGGATATTGGGCATTCTGATTGACCTTAGCTAGTCAGTCTTGGTGTTACCCAGTCAGCCTTGATGAGTGAAAATCCATGTAACTTAGTCCAAATTTAACATCTACCGCTGCCACTATGGCAATTTTTTTCATGGCACCATTAGGTTATTACAGGGCAACCTGGAAAATCCAGAGTAGTTGTTATTCCTTGGTCACCAATCAGCATAATGTCAACAATATAATGGGTCAGTGTGATAGCTAGTAGAAGGGAAGACAAGTTTCCTATAAACTAAATTATTTCATAGACATGGTGAACTAATATACCCCTGAGGTAGAACACTGGAGATTTATTATGACTGCCAGCAAACTGAAAGCAGTTTGCTGAAAGCAAACTAGTTGTGGTGGACTTTATTAAAAAATATGAAGAAAAAGGCATTTTTATGATTAATAGCTGCAGAGTGGGTGCCAGAGTATGTGTTAATTTGCTCAAGCAATTAAATCAAATCTGACATAACAGTTGTGTTAGGAATCACCACCTGGTTGAACTTATGATAATCCACTATCTTTCTCTAAGATCTGTCTATCTATATACAGACCTTGGAGAAGTGGTGGGAATTACCACTACTACTTCTTTCAAGCCATCTACGGAGGCACCAATCTCTGCAATTTTTCCAGGTATCCAGAATTGCTTTTGGTTATTATTTTTCTAGTTAGTGGTGGTTCTAGTGATTTCCACATGACCTTCCATTCATGATAGCCCTCACTTCAAAGGTCAAGAAACCAATATTGAGATTCTGCCAGCTTTGATTATATTTATGCCATGTATGCATTCCAGGTCTGGGAAATAACTTCAGAATGTGTTTAGGGACCACCTGAACCTATTTTGACACATATGTCAAGCTAAAACTTGACAGTTCATCTGACCTTCATGAGAAGATACTTTAACTAGTGGACCATGGTGACATTTTGAGTCTCCTAGAATTAGTTTCAGTTCAGAGCCACTGACTAGTAGACACTGATTTTTTTTTATTATTATTTACTTTTCTTCAATGCACAGATATCATTCTAAGACTTGTTCCCTTTGGAGAAGTCTAGGAGAAATATTAATAGTATAAATTTTTGCCAATGTACCTGAGTCCTTCCTCAAGGAGACCTAGACTTCCCTTCATTCTGAGTTTGTAAATGGACTCAAGTCTGGGAATTAATTAAGGCACCATGACTCCTTGTTTTTATGATTCAGTTCCCTTGATCTAGAACTTTTAAGATTTTATAGAGTAATAATTTAGTAGGCTTCATATATATTTCACTTCTATAAAAGCCATGATCAACTAGCCAATGCATATGTCAGTGAGAATAAGACCACTTTGACTTCTGCTTTCACTATGCTGTCCATTATGGTAACCATGCTAACATTACCTTTGGTGATTGAATGACACCAATTGACCCCTGATATCCTAGGATCTAATTGCTTCCTTGACATTTAGATTTTCAATCACCATAATTCCTCCTGTAACATCTGGCCGACAGAGAACCGTGATCAGAGAGCTTTTCAAGGTTGCTTGGGCTTCACTCACAAATTAATTTCTCACTTTTGTGGTGAAGAAATATATGCCTCTGGACCAGCCGTGGGCAAACTACGGCCCGCAGGCCGGATACTGCCCGTTTGAAATGAATAAAACTAAAAAAAAAAAAAAAAAGACCGTACCCTTTTATGTAATGATGTTTACTTTGAATTTATATTACTTCACACAAACACTCCATCCATACTTTTGTTCCAGCCCTCCGGTCCAGTTTAAGAACCCATTGTGGCCCTAGAGTCAAAAAGTTTGCCCACCCCTGCTCTGGACCCTTCCAGGCTGGGTGAGTAGGTCTTAAATGACAAATCTACTCTAACTTTTCAATCTCCCAAAGTCTTTAAATCTGTTAAACCAAAGCAGGTGTGGCTTTTCTAACTTACCCATTGTGGGTCACCTTTCTGTTCACATTTTAGCCAACCAAACACACACATTGATAGATCAGTTTCTAACTCCATGAGCTACTATATTAAATGCTTAATCTCTGTTTAGTGGGCCCATATCAATAATCTCAGCCTGACCCAATTTTATATTTTTCTATTATCCATTCCATGAATATTCATTCTCACATATATTATTAATATTTCAGTCTGCATAAATGAGATAACTCAAGAATTTATTATTATTATTATTATTATACTGCACCCTTCATGGATTACACTTTGTACCTCACCTTTAACAGCATACTGACTTGAGTCTAGTAGTTACAGGTCTAAAAGCAAAAAGGGGTGGTGGGGGGTTCTTAGGAGAATTAGTTATTGGTCTTAATAGTCAACTAACTCATGGGAGGCCATTACAGTTTCCTCAGACAATGCAGAGATAATCCCTTCAGATGAGGGTAAAGAAGGTGGGGAGATCACTTCAACAGGGGGTAGAGAGATTGCCTCTACAGGCAAAGAAGATTCATCAGAATTTGGGGGCTCAATTTGCTCAGCTCCCTCAGGGTCTTCCAACACAACACAATTCTAACTTTCAGCATCCAATTTCTTCCCAATCAACATTTTTAACAATACACACTCTGTGAAGCTAGGAATTCAATTTGTGTTGTAATTCAGCCATTTGTAAAATGAGATGCTTGGCTTGGTTTTCAACAATCTCAGCTCTACAGCTAAAGGGGATAAGGATGTCTTTTAAGGCAGATATAGAAGCTTTCAGGTCATTTATGTGGCACCTGAACAGGGGATTTAAATCACTAAACTCATTTTTTTTTCTTTCTTCAATTTGTTCACAACATTAGGAGTAACCAGACAATCTCTTTATACTCATTAGTTTGACAGTTTTCAAAAATATCATGTAAATTGTTGCCTAGATCCTTCTCAAATATTCCTCTCAACTATAGTAATAATCAATGGAGATATTTTGTGTTCCTTTATTGACAGATTATGCTAGGGATTCTCAGTACTCTCTTCATTAGTAGAAATAGAATCATTGGTGTCATTAAATCTAATCAAGCGAGAAAGCTCATTCCAGAAATCCCTTAATGAAATTAGATAATTAATTTTTAAGATTCTGTTCTTCTATAACTACTCTTGGTACTAAAATCTATATTAGTCAGAGTTATCCAGAAAAACAAAGCCAATGGGATACATATGTGCATGTATATATTTTATATATGTATATACAGATTATATATATATATATATATATATATATATATATATATATATATAGAGAGAGAGAGAGAGAGAGAGAGAGAGAGAGAGAGACCAGAGAGAGACATACATGAGAAGGCAAAACAAAAAAAGAGAGATTCATTATAATGCATTAGTTTACAAGATTAGGGAATCTGGCTAGTCCAATAGCTTTAGAACCAATGCCCATTTTGAGAAGGAAGGCCAGCAGAACCAGAAAAAGCTCATGTCACTATTTGAAGGACATTAGGCAGAAAGAGCTAAATGCAGTTCGAAGGCTTTCAGGTAGGAGACTATTCTCTTTCGAGATAAAGTGTCAACTTGGTCTAGTTAGCACTTCAACTGATTACATGGAGCATACCACATTATGGAGGAAATCGCCTTTACTCATTTTACTGATTTAAATGTTAATATCATGTAAAAACACTATCACAGAAATGCCAGAAATAATGTTTGATCAAATATCTAGGCACCTGATGGTCCAGTCAAGTTGACACATGTAATAAACTATCACAGAAATCCTGACAAAAGAAAACAACAACAACATTTCATCTATTTGTGTATGAATTGTCTTGACAGACACTTGTTTTTTTTTCTTTAAATAATTATATATATATATATATATATCCTTTTAGATATGCTAGGCATATACATAAATATACACTTATTCATATTTGAAAATCATCTTATGGTATATTTGTCTTTGATAACATATTCTACTTCTAATACTAAAAAATTATTTAGTAAGAAACACCCTTTATTTTTTTCTTTTGCTTTTAGACTTTAAATCTCTATTTCATTTTATTTTATTTTATCTGACATACAATACAAAATTACTTTCAGTTGTAAAACCAGTGATTAGAGATTATATAACTTACTAAGTTATTGCCCCAATAAATTGAGCACTCTTTTGATATCATACATAGCTAATATAATGTTACTGATTATGTTCCCTATGTTTTATTTTACAACCTTGTGACTATTCCATAACTACCAATTTGTACTTCTTCCTTAATAACTTCATATTTTTTATCCATTGTTCCAACAACCTCCCCCCCCCCCATTTTAATAAAGACCATTTAACATTTCTTCTTATACTAGCTTGGTGGTGATGAACTCCTTTAGCGTTCTCTTGTCTGGGGAAATATTTAGCTTTCCTTCAATTCTAAATGATAGCTTTGCTGGGTAGAATAATCCTGATTATAGATTTTTGCTTTTTGTCACTTTGAATATTTCTTGCCAATCCATTCTGGCCTGCAAAGTTTCTGTTGAGAAATCAGTTGACAATCTCATGCGTGTTCCCTATAGATAACTAACTGCTTTTCTTTTGTTGCATTTAAGATTACCTCTTTGTCTTTAACCTTTAACATTTTAATTATGATGTGTCTTGGTTTGGGCCTCTTTGGATTTATCTTTTTTGGGTCTCTGAGCTTCTTGGACTTATATGTCTATTTCCTTCACCAAGTTAAGGGAAGTTTTCTGTCATTAATTTTTTCCACACAGGTTTTCAATTCCTTGCTTTCTCTTCTCCCTCTGACACCCTCATGATGAGAATGTTGGTATGCTTGAAGTTGTCTCAGAGGCTCCTTATACTATCCTCTTTATTTTTAATTGTTTTTCCCTTTTTGTCGTTTTGATTAGGTGTTTTCTGCTTTCTTGTCTTCCAAATATCTGATTTAATCCTCTGCTTCATCTACTCCATTGTTGATTCCTATAATGTATTTTTCACTTCAGTTAATGTACTCTTCATTTCTGACTGGTTGTTTTTTATGGTTTCTAGTTTTACTTTTCTGTTTTTATCACTTTCTTGATGTTCTCACTAAGTACCTCTACTCTTCCCCCCTAAGTTCATTAAGCATCCTTATATCCCATGTTTTGAAACCTGCATCTGTTAGATTGCTTGTCTCCATCTTGTTTAGTTCTTTTTCTGAAGTTCTTTTATTTGGAACATATTTCTTTGTTTCCTTATTTTGTCAGATTTTTTTCCCTGTATTGGATTCTATGTATTAAGTATAGCTGCTACATCTCCCAGGCTTGGTAGAGTGGCCTAATGCAGTAGGTATTCTGTAGGGTCCAGTGGCCATAACATTACAGATCACCAGGGTTAGACCCTTCAAGTGTGTCCCCTGTATGGGCTGTATATATTCTCCTGTTATAGTGGAACCTTGATTGCTGTTGTCAGGTCAATGGGAGATATTACCCCAGGTTGATCAGCTGTAAGAAATGGCTGTAAATCATCTGTACCGTAGCATACCCCACAAAGTAGAATTTAGTGACCACTGAGTCTGCTGCTTAAGTGTGTTGCTTGCAGAGGTAGCTCTGGGTCCTCCCAGAAGGTACAAACCAAGGTCAGCTGCCACCTGTGTCCTGTCCAGGGACATCCAGTATGAGTAACACAGTAATCCACAGATGGTTGTTACCTGACCTGGGCTTGAAGGTACTACTAAGGGCCAAGCTGTAAAATAAGGCTGGCTACCACTAGTGCCAGGCCTGGGAACACTTAACAAGAGGTACAGGACATGTCAAGGCCAGATGCTGCTTGTTTGGGAGATTTTAGGAAAGTCTGATGCCTGAGCCAAGATAGGACATTTGTATAGAAAAGCTATTGGAAGCAGTTTGGGTGGGCCTGCAAGTTGGGTGGGGTGGAGTCTTAGGAAATTACCAGGGCCTGGCAAATGTATTAGCCATGTTAATGGAGGATCAGAAATGGCATCTGTCTACCAGCTGTGTAGTGGGAGGGCTCAGCAAAGGAACAATGGCCTCTGCCAAAACTTCTATCTGGGAGAACCTGTCTCTCTAGCCCTCACCCTGATGCCAGACAATTCAGTTCCTACCTCTATCCTATGTTCCTGGTGCCTTTTGAGCTGCTGTTGCCTCAGTGCTGGAGCTCAGCGGATGTGAGTCTGAGTAAGATTGTGTGTCGGCTTTTTTTAGAAGAACTCTCAGGATTCCAGGAGCCTCTGTCTCATTCAGCCACAACCTCCACTGAATTTTACAGCCAGAAGTTAGGGGAACTTCTCTTTCTGGCACTGGGACATTGGGCTGGTGTCCTTATATAGGGCTGAAACCACATTGTTCCTCAGAAGGTTCTTCAGCTGAGATATCCACCCCAATTTTTAATCAGCACATGTGTGTGTGTGTGTGTGTGTGTGTGTGTGTGTGTGTGTGTGTGAACAGCCCATACCTCATCTTTATCCCTCCCACCAGTCACGATGTGGCTTCTTCTTTATATCCTTAGTTGTAGAACTTCTGTTTAGCTGGATTTTAGGTAGCTCTGAATGACAATTGTTTTGTGGTTTAAATGTATTTTGATGTGGTTATGGGAGGATTCGAGTACTGTGTTTGCCTATGCAGCCATCTTGACCAGAACACCTTAAAAATATTTCTGAAAAATAATATATAAATAATATATTCTAGAGTATTTGCTCCTGGTTGATGTTTATTCCTCCCCAAGCACCTCAGCTCTGCCTCACCTTGGAGCATAGGGTGTACTAGTTGCTTTATTCTTGGTAGTCCCACACCTTTGGTTGGTGCTCTGAGTCAAACCCTTAGGGTTTTGACTCAGTTCCATGGGGACCATCAAAACGCATAATTTACTATATAGTCTTACGTTTGACCCAGTTGCAAAGGATTATGCCTTGTCTTGATCAAACAGTTGCTGCTGCAAACTTGATTCTGATCCACTACTTCTAGTCTGCTAACTTAAAGTCATGGTTCCTCAGGCAGTACCCACACGACTGTGGACTGAGAACCCAAGACACTTTTCAGTCAGCTGATTGACTCCTTGAGAGATTGTGTGACTTTCTTTCCTTCACATTACTTTTCACCACTACAGCATCCTGCATCCTCCTGCCTCTACCAGAAGAGGAGCCTAATGATTGTCTTACCTGCACCAGGAAACAACCTACACCTCCCTCAGATTTATTAGAGAATGCTATTAAAAACCCTAAACTAATATTATTTGTTGATTGATCAGACTTTATAACTGAAACTGGAGGTTAACTAGCAAGGTATGTCATCACTAACCTAGTTCTCCTTTAGTGATAGTACTATATCCAAGGGACATTCAGCTCAGATGACAGAATTTACTGCACTTGCAGTAGTTTGCCAACTAGTCAAAGACCAGAGTAAACATATATACGGACAGCAGGTATACCTTTTCACTAATACACCATTTTAAAGTGCTTTGGTAACAATGGGGATTTCTTACCTCTGCAGGAACCCTCCTAAAAAATGGAAAAGTTAATGAAATTTTAGATTCACTTTTACTAAAAGAATAAGTATTATAAATGTTGAGACCCATGTTAAAAAAATACAAAAATAAAGTAAATTATATAGAAAAATCATTATCCCAAATAAGGCACTTTAACTAAGATTATTTTCCTATATAAACTCTCAAGAAAATCTCTGGATCAATTAAAAGAGGCTATTCTAAAGTATGAATTTGAAGAGAAATGATAGGAAAAAATCTGGCGGGACTCTTCTCTCAGATGTTTTTTGGCACTATCAGGATGACTGCTTGGGGGCACCAGATGATTGCAAGTAAATGTTAGCAAAGTTTCTCCATAAAATAGCCATGAAGTAGAAAACTTGCTTAATATCTTAAATCAACATTGATTGGGACGCCTTTACAATAGCATGTGAGATTATTTTAGAGGCATGTGTCACCTGTCAACAACATAATCCTGGAAAAAACTGTAAAAATGGAACACGGCCAGGAACCAGACCTCAAGGGATCTTTGAAAACCATCAGGCAGACTTTATCCAACATCCACCCACATTGGATTTGAATATGTTTTAGTTAATTTATGTATATTTTAGTGTGGGATGAAGAATTTCTTGTGAAAAATGTACAATTCTTACAGCTACTGAAAAGCAGCTTAATTTTGTGTTTGCAACCTGGGGCATCTTAAATTTTGTATCAAGTGATCAAGGCAAATACTTTATGAGAACCATTATTAAAAAACCCTGTAAGGCATTACTCCTTAGTCATAAACTACACTCTTCATACATCCACACTTTTCTGGAAAGAATGAAAGAACCAATGGCACAGTAATAAAAATTAGCAAAACTTCCAGAAAATTTTGAGCTCCCTTGGCCAAAAATACTCTCACTAGCCCTTATAGCCCTATGGAAAGGTCTACTCCTATGAAATGCAAACACAAAGGCCAATACATCTATAGAACATGCCTCTTATTTTAGACTTTCCCTACTTCATTGCACACATGGCAAAATATTGCAAATGGCTACGCTCAGTCCGATTATTAACAGGTTGAAGCCACCTACGTAAACATCTTCCTAACAACCTGTTCATGATCTCTAATTTTATATATTGGGAGAAACATTATGGAAAAAGTGCTCTTGAACTTCATCGGAAAGGGTGAATGTCAGGTATTACTAATAACAAATACTGCAGTGAAACTCTAGGAATCAATCTTTGGATTAACATTTCACAACTTAAAAAGTTTAGAATTCCACATAATCAGAAGATAACTCCAAAAGAGCACCTCAAACTGAAGATTCTCAGAAATCCTCAATAGGATCTGATTTCAAGAAGCATAGAGCTCAGCCTGGACCATTGGATCAAGAAAATGAAGATGGATAGTGGACAACTTCTACCTAACAGGTCAAGCCAAGATTCCTATCTAATTCCTGTGTGTCTGTTTATTTTTTTAATCTGTTTGCTTATAATCATTCTTCTTATTTTCTATAGACTCCTTGTTGTTGCCCACCCTTAATGGCTCTTTTTTCTTTTTATTCTTTATTATAGCCATTAGTAAGAATGTAATCATTCTAATGTCATCATTATATATACCTGATATAAATATATTAAATCATTCTAATTCCAATCAGTAGCACTTTCCTCAATCTTACTGAGTGTTGGATATTCCATTTATTGCCAGATCACCATGATAGGAACTTCTGGCCAATTCCTTTCATCAAATAAGACCACAGCAAATTATAGCTGAAGGTGTTTCCATTTGAACCTGTGAAGGCAATTGAACTTAATTAAATCAATCTGTGACACAGTAGTGTCTGCCTCTCCCAGAAGAGAAATTAAAAACTATTATCAAATTTATCTATAAAACTATAAGTAATTCTAAATTTTAATTAAACAACCCTTCATAGTGTAATTGGCTAATACCACCTGTAAGAGGCTAATAGAGATACAACTATGCAACCCTGCTAAAGATACAACCAACGTTCTAGATTCATGTTGTAAACAACACCTATTTTTCCTGGATCTCCACCTGCCCCACATGAATACTCCTTCTTTTGCTGCCAGAATGCCTGGACCTATTTGCCTCAGACTATCATGTCATATATTTTAGGAATAATATTCTGAGACTTTAATCTATACACACAGACTTTAATTCTAATTCCATTAATCATATAAAGTACAAATTAAAATTTAGACAGGAGCTGCAAAATGAGACCCCTCTTGGTTACTCAGACATGCTGCCTGAGGAAATTACTCATAGTTTATGCCAGGGGTCCTCAAACTATGGCCCGTGGGCCACATGCAAATACAAATATTGTATTTGTTCCCGTTTTGTTTTTTTACTTCAAAATAAGATATGTGCAGTGTGCATAGGAATTTGTTCATAGTTCTTTTTTTTAAACTATAATCCGGCCCTCCAACGGTCTGAGGGACAGTGAACTGGCCCCCTGTTTTAAAAGTTTGAGGACCCCTGGTTTATGCAATCAGAGCAGTATTTCTATTGATGAGAATCATACAAATAGAAATGACTATAAGACACCCATCACTAACTCTCATGAAGTTATTAATGACCATCTCTGCCCTACATTGATCAATGAAATATAGATCAATCTCAATTCATGGGCACAAGTACTAGTGGGTAATCACATTACTCTAAGTGTCTTGTTTTCTAGTCATGGTGCTGTCAAATCATTGCTAATACTTTTGTTATATTTGGATCAATGAAACAGGCAAGATGGGATAGGTTCAAGGAAAATGTCATTGGGCTTTATAAGGCTTTTCCTCATAGCCTATGGGATTTGTTCTCTTGACCTGTGTTGGGCAAATAACATTTGAAGCACGTTATAGGGACTTTTAGTTGTTCTTGTTCCTGTCATTGTGGCCATAATGCTGGTCTGTTGCATTCTATCCAGTGTCTTAAATGTTTCTGTGCAGGCATTCTCTCATCAGGTGATCACCATGATAATCTAATAACAACAAAGAAATCAAAAAGATCTTGTAAGTCAGTTGGCTGCAAAGATGATAAACAATCTCTGAGTGTTGAATTACTCAACCTTTTGCAAGTTAGTAATTGATCACTAGGGGAACTGAAAAACAATTTTTTTAAAATCAATGGCCAGCTCTTATGTAAGTAGAGAACTATAACCCACAATCTATAGGAATCAGCCCAGGAAATCAACCTGTTAACTATGTAACCATACAGTCAGACTACTCTCTACCAGCAACCAGTTCATGAAGCCAAACAGTAATCCATAGAGCAATAAACCCCAAATGGCCAGGACTTGATTAATAATTGACAATTCCCTAATATTGACCCCACTTCCAATTTAGGACCAATTAAGGAAAGACAAAGATGCACCCTAACCAAAATCATAGGGTGTCCTACTTCTAAATAGCCTGTATTTAGCTTCCCCATGTTGCTAGTCTCCAATCATACCTAAAGTGTTCTGGAATTTTTCCTCCACTATAAAGCATTCTCCCTTCTCTACCTTTGAGTCTCTGACAAAACAAAAGAGTGGTGGCTGACTCCTTTGCTACAGCCAGCTCTGAAAAAATAACCTTTGCTTCTTCTCCTTTGTGTGGTCTTTATTTCCAAAGCACTCAATAAATGATTTGTGAACAAATTAATCAATTAATTCTCAATTGGGTGTGCAAGTTGGCAGTTGTATTTTTTTTTTCTGTTGAGTTTGGAGGATTCTCTGAAGGGGTGATATTTAGAGGCAGCATGGTATTATTTTTCTGAAGTTTTTTGTTTGTTTGTTTGATTTTTAAAGGAGCAGAAATCAGAGTTTTACTCCTATTCTTGCCCATGGCATGTCTTTATTTTTATTTTTTAAAATATATTTCATTGACTTTTTACAGAGAGGAAGGGAGAAGGATAGCGAGTTAGAAACCTCAATGAGAGAGCAACATCGATCAGCTGGCTCCTGCACACTCCCCATGGGGAATGTGCCCCCAACCAAGATACATGCCCTTGACTGGAATGGAACCTGGGACCTTTCAATCCGCAGGCCAACGCTCTATCCACTGAGCCAAACCGGTTAGGGCAAGCATGTCTTTATTTTTAGTCTGTAGGTATTTCCTTCTGCAGCCATTGGCTTTATTATAAGTGCAATGAGAACATTAGAACCGGTGACCTTAAAGGAGCATTCTATGTCTGGAGTGGTGTCAGCTGCAAGTGTTCCTCTCCCTTGATTTCTGGAATTAAGGTTCCCCTCTTGCTCTCTTACACCCAGATGTATTTTTGTATTTTATCTGAATGCATTCCTAACATAACCAGATAAGTCTAGAATTAATACATTAAAATCCATAGTTACTGTCAATTAACATTTAGAAATTGTCTCACTATGTAGAGGTTTAATTATTTGACCTCAAATGCCCCTTTAAATCATATCTCATGCTTCACCTATACTGTGAGAATTGTTATCAAAAGGTAATTTGCCTTATGAGTGTGTTTGATTTGTTTGTTCTCTTTTCCTTGTGAAACTTGAAAGAATAAGATTGTTCTTTTAATGATTCCTTAATCTCCTCCTAAAGAGCTTTGATTTGCCAAAATTCTAGCTTCCAAACTTGGGCTCAATGAATCAACATTTTTTTTTAATTTCTTGATTATAGGAATTTAAGCCAGAGTATAGTGGGAAGAAGGTGGGTGCAACTTAGGCCAGTGTTTTCTAAAAGCTCATGGCTGGTGGTCCAGGAGAATGTACACTGTAGTATAAAAAGCACCAGGCCAGGGGCTAAAACTCTTGAGCTGGAGTTTTGTCTCTGCTGCTCCTTGGCTGGCTGACCTTGAGCAAATCAGTTCATACCTCTGAGTTGCAGTGTTCTCACCAAGAAAATGAGGTACAGAATGGCTAACAATAATGAGCCTTCTTGCTTCACAGCATTTCTTGAAGCTGAAATAAAATAATATGATACATAGAATATATTATAATTTTCAGTATTTGGTGTGAATTTTAAGAGATAATTTCATTATTATTTAAAAAAAAAAGAATAAAATAGGGTATTTCCACCATCCTAATGGTAGGTTCACATTGCTAGATGAAGCCATTCAGTTGGTGCAAAATTAGACATTTGAGAAAACCAGAAGACCTGATCCAACAAAAATGAAGATACAGAATAAACCCCACACCAAATTGGTTGCAAGACTTTTTATCCCTCACAAAACAAAACATTACTAGCACTTTATGATGGCCTGCTATCTTCTAGACATAAAGCCCATCATGACTTTACATGTGTAAAATGAAGATTAAGAATATTTAACCCAGGAAAAGTGAATAAAATCTAAAAGCAGCTCAAGGAAAAAAGAAAGATTGTGATCAATATCCACAGGTTGCAGGATTTTTATATCAATAATAGTCACTGCAGACTTAGGAGGAAGAGAACCTATATGAAGACGCATAAGAGAAGCCATTAGGAAGGACTAAGAATGGGTTTAACTTCAACACCACTTAGAGATAGATAAATACTCACCAGAGACAGAAATATATGAATTTCATAATTAGAATCAGTTTGTGTGTCATGTGTATCTCTGCTATTTTTTAGCAACAATATGCAATCATAATCAAGTGTAATTTAATTAAAATTTAGAGTCGAGGAACTTCAAAACCTTGCTTGAATAAGCAGTAAGATCCAAATCACAAAGTTAAGTGATTGAATTGTAATGAAATGGGAATAGAAAAACAAAATTTAATGGGGGGATATATTTGATATTAAGAAGACCTGTTCAACTTTATATCTTTTGTGATTAGAGAAAACTCAGTTTCCTTCAAAGATAATATTTTTGGAATGTTTGTTTTTAGTTTTCATTGTTTTTTAAATTTTTGTTGCATTATTGGCTATGTCAGAGACAGCAGCAATTAGCTTAAATTAACTAACATTTATTTTGGTACTTTCATGTGTTTTATTAGTTCTTTACTCCAATAGGTCATGATTAATTATGCCTTTATCATGTGATCTAAAAAATTCTCAAGGTATTATATATTTTCTAATCCATATGGCTTAGATTTGAAACCAATTTTCTCATAACACATGACTTGGAGAATTTTTTGAGATGCCCTGAAACCCTAAGTTAAGTTCAACTGATGTGTCATGAAAGCATAATAATTCGTTCCAAAAAGGAATGATTAGAAATAATTTCTTATACTGACTTCTGCAAAAGACATAGGAAAAAAATAAGAAGGAAATAAACTCCCATTACATAGTTATTTTGTGTCTACATTTTCTAGTATCTATAACTCATAAAACTCATACTAGATATGAACAATAAACTTTGAGAAGGCCCACCTATTTATCCAAATTATATCAGGAACAAGGGCACAGTTCTCTTTACTGTTCTCACTGTAAATACAAGTCTTAGTTGCAAAAAAGAAACATCTAAAACCATCAAAAGTAAAATAGCCTCCTTTCCAGGATGAAACTTAACTTTTCTGGAATTCAAATGCACATATGGCTGGTCAACTTAAAAACAAACAAACAAACAAAAAAAACAACACAACTTTCCCACAGTAGTCATCCAAATTACTTTAGGGTATTTTTTTTTAAATATATTTTATTGATTTTTTACAGAGAGGAAGAGAGAGAGATAGAGAGTCAGAAACATCAATGAGAGAGAAACATCGACCAGCCGCCTCCTGCACATCCCCCACTGGGGATGTGCCCGCAACCCAGGTACATGGCCTTGCCCGGAATCGAACCTGGGACCTTTCAGTCCGCAGGCCGATGCTCTATCCACTGAGCCAAACCGGTTTCGGCTACTTTAGGGTATTTTTAAACATTCGTTGAATTCAGGATTTTTTTTTTCATTTTTGTGGTTATAATTTAAAAAATAATGATAAAATAAATAATGATAAAATGATAAAAATAATGATAAAATTAAATTTCCCATAAATTTGTTTGAATGTGAAACATAATTCAAAGCCCAACTTTGAACTCATGTGAAATAATAAACAGAACCTCTCAGGTTTCTACATCCTAAAAGACTGTGGATCAATTCATTGTGAGTAAACTAAAGAGCCCGTATCAAAAAGGAGGGTCCTCACACGAATCAATGCCATCTGTCATCCATTTCTAAGAGCATTTGTTTGCTTTTGTAAACTTGATATCAGCCTGCTTCAAGTCTGGGCATCAAATGAAATCTCTTCAGCTCTCTATAGCCACCAAGTGGGTTGTAGATTAAAAATTGCCTGAACGGACCATGTCGGAACATAGAGACGTCTGTTGCATATAAACCGCTTCTGGGTCTTCCATCTTTCCTAAACATCTACATGAGAGTCTCTCATATGGTAAGTTTTCTTTGATTTTAGGCATACCACAATCTTTTCATTGTTAGAGCCTTGTCACAGAAAGATGAATTCTCCCTCATTTTCTAGTCATCTGATTGAAACCTACAATTTTATTTAGGTATCAATTTCTAGATTTCAAATAAATCTTTCCTTCTTTATTCTTAAAATCAGTGATTTAACAGTATTTCTACCCTGATTCAAGGATTAGACAATTTCTTGATCTATAAAGTTATAAATTAAATAGGCTGTGTTTCGCTTAAGACTTGATTTTAATTTTTGATCCATTAGTCTAATTCTAGCCTTAACCCTCATTGCACTAGCATGCATATTACTCTTCTTGCGGTATATCCCACTGAGTTTTTCTTACACATTTTGCCAAAAATGAAGGGACATTGACTCTTTTTGGAAGAGAGGCAGCTGTTAAAACCAAAGATTTAGGAAACCACAAAATCACTTTTCATTTGACACATATTTTCTTTTCTCCTATATATTATATCCTGTAAATTGGGTTGAGAGTAGATAGAAAATGAAGCTTATTAAATACAATATGAATATTGTGTCAATAACTGTGAAATGGAAAGAGCAGGGTAGCACAGTGATTCAATATGTGGTTCCCAGCAAAAGTCACCTGGGTTTCAAGCTTAAGTTCTTTCTCATCCATCTGACCTCCCAGGGTCAGTTATTTAATGTCTTTGTCCTGAGTTCATACTAAATTAAATGAAATAAAATAATACTAGAGCATAATAAATACACAATAATCTTTATATTATCATATATATACTTTATTTATTTACTCAAGCATTTCCCGGTGAATAAATAGATATTCTCACCAAAATTACCATAAAACCACTTTAGTGGGTCAATGTTCAAGCATAACATCATCAATGATTCGCCAGTTAACATTAAGCAGAGACCAATATTTTTAAAGTGGATCTGAATCTGACCAAGATTCTTTAATTTTCTATTGAACTCTCAATTTACAGGAAATACAGAGGGCAGAAGAACTTTTGAACTCCACCATGGGGAGAGGAGATCATTGGCATCAAACTGTGAACATGTTTACAAGACAATCCACTTTACTCTAAAATAAATTACAAAGAGAGAGAAGGAGAAGGGATGGGGGAGAGAAGGAAGAGAGAGAGATAGAGAGAGATGAATGCTCTATTCATAGCCCTTCTGGAGGGATGTGTCACCTATGAGATAAGCTTTATACAGCAAAGTAATAACTGAAAACTTCAGCAAATGTACTAAGAGTAAGCTTATAAAATGTACTTCTAACACTTAAAGAAAGGTGGAAAAGTACAAATGTTATGCGTTGTAACAACAACAAAAAAGTACTTAAAAATGCAAGGGCAAAGGGCCTTGACCAAAGGAAAGTAGAATGAGTTTCTTTCTTAGAATAAGTTCATTGTATTGAAAACGGGTGTCAAAGAATACTGATAAAAATTGGTAAGTCATGCCCTAACCGGTTTGGCTCATTGGATAGAGCATCGGCCTGCGGACTGAAGGGTCCCATGTTCGATTCCTGTCAAGGACATGTACCTTGGTTATGGGCACATCCCCAGTGGGGGGTGTACAGGATGCAGCTGACCGATGTTTCTAACTCTCTATCCCTCTCCCTTCCTCTCTGTAAAAAAAATCAATAAAATATATTTTTTTAAAAAATTGATAAGTCAGCCTAGCCACCATGGCTCAGTGGTTGAGCCTCGACTTATGAACCAGAAGGTCACGGTATGATTCCAGGTAAGGCATATGCCCAGTTTGTGGGCTTGATCCCCAGTGTGAGGTGTGGAGGAGGCAGCTGATCAAAGATTCTCTCTCATCATTGATGTTTTTATATCTTTATCCCTTTTCCTTCCTCCCTGAAATCAATAAAATTTTATTTTTAAAAATTTGATAATTCAGATAGTAAAGGTTAAGTAAGAACACCAGGATCTGATGTAATTTAAAAATTTAAGTGTAAAAAATAAATAAATATATATATATATATATATATATATATATATATATATATATTTGTCAAATATTAATTGAGCATATTAGTTCGGGTAGATTTCTGGGCTCTCTATTCTATTCCATTGATATATATTTCTGTTCTTGTGCCAATACCAGGCAGTTTTGAGAACAGTGGCTTTGTAATACAGCTTGATATCTGGTATTGATATCCCACCTACTTTGTTCTTTCTCAAGATCGCTGCAGCTATTTGGGGGCTTTTTTTATTCCAGATGAATTTTTGGAGAGTTTGTTCTAGGTCTGTGAAATATGCCGTTGTTATTTCAGTGGGAAGTGCATTGAATTTATAGATTGCTTTGGGTAGTATGGACATTTTAATGATGTTGATTCTACCAATCCAAGAACATGGTATGTTCTTCCATCTCTTTATGTCTTCCTCTATCTCTTTTTCAACATCCTATAGTTTTCTGAGTAGAGGTCTTTTACCTCTTCAGTTAAGTTTATTCTTAGGTATCTTAATTTTTTTGGTGCAATGGTAAATGGGATTGTTTTTTTAGTCTCTCTTTCTATAAGTTCACTATTGGTGTATAGAAATGGCATAGATTTCTTGGCATTAATTTTGTATCCTGCTACATTGCCAAATTCATTTATTAAGTCTAATAGTTTTTTGATGGAGTCTTTAGGGTTTTTTATATATAATATCATGTCATCTGCAAATAAGGTAAGTTTTACTTCTTCTTTTCCAATTTGGATGCCTTTTATTTCTTTTTCTTGTCTAATTGCAATGGCTAATACTTCCAGTACTATGTCGAACAGGAGTGGTGAGAGTGGGCATCCCTATCTTGTTCCTGTTCTTAGGGGAAATGGTGTTAGTTTTTGTTCATTGAGTATGATGTTGGCTGTGGGCCTGTCATATATGGCTTTTATTATGTTGAGGTACGATCCTTCTACTCCCATCTTGCTGAGAGTTTTTATCAAAAATGGGTGTTGGATTTTATCAAATGCTTTTTCTGCATCAATGGATATGACCATGTGGTTTTTTTCTTTCAATTTGTTTATGTGATGTATCAGGTGTATTGATTTGCGGATATTGTACCATCCTTGCATCCCTGGGATAAATCCTACTTGGTCATGGTGTATGATCTTTCTGATGTACTGCTGGATCCGATTTGCTAAGATTTTGTTGAGGATTTTGGCATCTATGTTCATGAGGGATATTGGCCTGTAATTCTCTTTCATTGTGTTGTCTTTACCTGGGTTTGGTATTAGGGTGATGCTGACTTCATAGAATGAGCTTGGAAGTGTTCCTTCTTCTTCGATTTTTTGTAGTAGTCTGAGGAGGATAGGTTTTAGTTCTTCCTTGAATGTTTGGTAAAACTCCCCTGTGAAGCCATCTGGTCCTAGGCTTCTGTTTGCTGGAAGCTTTTTGATGACTGCTACAATTTCTTCCATAGCTATTGGCCTATTGAGATGTTTAGATTCTTCCTGATTGAGTTTTGGAATGTTGTATTTTTCTAAGAATATGTCCATTTCCTCCAGCTTGTCTAGTTTATTGGAGTAGAGTTGTCCATAGTATTTTTTTTTAACAATCAATTGTATTTCTGTGGGATCTGTTGTTATTTCGCCTCTATCATTTCTGATTTTGTTGATTTGGGTCCTTTCTCTTTGCTTCTTGGTGAGCCTGGCTAGAGGTTTGACAATCTTGTTTATCCTTTCAAAGAACCAGCTCTTGGTTTCATTGATTTTCTGTATTGATTTTTTTGGTCTCTATGTCATTTATTTCTGCTCTAATCTTTATTATCTCCTTCCTTCTGCTCACTCTGGGCTTTTGTTGTTGCTCTCTTTCTAGTTCTTTGAGATGTAGAGTTAGATGATTTACTACCATTTTTTTTCTTGTTTTTTGAGATAGGCCTGTAAAGCTATAAACTTCCCTCTCAGGACTGCTTTCATTGTGTCCTATAGGTTTTGGATTGTTGTGTTTTCCTTGTCATTAGTTTCCAGGATGTTTTTAATTTCTTCTTTGATCTCATTGGTAACCCAATCATTATTTAATAACATGCTATTCAGCTTCCAAGTGTTTGAGCATTTTGGGTTGTTTTTATTGCAGTTTATTTCTAATATTATGCCATTGTGGTCTGAGAAGATGCTTGGTATGATTTCATTCTTCTTGAATTTGGGGAGACTTTGTTTATGACCCAATATGTGGTCTATTTTTGAAGATGCCCCATGAGTACTTGAGAAGAACGTATATTCCGTGGCTTTGGGGTGAAATGTTCTGAAGATGTCAATTAAGTCCATCTGATCTAGTGAATCATTTAGAATTGCTATTTCTTTGCCGATTTTTTGTCTAGAGGATTTATCCAGTGATGTCAGTGGTGTATTAAAGTCCCCTACTATGATTGTATTGTTGTCGATCTCTCCCTTGATATCATCCAGGGCTGCCACTCCTCAGATGTGAACTGTCTGCTTGTGTGGCTGCGGCTCCTCAGACCGGGGTGGGCTGCTGCTGCTCCTCGAATGGGGCCAGGCCGCTGGCAGAACTGCTGCTTCTCAGATGGGGGCAGGCTGCTCACACAGCTGCTGT
Organism: Myotis nattereri; assembly: GCF_964212035.1. Taxonomy (NCBI): domain Eukaryota; kingdom Metazoa; phylum Chordata; class Mammalia; order Chiroptera; family Vespertilionidae; genus Myotis; species Myotis nattereri. The sequence continues at coordinate 32,798,684 of NC_138085.1, forward strand.
TCCTCGGATTGAGCAGGCTGCTAGTGCCGCTGCTGCTGCTTGGACTAGGGCAAGATGCTTGTGCAGCTGCTGCTCCTGGGACTAGTGCAGAGTGTGCACAGCTGCTGCTCCTTGGATTGGGGCAGGCTGCTTAGGGCTGCCGCTCCTCAGACTTAGGAAGACTGCTCATGAGGCTGCTGCTCCTCGGACAGGTCAAATTGCTCGCATGGTTGCTGCTCCTCGGACGTGGAAGCTGGCCGCTCACACAGCTGCTGCTCCTTGGCCAGGGGCAGGCCACATGAGACTGTTGCTCTTAGGCTTGAGGCAGGCTGCTCACGGGGCTGATGCTTCCTGGACAAGAGCACGCTGCTCAAGTGTCTGCTGCTCATGTGGTTGAAAAAATAATGTGGAAAGGAGTAGGAAATAAAGGAACAAAAAAAAAAAAAGGAGAAGAAAGAAAAAAAATCTAACAAAACAATAATAAAGAAATAAAAATGAAAAATTGAAATGTCATTCAATTGGCTGGCTTAAGATCCCAGTTTTCTGGAATGTCTGTGCTTTTTTGTTGTTGTTGTTCAGGACCACATTTTCAAAACTTCATAGGCCAGGGGCCGCGACAATATTGCAAAGGTAGATGGAAGCACCAGTGAGAGTAGCAAAGAAGGCGGGATAGTTACTGACATTTACTAAGTGTCGGTTAGTAGTAAGAGACAAAGAGATATAAAGGAAGAACATTATGAAAATGATTTTATTATGAAAGCCGCAGATCCATTGAGACATCTGCTGATCGCTGTGTCACATTCCTTTGAGAATAACGGTGTTTTGGTTTGCTTTGTAAACAAAGTCTACATCCCATGTTGTGGCAAAGGTGTGTCTTACTGACCAGAGAATTTCTTTATGAAATATTAATATTTCTAGTAATAAACAGAATTACTTTCATATAAAAACAGAAAACTTAAGAGAAATTAGTTACCTCTGTGAAGCCATATGTTATTAAATGCTGAAACTTTAACTTTTGAATCTGTTTGAGTTTGTTTTATGATCTATTGACTTTCCAACTATTTCCAAATTCAGGACCCCTTCCGAGTCTTCTGCCTCCTCTATCTTGCCTCAAAACCATAATTCTCAGCCACCTTCCCTCAGAACTCCTCCCAAAACTCAGTGTGTGAGATAAGAGATGCTGACAGGAATGTAAAGAAATGGATCCGGGTTTTGCTCTATGCAGTTCTGAGGACCTTCTTCTTCTGGGACACCCTGGTAATGGCCCAGAAACCTTTCTGAGTGCAACCTGGTTTCTCTTGTCCATCTAGAACACTCTATAATCCCCAAAAACTCCTAGAAAGCACAGGAATCCTTGAAAGTGAAGAACCCTGAAACTGAAGTTTCATTAGTTTTAATGGGGAAAACCCCTGTGAGTGTGTTACATGGAAATGGGCTGATGCTGTAAAAGAGGAGGCCAGTGAGGACTGTATCAAACATGCACACAGCCCAACCTCACTAAAATCTTTTAAACCAACAACAAAGTTGTGAACAATCTGACCTCGGCTAATTTGTGAGCTTCCTATCCCACTGCTCTCCCACCCTGTCCTGTCCACTGTCAGTTACTCCTGTCTCTTCTGTGTTCTTTCAAAATAGTAAGCACCCGCCTACCTCACAGGCTTTTGCTGGGAAAAGAAGGGAAGAATGGCATGATGGCAGGACAGCCTGGGTTTGCATACTGGCTTCACAATTGACTAGCTATGGGCTGAGGGTACATTTTATTTTTTTCACAATTGACTAGCTATGAACTGAGGGTACATTTTATTTTTTTTAATTTTTAAAATGTATTTATTAATTTTAGAGAGAGGGGAAGGGAGGGATGGAGAGAAATAGAGGAAGAGAGAGAAAGAGAGAGTGAGTGAGAGAGAGAGAAACGTAAGTTTCACCATTTATTTATGTATTGATTAGTTGATTCTTGTATGTACCCTGACTGGGTATTTAACCCATCACCTTAGCATACCTGGATGACACTCTAAAAAACAGAACTAACTGGCCAAGACCAAGGGTTAGTTCTTAACCTTCTATTTTTCAGTCCACTAATCTGTAAAACAGATAGCAGAAATATATTTGAGACTAGAACTGTACCTAGCATATAGTAAGCACTTAATAAATATTAGATGCTGCTGCTATTACTATTATTATTATGTTACTTCATAAAATATATTATTTTCAAGAAAGCCTTTTCTGACTATTTCTTTCCCCCATCTAGATGTATGCCCCCTTCAGTTTTCATGGTTCCATATACCTCTCCTTTATAGAATTTGCCATAATTTTCATTAGATCATTATCTGTAAAATAATTTATTTAATATCTGCCTTCCTGCTCACTTGTGTCCCACTAAATAATAAGCGCCATTAAAGGAACCCTTGTGTCTGGCACACTGCCTGTCCTATAGAAAGGGTTCAATAAATATTTTTTAAATGTGTAAACCCACAACAAAATGAAAAGACAACCCACTGAAAGGAAGAATATAATCACAAATGATACATCTAATAAGGGGCTAATATTTAAAATTTATTCAGATATGAAACTCAACACTAATATACAAATACTCAAATTATAAAATGGAAAAATAAACCTGCATATACAGTTTCCCAAAGAGGACATAGAAATGGCCCAGAGACATTGAAAAGATGCTCACCATCAGTAATCATCAGAAAATGTATGTTAAAACCACAATGAGCCCTGGCTGGTGTGGCTGGGTTGGTTGACAGTTGTCCCATGTACCAAGAGGTCCCCAGTTTGATTCCCAGGTGGGGCATGTGCCCAGGTTGCTGCTCCATCCAAGGCATGCAGCATGCAGGAGCCACCATTGGATGTTTGTCTTTCTCACGCTCCCTTCTTCTGTCTCTAAAATCAACAAAAACATATTTTAAAAAATTTTAAAAAGAGATAATACGATATCACCTCACGCCTGTCATATGGTTACCGTCAACAAATCAATTACCTAATAGAAAATTAGGTGTAGAAAAAAATGTCATTAGTGGGATAATGTTTATTTTAAAAGAAATAGAACAAATATTGTCCAGAATAATAAGACAATAAAAATATTCTTTTAAAATAATATATGATGCATTTACATCTGGTATCATTGATTCTGTTTACTGTACTGGTGGCTTTAAGCAGCAGAAAAAAAATACTTGTTAATTAATTGTCCCTCGGGGTCCTCAAACTTTTTAAACAGGGGGCCAGTTTACTGTCCGTCAGACCATTGGAGGGCCGGACTATAGTTTTAAAAAAAAACTATGAACATATTCCTACGTACACAGTGGCGGCAAAAACACCCGGCGGGCCGCATGTGGCCCACGGAACGTAGTTTGAGAACCCCTACCGGATAGAGATTTAATTGTCTTCAAAGGAAAAACTAAGATAATCAAAAGAAAATTCATTAGAAGTAATAAGAAAATGTGGCAATGATATTTGGGTATATATGTATACAAACAAAATCAATCGCCATTCTTACATAACCATATATAAGTGTTAGAACATATTTTTAATTGATATATTTTAAGAAGAAAATATAGTCATCCATGAATCTTTTAAAAGGTGTCCTGGGTTTTTAAAAAAAATAAAACAAAATAAATGGAGCAATAAATATACTTATATATGAGAAAACATTATTGCATTAATGTAATTTCTCATCTTAATGTAAAATATTCAAAATTTATTATTACTGTTGTTATTATTATTATTATTATTAGAGCCTACTAAGCTTATTCTAAACTAGAGTCCCAATGCACGAAATTCATGCAAGCGCGGCCTTCCTTCTCCTGGTTGTGAGCATTGGTTTCCCTGTGGCACCCGGGACCCGGACTTCCCTCCGGCTGCCAGCAGGTACCCTGGACCCAGGCTTCCCTCGCAGCCCTAGCTTTGTCCAGAGGTTGTATGGAAGGATGTCCAGTCTAATTAGCATATTATGATTTATTATTATAGATGTTGTACTGGGCTGCATATCGGGGCGCGCTGTACTGTCTGTTCCTGGAACAGACAGACAGGAAGGTACTGACATCAGGTCAGGCCTTGAGATATGGTCTCATGGTCCCTCCTCAATATACTGTGCTCTCTGTTTCCGGAAAACATAGATAGGAAGGTGATAATGCTAGACTGCGTCGGGAACAAATTGTGTAAACAAGGCTTTGTAACTTTGTAGTTTTTGCAAATAAATAGGCTGTAACGCTTGCAGTCATTGCTGCAGTTCCGCCTTTGCTTTGGCGGAGTGCTGGGACTGCAGACATCTGGCCGGCTTAATAAAGGTTCCTAAATTTAAATTCTGAGTCGGTGGTCTATCTCGCTGAGCCAACCCATAACAATGTTATATGGACGACGAAGAGGCAAGACTGCTTTGAGAGGGAATACTGCAGCTAGAATAATTAATAAAGCGAGGTATTGGTGTAATGACAAACAATTTTAGCAGTACAAAGGCACACAGTGAATCTCAGGCATGCTTGCATATTGATACACACTAGGTGTATAGTACAAGACTCTAAAATAAAGAGTAAGATGTAAGAAAATGGTGCTGTGGACAGTTGTTTCTCTATGATAAACTGAATCTCTAACTTGAAACACTTGAGAAAAATCAATCTATTAGGATTAAATTCCTAAATCAAAAACTAAGCTTTGTAATAAAAGGCAATAAATGTGTATAAGCATTTATCTTTATGACTTTCTGTACATTCTGTAGAGGGTCTGGGGTTTGTTGGTGCTGATTAAATGCTCAGTCAGTGATTTAAAAAAAACAGCCACACAAGAACCCCTCCTTACATTGGCCCACCTGGCTGACCTCAAGTGGTTGCCAGGTTCCCTCTACGACCTGTCTCACCATTGTGACCTGTCAGCTCTGTGACCTGTTGCCAGCTTATAGCCCACACGCCTGAGTTGAGGCCTCTTCAGTGTGAGGCCCCAAGAGACCCAGGGAAGGGCCCCCCAAGATCTTGTCATATTTAACTCAGACTTGGCTGTTGAGACAGAGATCGCCACAAGGAGAACTCAGGAAGCCACGACCCAAGGGACAGCAAGTGCCTCCAGAGCAGGGAGAGCCAGGCTGGTGCAGGAGAGGGCAGGCAGGAGAGGGCAGGCAGGAGAGGGTGGGCGGGCAGATAAAGGGTGGGTTGGAAATGCTGTCACAGCAGGAAGGCTTTTAGGCACCAGAATAGGGGGATCTGATTTATATTTTTTAAAGATCACTCGGTGATTTGACATTTGAAATGATATTTGACATGTGTCCTGAGAGCCAGGCAGGATTTGGGCAGATGAAGACGGTGAGATGTGCTTCAGGTGCAGACAGTGGACACCGCCTGGAGCAGGACAGATGGACACTGGGGACCAGAGCACATGCCTCTCAGAGCCTGTGAGTGATGGGACAGGGCAGGGAACCAGAAGACCCTGCATGGAGGGGACAGGGCAGAGGGGGGAGGGGACCCTCCATGGAGGGGACAGGGTAGGGGAGACAGGGGACCCTCCATGGAAGGGGCCGGGCAGGGAGGAGAGGGGGCCCTCCATGGAGGGTACAGGCAGGGAGGAGAGGGGACCCTCCATGGAGGGTACAGGCAGGGAGGAGAGGGGACCCTCCATGGAGGGTACAGGCAGGGAGGAGAGGGGACCCTCCATGGAGGGTACAGGCAGGGAGGAGAGGGGACCCTCCATGGAGGGTACAGGCAGGGAGGAGAGGGGACCCTCCATGGAGGGTACAGGCAGGGAGGAGAGGGGACCCTCCATGGAGGGTACAGGCAGGGAGGAGAGGGGACCCTCCATGGAGGGTACAGGCAGGGAGGAGAGGGGACCCTCCATGGAGGGTACAGGCAGGGAGGAGAGGGGACACTTCATGGAGGGTACAGGCAGGGAGGAGAGAGGACCCTCCATGGAGGGGACAGGCAAGGAGGAGAGGGGAAACCTCCTTGGAGAGGACAGGCAGGGAGGAGAGGGGACCCTTCATGGAGGGGACAGACAGGGAGGAGAGGGGAACCCTCCATGGAGGGGACAGGCGGGGAGGAGAGGGGATCCTCCATGGAGGGTACAGGGCAGTGAGGACAGAGAACCCTCCATGGAGGGTATAGGCAGGGAGGAGAGGGGACCCTTCATGGAGGGGATAGGCAGGGAGGAGAGGGGACCTTCCATGGAGGGGACAGGCAGGGAGGAGCGGGGACCCTCCATGGAGGGTCAGAGCGGGGAGGAGAGGGGATCCTCCATGGAGGGGACAGGCAGGGAGGAGAGGGGACCCTCCATGGAGGGGACAGGCAGGGAGGAGAGGGGAAGCCTCCATGGAGGGTCCGGGCGGGGGGGGAAGGGAACCCTTCATGGAGGGGGCAGGGTAGGGTGGGCAGGGAAACCTCCATGGAGGAGAGAGGGAAGGCAGGAGAGGAGACCCTCCATGGAGAGGACAGGGTAGGGTAGAGAGGGAATCCTCCAAGGAGGGGACAGGGCAGAGGTATAGGGAACCCTCCATGGAGGGGACAGTTAGGGAGAGAGGGGACCCTTCATCAAGGGGCTGGGCAGGGTGGAGAGGGGACCCTCCATATAGGGGCAGGGCAGAGAGGAGAGGCTACTCTCCATGGAGGGGCGAGGGAAGAGAGGGGACCCTCCATATAGGGGGCAGGGCAGGGAGGGAACTTTCAAGGCGGGTCCCCCTGTCCTCATTCCACGTAGGGTACCCGCTTCACCCCCGTCCTGCCCATCAAAGGGAGGTTCCTGGTACCCCTGCCCATTCATCTCAATGGAGAGGAAAGGGAAGGGTTGATAGAACACCCTCCATGGAGGGAAGGGCAGAGGTGGAGGGGCACCCTCCATGGAGGGTTAGGGCAAGGGAGACAGGGGACTCTTCATGGAGGGGAATGGGCACGGGTATAGGGATCCCCATTTGTGGGGACAGGGCAGAGGGGAGAAGGCACCTTCCAGGGATTAGTTACAGGGAACTCTCCATGGAGGGGCCAGTACAGGGGGAATAGGGCATTCTACATGGAGGGGAATTGGCAGGGGTACAAAGAAACCCCCTTTTAGGGGACAGGACAGGGAAAGAGGCACCCTCCATGGAGTGGGGACAGGGCAGAGAGGGGAGGGCACCCTCCTTGGAGGAAGATGGGCAAGTAAAACAATGTCCTGAACCCTCCATGGAGGGTGCCCTCCCCTCTGCCTGTGGAGGAAAATGAGCAGGGGGATAGGGCACCCCACCTTTTGAGGAGTCAGGAAAGGGTGAACAAGGGATTCTCCATGGAGGGAGCAGTGCAGGGAGCACAGGGACCCTCCATGCAGGGAACAGAGCAGAGGAACCAGGGGACCATCCATGGAGGAGAACGGGCAGGCGACAAAGAACCCACATTTGAAGGGGCAGAGAAGGGGTTCCAGGGGAACTGTGACAGGGGTGTCCTGTCCCCCTGCACTTTCCCCTCCATGGATGGCTCCCTGTCCTCCATGTCTTCCTCCTGCCATGGACAGTCCATTTCACCCTCTCCTTGCTCCTTCAAAGCGGGGATCCTTATCCCTCTGCCATGTCCCTCCACAGAAGGTCTGCTCTCCCCACTCCATGGAGGGGTCCCCCTCTCCCAGCTCTGTCCCCACAGGGCAGTGTGGATAAGGGACTGTCCACTGAAGCAACAGGGCAGGGAAAGAAGACCCTTTGTGGCTGTGTCTGGGCAGGGAGGACAGTGGACCCTGCTTGGGAAGGACAGGGGCCATCCATGGATGGGATAGGGCAGGAGGGCCAGGGCAAAAGGGACAGAAGGTGGGGACACTGACCCCTCCATGGATCATCTCCTGTCCTTACCAAGAAGGGTCCACTGTCCCCCATGCCCTGGCACAGCCACGAAGGGTCTTCCTTTTTATTTTTATTTTTTTATATATTTTATTGATTTTTTCCAGAGAGGAAGGGAGAGAGATAGAGAGTTAGAAAAATCGATGAGAGAGAAACATCGATCAGCTGCCTCCTGCACACTCCTTCCTGGGCATGTCGCCTCAACAAAGGTACATGCCCTTGACTGGAATGGAACCTGGGACCCTTGAGTCCACAGGCTGGCTGACTATCCACTGAGCCAAACCGGTTAGGGAGGGGGTCTTCCTTTTCCCTGTCCTGTGGCTTCAATGGAAAGTCCTCTATCCACACTTTTGCATCCCTGCCCCTTCCCAGGGTCTCCTGTCCCCACTGCCCACCCCCTCTCATGGTGCCCTGTCCCTCTGCCCTGCCTTCCCATGGAGGGGCCCCTGTCTCCCCTGCTCTGACCACTCTGTGGTTGGTCCCCTTTCCCCTCTGCCTTTTCCCTCCATGCAGGGTCTTCTGTTTCCCTGTCCTGACCCCTCACTCACAGGCATCTGAGGGGCATATGCTCTGGTCTGTCCAGTGTTCATCTCTCCTGCCTCCAGGCTGTGGCCACTGTCTGTACCTGAAGCACATTCTCACCCTCTTCATCTGTCTAAATCCTACCTGAGCCCTCAGGACACATCTCAAATATCATTTCAAATGTCAAATCACAAGCAGGGGAAGGGGGGTGGGAGTGGGGGGATCAGGGGGGAGGGTGGGGAGTGGGAGGTGGGGGTGGGGGCTGGTGGGTGGTGGGTGGGGGCTGGGTGATATGGATGTGGGATGTGGGATGTGGGCTAGCAGGTGGGGGTAGGGGGTAAGTGGGGTATGGGGGGTGAGGGGGTAGTATTGGGGTGTGGGGGCTGGCTGGTGGGAGGTGGCGGGTGGGGGCTGGGGGTGTGGTGTGTGGGTAGCAGGAGGGGCTGGTGATTGTTGGGTGGCAGTGGGTGCTGGGGCTATGGGGTGTGGGGTGGCAGGTGGGGGTGGCGTGTTTGGAGTGGTGATAGGGTTGGCGGGTGAAAAGTGGGAGGAGGAAAAGAGGGCATAGGGGCGATTAATGGTGATGGAAGGAGACTATACTTGAAGGCAGTGAGCACACAATGCGATATACAAACGGTGCATTATAGAATGGCACACCTGACCTATGCAATTTTATTAATGAATGTATCCCAAATAAGTTTGATTAAAATAAATAAAAGGTGGGTCTATTGACGGTTATTAGGTTATGAGGGTGGAGCCCACATGAATAGGATTAATATCCTTTTAAAAGATCCCCCAATTCTAGACTTATCAGCAGTTCACTCTATATGTTATATTAATATCAAACCACTATTATATACAATGGAAACTAATATTAAATGTCATCTCTAATTAAAAAAAATTAAATTAGTAAGATAATTTTTAATATAAATAAAAATGCAAATCAGAGTGATCTTTAAAAAATATAAATCAGATCAGTACACTCGGTGCCTAAAAGCCTTAAGTGCTCCAGCAGGGGTCAGCTCTCCAGACAGCATCATGCCTGTGAGGGTGTTACACTGCTGGGAGAGGAATGCCCTGTCTTCTTCCTCCAGTAGCCCCCTTCACTGCTCTGGTGACATGTGGCACTGGTGCAGGGCAGAACTGTGCTTCCATGAGAGTGAGCTAAGCATCACTTTGATTGCTTGGTTCTAGTGAAGGAGCAGACACAGAAAAAAAAATCATTTTAAAAAATCTTAATGGTTCTAGTAGCATTTCAACCCACCCTAGGGACCTGTGACTGCCCTTTTCTGTCCCCCAGCCAGCCTGGCTCACTCAGCCTTGAGGAAAGAAGGCAGGGTTGGTGCTGCTCAGGCTGCCAGTGAACATGCATCTGGTCAGACATCTGAAGAGAACTGCAGTTATCTTAGGATGGAAATGGAGGGTCGCATCTGCTGGGATCAGGCACACAGGAGGGGACTAAACTGTGTGGGAAATAGTGACCTGGTCAGAGCTGCATGACCCCGCCATGCTGTCACTCTCCAGCTGCAACCAGGGGATCCTGAACAGTCCACAGCAGGAAGCCGCTCCATGGCCTCTGACAACCCACACACCCTCTGCAAAGCCCTTGAGCTCACATGGCTGATGTCAGACTATGCATCCTGATACCCTAAGTCCTGCCATGAGGACTGTTTGGACCTTTTACTTCTACTCTTACAAGAAAGCCGGGTCTGAGTCTCTTGTACACTGCTCAAAGGTGTGTGAGGACCCAGTCGGTGGCAGCTAGGCCTGGTATACCATAGGGCATTCGCTGAGTGGCCTCAGTCCCTGCACAGTCACCAAGTTTAAACCTGTATCAATCTGATGACCACCGCTCGTCCCTTCCTGAGGACTCACTGAGAAACCACCTCATGCAACTGAGTCCCTCCAGAGGCTCTTTGAGTGACAGAGACCAACAGGACCCACATGTGGAGGTCGGCAGAGGCAGGACACAGGGGAAACTTGGGACTTTTGCTGACCTTCCCTCATCCAGTGCAGGTAAAAGGCAGACTTGGTGCACTGCTTGGACCTTCCTGCTCTCACTCTGAACCAGCAGAGGCAGCCATACTCTGTGAATTGTTTTCAGCTCCAAATAGAGGTCCCATGGCCGGTCACAGGATGCATCTGACATTGGCCAGCACCAGAGTCCCTCTAACTTGCATGCAGTTCAACCCACACAGGGGCCAAGTGCAGATGACATCAGAGCATGATCCAGTTGCTTCACAGGCAGCACATCCAAGGGAGATCTTACAGGACAGCAGAACCTGCTGAGGTGAATTCTGCTCCATGTGGTCAACAACTGTGCAGCAGCTCATTCAATGTGGTCAGGGGTGATTCTCACAGTCAGCTACCTGGAAAGTCAACCACATACATAAATATGCCAATAGCCATATATAGACTCAACTCTAACAGGTTCCCATAGAACACACACAAGGGACATTCTTGGAACACTCAGCTCTGGAAAAAAGAAGACTGTGACAATAGGTCCCTCAGGACACCTACTACATAAGGCCACACTACCAAGATTGGGTGTCTAATAGTCTAATACATAGATATATGAACACCCAAATAGCCAAAATGGGTAGACAAAGAAAAATGTTCCCCATTAAATTACATCAGACACCTTCAAAAAAAAATTAGTGAAGTAGAGGAAAGTAACCTACCAGGTACAGAATTAAAAAAATGCTTATAAGGATCCTAAATGAACTTAGAGGAAGAATGGATGAAATCAATAAGAACTTCAATAAAGAGATAGTAAGCATGAAAAATAAGTTAGAAATAAAGGATACAATGTCTGAAATGAATAGTACACTAGAAATCATGAGCAACTGAATGAAGCAGAGGATTGAATCTGTTTGGAAGACAAGGTAGCAGAAGACAATCAGAGAAGAAAAAAAAAATTAAAAATGAGGACTGTTTAAGGGATCTTTGGGACAAAATGAGTCCTAACAACATGAATTGCATCAAATGAGTACAAGAAGGAGAAAAGAAAGAGAAATGGATCGCGAGCTTATTAAAAGAAATAATGACTGAAACTTCCCAAACCTGGTGAAGGAAAAAGACAAATCCAGGACGCAGAGTGAGTCCCAAGGAAGATGAACCCAAAAGGCCCACACCAAAACACATCATAATTAAAATGGCAAAGATTAAAAATAAAGAGAAAAAGCAGTACGAGAAAGGCGGTTAGTTACCTACAAAGGAGCTCCCATAAGACTACAGCACATTTCTCAATAGAAATATTTCAAGTCAGAAGGATTGGCAGAAAATATTCATTGTGATGGAAAGGAAGGAACTACAACGAAGAAGACTCTACCAAGCAAGGTTTTAAAATTTAAAGAGAAATAAAGAACTTTCCAGACCACCAAAAGCTAAAGAAGTCCTTACCATGAAACTAATATTAAAGAACTGTTAAAGGGTCAAGAAGGAGAAAAAAAGAGGAACATAGTTAAAAGAATAGAATGGAAAAATATACATACCTATCAATAATCATTTTAAATGTGAATGCTCCAATCCAACAACATGGTAGCTGAATGGGTAGGAAAACAAGACATACCTCAGAAAGAGATATACACTCTAAAAGGGATAGAAAAAATATATTTTATGCAAATGCAAATGAAAAAAAAAAAGCTGGGGTAGCAATACCTATATGTGACAAAATAGACTTACAAAGGCTATCTTAAGAGACAAAGAAGGACCCTATATAATGATAAAGGGAGCAATCCAACAAGGGGTCATAACCTCTGTAAACATTTATGTACCCAACATAGGAGCACCTAAATATATAAAGCAAATCTTGATGGACAAAAAGGGAGAGATTGACAGCTATCCAGGCATAGGAGAGGATCATAATGCCCATTGACATCAATGGATAGATACCCCACATAGAAAATCTAAAAGGAAAATATGACTTTAAATGACATCCTTTTCAGTTGGTATCTGCAGAGCATTTCACTGCAAAGCAGCAGAATATACATTCTTTTCAAATGCACATGGAATATTTTCTAGGATAGACCACATGTTAGAACACAAAACATGTCTCAATAAATTTAAGAAATTGAAATCATATCAAAAATGTTCTCTGACATAAACAGGAAAAAACTAGAAATCAATCAGAAGAAAAAAAAACTGGTATACAAGTGATATACTATATAATTGTGTAAACCTGTCACCTCAATAAATCCAATAAAAAAGAAAATAAGAAGCTAAAAAGCAAAACCAAGAACAACAACAAAAAACAACAAAGAAAACCTTTCTGGAGATAGATATTGGTGATAACTGCACAACATCATGGTACTTAATGAAACTGAATTGTATACTTAAATGTGGTTAAAATTGTACATCGTATGTTACATACATTTTGCAATAGAATATTATTTATCAGATAAAAAAGAAAATGTAAAACACATAAAGACATAGAGGCTAAATAACATGTAACTAAACAATACATGGGTTAATAATGAGATTAGAAAAGAAATCAAAAGGTAACTTGAAGCAAATGAAAATGAGAGCACAACAACCCAAAATCTATGGGACACAGCAAAAGTAGCTCTAAGAAGAAAATTCAAAACATTACAAGCCTACCTCAAAAAACAAGAAAAATCTCAAATAAAGGATCTAACTTCACAGAACTAGAAAAGAGAAAAACAAACAGTTCAAAATGAGAACAAAGGACATATTGGAGATCAGAGCAGAAATAAGTAAAATAAAATCTAAAATAAGATCAATGAAGCGAGAGTTATTCAATGGTTAGAACATCCACACACCAAAGTGTTGTGCTTCAATTCCTGGTCAAGGGCATGTACCTGGCATTCAGGCTCAATTGCTGACACTACTTGGGCATGTGCAGAAGAGAACCAATTCATGTGCCTCTCTCACAGAAGTGAGGGAACCCATTAAGCAATTGACATTTCTCTCTCTCTCTCCCTCTCCCTCTCTTTCTCTATCTCTCAGCCTATCCATCTACTTCTCCTCCTTTCCCTCAAACCCATCCACTCTCTCTCTCTCAAAAAAAAAAAAAAAAAAAAAAAAAGGAAAATATATCCTCTGGTGATAATTAACAACAAAAATAATAATAATAAAAAAAATTAACAAACCTTTATTCAGACTCATCAAAATAAACAAAAATGAGGATTCCAGCTAATAAAATCAGAAAGGGAAGAGAAGAAAGTAACAACTGATTACACAGAAATACAAAGGATTTTAAGAAAAGTTAAAAATGACTATATGCCAAAATTGAACAATCTGAGCAAAATGGGTAAATTGCAACAAATATACAATCTTCCAAAATAAATCAGGAAGAGGAAGAAACTCTGAACGGATCTACTACAAGTAATGAAATTGAAGCAGTGATACGAAATACCCAAAAACAAAAATGTTGAGCCAGATGGCTTTATAGGTGAATATTACCAAACATTCAAAGAACTAATACCTGTTTTTTTCTCAAACTATTCAAAAATTCAAAACAAGGAAAGACTCACAATCTCATTTTATGAGGCCAGTATTTATCCTAATTCCAAAATTTAGATAGAGACACTAAAAAAAAAAAAAAAATATGATGGGCCTATATCCCTAATGGACATAGATGGTAAAATCCTCAACAAATATTAGCAAACTGGATCCAGCAATACATTGGCAAGATTAAACACCATGATCAAGTGGGATTAATTCCTAAAATATGCAAGAGTGGTACAATATCTGCAAATCTATAAAAATGGCACAGCTTAAATAAAATAAGGAATAAAATTACATGATCATATAAATAGAGGCAGAAAAGGCACTTGACAAAATCCAGTGCCCCTTTATGATAAAAGCTCTCAGCAATGTGTGAATAGAGGGAACATACCTCAACATAATAAAGGTCATATATGACAAATCTATATGGCAATATCATACTACATGGACAAAAAATAAAAGTGATTCCCTTAAGATCAGGAACAAGACCTTACCACTCTCACCACTCTTATTCAACATAATACTCAAAGTCATAGCCACAGCCATTAGAAAAAAAGAAGAAATAAAAAGGATTTGAATTCGTAATGAAGAAGTAAAACTGTCATTACATGCAGATGACATAATACTGTACATAGAGAGCCCAAAAGATGCCACAAATATTATCAGAACTGATCAATGAATTAATTACATTAGCAAGATACAAAGTAAATATCCAGAAATCAGTTGCATTTTTAGACACCAATAATGAACTATCAGAAGGTAAACTAAGAAGGCAATCTGATTTACAATTGTTTTTGCATCCACAAAAAAAAATACCTAAAAATAAATTTAACCAAAGACTTAAAAGACCTGTACTTCAAAAATTATAAGATACTGAAGCAAGAAAATGAATAGCTGGTGGGTGTGGCTCAAAGGCTAGAGGGCCTGCCCATGCACTGAAGGGTCAAGGGCACCATACTGTGTCAAGGACAAATACCTCAGCAACAGCTTCCATCCCAATCCAACTCTCACAATCATTGGTTCTCTCTCCCTCCCTCTCTCTTTCCTACTTCTCCACTTCCCTCTCTTCTTCACTAACACTCTCTTTAAAAAATCAATGAAAAAATAAACTCCAATGAGAATTAACAAAAAAGGAAGGAAAGAAAGATATTGAAGAAAGATAGAAAGAAAGAAGGAAAGAAAGAAAGAAAGAAAGAAAGAAAGAAAGAAAGAAAGAAAGAAAGAAATAAAGAAAGAAAGAAAGAAAAAAATATTGAACTAGATACAAGTAAGTGAAATCATATACTATGTTCATGGATAAGAAGAATTTTCATCATTACAATGTCCATACTAACCAAAGTGATCTATATATGAAACACTATTGCTATCAAGATACCAATGGTGGAATTCATGAGAAAAAAATTTCAAAAATACACATGGAACAACAACAACAAAAAATACAGCCATCATGAAAAAGAAGAACAAAGATGGAGGAATCACACTACTTGGTATCAAACTATACTACAAGGCCATAGTAATAAAATATTACATGGTAATGCCAAAAAACAGGCATATCAATCATTGGAATAGAATAAAAATCCAGAAACAAACCCATTTGTTTATGGTCAATTAATAATTGACCAAAGACACAAGAACGTACAATGGGGGAAACATAGCCTGATTCAAAAACATCTATGCTCCGCTATGTTCACTGCAGCCTTATTTACCATAGCCAATATTTGGGAGCTGCCCAACTGCCCATCATCAGAGGAGTGGATAAAAGCTGTGGTACATTAACACAATGGAATATACTCAACTGTAGAAAGGAAGGAAGTGAAGGAAATCTTACCCTTTGGGGCATCATGGATGGAATTGGTGAGTATTATGCTAAGTGAAATAAGCCAGTTAGAAAAATACAAATATCTTAGGATTTACTTATATGTGGGATCCAATCAGCAAAAGAAACTAACAAACAAAAAAATAGAAACAGACTCATAGATACAGAGAACAGATTGACACCTGTCAGAAGGGAGGGAATTTGGTGGGCTGGGTGAAAAAGGGAAAGAGATTAAGCAAAGAAAATAAACCTCATAGACACAGACAGCAGTATGGAGATTACCACAGGGAAAGGTGTTGGTAGAAGAGGGTCCAGCAAGGATAAATGGTGATGGAAGGAGACCTGACTTGGGGTGGTGAACACACAGTACAATATACAGATGATGTATTATAGAATTGTGTACTCGGAAGCTATATAATTTTATTAACCAATCTCACCCGAATAAATTCAGTTAAATAAAAAAAAGAAAGAAAGAAAGAACATTCTGACACATGCCGCAACCTGGGTGGACCCTGAAGACATGATGCTCAGTGAAACAAGCCAGTCACAGAAAGACAAATACTGTGTGATCCCACTCACATGAGGCCTCTGGAGCTGTCAGTCACAGAGACAGAGGTAAGATGGGGGGCACTAGGGGTGGGGAAGGAGGATGGGAGCTGTTTAGAGGGGACAGAGTTTCAGTTGGAGAAGATGGGAGCAGTGATGGAGATGATGGTGGTGACAGCAGCACAGCACTATGAACGTAATTACCACCACTGACTTTTGCATAAAAAAATAGTTAAAATGGTAAATTTCATTGTGTATATTTTACTGTGATAAAAATATTCAAAAATCTAACAGCAACAACAACAATAACAAAAATATAAGGCCAGGTTTTACAAACAGAACCTTGGTAGGACGTGGTCCGGCTCCCTAAACTCCTGCTCTCACGCGACCTCCTGACACACAGTGGTGAGAAGAGCCTGGTGTCTGAGGGCTGCTGAGCAAACTTGGACAAGCCCTGGTCCCCTTGTGTCTACCCTACAGGCCTATTGAGAGAAGCAAAGGATGCCACGTGTGGGGAGTCATCATTGTGCAGAGAGGGCACACCCAGGGCAGGAACTGCCTTCTCACTTTGAGGGCAACTGAGCAGCCCCGCGGGGATGGATGGAACCCCGCATGGAGCCTGCACCCCCAACAGTCCACGGAGCCCCCATGTGAAGAGGCCAGCTGACAAGTGCCAACAGGGCTTAAATGGTGACCTATTTAAAATGATTATGTGAATATATGTTTTAATATGAGAAAATTGATTCCATGTAAATAATGTGCTATTATAACTCACTAGAGGTCCGGTGCACAAAAATTTGTGCACTCAAGGGCGGTCCTTCAGCCCGGCCTGTACCCTCTCGCAGTCTGGGATTCCTTGGGGGATGTCCACCTGCTGGCTTAGGCCCGCTCCCCCGGGGATCGAGCCTAATCTGGCAGTAAGACATCCCTCTGGCAGCCTGGGAGCCGTTGGGGGATATCCACTTGCCAGCAGGGAGCAGTCCTAAGGTGCAGTTGGACATCCTTAGCACTGCTGAGGAGGTGGGAGAGACTCCCGCCACCACCGCTGTGCTGGCAGCCTCCAGCCTGGCTTGTGGCTGAGCAGAGCTCCCACTGTAGGAGCACAGTAACCACCAGGGGACAGCTCCTGAATTGAACATTTGCCCCCTGGTGGTCAATGTGTGTCATAGTGGCCTGTCATTCCCAGTTTTTCTGCTGTTGGGATCTATTTGCATATTACCCTTTTATTATATAGGACTAGAGGCCCGGTGCACAAAAATTTGTGCATTCGGGGGAAGGGGGAGTCCCTCAGACCGGCCTGTGCCCTCTCGCAGTCTGGGACCCCTCGGGAGATAACGACCTGCTGGCTTAGGCCTGCTCCCGGGTGGCAGAGGGCAGGCCCAATCCCTAGGTGCAGCCCCTGGTCGGGCTCAGAGCAGGACCGATTGGGGAGTTGGGGTGCCTTCCCCTGTCATGCACAGAGCAGGGCAGATTGGGAGGTTGCGATGCCACCCTCAGTCACGCTCAGGGTAGGGCTGATTGGGGGGTTGGGGCACCGCCCCCTGTCACACTCAAGGCAGGGTCGATGGGGAGGTAGCGGCACAACCCCCTGTCATGCACAGAGCAGAGCCCATCAGGGGGGTTGGGGCTCCATACCCTGTCATGCACAGAGCAGGGCCGATCAGGGGGTTGAGGAGCTCCCCCCTTTCACTCACAGAGTAGGGCCGATAGGGGAGTTGGGGCACCGCCCCCTGTCACACTCAGGGCAGGGCAGATCAGGGGGTTGGGGTGCCGCCCTCCATCACCCACAGAGCAGGGCCGATCAGGTGGTTGGGGTGCCGCCACTGTCACACTCAGGGCAGGGCCAATGGGAAGGTTATGGTTCTACCCCATCACACACAGAGCAGGGCCCGTGGGGGGCAGGGGGATTGGTGCCCCGCCCCCGTCACACACAGAGCTGCAGGGCGATCAGGGTGTTTGGGCGCTGCCCCCTGTCACGCTGATCCTGGTGCCAGGAGGCATATTACCCTTTTACAATACAGAATAGAGGCCTGGTGCATGGGTGGGGCTGGCTGGTTTTCCCTGAAGGGTGTCCTGGATCAGGGTGGGGATCCCCACTGGGGTGCCAGGCCAGCCTGGGTGAGGGGCTGAGGGCTGTTTTCAGGCTGGGACTGAAGCTCCCAACAGCTACTTTCTTTCTTTTTTTTTCTTTTTTATTCTGGGCCAGCTTTAGCTCTAAGGCCTCAGCTGCTGAAAACAGGTTTCTGGCCTTTGCTTACCCTCTGTATTTGATACAATGTTGTGGTCCGGCTGGTGAAGCCCGGCTGAGTAAAGCATGTTTCTGGGGTTTTTTTAGCTTTTATATTCGCAACATAGTTGCTTTGAGTTGCAGCTGAGAGGCCGGAAAGTCAGGCGGGGAACGTTGGAGTTCTCCGTCACTGAAGCAAGCAAGCCTCCCTGTTCGCATCAGCTGCCTGGCTGCCGGCCGCCATCTTGGCTGCCAGTTAATTTGCATATATCGGCCCCACTCTGTGAGTGACAGGGGGATTAGCCAATGGAAAGGGTAGCAGTCGTACGCCAATTACCATGTTTCTCTTTTATTAGTGTAGATAAGGCTGTGTTGGTGATGAGTCCACTATAGGACACACGTTAGAAGGGGATGGGATTGTTTTGTCAGTGTGGTTTTGTTGTTGTTAGTTAGATTTAAATTGTTTTCTAATTGATCTTAGAGAGAGTGGAAGGGAGAGAAAAACATTGATGAGAAGGCTCCTGGGGAACCAGTGAGCTTTTGATGCAAGGGATGATGCTCAAGCAACTGAGCCACTGTGGCCAGGGCAAGGCTGTCAGTGCTTTGTGTAACTCGGTTTAACTTCATCTGAAAATGATAACAAAGTCTAAATTTAAGGCCTTGAGGTTATAATGAGAAAATTACCTTCTAGGGCACCAACAAAGGCACACACACCCACATTTATACACACCCATTCACAATCATTCATAGACATTGACATTTTCACACATTCACACACACATGCACATGCACACACACACTCACCTTCACACATGTATACACACACATTCACACATTCATACATTCACAGACAGTCGCATCTGTTCACACACACACACACGCACACACACACACACATACACATCTGTTGTGAGGGATGGCATGTCCCCACATGGTGTCAGCCACAGGGTGTTCATCCGGCTCCGTCCTCAGATCTGGGCCTAAGTCAAGATCTACTTATGAAATTTCATCAACAGTTTCCTTGGGTTTCCACCAATTCCCTCCTGATGTGCCCCTCCCGCAGAAGCCAGGCCACTCTGGCAGACAAAGAGCAGCACAACAGTAACAAGCATTAAAAGACAGAAAGAGAAAGGAACAGAAAGATAGTCATGAATCCATGGGACCACTCAGAGCTTAAGAAAATGCGGAGCTCTGCAGCATCTTCAGGTCCCATCCTCTCTCTTCTCCATCGCTAATTATGTTTTCCTTTCTTTTCTAGTTGTCTGCTGAGATGCATCTTCTCTGAGAGAAGAGCAAAAAGTGGGAGCCCTACCACTGGCTGAGGGAGGGTAATGCTGCAGCCTGGCTCCCTCCTCAGGATGTTCCCATGAGAGCCCAGGCCGCCCAGCAGGCTCCCTCCCTGTCCCCTTTCACATGAATCTCCATGGACTCCTCAGCGCTGTGGGACTCAGATGGAGGACCACATTTTCCAACCAGCATAGGCCACGGGCAGCGGCAGTATAGCAAAGGCAGATGGAAGCACCAGTGAGAGAAGCAAAGAAGGCCGGATAGTTACTGACATTTACTAAGTGTCGGTTAGTAGTAAGAGACGAAGAGATATAAAGGGAGAACATTATGGCAATGATTTTATTATGAAAGCTGCAGATCCATTGAGACATCTGCTGATTGCTGTGTCACATTCCTTTGAGAATAACGGTGTTTTGGTTTGCTTTGTAAACAAAGTCTATATCCCATGTTGTGGGAAAGGTATCTCTTACTGACCAGAGAATTTCTTTATGAAATATTAATATTTCTATTAATAAAAAGAATTCCTTTCATTTAAAAACAGAAAACTTAAGAGAAATTAGTTACCTCTGTGAAGCCATTTGTTATTAAATGCTGATACTTTAACTTTTGAATCTGTTTGAGTTTGTTTTATGATTTATTGACTTTCCAACTATTTCCAAATTCAGTACCCCTTCTGAGTCTTCTGCGTCCTCTCTCTTGCCTCAAAACCATAATTCTCAGCCACCTTCCCTCAGAATTCCTCCTAAAACTCAGTGTGTGAAATAAGAAATGCTGACAGGAATGTAAAGAAATGGATCCGGGTTTTGCTCTATGCAGTTCTGAGTACCTTCTTCTTCTGGGACACCCTGGTAATGGCCCAGAAACCTTTCTGAGTGCAACCTGGTTTCTCTTGTCCATCTAGAACACTCTATAATCCCCAAAAACTCCTAGAAAGCACAGGAATCCTTGAAAGTGAAGAACCCTGAAGCTGAAGTTTCATTAGTTTTAATGGGGAAACCCCTGTGAGTGTGTTACATGGAAATGTGCTGATGCTGTAAGAGAGGAGTCCAGTGAGGACTGTATCAAACATGCACACAGCCCAACCTCACTAAAATCTTTTAAACCAACAACAAAGTTGTGAACAATCTGACCTCGGCTAATTTGTGAGCTTCCTATCCCACTGCTCTCCCACCCTGTCCTGTCCACTGTCAGTTACTCCTGTCTCTTCTGTGTTCTTTCAAAATAGTAAGCACCCGCCTACCTCAGAGGCTTTTGCTGGGAAAGGAAGGGAAGAATGGCATGATGGCAGGACAGCCTGGGTTTGCATACTGGCTTCAAAATCGACTAGCTATGGACTGAGGGTGATTTGTTTTCTACATGTTTTTTAATTTTTAAAATATATTTAGTAATTTTAGAGAGAGGGAGGAAAGGAATGAAAGAGAGAGAGAGAGAGAGAGAGAGAGAGAGAGAGAGAGAGAGAGAAACATAAGTTTTCCCATTTATTTATGCATTGATTATTTAATTCTTGATGTACGCTGACTGGGTATTGAACCCATAACCTTAGCATACCTGGATTACACTCTGACAAACTGAACTACCGGCCAAGACCAAGGGTTAGTTCTTAACCTTCTATTTTCCAGTCCATTAATCTGTAAAACAGATAACAGAAATATATTTGTGAGACTAGAACAGTACCTGGCATAGAGTAAGCACTCAATAAATATTAGATGCTGCTGGAATTGCTATTATGTTACTACATAAAATTATTATTTTCAAGAAAGCCTTTTCTGACTATTTTTTCCCACTCTAAATGTGTGCCTTCTTCAATTTTTATGGTGCCTTATACCTCTCCTTTATCGAATTTGCCATTGTTTTCATTAGCTCATTATCTGTAAAATAATTTGTTTAATAATCTGCCTTCCTGCTCCCCTGCTTCCCACTAAATGATAAGCTCCATTAAAGAAAACCTTGTGTCTGGCACACTGCCTGACCTATAGAAAGGGTTCAATAAATATTTTTTAAATGCGTATACCCTGAAACAAAATAAAAAGACAACCCACTGAAAGGAAGAATATAATCACAAATGATACATCTAATAAGGGGCTAATATTTAAAATTTATTCAGATATGAAACTCAACACAAAAATACAGATATTCAAATTATAAAATGGAAAAATAAGCCTGCATATACAATTTCCCAAGGAGGACATAGAAATGGCCCAAGACATTGAAAACATGCTCACCATCAGTAATCATCAGAAAATGTAAGTTAAAACCACAATGAGCCCTGGCTGGTGTGGCTGAGTTGGTTGAGAGTGTCCTAAGCACCAAGAGGTCCCCAGTTTGATTCCCAGGTGGGGCATGTGCCCAGGTTGCTGCTCCATCCAAGGCATGCGGCACGCAGCAGCCACCATTGGATGTTTCTCTTTCTCACTCTCCCTTCTTCTGTCTCTAAAATCAATAAAAACATATTTTAAAAATATTTTAAAAAGACACAATAAGATATCACCTCATGCTTGTCAGGTGGTTACCGTCAACAAATCAATTATCTGATAGAAAATTAGGTGTAGAAAAAGATATCATTAGTGTGATGATGTGTATTTAAAAAGAAATAGAACAAATATTGTCCAGAATAATAAGACAATAAAAATATTCTTTTAAAATAAGATATGATGCATTTACATCTGGTATCATTGATTCTGTTTACTGTACTGGTGGCTTTAAGCAGCAGAAAAAACCAAACTTGTTAATTAATTGTCCCTATAGAGATTTAATTGTCTTCAAAGGAAAAACTGAGATAATCAAAAGAAAATTCATTAGAAGTAATAAGAAAACATGGCAATGATATTTGGGTACATATGTATACAAATAAAATCAATTGACATTCTTACATAACCACATATAAGTGTTAGAATATATTTTTAATTGATATACTTTAAGAAGAAAATATAGTCATGAATTTATCTTATAAATGGTGTCCTGGGTTTTTGAAAAAATAAAACAAAATAAATGGAGCAATAAATGTACTTATATATGAGAAAACATTATTTTATTAAATATCTCATCTTAATTAAAAATATTCAAAATTTATTATTATTATTATTATTATTATTATTATTATTATTATCATTAACTAGAGGGCCGTTGCACAAAGAGATTTGTGCAATAGGCCTTCTTTCCCCTGGCTGCCAGCACCAGATTTCCTCTCGCTCCCAGGATCCAGACCATCACTCTGGCCACCGCCTTCCTTCTTTGTTCTGGACACAGTCTTCGCTGAGGCTGGAGCCTTCAGTCTTTGCTACTCACTCCAGCGGGAGTCTTCAGTCTCCAGCCAGAGCTGCACCTATAGCTCCTTCTGCCCCCCACCTTCCCCCTCATAGCTTGATCTCTGCTTTGCCTGCAGACCTTTCCAATGGGCTCCTGGGTCCCAGGGGGCCACCTTGCCTGCGGCCCGGTTTCCAATCATGATCACAATCATGGCCACAGGGTCCCGCCGGCCAGGGCCGCACACGGGGGTCCCGGCTGGGGGCAGGGCTTAGGCGGCACAAGGGGGCCCGAATGGCAGCTGTCGCTGGCTGGCCCTGCCTACAGTATGCAAATTAGCCGCCATCTTTTTGGTGGTTAATTTGCATATCACGCTGATTAGCCAATGGGAGGCATAGCAAAGGTACAGTCAATTACCATGTTTGTCTATTATTAGATAGGATGGAGCCTACTAAGCTTATTCTAAACTAGAGGCCCAAGGCACGAAATTCATGCAAGAGTGGCCTTCCTTCTCCTGGCTGTGAGCATTGGTTTTCCTGTGGCACCCAGGACCCGGGCTTCCCTCCCAGCCCTGGCTTTGCCCAGAAGGTTGTATGGAAAGATGTCCAATATAATTAGTATATTACGCTTTTATTATTATAGATGTTATATGGACGACCAAGAGGCAAGACAGCTTTGAGAGGAAACACTGCAGCTAGAATAATTAATAAGGCGAGGTATTGGTGTAATGACAAACAATTTTAGCAGTACAGAGAGACACACAGTGAATCTCAGGCATGCTTGCATATTAATAAATTTATAGTACAATAATCTAAAAGAGTGAGATGTAAGAAAATGGTGCTGTGGACCGTTGTTTCTCTATGATAAACCGAATCTCTAACTTGAAACATTTGAAAAAAAATCAATCTATTAGGATTAAATTACAAAAACAAAAACTAAGCTTTGTAATAAAAGGCAATAATGTGTATAATGTGTGTCACTGAGCATTTATCTTTATGACTTTCTGTACATTCTGTAGAAGGTCTGGGGTTTGTTGGTGCTGATTAAATGTCCCTTCAGTGATTTAAAAAAAACAACCACACAAGAACCCATGGTTACATTGGCCCACCTGGCTGATCGGGATTGGACTAGGTTACCTCGATGACCTGTCTTACTATTGTGACTTTAGTTCTGTGACCTGATGCCACCTTATACTGTGTTGAGGCCTCTGCGGGGTGACTCCCCAGGAAGCTCATTGAAGGAATCCCCAAGATCTTATCATATTTAACTCAGACTTGGCTGTTGAGACAGAGCTCGCCGCATAGAGAACTCAGGAAGCCACCGCCAAAAGGATTGGGCCTGAACTGGCAGCTGGACATCCCCTGAGGGGTCCCGAATTGTGAGAGGATGCAGGCCAGGCTGAGAGATCCCCGCCACACCATGCACTAATTTTGTGCACTGGGCCTCTAGTAATATATAATGAGCATTAAACCCCACCAATACTAATTCTTCAGTCAAATCTAAAGTTATGACTTCATTCATTCAGTCTTTAACTTTATTGTGTAGGAAAGACACTAAATAAAAATTTCATGCTCTTTTTTAAAAATATATTTTATTGATTTTTCACAGAGAGGAAGGGAGAGGAATAAAGAGTTAGAAACATAGATGAGAGAGAAACATTGATCAGCTGCCTCCTGCACAACCCCTACTGGGGATGTGCCCACAACCAAGGGACATGCCCTTGACCAGAATCGAACCTGGGACCCTTCAGTCTGCAGGCTAACTCTCTGTTCACTGAACCAAACCTGGTTAGGGCTCATGCACTTTTTGTAGGGTGAAAATAACAATAAGCAATTCTATTATTCATTATTTATTCATGGAAAGTGACAGAAAACCCAGAGATATGATTTGGGGGTTGGGGAAATATGGTTCACAATAATGAAAAATACAGGACTGACTCGATTCAGGATTCATTTTACTCTGAGGTTCAAACATATGCATGTGTAGTGTGGGTTTCTTGTTTTATGATTTTGACACCCCTAATTATTTTTATGCTCCATTCTCAGATAAGTTTTTGCCTTGTGTTAACCAGATAATTATAGTAGGGCTGACCTCAGCCCTACCATTCCAGCTTCAACTTGCAATGACATTCCCTCCAAACAAAAAAGAAGAAAATATGCATCATCCCAACCAAACAGCCAAGATATGAATATCCTATCTAATAATAGACAAACATGGTAATTAACAGTACCTCCGCTATGCCTCCCATTGGCTAATCAGGGCAATATGCAAATTAACTGCCAACCAAGATGGCGGCCGACAGCCAGTCAGCTGAAGCGAACAGGAGGCTTGCTTGCCTCAGTGACGTAGGAAACCAAGGTTTCCCCCTTGCCTTGCCCTGCTCTAAGCTACACTCTAAGCAAAAAAGTTGCAATTATATAACCTAAACAAGCTCCAGAAACTTGCTTTCAGCCAGCTTTGGCCTCAGAGCTTAGAGCGGCAGTGATAGCAACAATGTTTCAATTATAGAAGCTAAGCAAACCCAGATACCTGCTTTCTGCCAGCCGCAGCCTCAAAGCTGGAGCCGGGCCTCAGAGCTGGAGCCAGCTCTCAGCTCCAATGACAACTATAGAAGGTAAATAAATCCCAGAACAAAAAACAAACAAAAAACAAAAAAAAACAAAAAACAAAAACAAAACAAAACAAAAAAAAAGAAAAAAAGGAGAGGTTGGGAGCTTCAGTCACCCGCCAGCCTGAAAACGGCCCTCAGCCCCTCACCCAGACTGGCCAGACACCACAGTGGGGACTCCCACCCTGAAGGGGATGTGAGCAGCTGCAAACAGCCATCAGCCCGTCATCCAGGCTGGCCAGGCACCCAAGCAGGACCCCTACATTGATCCGGGACACCATTCAGGGCAAACCAGCCAGCCCCCACCTGTGCACCAGGCCTCTATCCTATATAGTAAAAGGGTAATATGCAAACTGACCCTAACAGCAGAAAGACTGGGAATGACTGGTCACTATGACACACACTGACCACCAGGGGGCAGACATTCAATGCAGGAGCTGCCCTCTGGTGGTCAGTGAGCTCTCACATGGAGGAGCTTTGCTCAGCCACAAGCCAGGCTGACAGCTGCCAGTACAACAGTGGTGGTGGGAGCCTCTCCTGCCTCCTCAGCAGCACTAAGGATGTCTGATTGCAGCTTAGGTCTGCTCCCCAGTGGCAAGTGGACATCCCCTGAGGGCTGCCGGGCTGCCAGAGGGATGTCTGATTGCCATCCTGGCCCAATCCCCTGGGGAGCAGGCCTAAGCCAGCAAGTGGTCACCCCCAATTGGTCCTAGTCTGTGAAAGGGCACAGACCAGGCTGAGAAACCCCCTACCCCCGAGTGCACAAATTTTTATAAATATATTGTTGGGGCATACCTTTAAAAATGAACAGATTTTTTTCAGAGTTCCTTCACATTTCTAATTAACATTATCTCAAGTGCTAATATGTCACTTGCTTTTGTTTCTATATAAAGATAGGCACATTTACATATCAAGATATGCATTCTATATAAAATAGGTACATTTTTACATTCATATAATAAATCTTATTTTGCCAGAGTCAATTAATTTCTTAACGTAATATGTGTTTTGATGTAATCAGTATTTTTATAAATCCAATTCCCTGTGAGATTGGTCCATAGCAGAAACTGGCAAACTTGTTCATTGCAGTGTTATTTACCATAGCTAAGATCTGGAAGCAGCCCAAGTGTCCATCAGTAGATGAGTGGATAAAAAAGCTGTGGTATATTTACACAATGGAATACTATGGACCATATAAAGGAAGAAAAATTTACCCTGTGTGACAGCATGGATAGATCTGGAAAACATTATGCTAAGTGAAATAAGCCAGTCAGAGAAGGGCAAGTACATATTATTTCACTCATATGTGGAATCTAATGAACAAAATGAACTAGCAAGCAAAATAGATACAGATTCATAGATGGGGGGAGGGGGGTTGGGTGGGATTGAGCAAAAAAGGAAAAAAAGAGAAATAACTCATAGATGTAGATAAAACTGTGGGGAGGGAAGTGGGTGGAGGTGGAGGAGAGTATAAGGGGGATAAATGGTGATAGACAAAATAAATAAATAAAAATAGAAAACCACACTCAAAGAAGTAGCTGTAATAATAAAAGTGTAATATGCTAATTAGACTGAATGTCCTTCCAGATGACCTTCTGGACAAAGCCATGGCGGCGGGGCCCAAGCCCCTGCATGAATTACGTGCATCGGGCCTCTAGTATAGAAATATTATTGTGCTTAGTACAGGACAATTTTTGTAGTGATTTGAGAGATTAAATATAGAAATATATGTTACATTAACAAACAGAACCCTGACCAACAACCTTTGTATCAACCAGTCCAAGAAGTCAAACCACAAACTCTGTAGCAATCACTCAAAATAGATGAATTGATTAATAACTGACAGTTCCATAATTTTGTCCTCCCTCCTCCACTTCCAGCCAGGACCAAACTGACAAAACCAAAAATAGTCCCAGAGTATACCCCACCGTTAGCCCACCTCCAGCTTCCCCAGGCCAAAAACCTCCAACCAAAATATATTTACCTGAAACCTTTGCTTTTATCCACTATAAGGCTTTCCCTGTTCTCTGCCTGACTTTGAATCTATGCCATTCACAAATGGTGGCTGACTTCCTTGTTACATCAAGCTCTGAAAAAATGATCTTTGTTTATTTTCATTTGGGTGGTCTTCATTGATTTTTACAAAATCAGTAGATATTTGATAAGAGTACTTTTCTCTCCATTGTGATGCTAATGTTCAATAACCATAGATTCATTTATACATATAAACACACACTCACACATAGCAATCGTATGCACACGTAAGTGCAAATATGTATTCATATATGTAAACTGTTAACTATGTGTAGGAAGGAAGCCATCTGCTATAGGTAAGGATGTTTGGAATCTTAATTCCATGGCCTATAGAAACTCCATTTCTCCTCTAGACTTCTGGAATTTGCAGGGAATCTATTATCTGATGTGATAGGCCAAGTGGTCTCTTGTACATTATTTAAAACTATCCATATAAGAGTATTAGTGAGACATGGAAGTTTTTTGATGAGTTTGTAGATTTTGTGGGAGGATAGGGGGAGAATTTGTATCACATACTGCAGAGTAAGATAATTTATATTTATTTTCTTGATATTTATTTTCTTGTTTGATATTATTTTCTTGAATTTTCTATTTAGGTATTCTTTTATGTAGTATTTCTCCTTTCCTTTCCTTCTACAGCCCCACTCCTCTCCTGGCTCTTCTGTTCTTTAACAGATTTCCTCTCAAAACCCCTAATTCCACTCTAACTCTTTTTTGTGCATGTGCATGTGTGTGTGCATTTGAATACGAACAAAACCTATAAGCTCTTGGTACTGAGACAGAGGGAGGGTGCACAAATGCACATGTTACCTATAATCAAGTAGTTGTGCTATTCAAATACCCTATTAGATCTGTCAAATTCTAAGTGTCATGCTTAGATTTTCCACTGGATTATGGTTCTGTCAAATGGTTCTTTTATGTTCCCCCTCCCTTTTTTTCTGTTTTTAAATAATAATCCATGCTCAAGGGCTCAGGATCATATCAGGAGAAGATGATGTTGATATTCTTATTACTGGTGATGTTAACTTTCATCTCTTTGGTTCCTGTCTGCGTGATTCCCACACTGTAAAATTACTGCTTTTCTCTTTTTAATTAATCAGTAGTATAGGACATATACTTTGAGACCATGTGAGTCCTTTGTTTCTCCATGAGCTTTCATCCACTATGTTTTTTATTAATTAACAAATATAAATCCTGCCTGCAAAAATTATCAACTGTTATGTACTAATTGGGGAATTTATGTATTTTTTATTATTTTTGTTTATTAATTGGGGCTCTTCTATAAAGAATCATTCCCCTTATCCTTTATTAAATTACTGAATTTAATTATTTATGTCAGTATTGACTCATGGAAATTTATTTTACTTTGGGGATTTTAGGGCAATGCATCATTAATTATTTAATTAACACATTTTTCCGGCTATGACCATTTACCACTGCAGACTTCCATCTGTTTACTATATTACACATAAACATATCTCTATTTATGCATATATTAAAACCATGAGTTCATTCTGATACCTGTGATTCCAATTGAAACCACAGGTGTGATTTAGCATTCTCCATTCCCTTATCTGTACCTACTTTTGTCCAAATCTGAGAAATAGCTCTCATTACAGATGTTCTTTTTTTTTTCAGTCTTACAAAACATCTAAATTAGCTTCAGAATTGCTATATAATTCTCCTTGGAGAAGCAAAGTTACTAACTGGTGCACAGAGTTTGTTACAGCTTATTGTGTTTTTATTCCTATAACATCAAATCACATTTTCCAGGTTACTTTATTTCTTTTCTCACCCATTCTCTTCAATGTAGCTATATTATTCATATAGTTAAGTCCATGTGTTACAGTGTGAATTCTGCTTTAGGTTTCTACACATAATGATTGATTTTTATTGATCATGTTTTGATTAAAGGAAAATCCCTATGGTTCTTAGAGTCAGAGCTATACACAAAGGCTTATTCAGAGAAATGTCACTTTGTATTCATTCCTATTACACAATTCTCATTCCCCCTTTTTTCCTACTCAATTTCTACCCATTTTATGGTGGGTAACTGATTTCATTAGTATCTACATTTTCATTTCTATATTCATTGTCTTCCTTTTCAGTGCCCTGGAATAATTTACATAGCATTGGCATAAATCTAGCTTTGGAAGGTTTTAAAGATAATCGTGAAATTTTCTGGGATTGTCTGTCAATTTGTCTTTTATGATTTTTAAAAAATCTCTTGTTTTTGTTGGTTTTTCTGTCATTACTTATCATCTGCATTTATACTTTCTTCTCTTTAATTCATCAGAGTAGCTAATAGATTATGTATTATCTGTTCATAGAAAATAAGATTTTAATTAATATTCTAAACTCTTTGTATTGTATACCTCATTAATTTCTGCTTTCCTCTTACATTTCTCTTTGTGGATAGTCTTTTAATTTACTTTTTGTTATTATATTAGTTTTCTGTACTGGAAATTTAAATACTCCATTTTCATTCTTTTATTTATTCTAATAAAAGTGTTTTGTGTTAATTAATACTTTAAATATATTGTATAGATTCTAATATGCTGTACTTTCCTTATTATGTTTTTAGAAATATCTGAAATTTGAGCTTATATTTCTTATTTAACTGGGGTTTTTTTCTATAAGATGCATATTATTTCATATATGTATATGAAATTATGAGTAAATATATGAAAAAATATATATTTTTTGTGTTTTTTTGTTTCTTTTTTGTTTTTTTAATTGTTTTATTGCTTAAAGTATTACAAAGAGTATTACATACATATATCTCCTTTTTTCCCAGCCCTTGACAATCCCCTAGTCTCCCCTACCCCACAGTATCTTATGTCCATTGGCTATGTTTATATGCATGCATACAAGAAAATGCAAACCTCAGCGATATGTAGATTAACAGAAGAGTAGAACAATACCTAAAACATTGCCTTTGTTGATAATAGAGATACAATAGCTATCATTTTCTTTACATTTTTGCTAAGATCTATTTCTTATTCTGTCATATAAAATTGTCTAATCACTCCCATTTAAACTAAAGAAAAGACAAAAATTAACAGAATATATATAGTTGCTTTTAAGAAACTGCAAAATGTATACAAGGCAATTCTATTTTTTTAATCTTTATTGTTGAAAATATTGAAGATACCCCCTTTCTATCCCTGGGCCCGCCTCCAAGTTTCTTCCATGTCCCAGGGCTTTATCATCCTATTGTCTGAGTCCATGGGAAATGCATATATGCACACCAGTTCTTTGGTTAATCTCTTCCCTCCCTCCCTCCCTCTTCCCTCTAAGATTTGTCAATCTATTATTTTCCTTTTAAAAAGCATTTTAGTTTATTTTTTCCCATCACCGTTTATCCCCTCTATGTGTTAAATATACTAATTCAGTTGGTTTGAAGCCATTACTGAGGAAGAAATATAGTTAGAAAAAATATGTTGAACAGAATGAGGTCATGGTAGTCATTTAAAAATCTGTTCATTAAAAATAATAATAGGAATTCAAACAGGAAAACACCAAGACACATCATAATTAAAATGCTAAGAGCAAAAGACAAAGAGAGAATCTTAAAAGCAGCAAGAGAAAGAAAGTCAGTTACCTACAAAGGAGTACCCATACTACTGTCAGCTGATTTCTCAACAGAAACTTTGAAGGCCAGAAGGGAGTGGCAAGAAATATTCAAAGTGATGAATGCCAAGAACCTACAACCAAGATTACTTTATCCAGCAAAGCTATCATTCAGAATTGAAGGTCAGGTAAAGAGCTTCACAGATAAGACAAAGCTAAAGGAGTTCATCACCACCAAACCAGTATTATATGAAATGCTGAAAGGTATCCTTTAAGAAGAAGAAGAAGAAGAAGAAGAAGAAGAAGAAGAAGAAGAAGAAGAAGAAGAAGAAGAAGAAGAAAAAGGTAAAGATACAAATTTTGAACACCAAATACACATCCATCAACAAGTGAATCTGAAAATCAAGTGAATAATCTGATGAACAGAATGAACTTGTGATTATAATAGAATCAGGGGCATAGAAAGGGAGTGGACTGGCTATTCTTGGGGGGAAAAAGGGGTGTGGGGGATGCGGGAAGAGATTGGACAAAAATCGTGCACCTATGGATGAGGACAGTGGGTGGAGAGTGAGAGAGGAGGGTGGGGTGGGTACTGGGTGGAGGGGAGTTATGGGTGGAAAAAAGAGGAACAAATGTAATAATCTGAACAATAAAGACTTAATTAAAAAAAATAATAATAATAATAGTAAAAGTTGTCATTCTGGTTAAAACTGAAGGAGAAGGAAATATTTATTCCATTTCTATAATGATAAAAATATAGAAAATATAAATTTGCCATTACTTGTAAATTGGCATATCAAGAAAATCAATAAAATATTACATAAAATCTTCATAATCACTGTATTGTTTTACTAGTTTCATTTTATGTAGCAATTGTACATAAAGCAAAGCTAACTATACTGCTGGTGAGCCTGTGGTGAATTCTAAACAGATTCTTACCATAATCATATGAAAGGCTCAGATCTTAGTTGAAGAAACTATTTTGAATTTTATATTTCTAAGATATCAGACTTCCCCTATGAAGTCTTTGCAAGAGAAGCTAATCTATAATAATAAAAGTATAATATGCTAATTAGATCAGACAGCCGAACGTCCTTCTGGACATCCTTCCAGACTATCTTCTGGACAAAGCTGGGGCTACTGGGGCCAAGGCAAGAAAGACCTTCCTGAACTACCACTGGGCGGGGGGAAGGGCCAGTGAGTCTGTGCCACCAGGCGAGCCATGGCTGTCCAGGCGCTACCCTGCCTTCTTCAGATGCTGAAAGATGCGGGGGGGGGGGGGGTGGCAGCTTGGTCCCAGCGCCTCCTCAGTGGCAGGACAGGGGTGTAACCCTGGTGCCTCATCCTCCCAAGGTCCCTCCCATGGCCTACACTCTCCTGATCGCCACCACCACCACCACAAGTGAGTGGGAGGTAGGGCCAGCACTGAGGAGCTGCAGTCCAGCTTCTGGCTGAGCAGTGCACCCCTCTCCCGCCCCCTCCCCCGCCCCCATTCAACCCCTGCTCAGCCCCTGTTCAGCCAGAAGCCAGGCTCATGGCTGGCAAGCACAGCAGTAGTGGTGGGAGCCTCACCCACCTCCGTGGCAGATGGGCAGTAAAGAGCTAGGGGTCCTGCATTGGGAGAGCCATGGACTATGAGAGGGATGTCTGAGTGCCGGCTTAGGCCCAGGAAAGCGGGCCTAAGCCGGGAGATGGACAACCCCCAAGAGTTCCGGAATGAGAGAGAACACAGGAATCGTGTACTGTAGGTAAGAATTTATGTTTATGATCTTCTGTACACTCTGTAGAGGGTCTGGGGCTTGTTAGCTGAATAAATGTTTATTCAGTGATTAAAAAAATAAATAAATAAAAGCACATAGGAACCCCTGGTTACATTGGCCCACCTGCCTGACCTCAAGTGGTTGCCAGGTTCCCTCTATGACCTGTCTCACCATTGTGACCTGTCTTAGCTCTGTGCCCTGCTGCCAGCTTATACCCCACACTCCTGGGTTGAGGTCACTTCAATGTGAAGCCCCAAGAGACTCAGGAAAGGGCTCCCCAAAATCTTGTCATATTTAACTCAGACTTGGCTGTGGAGACAGAGCTCGCCACAAGGAGAACACAGGAAGCTACCACCAAAGGGACAGCAAGTACCTCCAGTGCTGGGAGAGCCAGGCTGGTGCAGGAGAGGGCGGGCAGGAGAGGGCAGGCAGGAGAGGGCGGGCAGCAGAGGGAGGGCGGGCAGTTAAAGGGTGGGTTAGAAATGCTGCCACAGAAGGAAGGCTTTTAGGCACCAGAATAGGGGGATCTGATTTATATTTTTTAAAGATCACTCGGTGATTTGACATTTGAAATGATATTTGACATGTGTCCTGAGAGCCAGGCAGGATTTGGGCAGATGAAGACGGTGAGATGTGCTTCAGGTACAGACAGTGGACACGGCCTGGAGCAGGACAGATGAACACTGGGGACCAGAGCACATGCCTCTCAGAGCCTGTGAGTGGTGGGACAGGGCAGGGAAACAGAAGACCCTGCATGGAGGGGACAGGGCAGAGGGGGGAGGGGACCTTCCATTGAGGGGACAGGGTAGGGGGACAGGGGACCCTCCATGGAGGGGGCAGGGCAGGGAGGAGAGAGGACCCTCCATGGAGGAGGGAGGGCAGGGAGAAGAGGGGATCCTCCATGGAGGAGGGAGGGCAGGGAGGAGAGGGGATCCTCCATGGAGGAGGGAGGGCAGGGAGGAGAGGGGATCCTCCATGGAGGAGGGAGGGCAGGGAGGAGAGGGGATCCTCCATGGAGGAGGGAGGGCAGGGAGGAGAGGGGATCCTCCATGGAGGAGGGAGGGCAGGGAGGAGAGGGGATCCTCCATGGAGGAGGGAGGGCAGGGAGGAGAGGGGATCCTCCATGGAGGAGGGAGGGCAGGGAGGAGAGGGGATCCTCCATGGAGGAGGGAGGGCAGGGAGGAGAGGGGATCCTCCATGGAGGAGGGAGGGCAGGGAGGAGAGGGGATCCTCTATGGAGGAGGGAGGGCAGGGAGGAGAGGGGATCCTCCATGGAGGAGGGAGGGCAGGGAGAAGAGGGGACCCTCTAATCAGGGTCAGGGTAGGAGGGGGCAGGGAGCCCTCCATGGAGGGGACAGGGCAGGGAGGAGAGGGGACCCTCCATAGAGGAGGGAGGGTAGGGAGGAGAGGGGTCCCTCCATGGAGGAGGGAGGGCAGGGAGGAGAGGGGATCCTCTATGGAGGAGGGAGGGCAGGGAGGAGAGGGGACCCTCCATGGAGGAGGAAGGGTAGGGAGGAGAGGGGATCCTCAATGGAGGAGGGAGGGCAGGGAGGAGAGGGGATCCTCCATGGAGGAGGAGGGCAGGGAGGAGAGGGGATCCTCCATGGAGGAGGGAGGGCAGGGAGGAGAGGCGACCCTCTAATGAGGGGGAAGGGCAGGGAGGAAAGAGGACCCTCCAGTGAGGGTTAGGGTAGGGGGAGGCAGGGAGCCCTCCATGGAGGGAACATGGCAGGGAGGAGAGGGGACCTTCTATGGAGGGTGCAGGGCACGAGGGGCGTGGGGAATCTCCATGGAGGGGACAGGATAGTGGTACAGGGGCCCCTCCATGGAGTGGGCAGGGTATGGGGGGCATGGAACCCTCCTCGGAGGGTGCAGGGAAGGGATGAGAGTGGACACTTCATGGAGGGGCGGGTCAGGGAGAGATGGGACCCTCCATGGAGGGGGCCGGGCAGGGGGGCAGGGAAACCTCCATGGTGGAGAGAGGGCAGGGAAGAGAGAGGACCCTCCATGGAGGGGGCAGGGAGGAGATAGGAACACTCTATGGAGGGACCTGGACAGAGGGATAGGTTATCCTCCATGGAGGGAAAAGTGTAGGGGGAGAGGGGACCCTCCATGGAGGGTGCAGGGCAGGGAGGGATGGGAATCCTCCATGGAAGGCACAGGGCAGAGAGGAGATGGGAACTTCCATGAAAAGTGGAGATGGCAGGGACGAGAGAGAACCCTCCAAGGAGGGGATAGGTCAGGGAGGAAAGGGTCCCCTCCATGGATGGGGAGGGCAGGGAGAAGAGGGGCCCCTCCATGGAGGGGGCAGGGCAAGGAGGAGATGGGACCCTCCATGGATGGGGCAGGGAAGGGGGGCACAGGGAACCCTCCTTGGAGGGGGCAGGATAGAGGGAAAGAGGACTCTACATGGAGTGGACAGGGTAGGGGGAGAGAGAACCCTCCATGGAGGGGACAGGATGGGGAAAAGGTGACCCTCCATGGAGGCGGGAGGGTAGAGAGGGCAGGGAAACCTCTATTGAGGACAGAGGGCAGGGAGGAGAGGGGACATTCCATGGAGGGGACAGGGCAGAGAAAAGAGGGGACCCTCCATGGAGGGGAGAGGGCCCTATGGGGGGACAGGGATCTCCAAGGAGGGGACAGGATAGGGGGACAGGGAGCCTTCCATGGAGGGTGCAGGGCAGGGAGGAGAGGGGACACTCCATGGAGGTGATGGGTCAGGGAGGAGAGGAGACCCTCCATGGACAGGGCAGGGCAGAGGGGCAGGGAACCCTCATGGAGGGGGCAGGGTAAAGGGAAATGAGACCCTCCATGGAGGGGGCATGGAGGAGAGGGGACACTCCATGAACAGGGAAGCGCTGGGGGATAGGGATTCCTCAATGGAGGGGATAGGGTAGGGGAAAAAATGGGCCCCCATCAAGATGAATGGTCAGGGGTACAAGGAAACCTCCCTTTGATGTGCAGAGTAAGATGGAGGGGAATCCTCCAAGGAATGGGGTCAACAGCCTCTCCATAGTGAGGTCATGGAGGGGCGGCAGGGCATACTCCATGGAAGTAGTCAGTAGGTGGATTGGAATCCATCCCCGACCCCCTCTTTACTGGTTAGACCAGGGGAGATACGGGAATCTCCATGGTGTTGTATGGGCGGGCATACAATGAACCCCCCTTTGAGTTGCCAGTACAGGAAGGAGGGTCACCTCCATGAGGGGGAGACGGGACCCACCAGGGAGGAGAAAGGGAGGAGGGAAAGGGACACTCCAGAGAGAATAGGCAGCATTCAAGGAACAGCCTCTCTTTGAAGGGACAGAGCAGGCTGGGGATGGGGGATGGGATGCCCATGGAGGGGAATGGGAAAGGGGATTGGAAACCCGCCCTTAATGGGAGGACAAGGGGGAGGAGGCACACTCCATGGAGTGAGAACAGGGCTCCCTTCACAGAGAGACAGGGCAGGCGGTGGGGACACGGGGGGGGGGGGAGGAAGGGACTTTCCATAGAGGGCATTGGGTAGGGAGAGAGGGAACGACCCCCTTTGAGATGTTCCTTGTACCCCTGCCTCTCCTTTTTCTGGAGCGTCCTCTTTTTCCCCTCCCTTCATGGAGGGTCACTTGCCTCCACCCGATGGAAGGTGCCCACTCCCCTCTTCCCAGCAACTCAAAGCTGGGGGGGGTTTCCTGCCATGGACAGTCCATTTCACCCTCTCCTTGCTCCCTCAAAGGGGGGATCCCTAACCTTCTGCCCATTCCCACATTGAAGAGTCCCATTTCCCTCTGCGCTGTCCCTCCACAGAAGGTCTGCTCTCCCCACTCCATGGAGGGGTCCCTCTCTCCTGGCTCTGTCCCCACAGGGCAGTGTGGATAGGGGACTCTCCATTGAAGCAACAGGGCAGGGAAAAAGAAGACCCTTCATGGCTGTGTCTGGGCAGGGAGGACAGTGGACCCTGCTTGGTAAGGACAGGAGGCCATCCATGGATGGGATAGGGCAGGAGGGCCAGGGCAAAAGGGACAGGTGATGGGGGAGACTGACCCCTCCATGGATGGTCTCCTGTTCTTTCCAAGAAGGGCCCACTGTCCCCCAAGCCCTTTCACAGCCATGAAGGGTCTTTCTTTTTTTAAGAAATATATTTTTTTGATTTTTTACAGAGAGGAAGGGAGAGGGATAGAGAGTTAGAAATATCGATGAGAGAAAAACATTGATCTGCTGCCTCCTGCACACTCCCCACTGGAGATGTGTGTGCAACCAAGGTACATGCCCTTGACCAGAATCGAACCTGGGACCCTTGAGTCCACAGGCCGAAGCACTATTGACTGAGCCAAACCTGTTAGGGCTCTTTTTTTTTTCTTTTTTTTTAAGGGGAGAATATTTATTTTTATTTTAAAAAATATATTTTATTGATCTTTTACAGAGAAGACGCGACAGGGATAGAGAGTTAGAAAAATCGATGAGAGAGAAACATCCATCAGCTGCCTCCTGCACACTCCCTACTGGGGATGTACCCTTAACAAAAGTACATGCCCATGTTCAGACTCGAACCTGGCACCCTTGAGTCCACAGGCTGACTCTCTAGCCACTGAGCTAGAGGGTCTTATTTTACCCTGCCCTGTTGCTTCAGTGTAAAGTCCCCTATCCACTCTTCCACATCCCTGCCCATTCCCAAGGTCTCCTGTCCCCACTGCCCATCACCTCTCATGGTGTCCTGTCCCCCTGCCCTGCCTTCCCATGGAGGGGCCCCTGTCTCCCCTGCTCTGACCACTCTGTGGTTGGTCCCCTTTCCCCTCTGCCTTTTCCCTCCATTCAGGGTCTTCTGTTTCCCTGTCCTGACCCCTCACTCACAGGCATCTGAGGGGCATATGCTCTGGTCTGTCCAGTGTTCATCTCTCCTGCCTCCAGGCTGTGGCCACTGTCTGTACCTGAAGCACATTCTCACCCTCTTCATCTGTCTAAATTCTACCTGAGCCCTCAGGATACATCTCAAATATCATTTCAAATGTCAAATCACAAGCAGGGGAAGGGGGGTGGGGGTGGGGGGATACGGGGGGAAAGGTGGGGGGTGGGAGGTGGGGGGTGGGGGCTGGTGGGTGGTGGGTGGTGGGTGGGGGGTAAGTGGGGTATGGGGGGTGAGGGGTAGTATTGGGATGTGGGGGCTGGCTGGTGGGAGGTGGCGGGTGGGGGCTGGGGGTGTGGTGTGTGGGTAGCAGGAGGGGCTGGTGATTGTGGGGTGGCAGGTGGGTGCTGGGGGTATGGGATGTGGGGTGGCAGCTGGGGGTGGCGTGTTTGGAGTGGTGGATAGGGTTGGCAGGTGTGGGGTGGGAGGAGGAAAAAGAGGGCATAGGGGCGATTAATGGTGATGGAAGGAGACTATACTTGAAGGCAGTGAGCACACAATGCAATATACAAACGATGCATTGTAGAATGGCACACCTGACCTATGCAATTTTATTAATGAATGTATCCCAAGTAAGTTTGATTAAAAATAAATAAAAGGTGGGTCTATTGACGGTGATTAGGTTATGAGGGTGGAGCCCACATGAATAGGATTAATATCCTTTTAAAAGATCCCCCATGCTATACTTATCAGGGGATCACTCTATACGTTATATTAATGTCAAACCACTATTATATACACTGGAAACTAATATTGAATGTCATCTCTAATTAAAAAAAAATTAAATTAGTAAAATAATTTTTAATAAAAATAAAAATGCAAATTAGAGTGATCTTTAAAAAATATAAATCAGATCAGTACAGTCGGTGCCTAAAAGCCTTAAGCGCTCCAGCAGGGGTCAGCTCTCCAGACAGAATCCTGCCTGTGAGGGTGTGACACTGCTGGGAGAGGAATGCCCTGTCTTCTTCCTCCAGTTGCCCCCTTCACTGCTCTGGTGACATGTGGCACTGGTGCAGGCAGAACTGTGCTTCCATGAGAGTGAGCTAAGCATCACTTTGATTGCTTTGTTCTAGTGAAGGAGCAGACAAAGAAAAAAAAACCATTTTAAAAAATCTTAATGGTTCTAATAGCATTTCAACCCACCCAAGGGCCATTTATCTGCCCTTTTCTGCCCCCAGCCAGCCTGGCTCACCGAGCCTTGAGGAAAGAAGGCAGGGTTGGTGCTGCTCAGACTGCCAGTGAACATGCATCTGGTCAGACATCTGAAGAGAACTGCAGTTATCTGAGGATGGAAATAGCGGGTTGCATCTGCTGGGATCAGGCACACAGGAGGGGACTACACTGTGTGGGAAATAGTGACCGGGTCAGAGCTGCATGACCCCGCCATGCTCTCGCTCTCCAGCTGCAAGCAGGGGACCATGAATAGTCCACAGCAGGAAGCCGCTCCATGGCCTCTGACAACCCACACACCCTCTGCAGAGCCCTTGAGCTCACATGGCTGATGTCAGACTATACATCCCGACACCCTAAGTCCTGCCATAAGGACAGTTTGGACCTTTTAATTCTACTCTTACAAGAAAGCCGGGTCTGAGTCTCTTGTACACTGCTCAAAGGTGTGTGAGGACCCAGTAGGTGGCAGCTAGGCCAGGTATACCATGGGGCATTCGCTGAGTGGCGTCAGTCCCTGCACAGTCACCAAGTTTAAACCTGTATCAATCTGGTGACCACCGCTCGCCCCTTCCTGGGGACTCACTGAGAAACTACCTCATGCAACTGAGTCCCTCCAGAGGCTCTTTGAGTGACAGAGACCAACAGGCACCCACATGTGGAGGTCGGCAGAGGCAGGACACAGGGGAAACTTGGGACTTTTGCTGACCTTCCCTCATCCAGTGCAGGTAAAAGGCGGACGTGGTGCACTGCTTGGACCTTCCTGCTCTCACTCTGAACCAGCAGAGGAAGCTACACCCTGTGAATTGTTTTCAGCTCCAAATAGAGTTCCCATGGCCAGTCACAGGAAGCATCTGACATTGGCCAGCACCAGAGTCCCTCTCACTTGCATGCAGTTCAACCCACACAGGGGCCAACTGCTGATGACATCAGAGCATTATCCAGTTGCTTCACAAGCGGCACATCCAAAGGGTGATCTTACAGGACAGCAGAACCTGCTGAGGTGAATTCTGCTCCATGTGGTCAACACCTGTGCAGCAGCTCATTCAATGTGGTCAGGGGAGATCCTCACAGTCAGCTACCTGGAAAGTCAACCACGTACATAAATAGGCCAATAGCAATATAGACTCAACTCTAAGAGGATCCCATAGAACACACACAATGGACATTCTTGGAACACTCAGCTCTGGAAAAAAGAAGACTGTGACAATAGGTCCCTCAGGACACCTACTACATAAGGCCACACTACCAAGATTGGGTGTCTAATAGTCTAATACATAGATATATGAACACCCAAATAGCCAAAATGGGTAGACAAAGAAAAATCTTCCCCATTAAAGTACATCAGACACCTTCAAAAAAAAATTAGTGAAGTAGAGGAAAGTAACCTACCAGGTACAGAATTAAAAAAATGCTTATAAGGATCCTAAATGAACTTAGAGGAAGAATGGATGAAATCAATAAGAACTTCAATAAAGAGATAGTAAGCATGAAAAATAAGTTAGAAATAAAGGATACAATGTCTGAAATGAATAGTACACTAGAAATCATGGGCAACTGAATGAAGCAGAGGATTGAATCTGTTTGGAAGACAAGGTAGCAGAAGACAATCAGAGAAGAAAAAAAAAATTAAAAATGAGGACTGTTTAAGGGAACTTTGGGACAAAATGAATCCTAACAACATGAATTGCATCAAATGAGTACAAGAAGGAGAAAAGAAAGAGCAATGGATCGAGAGCTTATTAAAAGAAATAATGACTGAAACTTCCCAAACCTGGTGAAGGAAAAGGACAAGTCCAGGAGGCACAGTGAGTCCCAAGGAAGGTGAACCCAAAAAGTCCCACACCAAAACACATCATAATTAAAATGGCAAACAAAAAAATAAAGAGAAAAAGCAGTAAGAGAAAGGTACTTAGTTACCTACAAGGGAGCTCCCATAAGACTACAGCACATTTCTCAATAGAAATATTTCAAGTCAGAAGGATTGGAAGAAAATATTCATTGTGATGTAAAGGAAGGAACTACAACGAAGACTCTACCAAGCAAGGTTTTAAAATTTAAAGAGAAATAAAGAACTTTCCAGACCACCAAAAGCTAAAGAAGTTCCTTACCATGAAACTAATATTAAAGAACTGTTAAAGGGTCAAGAAGGAGAAAAAAAGAGGACCATAGTTAAAAGAATAGAATGGAAAAATATACATACCTATAAATAATCATTATAAATGTGAATGCTCCAATCCAACAACATGGTAGCTGATTGGATAGGAAAACAAGACCTACCTCTGAAAGAGATATACAGACTAAAGGGATAGAAAAAATATATTTTATGCAAATGAAAATGAAAAAAAATGCTGGGGTAGCAATTCCTATATGTGACAAAATAAACTTACAAAGGCTATCTTAAGAGACAAAGAAGGACCCTATATAATGATAAAGGGAGCAATCCAACAAGGGGACATTTATGTACCCAACATAGGAGCACCTAAATATATAAAGCAAATCTTGATGGACAAAAAGGAGAGATTGACAGCTATCCAGGCTTAGGAGAGGATCATAATACCCCATTGACATCAATGGATAGATACCCCACATAGAAAATCTAAAAGGAAAATATGACTTTAAATGTCATCCTTTTTAGTTGGTATCTGCAGAGCATTTCACTGCAAAGCAGCAGAATATACATTCTTTTCAAATGCACATGGACTATTTTCTAGGATAGACCACATGTTAGAACACAAAACATGTCTCAATAAATTTAAGAAATTGAAATCATATCAAAAATGTTCTCTGACATATACGGGAAAAAACTAGAAATCAATCGGAAGAAAAAAAAACTGGTATACAAGTGATATACTATATAATTGTGTAAACCTGTCACGTCAATAAATCCAATAAAAAAAGAAAAAGAGTAAGAAGCAAAACAAGAACAACAACAAAAAACAACAAAGAAAACCTTTGTGGAGATAGATATTGCTGATAACTGCACAACATCATGGTACTTAATGCAACTGAATTGTATACTTAAATGTGGCTAAAATTGTAAATCTTATGTTACATACATTTTGCAATAGAATATTATTTATCAGATAAAAAAGAAAATGTAAAACACATAAAGACATAGAGGCTAAATAACATGTAACTAAACAATACATGGGTTAATAATGAGATCAGAAAAGAAATCAAAAGATAACTTGAAGCAAATGAAAATGAGAGCACAACAACCCAAAATCTATGGGACACAGCAAAAGTAGTTCTAAGAAGAAAATTCAAAACATTACAAGCCTACCTCAAAAAACAAGAAAAATCTCAAATAAAGGATCTAACTTCACAGTTAGAACTAGAAAAGAGAAAAACAAACAGTTCAAAAATGAGAACAAAGCACGCATTGGAGATCAGAGCAGAAATAAGTAAAATAGAATCTAAAAAAATAAGATCAATGAAGCGAGAGTTATTCAATGGTTAGAACATCCATACACCAAAGTGTTGTGTTTCAATTCCTGGTCAAGGGCATGTACCTGGCATGCAGGCTCAATTGCTGACACTACTTGGGCATGTGCAGAAGAGAACCAATTCATGTGCCTCTCTCACAGGAATGAGGTAACAAATTAACCAATTGACATTTCTCTCTCTCTCTCCCTCTCTCTTCCTCTCTTTATCTCTCATCCTCTCCATCTACTTCTCTTTTCCCTCAATCCCATCCACTCTCTCTCAAAAAAAAAAAAAAATAATTGGAAAAAATATCCTCTGGTGATAATTAACAACAACAAAATAATAATAAAAAAAATTAACAAACCTTTATTCAGACTCATCAAAATAAACAAAAATGAGGATTCCAGCTAATAAAATCAGAAAGGAAAGAGAAGAAAGTAACAAGTGATTACACAGAAATACAAAGGATTTTAAGAAAAGTTAAAAACGACTATATGCCAAAATTGAACAATCTGAGCAAAATGGATAAAATGCAACAAATATACAATCTATATTGTATATTTGAAGAGGAAGAAACTCTGAACGGATCTACTACAACTAATTAAATTGAAGCAGTGATACAAAATCCCAAAAAACAAAAATGTTGAGCCAGATGGCTTTATAGGTGAATATTACCAAACATTCAAAGAACTAATACCTGTTTTTTTCTCAAACTATTCAAAAATTCAAAACAAGGAAATACTCACAATCTCATTTTATGAGGCCAGTATTTATCCTAATTCCAAAATTTAGATAGAGACACTAAAAAAAAAAAAAAAAAAAAAAAATATGATGGGCCTATAACCCTAATGGACATAGATGGTAAAATCCTCAACAAATATTAGCAAACTGGATCCAGCAATACATTGGGAAGATTAAACACCATGATCAAGTGGGATTAATTCCTAGGATATGCAAGAGTGGTACAATATCTGCAAATCTATAAAAGTGGCACAGCTTAAATAAAATAAGGAATAAAATTACATGATCATATAAATAGAGGCAGAAAAGGCACTTGACAAAATCCAGTGCCCCTTTATGATAAAAGCTCTCAGCAATGTGTGAATAGAGGGAACATACCTCAACATAATAAAGGTCATATATGACAAATCTATATGGCAATATCATACTACATGGACAAAAAGTAAAAGTGATTCCCTTAAGATCAGGAACAAGACCTTACCACTCTCACCACTCTTATTCAACATAATACTCAAAGTCATAGCCACAGCCATTAGAAAAAAAGAAGAAATAAAAAGCATTTGAATTTGTAATGAAGAAGTAAAACTGTCATTACATGCAGATGACATAATACTGTACATAGAGAGCCCAAAAGATGCCACAAATATTATCAGAACTGATCAATGAATTAATTACATTAGCAAGATACAAAGTAAATATCCAGAAATCAGTTGCATTTTTAGACACCAATAATGAACTATCAGAAGGTAAACTAAGAAGGCAATCTGATTTACAATTGTTTTTGCATCCACAAAAAAAAAAAAAATACCTAAAAATAAATTTAACCAAAGACTTAAAAGACCTGTACTTCAAAAATTATAAGATACTGAAGCAAGAAAATGAATAGCTGGTGGGTGTGGCTCAAAGGCTAGAGGGCCTGCCCATGCACTGAAGGGTCAAGGGCACCATACTGTGTCAAGGACACATACCTCAGCAACAGCTTCCATCCCAATCCAACTCTCTCTCATATCATTGGTTCTCTCTCCATCCCTCTCTCTTTCCTACTTCTCCACTTCCCTCTCTTCTTCACTAACACTCTCTTTAAAAAATCAATGAAAAAATAAACTCCAATGAGGATTAACAAAAAAGGAAGGAAAGAAAGATATTGAAGAAAGATAGAAAGAAAGAAGGAAAGAAAGAAAGAAAGAAAGAAAGAAAGAAAGAAAGAAAGAAAGAAAGAAATAAAGAAAGAAAGAAAGAAAGAAAAAAATATTGAACTAGATACAAGTAAGTGAAATCATATACTATGTTCATGGATAAGAAGAATTTTCATCATTACAATGTCCATACTAACCAAAGTGATCTATATATGAAACACTATTGCTATCAAGATACCAATGGTGGAATTCATGAGAAAAAAATTTCAAAAATACACATGGAACAACAACAACAAAAAATACAGCCATCATGAAAAAGAAGAACAAAGATGGAGGAATCACACT
Organism: Myotis nattereri; assembly: GCF_964212035.1. NCBI lineage: Eukaryota > Metazoa > Chordata > Mammalia > Chiroptera > Vespertilionidae > Myotis > Myotis nattereri. Next base: position 32,843,231 of record NC_138085.1, read on the forward strand.
ACTTGGTATCAAACTATACTACAAGGCCATAGTAATAAAATATTACATGGTAATGCCAAAAAACAGGCATATCAATCATTGGAATAGAATAAAAATCCAGAAACAAACCCATTTGTTTATGGTCAATTAATAATTGACCAAAGACACAAGAACGTACAATGGGGGAAACATAGCCTGATTCAAAAACATCTATGCTCCGCTATGTTCACTGCAGCCTTATTTACCATAGCCAATATTTGGGAGCTGCCCAACTGCCCATCATCAGAGGAGTGGATAAAAGCTGTGGTACATTAACACAATGGAATATACTCAACTGTAGAAAGGAAGGAAGTGAAGGAAATCTTACCCTTTGGGGCATCATGGATGGAATTGGTGAGTATTATGCTAAGTGAAATAAGCCAGTTAGAAAAATACAAATATCTTAGGATTTACTTATATGTGGGATCCAATCAGCAAAATAAACTAACAAAAAAAAAATAGAAACAGACTCATAGATACAGAGAACAGATTGACACCTGTCAGAAGGGAGGGAATTTGGTGGGCTGGGTGAAAAAGGGAAAGAGATTAAGCAAAGAAAATAAACCTCATAGACACAGACAGCAGTATGGAGATTACCACAGGGAAAGGTGTTGGTAGAAGAGGGTCCAGCAAGGATAAATGGTGATGGAAGGAGACCTGACTTGGGGTGGTGAACACACAGTACAATATACAGATGATGTATTATAGAATTGTGTACTCGGAAGCTATATAATTTTATTAACCAATCTCACCCGAATAAATTCAGTTAAATAAAAAAAAGAAAGAAAGAAAGAACATTCTGACACATGCCGCAACCTGGGTGGACCCTGAAGACATGATGCTCAGTGAAACAAGCCAGTCACAGAAAGACAAATACTGTGTGATCCCACTCACATGAGGCCTCTGGAGCTGTCAGTCACAGAGACAGAGGTAAGATGGGGGGCACCAGGGGTGGGGAAGGAGGATGGGAGCTGTTTAGAGGGGACAGAGTTTCAGTTGGAGAAGATGGGAGCAGTGATGGAGATGATGGTGGTGACAGCAGCACAGCACTATGAACGTAATTACCACCACTGACTTTTGCATAAAAAAATAGTTAAAATGGTAAATTTCATTGTGTATATTTTACTGTGATAAAAATATTCAAAAATCTAACAGCAACAACAACAATAACAAAAATATAAGGCCAGGTTTTACAAACAGAACCTTGGTAGGACGTGGTCCGGCTCCCTAAACTCCTGCTCTCACGCGACCTCCTGACACACAGTGGTGAGAAGAGCCTGGTGTCTGAGGGCTGCTGAGCAAACTTGGACAAGCCCTGGTCCCCTTGTGTCTACCCTACAGGCCTATTGAGAGAAGCAAAGGATGCCACGTGTGGGGAGTCATCATTGTGCAGAGAGGGCACACCCAGGGCAGGAACTGCCTTCTCACTTTGAGGGCAACTGAGCAGCCCCGCGGGGATGGATGGAACCCCGCATGGAGCCTGCACCCCCAACAGTCCACGGAGCCCCCATGTGAAGAGGCCAGCTGACAAGTGCCAACAGGGCTTAAATGGTGACCTATTTAAAATGATTATGTGAATACATGTTTTAATATGAGAAAATTGATTCCATGTAAATAATGTGCTATTATAACTCACTAGAGGTCCGGTGCACAAAAATTTGTGCACTCAAGGGCGGTCCTTCAGCCCGGCCTGTACCCTCTCGCAGTCTGGGATTCCTTGGGGGATGTCCACCTGCTGGCTTAGGCCCGCTCCCCCGGGGATCGAGCCTAATCTGGCAGTAAGACATCCCTCTGGCAGCCTGGGAGCCGTTGGGGGATATCCACTTGCCAGCAGGGAGCAGTCCTAAGGTGCAGTTGGACATCCTTAGCACTGCTGAGGAGGTGGGAGAGACTCCCGCCACCACCGCTGTGCTGGCAGCCTCCAGCCTGGCTTGTGGCTGAGCAGAGCTCCCACTGTAGGAGCACAGTAACCACCAGGGGACAGCTCCTGAATTGAACATTTGCCCCCTGGTGGTCAATGTGTGTCATAGTGGCCTGTCATTCCCAGTTTTTCTGCTGTTGGGATCTATTTGCATATTACCCTTTTATTATATAGGACTAGAGGCCCGGTGCACAAAAATTTGTGCATTCGGGGGAAGGGGGAGTCCCTCAGACCGGCCTGTGCCCTCTCGCAGTCTGGGACCCCTCGGGAGATAACGACCTGCTGGCTTAGGCCTGCTCCCGGGTGGCAGAGGGCAGGCCCAATCCCTAGGTGCAGCCCCTGGTCGGGCTCAGAGCAGGACCGATTGGGGAGTTGGGGTGCCTTCCCCTGTCATGCACAGAGCAGGGCAGATTGGGAGGTTGCGATGCCACCCTCAGTCACGCTCAGGGTAGGGCTGATTGGGGGGTTGGGGCACCGCCCCCTGTCACACTCAAGGCAGGGTCGATGGGGAGGTAGCGGCACAACCCCCTGTCATGCACAGAGCAGAGCCCATCAGGGGGGTTGGGGCTCCATACCCTGTCATGCACAGAGCAGGGCCGATCAGGGGGTTGAGGAGCTCCCCCCTGTCACTCACAGAGTAGGGCCGATAGGGGAGTTGGGGCACCGCCCCCTGTCACACTCAGGGCAGGGCAGATCAGGGGGTTGGGGTGCCGCCCTCCATCACCCAGAGAGCAGGGCCGATCAGGTGGTTGGGGTGCCGCCACTGTCACACTCAGGGCAGGGCCAATGGGGAGGTTATGGTTCTACCCCATCACACACAGAGCAGGGCCCGTGGGGGGCAGGGGGATTGGTGCCCCGCCCCCGTCACACACAGAGCTGCAGGGCGATCAGGGTGTTTGGGCGCTGCCCCCTGTCACGCTTATCCTGGTGCCAGGAGGCATATTACCCTTTTACTATATAGAATAGAGGCCTGGTGCATGGGTGGGGCCGGCTGGTTTTCCCTGAAGGGTGTCCTGGATCAGGGTGGGGGTCCCCACTGGGGTGCCTGGCCAGCTTGGGTGAGGGGCTGAGGGCTGTTTTCAGGCTGGGACTGAAGCTCCCAACCGCTACTTTCTTTCTTTTTTTTCTTTTTTATTCTGGGCCAGCTTTAGCTCTGAGGCCTCGGCTGCTGAAAACAGGTTTCTGGCCTTTGCTTACCCTCTGTATTTGATACAATGTTGGGGTCCGGCTGGTGAAGCCCCACTGAGTAAAGCATGTTTCTGGGGTTTTTTTAGCTTTTATATTCGCAACATAGTTGCTTTGAGTTGCAGCTGAGAGGCCGGAAAGTCAGGCGGGGAACGTTGGAGTTCTCCGTCACTGAAGCAAGCAAGCCTCCCTGTTCACATCAGCTGCCTGGTTGCCGGCCGCCATCTTGGCTGCCAGTTAATTTGCATATATCGGCCCCACTCTGTGAGTGACAGGGGCATTAGCCAATGGGAAGGGTAGCGGTCGTACACCAATTACCATGTTTCTCTTTTATTAGTGTAGATAAGGCTGTGTTGGTGATGAGTCCACTATAGGACACACGTTAGAAGGGGATGGGATTGTTTTGTCAGTGTGGTTTTGTTGTTGTTAGTTAGATTTAAATTGTTTTCTAATTGATCTTAGAGAGAGTGGAAGGGAGAGAAAAACATTGATGAGAAGGCTCCTGGGGAACCAGTGAGCTTTTGATGCAAGGGATGATGCTCAAGCAACTGAGCCACTGTGGCCAGGGCAAGGCTGTCAGTGCTTTGTGTGACTCGGTTTAACTTCATCTGAAAATGATAACAAAGTCTAAATTTAAGGCCTTGAGGTTATAATGAGAAAATTACCTTCTAGGGCACCAACAAAGGCACACACACCCACATTTATACACACCCATTCACAATCATTCATAGACATTGACATTTTCACACATTCACACACACATGCACATGCACACACACACTCACCTTCACACATGTATACACACACATTCAAGCATTCATACATTCACACACAGTCGCATCTGTTCACACACACACACACGCACACGCACACACACATACACATCTGTTGTGAGGGATGGCATGTCCCCACATGGTGTCGGCCACAGGGTGTTCATCCGGCTCCTTCCTCAGATCTGGGCCTAAGTCAAGATCTACTTATGAAATTTCATCAACAGTTTCCTTGGGTTTCCTCCAACTCCCTCCTGGCGTGCCCCTCCCGCAGAGGCCAGGCCACTCTGGCAGACAAAGAGCAGCACAACAGTAACAAGCATTAAAAGACAGAAAGAGAAAGGAACAGAAAGATAGTCATGAAACCAGAGGACCACTCAGAACTTAAGAAAATGCAGAGCTCTGCAGCATCTTCAGGTCCCATCCTCTCTCTTCTCCATCGCTAATTATGTTTTCCTTTCTTTTCTAGTTGTCTGCTGAGATGCATCTTCTCTGAGAGAAGAGAAAGAAGTGGGAGCCCTGCCACTGGCTGAGGGAGGGAAATGCTGCAGCCTGGCTCCCTCCTCAGGATGTTCCCATGAGAGCCCAGGCCGCCCAGAAGGCTCCCTCCCTGTCTCCTTTCACATGAATCTCCATGGACTCCTCAGCGCTGTGGGACTCAGATGGAGGACCACATTTTCCAAACAGCATAGGCCACGGGCAGCGGCAGTATAGCAAAGGCAGATGGAAGCACCAGTGAGAGTAGCAAAGAAGGAGGGGTAGTTACTCATATTTACTAAGTGTCGGTTAACAGTAAGAGACAAAGAGATATAAAGGGAGAGCATTATGTAAATGATTCTATTATGAAAGCTGCAGATCCACTGAGACATCTGCTGATTGCTGTGTCACATTCCTTTCAGAATGACGGTGTTTTGGTTTGCTTTGTAAACAAAGTCTATATCCCATGTTGTGGCAAAGGTGTCTCTTACTGACCAGAGAATTTCTTTATGAAATATTAATATTTCTATTAATAAACAGAATTCCTTTCATTTAAACACAGAAAACTTAAGAGAAATTAGTTACCTCTATGAAGCCATATGTTATTAAAGGCTGAAACTTTGACTTTTGAATCTGTTTGAGTTTTTTTTATCATCTATCGACTTACCAACTATTTCCAAATTCAGGACCCCTTCTGAGTCTTCTGCGTCCTCTCTCTTGCCTTAAAACCATAATTCTCAGCCACCTTCCCTCAGAACTCCTCCTAAAACTCACTGTGTGAAATAAGAAATGCTGACAGGAATGTAAAGAAATGGATCTGGGTTTTGCTCTATGCAGTTCTGAGTACCTTCTTCTTCTGGGACACCCTGGTAATGGCCCAGAAACCTTTCTGAGTGCAACCTGGTTTCTCTTGTCCATCTAGAACACTCTATAATCCCCCAAAACTCCTAGATAGCACAGGAATCCTTGAAAGTGTAGAACCCTGAAGCTGAAGTTTCATTAGTTTTAATGGGGAAACCCCCGTGAGTGTGTTACATGGAAATGTGCTGATGCTGTAAGAGAGGAGTCCAGTGAGGACTGTATCAAACATGCACACAGCCCAACCTCACTAAAATCTTTTAATCAAACAACAAAGTTGTGAACAATCTGACCTCGGCTAATTTGTGAGCTTCCTATCCCACTGCTCTCCAACCCTGTCCTGTGCACTGTCAGTTACTCCTGTCTCTTCTGTGATCTTTCAAAATAGTAAGCACCCGCCTACCTCAGAGGCTTTTGCTGGGAAAGGAAGGGAAGAATGACATGATGGCAGGACAGCCTGGGTTTGCATACTGGCTTCAAAATCGACTAGCTATGAAGTGAGGGTGATTTGTTATCTACATGTTTTTTAATTTTTAAAATATATTTAGTAATTTTAGAGAGAGAGAGGAAAGGAATAAGAGAGAGAGAGAGAGAGAGAGAGAGAGAGAGAGAGAGAGAGATGGAAACATAAGTTTTCCCATTTACTTATGCATTGATTATTTAATTCTTGATGTACGCTGACTGGGTATTGAACCCATAACCTTAGCATACCTGGATTACACTCTGACAAACTGAACTACCCGGCCAAGACCAAGGGTTAGTTCTTAACCTTCTATTTTCCAGTCCCCTAATCTGTAAAACAGATAGCAGAAATATATTTGTGAGACTAGAAGAGTAACTGGCATAGAGTAAGCACTCAATAAATATTAGATGCTGCTGGAATTGCTATTATGTTACTACATAAAATATATTATTTTCAAGAAAGCCTTTTCTGACTATTTTTTCCCAGTCTAGATGTACGCCTCCTTCAATTTTTATGGTGCCTTATACCTCTCCTTTATCGAATTTGCCATTGTTTTCATTAGCTCATTATCTGTAAAATAATTTGTTTAATAATCTGCCTTCCTGCTCCCCTGCTTCCCACTAAATGATAAGCTCCATTAAAGAAAACCTTGTGTCTGGCACACTGCCTGACCTATAGAAGGGGTTCAATAAATATTTTTTAAATGCGTATACCCTGAAACAAAATGAAAAGACAACCCATTGAAAGGAAGACTATAATAACAAATGATACATCTAATAAGGGGCTAATATTTAAAATTTATTCAGATATGAAACTCAACACAAAAATACAAATATTCAAATTATAAAATGGAAAAATAAGCCTGCATATACAATTTCCCAAGGAGGACATAGAAATGGCCCAGAGACATTGAAAACATGCTCAACATCAGTAATCATCAGAAAATGTAAGTTAAAACCACAATGAGCCCTGGCTGGTGTGGATGAGTTGGTTGAGAGTGTCCTAAGCACCAAGAGGTCCCCAGTTTGATTCCCAGTTGGGGAATGTGCCCAGGTTGCTGCTCCATCCAAGGCATGTGGCTCACAGGAGCCACCTTTGAATGTTTCTCGTTCTCACTCTCCCTTCTTCTGTCTCTAAAATCAATAAAAACATATTTTAAAAATATTTTAAAAAGACACAATAAGATATCACCTCATGCTTGTCAGGTGGTTACCGTCAACAAATCAATTATCTCATAAAAAATTAGGTGTAGAAAAAGATATCATTAGTGTGATGATGTGTATTTAAAAAGAAATAGAACAAATATTGTCCAGAATAATAAGACAATAAAAATATTTTTTTAAAATAAGATATGATGCATTTACATCTGGTATCATTGATTCTGTTTACTGTACTGGTGGCTTTAAGCAGCAGAAAAAAAAAAAACTTGTTAATTAATTGTCCCTATAGAGATTTAATTGTCTTCAAAGGAAAAACTGAGATAATCAAAAGAAAATTCATTAGAAGTAATAAGAAAACATGGCAATGATATTTGGGTACATATGAATACAAATAAAATCAATTGACATTCTTACATAACCACATATAAGTGTTAGAAAATATTTTTAATTGATATACTTTAAGAAGAAAATATAGTCATGAATTTATCTTATAAATGGTGTCCTGGGTTTTTGAAAAAATAAAACAAAATAAATGGAGCAATAAATGTACTTATATATGAGAAAACATTATTTTATTAAATTTCTCATCTTAATTTAAAATATTCAAAATTTATTATTATCATTATTATTATTATCATTAACTAGAGGGCCGTTGCACGAAGAGATTTGTGCAATAGGCCTTCTTTCCCCTGGCTGCCAGCACCAGATTTCCTCTCGCTCCCAGGATCCAGACCATCACTCTGGCCACCGCCTTCCATCTTTGTTCTGGACACAGTCTTCGCTGAGGCTGGAGCCTTCAGTCTTTGCTACTCACTCCAGCGGGAATCTTCAGTCTCCAGCCAGAGCTGCACCTGTAGCTCCTTCCGCCCCCCACCTTCCCCCTCATAGCTTGATCTCTGCTTTGCCTGCAGACCTTTCCAATGGGCTCCTGGGTCCCAGGGGGCCACCTTGCCTGAGGCCCGGTTTCCAATCATGATCACAATCATGGCCACAGGGTCCCGCTGGCCAGGGCCGCACACGGGGGTCCCGGCTGGGGGCAGGGCTTAGGCGGCACAAGGGGGCCCGAATGGCAGCTGTCGCTGGCTGGCCCTGCCTACAGTATGCAAATTAGCCGCCATCTTTTTGGTGGTTAATTTGCATATCACGCTGATTAGCCAATGGGAGGCGTAGCAAAGGTACAGTCAATTACCATGTTTGTCTATTATTAGATAGGATGGAGCCTACTAAGCTTATTCTAAACTAGAGGCCCAAGGCACGAAATTCATGCAAGAGTGGCCTTCCTTCTCCTGGCTGTGAGCATTGGTTTCCCTGTGGCACCCAGGACCCGGGCTTCCCTCCCAGCCCTGGCTTTGCCCAGAAGGTTGTATGGAAAGATGTCCAATATAATTAGTATATTACGCTTTTATTATTATAGATGTTATATGGACGACCAAGAGGCAAGACAGCTTTGAGAGGAAACACTGCAGCTAGAATAATTAATAAGGCGAGGTATTGGTGTAATGACAAACAATTTTAGCAGTACAAAGACACACAGTGAATCTCAGGCATGCTTGCATATTAATAAATTTATAGTACAATAATCTAAAAGAGTGAGATGTAAGAAATGGTGCTGTGGACAGTTGTTTCTCTATGATAAACCGAATCTCTAACTTGAAACATTTGAAAAAAAATCAATCTATTAGGATTAAATTACAAAAACAAAAACTAAGCTTTGTAATAAAAGGCAATAATGTGTATAATGTGTGTCACTGAGCATTTATCTTTATGACTTTCTGTACATTCTGTAGAAGGTCTGGGGTTTGTTGGTGCTGATTAAATGTCCCTTCAGTGATTTACAAAAAACAACCACACAAGAACCCATGGTTACATTGGCCCACCTGGCTGATCGGGATTGGACTAGGTTACCTCGATGACCTGTCTTACTATTGTGACTTTAGTTCTGTGACCTGATGCCACCTTATACTGTGTTGAGGCCTCTGCGGGGTGACTCCCCAGGAAGCTCATTGAAGGAATCCCCAAGATCTTATCATATTTAACTCAGACTTGGCTGTTGAGACAGAGCTCGCCGCATAGAGAACTCAGGAAGCCACCGCCAAAAGGATTGGGCCTGAACTGGCAGCTGGACATCCCCTGAGGGGTCCCGAATTGTGAGAGGATGCAGGCCAGGCTGAGAGATCCCCGCCACACCATGCACTAATTTTGTGCACTGGGCCTCTAGTAATATATAATGAGCATTAAACCCCACCAATACTAATTCTTCAGTCAAATCTAAAGTTATGACTTCATTCATTCAGTCTTTAACTTTATTGTGTAGGAAAGACACTAAATAAAAATTTCATGCTCTTTTTTAAAAATTTATTTTATTGATTTTTCACAGAGAGGAAGGGAGAGGAATAAAGAGTTAGAAACATAGATGAGAGAGAAACATTGATCAGCTGCCTCCTGCACAACCCCTACTGGGGATGTGCCCACAACCAAGGGACATGCCCTTGACCAGAATCGAACCTGGGACCCTTCAGTCTGCAGGCTAACTCTCTGTTCACTGAACCAAACCTGGTTAGGGCTCATGCACTTTTTGTAGGGAGAAAATAACAATAAGCAATTCTATTATTCATTATTTATTCATGGAAAGTGACAGAAAACCCAGAGATATGATTTGAGGGTTGGGGAAATATGGGTCACAATAATGAAAAATACAGGACTGACTCGATTCAGGATTCATTTTACTCTGAGGTTCAAACATATGCATGTGTAGTGTGGGTTTCTTGTTTTATGATTTTGACACCCCTAATTATTTTTATGCTCCATTCTCAGATAAGTTTTTGTCTTGTGTTAACCAGATAATTATAGTAGGGCTGACCTCAGCCCTACCATTCCAGCTTCAACTTGCAATGACATTCCCTCCAAACAAAAAAGAAGAAAATATGCATCATCCCAACCAAACAGCCAAGATATGAATATCCTATCTAATAATAGACAAACATGGTAATTAACTGTACCTCCGCTATGCCTCCCATTGGCTAATCAGGGCAATATGCAAATTAACTGCCACCCAAGATGGCGGCCGGCAGCCAGGCAGCTGAAGCGAACAGGAGGCTTGCTTGCCTCAGTGATGGAGGAAGCCAAGGTTTCCCCCCTGCCTTGCCCTGCTCTAAGCTACACTCTAAGCAAAAAATTTGCAATTATATAACCTAAACAAGCTCCAGAAACTTGCTTTCAGCCAGCTTTGGCCTCAGAGCTTAGAGCGGCAGTGATGGCAACAATGTTTCAATTATAGAAGCTAAGCAAACCCAGATACCTGCTTTCTGCCAGCCGCAGCCTCAAAGCTGGAGCCGGGCCTCAGAGCTGGAGCCAGCTCTCAGCTCCAATGACAACTATAGAAGGTAAATAAATCCCAGAATAAAAAACAAACAAAAAACAAAAAAACCAAAAAACAAAAATAAAACAAAACAAAAAAAAAACAGAAAAAAAGAAGAGGTTGGGAGCTTCAGTCACCCGCCAGCCTGAAAACGGCCCTCAGCCCCTCACCCAGACTGGCCAGGCACACCAGTGGGGACTCCCACACTGAAAGGGATGTGACCAGCTGCAAACAGCCATCAGCCCGTCATCCAGGCTGGCCAGGCACCCAAGCGGGAACCCTACCCTAATCCGGGACACCCTTCAGGGCAAACCAGCCAGCCCCCACCTGTGCACCAGGCCTCTATCCTATATAGTAAAAGGGTAATATGCAAACTGACCCTAACAGCAGAAAAACTGGGAATGACTGGTCACTATGACACACACTGACCACCAGGGGGCAGAAGTTCAATGCAGGAGCTGCCCTCTGGTGGTCAGTGAGCTCTCACATGGAGGAGCTTTGCTCAGCCACAAGCCAGGCTGACAGCTGCCAGTACAGCAGTGGTGGTGGGAGCCTCTCCTGCCTCCTCAGCAGCACTAAGGATGTCTGATTGCAGCTTAGGTCTGCTCCCCGGTGGCAAGTGGACATCCCCTGAGGGCTGCCGGGCTGCCAGAGGGATGTCTGATTCCCATCCTGGCCCAATCCCCTGAGGAGCAGGCCTAAGCCAGCAAGTGGTCACCCCCAATTGGTTGTAGTCTGTGAAAGGGCACAGTCCGGGCTGAGAAATCTCCTACCCCAGAGTGCACAAATTTTTGTGCACGGGGCCTCTAGTTGTTCTATAAATGGAAATTTCTATCTTGGCTTCTCAATTAGATTATTTAGCACCTTTCAGATGTTGAAACTCACGTAATGAGGAAACAAGTGATTCTCCACCTGCATGTCCATGCTGCATTTTCTCTCAGCTCACATTAATGCCTGTTGCATGGACAGGAGATTAGGCTCTCTCACAAACTCCTCTCAAGCCTTGAGGAAAATTCAGAGGTCATTCCTTGCCCTTGTTACACCTATATCTGCTCTGTCAACATTTATTTTGACTTCCACATGCCTGGTTGAGTTGGGGAATGCAACAGGCTGTTGTTCATAAAGAATCAGGGAGGAAGCAGTCTCTCAGGTATCTTGCTTTTTGATACATCAATAAACCCGGGGGAAGAGTAGAATGGGATCCACATGCTGTACTTTGATATATTTTGAAGTTTTAACTATTTTAATGTCCATACTTCCCTTTCACTCAGGCTTCAAGAGACTGATGTTTGGGAAATCCCTCACCTCCTGGAGGCTGAGGGAGCCCTGAACAGAGTGTTGATCTGATGCTACAGGGCAAACTGGGATTCCACATCTGCTGAAGCTAGGGTAGAGAACGATCCACATTTCCAGGAAACTGAGCTAAGCAGGTGATTTTCTGCCTTACATTTGAGTGTTATGGCACAGGATTTCCAGGTGGTCCTTGATGCCTCCAAATCTGGGAAGGGAAGGAAAGGGCTCTATTGTTTGTCTTCTGATCAACTCAGTCTGCCCCAGTGATGGCGAACCTATGACACGCGTGTTAGAGGTGATATGCGAACTCATATTTTTGGTTGATTTTTCTTTGTTAAATGGCATTTAAATATATAATGTAAATATCAAAATTATAAGTCTTTGTTTTACTATGGTTGCAAATATCAAAAAATTTCTATATGTGACACAGCACCAGAGTTAAGTTAGGTTTTTTCAAAATGCTGACATGCCGAGCTCAAAAGGTTCACCATCACTGGCCTAGACACTCGCTTTGGTGCTTGAGGCAGCTGACACTAAGCCATAGCAACCCCCTCCTTTTCTGCCTTCTCAGGACAGAAGCAGTGATTTTTTCCTCAACACGCCTGGTCTCTTGCATGCATTTCACATTCCTCTCACTCTCCTGGACTCACCAATATCTTCCAGGCTAGGGACAAGTCCTCATTGCACCTTGTTCTCTACTAATACTCATTTGGTCACTAAATTTCCTTTTTAAAAATATTTTTGTTGTTTTTAGTGAGAGAGGAAGGGAGAGGGATAGAGAGATAGAAACACTGATGAGAAACAAACATCAATTGGCTGCCTCCTGCATGCCCATAGTGGGGCTCGAGCCTGCAACCCAGGCATGTGCCCTGATGCGGAATCAAACTGGTAGCCTCTTGGTTCATGGGTCAACGCTCAACCACTGAGCCACACCAGCCAGGCTGGTCTCTAAATTTTCAAAAATCCTTTTCACAAAGCCAAGAGGAAAAACAAGATATTGTGCTTCAGGTTTTTGAGTTTTGTTTTAGTGATACATGTAGCTCTTTAAAGCAACAGTCCTCAGAATGTGGAACGTGGAAAACTGAGAATTCCTGAGACCTTTGTGGAGGTCTGTGAGGCCAGACTATTTTCACAGCAATACTAAGATGTTATGCACCTTTTCCCTGGAATTTTCCAGAGGCTACATGGCATGTAATGATATCACTATGGTGGCTCATAGAATAGGTGGTTATGCATTCTTGTGATTTAGACAACTTCTTAGTTTTCATTTAACTTAATAAAACTCTTTGGGGTTTGTAATAATTTTTAAAGGAGAACAAGACTCCTGATATCAGGCATTGACAAATTAGTCCAAAGCATATTCCTGAATAGGCACCTTTTGGATGGAGGTGAAACTAGTTATTTTCCCAAAAGGTTCCTTACATGCCTGTCTCCTCCTACCCAGCACAATGGTGTGAGTTGGAGGACAGACACCCCGGGTAAATCTCGTGTCTGCCCAGTTACTCTTCCCCCTCAAATTCCAAGGTTATTATAGACCGGGACAAGTGAGAGTGCTGCTGGCAGGAGAAAAGTCCATCGTCATGATTGTTCCTATACTGAGCCTCTTTCCAGCTGGCTCACATCTGAAGCCATAGTGCATTATTTTTCTTTTTTAAAGCCCAGGCATTCCCCGCCTTCCACTGCTAACAGTGAATTTCTATTATTTTAGGGTGTAAATGAATAGTGTGTGGTATTCAAGGGAACACAGATAAATGACATTAAGTTCAAAAGGTGACAGGCCCATCTGACACAACTTTAAGGACATCCTTTTCACTCACATTTTCAGATTTTGACAAGGAGAGCGATCTGGAGGTACTGTGAGAACCAGAGCATTGCAGAGACGTGTTCTGTGAACATCTTGTCAAACAAACTCCAAACTCTTCCTCTTCACAGCAGAGTTGTAAAACGGGGACGATACCAAGGGAAAGTGCAGATGCCCGGGAGGCAGGTCAGGGGTCCAGTCCAGCCCTGGAACACAGTAGCTCTCAGGCCCCCAGTCAGACAATACACCATATTTTTCAGTGCATAAGGCACTATTTTTTTTCTAAAATCATTAGACTGAAAATTAAGGGGCGTCTTATACATGAAAAATCAGCCGTGGAGGGAGCCACACAGGTGCGCAGCTGCCCATACCTTGTCAAACAGGCTTCCTCTAATCACGAGCCTTACTGTTACTAAAGTCAGCTGATGCCATTATAGGTGGAGGTGGAGAGTGCGCAGATGCAACCGGGACCAGAGCATTCTGAGCCCATAAAGATGTCAAAAAATAAAAAGATAAATACCTGTAAACGATTGTCTTACTCTGAAAAATTCAAACTGAATGTGATCAGCTATGCAAAAGAACATGGAAATAGAGCTGCAGAGAGACAATTTGCACCTCCTCCCACTGAGTGTATGATCAGACAGTGGAGAAAACAGGAAGAACAACTCCTTAAGATGCCAAAAAAGAAGAAGGCCTTAAGAGGAAATCCAGCAAAATATTGATTTCTTAATTTGGGGTTGGAAAAGTGGGGGGTGTCTTATACATAGGGGCATCTTATACATGGAAAAATACAGCAAACTGTAGATAACACCAACTCTACTTGCTTGCTGTGAAGAGCAACTTTTAAAAGATGTGGTAACTCAAGTGAAATTTCTTTAAAACAATAAAAATTGATCCTCAAAATGTACCCTATATATAAGGAGAATCTTAATATGGCACTTTAAAAATTTAGGACATTAAATCATATTGAAATTCCTTTAGTTGACTTTGTAAAAATTATAAATGAGTCACAAAACTCCATCCCTCAGACAGTTAAAGCATCTGTTCTTTGACTTTGTGTTATTTTATTCAAATTGGTGTGTTTTAGAAATACTTGAATGAACAATGTTAATAACACTGCTGGTATTAGAAACAAGTAGAAAACAATGCTGTTTATATCCTAATCAGGGCTATCAAAGCTATTTTCAAGTTGTTCTTCTAAAAATATATTTCATTGATTTTCTACAGAGAGGAAGGGAGAGAGATAGAGAGTTAGAAACATCGATGAGAGAGAAACATCGATCAGCTGCCTGCTGTACATCTCCCACTGGGGATGTGCCTGCAACCAAGGTACATTCCCCTGACCGGGATCGAACCCGGGACCCCTCAGTCTGCAGGCCGACACTCCATTCACTAAGCCAAACCAGTTTTGGCTATTTTCAAGTTTTATCTTTAGTCACAGACTGTAAGCAAAGATATCTAGTGAACAAGTTACCCATTGCAGGATTGATGTTTTTCCTGGTGCTTATACTCACATAGTTCAACATTTCCTTGCTTAATTCTAAGCCTATATTATAAAGCCCCTCTTCCTTAGAAAATCATGTTTTATTTATTTTGAGAATTAGTTCTCTGTAGTCCAGATTAGCCACATTTTCAGAGGTCTTACAGGAAGGGAAATTGTTCTCATAAACAGAGTCTCGTGTCAACAATGGTTCAAACGGAAGTTCCATTTTTAACTTTTTGAGGAAACTCCATACTGTTTTTCACAATGGCTGCTTCAGTCTGAATTACCACCAGCACTGTACTAGGGCTCCCTTCTTTCCACATCCTTGCCAGCACCTGTAGTTTGTTGATTTGTTCACGGTAACCATTCTGACAGGTATGAGGTGATATCTTATTGTGTCTTTTTAAAATAGTTTTGAAAAATATGTTTTTATTGATTTTAGAAACATAAGAAGGGAGAGTGAGGAAGAGAAACATCCAATGGTGGCCTACTGCGTGCCGCATGCCTTGGATGGAGCAGCAATCTGGGCACGTACCCCAACTGGGAATCAAACTGGGGACCTCTTGGTGCATGGCACACTCTCAACCAACTCGGCCACACTGGCCAGGGCTCATTGTGGTTTTAATTTACATTTTTCTGATGATTAGTGATGTTGAGCATCATTTCATATGTCTCTTGGCCATTTCTATGTCCTCTTTGGGAAACTGTATATGAAGATTTATTTTTCCATTATACAATTTGAATATTTGTATTTTTGTGTTTTAAATATTAACCCCTTATTAGATGTATCATTTGTGATTATATTCTTCCACTCGATGGGATGTCTTTTCATTTTGTTGCAGGGTTTATGCATTTAAAAAATTATTTATTGAACCCTTTCTATAGGTCAGGAATGTGCCGGACACAAGGGTTCTTTTAATGGAGCTTATAGTTTAGTGGGAAACAAAAGAGATGGCAGGCAGATATTAAACAAATTATTTTACAGATAATCGTATAATGAAAATATGGCAAATTCTATAAAGGAGAGATATAAAGTGCCATGAAAACTGAAGGGGGCATACATCTAAATGTGGAAAAGAAATAGTCAGAAAAGGCTTACTTGAAAATAATATATTTTATGAAGTAAAATAATAATAATAGTAATAGCAGCAGCATCTAATATTTGAGTGCTTACTATATGCCAGGTACTGTCATAGTCTCACAAACCCATTTCTGCTGTCCGTTTTTACAGATTAGTGAATTGAGAAATGGAAGGTCAAGACCTAACCCTTGTTCTTGGCCAGGTAGTTCAGTTTTTTAGAGCGTCATCCAGGTATGCTAAGGTTATAGGTTCAATACCCAGTCAGGGTACATCAAGAATCAACTAATCAATGCATAAGTAAATGGAAAAACCGATGTTTCTCTCTCTCTCTCTCTCTCTCTCTCTCTCTCTCTCTCTCTCTCCTTTCCTCTCTCTCTAAAATTACTAAATACATTTTAAAAAATTTTTAAAAAATGAAGAAAACAAATTACCCTCAGTCCATAGCTAGTCAATTGTGAAGCCAGTATTCAAACCGAGGCTGTCCTGCCATCATGCTATTCTTCCCTTCCTTTCCCAGCAAAAGCCTCTGAGGTAGGCGGGTGCTTACTCTTTTGAAAGAACACCGAAGTGACAGGAGAAACTGACAGTGGGCAGGACAGGGTGGGAGAGCAGTGGGATAGGAAGCTCACAAATTAGCCTAGATGAGATTGTTCACAACTTTGTTGTTGGTTTAGAAGGCTTTAATGAGGTTTGACTGCATGCATGTTTGATACAGTTCTCACTGGTTCCATATTTTGCAGTGTCAACATGGCCTATATTATAAAAGGCTAATATGCAAATTGTCCCCTAAATTGGGAGTTAGACTGGGAGTTTGACCAGGGGGCAGGGTGTGCCTACCAACAGCCCGGCTCAAGATAGCCCCCCCCTTCCAATCTGGGGCGGGGCTAGCCAGCCAACCTCCCACATACCATTCCCCCAGCAGGCCAGACACCCATTACAAATTCATGCACCAGGCCTCTAGTTTACATATAACACACTCACAGGGGTTTTAACCATTAAAACTAATGAAACTTCAGCTTCAGGGTTCTTCACTTTCATGGGTTCTTCTGCTTTATAGAGGTTGTTGTGGACTATAGAGTGTCAAGGTGGACAAGAGCAGGCAGGTTGCCCTCAGAAAGATTTCTGGTCCATTATCAGGGGGTCTCAGAAGAAGGAGGTCCTCAGCATTACATAGAGCAAAACCCAGATCCATTTTTTTTTTCCATGCCTCTGATTCTATTTTATTCACCAGTTTATTCTGTTAATTAGATTTCTTATTCATTTATTTTGATTTTTAGGTTCAAGTGTTGATTATATGTATTTATTGCTATTTTATTGTTCATATTTTTCTTATCTTTTTCTTCTTCTACTTACTCCTCTTTTTTTTTAATTAAATCTTTATTGTTCAGATTATTACATTGGTTCCTCTTTTTTCCCACCATAACTCCCCTCCACCCCATTCCCACCCCATTCTCTGCCCTCACTCCCCACCCACTGTCCTCATCCATAGGTGCATGATTATTGTCCAATCTCTTCCCGCACCCCCCAACACTCCTCCCCCAACCCAAGAATAGTCAGTCCATTACCTTTCTATGCCCCTGGTTCTATTATAATCACCAGTTCATACTGTTCATCAGATTATTTATTCACTTGATTTTTAGATTCACTTGTTGATAGATGTGTATTTGTTGTTCATAATTTGTATCTTTAGATTTTTCTTCTTCTTCCTCTTCTTAAAGGATACCTTTCAGCATTTCATATAATACTAGTTTGGTGGTGATGAACTCCTTTAGCTTTATCTTATCTGTAAAGCTCTCTATCTGACCTTCACTTCTGAATGATAGTTTTGCTGGGTAAAGTAATCTTGGTTGTAGGTTCTTGGCATTCATCACTTTGAATATTTCTTGCCACTCCCTTCTGGCCTTCAAAGTTTCTGCTGAGAAATCAGCTGACAGTAGTATGGGTACTCCCTTGTAGGTAACGGACTTTCTTTCTCTTGCTTCTTTTAGGATACTCTCTTTGTCATTTGCTCTTGGCATTTTAATTATGATGTGTCTTGGTGTGGTCCTCTTTGGTTTCCTTTGGTTTGGGGTTGTCTGCGCTTCCTGGACCTGTAAGTCTATTTCTTTCACCAGGAAGGGGAAGTTTTCTGTCATTATTTCTTCAAATAGGTTTTCAATATCTTGCTCTCTCTCTTCTTCTGGCACCCCTATAATTCGGATGTTGGTACGCTTGAAGTTGTCCCAGAGGCTCCTTACGCTATCTTCGTATTTTTGGATTCGTTTTTCATTTTGCTTTTCTGGTTGGGTGTTTCTTGCTTCTTCGTATTTCAAATCTTTGACTTGATTCTTGCAATCCTCTGGTCTGCTCTTGGGAGTCTGTATAATATGCTGTATTTCAGTCAGTGTATGCTTAATTTCTAGTTGGTCCTTTATCACAACATCGAGGGTCTCACTAGATTTCTTGAGGATATCACTACATTTATCGGCGGTTTCTAGGAAATTCTTGAAAAACCTAAAAAGTGTGGTTTTGAACTCTATATCCAGTAGTTTTCTTTCCTCCATTTCTGTCATTTGTGTCCTGTTTCTTTGTCTCGGCATTTTTTATGCTTCTCTGTGTTGATAGAGTGGATTTCTGTGCTAAGTGTCCCAATTACCTGAGGTAGACACTCTTGGTGTACCCCCTTGTGGGCTTTTGCACAGTCTTGTTGTCCCAGATCCATTTTTTACATTCCTGTCAGCATCTTTTATTTCCCTCACTGATTTTTAGGAGGAGGTCTGAGGGAAGGTGGCTGAGAATTATGGTTTTGAAGCAAGATAGAGGAGGCAGAAGACTCAAAAAGGGTTCTGATTTTGGAAGTAGTTGGTAAGTTGATAGATCATAAAATGAATTGGGTAGAAATAGAATATTTAGAGTGCAAGAAATATAGAAAAAGTCTACTAAAATAAAACTAAAAAACTTTGAAATTATTGTTTCAATTAATACAGTTACCTTTGTTGATAGTCTATTAGTGCATATTAGTATTTTCGCTTTAGGGCAGTTTAATAGCCAGAGCATTGACATTTTATTTATAAATGAGGGAAGTACTCCTGGCTGAAGCTTCCTGGTGCACTATTTGTATTCCTGCTTCAGGTACCTGATCACAGATTCAAAAGTTAAAGTCTCAGCATTTAATAACAAAGAGCTTCATAGAGGGAACTAATTTCTGTTAAGTTTTCTGTTTATAAATGAAAAATATTCTGTTTATTAATAGAAATATGAATACTTCATAAAGAAATTCTCCGGTCAGTAAGAGACACCGTCACCATAACATGGGATATGGACTTTATTTAAGAAGCAAACCCAAACACCGTTATTCTCACAGAATGTGACACAGCAATAAGCAGATGTCTCAATGGATCTGCAGCTTTCATAATAAAATAATTACCATAATGTTCTTCCTTTATATCTCTTGATCCCTTACTACTAACCAACTCATAGTAAATATGAGTATCCCACCACCTTTCCTACTCTCACTGATGCTTCCATCTGCCTTTGCTATACTGCCGCTGCCCGTGGCCTATGCTGTTTGGAAATTGCGGTCCTCCATCTGAGTCCCACAGCGCTGAGGTGTCCATGGAGATTCATGTGAAAGGAGACAGGAAGGGAGCCTGCTGGGCGGCCTGGGCTCTCATGGGAACATCCTGAGGAGGGAGCCAGGCTGCAGCATTTCCCTCCTTCAGCCATGGCAGGGCTCCCACTTTTTGCTCTTCTCTCAGAGAAGATGCATCTCAGCAGACAACTAGAAAAGAAAGGAAAACGTAATTAGCGATGGAGAAGAGACAGGATGGGACCTGAAGATGCTGCAGAGCTCCGCATTTTCTTAAGCTCTGAGTGGTCCTGTGGTTTCATGACTAGCTTTCTGTTCTTTCACTTTCTGTCTTTTAATGCTTGTTACTGTTGTGCTGCTCTTTGTCTGCCAGAGTGGCCTGGCATCTGCGGGAGTGGCATGCCAGGAGGGAGTTGGAGGAAACCCAAGGAAACTGTTGATGAAATTACATAAGTCGATTTCATAAGTCACACAAAACACTGACAGCCTAGCCCTGGCCACAGTGGCTCAGTTGCTTAAGCATCATCCCTTGCATCAAAAGGTCACTGGTTCACCAGGAGCCATCTCATCAATGTTTCTCTCTCCCTTCCATTCTCTCTAAGATCAATTAGAAAACAATTTAAATGAAACTAACTAACTACAACAGAACCACTCTGAAAGAACAATTCCATCTCCTTCTAATGTATGTCCTGTAGTGGACTCATCACCAAGAGAGCCTTATGAGTTATAATAGCACACGTATTACATGGAATAAATTGCCTCATATTAAAACATGTATTCACATAATCATTTTAAATAGGTTACCATTTTAAGCCCTGTTGGCACTTGTCAGCTGGCCTCTTCACGTCGGGGATCCAAGGACAGTTGGGGGTGCAGGCTCCATGCGGGGTTCCATCCATCCCCTGCGGGGCTGCTCAGTTGCCCTCAAAGTGAGAAGGCAGTTCCTGCCCTGGGTGTGCACCTCTCTGCACAATGGTGACTCCCCACACGTGGCATCCTTTGCTTTTCTCAATAGGCCTGTAAGGTAGACACAACGGGACCAGGGCTTGTCCAAGTTTGCTCAGCAGCCCTCAGACACCAGGCTCTTCTCACCACTGTGTGTCTGGAGGCCGCGTGAGAGCAGGAATTCTGGGAGCCTGAGCACATCCTACCAAGGTTCTGTTTGTAAAACATGGCTTTCTATTTTTTTTTGCTGTTGTTGCTGTTTAATTTTAAAATATGTTTATCACAGTAAAATTTACCATTTTAACTATTTTTATGCACAATTCAGTGGTGTTAAGTACATTCATAGTTTTCTGCAGTTGTCACCATCATCATCATCATCATCATCACTGGTCCCTTCTTCTCCAACTGAAACTCTAACCAGCTCCCTATCCTCCTTCCCCACCCCTGGTGCCCTCCATCTTACCTCTGTCTCTGTGTCTGACAGCTCCAGAGGCCTCATGTGAGTGGGATCACACAGTATTTGTCTTTCTGTGACTGGCTTGTTTCACTGAGCATCATGTCTTCAGGGTCCATCCAGGTTGCAGCATGTGTCAGTATGTTCTTTTTTTCTTTTTTTATTTAACTGAATTTATTGGGATGATATTGGTTAATAAAATTATATAGCTTCCAGGTACACAATTCTATAATACATCATCTGTATATTGTACTGTGTGTTCACCACCCCAAGTCAGGTCTCCTTCCATCACCATTTATCCTTGCTGGACCCTCTTCTACCAACACCTTTCCCTGTGGTAATCTCCATACTCCTGTCTGTGTCTATGAGGTTTTTGTTCTTTGCTTGATCCCTTCACCTTTTTCCCCCAGCCCCTCAACCACCCTCCCCTCTGACCGCTGTTAGTCACTTCTCTGTATCTATGAGTCCATTTCTATTTGTTTTTGCTAGTTTATTTTGTTGATTAGATCCCACATATAAGTAAAGTAAATCCTAAGATATTTCTATTTCTCTAACTGCCTTATTTTCCTTAACATAATACTCACCAGGTCCATCCATGCTGCCCCAAAGGGTAAGGTTTCCTTCACTTCCTTCCTTTCTACAGCTGAGTAGTATTCCATTGTGTTAATGTACCACAGCTTTTATCGACTCCTCTACTGATGGGCAGTTGGGCAGCTCCTAAATATTGGCTATGGTAAATAAGGCTGCAGTGAACATAGTGGAGCATAGATCTTTTTGAATCAGTGTTTACGTTTCTTCAGATATATTCCCAGGTTATCTTTCCACAATTGTACATTCTTGTGTCTTTGGTCAATTATTAATTGACCATAAACAAATGGGTTTATTTCTGGATTTTTATTCTATTCCAATGATTGATATGTCTGTTTTTATGGCATTACCATGCAATATTTTATTACTATGGCCTTGTAGTATAGTTTGATACCAAGTAGTGTGATTCCTCCATCTTTGTTCTTTTTCAAGATTGCTGTATTTTATTGTTGTTGTTGTTCCATATGTATTTTTGAAATATTTTTGTTGTTCTGTGAACTCCACCATTGGTATCTTGATAGCAATAGTGTTCAATATATAGATTGCTTTGGTTAGCATGGACATTGTAATGATGAAAATTCTTCTTATCCATGAACATAGTATATGATTTCACTTACTTGTATCTAATTCAATCTTCTTTCTTTTTTTCTTTCATCTTTCTTCAATATCTTTCTTCCCTTCCTTTTTTGTTATTCCTCATGGGAGGATATTTTTTCATTGCTTTTCTAGAGCGAGTGGAAGTAAAGAAGAGAGGGAAGAGGAGAAGTAGGAAAGAGAGAGAGGGAGGGAGAGAGAACCAATGATGTGAGAGAGAGTTGGATTGGGATGGAAGCTGCTGCTTAGGTATGTGTCCTTGACACAGTATGACGCCCTTGACCCTTCAGTGCATGGGCAGGCACTCTGATCTTTGAGCCACACCCACCAGATATTTATTTTCTTGCTTCAGTATCTTATAATTTTTGAAGTACAGGTCTTTTCAGTCCTTGGTTAAATTTATTTTTAGGTATTTTATTTTTGTGGATGCAAAACAATTGTAAACCAGATTGCTTTCTTAGTTTACCTTCTGATAGTTCATTATTGGTGTCTAAAAATGCAACTGATTTCTGGATATTTACTTTGTATCCTGCTAATGTAATCAATTAATTGATCAGTTCTAATAATTTTTTGTGGCATCTTTTGGGCTCTCTATGTACAGTATTATGTCATCTGCATGTAATGACAGTTTTACTTCTTCATTTCCAATCAAATGCTTTTTATTCTTTTTTTCTAACTGCTTTGGCATGACTTCAAGTATTATGTTGAATAAGAGTGGCGAATGTGATTCTTAAGGGAATCACTTTTACTTTTTGTCCATGTAGTATGATATTGCCTATAGATTTGTCATATATGACCTTTATTATGTTGAGGTATGTTCCCTCTATTCACACATTGCTGAGAGTTTTTTTCATAAATGGGCACTGGATTTTGTCAAGTGCCTTTTCTGCATCTATTGATATGATCATGTAATTTTATTCCTTATTTTATTTAAGCTGTGCCATTTTTATAGATTTGCAGATATTGTACCAGTCTTGCATCTCCCAGGAATTAACCCCACTTGATCATGATCTTTAATCTTCCCAGTGTATTGCTAGATCCAGTTTGCTAATATTTGATGAGGATTTTAGCATCTATGTTCATCAGGGATATAGGCCCCCCCCCCTTTTTTTTTTTTTTTTTTTTAGTGTCTCTATCTAAATTTTGGAATTAGGATAAATACTGGCCTCATAAAATGAGATTGTGAGTCTTCCCTTGTTTTGGATTTTTGAATAGTTTGAGAACAACAGGTATTAGTTCTTCTTTGAATGTTTGGTAATATTCACCTATAAAGCCATCTGGTTCAGCATTTTTGTTTTTGGGTTTTTTTTTTTATCACTCCTTCAATTTCATTAGTTGTCGTAGATCCATTCACATTTTCTTCCTCTTCCTGATTGATTTGGGAAGATTGTATATTTGTTGCAATTTATCCATTTTGCTCAGATTGTTCAATTTTGGAACGTAGTTGTTTTTAACATTATCTTACAATCCTTTGTATTTCTGTGTAATCAGTTGCTACTTCTCTTTCATTTCTGATTTTATTAGCTGGAATCCTCACTTTTGTTTTTTCTTGATGAGCCTGAATAAAGGTTTGTTAATTGTGGTTTTTTTTATTATTTTTTTGTGGTTGTTAATTATCACCAGCGGATATTTTTTCCAATTAATTTTTTTTGAGAGATTGGAAGGGATGGAGGGAAAGAAAGTGAAGTAGGTAGAGAGGCTGAGAGATAGAGAAAGAGAGAGGGAGAGAGAGAAATTACAGTTGGTTAATTGGTTCCCTCACTCCTGTGAGAGAGACACATCAATCAGTTCTCTTCTGCACATGCCCAAGTAGGGTCAGCAATTGAGCCTGCATGCCAGGTACATGCCCTTGACCAGGAATTGAAACACAACACTTTGGTGTGTGGATGTTCTAACCATTGAATAACTCTAGTCATTGATGTTATTTTTTTAGATTCTATTTTACTTATTTCTGCTCTGATCTCCAATACGTGCTTTGTTCTCATTTTGAACTGTTTGTTTTTCTCTTTTCTAGTTCTAACTGTGAAGTTAGATTCTTCATTTGAGATTTTTCTTGTTTTTTGAGGTAGGTTTGTAATGTTTTGAATTTTCTTCTTAGAACTACTTTTGCTGTGTCCCATAGATTTTGGGTTGTTGTGCTCTCATTTTCATTTGCTTCAAGTTATCTTTTGATTTCTTTTCTGATCTCATTATTAACCCATGTATTGTTTAGTTACATGTTATTTAGCCTCTATGTCTTTGTGTTTTACATTTTCTTTTTTATCTGATAAATAATATTCTATTGCAAAATGTATGTAACATAAGATTTACAATTTTAACCACATTTAAGCATACAATTCAGTTGCATTAAGTACCATGATGTTGTGCAGTTATCACCAATATCTATCTCCAGAAAGATTTTGTTTTTTTGTTGTTGTTCTTGGTTTTGGGTTTTTTTTTTTTCTTCTTATTCTATTTTTTTCTTTTTTTATTGGATTTATTGAGGTGACAGGTTTTAGGTGTATACAATTATATATCACTTGTATACCAGTTTTTTTCTTCTGATTGATTTCTAGTATTATATCATTGTGGTCAGAGAACATTTTTGATATTTCAATTTCTTAAATTTATTGAGACATATTTTGTGTTCTAACATGTGGTCTATCCTAGAAAATATTCCATGTGCATTTGAAAAGAATGTATATTCTGCTGCTTTGAAGTGAAATGCTCTACAGATACAAACTAAAAAGGATGTCATTTGAAGTCATATTTTCCTTTTAGATTTTCTATCTGGGGTATCTATCCATTGATGTCAATGGGTATTATGATCCCCTCCTATGCCTGGATAGCTGTCAATCTCTCCCCTTTTTGTCCGTCAAGATTTGCTTTATATATTTAGGTGCTCCTATATTGGGTACATAAATATTTACAGAGGTTATGTCCACTTGTTGGATTGCTCCCTTTATCATTATATAGGGTCCTTCTTTGTCTCTTAAGATAGCCTTTGTAAGTTTATTTTGTCACACATAGGTATTGCTACCCCAGCTTTTTTTTTTCATTTTCATTTGCATAAAATATATTTTTTCTATTCCTTTTAGAGTGTATATGTCTTTCTGAGGTAGGTCTTGTTTTTCTATCCATTGAGCTACCATGTTTTGGATTGGAGCATTCACATTTAAAATGATTATTGATAGGTATGTATATTTTTTCATTCTATTCTTTTAACTATGGTCCTCTTTTTTTCTCCTTCTTGACCCTTTAACAGTTCTTTAATATTAGTTTAGTGGTAAGGAGCTTCTTTAGCTTTTGGTTGTCTGGAAAGCTCTTTATTTCTCTGTCAATTTTAAATGAAAGCCTTGCTGGGTAGAGTCTTGGTTGTATTTCCTTCCTTTACATCACACTGAATATTTTCTGCCAATCCTTCTGACTTGAAATGTTTCTATTGAGAAATGTGCTGTAGTCTTATGGGAGCTCCCTTGTAGGTAACTAAGTACCTTTCTCTTACTGCTTTTTCTCTTTATTTTTAATCTTTGCCGTTTTAATTATGATGTGTTTTGGTGTGGGCCTTTTAGGTTCATCTTGCTTGGGATTCACTGTGCCTCCTGGACTTGTCTTTTTCCTTCACCAGGTTTGGGAAGTTTCAGTCATTATTTCTTTTAATAAGCTCTCGATCCATTTCTCTTTCTTTTCTCCTTATTGTACTCATTTGATGCAATTCATGTTGTTAGGATTCATTTTGTCCCAAAGATCCCTTAAACAGTCCTCATTTTTACTTTTTTTTTCTTCTCTGATTGTCTTCTGCTACCTTGTCTTCCAAACAAATTCAATCCTCTGCTTCATTCAGTTGCCCATGATTTCTAGTGTACTATTCATTTCAGACATTGTATCCTTTATTTCTAACTTATTGTTCATGCTTACTATCTCTTTATTGAAGTTCTTATTGATTTCATCCATTCTTCCTCTAAGTTCATTTAGGATCCTTATAAGCATTTTTTTAATTCTGTATCTGGTAGTTTAATTGCCTCTACTTCACTGATTTTGTTTTTTGAACGTGTCTGATGTACTTTAATGGGGAAAATTTTTCTTTATGTCCCCATTTTGGCTATTTGGGTGTGTATATATCTATGTATTAGACTATTAGACACCCATTCTTGGTAGTGTGGCCTTATGTAGTAGGTGTCCTGAGGGACCTATTGTCACAGTCTTCTATTTTCCAGAGCTGAGTGTTCCAAGAATGTCCCTTGTGTGTGTTCTATGGGCTCCTGTTAGAGTTGAGTCTATATATTGCTATTGGCCTATTTAAGTATGTGGCTGACCTTCAGGGTGGCTGACTGTGAGGATCACCCCTGACCACATTGAATGAGCTGCTGCACAGGTGCTGACCACATGGAGCAGAATTCGTCTCAGCAGGTTCTGCTGTCCTGTAAGATCTCCCTTTGGATATGCCGCTTGTGAAGCAACTGGATAATGCTCTGATGTCATCTGCAGTTGGCCCCTGTGTGGGTTGAACTGCATGCAAGTGAGAGGGACTCCGGTGCTGGCCAATGTCAGATGTGTCCTGTGACTGGCCATGGGAACTCTATTTGGAGCTGAAAACAATTCACACGGTGTGGCTGACTCTGCTGGTTCAGAGTGAGAGCAGGAAGGTCCAAGCAGTGCACCACGTCTGCCTTTACCTGCACTGGATGAGGGAAGGTCAGCAAAAGTCCCAAGTTTCCCCTGTGTCCTGCCTCTGCCGACCTCCACATGTGGGTGCCTGTTGGTCTTGGTCACTCAAAGAGCCTCTGGAGGGACTCAGTTGCATGGGGTGGTTTCTCAGTGAGTCCTCAGGAAGGGACGAGCAGTGGTCATCAGATTGATACAGGTTTAAACTTGGTGACTGTGCAGGGACTGAGGCCACTCAGCAAATGCCCCATGGTATGCCTGGCCTAGCTGCCACCTACTGGGTCCTCACACACCTTTGAGCAGTGTACAAGAGACTCAGACCCGGCTTTCTTGTAAGAGTAGAATTAAAAGGTCCAAACAGTCCTCATGGCAGGACTTAGGGTATCGGGATGCATAGTCTGACATCAGCCATGTGAGCTCAAGGGCTTTGCAGAGGCTGTGTGGGTTGTCAGAGGCCATGGAGCGGCTTCCTGCTGTGGACTATTCATGGTCCCCTGGTTGCAGCTGGAGAGTGAGAGCATGGCGGGGTCATGCAGCTCTGACCCGGTCACTATTTCCCACACAGTTTAGTCCCCTCCTGTGTGCCTGATCCCAGCAGATGCGACCCTCCATTTCCATCCTAAGATAACTGCAGCTCCCTTCAGATGTCTGACCAAATGCATGTTCACTGGCAGCCTGAGCAGCACCAAACCTGCATTCTTTCCTCAAGGCTGAGTGAGCCAGGCTGGCTGGGGGCAGAAAAGGGCAGTTACAGGTCCCTTGGGTGGGTTGAAATGCTACTAGAACCATTAAGATTTTTTAAAATGTTTTTTTTTTCTGTGTCTGCTCCTTCACTAGAACAAAGCAATCAAAGTGATGCTTAGCTCACTCTCATGGAAGCACAGTTCTGCCTGCACCAGTGCCACATGTCACCAGAGCAGTGAAGGAGGCAACTGGAGGAAGAAGACAGGGCATTCCTCTCCCAGCAGTGTCACACCCTCACAGGCAGGATTCTGTCTGGAGAGCTGACCCCTGCTGGAGCGCTTAAGGCTTTTAGGCACCGAGTGTACTGATCTGATTTATATTTTTTAAAGATCACTCTGATTTGCATTTTTATTTTTATTAAAAATTATTTTACTAATTTAATTTTTTTTAATTAGAGATGACATTCAATATTAGTTTCCAGTGTATATAATAGTGGTTTGACATTAATATAACGTATAGAGTGATCCCCTGATAAGTATAGCATGGGGGATCTTTTAAAAGGATATTAATCCTATTCATGTGGGCTCCACCCTCATAACCTAATCACCGTCAATAGACCCACCTTTTATTTATTTTTAATCAAACTTACTTGGGATACATTCATTAATAAAATTTCATAGGTCAGGTGTGCCATTCTACAATGCATCGTTTGTATATTGCATTGTGTGCTCACTGCCTTCAAGTCCACTCTCCGTCCATCACCATTAATCGCCCCTATGCCCTCTTTTTCCTCCTCCCACCCCACACCTGCCAACCCTATAACCACTCCAAACACGTCACCCCCACCTGCCACCCCACATCCCACACCCCCAGCCCCCACCCGCCACCTCCCACCAGCCAGCCCCCACACCCCAATACTACCCCTCACCCCCCATACCCCACTTACCCCCCACCCACCACCCACCACCCACCAGCCCCCACCCCCCACCTCTCACCCCCCACCTTTCCCCCTTATCCCCCCACCCCCACCCCCCTACCCCTGCTTGTGATTTGACATTTGAAATGATATTTGAGATGTGTCTTGAGGGCTCAGGTAGGATTTAGACAGATGAAGAGGGTGAGAATGTGCTTCAGGTACAGACAGTGGCCACAGCCTGGAGGCAGGAGAGATGAACACTGGACAGACCAGAGCATATGCCCCTCAGATGCCTGTGAGTGAGGGGTCAGGACAGGGAAACAGAAGACCCTGCATGGAGGGAAAAGGCAGAGGGGAAAGGGGACCAACCACAGAGTGGTCAGAGCAGGGGAGACAGGGGCCCCTCCATGGGAAGGCAGGGCAGGGGGACAGGGCACCATGAGAGGGGGTGGGCAGTGGGGACAGGAGACCTTGGGAACGGGCAGGGATGTGGAAGAGTGGATAGGGGACTTTCCACTGAAGCAACAGGTCAGGGTAAAGTAAGACCCTCTAGCTCTAGTGGCTAGAGAGTCAGCCTGTGGACTCAAGGGTCCCAGGTTCGATTCTGAACATGGGCATGTACTTTTGTTAAGGGTACATCCCCAGTAGGGAGTGTGCAGGAGGCAGCTGATGGATGTTTCTCTCTCATCGATTTTTCTAACTATCCCTCTCCCTTCTTCTCTGTAAAAAATCAATAAAATATATTTTTAAAAATAAAAATAAATATTCTCCCCTTAAAAAAAAAAAGAAAAAAAAAAAAAGAGCCCTAACAGGTTTGGCTCAGTCAATAGTGCTTCGGCCTGTGGACTCAAGGGTCCCAGGTTTGATTCTGGTCAAGGGCATTTACCTTAGTTGCAGGCACGTCTCCAGTGGGGAGTGTGCAGGAGGCAGCTGATCAATGTTTCTCTCTCATTGATGTTACTAACTCTCTATCCCTCTCCCTTCCTCTCTGTAAAAGATCAAAAAAATATATTTCTTAAAAAAAGGAAGACCCTTCATGGCTGTGACTGGGCATGGGGGACAGTGGGCCCTTCTTGGAAAGAACAGGAGACCATCCATGGAGGGGTCAGTCTCCCCCATCACCTGTCCCTTTTGCCCTGGTCCTCCTGCCCTATCCCATCCATGGATGGCCTCCTGTCCTTACCAAGCAGGGTCCAATGTCCTCCCTGCCCAGACACAACCACGAAGGGTCTTCTTTTCCCTGCCCTGTTGCTTCAATGGAGAGTCCCTTATCCACACTGCCCTAGGGGACAGAGCCAGGAGAGAGGGACCCCTCCATGGAGTGGGGAGAGCAGACCTTCTGTGGAGGGACAGGGCAGAGGGAAACGGGACTCTTCAATGTGGGAATGGGCAGAAGGTTAGGGATCCCCCCTTTGAGGGAGCAAGGAGAGGGTGAAATGGACTGTCCATGGCAGGAAACCCCCCCAGCTTTGAGTTGCTGGGAAGAGGGGAGTGGGCACCTTCCATCGGGTGGAGGCAAGTGACCCTCCATGAAGGGAGGGGAAAAAGAGGACGCTCCAGAAAAAGGAGAGGCAGGGGTACAAGGAACATCTCAAAGGGGGTCGTTCCCTCTCTCCCTACCCAATGCCCTCTATGGAAAGTCCCTTCCTCCCCGCCCCCCCCCCCCCGTGTCCCCACCGCCTGCCCTGTCTCTCTGTGAAGGGAGCCCTGTCCTCACTTCATGGAGGGTGCCTCTTCCCCCTTGTCCTCCCATTAAGGGCGGGTTTCCTATCTCCTTTCCCATTCCCCTCCATGGGCATCCCATCCCCCATCCCCAGCCTGCTCTGTCCCTTCAAAGAGAGGCTGTTCCTTGAATGCTGCCTATTCTCTCTGGAGTGTCCCTTTCCCTCCTCCCTTTCTCCTCCCTGGTGGGTCCCGTCTCCCCCTCATGGAGGTGACCCTCCTTCCTGTACTGGCAACTCAAAGGGGGGTTCATTGTATGCCCGCCCATACAACACCATGGAGATTCCCGTATCTCCCCTGGTCTAACCAGTAAAGAGGGGGTCGGGGATGGATTCCAATCCACCTACTGACTCCCCTCCATGGAGTATGCCCTGCCGCCCCTCCATGACCTCACTATGGAGAGGCTGTTGACCCCATTCCTTGGAGGATTCCCCTCCATCTTACTCTGCACATCAAAGTGAGGTTTCCCTGTACCCCTGCCCATTCATCTTGATGGGGGCCCATTTTTTCCCCTACCCTATCCCCTCCATTGAGGATTCCCTATCCCCCAGCGCTTCCCTGTTCATGGAGTGTCCCCTCTCCTCCATGCCCCCTCCATGGAGGGTCTCATTTCCCTCTACCCTGCCCCCTCCATGAGGGTTCCCTGCCCCCCTGCCCTGCCCTGTCCATGGAGGGTCTCCTCTCCTCCCTGACCCATCACCTCCATGGAGTGTCCCCTCTCCTCCCTGCCCTGCACCCTCCATGGAGGGCTCCCTGTCCCCCTATCCTGCCCCCTCCTTGGAGATCCCTGTCCCCCATAGGGCCCTCTCCCCTCCATGGAGGGTCCCCTCTTTTCTCTGCCCTGTCCCCTCCATGGAATGTCCCCTCTCCTCCCTGCCCTCTGTCCTCAATAGAGGTTTCCCTGCCCTCTCTACCCTTCCGCCTCCATGGAGGGTCACCTTTTCCCCATCCTGTCCCCTCCATGGAGGGTTCTCTCTCCCCCTACCCTGTCCACTCCATGTAGAGTCCTCTTTCCCTCTATCCTGCCCCCTCCAAGGAGGGTTCCCTGCGCCCCCCTTCCCTGCCCCATCCATGGAGGGTCCCATCTCCTCCTTGACCTGCCCCCTCCATGGAGGGGCCCCTCTTCTCCCTGCCCTCCCCATCCATGGAGGGGACCCTTTTCTCCCTGACCTATCCCCTCCTTGGAGGGTTCCCTCTCGTCCCTGCCATCTCCACTTTTCATGGAAGTTCCTATCTCCTCTCTGCCCTGTGCCCTCCATAGAGGATTCCCTTCCTTCCCTGCCCTGCACCCTCCATGGAGGGTCCCCTCTCCCCCTACACTGTTCCCTCCATGGAGGATAACCTATCCCTCTGTCCAGGCCCCTCAATGGAGTGTTCCTATCTCCTCCCTGCCCCCTCCATGGAGGGTCCTCTCTCTTCCCTGCCCTCTCTCCACCATGGAGGTTTCCCTGCACCCCTGCCCGGGCCCCTCCATGGAGGGTCCCCTCTATCCCTGACCCGCCCCTCCATGAAGTGTCCACTCTCATCCCTTCCCTGCACCCTCCGAGGAGGGTTCCATGCCCCCCATACCCTGCCCACTCCATGGAGGGGCCCCTGTACCACTATCCTGTCCCCTCCATGGAGATTCCCCATGCCCCTCGTGCCCTGCACCCTCCATAGAAGGTCCCCTCTCCTCCCTGCCATGTTCCCTCCATGGAGGGCTCCCTGCCTCCACCTACCCTAACCCTCACTGGAGGGTCCTCTTTCCTCCCTGCCATTCCCCCTCATTAGAGGGTCCCCTCTGCTCCCTGCCCTGTCCCCTCCATGGAGGGCTCTCTGCCCGCCTCTACCCCGACCCTGATTAGAGGGTCCCCTCTCCTCCCTGCCCTGTCCCCTCCATGGAGGGCTCCCTGCCTCCCCCTACCCTAACCCTAATTGGAGGGTCCTCTTTCCTCCCTGCCCTTCCCCCTCATTAGAGGGTCCCCTCTCCTCCCTGCCCTCCCTCCTCCATGGAGGATCCCCTCTCCTCCCTGCCCTCCCTCCTCCATGGAGGATCCCCTCTCCTCCGTGCCCTCCCTCCTCCATGGAGGGTCCCCTCTCCTCCCTGCCCTGTCCCCTCCATGGAGGGCTCCCTGCCCCCTCCTACCCTGACCCTGATTAGAGGGTCCCCTCTCCTCCCTACCCTCTCTCCTCCATGGAGGGTCCCTTCTCCTCCCTGCCTTGTCCCCTCCATGGAGGGCTCCCTGCCCCCTCCTACCCTGACCCTGATTAGAGGGTCCCATCTCCTCCCTGTCCTCCCTCCTCCATGGAGGATCCCCTCTCCTCCATGCCCTCCCTCCTCCATAGAGGATTCCCTCTCCTCCCTGCCCTCCCTCCTCCATAGAGGATCCCCTCTCCTCCCTGCCCTCCCTCCTCCATGGAGGATCCCCTCTCCTCCCTGCCCTCCCTCCTCCATGGAGGATCCCCTCTCCTCCGTGCCCTCCCTCCTCCATGGAGGGTCCCCTCTCCTCCCTGCCCTGTCCCCTCCATGGAGGGCTCCCTGCCCCCTCCTACCCTGACCCTGATTAGAGGGTCCCCTCTCCTCCCTACCCTCCCTCCTCCATGGAGGGTTTCTTCTCCTCCCTGCCTTGTCCCCTCCATGGAGGGCTCCCTGCCCCCTCCTACCCTGACCCTGATTAGAGGGTCCCATCTCCTCCCTGTCCTCCCTCCTCCATGGAGGATCCCCTCTCCTCCATGCCCTCCCTCCTCCATGGAGGATCCCCTCTCCTCCCTGCCCTCCCTCCTCCATAGAGGATCCCCTCTCCTCCCTGCCCTCCCTCCTCCATGGAGGATCCCCTCTCCTCCCTGCCCTCCCTCCTCCATGGAGGATCCCCTCTCCTCCCTGGCCTCCCTCCTCCATGGAGGGTCCCCTCTCTTCCCTGCCCTCCCTCCTCCATGGAGGTTTCCCTGCCCTCCCTACCCTGCCCCTCCATGGAGGATCCCCTGTCCCCCTACCCTGCCCCCTCCATGGAAGGTCCCCTCCCCCCTCCGCCCTGTCCCCTCCATGCAGGTTCTTCTGGTTCCCTGCCCTGTCCCATCACTCACAGGCTCTGAGAGGCATGTGCTCTGGTCCCCAGTGTCCATCTGTCCTGCTCCAGGCCGTGCCCACTGTCTGCACCTGAATCACATCTCACCGTCTTCATCTGCCCAAATCCTGCCTGGCTCTCAGGACACATGTCAAATATCATTTCAAATGTCAAATCACCGAGTGAACTTTAAAAAATATAAATCAGATCCCCCTATTCTGGTGCCTAAAAGCCTTCCTGCTGTGGCAGCATTTCTAACCCACCCTTTAACTGCCCGCCGCCCTCTCCTGCATGCCCTCTCCTGCCCACCCTCTCCTGCACCAGCCTGGCTCTCCCAGCACTGGAGGTACTTGCTGTCCCTTTGGTGGTAGCTTCCTGAGTTCTCCTTGTGGCGAGCTCTGTCTCAACAGCCAAGTCTGAGTTAAATATGACAAGATTTTGGGGAGCCCTTTCCTGAGTCTCTTGGGGCTTCACATTGAAGAGGCCTCAACCCAGGAGTGTGGGGTATAAGCTGGCAGCAGGGCACAGAGCTAAGACAGGTCACAATGGTGAGACAGGTCATAGAGGGAACCTGGCAACCACTTGAGGTCAGGCAGGTGGGCCAATGTAACCAGGGGTTCCTATGTGCTTTTATTTATTTATTTTTTTAATCACTGAATAAACATTTATTCAGCTAACAAGCCCCAGACCCTCTACAGAGTGTACAGAAGATCATAAACATAAATTCTTACCTACAGTACACGATTCCTGTGTTCTCTCTCATTCCGGAACTCTTGGGGGTTGTCCATCTCCCGGCTTAGGCCCGCTTTCCTGGGCCTAAGCCGGCACTCAGACATCCCTCTCATAGTCCATGGCTCTCCCAATGCAGGACCCCTAGCTCTTTACTGCCCATCTGCCACGGAGGTGGGTGAGGCTCCCACCACTACTGCTGTGCTTGCCAGCCATGAGCCTGGCTTCTGGCTGAACAGGGGCTGAGCAGGGGTTGAATGGGGGCGGGGGAGGGGGCGGGAGAGGGGTGCACTGCTCAGCCAGAAGCTGGACTGCAGCTCCTCAGTGCTGGCCCTACCTCCCACTCACTTGTGGTGGTGGTGGTGGTGATCAGGAGAGTGTAGGCCATGGGAGGGACCTTGGGAGGATGAGGCACCAGGGTTACACCCCTGTCCTGCCACTGAGGAGGCGCTGGGACCACGCTGCCCCCCCCACCCCCCCATCTTTCAGCATCTGAAGAAGGCAGGGTAGCGCCTGGACAGCCATGGCTCGCCTGGTGGCACAGACTCACTGGCCCTTCCCCCTCACCCAGTGGTAGTTCAGGAAGGTCTTTCTTGCCTTGGCCCCAGTAGCCCCAGCTTTGTCCAGAAGGTAGTCCGGAAGGATGTCCAGAAGGACGTTCAGCTGTCTGATCTAATTAGCATATTACACTTTTATTATTATAGATTAGCTTCTCTTGCAAAGACTTCATAGGGGAAGTCTGATATCTTAGAAATATAAAATTCAAAATAGTTTCTTCAACTAAGATCTGAGCCTTTCATATGATTATGGTAAGAATCTGTTTAGAATTCACCACAGGCTCACCAGCAGTATAGTTAGCTTTGCTTTATGTACAATTGCTACATAAAATGAAACTAGTAAAACAATACAGTGATTATGAAGATTTTATGTAATATTTTATTGATTTTCTTGATATGCCAATTTACAAATAATGGCAAATTTATATTTTCTATATTTTTATCATTATAGAAATGGAATAAATATTTCCTTCTCCTTCAGTTTTAACCAGAATGACAACTTTTACTATTATTATTATTTTTTTTAATTAAGTCTTTATTGTTCAGATTATTACATTTGTTCCTCTTTTTTCCACCCATAACTCCCCTCCACCCAGTACCCACCCCACCCTCCTCTCTCACTCTCCACCCACTGTCCTCATCCATAGGTGCACGATTTTTGTCCAGTCTCTTCCCGCATCCCCCACACCCCTTTTCCCCCCAAGAATAGCCAGTCCACTCCCTTTCTATGCCCCTGATTCTATTATAATCACAAGTTCATTCTGTTCATCAGATTATTCACTTGATTTTCAGATTCACTTGTTGATAGATGTGTATTTGGTGTTCAAAATTTGTATCTTTACCTTTTTCTTCTTCTTCTTCTTCTTCTTAAAGGATGCCTTTCAGCATTTCATATAATACTGGTTTGGTGGTGATGAACTCCTTTAGCTTTTTCTTATCTGTGAAGCTCTTTACCTGACCTTCAATTCTGAATGATAGCTTTGTTGGATAAAGTAATCTTGGTTGTAGGTTCTTGGCATTCATCACTTTGAATATTTCTTGCCACTCCCTTCTGGCCTTCAAAGTTTCTGTTGAGAAATCAGCTGACAGTAGTATGGGTACTCCTTTGTAGGTAACTGACTTTCTTTCTCTTGCTGCTTTTAAGATTCTCTCTTTGTCTTTTGCTCTTAGCATTTTAATTATGATGTGTCTTGGTGTTTTCCTGTTTGAATTACTAAATTATTTTTAATTAACAGATTTTTAAATTACTACCATGACCTCATTCTGTTCAACATATTTTTTCTAACTATATTTCTTCCTCAGTAATGGCTTCAAACCAATATACTGAGTTAAATATACTGAATTAGTATATTTAACACATAGAGGGGATAAACGGTGATGGGGAAAAATAAACTAAAATGCTTTTTAAAAGGAAAATAATAGATTGACAAATCTTAGAGGGAAGAGGGAGGGAGGGAGGGAAGAGATTAACCAAAGAACTGGTGTGCATATATGCATTTCCCATGGACTCAGACAATAGGATGATAAAGCCCTGGGACATGGAAGAAACTTGGAGGCGGGCCCACAGGGATAGAAAGGGGGTATCTTCAATATTTTCAACAATAAAGATTAAAAAAATAGAATTGCCTTGTATACATTTTGCAGTTTCTTAAAAGCAACTATACATATTCTGTTAATTTTTGTCTTTTCTTTAGTTAAAATGGGAGTGATTAGACAATTTTATATGACAGAATAAGAAATAGATCTTAGCTAAAATGTAAAGAAAATGATAGCTATTGTATCTCTATTATCAACAAAGGCAATGTTTTAGGTATTGTTCTACTCTTCTGTTAATCTACATATCGCTGAGGTTTGCATTTTCTTGTATGCATGCATATAAACATAACCAATGGACATAAGATACTGTGGGGTAGGGGAGACTAGGGGACTGTCAAGGTCTGGGAAAAAAGGAGATATATGTATGTAATACTCTTTGTAATACTTTAAGCAATAAAACAATTAAAAAAACAAAAAAGAAACAAAAAAACACAAAATATATATATACTTTCATATATTTACTTATAATTTCATATACATATATGAAATAATATGCATCTTATAGAAAAAACCCCAGTTAAATAAGAAATATAAGCTCAAATTTCAGATATTTCTAAAAACATAATAAGGAAAGTACAGCATATTAGAATCTATACAATATATTTAAAGTATTAATTAACACAAAACACTTATTAGAATAAATAAAAGAATGAAAATGGAGTATTTAAATTTCCAGTACAGAAAACTAATATAATAACAAAAAGTAAATTAAAAGACTATCCACAAAGAGAAATGTAAGAGGAAAGCAGAAATTAATGAGGTATACAATACAAAGAGTTTAGAATATTAATTAAAATCTTATTTTCTATGAACAGATAATACATAATCTATTAGCTACTCTGATGAATTAAAGAGAAGAAAGTATAAATGCAGATGATAAGTAATGACAGAAAAACCAACAAAAACAAGAGATTTTTTAAAAATCATAAAAGACAAATTGACAATCCCAGAAAATTTCACGATTATCTTTAAAACCTTCCAAAGCTAGATTTATGCCAATGCTATGTAAATTATTCCAGGGCACTGAAAAGGAAGACAATGAATATAGAAATGAAAATGTAGATACTAATGAAATCAGTTACCCACCATAAAATGGGTAGAAATTGAGTAGGAAAAAAGGGGGAATGAGAATTGTGTAATAGGAATGAATA
This sequence comes from Myotis nattereri, assembly GCF_964212035.1. NCBI lineage: Eukaryota > Metazoa > Chordata > Mammalia > Chiroptera > Vespertilionidae > Myotis > Myotis nattereri. Next base: position 32,880,291 of record NC_138085.1, read on the forward strand.
GAAAGTGACATTTCTCTGAATAAGCCTTTGTGTATAGCTCTGACTCTAAGAACCAAAGGGATGTTTCCTTTAATCAAAACATGATCAATAAAAATCAATCATTATGTGTAGAAACCTAAAGCAGAATTCACACTGTAACACATGGACTTAACTATATGAATAATCTAGCTACATTGAAGAGAATGGGTGAGAAAAGAAATAAAGTAACCTGGAAAATGTGATTTGATGTTATAGGAATAAAAACACAATAAGCTGTAACAAACTCTGTGCACCAGTTAGTAAATTTGCTTCTCCAAGGAGAATTATATAGAAATTCTGAAGCTAATTTAGATGTTTTGTAAGATTGAAAAAAAAAAAGAACATCTGTAATGAGAGCTATTTCTCAGATTTGGACAAAAGTAGGTACAGATAAGGGAATGGAGAATGCTAAATCACACCTGTGGTTTCAATTGGAATCACAGGTATCGGAATGAACTCATGGTTTTAATATATGCATAAATAGAGATATGTTTATGTGTAATATAGTACACAGATGGAAGTCTGCAGTGGTAAATGATCATAGCCGGAAAAATGTGTTAATTAAATAATTAATGATGCATTGCCCTAAAATCCCCAAAGTAAAATAAATTTCCATGAGTCAATACTGACATAAATAATTAAATTCAGTAATTTAATAAAGGATAAGGGGAATGATTCTTTATAGAAGAGCCCCAATTAATAAACAAAAATAATAAAAAATACATAAATTCCCCAATTAGTACATAACAGTTGATAATTTTTGCAGGCAGGATTTATATTTGTTAATTAATAAAAAACATAGTGGATGAAAGCTCATGGAGAAACAAAGGACTCACATGGTCTCAAAGTATATGTCCTATACTACTGATTAATTAACAAGAGAAAAGCAGTAATTTTACAGTGTGGGAATCACGCAGACAGGAACCAAAGAGATGAAAGTTAACATCACCAGTAATAAGAATATCAACATCATCTTCTCCTGATATGATCCTGAGCCCTTGAGCATGGATTATTATTTAAAAACAGAAAAAAAAGGGAGGGGGAACATAAAAGAACCATTTGACAGAACCATAATCCAGTGGAAAATCTAAGCATGACACTTAGAATTTGACAGATCTAATAGGGTATTTGAATAGCACAACTACTTGATTATAGGTAACATGTGCATTTGTGCACCCTCCCTCTGTCTCAGTACCAAGAGCTTATAGGTTTTGTTCGTATTCAAATGCACACACACATGCACATGCACAAAAAAGAGTTAGAGTGGAATTAGGGGTTTTGAGAGGAAATCTGTTAAAGAACAGAAGAGCCAGGAGAGGAGTGGGGCTGTAGAAGGAAAGGAAAGGAGAAATACTACATAAAAGAATACCTAAATAGAAAATTCAAGAAAATAAATATCAAACAAGAAAATAAATATCAAGAAAATAAATATAAATTATCTTACTCTGCAGTATGTGATACAAATTCTCCCCCTATCCTCCCACAAAATCTACAAACTCATCAAGAAACTTCCATGTCTCACTAATACTCTTATATGGATAGTTTTAAATAATGTACAAGAGACCACTTGGCCTATCACATCAGATAATAGATTCCCTGCAAATTCCAGAAGTCTAGAGGAGAAATGGAGTTTCTATAGGCCATGGAATTAAGATTCCAAACATCCTTACCTATAGCCTATGGGACAGAGTGATACAGATGGCTTCCTTCCTACACATAGTTAACAGTTTACATATATGAATACATATTTGCACTTACATGTGCATACGATTGCTATGTGTGTGTGTTTATATGTATAAATGAATCTATGGTTATTGAACATTAACATCACAATGGAGAGAAAAGTACTCTTATCAAATATCTACTGATTTTGTAAAAATCAATGAAGACCACCCAAATGAAAATAAACAAAGATCATTTTTTCAGAGCTTGATGTAACAAGGAAGTCAGCCAACATTTGTGAATGGCATAGATTCAAAGTCAGGCAGAGAACAGGGAAAGCCTTATAGTGGATAAAAGCAAAGGTTTCAGGTAAATATATTTTGGTTGGAGGTTTTTGGCCTGGAGAAGCTGGAGGTGGGCTAACGGTGGGGTATACTCTGGGACTATTTTTGGCTTTGTCAGTTTGGTCCTGGCTGGAAGTGGAGGAGGGAGGACAAAATTATGGAACTGTCAGTTATTAATCAATTCATCTATTTTGAGTGATTGCTACAGAGTTTGTGGTTTGACTTCTTGGACTGGTTGATACAAAGGTTGTTGGTCAGGGTTCTGTTTGTTAATGTAACATATATTTCTATATTTAATCTCTCAAATCACTACAAAAATTGTCCTGTACTAAGCACAATAATATTTCTATACTAGAGGCCCGATGCACGTAATTCATGCAGGGGCTTGGGCCCCGCCGCCATGGCTTTGTCCAGAAGGTCATCTGGAAGGACATTCAGTCTAATTAGCATATTACACTTTTATTATTACAGCTACTTCTTTGAGTGTGGTTTTCTATTTTTATTTATTTATTTTTTCTATCACCATTTATCCCCCTTATACTCTCCTCCACCTCCACCCACTTCCCTCCCCACAGTTTTACCTACATCTATGAGTTATTTCTCTTTTTTTCCTTTTTTGCTCAATCCCACCCAACCCCCCTCCCCCCATCTATGAATCTGTCTCTATTTTGCTTGCTAGTTCATTTTGTTCATTAGATTCCACATATGAGTGAAATAATATGTACTTGCCCTTCTCTGACTGGCTTATTTCATTTAGCATAATGTTTTCCAGATCTATCCATGCTGTCACACAGGGTAAATTTTTCTTCCTTTATATGGTCCAGTAGTATTCCATTGTGTAAATATACCACAGCTTTTTTATCCACTCATCTACTGATGGACACTTGGGCTGCTTCCAGATCTTAGCTATTGTAAATAACACTGCAATGAACAAGTTTGCCAGTTTCTGCTATGGACCAATCTCACAGGGAATTGGATTTATGAAAATACTGATTACATCAAAACACATATTACGTTAAGAAATTAATTGACTCTGGCAAAATAAGATTTATTATATGAATGTAAAAATGTACCTATTTTATATAGAATGCATATCTTGATATGTAAATGTGCCTATCTTTATATAGAAACAAAAGCGAGTGACATATTAGCAGTTGAGATAATGTTAATTAGAAATGTGAAGGAACTCTGAAAAAAATCTGTTCATTTTTAAAGGTATGCCCCAACAATATATTTATAAAAGTTGAGATGTTCCATTTTCATGAATAAGAATATTTGTTCTAAATCTGTCAATTCTCTCCAAATCAATTTATAAATTTATTTAATTTCTTTTTAAAAAGTAGGGACTTTAACAGTGGAAATGTTGTCAGCGGAAATAGGGCTCTTCCATGGGTCGCTAGGAAAGCCTTCCAAGGACCAGAGCACAGAGATTGTGCTGTGGAGAGATTACTTTCTCCCTCAGTCCCAACATGAAAAAAGTCCATCCCTGTCTCCCACACGGCCAAAACAGAAGCCATAGCCAGAGTTTCTGTTTCATATGAAAGCTAAGTCCTTAGGAGCCTGTGTGGTCTGCTGAGGTCTCAGTTGACTGCTAGCCCTGTATATTCACTTATTCCTGGGCCAGAAAGGATGCTCAAACAAATGGGTGTATTCGTTACCAGGTGGGAGAGAGAAAAGAGAGAGGGAGAGAGACAGAGAGAGAGAGAGAGAGAGAGAGAGAGAGAGAGAGAGAGAGAGCTTCTTTGTTAAGCTGGGTTTACATATTCTTGAGCTTGGGGTGCACCAGGAGCTTTTTCAACTTCCCGAACTTTCATGGGCTTCTGATGGGTCCACCACTGATCAATGACCCCTTTCCCAGGTTAGACAGGCAGGAGTTATGGTCAAGCACCACCTCCTGCACCAGTTTGACTTGTATTGCACATGCACAAATCTCTCCTGGCCCCTCTACCCCAGACAATCCATTACAGGTGGGTGGGCAGTGTTCCTGAGTAGATTTCCTGTCTGTTCTGAGGGGGTAAGTCTCCTTGCAGCAGTCCCCTGGAGCATGTGTGAAATAAACAAGCTCACACTCCCCAGCCCATTCGGCTCAACCCGGTCTGATTCCCTTCGCTTCTTGCTTATTAATATTTAGCTGACTACTGTAACAGACATTTTATCAGGTTGATTATAACTTTCTCTAGAAGAAAAATAATATGTGTGAATTGTCAAGATTTGCAAGATCAATAAAAGAGCAAGATGAGAGCACTTCTTTAAAAAAGTAACTGAACTCCCCAGAGGCCTGTGAGAATCTCAGCTTGTGCTGTTCACAAGCCCTGAAAACATCTTGGTTTTGAACTTTTTCTTGAGCTCTGTGAACCAATAAAGTTGATTATTTGTGTAAGCTAATTCAAACTACAGCTATATTAGTTATAATTAATAAAGTCTGTATTAGTAATCTATTGCTGCAAAGCAACTGCCCCCAAACCTTGAAACAGATTTTATTATCTCACATTTTCTATAGTTTAGGAGTTTAGGCACAGCTTAGTTGTGTGCCTCAGAAAGAATCAAAAGCTTTATCAATATTATTTTTTTTAAAAAAAGGGTGGTTTAATAAGTTGAAGGATTGTGTAGTTCAGGAGAGTACTTTTGAGAGGAGTGGAATTGTGAAAATAAAAATAATAATTGGAAATTTGATAATTATAAATATTTAAAATTTAAAATAAGCATTAAAATAAACATTAAATGGGCTTAACAACAGATTAAACATTACAAAATAAAAACAAACAAACAAAAAGAAAACAATAAAAAACCAGTGAACTGGAGCATAAGTGAATAGATATTATTCAAAGGGAAGCAGAGACATAAATATTTTGGAGAGAAAAATATATGGATAGCCTGAGTGACTTTTGAGTTAATACCATATGTTCCAAATGTTGTTGCTACCATAAGTCTACATGTCATTGTAGAAACAGATGGAAAAGGAAGTATGAAAAAGGCCAAAAACATGTGGGATTATGGGAATAATTTTTCAAATATGATGAAAATTCTTAACTCACAGAGGGAAGAATATTGAATCCCCAAGCAAAATAAATAAGTAAATAAAAATCAGACTTTTATGAATGAAAGCAAGACTGAAAATGTGACAGAGTGAAATCTCTGACTCCAAATATGCTTTGTCCAAGATCTTTTGTTTAATGTTGCATATAAATATGCTAATCATTAGAGGAATTCTGTTTGTGGCTTGCGTTTTATAAACAGAGCCCCTTTGCCCAGTGTGGCTCAGTTGGTTGAGCATTGTCACATGAACTAAGAGGTTACCCGTTTGATTGATTCTTGGTCAGGCATATGTCTGGGTTGTGGGCTCAATCCCCATTAGGGGGCATGTACCAGGCAGCTGATTGATGTTTCTCTCTCATGGATTTTTTTTCTCTCTCTCCCTTTCCCTTCCTCTTTCTGAAATTAATAAACACATATTCTTTAAAAAAAAAATCCCTCTTTAAAAACAAAAAACAAAGCAAAAAAAAATCTTCTTAAGAGAAAGTACCTGTTCAGAGGATCTAAAGAAACAAGATACTGTTTATCAAATAACTAGAGGCCTGTTGCATGAAGAGATTCATGCAATAGGCCTGCCTTTCCCCTGGCTGCTGGCACCGCTTTGCCTCCGGCACCTGGGGCCCAGGCCTTCGCTGTGGCTGGAGCCGGCCCCGGAAACATCAGGCCTCACTGCTCCGCTGGCCCAGGAAATGTCAGGCCTCACTGCTTCCACCAGTCCCAGGGCCATGAGGCCTCGCTTCTCTGCCGGCCCCGGAAATGTCAGGCCTCACTGCTCCATGAAACCTTGCTGTTCCGCCAGCCCTGGAAATGTCAGGCTTCGCTCCACCTCTTGGAGCCTACGTATGCAAATTAACCGCCATCGTTGTTGGTGGTTAATTTGCATATCATGCTGATTAGCCCATGGGAGGCGTAGTGAAGGTATGGTCAATTACCATGTTTGTCTATTATTAGATAGGATTGCAGAAACCTCACGGCCAGCTCTCCCATCAACTAGGGTCAGTAGACTAAGCACAGTCCTCTTTGGACCCCTGCTAATGCCCAGATATCTGCCATCACAGGTCATAAATCAGTCCTTGCCCCTCCATTTCCCCATTGCTTGACGTAAAAGAATCCTAACTCTGGACCTAGCCCCCTCAGAACAGACAGGAAATCTACTCAGGAACACTGTCCAGTGTGAGATAATAAATTGAAGCACCAATAAGTCTCCTATATTCTTAGTTGGCACCTTCTAGATCAATAAACCTTTTCTTATTCCAAACTGACATATTGAGTTTTGGCCTTCTGAAGCACTGGACACATGAACTTTGGGCCTATAACAAGAAAAAGAGGGAGTTAGAGAGTGAGAGACAGTCCATGCTTAAGCATATAAAAGAAAAATTTTTGAAGAACAATAATAAAGATAGATTTTTAATGTGAACATAAAGGGGAAGAATATCAGCTACAGGAAGACAAAAATGTTAATTATATCTGTTTTCTTAATGAAAAAGATATGGTAAAGATGAGGGATAAACATCTATAGGGTGCTAATAGAAAAAAAGTTAACATAGAAATCTATATATATCCAGCAAGCAATTAATTTTCAGAAAAATAAAAAATATGTGGTTCTGTTAGTGATAAATACTTTCTGAGGTAAATTAATAAGAACATTCTATATATCTAAGGTAAATGATATTAATTAAAAATTCAAAACTACAGGGAATAGTATTAATATGCAGGTAATACAAGACATTTTTCTCTTCATTTCTATAGATAAAAAATGACTCAATGAATGAGTTAAAGCAGGTAGCCTACAACATATTTGTTCACATCAACTGGAAATGCATTCAGAGACAAATAATAGAAATCACAAGATTTAGAATAATATTCATTTTAATTGTCCTGCTGAGTTAAATAAACTAATAGTATTTGCTAAAGAGGTCTTACTCATCACATGACCTTAGGAAGATGTCCTTAGCTAAGGATTCCTTTTTTTTTTTTTTTTTTTTTTTTTTTTTAGTTATAATGGATAGATGGAGAGAAGAAAGAAAAGAAACAAAAGAGGGAGAAAAGAAGGGAAGGAGGGACATATTATTAGATAATGTTGTATACAATATGCAAGTCTCTGAGTTCTACAACTGACTATTTTATGAATTAAATTTTCCTGCTGAAACTTCACTTTGGAACCTTTCACGGGCTTGGGTTAGAATGCACATATCCAACAAGGATGGGAAGATACAGGGGGACATGTGGGATATTCAGCAAAGTGCTGCTCTGGCTCTGGTCTGGGGGTACTGGTATTTATATTGAAAAACCAAACACAAAAAAAACTATGTATAAGTAGACTTGCACAATGCAAACCAATATTGTAAAAATGCCAACTGTATATACTAGCAATAAACAATTATAAAAATGCAATAGAAACACCATTCACAGTAAGATAAGGCATTAAAAATACATTTAGAAGACATGCAAAAACTATACATTGAAAACTATAAAATACTGCTGAATGAAATAAAAGAAGATATGAATAATTGAAAAAATATACAATTTCCATGGGTTGGAAGAATTGACATTGCTTGAAAAATCCATTATCCCAATATTGATCCTCAGAGTCAACAAAAATACAAATTATGTTCTCTTGTTTGTTTTTAACACATATAGAAATTGATGTGCACATTCTAAAATTGACATGGAAATGCAAAGTAGCCAAAAGAAAATACAATCCTGCAGAAAACAAAAACAAATTCAGGGGTCTTATACCACCTAACTTTACAATTTATTCTAACGCTATATTAATCAAGAAAATGTGTTCTTGGTTTAAGTTGAAAAATACTGTATAATTGACAACACAATAGATGGTCCAAAATAGAATGACTCTTGACAAGTCAACTGAGTTTTGACAAAGACCCAAACCAATTCATTGTGGAAATGAATAGCACTTTTACCAATAATACTAAATCTATCACTTAACCATTTGAACAAAATTAAGCTCAGATCCTACCTCACACTATGCACATTATACCTGATACGTACCTAACAAATCTTAACAGCTTTAATCTGTGCTCAAGCTGTCAAGGTACTCTCTATCCATCTTTTTCCTTCTCTTTCTTCTTCTATTTCTTTTCTTCCTTCCTTATCTCCATATTTCTTTTTTTGGTTTCTTCCTTCTTCCCTCTTTTGCTTTTTTCTCCCTTTCTTTTTTCCCCCCTCTCATCTTTTCTCATTCCTTCCTCTGCTTCCTTTCTACTTACCTCTTTTTTTTTTATTCTGAATTTCTAAATTGTTTGATCTTTTGCAATGACCAGAAATTACTTTAGGCAATAAATAAAAATAACAAATTTTTGTTTCACCTGACCATTCCTCACAATTATTATAAAACTGCCCAGCAGGAGTGGCTCAGTGGGTTGAGCATTGACCTATGAACCAGGAGGTCATGGTTCCATTCCCAGTCAGGGCACATGCCCTGGCTGGGGGCTCCATCCTTAATGTGGAGGGTGGAGGAGGCAGCCAACCAATGATTCTCTCTCATCATTGATGTTTCTATCTCTCTCTCCCTCTCCCTTCCTCTCTGAAATCAATAAAAAAAATATTTTTAAAAAATTATTATAAAACTGAAAAAGCCTGAGGGATATGTGAGATTTGTCATCATAGCATTATAGTATCATTGTTTTTCTGTCAGTTTTTAATCAAGTTTTAAATCTAAGGCAAAGTTTAAAGGTGGTCAAATGAAGTAGATAATATTTATCTAATTTGATTTTTGTTTACACAAATGCAAATAGGTAATTTGATAGGTAGCTATTCCGTTGCCAAGCCTAAAATAAAGATTATTAATATAGTCATACATGGTTGTCAATGAAATCACATCATTGCTTAGGAGACACAACTTAATACCAAACTTGTTTTACTGACATTATGATTATTTTCTGACTTTGTTTTATTTTGTTTTCTCCATCCCTAAATATGTCTTCTAGTTAAATAATTTGACCTTATTTGTTATTCAGTATATTTAGTAGATTAAAAACATTGACTAAACAATGTTTCTCCTTTCTTTCATACCTGAATAAATATTTGCAGTTTGGCACTTATGTATTTGAAATAATTGTCTTCAGTTTAAATCTATGCTATATCAGTTCTAAGGAAGAATTCTTAAAGCTTAAATATTACCTCAAAATACTATGACTTTGGAAGAATATTACGAAGCACCCCTCCACCCCCCAAAATAAAATGTTTCTGCTTAGTTCTCATTTTTTTCATTTTAAATTGTTTTCTACCGCTTTTTTGTCCCTTTGGGTAAAAAATCCATAACCTGATTCCCAAATGAGTTTGACATGCTTGCAAGCTGTGGAAGTTCTGCAGGATTTTAAAATCAAACACCTTACAAAGACCATGGCTCACAGTATGGTGGCGTTTGACTTTCACAGACTAAAATGAAAAGAAGGATTTATCAGACGTTAAAGTGATCCAGCTCTGTTGCAATGCAAACCAAAATCAGTTTTTTCAGCGTGCCTTTTATTCTTGCTTTGATATAGGCAAGCATATTTTTACACAGGAGAAAGCACAGCAATACATTCTCATCCGAGTTTAGTTACAAACTAACTGTGGGACCCTCCATTTTCTTACAAAGCTACAATTGTGTTTCACTACAATAGAACCCCTATTTTTTAAAGTGCATGTATATTTTATATCCAGAGATGGTCAAACAGGACATAAAAGCAAGGCTAAGCCACATGCCCTATATAAAACACATGGTTTTAAATGTACAGACAAATTTTATGGACACATTATATTTTATGTTAAAAATTTGAAAAATTTATAAGAGAAAAAATAAAAATTGATAGGTATACTTGCAAATTGACTGCATTGAATTACAAAGGTACATATACATATACATGTATGTGTATACACACACACACACACACACTCTAGAGGCCCAATGCATGGGTTCATGCACCAGTAGGGTCCCTCAGCATGGCCTGTGTTGATCGGGCTGAAACCGGCAGTCCAACACTGCCTGTCGCTCCCACTCATCCTGGCCCCGCCGCACCTGCCGTGGGCTCATTCCCAGTCAGTCCCGACCGAGAAAGTCTCGCGCAGCCCAGAGGCACTCGCCAGCCCTGAGCCCTGCCTCTCATGCCCATCTGTCAGCTGAGCAGCACTCCCACTGTGGGAGCACACTGACCACCAGAGGGCAGCTCCTGTGAGGAGCATCTGCCCTCTGGTGGTCAGTACACATCATAGTGACTGGTCAACTGGTCGTTCCATTGTTCGGTCACTTAGGCTTTTATATATAGAGATTAACATATATACATACACAGCTGGTCTTTGAACAGTGTGGGGATTAAGGGCATCAACCTCCATGTGTGGAAAATTCATATATAACTTCTGACCCCCCCCACAAAAAAAATGAAGTCTCATAATTTTGTCAACATGCATACCATAATCATTTATGTTAATATGTATTTTTCCTATAATCAGTCTTTGATATTAGGACTGTCCTGGTGGCCTTATCTCACATGAGGAAAGCTCAACACCACTCCAGGCCTGGGACCTGGTCAAGCAGGACTTAGAAGCACGTGCATAGCAGTTTAAGAAAACAGTTCCATTGTTTGCCCATGTTTCCAGTACAATAAAAAAATAAGGTCCTTTTTGAATCTTGAAGACCATTATTACATCACTAGCCATACTCAAATTTTAAGTCATATTTGTTGTAAGTCTGAATTTGGCTCTATTTTTTATATCTGAGCTTTAGACTTTTCTTAAAAACCCAGAATTTATTCTTGAATCCTGATTTAAACATCTTTATATGTAGCTTATTCTCACTGATTGGTTTTGCCTTTATATTGTGCCCAATATGCCAGTTTCAATAAAATTGACTCCTTTTTCTAATGGTTATTCTTCCTAGCAGCTGGGTTGCACCTCTGCAGCTCAATCCATTGTCTACAAACTCACAACATGGAGACAAGCTTTCCTGACACACACGTGCTCAACCGTATTTATATTTTTCCTTTGAGTGGCTTATTTTTTTTATTAAGAAAAGTGCAGTATCACTGGTCAAAACCTCCTACATGCTCACTACTTTCTTGGATAATCAAGGGATTTGCAGTGTTTTAATTGTTACATTTATCATTCCAGAAAATCGCCATTTAGTCTCCACCTCTAGTACTTACCTCTCCATTCATGTGTATCTTTTTAAGTCTTTGTACTTTTGACTCTGCTGTTCCTACATAGCTAAACCCTAAGATGTCTCCTTTGTGTCCTAAGATATGAAGATGGGTGAACGAGAAAAGTTTTACATTAGCTAAAGTGTCTTTTTATAAAATAATAGACAGTCATATAAGTTGAATATGTATTTTGAATTTCTTCCCAGGAGAATAATTGTTCTTGGAGTATCTATCATCCATTATTTGCTATGACATCGCTAGTATTTTACTTTCTTTTTTACAACCCTGCTACATAGGTATACTATACTTGATTTTTATATGATGAAATAAAGTTGTAGAAAGATGAAGTCTCCTGCCTTATAAATGAGAAAGCGCGGATTTGCAAGCTAGTCATCTGTCTCCTCTGTGATGTTGCCTCTAAGCAGACAGAATAAAAGGTCTCTCTCTCCCTCACCACCTCCAAGCAAATATATTTGACTTCTTCAACTTAAATGATCTTAGTTTTTATCATTTCTCTATCAATCATGTTGTGTCATCTAATATATTCAATCAGATATTGCCATGGATTGGTAACAGTTTTACTTCTATATAATACAGTGGGGCCTTGACTTAACGAGTTTAATTCATTCCATGACGGAGCTCGTAACTCAAATTACTCGTATGTCAAATCAAAAAGTGAACGAGTGAGACACGTGATGCTGGGCTGATGTCGTGGCATTCACTGTGACCTTCGCTGCGCCAACTAGCGGTGGGGTATCTGAAGCTGGCTCATAACCCGAATTTAAGCTTGCAACTCAAAGCAAAAAATCGGCCAAGAGATGACTCGTATCTCGAAAAACTCGTTAGTTGGGACACTCGTAAGTCAAGTCCCCACTGTATATATAAAAGCCTAAGCAACCTAATGACCAAACAACCAAAGGAACGGTCAACTGGTCATTATGGTGCACACTGACCACCAGGGGGCAGATGCTCAATACAGGAGCTGCCCCCTGGTGGTCACTGTGCTCCCACAACGGGAGCACCACTCAGCTGACCAATGAGCGCCAGACACCAGTCTCATGGCTGGTGAGTGCAGCTGCGGTGGTGCGAGCCTCTCCCGTCTCTATGGTAGCGCTACTGAGTGGTGGTGGTGGCAGATGCAGATGAGCAAGAGAGGCAGGCAGGAGCAGCAGGTGGCATTGAACTGCTGGTTTTAGCTGATCCCTGCAGGCAACGCCAAGGGACCCCACTGGTGCACAAATCTGTGCACCGGGCCTCTAGTGTATATGTAATTTCTGTGTTTTTTAAAAATATATTTTTATTCATTTCAGAGAGAGGAAGGGAGAGGGAGAGAGAGATATAAACATCTATGATTATAGAGTACCATCAATTGGCTGCTTCCTGCATGCCCCTACTGGGAATCAAGCCCACAACACAGGCTTATGCCCTGACCGGAATAGGGAACCAAACTGTGATGTCCTAATTCATAGGTCAATGCTCAGTAACTGAGTCATACTGGCCGGGCTACATATAATTTCTACACAATTTTATTGTAAGTTGTGTGAGAGCAAAAATATGATTTTACTATTTTTGTACTTCATGTGGCAACTAGTACAATGCAAATACATCCAGTAAATTCCTGCTGAACTAAATGTAAAATAAATGTGGCTGAGTTCTTTGGCAGAAAATCTCTATGCAAACCAAAGCACTTTTATAAATATTTAGTACCTGTTTTTGATGTGAATTGAATGTCAGGTACTTCTTGTACTTCTTAATAATTGTAGTACAAAGGCAGACAACATAATTTTTTTTTCTTTCTCTCTTTCTGTTAATGGGTTAAACAGTAATTCAACTTATAGAGAATTCTTGATTTATTTCAAACTTTTCTATTTCCACTCATTCAAAGAATATATATGTCTAATAGAGTAAGCAACTGCGTAATCACAATAGCAAATAAATCAATGACAAAACCTATTCAAATTGAATTCCTAATTGTAATTTTTCCCCTAAATCAAATGGTACATCAAGCTTCTACTACAATAGCTTATCCACAGATTATATAATAAATTATTCAGAAAAATTTACAAATGAGTTAAATACATTTCAGAATTTTTTAAACTTTATAGGTGAATTTTTTTTCATTATAGTCACTTTACTCTTCAAAAAAGTAAGCCTCTAGTGTAATTTTTATATCATCATTTTCATAACGATGAATGAAAATATCCAGTCAATGAAATACAGAAAAAAAATTATGTTTCATTATACTTTCAGTTGTATGATCTCTTAGAATCAGTTGAGGTATCAGTGACAGTGTTAAAAATAAAAAAATATATACTAAAATATTCACAAAAATCAATAGAACTTTGCATAATGTACATATATTAATTTAAAACACTGGTTTACGTAATCCTGGATCTCTGTGGCTTCTATATACTCATGGGAATGGTACTAGTAATCTCAGATTAAAACATAAACCAGCCATCTTTGAGAAAATCAAGAACCTGTTCTCAAATCTTTATAACTATCCACAGTCTTGCTTTGTTGACATTGCTAGAGAGTCAAAAGAGTTAATGAAAACTTAACATTCCTTGTAACATGAGCTATGGGTAACGAAAAAGACAAGACAACAAAATGCTTTGGCTAATTTCTCAGTTAAATTTAATAAATCAGGAAGCAGTCTTTAATCGCCTAAGGGATGCTCCAGTTTTACTGGCTGTCCTTTGGTTTTAACTTTGATTGTAATTAAAATTTTGATGTCATTTTCAATTTAAATCACCAGAAATGAGTGTTGATTTAAGATCACCAGGCTTTTGCCCCATCAGCCATTAGTAATTAGGAATAGTTGACTACTTATTGTTTTCCCTGCATTCCTTTTGAATATGTACTGACAGGTGCTATTCAGAGGATAACCACTTTCCCCTTGGTCTTAGGAATTTGTGAATCAACCCAATTAGAGAGCCTGTTAATGTGTGAAATGAGTTTGACAGATTTGAACCAAGCAACTGCAAATACTGCTGTTTTCTTCACAGGATCAGCATTATTTTCTACACACTTTTTTTCCAGCGATGGTGGTGAGGCTTTAAAAAGAGAATCATGTTTGACTAAAGACCCAGTGAATAAGATAGGCCAATTTTCCATACAGCATGAAAATTATTCCTAGGGACAAAATAGAGATTCTCAAAAAAAAAAAAAGAAAGAAAAGAATTTCAAAACCTTAATTATACAATGTTTACTTCCTGATCAAAATTTTTCGTAAATTCTCATCACTTTTACAAAGAAATAAAACTCTGGTCCTTTGCAGAAACTTCAATCTACAAGACCCTACATTATCTCGGCCCTGGTTAATTTTCTGATATCTTCTCTTACCCACTCTTCACCTTTCTAACTCAGTTTTAGCCACATTGGCTTTCTTGACAATCCTTGAATAAAGCAAGCACATTCCAGCTTTTGTTTCCTCTTTCTATTAGCATATATTCTCTGCTGTCATATATCCCCACATACTCTCATGGCCAGCTTCTGAATGTCCTGCTCTATGGAAGACATCATCAGCAACACCAACAACAAATGGAGAAATACTTCCTGTCAACAAACACAGTACCACTGTGAGCCACCCTTGATTTGGGCCAGTTTCCTTGAATAACCTTCCTGAATATCACACCATCTAATGTTGTCTTACTCTTTCTATTTTCTTTTTATTTTTCTTTTTTTTTCCTTTTTAACAGTTATCATTATTAATTACAAATAACCACAACACATGTACACATACAAACACACACACACACACACACACTCACTCACCCACATGCATGCACACATTTATTTTAGATGACCTCTCCCTAGAACTGCACTTGAGCATAGACACTTTCCAATGATTATCTAATGTAATTAAGAAATAAGTCTTCAATTATAAGACATAGGGGTTTTAATCCTGTTTGTTACCAGTACATATAAAGCCTTTTCTAAGTCCCATTTCATTTTATTCAATATGAAACATTAGTGGTCACAGTACAGTTTATTAAAATGTATGTCCTTTCTGACTGCCTTAGAATAGCAGTTCTGCCCAGTCCTCAGATTTGTGAGCATTTGGATGTATAATCTCCTCTGACCTCAAGCAATGCCTAGGAGGTAATGATCTGCCCTGTAGTAAAAGACAGCTTAACACAGCATTACTAAATGTATCCTGTAAGTAAGGCAGTAGCCAAGATTAAAACCAAACAGTTTATTAAGGTCAAGATTCAAAACATTGGGCTCTTATTTCTACATTATACTTCAGAAAACATATGAGTCTGCAGGTTTAGTAAAGAGTTGGCAAATTATATGACGATATGGACAAAACTTATTTGGTATGGGAGTCATTGTATCTTGAAAACAGGATAATGAAGTAGAAAAACTACAAATGAAAGTGAACTGAGTGGTTTCTCAATGCTTTCTGTCCCAGAGTAGGTTAGGGTCAGATGGACGTATTCTATACCTAAGATGTTTGCTTCTGTCTCTGTTTTCTTTAAAATATATTTTTAGTGATTTCAGAGAGAAGAAGAGAGAGGGAAAGAGAGGATAGAATCATCAATGATGAGAGGGATCATTGATCGGCTACCTCCTGCATGTCACCCATTGGGGATCAAGCCTGCAACCCCAGCATGCACTCTGAACTGGAATTGACCCAACCAGGAATCTAACCAGTGACCTCTCAGTGCAAGGATAAATGCTCAACTACTGAGCCACACTGGCTGTGAAGACCCTATTTTCAAGTAAGATTATATTGATAGGTTTTGAGTGGACTTCAATTTGGGGGTAACATATTTAACCTAGTACTCCTAGAGTATCCAGTGATTTGATCAAATTCTAACCTAGGTATTACTATGAAGGTATTCTAGTAGATATGATTAACGTTTATAATGAGAGGCTTTTAAGTAATGAAGATTACTGTCCATAATGTGGGCCTCATCCAATCAATTGAGGCCTTATTTTTAAAAAGGAGTAAACAATGAGGTTTCCTAAAGAAGAATAAGTTGTGCCTCATTATTGCAGCACCATCAAATTCTGCCAGAGAGAGAATGGGGAAGAGATTGGGAGAGAGAGAGGAAAGAGAGAGAGATTAGCCAATAGAACATATAATCAATATATCATATATATTATATACATTATATATGTATATGCATAGAAAAATATATATGTAAATATATATCATCTATCTCCATTGCTTCTATTTCTCTGGAGACCTCTGTCATAGACAAAAAAGAAGAAATAAGAGAAATTTTAATTTAAGAGAGGAGAGAATAGGATTTTAAATTTAGATCACTGAGGTATTTCTAAATAAGATTGTATTTTGGATTTACAAAGATGGATTTATTGTAAGTCTTTGCCCTTTGTGTTTCCTTTAAAATATAGTCATTCCACAGAAAGAAAACAGATTAAATATGACTAGTCTATAGCATGTTATATTATAAGGAATAATTGACTATATTGTTAAAGTAGTAACACAAAAATAGACATGAAATGCATAGTTCTTAAACACATTAGGGAAATTATGTACAGAGGAAAAATATTTATTATAACATTAATCACTAAAACACCTTCTAAGATAAAATGAACTGCAGCATAATAGGAAATATTGTAATAAAAACTATCCAAAATAAAACACTGACATTATTCATAAAAATAAAAACAGCAATCTCAAGAGTTATAATATACATGTAATTAAAGTCACAGGGTAGGGCTAGGATCAGATGGTAGAAAAAATATTTGAAGAAATAATGGTCAATATTTTTCAAATGTGATGGGAACAATAAATCCAGAGATCCAAGAAGATTTAAAAAACCAAAGTATAAGAAACATGGAGAAAACTGCAACAAAAATGAGAGTCAAATTATTTAAAACCTGTGTTAACATGAAAATCTTAAAAGTAGCCAGTAAGAAAAGACAAATGTATTCAAAGGATCAAACTAAGGGGAGCGAACATAAGGAGGCAGCAGATTTCTTGTCATAATTAAAGTAAAAAACAGTAGAGGAACTATTTAAAAAAATAAAATAAACCTAGAATCTTACACCAAGAAAAAAATATATTCTGGAAAAATGAAGAAAAAGTAAAGATGGTTTAGACATAAACATGCTGACTGTATTCATTATCAGATACCGCACTACAAGGAATGTTAAAGAAGCTTTTCATGTAGAAGGGTATCTGGATCTTCACAAAAGAAGAAAAGCCACTAGGAATAACGTCACATGAGAAGATATACTTCTTTTCCTTATTATTTAAATCACTTTAAAAATAAGTGATTGTGATTGATAAAAAATTATACCTCAGTGTGAATGTAGAGCATGTGGAAAAGTAAAAGTACACAAAAGTACACAGTTTGAGAAGAAACAAATGGAAGTATACCTTTATAAGATCTGATATGGTACAGAAAGTGGATATTATCACATGAAAGGTAGGCTGTAATAAGTTAAAATATTTATACTGTATATCCACAGCACTGATTGAAGTAATGACAAACAGTCATGGCTAGCAAATAAACAAAGAAGATCCAGTAAAATGATAAAAAAAAAAAATAATCCTTAGCCTAATCTCAGCACTCACCTTGGCCTGAAATCTAACACAGACAAATATTTCTAACTCTGAGTTGAACCCTAAATTTAATTCATCCGCTTAGCACAAACCTAAGACCAAAGCCTAAACCTGGTCATATCATGATTGCAAACATAGTCCTAAGCATTTTATTAAACACAGTAGTACACACACCTAATATTTATTTATTTATTTATTTATTTATTTATTTATTTATTTATTTATTTATTTATTTACTAAAGACCCAGTGCACAGATTCATGCACCAGTGGGGTCCCTCAGCCTGGCCTGCACCCTCTCGCAATCCGGGACCCCTTAGGGGATGTCAGACTGCTGGTTTCGGCCTGATTCCCACAGGCCAGGCGGGGATCAGGCCAAAACTGGCAGTCCAACATCCACTGAGAGATGCAGTAGTGGGAAGCGGCCAGCGGCTGGGGGAGGAGCCCTAGCCTGGGGACAGGGCACTGCGCTGCTCCGCTCATCCAGACCCCGTGGCAATTGCTGCCCTTGCTCCTTGTAACACTGTCGTGGAGGCGGGAGAGACTCACGCCTCCATAGTGGCCCTCGCCTGCACCTGCTGTGAGCCCAGGGTCTGGCACCATCAGTTGAGTTGTGCTTCCACTGTGGGAGCACACTGACCACCAGGGGCAGTTCCTGCATCAAGGGTCTGCCCTCTGGTGGTCAGTGTGCATCATAGCAACCGGTCAAAGGGTTGACTGGTCGAATGGCTGACTGGTCACTTAGGGTTTTATATATAGAAATTATTTATTTATTTATTTATTTATTTATTTATTTATTTATTTATTATTTATTTATCCTCACCCTAAGATATGTTTTTTAATCTAGGTTATCTATAATTTTCATAATAGCCTTTATTTCTATTATATAATTTAAAAATTTTTCTGCAAACACAGACAATGTGGAATATGACAGTTGGCAGTTTCTCTAAAAAATAAATATGCAATAATAAAACAAGCTGGCAACTGAACTTTTGAGCAATAATATTATTTTCTTCCTATTTTTCAGTGTATAATTATTGTCATTCATTTTACTTACATATGTATGTATATGTGTGTATATGTATATGTAATATTATATATATAATATATTGGTATTATTATTTTAGACAAACTGTTATTTGTGACATCAATTATAAATATGATAAATAAAAGTTTTTATTTTACCTTCACATATGCCTTCATATCATCTTTATCTTCCTTTCTTTATGTACATCTGATTTTCTGACCTATATCATTTTTATTCCCTCTAATACACTCTTTTTGAACATACTTTGCAAGGCAGTATGTTGACGACAATCATCCTCAATTTTAGTTTATACAAGAGAGTATTTCTTCTTAACTTATAAATCAGGGGTGGAGAACCTCCAGCCCTCAGGACTTATAAGGCCAGTGAAATCATTTGTTCTGGCTCTGCCAAGGCATTAGGGGTGAGTTAATTAAATGTTTGACTCAATATAGCAGGCTAATTTTTAAGTTGATAATTCTGTATGGCCCTGAATGATATTATAAATATCCAAATGGCCCTTGGCAAAAAAAAAAAAAGGTTCCCCATCCCTTTTTTTTATTAAAGTTCTTGAGGTAACACTGGTTAATAAGATTCTATAGGTTTCAAGTGTACATTTCTATGGTACAAGATCTGTGAATTGCATTGTGTGCCCACCAACCGAAGTCAAATCATCTGTTACCATGTGTTTGACAGCCTTTACCCTTTACTGTCCCTACCACCCTTCTTTCCTCTGGTAACCACCATACTGGTGTTTGTGTCTATGAGTTTTTTTTTTCTTTTTTACACTTTTATCACTTACAGTTTCATATTCCATATATGAGTGAAATCATATGGTTCTTAACTTTTTCTGTCTGACTTATTTTTCTTAGCATGGTTTTCTCAAGGTCCATCATGTTGCCACAAATGGCAATATTTCATATTTTCTTATGGCTGAATAGTATTCCTTTGTACATATGTACCACATCATCTTTATCCAATTATCTGTTGAAGGACACTGGTTGTTTCCATGTCTTGGTCACTATAAATAAGGCTGCAATGAACATAGGGGTATATATATTTTTGCAAATAAATGTTTTCAAGTTTTTCAGATACATACCCTCAAGGGAAATTGCTGAGTCATATGGTAACTTTATTCTTAATTTTTTGAGGAACCTCTATACTATCTTCCATAGTGGCTGTACCAGTTTACATCCCCACCAGCAATAAATGAGGGTTTGTTTTTCTCCATAACATCTCCAACATTTGTTATTACTTCTCTTGTTGGTAATAGCCATTCTAACAGGTGTGAGGTGATATTCACTGTAGTTTTGATTTGCATTTCCCTAACAGCTAGTGCAGGTCAACACTTTTTTCTTATATCTGTTGGCCATTTGTATGTTTTCTTGGGAGAAGTGTTTGCTCAGCTCCTCTGTCCAATTTTAATTAGATTGTTGGTTTGTTTAGTTTTGACTTGTATGAATTCTTTCTATGTTTTGGATATACCTCTTGTTAAAGCTGTTGGTTGCAAATATCTTCTCCCATTCTGTTGGTTGCCTTCTTGTTTTGTCAGTTTATTTTGCTGTGCAGGAGCTTTTTAGTTTAAGAGAGTCCCATTCATTTATTTTTACATTTACTTCCCTTACCTTTGGGGTCAAGTTCTGAAAGTGTTCTCTGTGACCAAGATCCATAAGTTTAGTACCTATATTTTCTTCTATGTAATTTATTGATTCAAATATATTAGCAACAGTTTTAATTTCCTAGTATGATGATTCTAACATCCCTGCCCTGCTTGGTTCTGCTACTTGTTCTATTTCTTCAAATTGTGTTTTTTTGCCTTTTAGCATGCCTTTTAATTTTTCTTGATAGCCAGGCATGTACCAGTAAAAAGAACTGCTGTAATTAGGCCGTTGGTAATGAGGTGATGAGGTGTGCAGGAAAGTGGGAGTGGGGAAGCATTCTGTAGTCCAATGATTAGGTTTCAGTGTTTTAGTGAGCTAATGCCTCTAGACTGTGAACTTCCCAAATATTTCTCAGTATTTTTCTGTTCCTTTAGGTTCGAGTTGGCTTGAGGGAGCTACTTTTCCTCTCTCATCTGGAAGGCTAGAGCTGACCGGATTTGGGAATTCCTTTTGCCCCAGTAGTTAGGCTTGTATAGTAACCCAGCTCATTCAGCTCTGGTCAACTGGTTTCACATGAAGGCTGCCCTTATTAAGAAGAACTGGTTGCTGCCATGTATTTTAAGATTTTTCCTCTTCCCCTTCATCATCCACAAAGATGAGGAGATTTTTCTGATATTTTCAGAGGGAGCCTGATCCAGCTCCTG
Source organism: Myotis nattereri (assembly GCF_964212035.1). NCBI lineage: Eukaryota > Metazoa > Chordata > Mammalia > Chiroptera > Vespertilionidae > Myotis > Myotis nattereri. The sequence continues at coordinate 32,901,359 of NC_138085.1, forward strand.
GATCTAGATCTCATGATTCATTACTGGTTCCTCCTGGAGGTTTTATTCCCTCAGAATTTTTCACATTTAACCTCCAGGAATTTGTCATTTATAATTCAGCTTTTCTCCCCTGGCACTAGTTCCCACGGCTACTTCTACAAATGAGCCTCTGGTCTGGTAAGCCTTAACTCGCTGTATTTACTTGTCTATGTCTCCAATCTAGGGGCAGTGGATTGCTCTGTGTCCTCTCTTTTCGTTCTTTTTTGAAAAATATATTTTATTGATTTTTTACAGAGAGGAGGGGGGAGAGATAGAGTCAGAAACATCGATGAGAGATAAACACCGATCAGCTGCCTCCTGCACACACCCTACTGGGGATGTGCCCGCAACCAAGGTACATGCCCTTGACCTGAATCGAACCTGGGACCCTTCAGTCCGCAGGCCGACGCTCTATCCACTGAGCCACACAGGTCAGGGCCTCTCCTTTCTTATAGCTCCTAAAAGAGTCGTTGATATTTCAGTCTGTTCAGCTCCTTATCTGTTGTGAGACGGAGCAACAACTTCTAAACACCTTATGGGTAGAACCAAAAACCAGATTTCTGTTCACTTGCTTTTTCCCCAGTTTATTTTCTCTGTTTTCCAGACTGTGTTAATTTTATATTCTGTTAAGTTTACTGATTCTATCTTCTGTCATCTCCACTTTATTATTTAACCTGTTTAGAAGGGTTTTGTATAATTTGATGTTATATAATGTCCTCCAGTACTATAATTTTTATGTGTTTCTTTTTATAAATTCTATACCTTTCCTGAGAATTTTTTTTTCTTTCAATGAAATGGGGATTTAACCATTGAATAGTTTTTAGATATTCGCTTTAAAATTCTTGTCCTGTCATTTAAACATATGGTTCAACTTAGTGCTTCTATCAGTTGTCTGTCATTTCACTGATGTTGTGATTCTTGGTTCATAGTATAAAGGGTGACATTGGGATGTATCCTGGAGTGTAAGAGGTATCCCAAGGCTGGGTAACTCTCGGTGAAGAAGGGGTGTGGTAGGATATTCCTACCAATGCCTCTGGCTGCCTCAGTATCTTCAAATTGGGGAGGAAAGTCCCAGCCCAGAGGACTTCCCAGACTGGGCCACTTGGGATGGTTAGACCATGTCACTGATCCTATGAAATCGCAATCGCCCCACTTGCTGTGATTAAATTCCTCTTTCTAGTTCTTCCTGCTTGTCCAGATTTCTCTGAGGACAGGAGTAGAATCATAGACCTAGACCCACAAGAATAAAGAAGCTCCCTGCACCAGGTCTCTCCCTGCAGCTGAGTCTCCCCTGGTGGTTATGCCAGCAATCTCAGTTCTTTGGGAGTTTGGGGGGGGAGGGGGGAGTGAGGAGGTAAGAAAGTCTTAGGCTTGGCAGAGTGCTTCCCTGTATGATCCCTTTCCGCTAGGTTCCCCATAGCTAACCCTTACCTGGTGTGTAAATCTCATCTAATGTGTTCAGAGGGATTCCCATTCAATCTGGGAAATAAATGATTGTATTTTTGCCCTCTTCTGCCGGTTGGTTGAACATCAGGAAATGCTGGGTCCAAGTAGCCATCCCCTTTTGGGTGGGCTGGATACAAGGTACCTGCTACTGCATGATTCCTCCAGCGTCCCTTACTACTACATTTCAGATTTTTCTTCAGTTGTCCCTTGTATCATTATTTTAGGGTTTGTAGTTTTATTTACTGAGGAGGATCATGGGAAAATGGGCTTATGCCATCTTGTCTGGACAGGAAGTGACCTGTGGCATTCTTCTTGCAGTGTAAACCTGAAGATGCATAAAAATTGCATTGAATCACAATCCTCAGGCAGAGTTTACCAGTCTAAATATTTAGGGAAATCCCCAAGGGATTCTGATCAGGAGAAAAACTATACAGATAAACTGCTACTTTTGACACATGTAATTTCTAAACATGGGATAATGTTTTAACCTAAATTGTTAACTATTCTTTGTATTTTAATAGATATTTGGCTTGTATGTGTAGTTTGCAATTCATGCTGCAGGTTTTAAAGATGAGAGATATGCCAATGTAATTATGCTATTCCCAGGAATTTATTAATTCTTTAGAGCTAGTTATTTTGAAATGTATCCCTATAAATTTCAAAGCAATTAAGGATTGGTTAAAAGATGTCCCTCTGAGGTTAGTTTCATTAAATAATGGCTGAGAAAAAGAAGAGACTGAACAAACTTTAGGCTTAAATTATCAAGATAGCCAGTACAAACATGAGATCCAGCCATGTTATTTATATTATGCTGTGAAGACATTTTCTCTTGCTTATGGGTTGTAAAATAAAAGATGGTCCCGAGTTTAGTAGAGATTACAAAAAATGTTCAATTTATCTCCATAGGGAATTATTATGGTCCGATCTGGTGAGTTTTTAGCTAATTTAAAGATGTGAAAACTATCATGGAAACATATCTCAAAACACTTTGTCCTTGAAGGATAACAAGTTTAGGATGTTATAGTTACTCTGAAAGAATTCAGGATTGTACTCATTATATTTGTGCTTTCATTCTGCGTGTCTCTATGTTCCATTAGGAACAAAAGGAAAATCAATGTCCTTCTTTTTTTAACAAGGGATCTTTTAATGAAAGTAGCAATGATTGCCCTCTAAGAAATTTTTTAAAGGCTTCAATCCGAATGAAGAAATAACAACCTGCTTGTTAATTTTTATTATGTTCCTCAGTGTGGTTTTCTTAATTGGAGAGACATAGAATCACAGCATAATTATTCAGAGGCCAGCACCCTGTTCCTCATTTCTGTTGATTTTCTGCTCTTTTCAAAGTTAAGTGAAAATAGCTAATACTTCTACAGCTACAACCTAATTCTTAAAAAAATGATAGATCACCTCTCTCCCCCAAGAAATATTTCAATCAATTGTAGAGCAAAATTTTGTATAAAACATAAATATTAAATAAGCACATTCTGGGAAGATAGTTTAAAGCAATTTAAAAGTAAAACAAAGAAAAGGCTAAGCAAATAAACAACTATGGTGCTTAATAAATCACTGAGAATCTAAGTATAAAACAATAACACTCTTATTTTGAGCATCTGCATATATAAAAGGCTAATATGCTAAGTGTCCGACTGTCTGATCAGTCACTATGATGCACACTGGCCATTTACAGAGAAATGGCAACCATGGACCTGGTGCTCATAAAGCAACACTCAGTTTCCCCCAAATGGGACACAGGCCCGGCTACCACCCCTGAGCAACAGCCCACCAAATCGCAGCCGACACTGCCGAGACCCCATGGCACAAAATGCAGCCCACAGCCCAGCCAAGCCCAGAAACGTTCGCTTTGAGCACCAGGTAATGACATCATGTAGCAATGCCTGGCTTCCTCTCCCTGGCCACTGGCTTCCTTGGAGTTTCTTCTGCCCAGAAATATGACTTGCTTTATAGCCAGGTGGAAACATTTTACATTTTAACCAAATGTCTGTGAAGTGTTTTCCTGTGCCTCATCTCATTTGATTTTCACAGAAGTCCTGGAGTAGGTAGATAGGAGACTTGGTGGAATCCTATTTTCTTTGCATTCACCGGAAAATGGAGATTTAGAAAGCTTAAAAACTTGACCTGACTGAAAAGAAGTAAGTGGTGGACCTTGGACATGACTTCAGGTTTTCTCACTGCTCAGAATATAGTCAAACACTGCAGCAGTTAAATATTTTACCCTTTGTTCTCCCTGTGTGATCTACAATAATAATCTGCTTCGTGTTGATATTTACTGTTGTGTTGTTGATACAACCTGAAAGAAAAGGTGGGTGCTTCACTGGTCTGGAAAATGTTTAGCTACATCAGAAAGCAGGTCTAATTAAGCAAGTTTATTCTATATCTATAAAAGGCTAAGTTGACTCACACATGCATGATGCATATAAAGCTCTCGCTGGCGCCAATTGCACATGTGTGTTTTGAACTGTCATTGTCGATAGTGAATTTGGTTGACACTTCCATTATAGAGAAAGGGCAAATAGCTATATTAGCTATATGAAAATATTTATTCTAATTAATTTCCTTTCAATGTGCACACATTTGTGCCCTGGGCCACTAGTATAAATATATTGAAACAAACTTCAAACATTGAGTATTGCTTTTTGATCTGAAAACCCAAGATACCTCTTTCTTAGGCAGGGTATCTTGAAAATAGTCCTCAATAATTAGCATAGCCATATAATATATAGTTAGCCAATCAAATTCAAATATCCTTCCAGGTGATGCTTCTCTTCATCTCAATCCTAAATAACACTACCCTGTTTGACAGTTCATTAACGTGTTCTTTCAATTTATTTTCTCTCCAACACACTTAAAAGCTACCTCAAACACACTATTGCAATAAACCTTAAATGGGAATTCATAGATCCAGACCTGGGCAATCTGAGAAAAGTTTGTATTGAAATTCACCCTCCTTATCACTTATCCTAATTTTACACATACAGTGCAACTTCTCTTCAACCCAGGTTGAAGAAGACTATAGAAACAAACAAATGAGAGAGAGAGAGAGAGAGAGAGAGAAAGAGAGAGAGAGAGAGAGAGAGAGAGAGAGAGAGAGAGAGAGAGATCCATTTAATAGTTCCTTGCTAGGATTTGCTTTTGGCTGTTGGGATTTTTAGACTGCTTAAACAGACTTTGAAGGTAGAGAAAAGCAACTATCTTATAGGACTAGTTGTAAACAACTATGTTAGAATTTTTTTCCCTCCATTTTTCAATAAATATTTATTGAGAGATTTTTAGACTCCAAGCAGTTTTTCTTGTGTTAATATATAGCATGGTAGCACCAGTACCACCACCAGCAGCAAAACACATGAAAACTAAAACCAAGTGGATCCCAATCTCCTTAGATCCTATCTTTATGAAATTTTAAATTTACTGGAGGATGAATATACTAAGTAATAATGACAAAAAAAATTGAAAAATTATCACTATAGTAGGTTTTAAAAGTATATATTCTAGCAATTTAACTGATCCTGGGAAATGAGAAAAAAATATTCTGTGATGAAAGTGACACTTGATTTTAGATTAAGTAGATAAATAGGGTTAACCAGTATAAGATTATTAAAAGTCATTTTTATATTTCTGCACACTTAAGGCTTTGTGAACTAATTTTAATGAAAGTTGTTTTCTAGGCTAAAAGCAAGCACTGGAAGAAAATCCATTACTGGTTAGAGATTCACTGTAACATATGGTGGTGAGAGGAGCTCTGCAGCATGGTTCTCTAGTGAAATGATCATAACTGGTAATATATATATATATATATATATATATATATATATATATATGAAAATTACAGAAAATCTACTAAAAACTCAGTAAGAAAAGCAGGAGTTTATGGCACCTGACCACTATTCACTCCCTCCTCTCCCTTTCCTTCTGCAGCATGGCATAAGCTCCTCTCTGGAGAGGTGTCAAGAAGATGCAGTGTCCTCTAGTTCAGCTCCCAATCACGAGCTGCAGTACCTGGGTTGTGGAGTTTCTCATACCCCCAGCTCCATGTTGCAGAAGCTAAATTCCATGTGAGTGTTTCTTCCACTTGGCTGCTTCTTGGCACAGCAAGTGGCAATAAAACAAGTCTCAAATAATGGAACCCTGAATATCCTCAATCTACCTTGCTCATTAGGCAGTGGTTTCATGTCAAGAGACACAAGCCAAGAAGACCAGAGATTACTGCTCATCCCTAGGGACCTGTTTACAAAGCAGGGGTGTCAATCTGAGAGAAACAGCCCATACCCATGAACCTATCTCTGGAGTAGAGACTCGGACATTTTGTACAGGAGAGGTAGGCCATAATCATAAAAAGTTCCACAGTTTTCCCCAAAGGAACTGACTTTATTTAGAAAAGAGTGTAGGGAAGTTTGTGCATAAAGCACCCACATAAACAAAGTAGAGTTTGATGATAAGTAATCAGATGGTTCTTTAAGCTCCATGAAACTAGCAAGGTGGACTGTAGGAGCTAGTTTATAGAGAAAAAGACAGCTAAGAAAAGCACTTCTTGTGTCAGAATAAACCTCAAATGTGAACCTTGAAAACTATACCTTTTAATTTTAATTGAATGAGACTGTGGAACAATGTATGCCCTAGGTCAGTGATGGCGAACCTATGACACACGTGTCAGAGGTGACACGCAAACTCATGTTTTTGGTTGATTTTTCTTTGTTAAGTGGCATTTAAATATATAAAATAAATATCAAAAATATAAATCTTTGTTTTACTATGGTTGGTTGCAAATATCAAAAAATTTCTATATGTGACATGGCACCAGGGTTAAGTTAGTGTTTTTCAAAATGCTGACACGCGGAGCTCAAAAGGTTCGTCATCACTGCCTAGGTCATTGTCAACAACTAAAAGGAATTACCCAACAATTAATGGAGCACTGGAGCTGCTGTGAAACCATAGAGCCAGACAGCTTCACAGAGAGATAGGGAAAGAGCCTCTCAAAAGTGTCTTGCTAAAATCACTGGTACCCTAGGGTGCAAGTGGTCATGCCCAAACATCATACTCCGAGGAGTGACATGGGAGGCTTCATGCTGTGCAAGAACTAAATGCCACTAAAGTCACCCACCAAGTCACTAAACAAATAAACAAACAGACAATAACTCATCTTGGGGATTATGGAAACAATAAGTAGAGTGCCTATAATATATTATCTTAAATGTCTTGTTTTCAACAACAAAAAAATGGAAGAATTCAAACAAACTGAAAGTATGACCTACACACAGGAATAAAAAGTACATAACTAAGCCCTAACTGTTTTTGGCTCAGTGGATAGAGCGTCGGCCTGCACACTGAAGGTTCACAGGTTCGATTCCAGTCAAGAGCATGTACCTTGGTTGCAGGCACAACCCCAGTAGAGGTTGTGCAGGAGGCAGCTGATCAATGTTTCTCTCTCATCGATGTTTTTAACTCCCTTTCCCTCTCCCTTTCTCTCTGTAAAAAAATCAATAAAATATATATATATTTTTAAAAAGTACATAACTAAAACAGTCTATGAGAGAGCACAGATGATAAAACTTTAAAGCATTTATTTTAAATATGCTCAAAGAACTAAAGAAAGCCATTATTAAGTAAATAAAGGATGAAATAATAACAATGTCTCATCAAATAATGAATATCAATATAGCAGGCAAAATTATTTTTAAAAAAAAGTCCCAATGGAAATTGTTTAGTTGAAAAGTAAAATAACTGCAATGAAAAATTAAAGGAGATCAGCAGCAGGTTTGACTGGGTAGAATAAATAATCAGTAAATTTAAAGACTGTTAGAGATTATGCAATCTAATAAAAGGGAACAAAATAAAAGAAGAATAAAAAGATCCTGAATGAAATGTAGAGTAGCATTAAATGTACAAGCAAACATGGAATAAGAGAACAAGAAGGAATAGAGAGAAAAAGCAGTATAAAAATTATCCAAGAAATAAAGAATGTCAAAATTCAAAATCCTTTTATGGTAATCACTACGCATGACAGAAAGAGAAGGGAATTTTCCCAACCTGATACAAGCATCTACAAAAATCCCACATCATCCTTAACGGTGAGACATGTGCTTTCCCTCATAAATCAAGAAATAAAAAAGGATGTGTTCCTTTGGTATTTCAACTGATCATGTATTAGAGGTGCTTCCAAGGGCAAGAAATTAAATAAGAAAAATAAATAAAAAGCATACCAATTGGTAAGAGGGTAAAACTATCTCCCTGGAAAATTCCATGTTGTTGTACATAGAAAATTCTAAGGACTCAACTTATAAACAATGATAACTAATTTATTTAGTGCAGTAAAGGTGTGGGAAACATGATCAATATACAAAAATAAAAGTTTTTATATTCACTAATTAAAGGCAATCCCAGCTAAATTTTTTTGGAAAATCTTTATAGTAGTATAAAAAGCAAAACTCTTAGGAAGAAATTTAGCAAAAGAAGTATAAAACTACAAAACATTGTTCAAATAAATTAAAGAATATCTAAATAAACAGAAGGCCCAGCCATATTCAGGGATCAGAAGACATTACTATTAAGATAGCATAATCCCCAAATAATCTATAGTTTTATGCAAATTCTATCTAAACCCCAGCTGGCCTCTTTGTAGAAATTGAAAAACTGATTCTACAGTTCATATGGAAGTGCAAGAGATCCAAAATGGCCAAAACAGGCTTGAATAAGTAGAACAAAGTTAGAGGAGTAAACTTCCTGATTTCAAAACTTAACTACAGTGCTACATTAATAAGGCTGCACGGTATTGGCCAAAGGACATAAATATAGATCAAAAGCTTGAATTGAAAGTCCAAAAATAAACCTCTTGTACAATCAATTGATTTTAAAAATTATTGAAATTATTGGGGTGATATTGGTTAATAAAAGTATATAGGTTTCAAATACACAATTCTATAATACATCATCTGATTTGTGTGTTCACCACCCAACGTCAAGTCTCCTTCCATCACTATTTATCCCCTCTTTACCATTTTCTATCTTCTTCCATGCCACTTTCCCTCTGGTAATCACCATACTGTTGTCTGTGTTTATAAATTTTATTTTTTGCTTAATTCCTTCATCATTCTTACCCAGCCTCCACCACCCCCCAACAGCTGACCTTCTGTTCTCTGTTAGTTTATTTTATTGATTAGATTCCACATTTAAGTGAAATCATATAGTATTTGTCTTTCTCTGACTGACTTATTTCACTTAGCATAATACTCATCCATGCTGTTGCATAAGGTGAGTCCTTTCTTTTCATGACAATTCAAAGATGCTAACTATTCTTAGCTATCAGGGATTGTAAATCAAAATTATAATTTTATACTACTTTACCTTAGTGGTACAACCACTAGGATGATTACAATTTAAAAAAAGAAAGAAAATCCCAGCTGGTATGGCTCAGTGGTTGAGTACCAATCCATGAACCAAGAGGTCACCAGTTGGATTCCCTGTAAGGGCACATGTCCAGGTTGTGAACTTGATCCCCAATAGGGGACATTCAGGAGGCAGCTGATCCGTGTTTTTCTCTCATCAATGTTTCTTTCTATCCTTCTCTTTCCCCTTCTCTCTAAAATCAATATATATATTGATTTATATATATACATATATATATAAATCAATATATATATTGATATATATACCTCATGCAGGACATTTTTCAAGCTGGCTCTTAGGGTAACTTTAGGAGGTTACTGGGCATTGGGACTACCACTACTGCAATATTTGTCTGTAGGTTGTGCCATGAGCAGAAAAGAAAATCTGACCCTGACACAAAGACCTTGTGTGTGCGTTTAGGACAAAACCAACAAAGATAAACATTACAACCTACCAATTAGTTGTAGAAGATGAAAAAACAGACATCACAGTAAGTGGAGAAACAAAAACTAGAGGTTGCCCTGTATTCAATTGGACTATAGAGAAGGAAGAAGCCATCAGTCCACAAAATATTTTATAAACTATTTTAACACTTTACATTTTTCTAAGAATCATGGGAATATTAGAAAAAAAAATTGTAATGGAGCAGAAACTTGATAAACATTACTTTTCTAAAAAAACAAAGATTTATTTATTTAACTACCATAATGAAGATGAGGGAGAATTATTAGGAGACTGCTCTGGTAGTAGAAAGAGGAAGAAGTAGAAAAGGGAAGAGGATGAGATGGATTCAAATTAATAAAAATAAAAACAAAGAAGGTAACGTGGCCAAAACTTGACAATGTATGGGGTATGAGGGTTATGAATAAGAAGGCTTTTCAGGATGACTCTTAGTTTCCTGCCTTGTGCCACTGGTTGGAGAATTGTAGCAGTCATTAGTAAGGGATGGCAGTAAAAGACTAAATTTTGATTTAATATTTTTTCACAGTTTATTTTATTATTATTATTGATTTCAGAGAGGAAAGGAGCGATAGAAAAATCAATGATGAGAGAGAATCATTGACCGGCTGCCTCTTGCACACCCCACACTGGTGATCGAGCCCGCAACCCAGGCATAATCCCTTGGCTAGAATCGAACCCAGGACTCTTTAATCCACAGGCCAATGGTCTACCCACTGAGCCAAACCAGCAAGGGCTGATTTAATTTTTTAATAGAACTTTTATTATTCTATACCAGTGATGGCGAACCTTTTGAGCTCGGCATGTCAGCATTTTGAAAAACCCTAACTTAACTCTGGTGCTGTGTCACTTGAAATTTTTTGATATTTGTAACCATAGCAAAACAAAGATTTATATTTTTTATATTTATTTTATATATTGAAATGCTATTTTACGAAGAAAAATCAACCAAAAAAAATGAGTTTGGGTGTCACCTCTGACACGTGTGTCATCGGTTCGCCATCACTGTTCTATACCTTTATAAGATGATTTCACACAGAAGAATGAAGTAAAAGGCTCTAAGAGCAGTCTGCAGCTAAAAGGAAAGGTCTGAATTTGTGATTTATGTTGGCAAATGCTCTTTTATTGTTTATGTAAGATCACCCTTGGTTCATTTTTTATATTAAAAATATACCTAAAATAAAAAGAAATATAAAGTAATCAACTGATAAATTATTAGGACTAAAGGAGAGTTCAGCAAGTTGTCACATAAAAGATAAACTGTTATTGAAACTGACAATAAGAGGATAAACAGAACATTAAATGTGGGTCCATTAAAATAGCAATGAGACTCATAGTGTATGTAGCAGTTCATTAAGTAAGAAAATGTAAGAACTCTATGGAGAACAAATTAAAATTGCAGTTAAGAACATTAAAAACAATCTAAAAAATGCATATGTTATTTTTAATCAATGTCCTTGCAGATGTGGTATCTTGTGAGGCCTGTTTTCTGGTTAGTAGGTGCCATCTTCTTTCTGTGTTTCATGTATTGGAAAGAGCAAGAGAGCTCTCTGGAATCAACTTTATAAGGCCACTAATGCCATTCAGGTGGGCTCTACCCTCATGACCTAATCATCCCCCAAGGCCCTGTCTCCAAATACCATTACAGTGGGACCTTGACTTACGAGTGTCCCGACTAATGAGTTTTTCGAGATACGAGCCATCTCTTGGCCGAGTTTTTGCTTTGAGTTGCGAGCTAAAATTCAGGTTATGAGCCAGCTGCAGATACCCCACTGCTAGTTGGCGCAGCGAACGTCACAATGAATGCCACAACATCAGCCCAGCATCACGTGTCTCACTTGTTCACTTTTTGATTTGACATATGAGTAATTTGAGTTACGAGCTCCATCATGGAACGAATTAAACTTGTAAGTCAAGGCCCCACTGTATATTGGGATTAGGTCTTACCAATATATAAATTTTGGAGGAACACAAGCAGTCTATTCCAAGAGTTATCCTATATAATAAAAGGGTAATATGCAAATTGACCCTAACAGCAGAACGACCAGGAACAACTAGTCACTATGATGCGCACTGACCACCAGGGGACAGATGCTCAATGCAGGAGCTGCTCCCTGGTCAGTGCGCTCCCACAGGGTGAGCTCCACTCAGCCACAAGCTGGGCTGAGGGCTGTGAGTGCAGCAGCAGTGGTGGGAGCCTCTCTTGCCTCCCAGGCAGGGGTAAGGATCTCCAACTGTGGCTCCTGGGCTGCCAGAGGTATGTCTGACTGCCAGCTTAGGCCTGATCCCCCAGGGAACAGGCCTAAGCTGGCAGGTGGACATCCCCCAATGTGTCCCGGACTGCGAAAGGGCACAGATTGGGTTGAGGGACGTGTCTCCCCTCTACCCCCTGAGTGCATGAATTTTCATGCACTGGACCTCTAATATGTTAATATGACATGTGTGCATTATCCAGAAATATATACTATTTCTGACCTCTATCAATTTGTATTTCTTTATATATTAAAGAGTGTTTTTTTAATAATAATAATACCTCACACCTAACTTTTGGCCAGAACTCATCACTGCTCTTCTTTCTTTTCTTTTCAAGTCTCAATGATGATGTCAGTGTATTATAGCCTGCTGAAAATTCATCAAAAGATAAAAACTCCAAAACTAAATTTAGAATAATGTTCTTTTTCCAGTATCTCCTGATAATACCCCTGCTGTTTGTCATGGTATTATTGGTAAGAATAGAAAATATACAAGGATTGTGAAATATTACTCAAAGGAATCTCTTCTGTTACTTACATATCTTTTGGTCTAAATGCATTCCTTAGAGTATATTGAAGGCATTGTTAGCCTTACATAGCAGATATCATAATATTTGGGAAATCCCCTATGGGCCTATAAACTAAATTGGAATATGTATTCTATTTTTCAATGTAAGATCCAAAGACTCTGGCTATTGAAATAGTAGTCCCAGAAATTACAATAATAATGATAATAGTAGAAATAAAATAAAAAGAAACAAAACAAGAAAAACATACATTGTTCCCATGGTAACAAATCCAAAGGCTTTTACAATGCCCAGATATTTTTATATAGTAATCATAATTTTATTTATAGAAAATTATATTATGCCCTTTGTTTCTTACATTGTAAAGTGGAAGAGAGTATTGAACCCTACAAATATTTGCAAACATAGTCACATTTTCGTTACTTTTTTGGTTACCATAAACTTCGATCCATAGCAAATATGGTAGTTAAACAATAATTACATTGCTGTAATGCACTATTCTACCTTTCTCATATCATTCTCTGGTGTTGTCTTATCATGGACCAGGACTAACTGGTCTGTTCTTGATGTTTCTCATTCTCTTTGTCTTAAACACCTTACCCAAACCTGTCATTTTTACCAAAATTTTCCATAATTACTCCAATCATCACTGATAACTTGATTTTCTCAAGTATTTTAATATTTATTATTTTGATAGTTGGCCATTTTATAATTTTACAGTTGTTCATAACTTTTCACATCAATATGATTTACCTTTGGTCTAGTTGAAAGCTGCACAGAATGAGGTTCATGAAATAGAGCTCTTTGATATGGCAGTATAAAAAGATGTTCCATGACATGACCACTCTCTGTCCTGTGACCTGGGCCCAGGCCAGAAGGAAGGTTGCTTTCTGAAACCCCCCTTCTGCAACCCCTATAATTATAATTGTAATTGATATTCATTCTGACATAAATCAACATCCCTCTCATGACTCCTGCTATGTGCTGGTTCCTGGAACAGGTTGTTGTCCAGACTTGGTCAGGCATGTAAGGTAAGTTCCACACTGCTAGCATTAATGTATTAGTACCTGTAATTACCGCCTCCCCCCCATCCCTTTACCCTGAATAATTCTCTGGCTCCTGCCAAGTGGTGTGGGGATTTATTTTGTCTTGCAGTCACCCAAGATGCATCCTGCATATAAATGTCTCTTAATGTATTCTATTAATTCCTAGACTGGAGTAACCAACCTCTTTCTTTGGTCTTTTCCTGCCCTCTGTTTATGAAGATAAATTTTCAGGCTCATGGCTTTCCCCTGAGTCTGAATGTACAAACCATATTATGACTTTGGTACTAAAAATGTCATTTTAGAATCAGCTAATAGGTATCACCTGGTAACTTCTTAGAAATGTGCTATCTCAGAGCCCTCACAAGACCCAATGAATCAGAATTTGCAGGAAACAAGCTTCCCAGGTTCATATGACCATTATAGTTTGAAGTATTGCCCTTAAACATATCAGCCCCATATATGCTAACTGAATGATTAGTACTTTATTAGTTGTAATATTAGTTGCCTATGAGTACCATAACAAATACCCCAATCAGGGCCGCTTAAAACAAAATAAATTTATTTTATCACAGTATAGACCACCAGAAGTTGAAAATCAAACTTGTCTGCAGGCTTGGTTCCTTCTGAAGACTCTAAGGGAAAAAATATCCCACTCTTCTCTCACAGCTTCTGGTGTTTGTGGGCAATCCTTAACATTCTAGTCCTAGTAAATGTGTCATCCCAATCTTTACCTCCATCTTCACATTGCCTTCTTCTCTACTATCACTGTGTCCCCTTCACTTCTTATAATAGCACCAGTCGTTGGATTTAGGACACACCGTAAATCCAAGATGATTTCATCTCAAGATATTAAACTGATTACAACTGTAAAGATCCTATTTCTAAATAAAGTCACATTCAGAGGTTCCAAGTGGATATGAATTTTTGGAGAAAAGGGAGGGAAACAGTATTCAGCTCACTGAAGCTGTGTGAAAGGTGGTCATGCATTACTATTATTATTTTAATTCTAAATGATGACCACTCTTTTATCCCAGGACTCAAAAACATTGTGAGAGATTATTACTGACAGAGGTAAAACTGTTAATTTTTATTGTGGCTACCGCTCCGCAATTGAACAAATCCAAAGCCTAAAATGAAACTGATGGTTCTCTCCCCCACCTTCTCTCTCTTTCTCTCTCTCTCATACACACACACATACACACACACACACACACACACACAATAGGCTTTTCTAAGTCTAAAACTTTGTGTATGGAATTCCCATAAGCCTCTCTTGAGATTTATTCTTCCCATTAAATAACTACAAAGTCAACCATCTTTTTTTTTATATATATATATGCATCTACTTATAGGCACTTTAAGAAAATGTAATGCTGTCACTTGCATTCTCTGAACTTACTGTTTTTATTTTTTATGGCTACCATAGAAGTAAATGAATATTTATTTATTTATTATTATTTTTTTAAATATATTTTATTTATTTTTTACAGAGAGGAAGGGAGAGAGATAGAGAGTTAGAAACATCGATGAGAGAGAAACATCGATCAGCTGCCTCCTGCACACCCTCCACTGGGGATGTGCCCGCAACCCAGGTACATGCCCTTGACCGGAATCGAACCTGGGACCCCTCAGTCCGCAGGCCGACGCTCTATCCATTGAGCCAAACCGGTCTCGGCAGTAAATGAATATTTATAATGATTTTTTTTTTCTATCTTAAAGTGCATTTTCTTACAGCTAATAGTGAAATGATTGGCTAATAGTATGGACTGTGAGCTGTTTACAGGTGTTTTCCCAGAATGTTGTTCAAATTATAGCATGCTTTTTCCCTCCCAGAATGTTATTTCATTGTATATACTAATAAATAGATACCCTGAGGCTTTTTAAAGTAACAGGAGCAATTGGTAAAAAGAAAGAAAGAAAAAGAAAAAGAAAGAAAAAGAAAAAGAAAGGAAGTAAGCATATGTAAATAAGTATGCCTCTCTATAAATGATGATCTTGGAATTTTTAAATGTCACTCTCCTCTATTTGCTAAAAATGTCTCACATGTAAGCCACTGACAATCTTATTGTGGAATTTGCTCAAAATACATTAGATGGTAATAATAAAGGTTATTTAAAAATTAGGAGAGATTTATTTAATATATGAGTTGTTAAATACATGTTGGGTGTGACAATGAGATCAGAAACTTGTGCAAGACCCTGAAAGTGAATGTCTTTTTAAATTTCAAACCCTAGGAGTCTGGCTTGTCTTATATAGTCCAAACCCATGTGATCTAGTTTGCTCAGGACAGTCTAGGTTTACAATTTATTTTTCTGGTTTAATGATACTACCTCTTTTTTTAATTTTTATTTCTATTTTTACTTTAAAAAATCTTCTGGTTTGGATGATAAGTTATATGGTGATCATAGTTATAGGGATATTTTTGAATCCAGATTGAAGTGAATAATTTGAAAACATTGGATTATTTATTCTTACCTAATGGAAATTACTTCTGTCCAAAATCAGAACTAATTGAAACACTTTTAAGCTTTAAGATACCATATTTGAAAACTAAATTTATCAGGGGTGAAAGATTTACTTTGGGTTACTAGAGATTTGAAAACTATTACAGAAAATATGAGCCCTAAGATGATAAATGACATGCAATCACCTATGATTTATGATAAATATTATACTGTATACATACTTTCATGCTGGAAAATTGAAAAAAATACTACTAGGTTGCACAGGAATTCACTTTTATGTGAGATTATGTAAAACAGATATTTTATATTTCTATCTTCTTTTATACATTTCAAAGGACATGTCCATGGGATAATAATTAATTATTTATTACTTAGATTTGACCTATGCTTTCACATACTCCTGACAATAATACATACTACTGACAATAAAACAAATAAGGTTATATTTATGTTAATATTTTAGAAGAGTCTACCTGATTTTTAAGTAATTTTTACATTTGACCTCTGACCCATTCAAATTGGCTACAGGATCTTTTTTTGGAGAAAGCC
This sequence comes from Myotis nattereri, assembly GCF_964212035.1. NCBI lineage: Eukaryota > Metazoa > Chordata > Mammalia > Chiroptera > Vespertilionidae > Myotis > Myotis nattereri. Next base: position 32,917,519 of record NC_138085.1, read on the forward strand.
TTTAAGTAATTTATGCATAATCAATTATATCAATAGATATTATTTGCAATGGGAGTAAACATATGCATTTCTCGAATGTCTATGCTTGAATCAATGCTTCAAACACATGGAGAGAGGAGCTTACTCTTGTACCCTTATACTACAGAGATTAAGGTAAAGAATGAGAAAACAAACTGATCTTGATAGCTCATAGCTCAACAGTTCCTTCCTTTCTTCCACAAATCATGGAAGCTTGATTAGTGTTTACATCAATCACATGGGGGTGCTCCATTGGTAGCCTTATTATGTGTTGATATAAGAAGTGAATACTAGCATTTATCTCTAGATTAGAAGAAATTAAGTAGAAATCCACCCAGTGCTCACAGCTGGTGCCCAGGGGCACAGTGGAAATCTGCGGAGGTTGATCTCTATCACATGGCAGGCCTCATGCACTGGCTTCCCATCCACTTCTGTCTTTGTGGATCCTCATACTGATGTCTAAACAGGGTGCTTGTGATATACCCCATCTCACACAGTCCTAGAGTTTAAGGGGAAGCATCTACATTAGCTGGGAAAATAACATGTTTGATGGTGTGAACTGGAGAGGAAGAATAGGCCATTATTATACAGGCTCACCTGTGCATTTTCACTGTAGCTATTTGAAGACACTGAGGTGATGCCAATGAGTGCCTTAAGTTGTTTTTCTAAGACAATAATAGGAGATTCTACATAGGGATGCACCACTCATATGTATATATGATTTATGAGGATCCAAGGTATGCTGTATTTAGCATTTAGCTTTCAAATGAAACATCTACCAAATGAATATTGCTCACTGCCAGCCAGAGTGACAGAAATAACCCAATTAATGTCTCTAACAGGAGAACATTTTTTAAAATATATTTTTATTTATTTCAAAGAGGAAGGGAGAGAGAGAGAGAGAGAGAAAGAGAGAGAGAGAGAGAGAGAGAGAGAGAGAGAGAGAGAGAGAGACCAATGATGAGAGAGAATCATTGATTGACTACCTCCTGCATGCCCCAAACTGAGGATCAAGCCTGGAACCTGGGCATGTGCCCTGACTAGGAATTGAACTTTGACCTCCTGGTTCATAGGTCGACACTCAACCACTGAGCTGCACCAGCCTGGCAACAGAGGGAATATTAAACAAGACAGAAAACTAAGGCAGCAAACAGGAAAGCAAAAGGTATAACAGGTTTAGGTTTGGGGGAGTTGAGAATTATGACTCTGGCATTCATTCACTGTCTGACTAACAACTTTGAACATGTATTCTCTCATCTGTAACAGAAGACCAACATTATCTCAAGGAAGTGCTTGATCAAATAGAATAATATCTATAAAATACTTGGTCTAGTGCCTGTTATAAAATACGCTAATATATGTTCACTGTTATTGTTCTTGCTGTTATTGTTATTGAAAAATGAAGACAGAGATTTGAGGGCCAGATGAAGACTGACAGTCTTGCAGATCCCTGTGTGTGACCAACCATCACAGGGTTGTGCCAGTTTTGAATAAGAAGAGCTGAGGGTTCCCACATTACTATGGAATACTGTTACACTGCCACTTGCTCAGCAGTAAGCCTGTTAAAATCATTCTGAAATGAATTCTGATTGTTTAGCTTATTGAGAATGAAATATATCCAGAATCAGCACCATAATTCAAAGAACTGCACTTGCACTGTTTTTGCCACCCTACAGTGAAAACGTTTTATCTTATGGGACAAGTCCTGGCTGGTGTGGCTCAGTTCAGTATTGTCCCATGCACCAAGTGGTCACCAGTTTGATTCCTGGTCAGGGTACATGCCTGGCTTGCCAGCTCCATAGCCAGTAGGGGGCGTGCTGGAGACAGCAGATGGATTTTTCTCTCTTTACCTCTCCTCTTGTCTCTAAACCAATGAAACATCTTTTTTTCTTTTTCTTTTTTAAATGGGAAAATTTACAGCAATTGTTATTAAGAAACTTTTAGTTACAAAGCATCACATCCCTGGCCATCCCAAAGGAATATAAATCAAACATTCTTGTATTTTATGCATGTGAGCTGTTTCCTGAAGAAGGCGCAGTAGGATCTACATGCACAATCCTTGGGGTTAAGTTTTAGAGGAAACTCCGGCTGCTTTACATTTCCCTCATTCTGTGAGCTTCCCTAGATTAGAGGAAGGAAGAGGCTGTTTTTATTTTTGTTTTTAAATATCAGTGGCATTCACTAGCAAAATATTTGCTGGTATGTGAATTTCAGACACTTGAGTAGCCACTCCCTTCCCCAATTGCCCCTGATGCTACATCCATTATGAAGTGAGAAACAATTCTATGAAGGCCAAAACCTTCAATCAACATTTAGATATTCCTTTATACAGTGTATTTTATGTGCAGTTATAAAATTTCTAATTTTACACTCCTCCCTCAGCCAATTTTTGAAAAGGGTGGTTTGATTGGTTTGCTCAGTTATTTATTATCATATTGTATTACTGTCAGTGAAATTGACCATGAAAGTGTGAATTAAATGCTTGATCATAAAATAAAGCATTCTTGGCATGCGGAACAATGACAAAATAACACAGAGCTGACTTATTTTAATTAAAACCACCCCTCTCATGGTTAACTGGACTGTTCTGAACGCTAATGAGACACTAGTAAGTATTTCAAAAGCCTGAGCAAAGAGCTAACGGTATCCAATTTAATTCATTCCAACCTCTGACCACCTGTGAACAAGATCCTGAGGTTTAACTATTTAACATGGTCTTTCTGGTGGCAGCACAGAGGAGATTTGGTGACCATTTTGTAAAGTTTTCTAATGAAAGTGTTTAAATATGGGACATAAGCACTCGGTGCAAATCAGTAACCAGCATTGCTAGATCCTTTTACTCCTTCCCTTCCCATGATCCCAAGTGACAGAATTCAAAGTAGAAGTAGGGAGACAGGTATTGACAAGTCAGGAAGGAAGTGGTTGCTTTTAGGTTTTAGTGGATGTTTGTGTCTGCCCTGCTCTCTACCCCAGCTGCCTTAAGTGCTGATTAATAACTTTCAATAGTAAAAGAGGACAAAAGACTGGCCCTCTAGCCTCAGGACTAACTCAATGAAGAAGACACACATACAAACACACGCACTCACACAAGAACATAAGGGCATTTGGGAAGTGATGACTATACTTAATTATAGTGTATTATAGGTGTATGCATATGTCCAAACTTACCAAGATGTACACATTCAATATGTGCAATTTTTATATGTCAATTATACTATATAATAAAGAGGTAATATGCAAATTAACCCTCATACCCTCATAAGATGGCTGCCTACAACCAGGCCGACAGGGGGGTTAGTGAGGGACAACCAAATGACTGAACAGCAGGCTGCATGGAGCAACCAGGCCGGCAGGGGGGTTATTGAGGGAACACCAAACAACTGAACAAGCTGGCTACGTGGGGCAACCAGGCCAGTGGAGGGGCAGTGAGGGGCGACTAGATTGGCAGTGCGGGCAGTTGGGGGTGAACAGGCAAGCGGGGGGCAGTTAGAAGCAACCAGGCCAGCAGAGAGGGGCAGTTGGGTGCAACCCGGCCAGAGGGCGCAGTTAGGGGTGACCAGGCTGGCAGTGGGGGCAGTTGTGGGTGACCAGGTCGTCAGAGGGGGCAGTTAGGGGCGACCATGCAGGCAGGCAGGTGAGCGATTAGGACCCAGCAGTCCAGAATTGTGAGAGGGATGTCCCAGGATTAGGCCTAAACCAGCAGTCGAACATCCCCCGAGGGGTCCCAGATTGAAGAGGGTGCAGGCTGGGCTGAGGGGACCCCCCCCCCCCATGCATGAATTTCATGCACGGGACCTCTAGTACCTAAATAAAACTGTTTTTCAGAAACCTAACAAGAAAAATAAGATAAAATCTATGGTGCAATTTGTTTACTCAAGCACCCTATTCTTATTAGCCTTGTTTTCTCTGCCCTATGCTGCTTCACTTTGAAAGGGGTTTTGGGGGTAAAATAGGAATTTTGGGGGTGAAATAGGCAGGTTTAGGAAATTTTAAAGATGAAAGGAATCTATGGAAAAAGCACAGGCCTACAGAGCTGCAAAGGGTACATTTCCATAGAATAAGGGAGCTGGAAAGAGCAGAAGGCACATTTCCATAGAATAGGGGCACTGGGAGCTGCAGAAGGGTGTACATTTACAGAATACAGGGAAGGAAGCCCCTCATTCACAGAGAGAAGAGGAAAGCCCAGAGGGAATAGCGGAACAGTGAGGGAGGAGAGGAGGAGAGCTTCATACGTTCCATGTGAGGCCTGACCTTTGAGCACAGGAGTTGCTATAGTGACCAAATCAAAGGGGAATAGTGACCACTCAGACAGGATATCAGGGTACCAAGATCTGCAGCCTTTATAAACCTTAGAAAAAAAGGGACTTTTTCCCCCTTCCCACGTGGGAGTCTGTACTTGTTCTTTAATAAATTTCCACCTTTATTATACCATCTTCCATCCCTGGTTTCATTTTTCAACTCCGATGGACAAAGAGACAGGGAACCATCCTGCCCAGGGGAACACCGCGCAGGTTCTAGTCCAAAATTCCCATATCAACCCCACATCTCTTTTCCTGAGAGCACTAACCCCTATAAACCACTTGGGAATCATTACAGTTTTAGGGTCTTCTTCCAGGAACTCTCACCTAAACCACAGCATGCCTGGTAATGTTAAGAAAGGTTAGATCATCCTAGTCACACTATACCACCTTGTTAAGTTTTTCTGCTAGAAAAAGTTTTTTTTTTTAAATTGCAGATTAATACTATAGAAAACCTTGTCTGTACATTTGCATATGTGTGCATACATACATACACATGTATATGTAAGAACATATACTTAAGTGAAAAATATCAGAATACAAAATTCATAATTGTAGAAGAATCTCAATTACTATTTCAACATATGCCCAAATACAAAAAGCTATCTTCATAAGTGAATATACTTATACCATGTCTGATATTATGGCCATTATCTGTCTTCCTTTTCCTAACTTGCTTTATCATTATATCCCCACTTGACATTTTAAAAGTACAAATATAAAATAAGTATACAGCAAAGTAAGTGAAGAAGATAAAAATTCAGAGGTCTTTTTTTATTAGGAGTGTCTTGTGACATGAAGTTCCTCTACATAAAAGGGTAATGATATATGTTGATATGTTTGCTGCTATATACAAGAGGTGCAGAATGCAGAAATAAAAAAGAGCAGAAATGTGGAAGGAATTTGGTTTCGGAGATGTGGATTGATTATTGATTAAGTAAAACTTACATTTTAGAGTAATTAAATTCTGTGTACCAGAGAAACTCCTAGAGTAGCTATCCTCTCAACTAAATGTGCATTTTGTTTTCTTGATACCAATGGATAACATAGAGAGAACCTCCCCTATAGATTGAATGTATGCATGTTATAGAATCATCATACTACCCCTATGCCATCACCTCCACCACAGATACTTTTCAAAGTCACTAACATCCAGGTTTGCAGAGCCTAACATCCAGGCCCATGCAGAATTACCTTCTCACCAAGAAAACTATTTACCTGCATACCAGCCAGCAATACTATTTTCCCAAATGTGTAGTTTGTTGCTCGAATATGAGTGATTGGCAATCTGCTTTACATTGTAACATATGTTTAATGACATATACGGACTGTTTCTATACTAAGAACAATCTAATTTATTAGCATTTCAAATTTTCACATGGACTTTATGGAACCTCCTATTATCTACAGTGATATCACTGTCACATTAAAAGTGTCTCCTATGACCATATGAAAGAGATAAGCAGTGCACATCCTGTGAAATGAACAAAAACTTTGAAGAGTAAGAAAAGCACATGTTAATAACCAAAACTACTTCTTTAATTTAACAGAAACATTTTACTTATTTATTTTAATATATATTTTTATTATTTATTACAGACATCTCCCATTTTCCCCTCCTTTACCCCCCCCCCTTCTCCCAGGGCCTACCCCTGCACCAAGGCCTACCCTCCTCAGGTCTTTATTACCCTATTGCCCATGTCCATGGGCTATGCATGTAAGTATATAATAAGTTCTTTGGTTTATTTCTTCTTGTCCCCCCAGCCCCATATCAAGGTATGTCAGACTGTTCCATGCCTCCATGCAGAAACATTTTAAATATTAAAAGAGTGAAGTATAAAGTACAATCTTTCAACATTTTGTGGAATTAATAATACAAGATCAGGATAGAGGACCTGAGGTCTCATCGTTTGTGTTATAGTAATTCTGATATTCCGATTCTCAATGTCAAATTTACTTATTTTTTATTAAATGTATTGGGGGGACATTGGTTAATAGGGTCATATGTACCTTTCAATACTTCCCACCCCTTCTCTCTGATAACCATCATAATATTGTCTGTCTGTGACTATGAGTTTCAGTATTATGTCCCACATATGAGTGAAATCATATAATTCTTAGCTTTTTATAACTGACTTATTCTGTGTAGCATAATAGTCTGCAGGTTCATCCATGTTGTCACCAATGGCAGTGTTTCCTCTTTTCTCATGGATGAGTGGCATTCCACAGTATATACGTAGCATATCTTCTTTATCCAGTCCTCTATCGCAGGACACTTTGGTTGTCTCCATGTCTTGCCCACCATGAATAATGCTGCAACGAACAAAGGGGTACACAAATATTTGCAAATAAATGTTGTTGTTCTTTTTGGTTTTTCACATGGACAACTAAAGAGGGGTTCCTGGGTCATATTATAACTCTATTTTTAGTTTTTTGAGGAACCACCGTACTGTTTTTCACAGTGGTTATACCAGTTGACAATCCCATCACAGTGAATGAGGGTCCCTTTTTCTCCACAACCTCTCCAGTACTTATTACCTGTCTTGTTGGTAATAGTCATTCTAACAGGTGGGAGGTGGTATCTCACTGTAGTTTTGATTTGCATTTCACAAATAGCTAGAGAAGTTGAACATCTTTGCATATATCTATTGGCTGTTTGTATGTCTTCTGGGGAGAGGTGTCTGTTTAGGTCCTCTGCCAATTTTTTAATTGGATTGTTTGCTGGGTGTTGAGTTGTATGAGTTTTTCATATATTTTGGATATTAATCCCTTGTCGGAACAGTTGTTTGAAAATTTTTCCCCCATTCAATTGGTTGTCTTTTTGTTTTGTTGATGCTTTCTTTTGCTGTGCAGGAGCATTTTAGTATGATATAGCCCCGTTCATTTATTTTTACCTCTATTTCCCTTACCTTTGTGTGTTTTTGGCTCCTTTGTCAAAATTATTTGCCCATATAAATGTGGGTGTATTTCTGGGCTCTCAATTCTATTGTATTGGTCTGTGTATCTGTTCTTCTGCCAATATCATGCTGTTTTGATTGTTGTAGCTCTGTAGTGTAATTTGAAGTCAGGTAGTATAATATCTCTGGCTTTTTTCTTTTATCTCAAGATTGCTTTCGTTATTTGGGTTCTTTTGCGGATCCATACAAATCTGATGATATTTTTATTACTTTAAAAAATAACATTGGACACCGGCCAAGTGGCTCAGTTGGTTAGACTGTCATCCAGTGCACCAAAGGGTTGTGGATTTGATTCCTGATCAGGAATCAAATACCTAGGCTGTGGATTCCATCCCCAGATGGGTGCATACGGAAGTCAACAAATTGATGTCTCTCTCATATAGATGTTTCTCTTTCTCCCTTCCCTTCTCTCTAAAATCAATTAAAAAAAACAACATATCCTCAGATGAGGATTAAAAAAAAACAATGACAGCCCAGGCCAGTGTGCTCCCTCTATAGAGTGTCAGCCCATGCACAGAAGGGTCACGGGTTCAATTCCTGGTCAAGAGCACACAACTGGGTTGCAGGTTAAATCCCGGCCCTGGGGCATGTTCAGCAGACAACCAATCTTCTCTCTCTCTCTCTCTCTCTCTCTCTCTCTCTCTCTCTCTCTCTCATCTCTTTCATGTCTTTATCTCTATCTCTGTCTCTATCTCTGTCTCTATCTCTATCTCTATCTCTATCTCTATCTCTATCTCTATCTCTATCTCTATCTCTATCATCTCTATCATTCTCTATCTTTCTACCTTTAAAAACCAATAGAAAAAAATATCCTTGGATGAGGATTAAAAAAAAGAAGACATTCAGATTTTGATCAGGATTGCAGTAAATCTGTATATTGCTTTGGGTAATATGGCCATTTTAACTGTGTGGATTCTTCCAATCCATAAATAAAAACTATCTATCCATTTCATGGTGCCTTTTTAAATCTTTTTAATACTTTGTAGTTTTCAGTATATAGGTCCTTCACATCCTTTGTTAACTTTATTCCTAGGAATTTTATTCTTTTGGTTGCAATTGCAGAAGAAAGTGTGTGTGTGTGTGTGTGTGTGTGTGTGTGTGTGTGTGTGTGTGTTTATTTCTACTTCTGAAATTTCATGTTAGCATATAGGAAAGCAGTGGATTTTGTATATTGACTTTTGTATCCTGCAACTTTACTGTGTTTGTTTATTGCTTCTAATGGTTTTTTAGTGGTCTTTAGAGTTCTCTATATACAGAATCATGTCATCTGCAAAAAGTAACACTTTTACTTCTTCCTTTCCAATTTGAATGCCTTTCATTTCTTTCTCTTGCCTGATTGCTACGACTTCTATAATTATGTCAAATAAGATAGTCAGAGTGGGCATTGTTGTCTTGTTCCTGATTTTAGAGGAAATGCTTTCTTTTCTTCACCATTGAGTATGTTATTGGTTGAGAGTTTGTCATATACTCCCTTTATTATATTGAAGTACTTTCCTTCTATACAAATTTCCTTGAGTGTTTTAATCATAATTGGATGTTGTATCTTACCAAATGCTTTTACTGTATCTTTTGATAAGTCCATGTTATCTTTATAATTTGCTTTGTTAATTGTGTGTATTACATTGGCGGATTTGCATATGTAGAACCACCCTTGTGCCCTTGGAATGAATACCAACTGATTGTGATGTACTTTTTTCAATGCATTGTTGTATTTGCTTTACTAGTATTTTGTTTAGGATTTTTTGCATTAGTATTCATGAGAGATATTGATCTGTAGTTTTCTTTTTTAGTGCTATCCTTGCCAGATTTGGGTATTAAGGTTATGTTGGCTTCATCAAATGTGTTAGAAAGTATTTTCTGTTCTTCAATTTTTTGGAAGAGTTTGAGAGGAGCGTTATTAAATCTTCTTGGAGTGTTTGGTAGAATTCACTAGTGAAGCCATCTGGTCCTGGACATTTATTTTTGGGAGGGTTTTGATAGCTGTTTTAATTTTCTCACTGCTTCTTAGTCTATTTAGATTTTCCATTTCTTCAAAATTAAGTCTAGGAAGGTTATATATTTCAAGAAACAAATCTATTTTGTCAAGGTTATTGAATTTGGTGGCATACAGTCCTTCATAGTATTCTAGTTCTAGTTTATCTGTGATGTCTGTAGTAACTTCTCTTTCATTTGTGATTTTGTTTATATGAGTAATTTCTCTTTTGTCCTTAGTCGAGCTAGTGACTGTCAATTTTATTAATCTTTAAAAAGAACACACTCTTTGTTGAATTACTGCTCACTCCTGCATGCGTGACCACCAAGTCTCTTTACTCCTCCCAGCTGAAGGGAGTATGAGCCATAACAGAATCCACCCCACTCTGGCAGAGCCCTGCCATGAGCTTCTAGCCACTGGACTGTGTCCCTAGCTGGTATCAGCCCCTCACCATTTTTTGCCACCCCTTTTGCTCTACTTGCCCACCTTTGGATGTTTCAATGTGAAGATCATCCAGGCATATTTGTATATTGAGCAGGGAATCCTTTGTTGAGTTATAGCTGCTCAAATTGTTGAAACTTCAAGAGGAGAGACGAAAAAGATCTCTCACATAGTCATTCTTCCAATGTCAATCATATATATATATATATATATAACATTTTATTTTATTTTTTTTAATTTATTGCTTAAAGTATTACAAAGGGTATTACATATGTGTCCATTTTATCCCCCCGCCCTAGACAGTCCCCTAGCCTCCCCTATCCCCCAATGTCTTATGTCCACTGGTTATGCTTATATGCATGCATACAAGTCCTTTAGTTGATCTCTTACATTTTATTGATTTTTTACAGAGAGGAAGGGAGAGAGATAGAGAGTTAGAAACATCGATGAGCGAGAAACATCGATCAGCTGCCTCCTGCACATCTCCCACTGGGGATGTGCCCGCAACCCAGGTACATGCCCTTGACCGGAATCGAACCTGGGACCTTTCAGTCCGCAGGCCAACGCTCTATCTACTGAGCCAAACCGGTTTCGGCCCCCAATATATTTTTAATGATAAATTTTGATAGCTTCTACTCTCCCTGGAACAACTGCTAAAAATAGTTCATAAAAGCCCTAGATGGTTTGGCTCAGTGGATAGAGATCAGCCCACAGACTGAAAGGTCCTGGATTTAGTTCCAGCCAAGGGCACATAACTCGGTTGCAGGTTCAATCCCTGGCCCCAACGGCCCCTGGTTGAGGCACATGTGGGAGACAACCAATCCATGTGTCTCACATCCATATTTCTCTCTCTGTGTCTCTACCTCTCTTCTCCTCTTTCTCTAAAAATCAATGGAAAAATATCCTCTGGTGAGGATTAGCAATAAAAATAGTTCATAAACTTCCCATCCCACACACACACACACATACACATTGATGTCTGTGAATCTCCCCTAAGATACAACTCATGAGTTCCCACTAGAACCCATGAGCAGCAGTCACCAAAGAACACTGACCAACTCAGGCTTTTGCCACCCAGAATTCCACTTAGTTGAGACTCAGTATTGTCACGGATGGCCATATGGCCATGAGAATTTCTTTCTTAGAAACACCATAGAATCACTGCATTCTGTGCAGATTCAGGGAGAATGGCCTCCAGGCATAGTGTATGTCATCTGATCCCAGAATCTGCAGTCATAATGACTCCTTTTAGTTGTAAGTCACTCATAAAAACTCTGTGTCTCTGTAAGTCCTCTGGGCAAAAAGATTGATCCTTACTTCAAAGGCCCGAGGCAAGAATAAACACCGCAACTCCATTCATTGGAAAATCTCAGAAATAACTGAGAGAAAGAGGGATAACATTTTTATAGGAAACCTGGCTTATATAAATTTAACCAAACAATTGGATTATTATAGTTACTCCACTTATTTAAATTGTGCCCCAGGGCAAGTAACACCATTTTTCATCTTCATTTTTCTCCTTTGTAGGCTCACAGTAGCTTAACCTGCCATTCATTACATGACTGTCTTTCAAATTGTCCCCAGCAAAATTATAATACTGGTAGGATTGGCTTTGACATTCTAACTCAGATCCATATTTGCTACTGCCATTCACCATTCCTATATCTACTTTCTATAGAAACTCAACTCATTTGTTGCTAAATACATAAATAATTAAAATTTATGAATAATTAATTTAATATTTTAATGGTGTCCTATACTTGCATTTTGCTGGCTTGGGAATAGAAAAACCAGTTATATTGCCTCTTTCTCAAGGAGCATGTGGTTGACTGCAGAAAGTAAAAAAAGAGAACTATGTAACCTCACAATCATTACTATGTTTATTATGCTCAGAGGAGATTATGGATGCAAAGTGGCATCACAATGTAGAAAATCTTTCAATCAGTAGGATGATTTGAAATGTCTTTGTGAAGATTGGGTAATTTTTTTAATATATATTTGATTGATTTTTTATAGAGAGGAAGGGAGAAGGATAGAGATTTAGAAACATTGATGAGAGAGAAACATCAATCAGCTGCCTCCTGCATACCCCCTACTGGGGATGTGCCCACAACCAAGGTACATGCCCTTGACTGGAATCAAACCTGGGACCCACAGGCTGTTGCTATATCCACTGAGCCAAACCGGTTAGGGCAAGATTGGGTAGTTTTTAAGAAAAAAAAAATGTGAAAGTTGATTCCAGGTGCAGACAATACCTATGTTACAAAGCACATATGTGTAAAATATAAAGAAGATAGATATGGCTGTCCATGTATTGGCAGGCAAGAAGTGGGGTGGGGCAAGTGAGTAGCTGGCAGAATTTTAGGCAAGAGAAGTTAAGTTAAATATTTTCTTACTAGCCAAAGAGGTTTGCTTTTATTTTTTAACCTGAGAACCACAGAAAACTAAGAGTATCAACATGATCAAATTTGACAAGATAGAACTCATTTTAAAATCTAACGCAAGAACAGGTAAAGTATAGCATTTCCTGGCAACATATGCATGTAATCAAAATAGGCAATGTCCTTGGTGAATAATCAAAGACATAATCTTTTGAACAGATTTTCATATTAAACCCATAAGATTTAACTTATTAATCATTGCACAATGTTTTTAATTATGAAAGGAGAGGGTGACTTGTATTCCAAGAAAACTTTAATATACCTAAGCAACTCTTCAACTACTTCATAGTGTTTCTAACCTTGAGATCCATTGCCAGGGGATTAAGTTGCCTTGAGGCTCCTAAAATAAGGAAGAGATGTGCCAAAAGCCATTCTCAGGAAAGAAGGGTGTTGTCAAGTTGCTGTCTAAGTTGATACACTGTAGAATGAACACTCAGAATTATATTAAAACTCCAGAGAATAAACTTTACTCTCATCCTATGGCCAGCTTAGAAAGTTTTTGGTCTAAAGGCCAACCTATTGCAAATCTGTGAACCTGTGTGTGTGTGTGTGTGTGTGTGTGTGTGTGTGTGTGTGTGAGAGAGAGAGAGAGAGAGAGAGAGAGAGAGAGAGAGAGAGAAAGAGAAGTTACTCAGATCAGAATCTTTCAGTCACTTCTCAGTCCAGCAGTCCAGTCTGCTCTGAAAATCTAGGATAAGATGCCCTCCATACACTGACTCTATCTTATATTTGCATTTCCTCCTCCCACTATTATTTAATAACTCCAATGTTTGGACCTTCCTAAAGGAATGAGTCAGAAGGCAGAAAACAGTATCAATGAATGTAAAAACTATAAAATTCTGGAAGAATATAAAATTGCTTAGGCTTGCTCTTTTTACCATTGTTTGGCCATTTTTGCACAGTGAGTACCCTTCAAATTCTTTAAGCAAACCAGACCTGTGTGGTTGTCTTTAAAACAAACTAAGGTCCAGAACCTGAGTGCATATTATAATTATCTGGAGATACTTAAAAAAAATATTTGTACATGAGTCCCACCCCAGACTCATTCATTATTCTGGGGGACAGACTGAGCAACAGTATTATTTATCATCTCTGTGGGTGAGTTTATTATACAGTGAAAGTTGAAAACTACTAAAGCAGAGCAAGAAAAAAGTGGGTAGCTGTGAGCTTTGTGCCCTGTTGTGAAGTTAGTCTTGAGTGAATCCAAAGACAAGTAACACATGAGAGGAAAACGTACCAACTAATTACATTAGCACAAATAATGCATTCAAATCTATCTGTATAATACTTGATATGATCCAGGAATAAATCTTCGCTTGGAGTAGAGTTCTAAATAAGACACTCTATTCTTGAGGAGCGTACAATGAATGCCATGGTTACCAACAATCTGGCAATCTTGGGGATAGGAGTAATTGTTGTACTTCATTTTATGTAAATGAGTCTTCAATTAAAATTATCAATTATCTAGCAATCAATCTAATGAAAGTTGTGAAAGATATTTATACAGAAACATGTCAAGCTTTACCCAAGTGTGAGTTTCATCTCTAGTATGGCATATAAAGTTGCCAGCAAACTGATTCTCCCATACATATAAATTTAAAATCAATATAAAACTTAAAATTGTATAAAAGATCTCAAGAATATGGGTGGCATATTTGGAGGAGGTGGAGTCTTGCCGGAAGGGTCTAGTACAGTGCAAGTCCTTGTCCTCATAGCCTTGGTCTGGGGAAAGGCTAGAGTTGAGTATGGTGTGGAACAGCTTAAACCGAATGGATACATGCTACCTTTCTAGCATAGGGAAACCACACATGTTGAAAAGTGAGGGGACTCGCTGAAAAAAAAAGGTAACCAGATTCTGTGAAAACTTCTACCTAAGCCTTGCTCATCCCTGTGTGGAATATTGTGCAAACAGCACAACCAGACGTCAGAAAGGACTGAACTAACATCTAAGTTGCCACTCACCTCAGATAAGACAGAACTTGCAGTTCCAGGCTAACTGCCTTAATCTTCTGCTAAAACAAACCAAAGATATTTTTTAGAGGAATGTAAGTGGATCCAGAAACCAAGCAACATACCGTTCACAGGGTCTAGAATACAATACAGATATACTTAACCTTAAAAAAAAAATAGGAACATATTACCCATTCTAGCAAAGAAAATAAAATGGGTCTACCCCAAGATGATCCAGATGTTGGAATTATGAGATCTAAATTATAAAGCAAAAGGTAAAAATAAACCCAAAAACATGAATTCCAAAAAGGAAAATCTCAGCAGAAGAATAAATAAATATATGTAGCACTATACATATCTATAAAAATGGAAATAATGGCATAAAAATAGTCAGAATGCTTTCATAGCCAAATAAACATAACAGTGAAAAACAACAGTGAATATTATGTTTCTGCATGCTTAGGGATTTCAGAGTTGCACCAATTGACAAGATTAGGAACTTTAGGGATGATTCAAATGCTGAAAGACTGTCCAGGAGTCATCGATTTTCATTTCAAAGGGAGATGAGACAAGGAGCCATGGATACAGTTCAGGTGTTGTAAATCTGAGTAGTTTATTTTATTCCCTAACTTTCAGATATTTATTTATATTTCAAATGGTAAGAAACCAAGCTTCTCTGCTTTTATCCCCTAAGGAGATTAAATTTCTCTCTCTTAGAGAGTAAAGAGGGGAGAGAATATATCTAAGTCCCTAAATTCACATTACAATGGTATGACCTCAATACAAGGATGCTGCCAATTTATTTATTATTACATATCCTCAGAGAGGGAGAATTGGACAAGGGGAAGCAGTGTGGTAAGTGTTATAAGCAACTGTATAACTAGACAGAACTAGAGAGAAATGCTAGAATTAATATTTAACTTCTCTCCGCCACAGAAAACTGTCTACTTTCTAGATTGGACAAATAATTATAGATATTAAAAGCTTATTAAAAACTTGAAGAAAGATAAATACAAATGATCCAACCTGAATATCAAAGAAAAATATATTATCCTATATAATAATAGACAAACATGTTAATTAACCGTAGCTCCGACACTCTTCCTATTGGCTAATCAGGGTGATATGCAAATTAACTGCCAACCAAGATGGCGGCCGGCAGCCAGGCAGCTGAAGCGAACAGGAGGCTTGCTTGCTCCAGTGATGGAGGAAACCAAGGTTCCCCGCCTGCTGCTGCCGGCCTCTGAGCTTGCATTCTAAGAAACAATGTTGCAATTATAGAAGTTAAACAAAACCCAGAAACCTGATTTCAGCCAGCCGGGCTTCAGCCAGCAGGATTGCAGCAGTGTTTCAATTATAGAATCCAAACAAACCCAGATCCCTGCTTTCAGCAGCCAAGGTCTCAGAGCTGCAGCCGGGCCTCAGAGCTAAAGCCGACTCTCAGCTCCAGTGACAGCTATAGAAGGTAAATAAATCCCAGAATTAAAAGAAAAAAAAGAAAAAAAGGAGAAGTTGGGAGCTTTAGTCACCCGCCAGCCTGAAAACGGCCCTCAGCCCCTCACCCAGACTGGCCAGGCACCCCAGTGGGGACCCCCACCCTGAAGCAACAAGATGGCGGATAATTTGCATAATGAAGGTGGGTGGCAGCGGGCAAGGCTGTCCATTGTCCAGGGACCCAGATCCATGACCTGGCGGGCAGGGGCAGCGCTTGAGGCTGTCCGCAGTCTGGGACCCGGATCCGTGACCCTGGCGGGCAGGGGGCAGTGCTTGAGGCTGTCCGTGGTCCCAGGACCTGGATCCATGACCCTTCCCGGTGGAGCAGCAGCTCGCACAGGGGCGGATTGGCCGGGATTGGGCAGGGCAGGACGCCTGGCTTCTGCCCAGCCCCAGTCACTCTGGGCAGGTGAGCAGCGCAGAGAGCCTCTGGACAGGGGAGGCAGGCCGGCGGAGGGTGGCCCGTACTCCCCACATGGTGGTTGTGACAGCTGTGAGCGTGCCAAGCGAAGCCTTCAGGCTGAACTGAAGTAGCACCTGCAGGCCATCAAGCACCCAGGAGTGGCTGCACAAGATCCCCCTCCTGGCCCAGAAGGTGCAGGATTGCAGGGACAGCCACCATGGTGGGCCAGACTGATGTCCTCCTGGCTCCACCACGGGGGTTTGTGGATCTGCAAAGCCAGAGGCCTTTGGTGTGCACATTCCCCCCCTGGCGTGCGAACATAGGGCAGCACACTGTCACCCTCCTGCGCCTGCAACAGTTGCAAACCAAGGCGTGCACAAGTTCCCCCCGCCTCTCCACCACACTTCCATCAATCCAGCCTGCCTAACACCCCCACAGGATGTGCACACATCCCCTCTGATGCGCTCACGTCCTTCGGAGAGTGTCTGGGTGTTCTGGGTGCTGAGGGTGGGTGCCTGTGAGATGACAGTGAGAGGGTGGAGTGGTGATGCCCTGTTCCCACGGAGGCCAGTGCAGCTACGAGATCACCTCTAGGGGGTTAATGCAGGTGCTGAGGTGGGAGCAGATGCAGACAGACCCACCTGGTGAGTGCGGGAAGCCCTCACTGAGGTGCCTTCAGTCAGCATTCAAGATCAAGAACCCAGAGGCGGAGAGGAATTCCGTCCTCTCAGTGAAACAGTGGGATAGTCGGGGCAACTGTAGAGGAGGAATGTGCACTTTGGGTGCCAGCACCCATGAGCGAAGGCTGCCCTGACTGAGCCTCACTTGCTTGGGGCCTAGCGCACTCCTGCCAGGCAGCGGGTGACAGGACGTGCTTTTCCAAATTGATGAGAGAAAACGTTAATTCTCCTGCTGCCCAAGAAGGTGGAAAATGAAGTGGGGAGACATGTGGGGAGTGAGCGAGGTTCCCTGTCTGGAGGTTCCAAATCTGCTGTTGGTTTCTTTCACCACTGACTAGAGATATAAAGGGTGTCCCCCCAAAATGTATACACACTTTGAATACCTACTAATTCCAATGATTTTAAGCATAAGAAAGAAACAAAAATGGAGCTGTTATCTGTTAAAAGTGTGGGCACAAACAGGTAGTTGGACATTCCCTGAGGGGTCTCAGATTGGAGAGGGTGAAGGCCAGACTGAGGGGCCCCTTACCCCACCTACCCCAGTGCATGAATTTTGTGCACCAGGCTACTAGTTAAATATAAAAGAGAGCATCAGGAAAATGTGGTAAAATTTAAAGAAATTTCAGAAGTTGGGGGAGAGAGAAAGATGGACAGGGAGACAGAGATAGACACCGAAAACAAAAGAGTGAAAAATATTTTAAAAATAATGACCAATATTTTAAAAATTTCACAGAAGATGTACATTTATAAGTTAATGCATATCAACAAACCCCAAGAGGATAAGTATGAAGAAATGCATAACCCAAGGACACAGACAGTGGGTGGTGAAGGCTTGGGAAGGGAGGGAGGGATGGGAGAGGGCAATGGGGGAAAAAAAGGGACATATGTAATACTTTCAACAATAAAGATTTATTTTTTTAAAAAAGAAAGAAAGCCATGCTGCGGCAATTGAAAGCCAAACTACTTAAAAGCAAACACAGAATACTTGGAATGTAGTCAAAGAAAACACATCAAAAATAGGGATTATCACACTAGAAACAATTGAGGCCAGAAGATAATGAGACATCTTTCAAGTTATGAAAAAAAGAAAAATCATCAAACCAGAATTCTACATTTGGTAAAAACATGTTTCAAGAATAAAAGCAAAGTAACAATTTTAGATGAAAGAAAACTAAAGGATTTTATTGCCTGTCACTACAAGAAATGCTAAAGGAATTTCTTTAGGTTCAAGAAAATTGACACTACCAAGAAACTGTGTCTTTAATAGGAATGTAGGATATTGAAAATGGCATATACATCAGTTCATATGAAATTCTTTATTTTCCATGAATTTCTTTTAAATATGCATGATTATCAATAAGAAAACATAACATTATCTTGATATATTTACTACATGCAGATGCCATGTATATGACAATTATAGTATAAAGGATGGCAGATGGGATGGTAAATAGATCCATATGGTTTCAAATTTGCTGTAAATTGGTACAATATTAACATTAAACACACTTTAAAAAGTTAAAGTTTTAATACTCAGAGTAAGGAATAAAAAACAAAGTAAGACAATTTAGGTAAAACAGGCAATAAATGCATTGAAATGGAATTGGAAAATATGCAAATAATCAAAAAGTGTATGAAAAAGAGAAAATATATACAAAGAAAAGAAGGGAAAATGAAACAAATTATAAAGTTATTTACTGAATTCTAACCATATCAATAATTACATTAATGATCTAAATACTGCAATTAAAAGGTAAATATGATCAGAAAGAAAGCAAAGCAAAACCAAATGGGATATTGTCTACAGGAAGTGCACTTTATCTAAAAGACACAGACACAGATGGGCTGAAGTAAATTGATAGAAAATATATTTCATGAAAACAATTAATATAAAACCCAAGTATGAATATATTAATATCAATTAAGAAATACTTCAAAACAAAGACCATTACGAAAAATAAATAGGGATATTTTATAGAGTGATAATATGCTCTATTCATTGGGAAATATAAAAGTTATAAATATGTATTTTTCTTAAACCATAACCACAACACATGAAGAAAAAGTAGACAGAATAAAAGAAAAAACAGAGAATTACAAATGAATAAGACATTTTTAACACACTACCAAAGATAAAATTAGTCATAAAGCAATGGATAGAACTAGACCAACACGAGGAAACACTTTGATCTAATTAACATTTGGAAAGCACTACGCCAGAAACTGGGAGTCAACTTTCAATTCTCTTTTCTTTTTTTAAGTTTTAATTTCTAGGAATTATTCATCAAGGCAGATTTTAGGTTTAGCCAAAATCCTATCTAATAAGGAGGTGAAATGCAAATTGACCATCACTGCAACATACAAAGATGCCCCCCCCCCCAATGTGGACATAAGATGGCCACCACAAGATGGCCAGCAGGGGAGGGCAATTGGGAGGGACCAGGCCTGCAGGGGAGGGCAGTTAGGAGCAATCGGGCCGGCAGGGGAGCAGTTAGATATCGATCAGGCTGGCAGGGGAGTGGTTAGGGGCAATCAGGCAGGCAGGCAGGCAAGTGGTTGGGAGCCAGTAGTCCTAGATTGTGGGATCAGGACTAAAAGGCAGCTGGACATCTCTCAAAGGGTCCCAGATTGCAGAGGGTGCAGGCTAGGCTGAGGGATACACCGCCGCCCCCATGCACGAATTTCGTGCACTGGGCCTCTAGTAAATAAATAAAAAAACAAATACATAAAAGTCTCATTAAATTTAAAACTATTAAAATCTTAACGAGTATGTTCCCAAAAATAAATTTAAAATTAATGTCAATAACACAGGAAACACATAAAAAAATTGGAAATTAAACAACACACTTCTAAAGAATCCATAGATCAACAAAGAAATACAAAGAAAAACATGAAAAAAATATTTTAACTAAATGGAACTAAAATTAAACCTTTCAAAATCTGTGGGGTATAGTTAAAATGGAAGTTAGAGGAAAATTTAGAGATGAATGCTTGCTAGAAAGGAACATGGATTTAATTTTAATGAGCTGAAATTAAATAATTTCAATTAAGCTGAAAAAGATGTATGGTTAAAAGAAGTAAGTAAAAGAAAGAAAATAATAAAGAGCAGTAATTAAGGAATTCAAAACAAGCAAGATATAAAGAAAAGAAATCCAAAAGTTGGTTTTTAATTAATCAACAGAATAAGCTCCTACCTAAGATGGCAAAGGAAAGTGAACACAGAAATCATTAATTTCAAGATGAGATTGCTATTCGTTTTATATTCCTAAAATACCAATGTTCCACACTAGCTTCTCTTCTGAGAAATGTACGTCTCTCTATCAGGATGAATATTTTAAGATGAAAACTAATCATATCTCTAGGGTCTCTAGTACCCTTTAATTCTCTTTTCCTCATTTTCAGGTGGAATAAAATGCCAAATGTTACATAAAACCTATCAACTTGTGTATTGTATTATGGTTTTGTTTTTTTTTTAGCCTCAAGCAGTCTTGCCAAATCAAAGCATGGTCTCCTTTAAGTGACTCTTGAACCCAATTGTCAAACATGAGATACATTTTCCTGTGAGAAAGAAGGCTGGGAATATGGCTTCTGACCAAACAAAGGAAATCAGATGAGGTTCCTCTACACAAAGGGCCCACTCCATGTGCAGAGAGTCACACCCTGGTTTTTCAGGAGACATATGTGTAGCTTTTGTAGTTTTGCCTCTTTCTAAGTCAGAATTTCTAGAGAATAGGGATGGATAATTGAATATTTAGAAAAGCATTTCAAATGATTCTGCTATTTAAGGCTCAAAAATAAGATTAAGAGAATCATGAAAAACTGTATAGAAAGAAATATTAAAGAGCTGATAATTATTTTTTAAAAACAAAATTGCAATAGCACCTCCCTGTTCATTAATAAACAGGGATCTAAGCTATGCACAAAATGTTATCGATGCAGTTTGTTCTCACATGTATTGAATATAAATATTTCAGAGAAACATAACTATCTATATATAAAAAAGGCTAATATGCAAATTGTCCCATCAGGAGTTCAACCGAGAGTTCGATTGCTCACTATGACGTGTGCTAACCACCAGGGGGAGGTGTGGAATGAAGGAAGGCCCGCCTGGCAGCCGGCAGCTGGGGAAGGAGGGCCCCGGCCAGCAGCTGGAAGGAAGGCCCTGGCCGGCCCTGATTGCCAGCCAGGCCTAGGGACCCTTCCCATGCATGAATTTTGTGCACCAGGCCTCTAGTTAAAATAATAAAAGTTATAAGAAATTAATTTCTTATTTGATAAATTTTAAAAAGTCATGTCTGCATACCTCACATATGTTTATTATGAATGAAGAAGATTCAGTCAGTAGGCACTAGCAATTTCTGTCTCCAGAATGAGGGAAAGGATGATGCGAAGAGGATTGCAACATATTTACTGTCAATTAAATAATGATGCTTTTTTCCAAACAACTCTTGAAACTCTAGAATGATAGAAAGAGGAAATACAAAATTTTGAGCTAAACAAATACAGTAAAGAATTCCTAGGCTCTTCTCAGATTCAGTACATGAAGTTCTGGAAAACTAGGAGGCTAAAGACAGAAGAAAGTATTATTTAAGGTCTTCAGATGGAAATGAGAAGCTTGAATAAATTTTCAGGAGAACTCACAAGACATATATATATCCAATTTCTGCATGATTGTTAAATTACATAGTATTTACCATTACTTGACCTTCATAATACAAAAGTATGGAAAGTCAACTTTGTCAGGTATTTGTCTGATCACTTTGTCAAATATCTATCCAGTAATGGAAATCAAAACAAAATATGAAATGGATTACCTAATGGAGGAGAAAGGCTTTCTAAGACATGAGCAGATGGTGAAATTACATATAAACAGTGAGCCTATTATAATAAGCCTATTATTATTATTTATTCTGGTTACAACACTCACTACCAATATCTGAAGAGGGGATTCAGGGTTGTATCTATAGGCAAGTATGCTTGTTTCTGAAGCCATTTCATGTTTTGCCTTCTATGAATCTGAGTTGTCAAAAGAGAATTAGTGACTTCTATAAGGCTTCTCTTACAAATATCACATCAGATTCATAATAAATTTTCTGCCCAAATAGATATGTGTTCTTGAAGAACATGATCTAAAGATTTGTATCCCTCAGAACAATTGACATATTGCATGTACAGTAAATTCTCAGATATGATAAATCAAATTGATTTTGCATTTGAGCTTTTATTATAATACTAGAGGCCCAGTGCACGAATACTGGCTTGTGGGATCGGGCCAAAACCGGCTCTGCGACATCCTCCAAGGGATCCCGGATTGCAAGAGGGCACAGGCCAGGCCAAGGGACCACACTGATGCATGATTGGGTCAGGGGAGGGACGTGGGAGGTTTGCCAGCCGGGGAGGAACTGCAGGAATGCTCTAGGGCGTGTCTGGCCTGTCTCACTTAGTCCCGACGGCCGGACCCCAGCAGCAAGCTAACCTACCAGTTGGAGTGTCTGCCCCTTGGTGGTCAAGTGCACAGCATAGCAACTGGTTGACAGGGCGACTGTCTGCCCTCTGGTGGTCAGTGAACATCATAGTGAGTTGTTGAGTGGCCTTAGCATATCATTAGCATATTATACTTTGATTGGTTGAATGGACAACTGGATGACCAGACACTTCGCATATTAGGCTTTTATTATATAGGACTAGGGGCCCAGTGCACGAATTCGTGCACCTTGAAAGAAACTGGGCTGCAAGACTGCAGTGGGTAGAGGAGCAGTTCTCGGACCATCCTCTGCGCCACCACCCAGCCCCTCCCGCTGTGGCCACTGGTCCCATCTACTGGCAGTTCTACTCCTGCTGCCACCACTCCCATACACTGACAGTGCCAGCCCCGCTCACACCCGTTGATGGCATGGAGCAATTGGGGCTGGTGCCAGCAGCAGGTGCTAGCAGCGGCTCCAGCGCCAGCTGTCGGTGTGAACAGGCCTGCACCGGCAGCTGGTGTGAGTGGGGCAATAGCTGGCAGAGGGTTCAAGTGATGGCTGCTGGCCCTCATTTTCTCAGGAGCACGGGGAGGTGGAGAAGCCCTGAGGGGTGATCAGGGCCAGCAGCTGCTGCTCGCACCCCCTGATGGCGCCAAGTGATCAGAGCTGGTGCCTGGTGCCGGCAGCAGGTGTGAGTGCCGGGTAGGACAGTGGCACATGGGACCAAACAATTTTTAGTAACCACCAGAGGCTCACCCCATGACAGCAACTGGCACCCCGCCTTGGTGTGGCACCCCTGATCACGTGCTCCACCATCCTGCCACAGCCAATGTCTGCCATGTTCCGCGCATGCCCCCTGGTGGTCAGCGCACACCATAGCAACCAATTGTTTGGTTGTCCCACCATTCAGTTTGCATATTAGGGTTTATATGTATAGATTAGCTAAAAAAACCTTCTGTGAAGTGGGAATTTGAGGAATGTTCTGACTTCAGTGGAATTATATCAGCTCCGGCAGGGGCTGATGGAAAGGTTGCTCATGTTTAAAAAGCTACACATTCTCCAATCCCAGTAAATATTTTGTATGTACATAAGAAATTATCAACTTAAAATCTAATTTTGTGGCTTAAAGATATTACTGTTTATAGTAAACATTCAATGACATATTTCCGCTTCCCTTGATTTTCAGGAGCTTGAAATAGGTGGTTTCTATTTGCTGCCAAGTGGATGTCAATGCAATAGCAAAGCCATAAAATATGGCAGAAAATTATGCAACTATAATAGCACTTATTGACAGTTTGAAAAACAGTTTGTCTTCCAGTTTCTGGTGGATGTTGACTATTTTTGACCATTTATCATCTATGCCCATTTTAGCTTAACCATAATAGTTTGCTTTCCCTTAGGGCATTCACATTTCCATCATTATGACCATGTGAGCCATGTGTAACCCACTCTCTAGGAAGGATGGTGTTTAGCTTCAGGAAATAGAAACCTGATTATTCCAGCACATGTGACCTATGGATGAATGTAGTTGTTTTGAAAAGAGAAACCCTGCTATTATTCAAAAAGGACAATTGGGAGAGAGGAAGCTTATAAACATGTAACACCTAGAAATTACTGGCAGACATCTCTCCAGGCAATCCAGCCAGCCTTCTGGTAAGACAAGTACCATGAAAATCAGAGAAGAACATAGGAAAAGAAGGGGGAGTGGGAAGGAGTGGGACAAAAATGACAAAGGGATGGGATAGAGGAAAAAAAATGTTGACATTAAAAAAATAAATTCAGGTATTTATTAATTTATTTTATTTATTTAATTTTTATTACTGAAAGTATTACAGATGTGCCCCCATTGACTCCTTCTCCTATCCTATGTCTTCACCATCCTATTGTCTGTGTCCATGTGTTATGCATATATGTGTACAAGTTCTTTGGTTGATCTCTTCCCGCCCACCCCCGCCTTCCCTCAGATTTGACAGTCTGTTCCATGCTTCTGTCTCTGGATCTATTTTGTTCAACAGTTTTTAGCCTTGCACCAACTCTGCATCAAATCTAAGTTAAGTGATTCCTACTACTTGACTTTTCAGTTACAAAAGCCAATATTATTGTCTGAGCCAGTTTGAGAAAATCTTCTATTATTTACATCCAAAAGACCCTTCACTTATATACTGAAACTCTACTAATGGTGTCTTCTGTTTTGTCTTTGTTAAGCTTTGTTTTTGTAGTTGCAGTAAGAAGTAGTCCACAGACAGCAAAAGTTCCAAAACCATTAGCGTGCACTGTAGTCTATACTCACCTGAGCCAGCACCAAATAAGACTTCAGTTCTCTCATGCCCAGAATTATAGCCTGAAAGCCCAGCCATCAGGTAGGCTCATTAATTTTTATGACTTTTTGCTTTTACCCTAGTCTCACATAACCACTGGCTTAGGTGATTGCTTTTGGTCAGAGAAAACTTATTTGCAGTCCATGATCCCAGCAGGAAAAGAGGAAGTTCATTCTCTGGTTAGTTAAGTTTTTGGAGAGTGGCAGACATTTTTATTAAATGATGGGAAGGCCTGAATGGGACATCCTTGCTTGCGGTAAACCTGAGCTGACAGGATAAAATGCACTTTATTAGTTCAGTTATTGCACTGTTTATACAGTGATCTAATGCCCTTGCATATTTGCCATAAAGCTCTCTTAGCACCAGAGAGGGATTTTAATTAGGCAAACTATAACCTGTTTTCATTTATTAATTTTCCCCTTAGGTTTGCCTTTTAAATAATGTGTAGATAATTAAAACCTGAGACTAAATGGTATAGCTTCCTAAAGTGTTGCTCTAAAACAATATTCCCCATCTTGCTCTTAAGGAAATAGAAAAAAATATGTATTTGATAAATACCAACAAATATGTTAATCTGTTTGTATTCCAACCTTAGCAACTGGAGTGAGGGAGTGCTATCACAGGGTGATAGAAAAACCATGATTTAGGAATAAATGCAGAAGCCCCGTGGGTTACAGTTAAGGACTTCCAACCTAGCCTGGTAAGAGCATATGCTTTGGGATAAAATGCTTCTGGTTTTCACCCTGATATAATACTCATTAGCAGTGTAAACCAATTAAGCCTTAATCTTCTCATATGTATAGTACAGAGGACAAAGTCCCATTCATGGGCTGGTTATGATGATTAAATGAGAGGATGTTGTCAGCATGATGGCTGGCATAGAGCTTGCACTGCATAGATGACGGCTGTTATTAGCGTTAGTACTCTAACTAGAACCCACGTTTGGCTGCCTATTGCCACAAAAACCAAACCTGTGAGACAGAAGCAGGTGGGAAAAGAAAGAGGATTATTTTCAGGTGCTGGTCACCTGAGAAGATGGGGGACTCTTGGGGGAAAACCCATCTCAACAACTCAGCCCAGGCAGAGGTTTCTATAAGGAGGAAGAGGGAAAGCCGAACAAAGAGACCAAAGGGAGAGGGTGGAAAAGTTCTCTGCATGCAGACTAGCACAGCCCGTTCCGATAAGGAGCTCAAAACAGGTCAAGTGATGGTCTGGTGTGCATCGTCCTGGACCTGGTCATCCTGGTTCTATGGTTGAAGGTCAGCAAACCTCCCCACACTGGGACGACTGAGGGTCAGAGTCTGCACCTTCTGCAGTTAGTCCCTCGGATTCTTGGACAAACATGCTGCTTTTCTACAAGGTACCATTTTGGCTCAGGGGATAGAGCATCAGCTGTGGACTGAAGGGTCCTGGGTTCAATTCCGGTTAAGGCATGTACCTTGGTTGCAGGTTCCCCGGCCCTGGTCAGAGTGAGTTCAAGAGGCTGCCAATTGATGTGTCTCTCTCATATTGATGTTTCTCTCTGTCTCTCCCTCTCCTTTCCACTCTCTTTAAAATTCAGTGTGCTGGAGGGTGGGGATGGCCGGGAGAGGTCAATGGGGGGAAAAGGAGACATATGTAATACTTTAAACAAAGAATGAAAAAAAAAATCAATGGAAAAATATCCTCCGATGAGAATTAACCAAAAAACAACAGCAACAACAACAACAAAATGATTTGCAAAAATGCTTTTGTAGATAGAATAATAAAAGACCCCCAAACATATTACTAATTAATAAAGTGTGCAATAATCCATAATTAAGTAGGAAATAAAGAGACATAATATGCTGCTTATTTCTACTCCTTGGGAACAAATGGAAGAGAAGTTGAAGAAAGGACACAGAAAGAAAAAAAATGTAAAAGTGATTCTACAGGAAAATATTTTAAACCTTCAAGATGATAAAAATAATTTAAAAATATCTATATAATAAAAGCTTAAGCAACCATTACAGCTGAACAACCAAAATGACTGGTCACTATGATGCACACTGACCACCGGGGGGCAGATGCTAAATGCAGGAGCTGCCCCCTGGTGGTCAGTGCGCTCCCACAGGGGGAGCGCTGCTCAGCCAGAAACTGGGCTCACAGTTGGCGAGCACAGCGGTGGTGGCTGGAACCTCTCCCGCCCCCGCAGCAGCACTAAGGAGCAGAGAGCCAAGTGGTAAGGAGCAGTGAGCAGGCGGGCAGTAAGGAGTTAGAGGTCCTGGACTGTGAGAGGGTGCAGGCCGGGCTGAGGGAGCCCCCTCACCCCCAGTGCACAAATTTTGTGCACCTGGCCTCTAGTATAAAAATAAAAACAATATATAAAAATTAAATTAATCAATAATATTAAAGTATTATTCAGATACATACATTCAGTTTCTTCAAGAATTGAAATAATTTGCTAAAAGTAACTTCAGAGAGCAAAAGAATTAGAACATTTGGAGATTTATGTATTTTGATGTTCAACAGCCTTTATCATCGGCATAATGTCTTTTTAAAATTGGAAAGGAAAAGGCTTAGAAACAGAGATGAGAAGGAATGATGATCGATTACATCTCTGTGTACTTCTCCATAGGAAAACACAAACAATCTCACTATTTTTATATTAAGTTTATCCCCTTTATATCATTTTTCTTTGCCACTCTGTTCACACATTTTTATGTACAGAAAGACAATACCACTTTCCCTGAGAGTAATTGCTCCTGTCCCACTACTAAACCCCTCACCCCATGACACACAATAAATTGCATCAATAATGGCAGTTTGCAAACTCCAAAAGGCATAAAAACTGACATTTAAATGGCCTTTAACATTTTGCTACTTAATTAGCCTGCCTTAATCAGCCTGTTCCAGACTGCCTGGTGTGCTGTGTGCATTCCCGCACAGAGATTGGAAACAGCCAAAGCCAGATAGGATTAGAGGTGGAGAAAACTAATTTTGCTGCTCAAAGTTTTGGTGCCAAGTGTTAGGGGTTAATAGTTAAAATTATCAGGGAAGGAACCTTAATAACCGAGCTTGCTGCTGCCTCTTAGTTACCCAAGCGCCCTGACTGAAGGGCTCACAAACACTTCCCAAGTGTGAAATGCACTTGCAAGTACGTTTCTTGTTCCGATGTTCAATCCACTCTTTTACCTTGCACTCAAGGAAGTATGTCACCTTCATGTAAATTAATGAGAATGGAGTTATAAAGACCTTAAATATATACTGAATTTACCAAAAAAAGTTCTTTAATATTGAGTGCCCTATTACAGATGACTTAAACTGCTCTATTTTATTAGGAAGAGATTTATAGAGTATGATGGACTGGGCTATATTCTCAGCCATTCTCTCCCTGGAATTATGCAGCCTCATTTTCTGCCATGATAAGGTGCTAATTTCACAATCCTTGATGTTGGGCTCATCATGTGACTTAGTTTGGCCAATGGGATATCATCATATATGATAAAAGCATTGGATAGAATGACGCTTGGGTGATTCAGCTTGGTTTCTCATCTCTGCCATTGACAAGAGGAAAAGCATTCCTCACCTAGCCTGCCACTCCACGGAGAATGTGATTCACGTGGAGGTGCGCTGCCAGGCTAAGCCCATCCCAAAGAAGCATGCGCCCAACTACCCATAACATGTGAAAAAATAAATGCTTGTTGTTGAATACCAGTGGGCAATTTTGGTTCTTTGTTATACATCATTATTCAGCAATAGCCAATTAAAGCTCTGGTGAATTAGGTACTGTCAGGACTATTTGGAGGGCCAAAGGAACTGACTCTGGACCAAACCTCTTTGAGAATGACTCTACAGAACCAAATTAGCTGATTCACATGGAAACTGCCCCTTCTGATACAATTTCTCATTTTCTATGGGATCCTCTGATTCAAATATCACTTGAATTGTCCCAGATAATATGCTACAAGCATATGGCTAATGAAATACCTATTCATGTTTGGGGGAAAAGCAATAATATACTCTACAGCCTTATTTATTTACTTATTTTTGTTCATCCTCACTTGAGTATATTTTTCTACTGATTTTTAGAGAGAGTGGAAGGGAGGAGGAGAAATAAAGAGAAAAACATCTACATGAGAGAGACACATCAACTGGTTGCCTGCCGCAAGCACCCCAACCAAGGCTGAGGATGGATGGAGCCAGCAACCCAGGTATGTGCCCTAAACTGGAATTGAACCCAGGACCCTTCAGTCAGACATTCTATCCACTAAGCCAAATCGGCTAGGACTGAATGTATTTGACTCAAAGATTAAAAATGACTAATTTAGCAAATATGCCAATAATTGACCCGCATTTGAGCAAGTCAGGACCCACCAGGGACTGGAAAAATGTGCCACTAATTCATATAAAATATAGGAATATATACCCCTTGATATGAAAGAATATCCAAATGCCACAAGAGTATTAATTAGCTTTTTTATCATTCATTATTTCCACTCCTCCTTTTAATCAAGTAACAACAAAGCAGGAAAACAAACAAAGGGAAATTAGTTGTAAAGAAAGAATGCAGCTCTTATATTTATGGAATGATGTGAAATCACATCTCATTTAAAGGTTCAACATATAAAATTCTTCCACTGGCTTAACCGATTTAACACAGTTCAGTAATATTAGTAGCATCCAATCTCCAGTAGAGACTAAACCACAGAGCCTGTCTGCTGAATTCATGGGTGCTGACACCTGGTTGGGTAAATAATTATATATACTATTGACTTGATTAATACAATTTCATGAGAGCTTTAAAGAACAACAATACACCTACATATCTAATGTCATGATCATATTGAGACATCATTGTTATAAAATATAAATACATAATTAATTCAATTTCAGTTTGGCTTACCGTAAGATAATTTTACAATGTTCAGAATAACATACTATGATAACTCTTAACCTCAGTCTAATTATGAGTAAAACATCTGATTGGGTACATGTAATTTTCTACAAATATCTGTAATCCTCAAAACCTTCTTCAAGAACATAAAAAAACAAGAAAAGTCTAAGAAACTGTCAGAGCCAAGAGCATCATAAGGAGACATGAAAGCTCAATTTAATGTGGTTTCCTAAATGAGGCCCTGAAATAGAAAAAGGAGTTTATAGAGCAAAAACTAAGGAAATTCACATAAAGTATAGAATTTAGTTAGTAATGATGCATTAATATTGAATTGTTAATGTGACCAATATGTCACACTAATGTAAGATGTTAAAAGAGAAAACTTGGTGTGGGATGTCTGAGAACTGCCTGTTGTATCTTTACAATTTTTTCATAAATCTAAAACTATTCTAAAGCAAAAACATTTAGTAGAAAAATAAAATAACAAAAAATAATTCTGTCAGGAAGTTAGTAATAAAATACAAATGTCCTTAAGTCGAAAGGAAGTTTCCTAAGTAACAACTAGAGGCCTGATGCTTGAAATTTGTGCATGGATAGGGTCCCTAGGCCTAACCGATGATCAGGGACAATCTGGGGCCCCCACTCCCCCCTGCTGGCACCTGCCTTGGTCAGCCTGGTGCTGCCCGCTAACCAGCCAGACTCCCCACTGCCAGTGCCGGTCACCTTCCTCTGCAGGGGGGGGGGGGCCCACTGACACCCACCTTGGCTAGCCTGGGGTCTGCGGGCTATGGACAACTCCTTCGTTAAGCATCTGCCCTCTGGTGGTCAGTGCACACCATAGCGACTGGTCATTCAGCCGTCCGGTCGATTTGCATATTATATTAGGCATTTATTATATAGGATGTTGCTTGAGTTATGGCTTCCGTTTTGAAAAAAAAGGCTTCTCACATGATCTAAATATAGTGGGGCCTTGACTTATGAGTGTCCTGACTATAACTAACAAGTTTTTCGAGATACGAGCCGTCTCTCAGCCAATTTTTTTGCTTTGAGTTGCGAGCTAAAATTCGGGTTACGAGCCAGCTCCAGATACCCCACCACTAGCTGGCGCAGCGAACGTCACAGTGAACGCCACAACATCAGCCAAGCATCACGTGTCTCACTCGTTCACTTTATGATTTGACATACGAGTAATTTGAGTTACGAGCTCCATCATGGAACGAATTAAACTTGTAAGTCAAGGCCCCACTGTATAATATTCAGGATTCAGCTAAGCTCACCTAAGACAAGGGAAAATTGAAATAATTCTTTCTTCTGGAGGAAGGAAGCACATATTTAAGCATATATTCTAGTTACAAAATAGTTTTCAAGAACCATTGCCACCTTTAGTCTTACAGGGTAGACTAGGGAAAAATCAAGGTGCTAAGCACTTTCTAGGTAAAGACCAACAGGGGAAAAACCTGAAGATCTATGACAGCAGATGTAAAAATCTGAACACAATTACATCTTAAGTAACTATTTTTTTACTGGGGGATTTTTATATATTCCTCAGATATGACATTGCTTATGGGTAAATAAAATAAATCAAATACTTAAATATACCTTTTGTCTGTTCTGATTATAATATAAAGAATGCCTTTCTTTGTTGTGGGTGGAAAAGAAGAAAAGCATAAGTGGTCACATTGAAGATTTTACCCTTTCTTATGTTGACATCCTTGAAAAAATAAAAAAGCACAGATATTGGAATTAAAATTTAGCTTTTAAAGTGTGGCCCATGGACAGGCAATGAGCTTGCTAGAAATATGAAATTTCACTCATACCCCATCCCAGGACTTCTGAACAAGTTACTCATATTAACAAAATTTCTAAGTGATTTGTATGCTCATTAAAATTTGTAATGCATTGAATTAAACTACATCATAAGCACTTAACAGCAACTAACTAATGGATACACACACGCACACATGCAAACATGTGCAGAAATATTTTTATCAATTTATTTATTTTACAAAGCAACAATTGATAAATTCTCATGTACTTATCTTCAAAAGGACTGCACAATAAATGGTCAGGACTAGGAAAAAAAAGGTTGGAAAATGTCATTTTTACCATTTATTATTTTTTATGGCATTGGGATGCTGATTATGTATTCTGAGCCTCATTTAATTCATCTGCAAAATGGGAATAGTACTGTCAACCTTGATTGTTTCCCAGTAGTTTAATGAGGCTAACAATCAATGATTCATGTATCTACCTTGTGGCCCATAAAGTACTATAGCCGTATACATTTTGACATGATTATTACCACTAGCATCATTTGATTAAGGGAAATGTCACAGTTGTAAATATTTCTAAGACTACAGGCCAATAGCAGATGGGCTAAGTTCATTTGTTGCTATGGTAATGTATATCAGATAGATGAATTTTATATAAAATATTCTTCAGTTGATTTCCTCTTGCCTAGGGTACTTTTCATAATTAATGTCTCATCATGGGATTCTACCTATAGTAGAAGTTTCAATGATCAATATGGCAAAATTAATTAGGGAACACAAAAGGTTAAAATATATTGTTAGATCTCCAGTTAAATATTCTTTTAATTAAATTTTAAATAAATATGAATACAGTTAATTTTTATCAGTATTTAATGGTAATACATAGAAACACTTTCAATTCATACTGGATTTCACTATTAGTCCTACATGTGTATAAGTTATATTTCTACCTTCTTTATCTTTGGAAATCCAAGTTAATTTTACTGTGACATATTCTAAAAAATAAATCTGATACCCTTGCTTACAACCTTCATCAACATTACTGCTTTACTCTCTTATATACTTTCTAATAGATGTTTCATTAATAGCTAAGTCCCTATACATCAAAAATGTAGGTTGTTTCCTATTTTTAGGTACTAAAAGTAAAAACTGAATACTCATACGTAAAATAATATACATGTGTCTCAGATTAGGTTAAAATTCTCAAAGCAGAATCACTGGGTCAAAGTTATATTTTTTATAAATGTTTTTATATACATTTCCAAATAGCATCTTTCCCTGAAAGATTTTACCTATATTGGAGATTATATTTGGGAAACTATTAGGATTTTATTAAGTAAAGAACTTTATTTTAACCTAATGATTTTTTAATAACTAATTTTAACCTAAATATGTCTGTCTTAATAAAACTACTACAATGGGAAAGAGCATTTGCCTCACCTCACCCCATAGTTAACAATGTATTTTATTGAACTTCATGCATATTTTAATGTCTGATAAACTTTACTAATAAAATCAGAAATTTTGTTAGCAAGTGCTTTGGAAGAAAGAGGGAAATATTCACAAACACAGATACGAGTGGTTATAAAAGCATAAAGAGAAACTGAGTGTGGAATGTCATACTGAGAAAGAAAGATGGTTTACTCTTTAAGAATGCATTCATCAATTTTTTCACTATCTTCTCTCTAAAATACATCTTGGTAAATATATTTTTATGGTTAGAAAGTATTAATATGCCTGGCATGCGTTTTTAATCCTTCCTAATGAAACTCAGCAATATGGCTGCTGAATCTTTGTACCTCCTTTCCCTTAAACTTGGGTTCAAACATTGTAGTTTAGTTTGGCATGGGCAATTTAGTTCATGGGTGTGTCTGTGTGTTTGTGCAATATTATATCATAGTTCTATTCTCTCCAGAATTAGCAAAAGTATGCATGATATAACTTTGAGCTCCAGTCAAGGAAAATCATGATGTCAATGTTAATGGCTCAAGCAATGGAGCAAAGGAGAGAATGCTGAATACAGCAATTATTCAACTACCACTCACTCTTTATCTAAGTTATAAAAAAAGTACAAAAAAAGTAGAAAAGAACATAGGAATGGATTTATTTTAAACAAGTCTTTTAAAAATATATTTTATTTTTTACAGAGAGGAAGGGAGAGGGATAGAGAGTTAGAAACATCAATGAGAGAGAAACATCAATCAGCTGCCTCCTGCACACCTCCTACTGGGGATGTGCCCGCAACCAAGGTACATGCCCTTGACTAGAATCAAACGTGTAACCTCTTGGTCTGCAGGCTGACACTCTATCCACAGAGCCAAACTGGTTAGGGCGAATGGATTTATTTTGAGGATGATGTTTCCTATTTCCAATCAAAAGTAAAGCTATGCCATTGTGTGTGTGTGTTTGTGTTTTAAAATAACACCATGCCTCATTTTTTCTCCTTAACTTGACTTGTGCCTTCTCCTATCCACATGCTCCCTAAAGATAACTGCTCTAGATGAGGCTGATTCCTTGATGTCACCCTCACCTTCCTATTCTATGGGATATAGTATGATATTCGGGCCAGCATCTTTGAAACAAGAGATGACCGGGTCAAAATCAGTGGTTCCCTGTAGGCTTACAAAGACATTTTAATCCAACTACCTATTAATAAAAGATATTGATAAACTGTACTTTACTAAATTTAAGAACATCTACTTAAAAACTATCCTAATATATAAAAACCCTGGGTCTGTCACATCCACAATGACCAGAGACTCAACCTAATGCCCAAGCTGCTTGCGCAGCAGGCTCTGGTGGGTGGGGACTTGTGGCAGCAGAGACCAGGATGGGGGAGGCAGGGCTGGCACTCACACTCACTCACAACCGCACACATGCACAGACACACACAGCACCCACCAGCTCACAGCCTTTTCTCCCTTTCTTTCCCTCCCTCTCAGCTCGCTCTCAGAGTCTCTCTCAGAATGAGAAAACAAAACAGACTGGGCCTGAAGAGGCCTGGATATAAGGGAGGGCTGGCAGAGGGTGGAGCGGCCACCACTGGCCCCACCCCCTTCCAGCCAGGAAAGAGTAAGAGGGACACAGGGAGGCAGAGAGGCCTGGAGGACTGCTGAGAAAAACAAAGAGAGACAGACTGGGCGAGATCAGGCTGGCAGGGAAGAGCAGTTAGGGACAATCAGGCAGGCAGGCAGAGGCAGGTAGGGGTGATCAGGTAAGCAGGTTAGGGGCTATCAGGCAGGCAGGCAGGTGAGTGGCCAGGAGCCAGCAGTCCCAGATTGCGAGATGGATGCCCAACCGGGAGTTGGACATCCCCAAGGTGTCCCCAATTGGAGAGGGTGCAGGCTGGGCTGAGGGATACACCCCCACCCCCCTGTGCATGAATTTTGTGCAGTGGGCCACTAGTATTAATAAAAAAGCAAGCCATACCATAGTAAAAGAAATATATTTGCTATATAGGTAACAAAAAGGTGCTCATTTATAAAAGAGATGATAAAATTTCAAAAGTCAATCCTAAAATGACAACCCAATAAAATAATAGACAAAATAATCAAACAGTATTTTACATTAGAGGAAATACAAATGACCAATAAAAACACTTATTATGGAAAAGCTATAAACCACATTTGTTTATAAAAATCTTCAAAATAAACTAAAATATAATAGCACAATGCATCCCTCAGATTGACAAATATTTTTTAATCTCAAAACTAAATATAGAAGTCTTTGTGTAGTATGGTAGCTCTCCTATGTTGCTATTAGAGGTTTAAATTGGTTAAATCGCGTTGGAAAAACATGCTAATTATTAGTAAAATTATACATAATTATACCCTATTAGAGGCTGTGCACTCAGAGGGTCCCTCAGCCCAGCCTGCACCCTCTCGCAGTCCAGGAGCCCTCAGGGGTTGTCCTACGTGCTGCTGCAGAGATGGGAGAGGCTCCCGCCACCATCGCTGCATTTGCCAGTCGTGAGCCCGGCTTCTGGTGCGCTGACCACTGGGGGGAAGTTCCTGCATTGAGCATCTGCCCCCTGGTGATCAGTGCACATCATAGTGACTGGTCATTCCATCCTTTGGTCTATTTGCACATTACCCTTTTATTATATAGGATGACCCACAATTTCATTCCTATGTAGTCACTGTACATAAATGTGTACTTATGTGCACCAAGACATTTGTTTCTGAATATTTTAAGCATTACTCAAATTAATAAACAAAAACATATTACAGCTAAGATTTTTATTAAAAAAATGAAATAAATAAATTTTGTTAGGCTCACATGGTAGCATACTATTCATCAATGAAAATGAAATACCTATAATAACTTAGTGACTCTTAAAAATATAATGCTGTGCAAAAAAGCTAGACAAACAAGAATGCATTTTCTATTATTCCATTCATTAAGTATGGAAAAACAATCTGTTGTTTGGGAATATATAGTAAAGTATAGAACTCTATAAAGAAAACCAAAGCCAATAACATATAAATCAGGATATTAGTGGCTTCGAGTAGGAAGTGATCAGGAAGGGAGGCCAAAGGATCCTGGCATATTTACTGATAATGTTCTTCTCTCTCTCTCTCTCTCTCTCTCTCTCTCTCTCTCTCTCTCTCTCTCTCTCTTTTCTTGCACTCGGTAGATACTACACAGGTGTTTGCTTTTCAATATTTTAAACTGTATATTTTTGTGCTGTTCTGTAAGTGTATTATATTAAACAATAAAAGGTTAAGCTATTGGTATCATGTATTTCAAACTACAGGAATATAAGGTCCAGATCAAGCTTTCAAGTAATTATTTAGAATAGAAAGAAACATAAACACACATATAAAAACCGATTAAGTTCACATCCCTATTGATTTTTTCTTCACATTTCTTTATAATGATTTGCTTAAATTCTATTTTTAAAACTGGTTTGTAAATTTCCTAGGGTTTTACTGATCTCTTTATTTTCAAAACTTGCAGGGCTATTATTATAAGTTTATTAATCAATGCACAGAATAATGAAGAATTAAATGAATACCAAAATGCATATGAAGTGTGCTAGAAGATCAGGCAGAGAAATTATTTTTCGCAAGGGAGTCAAGGTAGGTATTAAGGCGGTTGCAACATCCTTAACTGGGATTTGAAGGAGAGATGGGATTTAAGGGAGAAAGTATGAGTAGAGACAGTTTAAAGAGAGCTCCCTGCATAATAAATAAACTGAGAAAAGAATAAGCAGCATATGATTAAAACAAAAATATAAACAGCAATTCATTTGCTTCATGAGATTTATGACTCTTAGGTATTATTAGTGAGGAGGAGTTATACACAAAGGTTTTCTTTTCATAAGTAGACATTCACCTGAATATCAGTATATAGATTGCTTTTGAAAAGTACTACTTATTATGAGAGGTCATGTCACTTGTAATAAAACCTTTTGTAAAATGAATGATGACATTCAGTTGAATTCAACAAGGAATCATTGAAGAAGTAGGTGTTCCAGCAGGGAATATAAACATGAAAAAGTTGCTATGCTCTGCAAGAAGCAGAAAAACACTTGCTTTGTACAGGTGGATTTCATTTATCTATTTTAATAGAGATCACCTGATTTTGTTCTCTGGCTGGTATATTAAAATTATGTTTTGACATGTGTTGTATGACAAATAGTGATTGTGGTCAGTGAGTGGGGTGATAGAAGAGAGAATAGGGAGACAAGAGTAAAAATACATTTTATTCTTGTACAGAATTGGAGACAAGAGGATAATGGACTTCATTACCAGAACAGAGATAATAAGGGTGCTTAGAGATTTGCTCAGTATATCCTATCCAGCTTGTGGAAACCAGGTGTCTCCATTTGAAAAGTGGTGGTACTCAAAGATGGAGATTTTAACACAAATAAAAGTCTAACTTCTTGCACTACATCAGTGATGGCGAACCTTTTGAGCTTGGCATGTCAGCATTTTGAAAAACCCTAAATTAACTCTGGTGCTGTGTCACATATAGAAATTTTTTGATATTTTCAACCATAGTAAAACAAAGACTCATATTTTTGATATTTACTTTATATATTTAAATGCCATTTAACAAAGAAAAATCAACCAAAAAAATGAGTTTGAGTGTCACCTGTGACACGCGTGTCATGGATTCGCACTAGATAGTGCACTAGATAGTAAGCCTTTAGTCCTTATTTCACTGCACTAGATAGTAAGCCTTTAGTACTTATTTCCTTGAGATAATATACAGAATAAAATATACAAATGCCATTTAAAGAGGAATTGAGATTACAGTTTCTGTTACACATATTTATGCTAATTTATTTTTAACAATCTGTAACATACAGCTAAATTCTATTTTTGCCAAGATTGTATCCCACAGTCTTTTTTTTTGAATATATTTTATTGATTTTTTACAGAGAGTAAGGGAGAGAGATAGAGAGTTAGAAACATTGATGAGAGAGAAACATCAATCAGCTGCCTCCTGCACATCTCCTACTGGGGATGTGCCCGCAACCCAGGTACATGCCCTTGACCGGAATCGAACCTGGGACCTTTCAGTTCACAGGCCGACGCTCTATCCACTGAGCCAAACTGGTTTCGGCATATCCCACAGTCCTTAATGAAAACTATATTCTCCTTATAATATAATTAAAAGAATGACTACTTTGTAAAAGTAATTGCAATACTCAGTATCCTTTTTTGTCACTGTTCTTCAGACACCTATGGAATTCATTCTTAAATCCTACTTAGTCATAGAGGATTTGGAGTCCCCACTAGATTGAAAGCTCATCAGAGTATATTGGGTATATTGGTCATTCCCATGTCATGAATAGTGCAAAGAACAGATCAGGTGTTCAATAAATGCAGATCAAAGTCCACCAAGATCCATGGAGGGTGACTAACATAAGAAAGTTTGAGAACCACCCAGTTTTGTAGTTGGGATGTTGATCATGACCTAATATGGTCATTTCTGTAAACAAGTCAGATGCTGTGTTGGAATGGAATTTTTACCATTTTTAAAAAATCTGTTCTTCATTGTTTTATATCTATATTGCTGAAAATGTAGAAGGCACATTAGTTAATCATAGGTCCTGTTATTAATAGAGCACAGTATATTCATCCATCTAAAAATTCAAGTAAAGTTTTTTTCTGAGATAGCACCCTGACTATGTATGATGATGAAATCAAGTACACCTAACACTGTTGGAGAATTAAAGGCCTGTGATATGGCCCAATTATTATTACATGTTCACCCAGAATTAGAATAAAAATGAAATTTTATTTTTTTCCCTATAATAGCAGCACAAGCTTAAATGGCAACAAACTTTTTAAAGTGTAGTTCAGCACTTTTGGGTTATAACTGATTTTTACTCTCAATAATATGTGCTGCTCAAACATATAAATACATATATTTGCTTTGATGTGATCATGTGAGAAACAAATCATCCTAGGTTTCTTCGAATTCCTATATAAATTCTAAAAGAACATCTATATTTTCTTTTCTTTTACCTCCTCTGATGATATGCCATTCTGTTTCCCAGTAAGATGTGGAAAGCTTCAGTGCAGAACAGCCTCCATCAGTTATGTTCATGTAAGTTCCAGGAGCTTGTGTGTTCATAGCAATCAGATCCATCCTGAACACAATGCATTGATTTATATTCCAATGCTATACAGAAGCATATATATGTGTGTGTGTGAATGGATTTCTAATCAAAACCTTCTCTGCCTCTTATTATGAATCTCTGTCTTTCATTTTATCCCAGTATTTTCTTCCCACGCCTGTCATAACTTTTTCCAGTGCCTTGCAGTGACAATTTATATAATGTTAAGACCTGCTTACCATGATCTGAAGTACACCAAGTTCCTACTGCAGGAATATTTCTAGAACATTTGGCAGCTGTCAAGATTTTTGATTGCTTAATTCTTCAGAGTCCAAACTTATTTTTCATTCGTTTGTATTAGGTAGGAAATGTAAACTTGTTTTGTCTAAGGTCTTATCATTAAGTAGGGAGATATTACAAGTAGACACCTAGGGATCTGCCTAGCAACTCACATGAATACACTAGAAACATTAAAAAGAAAACAGCAACTTCACAGATGTTGGGGAGAATTGTTCCTCATGTAATTGAGATGAAGGAAAGACCATATTACTACCTACATTTTTTTCCTAAATAAATTTAGGAATAATCAAATAGGAAAGATACAGAATAATTAAATTTTTTATTCCACCAAAAAATGGTAACTTCGTGTGCTCTGATATATTATTCATTGGTTATACTCTCAATGCTCAGCACATATTACAGTGATTTTTTTCCCCACAAAAGTTCTCTATCCTATGCTCCAGAGCTTTTATTTCCCCTATGTCTTCACAAATTGACCGTTGCTTCCTCATCCTCCTCTGATAGAAAGCTCTTTCACCAGATCTCTTGTGGTGAATAGAATACCATCCTGATTTTACCGCTGTGAGGCTCAGCTCCCAGCCTCAGATGAATCAGACTCAACTCACAGCTGTAAATATCTATTTCAAAAACTCATTTTTTAAATGCTCCAAAGAAAACTACTTAGGCTTTGTAAGCCAGGTTTGGTGACCATGCATTTATAGTTAAAAGGCTTTTACTGCACAGATACCTAGCTCTATATGAAATGCATTCCTTTTTGGGAGAAACTGTGGAGAAACTTGATTTGCACTTGAGTTTTCAGTCTCCAGAAGGAGTTTCCCGTGTCCCTTGCTATATAAGTTGCTAAGAACTTTCCTGAATCCCAGAAAAGAAAATATTATAAAAAGAAGTGGGAAACTATGTCTTAGTTCAAGTCTTAGAAAATGCCATTGATAGTGTCCTACTCTAGGACAAATCCCCTAAAGCTTTATGAGCATAAAAAATGTCAACAAGCTGCTACTTTGCATTAGATTCCTCAGACCTATACTAACTAGATGGCAATATAGAATCTCATTCTGTCCTGAAATCTCTGATCTTTATTTTATATCACATTTAAACTGCCAACACTGATTACATCCATTAACATTTTCCAAATTTATAGTTACTCTGAAGTCCAGGGTCCCAGGAAATGTGTGGTACTTAGAAAAAGAATTGCATGTGCAGTAACTGAGTGTCACATTGGATCCGGTGCCAAACGCCTTCAGACTGTACATTGTACCTTGCTGAACCCATGACCAAGGCACTGGGCTATGTATAAATTCTGAGGTAGGTTGCCTTGGTCAACGAGACATTCGAGGGTGTGGTACAAATTGTGACTTAAAAGGGGCCTGTGCGTGTGAGGCTTGCCCCCCTTTTCTGTGCCCAGAAACGTGAAACCAAAATGTGAATGCGTCTGAGCTAGCCTCTACTCTGAGAAACCACCTGAGTAGAATTGAAGCTCCTCAGTCAATAGCATGAAAACTGCCCGGCACATGAGTGAGGCCATCTGTTTTGTTCGCCTCATGCTGCATGAAAAGCCACCCAAACACTAAGTGGCTTAAAGCAACATTAGCTTTCCTCCAGAATATGGTCTGTGGGAATGGCTGGGCAGGAACACCTCACCTCTGCTGCACTTGCCATCGGGGACAGTTTAAAGGCTGCAGACGACTTGCACTTCTCTGGGGATCCCTGGTGACTGCAGATTTGTATATCATTTCCTCTCCTTGAGGAACTCGGTGTGGTTTCTCTGCACAGGCCTGCTAGGTCTTCCTCTCAGCTCGTGCAGTTGGCTGAAGAATGAGTGTCTTAAGAAACAGAACTAGGCAGAAACTCTATAGCCTTTTTTAACCCAGCCTCAGGAATCACGCATCGATAACAGGCCCCCTCAAATTCAAAGGAAGAAAACATGGACTCCGCTTTCAATGCACGTGTCAATATCACACAGTAAGATAAGAATCAGGTATAGGACCAGATACATACTGGTGAGGTCACTTTTGCAAATATACTCCCACCAGATTACCCTTGACAAGCCATTTCCAACCTTTTTCATCTCATGGCACACAAACTAATTACTAAAACCCTGCAGCACACCAAAACCTATGTTACATTTTTTGCTGATCTGACAAGAAAAAATAGGTATAATTTTGATTCATTCACACCAGATGGGGATTGACCTACCCATGAACTTCAGCTTCATGAATGAGCCCAGAAGAGTCCTATATAAAAATCATCCAAGTTGCCACCCCAACATATTGTGAACATGTCAATGATGGTTGTTTTTAACCTTCCATCTATATGGAGCGTGTCTTTCTGGGGCATGAAATCTCCATCTCCACTTTCCAGCTTCACACCTCAACAGGGCAGCACGGCGATGCTCCCTCGCCGCTGCAGCAGGCCAGCTGCTTTCTAAGGAACTCCCAAGGTAGGCAGTCAAGGGTTTCCTCTTGTCTCCAAACCTTCAAACTTATCGTTTGAAATGTGTGTATTTGTATTTTAAAATCCACATTTTAGTTTTTCTGGAGTGCTCAGAAAACAAAAAAATAAATACTATGGAGGCGAGGGTACTCGTAATTCTTCAAAGTATGTAAAACTTCTTATCTGCCTGTTTTTAGCATACTCAAGTACAGACACATGAGGCAGAAATGAATTCTAAACAGGTTTACAAAATGGCACACACAACTGAAAAAATGTCAATAGGTCTGGTCCCAGAGAACACTCCCTATGTGGCTTATATGATTTTTGTTCCTCTGTCTTAGCTCTATTTCCCTTCATACACTGGCATCAACTCCCTCCTATTGCATACCTATTTCTTAGTTTAATATATGTCTAGCATATCAACATCATTAAAAAGAGGTTATCTTCTCTGCTGTCCTTCATAGAAAGGTAGAGAATTGGGACTCTGCCTGGATCTGTTTGGATCACATGACCATCCTTAGACCAATCATTATAGCCAAGAGATTGAACGTGTAGTGTAGAGGTTACCCTCAGTCAACTAATATAGTCATGTAGTGAGAAGAAAGAATCAAAACCAGCAGAGCATTCGAACTATGATTGAGGGAGATCTGGCTCTTCAAAGAAATGCTGGATGGATTTGC
Organism: Myotis nattereri; assembly: GCF_964212035.1. Classification (NCBI taxonomy): domain Eukaryota; kingdom Metazoa; phylum Chordata; class Mammalia; order Chiroptera; family Vespertilionidae; genus Myotis; species Myotis nattereri. The sequence goes on from NC_138085.1 coordinate 32,959,566, forward strand.
AATCCAATGTCTCCTGCAGCTTCAATATTTATCTTTTCTGTTATTTCAATTTGATCTTTTAACTATATAAATAAGTTTGCCTTCTCTTTTTCCTATTTTGGACTGAATATAGCTTGGCTGCATTTAAGATACTCCATGTCCCTAAGATATTGCAGATCAAATTTGTCATCAGTGCCCCAAACATGACTAAACACAGTGCCTAATTGGCCTGAAGGATGGTGAATCCTGGACCAGCCCCCATTCCTTTCTTCCTGTGAGAGAGTTTGGGAGATTATGTTCCTACAATCTCAAAGGTAATTGAAACAAAGAAGAGGTTGGTGAGGGGGTGATGCTGAATTAAACATATAATACATGTATTGTGTTAAAACAACAGTTCACATGCCAATCTCTCTAAAAATTTCACTTTTGAATACACTTTTGAATTTTCACATTAAAACTGCTTTTGTTACTCATCAGAATGTGCCCTCTGTAATGTCAAGCAAAAATCTGCCTCCCAGGTTAATCCATATGCATCATACTTATGTATTTGGGAATGGAACAACAGGCTAAAACTTCTATTGGATATATAACAAAAGCTATGATAGAAAAATTTATTGTATATTGAAGCAATCTGCCATTATTTCAGAGTCTGTGTGTGTGTTTTTGATCTTGTAGATGTAGCTGAATACGTTTAAACATATATTTTGATATACTTTCCTTCTCAAAGAAAAATGGTATTCTTGAAGGATTTAATGGGGGGAGAAGGGGGTAATATGTAAGACTTTCAACAATAAAGATTTTAAATAAATAAATACATAAATACTAGTAAATAAATAAATAAAATGTTATTTTGAATCTCTGAAAATTAATTTGTATCTGGACAGAATTAAGTTGGTTAGGGAGTGTATATATATATATAGCAAGTGGGGGAGAGACAATTTGAGAGAGATAGAGTATTTTTATTTATTTTATGAACTTTATATGTAAAAGTAACTTCTTTAAGTAGACAAGATAATGTTGGGTAAAGAAAAAATATGATATTGTTCAAACATATTGGCTACTTAATGTGCACTATTATGGATTATTCAGACACTAAAAGGGTCAGAGTAAGCCAACTACAAATATTAACTTGGCTTAATTAAAATTGATCATTAATTCTTAAAGAAATATTGAGACATACCCCAAGACTCCTTTTATGTGGGTTCTACTAAAACCAAAGAAAAAGATTCAAGTGATAAAAGGTGCTTAAAAGGATAATACCTGCTTTTGCTCACCTTTTGTGCTTGACTTCTTCCAGTTAAAATTTAGATTTTATCAGGCATTTTCTCCAGATATCTTCATCAATGCAGTGACACTTTTAAATGAATATGCCCTTGATGTTTCCTTTGCCTTATTGTTCCTGTAACACTAACAGACAACAATTACTACAAATTCAAAAAGCAAGTATATTGTAAAAATCTCTTTTTTTCTTATGCCAAATTCTATTTCTTGGAGAAAGAAATAGAATTTATATATACAGCATTAAAGCTCTGAAACTCATTTTACTTCTCTTGTAATGACTTCCACAATGCTTTCAAATAAAATTCAATCTCCCTGCAATATATAAACTCATGAACTCTTTCAGGCACCTCTCTTATTCATCTCCCTATATATCATGTGCTTGTGAAAACTAGAAAGGGCCACTGCTGTACTCAGCTTTCAAACTATTTTACTGCTAAAACAAAAAGTTTAGAGTGCAAGTGGTCAACATATATTTTGTAGGTTTACAAAATGTGTATTGATTTAAAAAAACAGATGTTTGTCCATGTCCCTCACTGACGAAGAGACTGTGTTAAAATTAAGCTGTTCTCCCATCTGAGTAGCTTGTATTTGGTGTGTACCAAAATGCTTCCTTTCTACTACTATTTTCAAGGAAATCAAACCAGAGAGTTCTTGAGAAAAATTGTAAATTCAGGAAAGCCAGTTTGTACCACCTATAGTCTTCCCACTCATTATCTTGTGATGGACTGAATGCTTCTGTTTTTCTTTCCCACTAAGAAGCCAATGCTTAAATAAGCTCTTGGCTACACAGATTTTTCCATTTGTACTTATTAAAGACATACTGAATACTTCATGTTCCAAAAAGTAGTAGGTACATGAGATAAAGATCTGACCTAATGAAACCTACCATATACCACGAAAGCAATATTATTATTGGTGTACTAGTTGGTTAATACGGTTTCTGTTTTAAATCCCATATTTTATTCTGTGTATATTCAAAAGCCAAGTATTTTCTGTCACTGATTACTATTTTGTTTTTGTAGAAATTGAAGGAATCAGGTGTAGTTCTTAAAATACTTCTTTTTCTCTAAGTTAATACCAGATAAAATAAGTTTGAGAAGACCTGTTTAGAGCAAGCACTGAAAAAATATTAAAACACATAAATTATTTCTCTTCCCATTGTGTAATGTCACAGACTTTCATGTGTTATGAAATAAATACTAGCAAGACATTCTACAGAATAATTTCCCAGTCTGGACTACCTCAAATAAATTTTTATTTACCTTTTTCTTTAGAACTATAATAATGTTACAAATTTGGTAAAGATATACTTAAATGAAAACTTTGCAAGGTTTTAAAATTTCTGTGTATAATCAATGTCATCATTCAGTGGACTAAAATAATTAAAAATAGGTACAGTTTCTTGTTCATAATACTTTTTGCCAGAAAACTCAGGAGTGTATATATGAATTTTAAGCTTGAATTTTTTCCTCACTCATTGATATGTAAGAGGTGGTTTATTTGAATTATCCACAGGAGTAGGAAGCATATTTGAAATGATAAACTTAGCTTTAATTTAGAGAATATTTCTGGTCTTCTGAATTAAAATAGAATAAAGCTCTAATACTTCATTTGAAATTTAATTATCCTGATCAATGTAAAAAGACAATTTGAGTGATTTAGGTGACTTATTATGTTTTTGTGTAGAGTGAATTATTTTGCTTAAATTAGTTGGCAAGTTTGTTTTAACTCCATTATGTCAAAATGTAACTCATTTAAAATTTTCCCCATTGGATATTTATAATGAAATCCATTTACTCTGTAATTGTCAGATTTTTCAAATTTAATTTAGCACAGGATTACAGAACAATATTTATATATAACATAAGTATGTATGTTTGTATCATTTTAATGTATATTATTGTCTCTTCCCCATGATGTAAGATAAAGTGTTGTTCACTGCCATATATCCAATCTCTAGAACAGTGCTTGCCATAAGTAAATATTAATGATATTTTTTTAAAAAATAAATACATTTTTATTGATTTCAGAGAGGAAGAGAGAGACAGAAACATCAATGCTGAGAGAGAATCACTGATCACCTACCTCCTACATGTCCCCTACTGGGGATTGAGCCAGCAACCTAGACATGTGCTCTTGACCAGAACTGAACCCGGGACTCTTCAGTCTGCAGGCCAACACTCTATCCACTGAGCCAAAGTGGCTAGGGCTATTAATGATCTTTAAGAAAGAAATATGAAAAGAAGAAAGAAAGGAATAAAGAGAGAGAAAGAGAAGAGAGAAGAAAAGAAGGAAGGAAAGATGGGAAGAAAAAAAGAGATTGATAGGTCTCCTCTCGGGGATCCAGGACTGAGAAAAGCCTTGTGTGTGTTCAGTTTCTACCCAAAGTGCTCCAGCAGTTCTGTATTTTTGAATCCAAAAGATGGAGTGGCACTAAGGAAATGACTCTCAGGATTGGAAATTCTCTGCAAAGGAGTCTTGGCATATATAGTATTATGTTTCCTGACTCTTGAGGGGAAATGAAGTATGGATAATCAATTGAGACTTTCCTGTGAGCAGAACCCTGTGTATGTATAATTCACAGTTCCTGATATTGAGCTCCTTTAACAAACAAATGTCAAAAAATAAGATAAATATCATTCACGAAGTAAACACCCAGGAAGAAAAATCTTTGCATTAAATGTTACTAAAATTTCAGAGTTTGTAGCAAACCTGGGGGTCCATCAAGAATCCCATTGATTTCTAAACCTATTGTATACTTGATACTGCTTGAGACAATCTATTCTCTGGGAGGAAAAAATAATTAAAGATATCTTATTTTATAATTGAAAATAAGAAAGTAAGGCATTCTCATAACTTCTGCTGAGTTTGGCTTACTGGTCAAGCCACCCCAGGCCCAGGCAGGATTCAGGACTCCTGGTTTCTGCAATATTCTTAAAAGAAAAAAAAAAAGCTATTAAAGATTCATGGCAGGAATGACTAACTGGGCCTTTGTTTTAAGGCATACATCCTGTTTCCTGACCTGGGGAAAAGTATTGTTAATTATATGTCATTTTTAAATAATATGTTTTATTGATTTTTTGGAGAGAGAAACATCACTGATCAACTTTGGGACAAAATTTCCCTATGCCTAATCCCCAATCCTACATTCATCGTACTGGGATTGGACCCACAACCCTGACATGTGTCCTAACTTGGAATTGAAATATGACCATTTAGCCAGCTGAGCAAATTATGTTTTTAATCAAGAATGTTATTTTGCTGGTTAGCATAAGATTTTGTGTATGATGTGCAGGATGTATAGGCTATGCAGGATGTCTTCTTGTGAGAATATGATTTAAAAATATAACAAAATAAAAGATCTTAATGAAACATCTAATTCCTCCTTTGCAATTTTGATGCCTTTATTTTTCCTTCTTATCTGATTGCTATGGCTAGAACTTCTAGTACTATGTTGAATAAGAGTAGTGAAAGCAGAAACCCTCACTTGTTCCTTATCTTAAGGTAAATGAAATAAATATCAATTTAAAAAATAGATACAATCCTGTCATCTAGAGGTTTCTGGAAACCCAGATTTCAATGCTAGTTGTTTATAAGCCATCTAGTCTTTGGTACTTTGTTATGGCAGCCCAAAGTGACAAGACAATTATTTTTTTTCCTTGATAATCTAGTAAAATAAATAATTAAAAAGTTTTGAAGAATAAGGCAGACAGTGATTTCAGCAAGGGTTAATATTTAATTATCTCAAGGCAGAGATTATATGCTAAAATAAGGTTAGTTCTTATAATTCTTTTTGAAAATATATTCTTATTGATTTCAAAGAGGAAGGAAGAGAGAGATAGAAACATCAATGATGAGAGAGAATCATTGATTGGTTGCCTCCTGCATACCCTTCACCAGGATCGAGCCCACAACCCAGGCATGTGCCCTGACTGGGAATAATACTTTGACTCACCGGTTCATAGGTCAACACTCAAACTCTGAGCCACACGAGCCATGCAATTCTTATACTTCTGATTGAAGAGCAATAGGGAATACAATTAAACCAGAGGTTTTTATTTTAGTTTTAGTTATTTGACCTTATAATTTACCTCCTTAAAATTTATCATATTCTTGTGGAGAGCCATTTTCCAATTTAAATTGGTTACTTTTGGTTCATATTACTTGGAATTTGTAATATAAATGAAATAGTCTTGATATCTTTAAAAAAATAAGTGAAAAACAATAAATTTTTATGGCTGAATAATTTTGAATATTACCTAAGGTAAAAATATTGGAGAATAAACAAAAGCACAGTGTAACTTACTTATTTAATCTTTATTGGGCAGATATTAAATGAGTGACTTAAATGTGCTTGGCACTCTTCTAAGTATTACAGATTGAACGATGACAAATATGGAAACTAAGGTCACTAATTTCATCAAAATTATAATCTGGCGTTTGGTAGAAAAACATTAATAATAGAAAATCAAAACTTTTCCATAGTTTTAAATTCTATGGAAAAATAAAACAATGTGGTATCATGCTATTCTTTAATAATTCTGGATTTGGATGCAGAGGTAATGTTCTGTATTTTATTTTTTATTTAATCAAAAGTATATTTTTATATTCAATATTCTGTTGTATTTGTTTCATATATACAGTACAGTGGTTAGATAATCCTATACTTTACAGTGCGTTTCCCCAATATTTCCAGTACCCACATGACACCACAAATAGTAATTACAATATTATTCACTATATCTCTTATGCAGTACTTTACGTCCTTGTGACTATTGTGTAACTACCAATCTCTACCTCTCAAACCCTTCATCTTTTCACCCAAACCTCCTTCCCTGTGGCATCCATCAGTCTATTCCCTGTATCTATGAGTCTGTTTTGTTTCTTTATATTGGGATTCCACATATAAGTAGAATTATATGGTATTTGTCTTTCTCTGACTGACTTATTTCACTTAGCATAATACCTTCTAGGTCCCTCCATGCTGTTGGGAAAGCTAAGATTTTCCTTTTTTATGGCTGAGTAGTATTCCACTGTGTAAGTGTACCATGGCATTTTCATCTACCCCTCTATTGATGGACACTTGGGTGCTTCCACATCTTGGTTATTGTAAATAACACTGAAATGAACATAGGCAAGCACAGATTCTTTCAAATTTGTCTTTGAAATATATCATAAATAAAGGATATTACTAATAATAGAAAGAATATAATGTTTTATTTCAAAATGAATATTAGATAATATAATATGACACTAATCTTTTTTGTCACAATTGGTCTATTTAGCTTAATACAGGCTATATCTTAATATAGATGTGGATCCAAAGTGAGGAGCTTCCGTTGGAATACCAATGCATGTTGTCAGCAGTTAGGAACACTAACGGAAGGAAGAATGTCAGGTTTGGAGGATGGAATAAAGATTCTCTCATTTAGGTCGTATTGATGTAATAGAGATTTGAATTGTCGAGTTAGAAATGTTTATTGTAAATTTGGATATAATAGTAAGCACTCTGGAGTGGTCATTTATGAAGGTATAAGTTCAAGTTAGCTTACTTTATGTTGCAGTAACAAAACACTCCTGATTCCTAAGAGCATGACCAGTACCATTTGGCAGGAAGACCGTTCATTGTAGTCATGAACACTTGCTGACTGAGAGTCCAGCAAGGCATGATTCCATCACTGCAAGAAGAGGCATTAGGCAGAAAAATAGAACACACAGAACCCTTTACTGGCTCTTAAGTGTTTCCACCTGGAGTTGATGCGTTTCACATTTTATGAGACGAAGCAGGATACAGTGGTGAGCATCAGCCTAGAACCAGGAGATCATGGTTCAATCCCAGGTCAGAACAGGTGCCCGGGTTGAAGACTTGATCCCCAGTGTGGGGCGTGCAGGAGGCAGCTCACTGGTGATTCTCTCTCATCATTGACATTTCTATTTCTCTCTCCCTCTCTCTTCCTCTCTGAAATCAATAAAAAATATATTTTAAAAAAAGATAGACAATTTTTAGCAGTCATTCTCTGGAAGAATAGTCTATTTTTTATTAAGGAAATTAAATCTCTTTACAAAAGTAAATTGATGAATGGTAAAAATATCTAAAAGCCAACTAGAAAAGGAAAATATATAAGAGTAGAAAAGTCTTAAATAAATAAATGCCCATTGAAGTTTAGCAATTTTATTTTAATCACAATTTTTAAATTATTATTTTGTTTAGTATGATGTAAGTACTAAAATAAAAGCAACAGCAAAAATTGTTATATGGATTAAGAATGAAGATATTTTGTATTTTAATATTCATTATAATCTTTTATTATCAGTTAAAACTCATAGATCTTTATAAAATCTATAAAATATCTTTCTTAATTCAAATTATCTTATCTTGAAGCTTCAACAGCTATAACAATTTAAAATCAACTCTTCAGTCAGAAAGATCCGTATTCAAATTCCCTATTATTTGCTAGATGTTTGGCTTTACACAAATAACATAACATATATAAATAAATTGTTTAATCCATAAAATAAAGATAAAATTTATTTGTAAGGCTTAAGTGGCATTTTATGTGTTAGACACAAAATAGGTAAACACATGTGAAATTAATATCATATATTTTTATATAATAATTTGCTAAGCATGCATTTTATTTATTTGACCATATTATTAATGATCCCATGAAATTTAATCAAATCAGGTATATTCCAAACATGTGATTTTCTAGAGGACAAAGCTGTTGTTTTGGTTGTTGCATTATTATTGTTAATAGATAATTTGTGGTTATATATACAAGTCTTTCTGTGAGCTCGATATAACCTAAGCTATTATGTTCTTTCAAATAAAATTTAAAAAGTGAGACCAAGGCCATTCAATTTAACAAGGGATTGCAAATGAAAGGTGACATGTTTTTCACTGGAAGGAAACTGGGAATTTGACTTTGCAATTTAGTTATCTCATGGCCTTGAGCATGTTGCATGCCCTTAGAGAATATTATCTGATTTGTATAATATGAGAGGGTAGAGTATATAAACTTTTAAAATTTCTATCAGTTATTTATTGATTTCAATGGAATAGACCAATGTAATTCTCTGGATTGTTATATGTTATTTGATTAAATCTAAATGTGTGAATTACTCCTGTATTATTCAGAATGAGCTTTTTAATTAGCTTAAACTATGCAGAAGCAGATTTCTATTGTTCATTTATTGTTTTAAGATAGAGAAGACATATAGCATATTCTATTTGTTTACAACATATTTGAATAAATAATGAAAAGAGTTTGCTAATAGAGTAGGTCATGAACACACGTGTCTTTTTTCTTTATGTTAATAATAATGCAATGTTGAAATTAGTGTCAGGACAAATATTGTTATCTTCAAAGAGGGCTATGTAAGGTAATTTAGCTTTCATAATGATCTGTAACTATTTATTTATTGATTTTAGTTCATTTCATTGAAAAAATTCTAAATAAAACAAAGAAAGTTATTGCCCTAGCTGTTTGGCTCAGTGTATAGAGTGTCGGTGATTCTGGTCAAGGGCACATGCCCAGGTTGTGGGCTCGATCCCCAGTAGGGGGCATGCAGGAGACAGCCAATCAATGATTCTCTTTCATCAGTGATGTTTCTAGCTCTCTCTCCCTCTCACTTCCTCTCTGAAATAAATAAAAAATATTTTAGAAATTATTAAAAAAGAAAAAAGGAAGTTATAAAATTTGTTTCAATAAAAATTAATGAATCTTAATTCAACATATTTCACAAGTTTTTCACTTTTCATGAAAACAAATATAATTAATTTGATATGTGACATTCTCATTATTACAGTGCTTGTAAATTTCTCAGTGTGGTATAATTTAGGAACAAGCAATGAGACAAAACTAAAAGTACACAGTAGTATATGTCCTCAGAAGATATTATCTCTGTCTGTTTTGGATAGAGTAATATTAATGACACATATGACATAAGTCATTTTTCTCATGTTAATGCTCATATCTAGTTAAACTCCTTTATCAAAATATTGCATTAATTTACTGGGATAAATTATGCCAAGGCACTTTTTCAACTGCACAGAGCTATTTAAGATTAAAGTGAGTCAAAAAATTAAATAAGCACCATTGTCAGTTCTAGTTAGATCCTAGTGATTGTAGGAGAGCTAAGAGGACAAGAACTGTGAGGTCTGGATGATAATATACACAAAAAAAGATGCATGGGTAATTTTGCACAATTTAAATAATTTGGAAGTCTTTGAGAGGAAGTGTGTTCAGGGTTTAAATTATTCACACATGTATTTCTCCCACCTTTCAGAAAGGGATATACGAACTTTTAAGAAGCTACCTGTGTTGAGGAAAAGAAAATATTCAGACATTTTGGGAGCTAAATAATACAGGTGTGAATTCACTCTAAGCCCAGGAGACTCAAAATGTCACTGCAATTCACAAGTCAGAATAGAAGATAATGGAGGTCACATGACCCAATCACGTTTTAGCTATAATCTATGTCAAAATGGGCCCAGTGGATCCCAAACGGATTCTGTGCTTACTTCCCCAGTTCCAGAGTAAATATTTGGGATAGAAATATACAACAGCTTTTAGAACCTTCACACTAATTCACCAAAGGGTACAGTGAAGGTCAAAAGGGTAGAAAAAGCCAAGTAAAAACATGACTAGAATTACCTCTAAAGAGGGAAACAATAAACCTAAAACAATAGCACATTCTTTGAGGAACTGCAAAAATTAGTGCCTCCTTTAAGAACTTGAAAGATGCACGGATGGTAATTCCAACCATATCCCCATGAAACTTACCTAATAGTGAAATGGAATTTTTGGACTGGAACCCTGATTCTTTGTCCGCCAGAGTTGAAGAATGAATCCACAGACAGAAGATGGTATCCAGTGATGGCTAACCTTTTGACCTCGGCATGTCAGCATTTTGAAAAACCCTAACTTAACTCTGGTGCAGTGTCACATATAGAAATTTTTTTTTATATTTTCAACCATAGTAAAACACAGACTTATATTTTTGATATTTATTTTATATATTTAAATGCCTTTTAACAAAGAAAAATCCACCAAAAAAATGAGTTCGCGTGCCACCTCTGACACGCTTGTCATAGGTTCGCCATCACTGCTGTACACAAAGGTGGAGGTTTGTTAAAGAACAAGTACAGGCTCCCAAGTAGGGAGGGGGAAGAGTTCCACAGAATGGACTCCCTCATGGGGCGGGGAAAGGGTCCCCCTGAGTTCCTTTTCTCTATGGCTTATAAAGGCTGCAGATCCTGGTGCCTTGATATCTTCTCTGATTGGTCACTATTCCCTTAGCCTGGTTACTATAGTAACTCCTACCTTCCTTCCTGATTGTTTCCTATTCCCCTTGGGCTTTTTTCTTCTCCTTCTGGATGAAGTCTGCCTTCCCTTTATTTTGTAAATATAGACCTTTTCCTGTTCCCAGCTCCCTCATTCTATGGAAATATACCCGTTGCAGCTTTACAGATTCCCTAATCTATGGAAATACACCTTCTGCTGCTCTGCAGCCCTGTGCTTCCTCCATGCTCCCCTTAATTTCCAAAATTTCTAAAATTTCCTAAAACCTGTCTTTTTTCACCCCCCAAAATTCCTGTTTCAATAGTAAACCAAAAGCAATAGCTCAATCAAGGGATTACAAAATATAATGCCACCGTCAAAAATTTGAATGATGCAGGAGTGGTGATTCCTGCCATGTCCCTGTGCAACAGGCCTCTTAGGCCTGTGAAGACAGAGCTGGGTCTTGGTAATGACGGTGGATTATCACAAGTTTAACCATGTAGTAACTCCATCACTGTTTCTCTACCAGATGTAGTTTCATTACTTGGGCAAATTAATACATCCTCTACTATGTGATATGCAGCTTTTGATCTGGCAAATTGCTTTCTTCTACCCACCAATAAGAACCACCAGAAGCAGTTTGCTTTCAGCTGGCAAGGCCAGTAATGCATCTTCACTCTCCTACTTTTCTGTTATGTCAACTCTCCAGGCCTATGTCATAACCTAGTTAGCAGGGATCTTGTTAGTGTTTCTCTTACACAGGATATCACACTAGTGCAGTACATTGATGATGCTTTACTGATTGGACTTAGTGATCAAGAAAACTAATAATTTAGATGTATTAATAATGCATCTATGTGTCAGAGAATTGGGAAAACATCTGACAATATTCAAGGAGCCTTCTATCTCAGTGAAATTTCTAGGGGCCCCGTAGTGTGGAACAGGCCAAGACATCATCTCTAAAATGAAGGATTAGCTATTGCATCTGGTCCCTCATACAAGTGAAAAAGAGGCACAATGCATGGAGGGTCTCTTTGCATTTTGGAGGGAACGTATTCCTCATATGGGTGTGTTATTCCAGTCCACTTACTTCATGACCCAAAAAGCTATATGTGTTGAGTGGGTCTTAAAATAAGAGAAGGCTCTGCCACTTGGACCATATGATGCAGTAGATCCAATGCTACATGAAGTTACAGCATCAGATAGCAATGCTGTTTGAAGCCTTTGGCAGGTGTCTGTAATTGACACTCAGCACATGTTTAAAATTCTGAAGCAAAACCCTACCATTCTCTGTAGATAACTACTCTTTTTTTTTAGAAACAGTGTTTGGGCTGCTACTGAGCTCTGGTAAAAATTGAACACTCAACCATAAGCCACCAAGTTATTATGCCTATCATAAACTGGCTGTTACAGGACCCACTAAGCTATAAAATTGATCATGCACAGCAGCACTCCATCCACTAATGGAAGTGAAGGATAAGTTGTTGCATCTTACATAAAAGTATTGATTTTATATCACAGTAGTTAAGCCATGGGATATCAGCAAGGACAGCAAAGATCACTCAACAACTTTGCGACCTCTTTTATAAAAACGGTTTGTATGTTTTGGGTTGTACACAGGATAGCTGCATCATATTAGGTGGAAGAATATACTTGTTTTATTGTGTTATTGTCCTTATTTGGAGATCAAGTATGTTTTTTTTTTTTCCTTTTAGATGAACATATGGGGTGTAAAACTTTTTAGTGGATCTCCTCACTTTCCTGGACATCTCACATCTAATCTGTAAGTGGATCCTTCTGATGGTTGCTTTATTTATTTTTTATTATTTTAAATTTATCTGTATTGTTGAAAGTATTACAGATGTCCTCCATTGATCCCCTCCACCCTGCTCTTGACCTTTCCCCAGGCCTTTACCACACTATTGTCTGTATCAATGGGTTATGTATATCCCAATATAATAAAATCCTAATATGCAAATCAACTGAACAGCTGAATGACCAGTCACTATGATGCACATTGACCACCAGGGGGCAGACGCTCAAAGCAGGAGCTGCCTCCTGGTGGTCAGTGCGCTTCCACAGTGGGAGTGCCGCTCAGCCAGAAGCTGGGCCCACAGCTGGCAAGCACAGCAGCAGGGAGCAGGCCTAACATGGCAGGAGGACATTCCCCAAGGGGTCCTGGACTGTGAAAGGGTTCACACTGGACTGAGGGACCCCCTTGAGTGCACAAATTTTGTGCATCGGGCCTCTAGTATTCATATAAGTTCATTGGTTAATTCATCCCTCTCCTTCCCAAGATTTGTCAATTTATTTTATGCTTCCATGTTTCAGGATCTATTTTATTCATCAGTTTATTTTGTTCATTAGATCCCACATATAAGTGAGGGTATGTTTTAAGCAAATGTGTATGATGCCAATTTGACAAGGAGAGGACTTGTGATTGTGATTGTCACTTTTATGTGTCAACTTTATCATGAGCCACATGCTATTCAAATAATTTGTCAAACATTATTTTGGGTGTTTTTGTGAGGGTGTTTTTGGATGAGATTAACATTTAAATAGGTAGAATGTGAGTTAAAGAGATTTCTCTCCATAATTTGGGTAAGCATCATCCAATCAATTGAAGTTCTGAATAGAAAAAAAGATCACATCTAACCCTTTCAACTTTGCAACACTGGCTCTTCCTAATTCTACAGCAAATAGCTTCCAAAGAAAAGATAAAAATTACCAAAACAATGACCTTTTTCTATTTTTAAGGTAAAAATTCTGAGTGCCCTTTTAGTTGAGCATTTACTTCAAAGTGAGAAAGTAATGACAGATTTTGCTCTTCCCTGAACTGGCAGAGACTGGAGAAAAGAAGAAAGGTCCAAAAGGAAGTAATCCAAATGGGAAATAAGACATCAAATTAATTGAGTCTACTATTAACCAGAATGGGAATGTAGACATAAGAATGTAAATTGTGTTTTGAGGCAAGGAGATAACACCTACTTTGACTTAACTTTGACTGGAATACCAACCAGGAAAATAAATAGTGGACTTCATTTTTTTTCTGCTCAGCACTTATCTTTTCTCCCCAAATGTACCCTTCCTCATCACTGTGGTTCTTTCAGATGGTCCTGCCAACCAGTGGCTTCATCTGCCTCCTGGCAATAGGTATTGGTATGAGATACAAAGGGGCCATTTGGAGTTCTCCCATTATACTTGACTAGAGGCCTGGTGCATGGGATTCGTGCACTGGTGGGGGAATGGCCTGTGGGGATTGACCTGCTGTGGGAGTGCCACTCATCCCGGTTAGCCGAGAAGCTGTGGACCCACCCGCTGAGCAGCTGATCCGTGGTCCGGCATCTTCTGTGGAGCCGGAGCACTTGCCTCTCCAGGAGACCTGGTCGGGGCAGGGCCCAGGGACACTAGCACTGAAAGGCGGTGGTGTAGGCCTCAGTCCTGCGGCAGCCACAAACCCGCCTCCCAGGTTCCAGGGTCAGTTCTGCGAACCTGGCAGCGGTGGCTTAGCCCGGCCTGTGGGTGCTCAGAGTAAGAGCCTGGGGTGAGGAGGCGATGATTGCAGCCCGGGTTCCTGCCCATCAGCTCGGGGTTTGCAGCAGGAGCAGCCACTCATCCCATTCAGCCAAGTGGCGCTTCCACTGTGGTAGTGCACTGACCACCAGGGGGAAGCTTCTGCATTGAGCATCTGCCCCCTGGTGGTCAGTGCACATCATAGCGACTGGTCAACCGGTCATTCTGGACGTTCCTCTGTTCGGTCGCTGGGCTTTTATTATATAGGACAGTGATGGCGAACCTTTTGAGCTCGGCGTGTCAGCATTTTGAACACCCTAACTTAACCCTGGTGCCATGTCACATATAGAAATTTTTTGATATTTGCAACCATAGTAAAGCAAAGATTTATATTTTTTGATACTTATTTTATATATTTAAATGCCATTTCACAAAGAAAAATCAACCAAAAAAATGAGTTCGTGTGTCACCTCTGACATGCATGTCATAGGTTCACCATCATTGATATAGGATGATTATTCACTAGATCACAAATGAAAGAAAAGCGTCTGGGTTTCCAATGACTATTTTCACTTCACGAAGGGACACGAAGCCATCATTAAAAGAGATGTGAGTTAACAAGAACAAATGGCAAGACCAAGCAGAATCAAGATACTGAAGGGGCCAGGAAGAGCCCTCATTGCACTGTTTGGGTTCTTGATCCATAATGCATGTTAACATCATTTCAGCTGGTTTTACAGTAGCTCACTCATTCTACTTCCCATAAATAAAATATGTCAACATATAATATATAACCAGGAATTGTTCTCAGTGCTGCTGCTATAATAGGAAAAACTTAGAGAAAATCACTATCTATATTAGGTTCACATTCTAAGTGGGAGAGGAACCTAAAAGATGAGCTTGAATTCCTGAGTTCAGCCTCTGAGAAAATTAAAAACAGTTGCGAATACCATATCTTCATGCTTTATTTCAAGTAATAAATATAATGGGTGAGGGGTCAGGGAAGCAGAGGAATCTACACAGAATATTTATGATCACACTATGAGGTAATGGTTGTGTCATTGGCAAGTAGATTTTATTTTAGCAGTCAGGTTTATTTCAGAAGATAAAAGGTTTTTGTTTAAGTCAATATGTGGTCCAACTGTACTATTTTACCAGAGACAAAGTTTCTATTCAGAAGGCTTCATCTTCATTTGGGTGATTATATATCATACAGCTTAGATGTAATTATCTTAGCCTCTCAGTCCCTCACTGTATCTCCTTTAGTTATATGTGTGTGAATAAACAATGACAGTAAAGGAAATCATTACATGATGAATCCCAGTTAAAGTCTTTTGTAAAGGAAGACTTATTTTATAATATAATTTACCACTACTTCACTTATTCATTCTGTAAAATAGAACTTTCATAGATGACATTTTCATAATAAATAAAATCAGATGGGCTCACTTATAAGTTGTCAGATAATACTGACGTGAGATATAATATAATAATAATACATAGGTAATCTGATAAATTATTCTTCTGAGTTACAGAATGTAAGAGAGATTTTAAAGGAATAAAAACTTGTTAGTACAAACAGAATGCTTTATATAGAGTTTGAGCACTGAACTGTTTGTAGCAAAATTAAGATAATACCTGGTCACGAGTTGAGTTACTATTAAAAGGAAGACAGGTTCTTTTTTTCTAAATAAATGAGAAAAAGTATTCATTTTATTCTTTCTAAATAAGAACAAACAACTTTGAGGCCTTTTATCTCTAATGATGTTTCCAGAGGTATTAAAAGATGCAGGTAAAGAAATATCTTTATTGCTATAGTCATACATGACATTTTGTGTGCTTTATTTCTTTATTTTCAACAGGAAAAATACCTTTATTCTTCTGTTCCCAGAAATATGACTGAATACAAAGGCTGAAAAGTGAATGCAATGACTTTCTTGACAATTAAGTTGCATTAGAAATGTCTTTGATATCGAGACGCTTTTGTGTTTAATTATCAGGCTTATAAAGGGTCGAGATCCACACTAGAGAAGACTGTGGAAGAGGTCAAGAACTTCTTCAGTAGCCATGGCCAGGCTCTGCCTATTTCCCAGGGCTTACGGGTCTCTTTCCTGCAACTCAGCACTGTTCAGGTTCAGATCTGAGGTCAGAGTTGTTGAAGAAGGCAATTATATGCACAAGCATTTAGTATCAAGATTTTCTTGTTCAGAGCAAGTGATTCTTCAATGATCCTTGATATTCTGGTCTGTCAGTCCTATGAGGTAACCTCTGGTATTTGAAGCTAGATTTATTTTGTGATGACGGTCTCATTCCAGCTGGAAAGTATATTCTTAAGTTTTGCAAAGTCACAACTTGCCCTGTCTTCCTGTAGCCAACTTCATGCTTACCTCCCAAGGTATAGCATATCTATCCTATATTTCCCCAGGGCCAAAATGATTTACATCCACTAGTCTACATTCATGGGTCATATTCTGTGATCTAGACTCTATGTTTCCATTCCAAAGCACAAACCCAATTCAGCCACATTAAAAAAATAAGATGGATGAATTACAATGTTTTTGATAAGAGCTCAATTTGTTTCCTATTTGTATCTTCAAGAGATTGAGTTGGAAAAGCTTATATCTATTCTTTCAATGTAAACAAGATATATTTTTAATTTTTTTTTAGTTTTATAGACCATCTTCTTTTTTGAACCCAATTTAAAAGAGAAGTTTAAGTTTATCTACTACATGAGGGAACATATTTTGAATAGGATACAAATTTTGTCATCCTTCACATTCATTCACATCAGAGTCAATTCTTAAATATTTTATTTAAAAGAAAGAGTGTAGTCTAAGTTTCTTTAAAAGAAAATCTTTTGAAAGAATGCCAGTCCTTGCTTTAATTGAGGAAGCCATCAATTGAGAATGAAACATTAATATTAGCTTGGCAAAATGTTAGTGGAAAAGCCTTAAATCATGGACCAATTTAATAAGTCACTCCCTTTAAAAAAATTAAAAATAAAATTAAAAAGTCACTCTGTACAGATAAATTCCATTTTAGAGAAGATTTGTCCTTCCATTCTAGTGAGCATGGTTTCTTTTCCTTCTCATCTTTTGAAAAATATTTTTTATAGAATCTGACAAAGCAGGCTGGAATACTGGCTCTAATACTTTCTTGATCTATTACCTATTTTGTTTCTGATTTCTATTTTTTTACTATTGACACTATTACAGATGTGCCCATTTTGCCCTATTGCTCCCCTCCACCCAGCCTCCACTCCAGCAACTCTTAATTGGTCCACAACCTCGCCAAACTTTAGGACCCTTTGCTTTCTATGCTCATTTGGGTTTGCTTCTCTCTTTTTGTTTGATTAATTATACTTTTTCAATTAGAAAAAAAATAAGTATCATTTTGGTTCAAATATAGTTTCTGGCTTAGTTTTGGACAGATCATTTAAAACATCCTAAATAAGTGTTGTTTTTTATCTGCTTACCATGCTTAGATTTTTATTGTCCCTTTAACTCTCTTTCTGTACTTCTCTTTTGTCTTTCTTGTCACTCATTATTTCAAATTATTATTATTTTATAACTTTACCACTGCTTCCATCCCATTGTCAATATCATTCCTCCTCTTTTCCCTTCCATCTTCCTCAGAGGTTGAACTAACTTTTCTGTCTGCAGTGAATTTTCTAGTACTAAGCAAGCAATAAGACCAGGCTGGTAATGCTGCCAAGACAGATATTTGACCTATGTGATTAAAAGGAAAAAGGCACAGGTCTGATCAATTTAAGTTTATTTCATAAATAAATAGACATTGGTTCTCCACTTGAAGAAATCTATGGCGGCTGCTTTTGTAATAGTAAATTGAGGCAGTTATCAAGTCTGAAGGACTGAGAAAAAATACCAATATTTGGAGAGACGCAATATAAAAGATTAATGGAAATGTTTATAGAAACCTTTGGGCACTGGCTGGATTTCACAGGTCAGTAAAGTAAACTTTTCAACTGCGGAGAGAATTGAGGAAGCACAGAAGCCCACAGGTGTCTGCTTGCTTCATGGGCACTGTCAAGATGCTCAGATTAAATATTGAAGAAAAAAACGTTTGAAATTACTTGAAAATCGGGAAGGAAACCAGACTGCATTCAAGAGCAGAAAATAAAAAGTGCTTTGGAGCAGATGAGTCTGACTACACTGTATTTGCAAAATGTGACTCTTATGTTTCCCTAAGGGCTGGGTGACGCTGGGCTAGGAAAACAACTGGGGAGAGACTTCCCTCCTCTCTGCCTCAGGTGCCAGGTGCGGGATGGATGCTTCCAGGAGTTCTTCCCAAGTGTGCAATAAATGATGCTCTATGTGACTAGGTCTTTCTTGGGGATTCTGTTGGATTGATGTTGTTGATTTCTGCCTCAAAAAATTCTTCTGACCGGCCTTACATTTGTGTTCACTTTATTTCCCTCCAAATCTCTACTGTGCCAATCACACAAGGTTGAGCTGGAGAATAATGGGGCCATTGCCTTAAAAAAGACTTTTGTTGCAATTAAAATGAGTGTTTTTATGGGAAGAGTTTTCTTACCCATCAATTTAGTGTGCTATAGAAAACAGTAGTTTTCAGGTTTTGTTTAATAGCCACACTTTCTTCCTTATGTAGAGAAATTAAAGGCTCAGAATGGTGGGGATACAGAATCTTCACTGATTTTCACTTGATATTTCCTCTTTCCCAAAATGACTCCCATGTGACATTTGTCTAATTACTGAGGGTCTGTGTATGATATATATAATAAAGGTTGAGGGGCACTGATGCCTCCAATTTAAATTCTTGGTCATCATTTGGTAAATTATTTGTAAAATACTAGAATAAGGGCTTGGGCAAAAAGAGAACGCGCACTATGAGGATATTACCTGCTCATAACAATGTGTGAAATTTAATTAGAGGCTGAGAAAGATAAAAGAAAAAAATATTTGAAAATAGGATAAAATTGCTAAGGCCTATAAAAATTATGTTCAAGATAGATTTCTCATGTATATAGTAATAGAAGGATAGCCAAGTTTATGAGTGATTCATTAAGAGAGCAACCAAGATTTTTAGTGTCAATAAACATGATCCATAATGAATCAAATACAGTTCATTTATTTTTTTCTGTAAACATTCTCTCCTCTACCTTTCTAGCAAAAGAAACACAGTCAAGAGATCAGGTCTAGCCCTAGCCAGTTTTACTCAGTGGATAGAGCGCTGGTCACCAAGACTGAAGGATTCCAGGTTCAATTTCGGTCAAGGGCATGTACCTCAGTTGCAGACTCGATCCCCTGGCCTGGTCAGAGTGAGTACAGGAGGCAGCCAATCACTGTGTCTCTCACATAGATGTTTCTCTCTCTCTCTCTCTCTCTCTCTCTCTCTCTCTCTCTCTCTCTCTCCCTCCTCCTCCTCCTCCTCCTCCTCCTCCTCCTCCTCCTCCTCCTCCTTCTCCTTCTCCTTCTCCTCCTCCTTTCCACTCTTTCT
Source organism: Myotis nattereri (assembly GCF_964212035.1). Lineage (NCBI taxonomy): Eukaryota > Metazoa > Chordata > Mammalia > Chiroptera > Vespertilionidae > Myotis > Myotis nattereri. The sequence goes on from NC_138085.1 coordinate 32,979,101, forward strand.
AAAAATCAATGGAAAAATATTGTCAGATAAGGATTAACAATACCAAAAAGGAAATAGTATATTAATTTTGAAGAAATAGACAAGTAGACTAGACAAAAAGACAAGAAATAACTTTCTATCAGATCTCTTCTTAAGCCATCCCAAATACACACTATTTGAGTAAAGTTAGTGTGCTTCCTTGAACAGAGTCAAGAAAATCCTCCATGATTCCTCTTCATTTGCTACTCAGACTGTAATCTCTCTCTACAGAAATAGCTTCTGGCCTGTTGATTCAACAAAAGCTTTTGAATGTTATAATGAGCCAGGCATTCACTAGGTATCAAGTAGGACTATGAAGCAAACGATTCAATTTTTCCCTTTAGTTTTTTCATGGGAAAGAATTTGTGTCAGTTCTGAAAAATAATGTCAATTTCTACCTCTCACTGGCATCGTTATCTAAGGGAATAAAGAGGATAGATATTCTATTCAACCTATTGCCTTTTTATCATAATAAAATACAAGAAAGATGGTAGAAGACTAGAAAAGAATGTATTTTTGCCATTTGCTTGAATGTGAGTCTTCTTACCCTTACCCATTGTTCCTCAGAGGTTAAAAGGAAAGAAATGAAACTTGCATCACTCATATATTTTTGGTCAAGCAACCCTGAGGGCTACTTCCTGTTTTGCTGTGTGTGAATAATAGTCTGATCCTGAGGGTAACGGCTTTGTGTTTTATTTTATTGTACTGCTGTAAAGCAATTTTGGTCTCCAATTGAACATTTCATTTCTTCTTTATTAAATTTCCCAATTGTTCTTTTACCTCAGGTACTTAGAGTAGTAGCACTTATATTTTTGGAGAGCACATTTTTTCCAGTGTAAGTGCTTATTATAAAAAAAACCCTGGTGCTTTCCAGATAAGGAACCTAGACAAGATCAGCTAGATTGGGTACTTAGACCCTGAAAGGGCAAAGTGCAGGTGTTTTTACAATAGAGAGGGAGGAAGCAGGGAGGAGGGTGAACTGACATAATGCATAGCAGATCAATGTGATGCCTAATCAATGAGGCACAAAGGGTCAGCCCTTCATGGTTGAGATGTGATTGTTAATGAACTTCATGTCTGTGAGCTGTCATTATAGAGAGAATGAATGTGAACTCTGCTGAGGTTGGAGGCAAAAGACACTTCTACCAGTGATTATAATAAATTTAAGGCCAAGTTCAAGTGTTACCTTCCCTATCAAGTTCTCCCTGATTGCATCAGCCCCCACTTCTCTTCCTCTTCAATGAATTTATATATTGCTTCCTTCACTGCTAACAACTTAACATTTAATGATTTTTTATATTATTCCTTCTTCTTTTTAACACTTTTAAATACCTACAACTATTGCTTTATTGATTATACTTCACTCCTTAACTAGCTTGCAAGCTTTTAAAGACAGTGGTTATATCCTCAAAGATATCAAGGAACTTGATAGAATTATATCAATGTAGCCATGCTAATAATAGAATGTATCACTACTTTAATATTTAAAGTACAGAATCTGTATTTTAACAATTTATGTGATTTCCCCAAGTGTTAATGTTAAAAATTAAACCCAGATCTGTAACCCTACAGCTCACATTTATTCTCTCATAAGAAAGCACAGGGCCGAAACCGGTTTGGCTCAGTGGATAGAGCGTCGGCCTGCGGACTGAGGGGTCCCGGGTTCGATTCCGGTCAAGGGCATGTACCTGGGCTGCGGGCACATCCCCAGTGGGAGATGTGCAGGAAGCGGCTGATCGATGTTTCTCTCCCATCGATGTTTCTAACTCTCTATCTCTCTCCCTTCCTCTCTGTAAAAAATCAGTAAAATATATTTAAAAAAAAAAAAGAAAGAAAGCACAGGAATTCTACTCAATCTATCATAATTCTAACCTGAACTCAGTGCCCTTCTAGAAGTACAGCTCTGGACATTCACTTCATTTTCCTAACCCTCAATTACATTATCCATAACATGTATATAAAATCTCTCATAAAATATTTTAATATAGTTAAAGTTTCAACAAAATCATAACAAAATGAAGAAATATAGAAATAAAAAGGTATTATACATATTAAAATATGATGTCTCACATCTTATTTTGTATTCCCCCAATCAGTAATTAGTACTATGTTAAAATATAAAATACATTCAACTACTTTTAAATGCTTTAGTTTTTAAATAATGAGGAAAATAAAATTCAGGAAGCAGACCTATAAAATATTTAATCAATTATTTTATGTCATTTCAAAATTTAATTTCAGGTGTGTTTGTGTATGTGTGTGTGTGCACGCGTGTGCTTCCTGTGTTGACCAGTAAACTGTATGTGATGGGTGGGAAAAAAGAAGTTTTGTGCCTAGAAATAACAACATTAGCAGAAGCTATATAGAGGAAACCAATTAGTTCTGCAAAATTCAGTTGTTAATACACCAAGGAACAAAATTCAACTAGAGTTATTGATTTGTTGTATTAAAGTGGTAATTGTGCCCCGTAAGGTAATTACTAAAACCCAATATTCTTAGTTTAAAAAAAATCTGGAACATTGCCTAACCTCTATTTTCCATGTACCCTCTCCATCACCCAAGGCATAATCATTTAAATTCAATTTGCTGGAATTTTATGTTTATTTGAAATTCTAATTATGAGAGGCTCTTAAATTGGTAACTCCCTATAAGCCATGCCTTCTAGTATTCAGATACTTAATGTAACCCACTTCTACATTAATTCTGAACTTGGCCACATAGCTTGCTTTGATCAATAAGACTTTAACATGACAATGAAAATGGGAGCTTGAGAATTAATTGCACATTGGGGCTTGTCATCATAGAACCCCCCTCCTGGAAGTTAGCTAACATTCTGTAAAGAAGCTCAGATATGACTACTGAGTAATAAAAGGTGACACAGAAAGATAGAGAACTTGAAGGATGAGAGACCATCTTAGAAATTGCAGCCTCAGTTGGGCTCATGCTTGAATATAACCTTGTGAGTGACTTCAGTGAAAAATGTGAAGCAGAGAACCACCTACAGAATTAAGATAATGGATGTCCTCTCTGAAAGCCACTAAGTTTTGGGGTACTATGTTTTACTTCAACAGATTGAACACAAATGAATATTCAAACATTGTAGATATAACACAAATTGCAGCCTCTACTATCCTTTAAATGGCTGACTTCCTGTCATATATCTTCTAAAATAATAAAAGCATAATATGGCAATTATACCAGATAGCTAAACAATCTTTCAGATACCCTTCTGGATGTCCTTCCGGACGACCTTATGAACAAAGCTGGGGCTGCCATGGCCAAGACAAATTGCTGGGGCTGCGAGGGCTGAATCCTTGCACGAATTTCGTGCATCAGGCCTCTAATTTTAGTATAAAAGTAATCAGATACCACATGATCTCACTCATTTGTGGAATATAGTGAACAACATAAACTGATGAACAAAAATAGATCCAGAGACAGAGAAGCATCAAACTGACTGTTAAATCTCAGAGGGAAGGAAGGGAAGGGGGAGGTAAGAGATCAACCAAAGGACTTGTATGCACGCATATAAGCATTACCAACAGACACAGACACTAGAGGGGTGAGGGCATGTGCTGGTGGGTGGGAGCAGCTGAGAAGAGGTCAATGGGAGAGAAAAAATAATACTGTAATAGCTATGTATGGGCTAGGTGGGGGTACTTGAAATATCAGGGGGACAACTCTGTAAAGTATATGATTTTCTAACCATTATGTTGTACACCTGAAACTAATACAGAGTAATACTGAAAAAGAAAGTAATCAGATTTTTGAGTTTTAAGTCTTTCTTGAGCTCACTTCCCTTTAACCCCTAAAACTCAAGACAATAGTTTAAAAAGATTGATCTCCTACACATGCCTCCGTGACTGCTTGAACTGGATTTTTGTTTATCTTTTTGATAATTATCACACCAGTGTTTGCAAATAAACATGACACTATTTTTGAAGAATTGGGAAAATAGAGTAACAACTTTTGGGAAAGTCTTGTGAAATGAAATTCCAAAGGAAAATCTCTGAATGACCATCTTTCTCCAGCTTTCTCTCTCATAGGGGTACCTTTTTCCTAGCTATGTATGGCTCACTCTTTCCTAAACCTCAAAAATCTTCTTCAAATATCTCTGATTGACTCCCACTCACATTTGGATGATATCCATTTTTATTCCAAAAAGGGCTCTGGCTTTGTAAATCTTTTTTAGTCCTTGTTCCATCCCTTTCTTCAAGTGTTCTCATGTCTCAATTATTCTCCCCAGATGACATTTGGGTCTCTTGTAAGATGGTCAGTTTTGTCCATTACTTCACAGTCTCAAAGAATCATGTTGCGGACCAAGAATAGAAGAGTGGAGAGAAAATTTACAATGACAGTTTTCATGTGCTTCTTTACAATAGTCTCATTACAGTAAGTTATAGATGTATTTCTTCTTGTTGAACTTGTTAAATCAGATGCATGCACCCTTTTTCCCAGGGTCAGGCATTTATTCTGGAGGCAGCTACAGCCTAAACCTATGTCAACATTGATCACATTATCTTACCTGGCTCATAATCACTATTGCCTGATTGTTCCACACAACAGAATAAAATAAGCTGCATGACACTGCTTAGATTCTTTTTTTATATTTTCCCAAATGAGGATATGGATTGATCATTATAGTGTAAGAAAAAGATTTATTTGTGTGTACTAGAGAATATGGGGGGCAGCAGGAAAAAAGGGGAAATGTGAGTGCCTAACTCTTGAGTCACAGGAAGTATTTACTTTTTAATGGAAATGAAAATAACTGATTAAATAAAAACACTTAGTAATGGAGATGTGACTCATTTTCTGTTCCAATTTTTACTTATCTGAAGACTCTACTATGATCCAAGGCTCTCAATAATAAGATAAATAATTGCCTGGCTGGCATGGCTCAGTGGTTGAGCATTGACCTATGAACCAGGAGTTCATGGTTTGATTCCCAGTCAGGGCACATGCCAGGTATGGGCTCAATCCCCAGTGTGTGGGATGCAGGAGGAAGCCAAACAATAATTCCCTCTCATGATTGATATTTCTATCTCTCTCTCTCTCTCCCTTCTCCTCTAAAATAAATAAAAAATATATTTTAGCCCTGACCAATATAGTTTGGCTCATTGGATAGAGCGTCGGCCTGTGGACTGAAGGGTCCCAGGTTCAATTACGGTCAAGGGCATGCACCTTGGTTGCAGGCACATTCCCAGTGGGGATGTTGACCGGTGTTTCTCTCTCATCGAAGTTTCTAGCTCTCTATCCCTCTTCCTTCCTCTCTGTAAAAAATCAATACAATATATTTTTAAATATATATTTTTAAAAAATAAATCAAATAAAATAAATCAATAAACCAAAATTTATCTTGAAAATTTTCATGGGTTGGATTCCTGGTCAGGGCACGTACCTGGGTTGCAGATTCAATTCATGTGGCACAAATGCCATACAGCAGGCAGCCAATTGATGTTTCTCTCTTTCCCTTCCTCTCACTCTAAAATCAATAAACATATCCTCATGTGAGGACTAGAAAAATACATCATTAGCTAATTAATATTAGTAAACTTTTAGAGTAGTTTTAGGAATACAGAATAATTGCAAAGATAGTCTATAGAGTCCCTGTATACTCCACCCCTAATATCTCTTATTATTAGCATCTTACATAGTGTATTTGTCACAATTAATGAAAAATTACTGATATCTTATTATCAACAGTCCATAATTTATTCAGATTTTTTTAATATATTTTTTATTGATTAAGATATTACATATGTGTCCTTATCCCCATGTTACCCTCTAGCTGCCCCCCTCCGCTCATGCTCTCACCCCCCCTCCCCCCCCGTTGTCCGTGTCCATTGGTTAGGTCTATATGCTTGCATATAAGTCCTTTGGTTGATCTTTCCCCCTTACCCCCACCCTCCCCTACCTTCCCTCCAAGGCCCAACAGTCCAATCAATGCCTCTCCCTCTCTGGATCAGTCCTTGTTCATCAGTTTATGTTGTTCATTATATTCTACAAATGAGTGAGATCATGTGGTATTTATCCGCTCTCCAGTTCCATCCATGCTGTGACAAATGATAAGAGTTCCTTTTTTTTTTATCCATAATGCCTTTTTTCTATTTTACAGTCTTGTTCAGGATACCTCATTATACTTAATCATCATTATTCCTTAGGCTTCTCTAGATTATGATGGCTTTGATCACTTTCCTTATTTCTTGATGACCTTGACAGCTTTGAGGAATCCTGATCCAATATTTTGTAGAATGGCACTTAACTGAGATTGGCCTGATGCTATTCTTATGGCTAAACTGTGGTAATATGTTCTGAAAAGGTAGACCACAAGGGTAAAGAGCTATTCTTATCACATCGTGTCAAGGATACATATCAATATGACTTATTACTATTGATGTTAATCTTGATTACCTGACTTAAGATTGTATTTCTTAATTTCTTAAAGCATAAAGTTACTCTTTTTTAAAAATATATTTTTATTGATTTCAGAGTGGAAGGGAGAGGGAGAGAGAGAGAGAGAAACATCAATGATAAGAGAGAATCATTGATTGGCTGCCTCCTGCACACCCCCTATTGGGAATCAAGGCCACAACCCAGGAATGTGCCCTTGACTGTAATCAAACCTGGGACCCTTCAGTCTGCAGGCTGATGCTCTATCCACTGAACCAAACCAGCTAGGGCCAAAAAGTTACTCTTAATTCTCCCTTTCCTCCTTACTGTATTCTTTGGAAAAAAAGCCTTTGTCCCCAGGCTACAACTAAGGAGTTATATTCAACTTCTTTGAAGGTGAAGTATCTGAAAACAATTACTTGGAGTTCTAAATTTGTCTATTCTCCCCCAGTTATTATTTATTCAAGCATTTATTTATTCAGTGTAACTCATTAATATTTATTTTATTCTATAGGTTCTAATCAAGTACAAGTTTACTTTTTCCCCCCCTTCTTGCTCAGATTGTCCCATTGGGGCTCTTTCAATTATCATCTGTATCCTTTGAACATATTTCCATCATTGCATTACCTTTATTTTTATTTTTTAAGCATGTTCTTGCTTTTCGAAATTACAAGACACTCCAGGCTAGTCTTGTATACTACTTCCCAATAAGTCGTTTTTCTAAGTAACTTTTTTTGTATTCTTAATGGAGAATAGTATTAGAAACCAATATTGTGGCACTAGATATGCTCATTGCTACTGGAGTGTCATTGTTCCATGCCCTCTCAATTGAAAGATCAAGGAGGCGTGTGTATGTTAACCCATCTACTTAAAGATATCTATATACATTTCTATATATAACTATCTGCATATCTATTAAGTTATAAAAGAGTTATTTTTTAAAAAATTATTGTTGAAAGTATTACATATGTCTCCTCCCCCCCCCCCTTGACCTTTCCCTGGCCACTCCCACCCCCCAGCACATGCCTTCACCCCTCTAGTGCCCTTTGGTTATGCTTATATACAGGCATACAAGTCCTTTGCTTGGTCTCTTACCTGTCCCCTTCACATTGACATTTACATTTGCAATATACCTAGATTGTTTGTTATATTCTACATTTCATCCTGGGATTCCATGACCTATAAATTACATTTTTTAAAATTGTCATACACTAAGATTTACTGTGTGTTGTAAACTTCTATGGATTTTGACAAATGTTCAATGACTTATAGTCACCATTATGATATCATACAGAATTATTTCATCATCTTAAAAAATAAATTCTATCTACTACAGTTCTTATTTAACCCTCCAACCCCTTGTAGCCCCAACCAAACTCTGAGCAAACACTGATTTTTTTAAAAAAATCCTTCCTATAAGTTTGCCTTTTTCAGAATGTCATATAATTGGAATTATAAGGTATATCAGCTTTTCATACTGGCTTCTTTCTTTTAGCAATATGCATTTCAGTTTATTTCATATATTTTTGTGGTTTAATTGCTTTGCAAATGTTTCCTCTTCTGCATACGCTTTGTCTAGGGCCAGGGATGGAACCTGCAACCCAAGAAGATACCCTTGACCAAGAATTGAACCTAAGATTCTTTGGTGTGCAGGCCGATGCTCTAACCAATGAGTCACATGGGCCAGGGCTCATTTTTTCAAAATAGTTCTCTTATTGGTGTCTTTCAAGAGCAGAAGTTTTAAAATTTGATAGTATCCAAATTATAATTGTTTTTCTTTCATAGATCATGCTAATAGTGTTTTACTTAAAATTTCATTACCGAATTCAAGGTCATATAAATTTTCTCCCTTTTTCAAGAAGTTTTATAGATTTGCATTATCATTTTAATTACTATATTTCATTTTAAGCTTTCTATACTGCTTTGTTGATCTATATTTCTAGTCTCAACAATACTCCACTTTTCTGACTATGTGTGAGGAGTTTATCATACCATTATAGTAAATTGATATGCTTATTCTTCTAGATTGGTAAGAATATAATATGTTGTATCTTATTTTGTGACATGAGAATATAATGAAATATAAATGAATGATTCTATAATTTGGGGTGGAAAAAGACAGTATTAAGGAACTCCATGCAAGATTGACTTAATTTTCCCCAAAATGCAAAAGGCAAAGCCCTTAATTAAGGGTGATGGTAAAGTTGAGATCTGAGAAGAAAAAAAACTTGAAGCATTGCTTTGGGGAATAATAATTAATAAACAAGAATTTGTGCTACTCAGGATGAATGAAAAAGATTAGCCTAGAGCTGAATTATAAATAAGCACCTTTTCCAAGGGATTTTTCTGAGTGTGGTAGCCAGAGCCAAATCAATGTAGATATGGTAATAAGTCTGGTTTGAATTTCAATACCCCTAATAAATACTCAAATAATTCCTTTGCAATAGACAAATTTACCCAAGGCTACTGAGAAACCAGTATCAGAAGGCAAACTCATTGGTCTTTTTAAATGGTTGTCCATTCCATATCAAGAGAAAAATAGCAACAATAAACAAAAAAACACTAATATAGGAAAAAAGAGAGAGGAAAAAAAAGTCTTCTTTTTGTTTTCTTCTTCTTGGTTCAAAGATATAAGCATACAACAAGTTTGAAGAGTATCTGAGACTTAGAAATGGATAAGAGTTTAAGTAGGGCATGTTCTGCTCAGAATTAAAATGTGGAAAATAATCAAGGAAGTTGCTTCATATTTGAATATTTGAGGGGGTTACTCAAAGTTTTAGTTTCTCAGTCATGTATGATGTAAAGCATGAAGGGATATTTAAGAGATGGATGGCCATGCTCAACCACAGGTCATTTGACCAGGGTAAGAATCCTATTACCTGTATCTGTGTTGTCTTTTCACCCATTTTTTTAAAAACTGGTTTCCGTACTTTAAAAAATGTTTAAATGCAGTATTGGTATTTTCCCCTACTAAAAGTGCTGTATTTTAGCACTAATTTACACAATAAATATAGTTTTCAGACACATAAAAAAAAAACTTGATACCATATCTCTCTAGCACCCTTGGATAAAATTAGAGTTATTATCAAGTGTTGTTATAATAAATCACTGCTTGCAACAAACTATGATTTGACTTCCAAATCTCTCCACAGCAAATATTAAAACAACATACTTATTTTTATGAAAATTATTATTTATAGTAGCACTAAGACTGAAAAAAATATTTTTTCTTTACCTAAATTTGTAAAGGAAGTATAAGAATCTACACTACTAAAAGAGAAACATGCAAATTGGTGTCACTCTGCTATGCCCACCAGCCAATCGGGATGATTATGCAAATTAACCCAACAAAGATGGCTGCTAATTTGCATATTCAGGCACAGAGTGAAGACTGAAGATGACTGAAGATTGAAGAGGCTTGGCTTCTCTGCTGCGGCTGGACCAAAGGCCTGGGTCCCGGGTGCCAGAGGAAAACCGGTGCCGGCAGCCAGGGAAAGGAAGGCCTATTGACTGAATCTTTGTGCAACGGGCCTCTAGTCTATTATATAAAAGGCTAAGCAACTGTCTGACTGGCCAACCGGCCAGTAGGTATGACATGCTCTGACCACCAGAGGGAAGATGCTCAATGCAGGAGCTGCCCAGGGACAACAATTCTAGCACTCCGGGAACCCTTGGGGGATGTTAGAGAGCCAGTATCAGCCCAACCCCAGCAGGCCAGGCCAAGGGACCCCACCTGCCAGAGGAAACCTGTTCACTCCGCAGATGCCCTTCAAGCTGCGGTGCCACCCCAGGTGCACCTGGCTGGGGAGGGACCGAGGGAGGTTGGCTGCAGGGTGTGTCCATCCCATCTTGCCCAGCCTCACCCCACTGGCCACCTTCTAATTAATTTCCTTTTAACATGCACGAATCCATGCACCAGGCCACTAGTATGGTTATAATCAAGAATGCTTATGAATGCAGTTGAAATGGAAAACAAATCCAAATGAAGTAGGGCAAAAATACAAGTGAGGAGGAAGCTAACTGTGAATATAAAGTGTCTTAGGTAGGACATGTAATGTTGAAAAGGAAGATAAGTTTTCATGACTTAAATATTAGGAGAGGAGAGTACACGGAAGTTGTAGGTAGGGACTCCCAACATTATTCATTAATTCAACAAATATTTATTGAACTCCTCCTTCATGATTCTGGTGATACAGCAGCAAAGAAAGACAGCCCCTGTATTCATTGTGGTTAATTATATCAGAGTAAAAAGGTAATGACTGCCCTAACCACTTTGGCTCAGTGGATAGAGTGTTGGCCTGCGGACTGAAGGGTCCCAGGTTTGATTCCAGTCAAGGACACGTACCTTGGTTGCGGGCATATCCCCAGTGGGGTCCCCTCCTCTCAGTAAAAAATCAGTAAAGTATATTTAAATAAAGTTAATGACTAATAAACAATATAAAATGTGTTAGATGATAATATGTTCTATAAAAAAATAAAAACAGTGTCAATTAGAAAATGGTGGTAGATATTCTATATGATAAATGGTGGCTAGAGAAGACTTCTCTAATTGGGTAAACAACATATGCAATGTTGAAAATCATACAAATTTCTGGGAAAGAGGATTCCAGAAAGTTGAAATATTGGATATAAGAACCCTAAGACAAATAGATGCTTGTGCTTGAGGAATACAACAGAAACCAAATAGCTTCAGTGAAGTGAGCAATGGGAAAGAAGATAGGATATGAGTATAGTAGCCAGAGCCAAATCAATATAGACATGTCAATAAGTCTGGCTTTTTTTGAGATACATGAAAAAATTGCAAGAATCTTAGAAAATAAGTAACATGATATCTAGCATTAATCCAAGAGTACCATTCTGTCTGATGTTTAGAAAACTATACTGATGAGTACAAGGGTGGAAACCTCTCAGGTGCTACATAATGAGAGGCTTGCAAGACTTATTCTGAAGTAATAGTGGTAGGATTAGGGAGAGGTGGTAGATGCTGGGGATGTTCTGAAGGTGAAAGCAACGCAATTTGCTAATATATTAGATGAGGAATGAGTTAAAGAAAGATGTTCAGGCCAAAACCGGTTTGGCTCAGTGGATGGAGCGTCGGCCTGCGGACTGAAGGGTCCCGGGTTCGATTCCGGTCAAGGGCATGTACCTTGGTTGCGGGCATATCCCCGGTGGGGGATGTGCAGGAGGCAGCTGATCGATGTTTCTCTCTCATCGATGTTTCTAGCTCTCTAGCTCTCTCCCTTCCTCTCTGTAAAAAATCAATTATATATATATATATATATATATATATATATATATATATATATATATAAAGAAAGATGTTCAGAATATTTTAAAGGTTCTTATCTTTGGCAATAGAAATGATAAAGTTACCATCTAGTGAGTGAAAAACTGGGAAAAGGGAAAGTATGAATTGAGGAGAAGCCTGGTTAATATTTGGGAGACAAAGAAACAAAGGGGATAAAAGGGAGACACCCCCCTGCCCCCTTGGCCCCCCTCCGCCCACATTTGGTGCTCAGATTTGGGATCCAATTCCCCTGGGCCCATGGTCAGCAAACCGTGGCTCACAAGCCACATGCGGCTCTTTGGCCCCTTGAGTGTGGCTCTTTCACAAAATACCGACTTTTGCGCACGGGCCACAAAATTTCAATCGCACTGTACATGCGTGCCCACATGTGGTATTTTGTAGAAGACCCACACTCTAGGGGCCAAAGAGCCGCATGTGGCTCGCAAGCCGCATTTTGCCGAGCCGCAATTTGCTGACCACTGCCCTGGGCCATTCAGCACCAGTGCTTCCTGTAATAAAGTATTGTTTCTGATCTTTTGAGTGCCCATTGTGTGTTTTCTGGTCCTCTGGTAAATTCTGTAACAGCAGGAGTTGATGAGATTCATCATATAAGTAGAGAGATTTGCCTAAGACACCAGAATGGATAATTTCACCACCATAATGGAAGAGAAGGCCAAATACTGCCTGGATCCAGCTACTGTGGTAGTTACAGCTTTGGGAGTAGCTGGAAGTTATCTGTGCTTTGCTACTGCATTTTTAGTGCAATGGGAAGCATGGGCATCAGTGAAGAGTCAGAGTTTGGAAAGTATATTTGATAGTTTGAGAAAAGAGTAGAAATCATTGCTTCTAGTATATGAAAAATAATTAGGGAGAATGAGTAGGCTTTCTGGGCAGCAGTAAAGCTCAATTGAAACATACTTAAAAATGATGTGTGTCATGGTTATCTATTTTTACTTTTAATTGCATTTAGATAAAGTGTTTCTGGTGAAGTATAAATAAAAAGGAAATGTCTACCTGGGTTAAATCTCTTTACAATTTAAAAAGTTCAAAAGTGTAGGAACAGATGAAGATTTCTGAAATACCCTGATGAAGGTCACTGATGTAGTAAAACAGTTCATATGGGCATTATTTTTATCTGTTCCCAAAGGAGCTGACAGAGAAAACTTATAGGGAAAAAAACAACAACAACCCTGAAATACCATAGTAACGTATCTGACAAAATAAAGGGAAATTACCTGGAGTTAAATGATTTTGAGAAAAGAGAATAGAGTGGTTTAACTAACTGCTGTGGAGTTCAAAAGAAGGAATATTTAAACATGGTGTTGAAACATTTTTCCAGAAGTAGCAATAGTATAGATTTTAATATCTTTCTCTTTCCCTACCATATCAGGGTACACAGGAGCTAGAAAGTGTTTAGACTCGTTTTATCATATAAAAAAGGATCGTGTGACTAAGGGAACAGTGTGACAATGGTAGACTATTCATAAGTGGAGTTAGTTTTGAAAACCAGTTTTAAGCCCAGCCGGCATAGGTCAGTGAGCATTGACCTATGAACCAGGGGGTCATGGTTTGATTCCCGGTCAGGTTGCATTCCCAGGTTGTGGGCGCCATACCCAGTGCAGGGCATGCAGGAGGCAGCCAGTCAATGATTCTCTCTCATCAATGATGTTTCTATCTTTCTCCCTCTCCCTTCCTCTCTTAAATCAATAAAAGTATATTGAAAACCAGTTTTTAAATTATAACAGAAAGTAGAATAACAGAAAGTAGACTGAGAACATATTTTTATCTACTAGAAAAAAATGTTCTCTTAGAGAACATAGGAAGTGGGTTGAAAGCAAACTGGAACAATCACTCTCATAAAAATTTTGTATTATTGACTAGAGATAAAGATGTGCATTCTATGAGACTTATCAATCCAACCTCACAGTCTTTGTTCCTGAGAAACCATCACATACGCAAAAGAAGAAAAGGCCCTTAGATCCTCTAAATCCTTAAGTTGAATAAAAAAATGGAAACCTAAATAGTGAAATGAGAAAATTGAACTGGAAGGTGTGGAGTTCCTCTGGGCAGGATGATTCCTGGGTCCTTATCCAGGTGAATTGGAAGAATGAAACCACGGACAAAAGGTGGCATAGGAGAAGATGGAAGTTTATTGAGAAACAAGCACAGACTCCCATGTGGGGAGGGAGAGAGAGTCCCACTAAGTCCCTTTTTTTCTAAGATTTATAAGGGCTGCAGTTCTTTGTACCTTGATATTCCCTCTGATTGGTCACTACAGCAGCTCAGAGCTCAAACCTCACATGAGGTTCCCCTCTTCTTCTCCCTTATTGTTGTTCTATTCCCTTTGGCCTTCTTTATTTTGTGAATGGATGGCTTCCTCTCCTTAATTCTGTAAAGGTATACCTTTTGTCAGCTCTCAGGCCCCTTATTCTGTGAATATATACCTTTTACAGCTCCTAGCTTTGTAGCCCTGTGGTTCTCCCCATGGATCCCCTAATTCCTAAAACTTCCTAAACCTGCCTATTTTACCCATAAAAATTTCTTTCAATAGCAATTATAAATAACCTGCATAAATAAATGCTCTTATAGTATTATAGTTGATGGCAGGATGAACTATATTTATAGACATCAATAAGTACAAATCTCTAAAATCTGAGGTGGATAAAGACACCAGTTGCAGGAAGATGTATGCAAAATGTTATTAACGTAAGTAAATTATAATTAGACACAAAACAATATTCAATTTCGAGATTGTTTATGTGGACATACAGGTGTGTTGAAAATGTAGCTGCTGGATGTAAATGATACATAGAAATTTCAAAATGATTATTGCCGAGTAGAGAAGAATGCTAATGGGAACATAATGACAGTGAAAGCTTTAATTATATCCCTTAGAACATATTTTATTGCTTAGAATGAAAGAAAGAAAAAATAAAGAGAGGATGGGCTGAATAAGAAGCCCAAAAGGGTTGTCAGAGTTGAACATACTGGATATGAAGAATTCCTTCACCCAAGGCCTCAATTTCTTATTTCCCCTGACTAAAGTCCATTTCCTATGTGCACAAGCACATTGAAAAGAAAACACACACTTATTTTTTTGCATTATTTTAGTTTTGTTTGAATTTAAGAAGTATGTTGCCTGAAAATGTCAAGATATTTTCATGCTAAATAATGGCAGCTACAATAAAAAGAAAAAATGCAATGTGATGAAGTTGGTTAAGTGATGAAAACTTATTCTGTGCATTCAATGGAGAACTAATGCTAAACTCTGATTTTTTTTTAATCTTCCCCGGGGGCCTCTAACTTTATGTGCTTCTCTGTATAAGACAAGAACAGCACCCAGAGATATCAGCCTCATCATTAGCTGCCCTGTGAATGTTTAGGTGTGCAGTTAGTCATCAGAAGCAGCCCATATTATTCCTCAAAAGCATCACAAAATACTGAGGGCAAAATAAAAAACATATGCAGAGATTGGGGCAGAAAAGTTCAAGAAGAGTGCAGGGTGTTCTTCCATTGTTTCTTGAATTTCAGTTTCCTCTCAATTTCAAGCTTCAGAATAAACTAACTTTGATAGATACAAAGGCTTTTTTTTTTTATAACAAAGACATAGGAAGAAACAAAATATAACCCCCTCTCCCACTTCAGTGGCTATTTATCAATTGGCCTTCAAGTTTACTTAACACAAAAATTACATTGTATATGCTAGTTCAATTTACCCATGAATAAGACATTTTATTAGGTTTCTGGGCAGGTTAACTGTAATAATTTCTAAACAATGCAAATGTCAATAGATTACCCAATTCTTTTCAAAATGAAATCAATCTTGGCTCCTTATTGAACAGATAAAATTGTTTACACAACTTGATTTTTTAACCAGGCATGAAAGAAAGCAAAGTTTAAAAAAGAAAAGAAAAAAAAACAAAAAAAAAACCTCCAGAATTCTTCCTATTGTGAAATTCTAATTTTAAGATTCTGTAAAATGAGTAAATGGAATCTATAAATGGTTGTAAATCATTCAATCCAAATTGAATGAACAATAAAGCTCTGTTTTTTAGACAAATTTAGGACAAAATCTCAAGCCAGATATGTTGGCTCTATATAATTGAAGCATTTGTATGTTTGATTGGACTGAGAAGGAACAAAATGCATAGAATGTCACCATGATCTCCCCTGGCTTTAGTTACCCAGATATTAAATTAAGCTCAAAGATCTGGAGCAATATCTTGGATTATTCAGATTTTTAAAATGTGAAACACTCATATTTCATCACTGAAAATATGACCAACATTCTACAGGAACTTGTTTCTCTTTTCAGGCTGTAATGATGACTTGAATTGACTGACTTATTTCACATACCATAATTACTAAACAATCTATCAGATAATAATTGCTACAAGAGAGGAACATATATTTGTAAAGTAAAAAAATAATAAAAATAACTGGCCAGAATGTGGTCACATTTAGACATTTTTTTCTATTTTAAAAGATTACTATGAGTAAATTCTAGTATTTGAAACCAATGGGATTTGTTTGTTTGTTTTTACCAATTCAGGATAATTTTACCAGAGCTTTGGGAAGGAAATGATTTCTCATTTGCATTAAAATCCAGACACAGCCTTTGCTGTCATCTCCCATGTTTCAGACTGTTGGAACTGTTTCATTTTAATCAATCTGCTTTTGAAGAGATGCAGACAAATGATCTCAACATCTTCAAGCCCTTTATGTGCAAGCAAATCACTGCTGAGAAAAAAAAAAAAATATATATATATATATATATATATATATATATATATTCTCCCTTCAGCCTCTAATTGGAAGGCAATTGGTTTCTTCACTTTTCTCACTACTGGTGCTTGGGGAAAATTGTTTCTTATCTTCACCTTCCATTTTCAAGGTGGGAGGTGTGCTTATTTAGAGGGTATGTACTGGTTCTCTACCTAGTATAGCCTCCCAGTCCTCTGCATGTCTACGCAGCCTTGCTTGGTCTAAATTTGTTTACTTTTCTCACTGCCTATAATATTTTAAAAAGCATCCCTTCATTAGTATATTTTGTGTATGCATCCTTGTCTGCTGTGTGTTAGGATGTTTTTAGTGTGATAAGCATAGAGATTACATAAAATGTTCTCATCTCCCAGAGGATCATATTTGATATCCCGCATTTAATTTCAGATAGTGTCTGAAGCATTTTAAGAGACACCATTACCCAGTAAAAAGAAATGTTCAGAAATAGTTCCAGCATGCTAGTTTCATTTGGCTTCAGGAATACAAATGATGGTACCAAAAATTGTGATATGTTATAGACATTTGTGGATTTAATATACTGTTCAATCAAAATTGTCCTAGAGGCTCATATTAAATTCCTAGTTGAGATTCTTGTATTTATAAGAAAGAAAATGAAAACAAGCTAATAAGCTGACACCAAAGAGTATAATATAAACCTGTGGAAATAAAGATAAGAATTTCAGCTAATGACTTTATTTGTATGAGATGCTAATGAATCATTAACTTTTATTCTATTAAATGTGCCAGTATTTACAAAGGCCTGCTTTTTGCCTACTTGTGTGCTAAGAAAAATGGATATAATAATAAATAAACATAGATTCTACTTTAAAAAAAAACATTATTCTCTGCTACAAAAAAAAATGTACATGTCAACAAGTATTTGAAGTGTACATTTCTATTTCAAGATGTGGTCAGGGGACAGTTAACTTTTAGCCTAGTCATGAGAAGTGGGCTCATGCAAGGGTGGGTCCTATCTAAAGTGAAAACTTTGTGGTTTGGAGTGAGGGAAAAGACCTCCCTAGAGAGACAAGGATGAGTGGAGGACAATGGGAGGAGAGGGAAAGAGGCATTTCAGGCCCTAGCAAGAATGGCCAAAGGCAGAGGAATGCAAAGGTGAACTGTGCCTTGCTGCCCCATAAGGAGCATTCCGGGTGCTGAGCGGAAGCTGAGACAGCAGAGGTGGCCAGTGGGGGTGGTTTGGGGGTTTTGTCCAGCATACCACTAAGTGTGGGATGAATCCTAACGGTAAACGTGAGATGCAAGTATGAGCTGTTGGGTTCGTTGTCTCCAGATGAGGAATGAATTCACTGTTAAGAGAGAGGTAAGCAAAGGGAAGCACAGTTTATTTCTATGGTTGACATCCTGCCTATCTTATATCCTGACCATCTGGCTCATCTTCTCTTTATCTATCATCTTCCCGCCCCCTGGCCCTTACCCTAAACTGCCTGATCCTATCTAACTCCGCCAGAGGGTCTGTGAAGGAACACACAAGAATTGAATAAATTAAACATAACAATTTAGAACATAATCACATTTTAGAAGCTATTTCCATCAGCTCCCGAATCCAGTGCAGGGGATTGTTTTGTAGCATTATTGGCAGAAGGTGCTCCTTCCTTTCTTCTTCCATCTGCCTTATTCCTTTCCTTCTTAAACATTTTAAATGATTTTTTTTTTCATTTTGTGTTCTTATTGCTTTCTAAAGAAAGCAATATTTTGCCCGTCTAGTGTGGCTAAGTGGTTGAGCATTGACCTATGAACCAGTAGGTCATGGTTTGATTTCTGGTTGGGGCACATGCCAGGTTGCAGGCTCGATCCCCAGGGGGGATGTGCAGGAGGCAGCCGATCAATGATTTACTCTTATCATTGATGTGTGTCTCTCTCTCCCTCTCCCTCTCCCTTCCTCTCTGAAATCACTATTTTTAATATATTTTTAGTGATTTCAGAGAGGAAGGGAGAGAGGGAGAGAGAGAGAGACACACACATATCAATGATAAGTGAGAATCATTGATTGGCTGCCTCCTGCAAGCCCCGCACTGGGGATTGAGCCCACAACTCAGGCATGTGCCCTTGACAGGGATTGAATGTGGGACCTTTCAGTTCATAGGCTGATGCTCTATCCACCAATCCAAACGGGCTAGGGCTAAAAATATTCTTTAAAAAAGAAAATAATATTTTAAGAAAATATACATATTTACCAACTTTTTACCACTTTTATCTATGCACATAGTTTTAAACAAATGGGTTCATGATTATGGATTTTTTTTTTACTGTTAGCAAACTATCACAAACATTTTCCCCAATATTTAAAAAATAATTTTAAAACATAAATTATAAATATGTATTCCACTAAATTACATGTTATTAAAAATGTAAAAGAACATAAAGTAAAATGCAAAATTTACTGCTGTACCTCTCATCATAAATTCCTACCCTTCAATAACTTAAAATAATGTCTTATGTATCATCCAGTAATTTAAAATGTATATATATATATATATATATATATATATATATATATAAATTCGCTTGAACAAATTAGTGCATAATATATACAGTACATCTTTTACATATATACATGACTTTTACATCTTTTAAAACAAAATTTCCATATTAGTATATATAGAATTTCTCTTTCTTTCCCATTACTGGTTATTACAATGTGTGGATAAATTATAATTATAATCATTTTCTTTAGTATTTAGGCACCTCTTATTTTGTTATTACCAAAATGTTACAACTAATAATTTTCAATATTTATAAATGGCTTTAATTTTGGATGAATGTGTGGGGGGTGGTTTGGTGTGGAGAATGGCTACAGCATTTGGAAAGCTTCAAACCTCAGACTAATGAGAGGGCAAGATCCTCTGGTGGCAAAACCACGTGCAAGTCCCAGCACAGCTCTAGCCAAAGGCCATCGTTGTAAGCTTGAACTTATGGTCTGAACCTGTGGTCCCAGGAGGCTGAGTGATGTGGGCTTGATAGACTTCAGATGCATGTAATTGAGTAGATTCGAAATCCGGGAGAACATTGTAAACATCTTAACCATGCCCTTACTTTGCCTCGTGGAATCTGGCTATAAAATAAAGACTCGGCTTGCAGGCCGTGGCGCTGTCTCTCCGTCAGAGACAGCAGCGTCCCACCCAGCCCCAGCTTTATTCTCTTGTCTGTCTTCTTTAATCCTGCACCGCACCCCCTCAGGTTCACCCATAGCCGTGCTGGTGCAGCGCAGTTTGCGACTTCAAAGGGCAGGAAGACAGCTTGCATGGAGACGGAAAAGCAAATGTTTATTAAATAAATGTTTACTGGTCTACCTTTAACAGTGGGACACAGAGAGGACTTTGAACAAAGGGGCCCTGCCAGGTTCCTCTCTGTCTGTCACACAATATATAATTTATATATTAAATTATAATTGTCTGTGACTATCTCCCTTGCTGGAGCAGGTCCTCTATCTAAATTTCTGTAAGCAGTTAGGGAGGATGTCAAATGTTTTTCCTAAGTCGTTCATTTCTTAATAATCAACTTAAAATTTACATTGTAAAAGGAACATTTTGGGGTGGCAAATTCTGCTTCCTTTCAAGTACAGTCTATGTATGGATCTTTCACTTTATAGAATTTGCCTTCAGTGTCATGCTTAGGAAATTTTTGATCAGTTTGGTTTACAATTTTGGATGTTTCACAAACTGTTATTTTCTTCCACTCCTCAAATCCTGCTAAGAATAGCTCTCAGTGACTAAGGACAGAGAGAATGAGAAGAGCAATTTCAACAAACATTTCAATCATTTTCAGGAGACTGAAATCAGATAACTTAGGATAACAGACTTAGCAGGGCAGACAAAACTACATATTAAAATTCTTGGAGATAAAGAATACCTGATGATTTAAACAGGACCAATTGAATACCTCAGACCTGATATACATGGCTACAAACAAAAATATACCCCTGGCTTTAACTCCCCAAAATCAGGAATGAAAAATAAAGTGTATTCCCAAGAGAATCTGAAATGGAAATGCTCTGAATTCAGGAATCTAAAGCCCAGCAGTTAACAAAGGTGAGTGTCAAAGCTGTAAGAAAACTGGTGGGCGTTTGAGTGAATGCTGCCTGCTCCCAGCTTCTCCCCCCTCCTCTGCTTTTAGAACTCTGGCAACCATGACTAACTCCGAGGCAGGAGATCGGTAGGTTCTTGTGTGGAATATTGAATACCTCTAGAAAAATACAAATATTTACAGGTTTCTTAATAAACATCTATTTCAACCTGGGCTCTGCTCAGAATATTCACAGTCAACAAGGTCTGCCTAAACATTTGGCTCTTCCAAGAAGGCTTTCAAGACAAAGTACTACATGTAGGAAGAAAAAATTCACAATTACATTGTGAGAATGGAAGGGTGATGGTACCTAAAAATAGATATGAAATAAGTATTATCTACTATAAAAGAAAGTAAATAGGTAACAGTCTGTATTGAATAAAGTAAGAAGTAGCAATGTTTGTATACTCTATATATATGCAGGTACAAATCAGAAGAAACAGGCACACATAGTGGTCTGCTAATTTTTGTTTTAGGTCTTACTTTTAAATGCATATGGTATTGATTTGGTAAAATAAAAAAAAATATATAGTGTTTTCCTTACTGTATTCTATAAATAAGCTATATATTTTTTCAGGCCATTAATTATTTTCTTTCTTCTTTCTTTCTTTCTTTCTTTCTTTCTTTCTTTCTTTCTTTCTTTTTCTCTCTCTCTCTCTCTCTCTCTCTCTCTCTCTCTCTCTCTCTCTCTGTCTTTCTTTCTTTCTTCCTTTCTTTCTGTCTTTCTTTTCTTTCATTTATACCTTTACACAATTTGGATTTTGGGGGTGAGGGCAAAAAATAATTTAAGACGCACAGACACTTGCCCTCATTTGGAACAGTGGCAATTTAGGATCGCTACATGATCATTACTTGAGCAGGAAGAATCTGGAAATAGAAATCAAAAGACAAGTAAGTATCACTTAAACTGATCCTGATTGATTTTTAAAAACAATATATTTTATTGATTTTTTTACAGAGAGGAAGGGAGAGGGATAGAGAGTTAGAAACATCTGTGAGAGAGAAACATCGATCAGCTGCCTCTTGCACACCCCCTACTGGGGATGTGCCTGCAACAAAGGTACATGCCCTTGACCGGAATCGAACCTGGGACCCTTCAGTCCGCAGGCCGATGCTCTATCCAAAGAGCCAAGCCGGTTAGGGCCCTGCTTGATTTTTTTTAAAAAATATATCTCTTTATTGATTTCAGAGAGGAAGGGAGAAGGAGAGAGAAACATCAATGATGAGAGAATCATTGATCGGCTGCCTCCTGTACGCCCCTCACTAGGGATCAAGCCCACAACCCAGGCATGTGCCCTTGACCGGAATCAAACCTGGGACACCTCAGTCCACAAGCCGATGCTCTAACCACCGGGCCCTGCTTGATTTTTTAAGACAAAAATAAAGTGGCTTTTCAAAGACAGCTACCTTACATGTATTTACATTTTCCTCTCCTCAACTATGGAAAGACTGTTGATAAACCTTTCTCAGGGGCTATTTTTTTCATCTGTTCATGGCACCCTTTCCCCACTCACCGACTGAGGACATTGCTCCAATCTTCCCTTTTCCTTTCTATTTGATTGTGCCAATCAGCATGCAAACTTTGTGTGTTTCCTAAAGAAATATTTAATTTAATGAGTAAAACAATAAACAAATAAGTAAAATTATTTTGATTTTGAATATCAATTTTCTATTCTCTCTCTCTCTTTCTCTCTCTCTCTCTCTCTCTCTCTCTCTCTCTCTCTCTCTCTCTCTCTCTCTCTCTTTATCTCTCTTATTAATCCTCACCCAAAGATATTTTCCCACTGATTTTTAGAGAGGACGTAAGGGAGGGGGAGAGACACAGAGAGAGAAACATGGATGTGAGAGAAGCACATCGATTGGTTGCCTCCCACAGAAGCCCCAACCAGGGTGAGGACTGAGCCTCCTGGAATCAAATCCGGGACCCTTCAGTCTGCAGGTGACCACTCTATCCACTGAGCCAAACCAGCTAGGCCCCATCTCTCTTCTTTACAGCAAAGTGATTCACCTCACATTTTGTCTATCCTTGCGGATCCCAGATATTAGCTTCTCATTCCCTTTTAAATTAATCCCAATAATACTACTGCTACCGTCACCCCACTGACGTGTACATTACCAAGATTACCATGACAACTACGTTTCCATGTACAGTGATCAATCTGCAGGCTTCACCTGTGTGCCCTATCAGCAGTGATCTTTCTCACTTGCCTGAAATGCTGTTTTAGGTAGTTTCTGAAGGATAGCGCAATCTCCTGATTTTCCTTCTTTCTCATTTTTACTCACTTTTCCTTATACTGCAGCGTATGCCGCTATATACTGGTATGCCCAGAACGCAGCCTCTGAACTTCTCCAATGACATTCCAGTGTGATTTCATCTAGTCCCATTGATTTAAATATCACATATTCTCCAATCCTTTCCAAATTGCATCCCCTTCCTAGACTTCTTTTTTAAATTCATGAATCAAATTATTGACTGCCAAAAGACTACCCCTTCTTTTAATAGACCCCTTCAATTTAACACCACATTATGTTCCTGACTTAATATGAATTTCTTGATTCTCTCAAATAAGTTTCACCTGCATTTTTTTTCTGTCCCTGAAAATAAAACTTCTCATTGTCTAGACCAGTGGTCGGCAAACTGCGGCTCGTGAGCCACATGCGGCCCTTTGGCCCCTTGAGTGTGTCTCTTCCACAAAATACCGACTTCTGCGCACGGGCCACGAAGTTTCAATTGCTCTGTACGTGCGCGCCCTCACATGGTATTTTGTGAAAGAGCCACACTCAAGGGGCCAAAGAGCCGCATGTGGCTCACGGGCTGCGGTTTGCCAACCACTGGTCTAGACCAAAAAAAATCCTGGAAGATGCTTTATTTCTTAACTTAGGGCTTCCATCCATTTTTAGTAAATCTTGTTGTTGTTTTTAGTAAATCCTATCACTAGTCATACCTTTAATGCTTTCTTCCTGGTCCAAATCATTATACTCTCTCACTCAGACAACTATGGTAGTCTACTAAATGGATCCTTTGTTTTTAGTTTCTGTCTACTCTCAACATAACATCCTGAGTGAGCTTGTAGTGATTGTTTCACAATTTATGTGTCTCAAAGTCTCAAGGTATACACTTTAAATACATGATTTTTAAAATCAATTATACTTCAATAAGCCTATGGGGAAATGTCTTGGTTCAAGCCACTTCTCTCTTCAAGTACTTTCAATGGCTTCCAGTCTCCAAGTGAAAGTCAATGGCTTATTATCATGCCTTCCATTACCTTCTGTCTCCTCACACACACACCTCCCCCCGCCCGCCCCACCTCCCCAGTCACTCCCCAGCCATATTGTCTTTCTTGCTATTCCTTAAACAAACCAAACCCCCATCCAACCCCGGGGCCTTTACACATGCTCTCTGTTTTGCCTGGAAATATCTTTCTCCCAATTTTTTATAGCCCTCTTCATTGTTGCTCCATTGAGTTCCATATCTAATAAACTGCTACGTATCCACCATGCCTTTTCTGATTATTCAATGATAAAAAGCTACCACCCCTAATTTTTGTTTATTGAAAAATAAGTAGAAAGAACTTGGAAGTATATAAAGTAAAAAAGTGTAAATTCACACCAAACACATACATACTCATTCCACAAGGGATACCATTTTGGTGTGTAAACTTTTTTTCAGTTTTCTTATGGTAAAGTCTTTGACAAAAAATTACACACTCCTAAAAATTCCATCTCTCTATATTTTTTCTGCTATTTGGGAGAATCATTTAAAATTCACTGAGCCTTTCATATAACCATCTACCAGGTATTTGAAAAATTATTTTTGTCCCCATTTTATCATCCCATTTCCAAATACCATGTTTTTTATTACTTTCTATTTCTATAAGCTTAGAAATAAAATATTTTGTCATATTTGACCTTTTCCCCCATTACTCTAAACAAAAATAGTATTTGCAATCCCCATTAAATTACCAAAGGCATATTTCACAAATCTAGAACGAACGTTCCAAAAATTCATCTGGAATAAAAAAAGACCCCGAATAGCTGCAGCAATCCTGAGAAAACACAAAGTAGGTGGGATCTCAATACCAGATATCAAACTGTATTACAAAGCCACTGTTCTTAAAACAGCTTGGTACTGGCACAAGAACAGACATATAGATCAATGGAATAGAATAGAGACCCCAGAAATCGACCCAAACCACTATGCCCAATTAATATTCGACAAAGGAGGCAAGAGCATTCAATGGAGTCAAGACAGTCTTTTCAATAAATGGTGTTGGGAAAATTGGACAGATACATGCAAAAGGATGAAACTAGATCACCAACTCACACCATACACAAAAATAAACTCAAAATGGATAAAAGACTTAAACGTAAGACGGGAAACCATAAAAATACTAGAGGAATCCACAGGCAGCGAAATCGCAAACATATGCCGAAGAAATTTCTTCTCTGATAATGCTCCTAGGGCAATGGAAACTAAAGAGAAAATAAACAAATGGGACTACATCAAAATAAAAAGCTTTTGCACAGCAAAGGAAACCATCAAAAAAACAACAAGAAGACCCACTATATGGGAGAACATATTTACCAATGATACCACCTATAAGGGTTTAATTTCCAACATATACAGGGATCTAATGAAACTTAACAAAAGGAAGATAAACAATCCAATAAAAAAAATGGGCAACGGACCTAGATAGACACTTTTCGAAAGAGGACATACAGAAGGCAGAAAGACATATGAAAACCTGCTCAAAGTCACTAATTATACGAGAGATGCAAATCAAAACGACAATGCGTTATCATCTCACACCTGTCAGAATGGCTATCATCAACAAATCAACAAACAACAAGTGTTGGAGAGGATGTGGAGAAAAAGGAACTGCACTGCTGGTGGGAATGCAGACTGGTGCAGCCACTGTGGAGAACAGTATGGAGCTACCTCAGAAGACTAAAAATGGAACTCCCATTTGACCCTGTGATCCCACTCCTAGGAATATATCCCAAGAAACCAGAAACGCCAATTAGAAAAGATATATGCACCCCTATGTTCATAGCAGCACAATTCACCATAGCTAAGATTTGGAAACAGCCTAAGTGCCCATCAGCAGATGAGTGGATTAGAAAACTGTGGTACATATACACAATGGAATACTATGCTGCAGTAAAATAAAAGGAACTCTTGCCTTTTGCAACAGCATGGATGGACCTGAAGAGCATTATGCTAAGTGAAATAAGCCAGTCAGAGAAAGATAAATACCACATGATCTCACTCATTTGTGGATTATAGAGAACAACATAGACTGATGAAAAAGGACAGACCCAAAGACTGAGAAACAGCGATCAGGCTATCAATCCCCAGAAGGAAAGTAGGGGAGGGCGGGGGTAAGGGGAAGAGATCAACAGAAGGACTTGTATACATGTATATAAGCCAAACCAATGGACATGGACAACGGGGGGATGGGAGCATGAGTTTGTGTGTGGGGGGGAGGTTGGGGGTTAAAGGGGGGGATGAGGACACATTTGTAATACCTTAACTAATAATAAAAAAAAATAGTATTTTCATTTTCCTAGCTTTAAATTCATTTGGCAATCTGGTACAACTTTGACTGAAACTGCATACTAAAAACAACTTGGAACTGTCTTATAATATCCAAATTACCTTGAATTTAAATTTAGTTTTTTATATATTGCTACTCTTTTGAACCTTTAACATTTTTCTGACATGAGAAGATTCAAAAGTTGTTGTTGTTCTATCATTCTGCCTTCTCATTTTTTATATTTTTGCTACATTACTGTTTTTTTCAAATAATAGGCCTAACCTTTTCTCCTACTTCTTATTAATGAAAACATAACAAACAAAAAATAAAACTTCTGTGAATTAGTTGTAATATTTTATAAACTTCAGTTCATCCTGGCACTGGTTTCAATCCAGGCTTCTGGCATTTTCTATCAATACTTTCTTCCATGGATAAAATCCATATCATAAGTTTCAGGGATGCCACAGCATTTGATGTGTGCTTTGGAAAATTTTTTCAATTGTATTGGGATAATTGCTACTACATAGGGCTAAATTTAATTGTTCAGTAATTTTAATATCCCTCTTAGTTAAGCTTCTATTTATGAAGCTCATGCACTGTAAGAGTGCAAATACCAGCGCTTTCAATATGGACTTGGTTCTGCTCCCAGCTCTTATGTATATAAACTTGGACATGCTTCACAATATCTGTGAGTCTCAGGTTCCTTCTCTGTGGAATGAGGGAAATATCTTACATCCTGCAGTTTTGTGTCCTTTTAGTGTTTTTGTTTGAGCTAATATTTTTAAGTAATTTATACAAACTAGATGTTCAATAAGCAGATGATGATAATGGCGATGATGATGATAGTCATGAGACTATATCTTTATTTACAACGTTTAAATTCTCTAATAAAGCACACATGAACTATGCTTTCATGACTTCTGTTCCTGTATGTCGTTTTGTATTTTGTTACTGAGAACTTCAAGGTAACTGTATTAGTTTGGCCAGTTATTAAAAAAAAGTATATAGAGTGGGTGGCTTAACCAATTAAGCTCATTTCTCACAGTTCTGGAGGCTGTACTGTCCAAGATCCAGTTGCCAGCCGGTTCAGTGACTGATGAGGGCATGCTTCCTGGATTGCATATGGCCAGCTTCTGTGTATCCTCATGTGGTAAAGAGCAGAGAGCAATCATCTCTAGAATGGCCTCTTTTATAGGGCACTGATCCCATTCATCAGGGCTCTTCCCTCATAACCTAATTCCTTTCCAAAGGCCTTCCCTCTATATAGTATCATATTGGGCATTTGGAAGTCAACATATGAATCTGGAGACAGAGGGCACAAATGTTTAGTCCACATCATTGTCATAATAACTGTATCTTATCATTCCTTGTGGGAGTGTATCTGTAGATGCCGCAGAAAACTGCTGGTTCCAGGTGCGTGGCCACTGTGACCTCTGAATGTCCCTCTCAGGTATGTTGGCAGTTACTGGGGAAATGGAACCAACTATGGTCGAGGGTAGTCTGGGAAACGGGGCAAGTTTATAATAGTCTAGGAAACGGGGCAAGTTAATATTAGTAGCTAGAGCAATGGGGCAAAGTTGATTAATGATGTTTTATGTAATTCACTTGTTTTAGTAACTGCACTTAGCAACAATGATTGATTGTATTACTTTGAAGGAAATAAATAGTCTGGAACGGCCACTGAAAGGCGCCGCTAGCAGGCCATTCACCTGCATGTTGTGTAGGTGTCTTACTTTTCCTTTCCACAATTCCTGATATTTATTTTCATTGACATCAATTAGATCTAGATTATCAATTTTTCTATTCTCTCATTCTGAGAGATAAATGTGCCAATAGGGGTGAGCAAAAGTAGGTTAAATTACCAACCATCATTATATAAAAGATAAATCCTAAGTAAGAATATGAAATAATAACAGTAATAATAAAGCAAATAATACACTGATTAATAAATAAATAACCCTAACTCTATGTACATAATAAATAAATAATAATACAAGAAATAAACTCTGGTTTTTGAGTACTCCCCATTGCAAACCTACATTTGCCTACTAATACCCCTGTATTAGTTGAGATGCTCTGATAAATGGAATTTCCGGTAGATTTCCAAAAGTTTGGAGTCCC
The DNA here is from genome assembly GCF_964212035.1 of Myotis nattereri. Lineage (NCBI taxonomy): Eukaryota > Metazoa > Chordata > Mammalia > Chiroptera > Vespertilionidae > Myotis > Myotis nattereri. The sequence goes on from NC_138085.1 coordinate 33,007,319, forward strand.
CTCAATGCAACAAGTGTTGCTTCTATGTGAACATCACATTCTATTTTATAGAAGCATGCCTTGGTTGCCAGCTGTGTTTTAAAACACTTCCACAGAAATACTGCCTTTGTTTAATTGTAGCGTCAAGTGATATGCAAAACAAAGTCTTACTTATGGAAAAATCTTACCTTGACATTTTTCATAAGTCCCTTACTCTAGTTGTGACATCCATATGCTTAGAGGAAAACTATTTCAATCATATCCTTGGAGATCTAGAATTGGAAATCTTTAAAAAAAGAGAGGTAGAAAACATCACCTTTGCCCCAGCATTCTGTAGTTTTCTACCTATATCTTCAGAGTTGACCTGGAATTCCTAGTTATTTTAATTCCATAGGGTATTCACTCTGGTATCAACAGAAGCGATTTTTAACCTTGTCAAATGTGATTCATCTTAAACTTGGTATATAAGGACTAGTCAACGCAAAGCTGGGGGAGGAAGTAGGCTGTGGGACCTGATGGCAGTGCTGAGGCTAATTCTCCTTCTCATATGCCAGCTCCCACTGACTACTGCTCAAAACTTCTCAACTGGACTTTTATACCATGAGCCTGAGCTACTTGCTAAAATGAACATTCTTCTAGAAAAAGGTTAGTACTTGAGTCCTGCCTGTCAATATAAAAGACTTGGATGAAAATAATCAAAACAATTAAGATACTTTTGCATTTTTTTCTGCAATTTACTGTCTATATAAGGGAAGTATACTTGCTCTACTATGATATATTAACAGTATCTACCTTAAGTTTTTTGAAAAAATCAACCAAGATGGCTTTATGAAAATATCTTAAAAATATTAAGTTAAATTTATAATTTTATAAATGTTTTTTTTAACATATTTTATTGATGTTTCCACAGAGAGGAAGGGAGAGGGACAGAGAGCTAGAAACATCGATGAGAGAGAAACATCGATCGTCTGCCTCCTGCACACCCCCAACTGGGGATGTGCCCGCAAACAAGGTACATGCCCCCGACCAGACTCGAACCTGGGACCCTTCAGTCCGCAGGCCGATGCTCCATCCACTGAGCCAAACCGGTTAGGGCTATAAATGTTTTTTTGAGGGGAAAATGAAACACAGCATGGATGCTTGTCTAAGCACTCCCCTTCTCCAAACTTCACTTTCTTCACCTGTAAAGGGAATGGCATCATCCATATGTAAGAAAATATTATAATAATTGTTTTCACAAGTATAGTATTTAACTCACCTAGTATAATGCCTGTCACATATGATGCTGAAAAGTACTAATTCTTTACTTGGTTTCCTCCCTTTAATGTGCAAAATGATTTAGAGAAAGTTTTTATGAAGAAAATGTTAGAGAGTACAGATGCATATGGATATCGGAGGACAGAGATCCCCAAGGTGGGCGGGGCCACACTGAGTAATAGTAGCTAACACATATGGTTACTATACGTCTGACACTTTTCTAAGACCTTTGCATATATTAACTTATTTTGTTTTCACAAAAATCTTAGAAGGTAGGATTTTTTAATTTTAAATTATGATATCTAATTTAAACATGAGGAAAATGAGTTACAAGGACATTAACTATCTTCCTAAGACTACAGTGGGGCCTTGACTTACTAGTTTAATTCGTTCCATGACGGAGCTCGTAACTCAAATTACTCGTATGTCAAATCAAAAGTGAACGAGTGAGACACGTGATGCTGGGCTGATGTTGTGGGTTCACTGTGATGTTCGCTGCACCAACTAGTGGTGGCGTATCTGAAGCTGGATCATAACCCGAATTTTAGCTCTCAACTCAAAGCAAGAAATAGGCTGAGAGATGGCTCGTATCTCGAAAAACTCGTTAGTGGGGACACTAGTAAGTCAAGGTCCCACTGTATACAGTTAGGAAGCAGTGGAACTAAAATTTGACCCCAATTGGTATGGCTCCTATATGCCTGCTCTTTGAGCCACTATACTCAGATGAGTCACTGTAAAAAGGACTCAGATCTCAGATTTTTGCCCTTCTCAACAATCTTCTCAGAATGTAGTACATTAAGAGTAAAATAGACAAAATTGGAATAGTGTCCATTTCACACCCCTAAAATTGTATTGCATTGATCTTTCTGTGCCAGAAAGAAATCACTGTGGCTAAAATCCGTTTTCTGTCTCAACCCAGCAGTTTCTCTCTGAATCCTCTCTATTTTGGCAGGTAGACAAGGTCACAAAATACACAACTGCTTGAATTTTTTTAAGGAGCCTCCTGACCACAAAGTCAGTGACATTTGCAGCTTTTTAATTATACACGCATGCCTCTTTCCCCCTGCATAATGCTGAGCAATAATCCAGGCCCATTCTTTCCTCTGGGTGGCTATTTGGGACATAAAGCATTTGTATTATGTGTTAATCAGCACATTTATATTTTGGGAGGGCATATATGGACACAACATGCAGGAGTTCACTTACTCCATTGTAATGAATTTATAGTCATGAGGTGCTCACAAGAGGCTTAGAAAATGGTGGCTATTGTTCTCTTTTAGGAAAATATATTGCCTAAGGCTATAGAAGTGCTGACTGTTGGGGAACCAAAGTGGATTTAAAGGAAGCAAATAGCATGACATAAAGTTACATTAAAATAACTTTTAAGAATTTGATCCGGAGGCTTGGAAGCCAAGCAGCAAGGAAGGTGAGGGCTCCAGTACTTGCAAATGAGTGCTTCTTGCCAAGATTTAGAGACTGGTTGGCTCTGCAAGATATATAAATTACACAGAAATTCTATTATCACTTGGTGCTCAGTCCACAACAAGCAAATGTAATGTGAGGTGCAAGTCTGCAAGTCTGAAATCAGAATCAGAGTAGCACAATTATTGTGTCTCAACAGTCCCTGTCAACTTTTAAATGCCATTATTCTTATGTCTACACAAAGGAAAATTATTCAGTAGTGTTACATAGGAAATATTTCATATAGAAGCTGAATCTTAAATGTCACTTGAATAATTTTCTAGAAATATATATTTTTTAATTTCAATGAAGAAGACATAGGAGGGCATTTTGAATCAGAGGAACAGAACTCGAAACTGGGCCATTAAATATCATAATAAGAATTTCATTTTTAAAATGTGGATATTCTTTCTTTGAAGACCCACTAGTCACATTTCACTGTGATGCATTGTTGAGCATTAACTTGATATATGTGCCTTTTCTCTTGATATGATGTTTTCTTACCTCCTATAGAGCGAGGGAGAAAATCACTATTGATAACTTAAAAATCTCGGTTCTCCCTTGGGTGGACAAAAAAGTTCCTTGCCTGGAGAGATTGCACTTTGAATGGTTCAGAATTATTGAGACACCAGAAAACTCAAAGGATCATAATAAAGAATTTATGAGATGAAAAAAAAATGCAATTGCAAAGACTAAAATAACCACAGCACTATCAAAATAATACTGTGCAAATTTTAATCATCCAATATGTTAAAGATAAAACAGAATAATTTTAAAGCTTTGAGACACATGCAATATAGATATCAGAATGTTATATTTTGGCCATTTCTGCAGTACATGTCAGGATCATTACAAAGGTTAACGTGTTCAATACATTTGCTCCTCAGTAATTAAATAAATGGGCGTATATTCAATAAAAACCATGAAATCTGTAACACTAAAAGCATCCATTTACAATTCCCAATTCTATCTTTAAAATGTGTTTGAATTTTTAAAATTATAAGCTACTAAAATTAACAGTATAATTATTTATGCTTTTGTAAAAAAACAAAAATTATTGAGTGCCTTATATCTGTATTGGGGTATTAAGTTGTATAGTTTCTTGAATCAAAGCAACTTAGTCAAGAAGGAGAAGAGACCTGAAATCTGAGGTCAAGAGAAAGAAAGAAAGGGTTCCTGTCATAATCTATGGTGAAACAGGTCTGATCAACCTAAAACTTGATTAAGGAGAATTTCCTCTGAGTGGTCTCTCCAGAGAGGAATCAGTGTGGTTACATCAGACTCGAGGCCCCGTGCATGAATTCATGCATGGGTGGGGTCCCAAGGGAGGTGGAGGGAAGCCGGGATGCGATAGGCCCTCCAGGCGGGCGGTGGGATGCTCTTGCTGGCCTGGGATCCGGATCTGTCCAGCTGACATTAGCGCTGGTTGTCGGGAGCCACCTGTGGGCCACTTTTATATTGTTTCTTCCTTGTGGAGTGCTGGCAGTGCTGTTGGGATCATGCTGGTGGACCTGGTCCATAGGTGCCTGGCATGTTCTCCGCAGATTAGACCTACAGGACTACTAAGGGAGTGAGTGGCTGCTGCCAGGCTGGTGGGCCACTGGGACGGGTGGTCAGCTAAGAGGGGCTCCTGCTGTGGGAGCACACTGACCACCAGGGGGCAGCTCCTGTGTTGAGCTGTTTCTTTTGCTTCTCAAGGTGCATGCTAGGAATAGAATGTTCTAGCTGTTCTTCCTCATTCATGTGTTTTGTCCCTCATCTGTGATAGTTACACCGGAGGTTGTTGGGCATCTCTCTTGATGTGGCCCCTAACATTTGAACTATCTAAAAGAAAGGTGGCTCCAGGGTAATAATAATATTTATTTTTATTTAGTTGTGTATTTATTTATTTTTGTATTTATTCATTTTAAATCTTTATTGTTTAGACGTTCCCCTTTTTTTCCCATTCCCCCATTGCTCCCCTCCACCCAGTCCCCACCCACCCTAGGCCTTCACTACCTTATTGTCTGTATGCATATAAATTCTTTGCTTAAGCTCATCCTGACCCGCTTCCTTCTAAGATTTGTCAGTCTTTTCCTTGTTTCCATGCCTCTGGTGCTGTTTTATTCATCAGTTTATTTTGTTCATTAGATTCCTTGATTCCTTATTTGTTTATTTTGACTTTTAGGTTCAATTGTTGATAGATATGTATTTATTGCCATATTTTTCTTCTTTTTTGGTACAAACTTCTTTATTAACAATGAGCAGTGTGTAAAAAGGCTTTTTTTTTTAATTTTGACTAACAGAAAAATCAAAGGTTAATTTGCACCTTTTTTGTAACAACTATGTGTAATATTATTTCCCTAATAATTTTGAAAAAACTTCTAAATCAGGGAATCATATTTCTTTTTTTTTAATTTATTTTTTTTAATTTCTTTTTTTTTAATTAAAAAAGAGACTTCTTCTTCTTCTTCTTCTTCTTCTTCTTCTTCTTCTTCTTCTTCTTCTTCTTCTTCTCCTCCTTCTTCTCCTTCTTCTTCTTCTTCTTCTTCTCTTTCAACATTTCATGTAATACTGGTTTCGTGGTGATGAACTCCTTTAGCTTTTTTTTGTCTGTGAAGCTCTTTATCTGACCTTCAAATCTAAATTATAGCTTTGCTGAGTAAAGTAATCTTGGTTGTAGGTCCTTGCACTCCATTTTGGCCTGCAAAGTTTCTATTGAGAAATCAGCGGATAATCGTATGGGTGTTCCTTTGTAGGTAACTAACTGTTTTTCTCTAAGATTCTCTCTTTGTCTTGGCATTTTAATTATGACATGTCTTGGTGTGGTTGAAAACAGGCTTCCAAAAGGAGTTTCACAAAATTTCAAAAGCTAACACTTCTAATCCTTTTATAAATTTTATAATCACTTCAACTACATTGACTTAGTTATAGGAAAGTATAGGACCAGCTCACATACGTCAGGAGATGAGAAATCCATTTCACCTATGGATAAGAGCCGTGGTAATGTATTTGTGTCCATCCACCACAGAAATTAGCTCTCTTTAAATTAGGATTACCTGTATGATGGACAGTCATTCTTCACATAATCTCTTGGTCTAAGATAACTGCCTTTGCATGAAACCAGAAGGTGGAATGAAGTAAAAAGAGTACTGTCCAATGACAGCAGGAAGGTAGAGGAGGTTTGGGAAGCGGGGCGGGGGTGGTGTAAGAGATCAACGGAAGGACTTGCATGCATGCATATAAGCACAGCCAACAGATGCCAGACTCTGGGGGTGGAGGGACGAGGGCAAGTGTCAGGGGGTAGGGGTGGCCGGGAGGAGGTCAGTGGAGAAAATAAAAAGGAGACATATGTACTACTATTTGTAATACCTTAAACAATAAAATATTTTTTTTTTAAAAAAAAAGAGTACATCTCCCTTAGCCAGCACATGCTGAAAATTGTCCTCACCACTTCTGCTTTCATTTTCTTAGCCAAAATGTGAACTTAGTAACATGGCCAAACCTAGCTCGAAGGGAAACTGGAAAATGTCTTCAGGCACACATGGGCCAGCTATCCAATCCGGGGCTCTTTTTCTATTAAAGAAGGGGAAAGAAGACATTGTGAGCCAACTAGAAGCTCTGGCACAAAGCGAAGTAGTGTTTAAATTGTATATTTGTTTCTTAAAATTCATAGGGAGAAGCTTAATCCTATCTACCTTATAGGTATTCTTATGAAAGTACAATATTGAATACTGCCAGATGACTGTGGGAAAGAAGGCAGCTTCACTAGAGGTAATTTCTTTGACTGGCTTTTCTGATGAGAACCTGCTTTTTCTAGCCTTCATTCATGAATTGCAAGCTCTTGTCCCTCCACTCCTAGGAGCCTTAGGCATTTTCCTAATCATGCAGCATCCTTGGATAGGTATGAGTACGATTAGTTCTATGAATGCAAAATTAACCTGAGCTACCAGGAAAAATTGCATCAATATGTGTTTCTTCAGAGCTTAACCATCATCTTAAATCTCCAAAATGTTTGCTTCTTATTCAGTACAGACTATCCCTCTTCATCACACAAAAATGACTGGTTATAGGCATTTTATTTAGGAAGAGCATGATAGTATCTGTCTGAATAAGAACAAAGTAATTTCCCTCAGAGCACTTGCCAAATGCATTAGATGCATACACTCCATCACTGCCCAATACACACTTCAGTGCTCATTCCCCAAACGTATCCAGATAGCTTATGGGTCTGAAGTAGAGAAAGCAGTACTGAATTCAGGTTGTTGGTTTTATTTTCTTTAATGTAAAATAAATATTTAAAAGGGAAGGCAAACCAGGAATCTCTAAACCTTGTAAAGTGATTTACAAATTATACAATGCTATTTAACATTTTCTCCAGCCATATTTTACCTCTCAAATATATTTAACATTTCCTCCTTTTTGCTAAAATCTCACACAAATTTTACCAATTTTCCTTCCTAATCTTAATTCTCAAAGTCCCCTCCCAATGTTGAACCTATGTGGACCACCTGCTTAAGTGACTCCTTCCCAACCAAATGAATATTTCCCACCAACCTGCTTTGATTTTGAGTACCTGGCTGGGCTTTTATACTGCTGGTAGTTTGGACAATTTTGGCTTGGTTTATTGTCCCAGAATCATCTTTTCTGTAAGGTTACAAGTTAGAGTCTATAAAATGAAGAATTTGTGAGACATTTGGAGACTGAATTCAGGTAGAAGTAATCCATCACTCTCTTATGGTGACCATGGTCAGTTGTTCTGCCAGGCTTGCAGAGGTACCATTGGGTTTCTCCCCCAACTCTCTTCTGCTCTGTGTCCAGATCTTCTTCACAAATGCTGACCTTCACAGAGGCTCCAAGTCCTCCAGGGGAAGCTTGGCAGTAGATGGAAGCTACACAGAAACAAAGTTTTCTATAGAACATTCCACAAGCTTTTTTTTTTTGGACTATTTTAGCCTCTGGACAAGCTTTGCTTCTCAGATTGTCTGGTTTGAGGGAAAATCTATGATTCCCCAAATCTTTTCTGAACATTTACTTCCTATCTCATTCCAAAATTGTATGATATCTAATTCTTATCCTATAGCCCTTGATCAAAATGGATAGTGTTTCTGCATCTCTGATTAAATTCGGATCATTAAAGTCCCTAAAGTGGAAGAGACCCATCCCATCAACTAAACTGATTAGCTCAGGATGACAAAAATAAGCTCCTTTTTTGCTTAACCCACTCTTTATTTAGTGCTTTCTATTATTTACAGCTAACATAACTAATATATGAGCTCTCTTGACACTTATCCTAAGTAGTAGAATTGCTTTCAACACCAAAATTATCCTTATTTTATCCAGGTTAAGGGGGATGTAAATCAGATCCAATTTCATAGAATTATCTACAAAGATTACAAACTCTGCCTGCAAGAACAATACAGTAGTATCCATTTTTTCTTACTGCTGTTTCCCCAACATTTAATAACAACAACAATATATATATATATATATATATATATATATATATATATATATATATATATATATATATATTTTCCCTTTCAAACATAGAGTTTTTTTTTAAGGGTAAAACATAAATAATTTAGTAAACTATGGTAAATATTTTACATCCCTAGGGTAACATTTAGCTATTGAAAAGGTAATTCATTCTATGAACCATTTAAACATTAAAGTGCTAATTTCCAATTGCATTTCAATAGCCTAGGGATTAAGAATTAATTCAGATAATAAGTCCCATTGAAATTCCAAATTAGAAGTCACATTCCCTAAAGCCATGGTTTTTACCCAAATGTCTTGGGGAGGAGTCATAAATTGCAAGAAGTTTATAAATCCATGCATGTACTAGACTTTATCAGAATATTTAAAATATATCTAAAATATTTTTATTTGTATTTAAATCTTTATTGTTGAAAGTATTACATATGTATCCTCTTTTCCCCCACTGGCCTTTTCTAGCCTGCCCCTGCCCTCCACCCCAGGCCTTCACCACCTTATTGTCTGTGTCCAGGGGTTATGCATACAAGCTCTTTGGTTAATCTTTTCCCATCCAGACCTGCCTTCCCTCTGAGACTCCTAGTATATTTAATTGCTATTTTAAAAATGCATGTGAAGTCCATATTTGATTAATAAATGTCACACATATTTAAAAATTACTAGAATCATACTGTCATTCTCCCTTCACCAGTACATACCAAAATCAGAGGGAAGCCATCTGTGTCTCTACAATAAAAATCATTGAGAATTAAAAAAAATAGATGTCATATCCAACTAAGTTGTCCTCCTTCAAATATTCTTACTGAAATGTCAAATGAAGTATATACATAGATGAGATATTCTTCAACAGCATTGAGAAATAAGAAAGGACACCATCCACCAACCAAAACGTCAAACAAGCCTAGAAAATATAGTGCAAATGATGGAGGGACCTGGAAGGTAGCATGCTAAGTGAAATAAGTCAGTCAGAGAAAGACAAGTATCACATGATCTCACTCATATGTGAAATCTAATGAACAAAATAAATGGGTGAACAAAATAGATCAAGAGAAATAGACTCATGGAACAGACTGTCAAAGCTCAGAGGGAAGGTGTGGGTGGGTGGGAAGAGACCAACCAAAGAACTTGTATGCAAATATGCATAACCCGTGTGATACGGACTTTTTGGAATGGACCCTGGATTCTTTGTCCGCCGGAACCGAAGAATGAATCCACAGACTGAAGGTGGTATAGCAAAGGCAGAGATTTATTGAAGAACAAGTACAGACTCCCACATGGGGAGAGGAAAAGAGTCCCACAGAACTGACTCCCAGTTAGGGAGGGGGAAGAGGCCCACTGAGTTCCTTTTCCCTATGGCTTATAAAGGCTGCAGATCCTGGTGCCTTGATATCCCCTCTGATTGGTCACTAGTCCCTTAGACTGGTTACTATAGTAACTCCTGAGCTCAAAGGTTGACCCTCACATGGGACATGTGAGGTTCTCCCCCCTCTCCCTCCTGCCTTATTGTTTTCCTATTCCCCCTGGGCTTTCTTCTTCTCCTTCTGGATGAAGGGCTCCCTTCTCTTTATTTTGTAAATATAGACCTTTTGCTGCTCCCAGCTCCCCCCATGCTATGAAAATGTACCTGTTGCAGCTTTTCAGCTTCCCTATTCTATGGAAATACACCTTCTGCTGCTCTGCAGCCCTGTGCTTTCCTCCATGGTCCCCTTAATTTCCAAAATTTCTAAAACTTCCTAAACCTGTTCTATCTTACCCTTAAAATTCCCGTTTCACATGGACACAGAAAATAGGGTGGTAAAAGCCTGGGGGTGCTGGGAGGAAGAGTAGAAGGGGTCAATGGGGGGAAAAGAGGACATATGTATTACTTTCAACAATAAAGATTATATATAGTTGCCTTTTTCTTACTTTGTTTTGGTTTTCTTAAAATAATTCCTATCATGAGGCCTTCATGGAAGCAGGGGCTCTCCCTTTTTATCTAGTGAAGATTAGAATATCCTAAAATATATGCTGAATATTTTTTAAAACAATTTATGTATTTAAACTTCTGTTATTAAAATAAGTTTACTCAAAAACATTAAGGTCACACCTCCCACCTTTCAGAGAAGAAATAAGCAAAAATTAAGGATTAAACATGCTTGGTCATCGTAATGAGTGCATATAATAAATATGTAAATCTAACATTGTATTTATTTTTCCAAATTCCTGAGATATTTTCAAGAAAGGACCATATATTACTTTTAAAAGGCTAGAAATAATGCACACCACATCATCAGGATTCAGTGCAAACAACGTAACATTAACAACAAAAGAATAAAAAAAATCATACCATCTAAAATACCCAAAAGATAAAAGCTCTTGTACATATTATCTGGGTCAAAGAGAAAGTGATTATGGTAATTTTCATCTATTTTGAAAATTACAAGAATGAGTTCCAAAAAAAGGAGAGAGAAAATAACACATTGACATACTTCACTGTACTGAAATGACCAAAGTTAAATACAATTAAGTATAAACAGGGTAGTTTCCCTAATTTAAAAGAGAAAGTGTGAAACAAAATTAAAAGAAAAAAGAAAAGCTCCACACTATTACATAGATACAATGTTATTTGGATCAAATCAACAAAGGACATAAGAAATTTACGTATAGCAGATGTCAAAACACTTTTTCTAGAAAGGATCAGTTTAAGTTTTCAAAGTCATATGCTCCTAATTGCAGCAACTCAACTCTGCTGTGTAGTCTCAAAATAGTCATAGGCAATAAAGGTGTGAGGTTTTGTTCCAACAAAAGTTTATTTATTAACACTAAAATTTAAGTTCAGTAAAATTTATAATCACAAAATATTGTGTTATATTGCCATTTTCAACCACTTAAAAATATAAACATGTCAAAACCACCCCCCCTTTTCTGTTTATTTGTGTCTTCTTCAATTTCTTCAATCAATATCTTTGAGCTTTTAGTGTATAGATCTTTTACATCCTTGGTTAGATATAGTCCTAAGTATTTTATTATTTATGATGCTACTACAGGCCCAGTGTATGAAATTAGTACACTCAGGGGGGGTCCCTCAGCCCGGCCTGTGCCCTCTCGCAGTCCGGGAACCCTTGGGGGATGTCTGACTGATGGCTTAGGCCCACTTTCCAGTCAAACATCCTTAGTGCTGCTGCGGAGAGGGGAGAGGCTCCCACCACCACCATTGCACTCGCCAGCTGTGAGCCTGGCTTCTGGCTGAGTGGCACTCCCCCTGTGGGAGTGCACTGACTACCAGGGGACAGCTCCTGCATTGTGCATCTGCACCCTCGTGGCCAGTGCATGTCATAGAGACTAGTCATTCTGATGCTGGGTTGATTTGCATATTAGCCTTTTATTGTATAGGATTGTTTTGATAGGATTGTTTTATTTTTTCAAATAATTTATGTATAGAAACACAACTTATGGTTACATACTAGATTTGTATCCAGAATATTTAATGAATTTGATTACTAGTTCTAACAGATTTAGGATTTTCTATATATAAAGTCATGTAATCTGCAGAGACAATTTTATTTTTGTTGTTGTTGTTGCAACTAATTGATTTATTGTCTAATTTTATATAGTTACATTTCTACTTTCCCAGAGGAATTTATCCAAGTGCAACAGGTAGTTTTTGCTATTGCACATACACCTCTGAAGTAAATAATCAAAAGCTATTTTATTGTGTAAAACTAGTTTGGTTAAATAATCAGAAGCTATTTCCTTGGTGGTTGAATTGGCAAGTTTTCCCAATGTCAGAGAGAGATTTATGATCATATATTCATTGGCATGTACACCAACAAGAGGAAAGAATATTCTCCCGATGGAGACAAGTCTGCATACCTCTTTTTTTATTTCAAGAAAAATGATTTTATGTGTAATAATGTTACATACAATAAACATTAATATTTCAACAAAAACAATTTAAAATATAATGTTACATGCTATAAAAATTAATATTTCAAGAAAAAAAGATTTTAAATGTAATAATATTACCCAAACTATACTAACATAGTATAATATCACAAAAGTTGTAGGAAATATTAAAAATCTACAAATAACAGGGTTACTTCTATTATATGCTATAATAATTTTTTTCTCTGGCTGTGTTTTGGTTCATCATTGTATGTTGTTCATTATATTCCACAAATGAGTGAGATCATGTGATATGTATCTTTCTCTGACTGGCTTATTTAGTATAGCATAATGTTTTCCAGGTTCATCCATGCTTTTGCAAATGGCAAGGTTTCCTTCTTTTTTATAGCAGCGTAGTATTCCATTCTATAGATCAGTGGTCTGCAAACTCATTAGTCAACAGAGGCAAATATCAACATACAATGATTGAAATTTCTTTTGAGAGCCAACTTTTTAAAACTTAAACTATATAGGTAGGTACATTGTTATTAACTTAATTAGGGTACTCCTAAGCTGGCCTTTGCTAAAAACATCCTCAATCTGATTGAGGTACATTCGCTGAGGTCGACCCCTTCCAATTCTCCCATCCACACTCATCTTGTATACTTATTTCATCTATCTCCTTTCCGAAAACCAACTTCTGCGCATGGGCCACGAAGTTTTAATTGTGCTGTATGTGCACGCCCGCACGGGGTATTTTGTGGAAGAGCCACACTCAAGGGGCCAAAGAGTCACATGGTTTGCCAACCACTGGTATAGATGTACCACAATTTTTTTAATCCACTCATCTGCTGGTGGATATTTAGGCTGTTTCCAAATCTTAGCTATTATAAATTGTGCTGCTATGAACATAGGAGTGCATCTATCCTTTCTGACTGGTGTTTCTGATTTCTTGGTATATATTCCTAGAAGTGGCATTACTGGGTCAAATGGGAGTTCCATTTTTAGTTTTCTGAGGAAACTCCATTCTGTTTTACATAGTGGCTGCACCAGTCTGCTTTCCCTCCAGCAGCGCACAAAGGTTCCTTTTTCTCCACATCCTCACCACTTGTCGTTTGTTGATGGTAGCCATTCTGACAGGTGTGAGATGATACCTCATTGTTGTTTTGATTTGCATCTCTCAGATGATTAGTGACTTTGAGCATGTTTTCATATGTCTCTTGGCCTTCTGTAGGTCCTCTTGTGAAAAGTGTCTATTGAGTCCTTTGCCCATTTTTTTAATTGGATTGTTTATCTTCCTTTTGTTAAGTTCTATGAGTTCCCTGTAAATTTTGGAGATTAAACCCTTATCATTGGCAAATATGTCCCCCCATGCAGTGGGCTTTCTTGTTGTTCTATTGATGGTTTCTTTTGCTGTGCAGAAGCTTTTTATTTTGATGTAGTCCCATTTGTTTCTTTTATCCTTAGTTTCATTGCCTTAGGAGCTGTATCGGTAAAGATATTGTTATGACATATGTCTGATATTTTGCTGCCTATAGATTCTTCTAAGATTTCTATGGTTTCCCATCTTACATTTAAGTCCTTCACCATTTTAAGTTTATTCTTGTGTATGGTGTAAGTTGGTGATCTATTTTCAGTTGTTTTTTTGTGTTTTTTTTTTTTTTGCATGTATCTGTCCAATTTTTCCAGGACCATTTATTGAAAAGACTATCTTGACTCCACTGAATGCTCTTGCCTCCTTTGTCAAATATTAATTGAGCATAATGGCTTGGGTCACCTTCTAGGATCTCTGTTCTGTTACATTGATCTATATTTCTGTTCTTGTGCCAGTACCAGGCAGTTTTGAGAACCGTAGCTTGGGAATACAGCTTGATATCTGGTATATGATCCCTCCAACTTTGTTATTCTTTATCAGGATTGCTGTGGCTAATGGGGGTCTTTTTTTATTCCATATGAATTTTTGGAGTGTTTGTTCTAGATCTGTGAAATATTCCGTTGGTATCTAAATGGGGATTGCATTGAATCTATAGATTGCTTTGGGTAGTATGGCCATTTTAATGATGCTGATTCTACCAATCCTTTTACATGGTATATTCTTCCATTTATCTAGATCTTCCTCTATCTCTTTTTTTCAATGTCTTGTAGTTTTCTGAGTACAGGTCTTTTATCTCCTTGGTTAAGTTTATTACTAGGTATCTTAATTTTTTGTTGCGATAGTAAATGGTGTTTTTCTTTCTTTTTCTTTTTCTTTTTTTTTTAGTTTCTCTTTCTGTGAGATCAATATTGATATGTAAAAAAATCCATAGATTTTTGTGTGTCAATTTTGTATCCTGCTACATTTCCCAATTCATTAAGTCTAATAGTTTTTTTGATGGAGTCTTTGGGGTTTTCTATGTGCAATATCATGTAATTTGCAAATAATGACAGTTTTACTTCTTCTTTTCCAATTTGGATGCCTTTTATTTCTTCTTCTGGTCTGATCACTATGGCTAGCACTTCCTGTTATGTCAAACAGGAGTGGTGAATGTGGGCATCCCTGTCTTGTTCCTGTTCTTGGGGGAAATGGTTTTAGTTTTTACCCATTGAGTATCATGTTGGCGGTAGGTTTGTCACATAAAGCTTTTATTATGTTGAGGTCTGATCCCTCTATTCCTATTTTGCTGAGGGTTTTTATCAAGAAAGGGTGTTGGATTTTGTCAAATGTTTTTTTCTGCAACTATCCATATGATCATGTGATTTTTGTCTTTCAAATTATTTATGTGATGTATCATTTTTTATTGATTTGTGAATATTGTATCAGCCTTGCATCCCTGGAAAAAGACCACTTGATCATGTGTATGATATTTTTAATCTATTGCTGGATGAAATTTCTTAATATTTTGTTGAGGATTTTAGCATCTGTGTTCATCAGGGTATATTGGTCTGTAATTCTCTTTCTTTGTAGTGACTTTATCTGGTTTTGGAATTAGGATAATGCTGGCCTCAAAAAAAGAGTTGAAAGTGTTCCTTCCTCTTGTATTTCCTGAAATAGTTTGAGGATTATAGGTCTTGGTTATTCTGTGAATGTTTGATAAAACTCCCCTGTGAAGCCATTGTGACCTGGGCTTTTGGTTGGTGGGAGTTTTTTGATTACTGCTTCTATTCCATCAGTTGCTATTGGCCTATTCAGGTTTTTTGATTCCTCCTGATTCAGTTTTGGAAGTTTGTATTTTTTGAGGAATTCATCTATTTCATCCACGTTGTCCAGCTTGTTGGCATAGAGTTGTTCATAGTATTTTCTTACAATCCTTTGTATTTCTGTGGTGTCAGTGAGCACTCCTCCGTTTTTGTTTCTGATTTTATTTACTTGGGTCCTGCTCTTTGTTTCTTGATGAGTCTGGTTTATGGTTTACCAATTTTGTTTAACTTTTCAAAGAACCATCTCTTGGTGTCATTGATTGTTTTGGTTTTTTCAGCCTCTATGTTTTTTATTTCTGCTCTTAGCTTTATTATTTCATTCCTTCTACTTTCTGTGGGCTTTTCTTATGTTCTCTTTCTAGTTCTATAAGTTGTAGGGTCAAATAGTTTATTGCTGATTTTTTCTTGTGTTTTTTTTTTTTTTTTTTTTTTTTTTTTTAGTTATTCCTGTAGTGCTATGAACTTCCCTCTCTGGACTGCTTTGGCTATGTCCCAGAGATTTTGGGTTATTGTATGTTCATTTTCATTTGTTTCCAGGAAGTTTTTGATTTCTTTCTTGATCTCTTTGGCAACCCATTCATTGTTTAATAACATGCCACTTTGCCTCCATGTGTTTGAATATTTTTGGGTGTTTTTACTGAAGTTGATTTCTAATTTCATTTCACTGTGATCTGAGAAAATGCTTGAATATGATTTCAATCTTCTTGAACTTGTAGAGACTTGTTTTGTGTTCTAACATGTGGTCTATCTTTGTGAATGATCCCTGTACACTTGAGAAGAATGTATATTCTGCTGTTTTTTGGTGAAATGCTCTATAAATGTCAATTAAATCCATCTGATCCAGTGTGTCCTTTAGAATCTCTGTTTCCTTGTTAAGTTTTTGTCTGGAAGACCTATCCAGTGAAGTCAGCGGGGTGTTAAAGTCCCCTCTATGACTGTCTTGCTGTCTATCTCTCTGTTGAAGTCCTCTAGAAGTTTATTTATTTGTTTGTTTGTTTTTGTTTTTTTTTATTTAGATGCTCCTATGTTGGGTGCATATATGTTTATCAGGGTTATATCCTCTTATTGGGCCAATCCCTTTAGTATTATGTAGTGACATTTGTTGTCTCCTGTGATGGCCTTCATTTTAAAATCTATTTTGTTAAATATGAGTGTTGCTATCCCAGCTTTTTATTCTTTTCCATTTGCATGGAAAAACTTTTTCCATCCCTTCACTCTCATCCTATGTGTGTCTTTTATTTTGAGGTGTATCTCTTGTAGACAGCATATAGTTGGGTCATGTTCTTATATCCATTCTGCTACCCTATGCCTTTTATTTGGATCATTTAGTCCATTTACATTTAGGGTTATTATTGATAGGTACTTATTTATTGCCATTATATTTCTGTATGGCTAGGTTTCTCTTGCTGTTTCTTCTTCTCATTACAGCAATCCTTTTAGCATTTCTGGTAATGCTGGCTTGGTGGTGATGTACTCCTTTAGCCTCTTTTTGTCTGGGAATCTTTTTATTTGACTGTCTATTTTGAATGATAGCTTTGCTGGATATAGTAATCTTGGTCTCAAATCCTTGCTTTCCATTACCTTGAGTACTTCATGCCATTCCCTTCTGACCTGTAGAGTTTCTGATGAGAAATCAGGTGTTAGCCTTATGTGAACTCCTTTGTAGGTAACAGTTTTGTTTTTTCCTGCTGCCTTTAAGATTCTCTCTTTGCTTTAATTTTTGGCATTTTAATTATGATATGTCTGGGCATGGGTCTGCTTGGGTTCTTCTTCTCTAGGGTACTCTGTACCTCCTGAACTTCTGTGACTTTTTCTTTTACCAGATTAGAGAAGTTTTCTGCCATTATTTCTTCAAATACCTTCTCTATGCCTTGCTCCCTTTCTACCTCTTCTGGCACACCTGCTATTCTAATATTGCTACATTTCATTGTCTACATATCCCTCAAGCTGTCCTCCTGGTTTTTAATTATTTTTTCTTTGCGGTTTTCTGATTGAGTGATATTTTCAACTCTGTCTTCTAATTCACTGATTCGATCCTCAGCTTCCTCTAATGTGCTGTGTATTCCTCCCAATGCATTCTTTATTTGTGTTATATCATTCTTTATCTCAGACTGTTCTTTTTTCATAGTTATATCTTTTTCATGCTCTTCAGCATATTTACCATGATTACTCTAAACTCTATTTCAGATAAATTTCTTATCTCTGCTTCATTTATCCCTTCTTCTGGAGAATTCTCTAGATCTTACTTCTGGGGGTTGTTTCTTTGCCTCCTCATTTTGGCTTTCTGTTTGGGTTTGTGACTATGTATTAGGTAGATCCTCAACACCTCTCCATCTCTAGTGCAGAAAGTGTTAAAGGCTGTTTCTGACTAATTGGATCAGGAAAAGACTCAAAGCCTCCAAAGACTACCTCTGCCTACAGCAGTGGTTCTTAACCTTCCTAATGCCGCGACCCTTTAATACAGTTCCTCATGTTGTGGTGACCCCCAACCATAAAATTGTTTTCGTTGCTACTTCATAACTGTAATTTTGCTGCTGTTATGAATCATAATGTAAATATCTGATATGCAGAATGTATTTTCATAGTTACAAATTGAACATAATTAAAGCATAGTGATTAATCACTAAAACAATATGTAATTATATATGTGTTTTCTGATGGTCTTAGGCGACCCTGTGAAAGGGTCGTCTGACCCCCAAAGGGGTCACGACCCAGAGGTTGAGAACCGCTGGCCTACAGACTGATAGGATTTCAACTTGAATTGCCCCCTAGGAAATTGTCCTCATGTGTGGGGAGAGTTTTTTTCAACAGGGAGGGTCAATTGCTTCTTCCTGGAGGCTAATTGTTATTTTTAATCTGTTAAGTGGCCTCAAGGCAAGATGTTTTCCAATAGGGTATGTCAACTGTCTTCCCCCCAGGCAAGGCAGATGTTTATGTGGGAAAGATGTCTTCCACTGAGTGAGGGAATGACGCAGCCCAGGAAACTTAGGGTGCCTGCCTTCTGAGCTCTATCCCCCCGAGTCCCCAGTCTGGCTTCTGCCATCACAGTTTCAGTCCACTTCTCCATCCCTCTGCCAGAGCACAAATTAGGTGGCTACACAGGGAATTTTGTGCATTGGCCTTTTAAGAGGGTGCCTGATTTTTCAGCTGTTACTCTCTGGCAGATAGCACCCTGCTGCTTTTCACAACCAGATATTATGTGGGTACCTTCCTCAATTCCAGTTGCTCTCTGTTGTGGGGCCCAGCTTGGGAATTAGATCCCAGAGTTCTCAATGGCAACCCCCATAGCTGAGATATCTCTCCAGGACTTCAGTTGCTGTCTGTGGGCACCTGGCCAGCCCTTTTGCACATCCGCCCCTCCTTCCAGTCTCCATGTAGTCTCCACTTTCGGTCCTTGGGTGTCATGGTTCTCTCCTGTGAGTTTTCCATTGATTATTTAAGAAGATTTTTTCTGTATTTTAGTTGTAATACCAGTTTGTTCCTGGGAGCATGTCCATACATCATCCACTTACTCTGCCGTCATTTTTAATCTCTACTTTGTTTTGCCTATTTAGATGCCTTTAATTTTTTATTCTTGCCTGAGTGCTCTTGCTAGGAATTCCAGTACTATGTCAAATAGGAGTAGTGAGAGTGTTTTAGTCCTGATCTTAGAGAAAAAGTTTTCAACCTTTCACCGTGAAGTATGTTGTAAGCTATGGACTTGTCACAAATGGACTTTCTTATGTTAACTATATTCCTTCTATTCCCAATTTGTTGCGAGTTTTACCCTAAAAGGAAGTTAAATTTTGTCAAATGTTTTTTCTGCAGCTATTGAAATGATATGATGTTTATCTTTTATTCTATTAATGTGATTTATCATGTTTATTGATTTGCATATGATGAACTATCTTTGTATGTCAGGAATAATTTCTACTTGATCATGATGTATAATCCTTTTAATGTCCTATTGAATTTAGTTTTCTAGTTTTTGTTGAGAATGTTTTTATCTATATTGATTAGGAATATTGATCTGCAGTTCTCTTTTTTGTAGTCCTATTTTTTGGCTTTGGTATAACAGTAGTGCTGGCCTTGTAAAATGACTTTGGAACTGTTCCCTCCTTTTCAATTTTTTTTATAAGAAGTTGAGAACAATTAGCATTAGTTCTTTAGGTGTTTTGTAGAAATTACCACTGAAACCATCTTTCTGGGCTTTTCTTTTTTGGGAGGTTTTTAGTTGTTTCTTCTCTTTACTATGCATTAATCTGTTCAGATTTCTATGTCTTCCTGATTTACTCTTGGTATGTTCCTAGGAATTTATCAATTTTTATTTGTTAGTCTAATTAAAGGATTCTAAATTTTATTAATAATCTTTAAAAGTGGTTCTTAGTTTTGTTAGTCTTTTCTAATGCATTTCTATCCTCTATTTCATTTCTTTCTACTCTAAACTTTTGTACTTTCTTCTGACAACTGTAGAACTATTTTGTTCTTCTTATACTAGTTCCTTGAGATGTAAAATTAAATTATTTGATACCTTTATTTTTTCTTGATGTGCCTATTACTGTAAACTTCTCTCTTAGAATTGCTTTTCATGCATCCCATAAGGTTTCATATTCTGTTTCAACTTCTCTCTCTCTGTCTCTCTCCATATATATATATATATATATATATATATATATATATATGAAATTTTACTTTTAATTTCTTCTTTGATAAACTGGGTTTCAGGAGGATGTTATTTAATCTCCATGCATTTGTAAATTTTCCAGATTTCCTCCTATTATTGCTTTTTTGTTTGTTTAGTTTTATTTTATTGTGGTTGGTAAGGGTACAGTGGGACCTCGACTTATGAGTGTCCCGATTAATGAGTTTTTCGAGATACGAGCTGTCTCTCTGCCGATTTTTTGCTTTGAGCTGTGAGCTAAAATTCGGGTTACGAGCCAGCTTCAGATACACCACCGCTAGTTGGCACAGCGAACGTCACAGTGAACGCCACAACATCAGCCCAACATCACGTGTCTCACTCGTTCACTTTTTGATTTGGCATACGAGTAATTTGAGTTATGAGCTCTGTCATGGAACGAATTAAACTTGTAAGTCAAGGCCCCACTGTACTTGATATAATTACTTCTTAAATTTGTTGAGATTTATTTTGTGGCCTCAAATGTATATTCTGCTGTTGTTGGATGAAATGTTCTGTATATTTCTATTAGGTTTGTTTGGTCTATAGTTTTGTTTAAATCCACAGTTTGTTGAGTCTCTGTCTGCATGATCTACCTTTTTTTTTTTTTTTGAGAGTTGAATATTTAAGCTTCCAAGAGTTTATGGCTTGCTGTTTGTTTTTCTCATCTTAGTTCTATTATATATAGGTATATGTATATAGATATATAGAAAGACAGATATAGATATTCATGAACATATAGTAGAAAAATCTATGAGATTTATTACATGATAAAATTGACATAATTATTGGGCAAAAAATGACTTTTTTATAAATGGTGTTGAGACAAGTCTCTATTCATGTGGAAAAGAATGCTAGATTCCCATACAAATAAATACTGGGTATTTTAAATAATTTTAAAAACTGAACTTAATAGTAATAAAAATACAATAGAGAAGAATATATTTGTGACCAAGGGATAAAAAGAACCTTTTGAGTGACTCATATAAAGGCATTAAGTATAATAAGAGAAATATTGTTAAACTTGATTACATCAAGAGCAGCTATATATATTCTGATACCTCTCCCTGAACACCTCCCCCCCCCCCATTTTTTGTTTTATTTTCAACATCAAGTGGATGGTTAAATGTATTAGTCCTCCTATCTGTTGGAAATGATAAAATACTGTTTTTTATATATTAAAAAAGCTACCACTCACAAAGTATACCATTCTAGTGGAATACTGAGAAAACATATTTATAATACCTATAACAGAAAAAGCATTGAATAATGAATAAGAAAGAGAAAAATAACTCAAAACAATAATGAACAAAGGATATGAACAAGCCAGTCCCAGAAAGGAGATCTAATTTATATAAAATATATAAAATAATCCTTTTTTCTCAGTGGATATTTAGAAGCCTGGAATGTTATTTTTAAAGGTCCAGAGTGATATAAATCTATAAGAGTTGTCACTTTGGGTAAGGTATATGGGCATTAGAATTTGAAGGCATGGTCTTTACTTCTATTTGTACTTTATAATAAAATTTAATTTAAAATATTTACAGAATTTGGCAGTACGTATATAATGGGATAACTTTGCTTGAAATTTTTCTGGAATAGATAGGTGGAAGGAAAAGTTAAATTAATCTCACTATCTTTAGTTCAGTTATTAGAACTTTGTTAGTTTCCTTTATTTATATCATGCTTATTTAATTTCTTATGATCATTGATTCCTTGCACTGGTATGTGTGCATTTGTTTAAGTGGTCTCCTCTTCCAAGCATTATAAATTTGATACAAAAAGACCTCCATCAGTCAATTTAGCTTGGGCAGATTAGCTGGTAGCATCTGTAGGCAAGCAGGGCTCACTTTTGGATATCAAGTTGGATGAAGACACCACCCACACTCTTAGTTCAGGGTGTATGTCACTGGCTGGGCTCCACGGCCAGTTGGGCTGCTGTCTGTGGTCTGTGTTCACTGTGCTGCTGAGCGTGCTTACTAATCGGTCACGGCTGCTGGCTTTACTCTACATTGTGATGGGGACACTAGCTGGGCTGTGCAATCAATCACTTTGGTCTGAAAACGTTGTAGGCTGTGTTCTCTGGCCTGAGTGAACAGAGGGTGGCATGAGTGGTTGGGGGGAATAAAAGGCTTGAATCTGCCATCACTCCTGGTCATGTATGCCTCAGGTTGTATTCCCTTACCAGGTGGTGCAACTGTCTAGACATGCTCAGGTTGGGCCATGGGCTCTGTCTCAAAGTTGGAGGTGAGTTCACAGGCTTTGATTCCTGATCTGATAGCTGCCTGTGCTCTGCTTCAGTAAAAGATTGCTGGCCAAGCTCTTTAGTTGGGAGGAGCCTCTAGCTATATCCTGCAGTGGGGTGGGTCTACAGAATTGTCCACACCTTGATGGAATCACTGGCTAGTGTCCTTGCGTGGACAAGGCCACAATCTATGTTCAGCAATCAGTCATATTTGTATGCTGGATTCCGCTACTGGGTGGGTTTATAGGCTGGTATGGGGCTGGGCAAAGCTACAGGGTGGACTTCAAGTTTTCCCATGATGATTGTTCAGTCTCATTGGTTATGTGCAGCCAGAGTTGTTCAACAGTTGAGCAGGTCTACTGGTTAGGCTTTCTGCCTGGGTGAGTTTATAGGAGATTCCCAAAGCTGCCTGAGTTCTCTGGACTGGCTTCCTGAATGCGTGGGAGTAAAAACTCTTTTGACAAGACTAAAGATATGCTTGCCTGTCCAGGCAGAGCAGTAGAATGGATTGCAGCCAGGATGGCCCATTGACTGTGAACCCGAATAAGGAATAAATGCCAAATGACCTTTCTGGTTAGACAGGGCCACCAGCTTGGCTCTGGTGATGGGCAGAGCTTCTTGCTGAAATCTCTGCTTGAGTTATGCTTTGGAAAGTTATGCTGTCTGCCAATATCTGGGTACTTGCTGACATAAGCCCTGCATCCTAGATATCTCTATCTGATCCCCAGTGGTAGAGTGCCACAGATCCCCCAATGATCCCCATAAGGCAGAGCCAAGTGAGCCTTAGGAAGCATCCTGCAACACTGGGAAAACTGTATGTATACCTTGAGATCTCTTTTACCACTGAAGAGACCCTGGGCCCAGGGTAACTCCCCTCCCCCAGTGCAGCTCTGTGGCAGCCTGGTGGAAGGGTGATGCAGTGGTGCGAAGCCAGTCCTCCCTTTTAAAGTGGTCCTTTAAAAAAAAAAGGTTTTTGTTTTTTTTTTTTAATTCATTTCAGAGAGGAAGGGAGAGGGAGAGATAGAAACATCAATGATAAGAGAGAACCATTGGCTGCCTTCTGCATACCTCCTACTGGGATCAAGCCCACAACCTGGGCACGTGCCCTGACCAGGAATTGAACTGTAACCTCCCGGTTCATAGGTTGAGGCTCAATCAATGAGTCACGCTAATGTGGCCCTTTTTGTTCTCTGTATTCCAGACATGTACTTCAGCTTCACACCCAGGCACTGGGATTTTCACAATGGTGCTTTGTCTTTGTATAGTTTCTATTTAGTCTTCTTGCGAGAGTGACTGAAGTCTGGAATGATCTCTGTTACCATCTTGATAATGTCACTAGCAATTGATATCCCGTACTTTATATAAATATACTCTATGACCAAGCATGGCACAAACACAATCTTTTTGTTTTTATGTTTGCTTGTTTTCTCCTTTTTATTGGCCAACTTTTCTAACTGAAGTCCTGAGGATGACAGTAGACTGAGAAAAAAAAATATGATATACTGAATTTCATTAATTTTAAGATGCTCATTCTCTCACAAGTAGCACACATATTATTGATTTTTGTCTCATTATCAATCGTGTTTGCATTCTTTGTCAGCCAATTGGGAGTTCTGAAGTTGTTTTCAGTGCCTGCACATGCACAGACTTAGTCATTGATTTCATTTTTCAATGTAATTCCTTTATATGCTTCATTGTTATGTGTTGAGTTTAATTGCCATTTAAAGTGGCATCACAAAGAGAGCACTATGAGTCATTCATAAAATGAAATGTCTTTGATTATGCAAGAGGTTCAGAAACATGTATTTTATATCAGTGGAACAGAATTTGTTGTTGGAGCAATGACAGTGACTCCACATTTTATTGTAAAGCAATCAAGTGCTTTGCAGAACCTAAGAAAAGATGATACCCACAGTAGGTGAAGCAGAATTCAATTTTATTTCTGAGATACATGGAAGAATTGATTATTACACGACAAATAGTGCATCTAAATGTAGGTGGAATTTCTAACTCCCCTTGTATAGATTGTAGAAATTTCAAATAATATATACATAGGCATATGTGATATATTATTGAGGCATTGAGTTATGGTTAAATTAACAAACTATTTTTAATCTAAATAATACATTAACTAATGTTAGATTTCATAACCAACTGAGTAGTAGAGTTGATAAAATGTGGTAAATCTAAAAGCAACTGTGAAGTGGCCAACTAATGTTGAGTTAGGCAAAATAATACTTTCATTATAAACACAAATGTGTAACAGATTGTCTCTTTCCCTTCTCCTGGATATTACTCAAAAGCAATAATTTTGGAAATTTTTTCAATTTTTTTGTACTAGAAATTCTTAATATATATATATATATATATATATATATATATATATATATATATGTACAGGGTACAAATAATATAAACAGAGACAAAAACTAGAATATCCAGTGTTGCATTTGATGATAGTCCATTATCTTTTCTCATTTTTATTTTTTTTTGGTATACATTTGTTCATTCTTTATGTTATATAGGTTCTCTATTATTTTATCTAATTTTTTAAAATGGCCATTCTGAACTTTTTTCTTATTAATTCTCATAAATTTAATCAAGCCAATCACTATACAGTTTCTTTCTTTCTTTTTTTAAAAAATATATTTTATTGATTTTTTACAGAGAGGAAGGGAGAGAGACAGAGAGTTAGAAACATCGATCAGCTGCCTCCTGCACATCTCCCACTGGGGATATGCCCGCAACCCAGGTACATGCCCCCGACCGGAATCGAACCTGGGACCCTTCAGTCCGCAGGCCAACGCTCTATCCACTGAGCCAAACCGGTTTTGGCTACTATATAGTTTCTTAACCCAAGTTTCTGAGGGAAATATTTGCCTGAGTTCATGACCTGAGGCAATAACTAGACCCCTCCATGAGATCCATGTGGATTCACTTACTCACTTTGGGAAGAGCCAGCCAGTAATATATATATGTATATATAATTTGTTTTATCATGTCATCCTATTATTTTAGTCTTCATGTGTATGCATGTTCCTACTTGGGTGAGCTGGTATTAAATTAATAATATATTACTTAAGCTATGAATATAAAAATTGTCATTAAAGAAGAATACCTTAGAGAATAATAGAATGGATAAAAAATAATGCTTCATATAGACATGAAAACTTGGGAAAGCCAAGTAAATGTTATGCAAGAAGAAAAGGACTGTATGCAGAGAAAGTGAAAGAGACAATTAATTTATGTGGACATACTTTATTTCTTGAATAAGATTTTGTTAACTGGATGTGAAGAACTGCTGAATGGCTCTGGCTATGTACTTAAAGAAATATACTGCTAACTACCTGACAATAGGAAAAATTGAAGTGAAAATAATAAACTAGATAAACAACAGAGAGGGAAGCTTTCCTAGAATAATGGAGTTGTCACTACTCTGTCAAATTTTCCCATATAAGTGACGGTTTCTGAGGGATACACTGATAGTTGAGGGCTGGGTGAGCTCTATCTGGTGGATAGATTTACAAGCTTTTAATATAAGTGTCAGTCAGAAGGAACAGGTTTCTTTTTTATAAGATTTCCCTGCATTCTAATACTAGACCTTCAATCAATCATTTTATCAGAATATTTTAAAAATGTTGCCGAAACCGGTTTGGCTCAGTGGATAGAGTGTCAGCCTGCGGACTGAAGGGTCCCAGGTTCAATTCCGGTCAAGGGCATGTACCTGGGTTGCGGGCACATCCCCAGTGGGAGATGTGCAGGAGGCAGCTGATCGATGTTTCTCTCCCATCGATGTTTCCAACTCTCTATCTCTCTCCCTTCCTCTCTGTAAAAAATCAATAAAATATATTTAAAAAAAAATGTTATCCCAATATCTAACATGATGTCAGCTCTCCTACTTTAACTTGCTTTGGTCAAGTCACTTTGACTCCCCGAGCCTACATGCCTCATTGTAAGAGAGGTGTTTTCAGAAAAATTCTAATGCTTGTTATTATTTATTGTGCTTATAAACCTTTATTCTAGAAACAGTCTGAAAAAAGGCTGGCTGTTGCTCGAAGTTGTTTCTTGCTCAATTTGTGTCCATCATTGCATTTCCCCACTGCTCAATTATAACCATAAAGCATTGGTGGAATCTTTGTGAGATACCATGATCTTCTTGATGTAAGTTAAAATGGAAAAAGGGCTCAATAAAAACACATATAACCTTCCAGGATGAAATCATATAGGGTGGTAAAATGTACTTAATAATTGGTTTCAATAAAATAGGCCTCACATTTAGAAAATAAATTAAGTTGGGTTGTTCACGCTTCACAATTTAAAATAAAGTAAAAAGGTATTACAAGTACATTACATACATATTTTATAATCTTCAAGTTGGTATGGGTTTGTAAAAGTATATTGTGAAAGCCAAAAAAAAGATCAATTACAATATCAAATTTTCATGTGTACAAAACAGAAACAAAATCAAAAGACACATTAAAAAAACACACACAGGGAATAGACATTTCCACTATATGAAAATGTCCTAAAAGTACATGAAGTGCTTATACACATCAAATAATGATTGATCCCCATTGATACATGGCCTGGACATCATTTAGAATATTTTGATTGCAGACATAAAATGTCCAATAATAATGTGAAAATAGTGTCACTTTTAAAAACAATAACACAATTGTTGACTATCAGCTTCAGAATTATAGAGCTTAAAAAATATTTAGATTTGGCAAAATGATGGGAAAGTAGGCTCTTTACTATATTGTTGCTGACCCCCCCAAAAAATCAATCTAGTGTCTAATTATCACAGAGATTCTATTCTTATTTCTCATAGAAATTTGTAGGGCAAGCCAGAATACAGCTCTCCTGGAGAGATGTCATACTCCATATAATGCCCCTGCTTCTCTCAAGAAACAATTTTCTTTCTCAGCTTTATTCAAGGGAAAACAAGAACAACAAAAATTAAATTAAAATTTTAAACAAAAATCCCCCCCCCCAAACAACTACAACAACAACATAACATTGTACAGTGTTTAGAGTGTTAGGAAGGCCCTGCCCTCTAAATTCAGTAGTTATGCCTTTACAGGTTTGAATCTTATCTTAAGTTAAAGATTATGTAATAAATCAGCACAACTAGGACTTTAAATGGTAATAGTTGAAAGAAAGAACATTCCACGGGGTGAATGGAAAAAAATACATTTCGGGAATCTTAGTGAGGCAAAAGCTAATAAAGAAAATAATACAGGCACAGGAAAATAATACATACATAGTCTTAAAGCTTTGCTCTGAGCCTTTAAAATGGCATAAAACCCTTGAATTTTCAATGCCCGTGTTTTGTTCTGTTTTGTTGTGTGTGTTTTCTTTCCCTTTGCAGTAAGGGAATAACACCTGGTCCACCTAATTCAGAGGTTGTTTCAAAGACTGAATTACAAATGTGATAAATGTTGAAGGTGTTTTGTAACCACAAAGCATTACACAAATGTGACCAATTAACATCTTAGTGTAATCTATATTCAAAAAGTTCACACTTCAATTCAGCAGGCATTTCCAAAGACATATTCATAACCTGTTCTAATATAGAGACCATTAGAAATAAATAAAGAAGGTATAATGTATTTTTCTTACTTGAAGAAATATTCATGCCTGGCCAGTGTGGCTAAGTGGTTGAGCATCGACCTATGAACCAGGAGGTCAAAGTTCTATCCAAGGTCAAAGGTACAGCCCAGGTTGCGGGCTCGATCCCAGTAGAGAGTGTGCAGGAGACAGCTGACCAATGATTCTTTCTCATCATTAATGTTTCTATCTCCCTCTGACTTTCTGTCTAAAATCAATAAAAATATTTTAACAAAAGAAAAAAAGAAATATTCACCCTATTTCACAACTCAATATATAGCGTCACAAAATGGATAACATTATGAAAAAAACTGATCAAGAAAATGGCTTTAAGGCTAAGACACATATCTGTTCATTGATTGGTTAGAAAAATAGTAAATTCTATTACGCATCTGTAACTATGTTTTCTACACAAAGCCTAAACTCAAGCTCCAAAGCTAAGCTCACCATTTTCATATGAATGCTTCCCCCTGAAGAAACAAAAAAATAAAACAAAGTATTGAATTCCTGATTATTATCTAACTTGGTAAATGTTAGTAGCATTAACAAGGTAGCTACAAAACTTACAAAAACTTACATCTGACCAACAAGTCTGAAGTCTATGCAATTCATCATTCTTTAATTCAGCTTATATATCTTGGCTTTCTTAATTTAAAGTAGCGTAAAACATTTCTGTTATGGAGAAAATGTTGTATGTGTCCTCCCCTAAACTGAAGCCCCGTCTCCCCATGTGACAGTATTAGGACTTGGGGCCTTTGAGAGCTAATTAGGTTAGATGAGGTCCTGAGGATAGAGCCCCATAATGGAATTAGTTCTCTTTTTAGAAGAAGATACACCAGAGCTTCCTCTCTCATTGATTTGAGGTTATAGCAAGAAGGTGACTACGTGCAGGCCAAGAAGAGAGGCCCTCACCAAGAACTGATTTGCCAGAACCTCGATCTTGGACTTCACAGCTTCCTGAAATGTGAGAAATAAATTATGTGCGTAAGACACTCAGTCCTTGGCATTTTTATCACAGTAATCTGACTAAGACAATTGCATTCAGTTTCCCTGAATGGTTTTCAAATTTTTAATCTGTTCTCTACAGGACTGCTGGGATGATTTGTTAAGTCACAAACATCATCTTTCATAGTTTCCTGCTTAAAACAATGCTGCAATTCCCCATTGCTTTAAGGATAAAACCCAAGTCCTCAAAACTGACATAAAAGAACTATCCTGAACTGACTGCGGGCAGCTTGGAGGCCTCATCTCTGGTTATTTCTCCAGACTTTTTTTTTCTTCCTGTAGCCACTCAAAATTGCATAGGATCACTGTGTGGAGCTTCTGCCTCTTTGCTTGTGCGTGCATGTGTGTGCGCGCGCGCGCACGCGCGCGCGTGTGTGTGTGTGTGTGTGTGTGTGTGTGTGTGTGTGGTGGGGGCGGGGGGGTTGCAGAGTGCCCTTCCCTAGTCTTGCCTTTCCTGGCTCCAAATGTATCCCTTTGTACTGAATTACATTTTTCAGCATCAATCTCTTCTCTTATCACTAGAAGTTTTTTTTCATATTCAAGTCAATATGAATTTATTGCACCCACTTTCTGGCAGGCACTGTATAGCACTGGCGATATGAGTCTGAATAAAGCAGGCATAGTTTCTTGCCTTCCTGGAGCTTAACATGGGCCTGACCTTTCACTATATTCTAGTAGCAATTACTTATTTCCATGTTCATATTTCTTGCAGGTAGATTTATTTTTTTAAAAAAACTATATTTTTTATTGACTTCAGAGAGGGGAAAAGAGAGAGAGAGAGAGAGAGAGAGAGAGAGAGAGAGAGAGAGAGAGAGAGAAAGAGAGAGAGAATTATTGATTGGCTGCCTCCTGCACACCCCCATCTGAGGATCGAGCCTGCAACCCTTGACTTGTGCCCTTGACTGGAATCGAACCCAGGACCCTTCAGTCCGCAGGCCAACACTCTATTCATTGAGCCAAACCATCGAGGATGCAAGTTGATTTCTTATTCCAGGGTGATAGTCATGATGTTTTCCTGGCTTTTTGGTCCACAGCAGATAAGGGGGATGTGGTAAGTAATAAAATATTCAATAAAGCTTTTATTGAATGAATATGTTTTATTATTTTGTCAATTAAATTGTTAAGGAAGTCTATATGAAATTGGGGTGTGCTCTCATAGTTAATTTAGATAGTTAGAAGTAAGGAATACATTACAGAATGAGGATGCTACTGCTCTTTAAGGCCTGCGTGGCAATAAGAAGGAAATTAAGTTCTCTAAATTTCAGTTCCACCAACTGTGAAATCAACGTAATAATATCTACCTTATTAAAGTATTCAAAACTGCACACCTAAAGAGCTTAGCATAACACCAGATACATACTAAACAAACAAATAATGTCAGCAGTACTATTATTTAAGGTATATCCATTTTCTGTCTGGAAAGTTTAAAAAGGGATGAGCTACCCTAGCCAGTTTGGCTCAATGGATAGAGTGTCAGCTGTGGACCAAAGGGTCCTGGGTTCAATTCCGGTTGAGGCCAAGTACCTTGGTTGCAGAAGGCAACCAGTAGACGTGCTTCTCTCACATCCATGTTTCTCTCTGTCTTTCCCTCTATCTTCCACTCACCCTAAAAATCAATGGAAAAATATCCTCAGGTGATGATTAACAAATCAATCAATCAATCATCAATGGGATGAAATAAAGTTTTCTAATAATTTATGTGCAAAATGGTATAGCACTTGATGCAAATGATAATTGCCCCTGTTCTATCTCAACCTGTCAGGCAGTAATGTAAAATTTCACTAAAAATAATTTGTACCTGAATGTAGATGTGAGCAATTAATATTTATGTCCACTTTTAGTTACTTGTTTATAAGTTATATAGTTAATAATTTTACAATTTAGCATATTAGATTTTAAAAAGCTTATGTGTAAGCACATGTTACTAAAGTTTAAGTGATTTCTCATAAATTATTAAATCTAAAAACTTAAAAAAAAAAACTCTTAAAAGACCTAAAGTGATTATTGGAGAAATGTCATAGTTAAGGAAACTAGTGTGTTTTTTTGTTTTTGTTTGCTTTTTACCTGAAAGGCTACTATACATCAGACACACATGGTCCTCAGCCCTTTATGTGTGTTGTTGCACATAAACTTCAAAAGTAAGTTATAATCTAAGGAAGAAATACAAACACTTAATAACTATTTGAAAAGGTGCTCGATAGTGTTAGCCACTAGGGATATGTAAGTCAAGATCACAATGAAATAATTCTTTGCACACACTACAGTGGTTATATCCAAGTTCTGGCAAGAAAATGGAAAAATTGGAACCCTTGTGCACTGCTAGTAGGAATGTAAAATGATTCGCAAAACATATTGACAGTTTCTAAAAAGATTAAGCAGAGTTACCACAAGACTAAAAATTCATTCATTCTTATATACCCAAAATAATTGAAACTGTATTTTCACAAATGCATCACACACATAATACACACACACACACACACACACATTCACTCACAAGTTGTACACAAATGTTCATAATAACCAAAAAGCAAACACCACCCGAATGTCCATAATTGCTGAATGGGTGAAAAAATGTGATATATTCATAAAATGATATGTTATCTAAAAAATGTGATGAATTACTGAGACATGCTACCATGGGTGAACCTTGAAAACATTTTGCTAAGTGAAACATGTTAGTTGTGAAAGGCCACATATTTGATGATTTCACTTAGATAAAAAGTCCAGAATATTAACATATATAGAGGTAGAAAGTAGATTAGAGGTTGCCCAGTGCTGGAGGATTGGAGAAAAATAGGTAGTGATTTCTGATGGGTAGGGTGCTTCCTTTGGAGATGATCCAAATGTTATTAGATTGTGGAAATGGTTGCAGATGCCTCATATTCTCAAAATTCAGTAAAATCCATAAACTTTTATTCTCAGTGCATAATTCTCAATTTTGTCCTCATTCACAATAAACACAAACCCCAAAATAGTTATTGTTCCCCAAAGCCCTGTAAACATTAGGATGACATAGGTTTCGAGTCCAACTAAACTGGGGTCTGAATTCAAGCCTGGACCTTACTAGTTGAGTAAATGCTCTTTAAAGTTTAGGTTTTCTCATCTTTGAAATGTCAATAATGATGATGGTCTCAAAGGGCTTTTTTGAGTATTAAATAAGGTAGTGTATATATAACTTGTCTAAATTTTCCCCCAAAATATTTTCTCCTTTTTCCTCCATTTTAATTATCTTATTTCCACAATTGAAACATTTACTCCATTATTACTTTTAAGTACTAAGCTGTCTCCCTTGATAAGGAACCAAGATTTGAAAAGGCAGGGGACTCGTGTTTGCTGTGCTCATCACTCTGAGGCCCACAGTAGACTGTACTAATCAATCGTCATACTTCCTTCTGAGTATAGGTAGAAACTTACTAGTAGAACATGGCCCACGTTGGCAGGAGTTAAATATATATTTTCAACCCTTTTTTGGATTCTTATAAGAAAGGTTCAAATTCATACTAATGGCCACAAAAACATACTAGTTATATCTACAGTCACTTCTGGAGAACTATACTCTTTTATTTCCTAATGCATGTTTGATCTTTTCATTTTAGTCCTCATCAATCAGGAGCTCACACCTAACAAAAACAACAAAAAAGCGAAGGAGAACCCAATGACATAGACTAATTTATACATATATGTATGTATACACTTATCACATGCACAAATACATACTAATTGTATGGCAAATGTAACTTTGTGCTAAGATGACCAAAATAAGAACAAAATACTAATTAATTTTAATTCCTCGGTAAACTAAATAAGAAAAGTTAATGTGAACTTGGGAACCAAGTTGAAAGGACTCACAAAATATAGACTGTGAATTAGATAGGCCTTCTATGGTTGTAACATATTTTTTTAAAAAGATGTTGACATTCTAAGCTATAAGACTTGCATGAGCAATAAATAATGTTAGCATAAGTAGCTAAATATGAATAAGAAGGAAGCAAAGGAATTGGACATTGTTGAGCCTAATGGGCTGGGACACTGAGCCTGTTTGCTTCTCCAGGAAGCTACAGCTTTAACAACCTTCCCTTCCCCATGTAAGGAGCAGCCTCCCATACAGGTTTGTGGAGCGAGCAGGGAGCAGTGGTGGGTAAAGGCATGCGTAATAGAAGTCAAATTGCAGAGGGAGGTGCTTGACCATAGAGGCCTGCCAGTCTCACCTGGGAAAGGGATCATTGTTAGTGGTTGGACCCAGCAGATGCCCATGAAAGCTTGGGAAATTGATTTTTATCTTGAAAGCATTCCTGGTTATAATCCCAGGTGAACAAAGATGCTGTCTCTGGCTCACCCATTTGTTCATGAGCTCTCTCTCCAGGGAGCAATTGAGCATGAGGGTCTAGCAGCAACCAGGGCCCGCAGACTGTGGGGGCTCCAAAAGACTAATCTTTAATATAAAGCAGAGACTCTGGACACTGGCCTTTGTTTGGACCTTGATGAAGACAAGGTTGGACCTTTTCCATGGCAGGACAGACAAAGATGGGGCATTGGGAATCCGGGAGGGCAACTCCTTTGATTTCGCATCACAAATAAAACATCTTGTCACACCACAATCTTCTGTGCCTGGATCCAGGAAATGCTTTTCTCTGGATCCTGTGGAAGAGTCTGATTTTCACCAATAATAATAACCCTAATAGGGTAAAGGGGGGACCAGAATGGATTGAGAGTCTGAGGAAATGTTTGGGTTACCCAAATCCTGGGTATCCAGATACAAATGTGCAGTACAAACTGAAGATACTGCAGATAAGTTATGATTTATCTCCATTTAAGTGGTGAATAAAAAATCCTGTTTATATGATTTATGGAGTCTGAGAAATGCACATTTCCTTTTGGAGAAATAACAAATGAGTGAGCACTTTGATCAAGAGGAACATTAATTTAGGAAGAAGATACACTTGATCTTGTACTTAATCAAGAAACACATTTCCCTAGATTTAAAAAAAAAAAATTGAATCCAAGAGAATTAGGAATGCAGAAAGGTCAGAGCAAACCCAAGGCACTTTATAAAAATGGCAAGCTCAGCAGCCCTATGCAATGCCTACTGTTTCCACAGCAGAGTTCTGGATGGCCTCGGGAAGACAAAAAACAGGAGGATCCGACTTTGTTACTATTTTACTTTAAAGTCAGCAATGAGAATTTTTATCTAAAGCTGAGGTTTCAAACTTTTTAAGCACTTCAGGCAGAATTTCTCATCCCCGACACTCTAAATATCTTTTGCAGGATGGGTCTTTGTTCTGAGGGACTGTCCTGTGTATCGTAGGATAGTTAACAGTATCCTTGATCTCTACCACTAAATGCCAGTTGCATGCATACCTCCAGCTATGAAATGTCTCCATATATTGACAAATTTTCCCAAAAGCGTGGGCAAAATCACCCCTAGTTGAGAATCACTGACCTAAGACCTACTCCCATTCTCCCCACCTCAGAAACATATCCGATAGAGCAGAAAGTAAAGCAGAATAGTTCTTAGGATATAGCCACATACATGTTCCTTTCACCACCTAAATGCCTTACGAAAGGTATACTGCCCGGTTCTTTGCCTTTCCATGAGTCTCTTACAATTCAGTTCCCATCCCGATTCCTCCTGAAGCCTTTGCCGATGAGACTATTTCAGTTACGTCCACGGCTCTTTTTGTTTTCACTTATACTTTTGCCAATCAAAGAATTTACCATGCTGCATTGTAAATTTGTTGTTAACTTTCCTGTCTCCTTTTCCAGGTAGATGGACCCTTAAGGTCAGAAAATCTTTCTCATCCATCTATTAATTCATAAGGCCTTATGCCAACGTGTTCTCAACAGGCTGACTGAAAAGTAAATTGCGGCGTGAAGAAATGAACGAATATGAGATTTATATCTCTGATGTGATGTAAAACTCTGAGGAACTGGAAGATGAAATACAGATATAGAATAATTAAAAGGCAAACTAATCTGGTGTTCAGAAGGAAAGGAAAGTAAAAAACTTCAGGTGGGAGAAACTTCATAAAATGTGAACAGACCTGTACTGTGAGGAGTACACAGAAAACACAATCACCACCTCTGTGTTTCTTCTTTGGTAAGTGGGTTACTTTGCATGAAACTAGGCTTCCCACCTAGAGGGAAGCCAGGGATTTATGCAAATTCAATAGGTTGGCAAAGCAGAGGAACCATGAGAGTTCAGATGAATCACCACAAATTTCTAGTCCCACCTCTTTTTCATAAGAAATTCATTTTCCACTTTCCTTATCAAATTATCATTTTAGTAGCTTAGAAAACCTCTTGTGAGAATTTATGTCTATTTTATGCTGCAAATGATGATTATTTAGGCACCTGAAGATATTTTGCCCAGGCCAAACTTTCTCTTTTATATGCTAAATATTCCCAGGAGTACCTTCATCTATTCTTCCAGTGGCCTGGTCTGGACTGCTCATCAAGGTATATTCAAATAAGCAAAAGATTGGGAGGAAATCATTGTGGTTTTTAATTCAGTTCAGTTATGTGTTGTATGAACCATTCAGTGTTATCCAGGCTTTCTAATCTTCTCCTTCCTCATCCATAAAGTTGGAATGATTTATCTTCCATAGATTCTTATAAGAAATACTTGAAATAATGTAAAGAGTACTTCAAAGAGATTGGCACTTAGCAAGTACTTCAGATTCCATGTTTCCTCTCTGCTCTATGTTCCTCCTTCTCCTGCACTATCATTGAAACTATATGGCAACTTACCTAG
This sequence comes from Myotis nattereri, assembly GCF_964212035.1. NCBI lineage: Eukaryota > Metazoa > Chordata > Mammalia > Chiroptera > Vespertilionidae > Myotis > Myotis nattereri. The sequence continues at coordinate 33,042,803 of NC_138085.1, forward strand.
AAATAACATCCTTTACAGAATTCGGACCCACTCCTTCATCATTTTGCCTCACTTGCAGAATTGCCCTCACTACCCCCAAAGCAAGACAATCAAGGACATTTCTACTGCTAATAATTATGACCCTAAAGTGCTTCTGCCAAGCCCATCTCTTGAGGAAATAGTTCATGTTCAGGACCATTTTACATTCATCTCCAATTAAAAGTATGTTGTTACTTGTTTCTACGACATGATACCAGGAAATTAAAACTTTTGGGACTCTCTTTGGTAAGATCCCAGTGTAATTAAAGTTAATATTTTTTTGTGTGTGTGCGAAGCTTTGTTTCCTCGTCTATAAACCAAGGTAGAATACAGTGTTGATATTTTTTTCAGCTCTAATATTCTCACAGCATAGGTGTGAAAAGGCAGAGGGACTACATAGAATGAATAGACTTAGATCACAAAAGATTATTTTCTAAAAGATATTAATAATGTCTATTTGGCCTGTGTATGTGAACAATCTATTGCTGCAGAACCAAATACATCCAAAATGTAATGTATCAAAAAAAGTACTATTTTCTTTCATGGTTCTGTTGGTTTACTGGGTTCTCATATGTGATTGGGCTCCAGTGGCAGCTGTGCCTGGAGTGAGCTGGAGGTTTGTCTGGGCAGCACGCAACACAGCTGACTCACAGTGGATGCTCCCTTTCACTGACTGCAACTCAGGGGCAGCCAAAATCAGAGCAGCCACACATGGCCTCTCTCTGTGGGTCCCACAACATTCCTGCTGGTTTTCAAAAGGCAGGAGACAGAAGCTTCCAGGCCAGTGAAGTACCACAGCATCACTTCCACCTTCTTCTACTGGTCAAAGCATTTAGATTCTAAGAAGAGAAGTTATAAACTTCCCCTCTCAATGGTGGGAGAGTTGTAAGATCACATTGCAGAAGGAAAGGGGAAGGGGAAATGTTTCCACACCATGTTTGGAAAATACAATGAACCACATTGCAATTATGAGACAGATAGAAGGACATTTAATGCACAGACACTAAAAATATTTGCATCAGAAAACATGAGTCAATTATGAATCCTAGTGATGTATACAAGTGATCATTGATTGCTACTGGTTTATGGCCACAATAGCAACCTCACCGGTTGTCCTCATCTCTCAGGATGCAAATTCAGCAATGAAAAAAGTGGTCAACATGATTAGAATTTAAGGGTGATTCATAAAACGAAATGTTTGGGGTTCAGGTACCCTTTACTTTAGAAACATTTGTTGGGAGGATAAGTACATGTTTGTGTGTCTGTGAAAATATTGCCATTTACTTTCTTTGTAATTTTAACATATTCACAGATTTAGCAAGGTGAATAAATAAACAGATTGACTTCTGTTTTCTTGAAATTGTTATTTAAATTAAGTCAAAATTGTCACTCCAAAGACAGATGTAAATTTACACTTAATTTATAGATAATGTTGATTAGACACTAGCTTTCCACAATCTCCCCTTGTATGGTGGCCATCTAACAAGAAATATTTATAGATTTTTATTTGGTATGACAATTTAAACCAACTTCAGGATTTCACTGTAGCTCTGTTTAAATTTACTCTGCATTATTAGGTTTAAAATGTTTAAAATATGTGATGGCTTTGCTAAAGCCAGGTTTTAGGTTCTAGGAGAAAAGAGCTAAATTTATAAGACCATGAAAATAATAGTTCTCTAGTTAGATAAGGAGTTAACATTTGCACAGTAAAAATGCTGCTTTTGCAAATTGATTTGCTCTATGTTTTCAAATGGAAGATTTAAAGTCAGATTTGGCTATGGCTATTGATTCAGACAGATCAACTCTTTAATGTGGAGGAGATTTCATTTCTGGCAGGAAGAGATTTAGGTTGGTTTCCCAAAATTCCAAGTGAAAACTAGAAAAATTAAACAGAAATTAAAACACACATGTTTAAAGTATTGCAGAGCTACCTATACCAGTGATGATCTATGGTGCCAAAGACTAGAAACAGAGAAACGTATACAAGTGGACCCAAATTTTGCCTTTTACCTGATGGCAATTGCTAATACTGAATGTGGTGGGTGAAAAGATGAGCAGCACATTCAGTAACTGTGGGGCTGGCGATACAAAAACTGGAGTTTAGAGCCTTCAGTGGCATGTAAGAAAATACCCAGGTAATAGAATTGCAAACACACCCACAAAAACACAAGTGATCATTATGTTCTTTGAAATAAAAGACAAGATAGAGAATTTCAACAGAAAAATAGTGATACTCAACAAAAAATGGGATAACTACAGAAAATCTAGTAGAATGTCTAGAATTTAAAATACAATTACAACTTAAGGACTCAAAAAGAAAATAAAGATAAAATTAAGAAACTGAGAACTATATCAAAAGAAAGCATTCTGTCTTCTAGTGCTCTGTATTTTAGTCTAATTTTATCTTCTCAGATATTTTATTCTTTTATTTATCCCTGGTAATGGTTAATTTTATTTATGCATTATTTATTTTATTTTTTAATTAAATTTTGCATTCAATATTATCTTGTATTAGTTTCTGGTGTACAGTATAGTGTGTAGACAATCGTGTACTTTACAAAGTGTTCTCCCAATATTTCCAGTACCCACCTGCCACCATACTTAGTGATTACAATATTATTGACTATATTCTCTATGCTGTACTTTACATCCCTGGTTAATTTTGTTTCCACTTGACTTGGTCACAAGGCGCCCAGACATTTAGTAAAACTTTACTTTTAGTGTGTTAATAGATGATATTAATATTTGAATTGATTGAATAAAGCAGACTGTCTTTTTTAAGGTAGATGGTCCCCATCCATTTATTCAAAGACCTGAATAGAATAAAAGACTGAATAAGATGAAACTCCTTTTTCCGGACTGTTGAACTGGGACTTTGATCTTTCCATACCCTTAGACTCAAACTAAAACATCAACTTTTCTTGGGTCTTAGCTTGCTGGCTTTCAAACTGGGACATACATCATCAGCTTTCTTTGTTCTCAGCCGTTTAGACTAAGACAGAAACTATATAATAATTCTCCTGAGTCTCCAGCTTGTTGATATATATATATATATATATATATATATATATATATATATATTATAATAAAAGCTTAATATGCTAAATGTGTGGTCAACTCGTTGGCCATTCAACCAATCAAAGCATAATATGCTAATGATATGCTAAGGCTGCTCAACTGCTTGCTATGATGTGCACTGACCTCCAGGGGGCAGATGCTCTGACGAGTAGGTTAGTTTGCCACTGGGGTCTGGCTAATGGGGACAGAGCCAGATAGGCTGGACACACCCTGGAGCCCTCCCGCAATCCCTTCTTGGCTGGCCAAACTCCCATGTCTTTCTCCATCCTGATCGTGCACCAGTGGGGTCCCTCAGCCTGGCTTGCGTCCTCTTGCAATCCAGGACCCCTCGGGGGATGTCAGGTTTCGGCCAGATCCCGTAGGCCAGGCTGAGGGACCCCACTGATGCACGAATTCATGCACCAGGCCTCATATATATACATAGATTAGATATAGATATAGATATAGATATAGATATAGATATAGATATAGATGTATATCTATATCTATCTATTTATATATACTAAAGGCCCGGTGCACAAAAATTTGTTCACTCGGCGGGGGGGGGGGGGGGGGAATTCCTCAACCCGGCCTGTGCCCTCTCACAGTCTGGAACACTTCGGGGAATGACCACCTGCTGGCTTAGGCCTGCTCCCAGGGGATTGGGCCTAAGCTGGCAATCAGACATCCCTCTGGCAGCCCGGGAGCCCTCGGGGGATGTCCACTTGCCAGCGGGGAGCAGACCTAAGCTGCAGTCGGACATCCTTAGCGCTGCTGAGGAGGCGGGAGAGGCTCCCACCACTACTGCTGTACTGGCAGCCATCAGCTTGGCTTGTGGCTGAGCAGAGCTCCCCCATGTGGGAGCACACTGACCACCAGAGGACAGCTCCTGCATTGAGTGTCTGTCCCCTGGTGATTAGTGTGTGTCATAGTGACCAGTCATTCCCAGTCTTTCTGTTGTTAGGGTCAGTTTGCATATTACCCTTTTACTATATAAGATAGAGGTCTGGTGCACGGGTGGGGGCTGGCTGGTTTGCCCTGAAGTGTGTCCCGGATCAGGGTGGGGGTCCTGCTGAGGTGTCTGGCCAGCCTGGGTGAGGGCCTGAGGGCCGTTTTCAGGCTGGCTGGCGACTGATGTTCCCAGCCTCTCCTTTTTTTCTTTTCTTCTTTTTTTTTTTTTTTATTCGGGGATTTATTTACCTTGTATAATTGAAACTTTGTTGCCGTCACTGGAGCTGAGAGCTGAGTGGCTCCTGCTAACTTCAGCTCTGTGGCCACGGCCTGCTGAAAGCAGGTATCTGGGGTTTGTTTAGCTTCTATAATTGAAACTTTGTTGCTGTCACTGGAGTTAAGAGCCGGGCCCCTGCTTGCTCCAGCTCTGAAGCTATGGCCTGCTGAAAGCAGGTATCTGGGGTTTGTTTAGTTTCTTTAATTGAAACTTTGTTGCTTTCGGAGCTCAGAGCTGGCCGCGGCAGGTGGGGAACCTTGGCTTCCTCCATCACTGGAGCAAGCAAGCCTCCTGCTCACTTCAGCAGCATGTCTGCCAGCCGCCATGTTGGTTGGGTTAATTTGCATATCACACTGATTAGCCAATGGGAGGTGTAGTGAAGGTATGGTCAATTACCATGTTTGTCTATAATTAGATAGGATTTGTACACACACAGTATTGATTCTGTTTCTTTGGAAAATCCTAATACATCAGTGTATCCTTCTATGCTGAATCTTTCCCAAATGGCACATAAATAAGCTCTATTACATTTGCCCTTAACCTCAGTTTCTCCCTCTGCTTACTGACCATTGGTTGTTTATTCCTTGGGTATACTTTTTTACTCCCACTTTTCTGTTTCTGATGGTGTGATGTTGAGAGGGTGATGTGGGAGAAGGGAGTTGGAGATGACCCAATAATCCAAAGCTTTGACTGAAGAGTGCAGGTAAAGGCTAAACATAGCACCTATCAAGTTCCTAAAATCTACACAGTATTTGTTACCTTCTAGCCTATAAATTTGATAAATTGACATGAGCCCCTGGCAACCACCATTATCTTTTTCTGTCTTTTATGAATTTGACTATTCTAAGGAACTCAAAAATGATGCCTTGCTCTAACTTGATCTTATAGATATTTTTTTTTAAAAAAAGAATATTCAGTTTACCTTGGTTATTTACTTTATTTTGAAAGAAATGTCCTTTGTCTAAATAGCACCAGTATTTTGTAAGTATGCTTTTAAACTGCCATGCTCATAGGATCTTGATCTATCATGTCTGCAAGACCAAAAATATATATGTTAGTTCATGCATCAAGCCACCAATAGCATAGCCAAGAGTAAAGGCTATGTAAGCATACTGACATTTGGATTCAAATAAGGTGAAAATTGTATTTCCAAATGACATATTTGCTTTATGAAGAAATTTCATTGAAATTCATGTTTGGAAGATGACACTGCTCAAAGAGCCACATTCTCTGGGTCAATGCTACCTGTCTGACCAGAGAGCACTTAACTGTCAGTGCCTTTCAGTAAAATGGGGGTACAGCATTTCCCTTGGAGAAGAGTAGTAGTTCCATGTGTTTTGTTTTGTTCTTCTTCGTGGGTAGCTGATAACGCTACTTTGACTCTGAATATTGCCTATCACCTCTCTCACTTTTGCTGAGAAGTGGAGGGTTTTTTGTTTGTTTGTTTGTTTTTGGTTTGTTTTTGCTTTTTTGTTTGTTTTGGAGTGTGCGTTTTATTTTTTGTGTTTTTTTTGTTTGTTTGTTTTTTTTTGTAGAAATGTTGGCATGATGCAGTCAAGTGAGAGAAAGTCATACTTAATTTTGTGTAAATTGAATAGCCTGGCTTATAGTTGAGATCATTTCTATTTGCAAATGAATCTCAGAGGCAGAGTTGTTCTGTATCCTGACTGTCATTTTTGAGTTTTATATTTGCTGACTTGCTCTTCCAACTCCCATTTTTTATCTGCAAATTAAATCAGTATTATTTTCTCTTAATGTGAGGAATAAAGACTAAGAGTATAGAGAGTATGGAATATATATTGATATAGAATCTAATATATTCTTATATAAACTAGTATTTTAATATAAAATATGGCCCTCTGTAGAAACCTAATAAATAATAGCTATACATTTTACAATATTATTTAATAATTTTAGTAATAATTTTTAAATTATTTAATAATTTACCATTTTTCTCAGTAAATATCTTTTTTAAAAATGCTACAATTGTGATTAAATCACACATAACATAAAATTTAGCATCTTAACCATTTTAAGGGTATAGTTCATTGGCATTAAGTCCATTCATATTGTTGTGCAACCATTACCACCATCCATCACTATAACTCTTTTCATCTTGCAGAATTGAAACTTTGTGCCCATTGGACAAATATTTCTCATTCTCTTTCACTTGAGCAACCACCATTCTACTTCCTGTCTTTATGAATTGAACTACTCTAAGGACCTTATATTCTTTTCGTTCAATTGATTAATATGACTGCCCATAGGTTTCCTTGATGTTAAAATGCATTTGAATATGTACCTTGTCTCTTAGGCTGATCCATGTTTTGTGTATCCATTTATCCACTGATGGACACTTGAGTTGCTTACACCTTTTAGCTATTGTAAATAGTGGCAATGGCTGCCACCTCTGTGTCTTCAATCATGAATTTACAATTAGCAATCAGAGCACAGATCCCTGATATTTGAAGGACAGGGTCTGTCCTGGTCCCTGCAAGCTGCAGCAAAAAATGTACACCGCTGCCTGCCACATGGCCAGGGTTAGGAAATCACTACCTGCTACCAAGCTAAGAGATGAAATTGACCAAAATCAACTTCAATTTACCATCATCCAGGCCTTCCGCTAGAAGTTTCAAGCCTCCAAATTGAATCCAGAGTTTCAAAATAGTCACATGAAATAGATTATATTAAATAAAGTTGTTGTCTAGATGGGGAGACAGATTCCTGGTCTTTGTGCTCTGCCATCTTCCAGGAATCCTCTGCTCCTTAAATGTTTTTTGGGAAAAATGTATTTGACAAAAATAAAAGCAATTTGCACTTTGCTTTTCCTCATATTTATTCCCTTCGATTCATTCATTCGTGGATTGAATGTCTGCTATTTTATAGTCCTCTGAGATTCCAAGGCAAATAAATGATACAACCACCTGTCTCCTAAGCATTTCAAGTCTAATAGGAGAGACAGACATAAGTAAACAACTCTAGTCCCATGTAAACAGTGCTTTCATTGAAGGCTGCACAAGCTTCAGGGTGTTGTGCCTTCTGCTTTGCTGAGAGGGAGTCCTTGGCAGAGACCAGGAAATATTTTATTTAACCCACAGCTATTTCCTTCATGTGAGTGATTGGTGATACCTGGGTGCCCTTGCTGCTCCTTCTCTGCCGTAGCTGCTTCACCACCTTTTAGGTTCTCCAAAGAAGATAAGTGTGTGTCAAATGTAAGAAATTAGGTGAACCATTAGTTTTTATCCACAATCTCCTTTTATAATTGATTTTTCTATTGTTTCAATAGTTCACTGAATTCTTAAACATGCATACCTTCTCTTTAATGTCAGTTTTTAATCGCCTCCTGTATTTGTTCATTCATTTATTTATTCATTGAGGAAACCTTTTTTGAGCACCTACTGTGTTCCAGGAACAATACTAGGCAGTTTGCTACTATCTAATAAAAGAATATCAGTCAAGACAAGTTAGCCTCTGCACTGTGACACTTGTAGCCTAGTGAGGCATACAGACATTAACTAAGTAAATCCATTGAGAAATCTCTCTCTCTCTCTCTCTCTCTCTCTCTCTCTCTCTCTCTCTCTCTCGATACATTTTAAAATATCTTTATTGGGTTTAGGTTCTAATGAACTCATAAAATAGGACAATTACAATCATCTTTTGCAGTTTCAATTAACATTGCTTCTTTTTTGCCAAGAGCCCACATAAATGGCTGTGGCATTTTTTTCTCTTGCTCTCTTTTGCAGTCTCTGCCTCTAGTCTGAGATGGCTCCTTTTAAATCGAGAAGGCTCTTTGCAGCTCAATTTGCTGTGTTCGTCAATCTTCCACAGGTGATGGACATGCAACCAGTTCCAAACCTAATGGATCTTATTCCTGTTACCCTTTCCTCCCAGGTCCAGCATCATGCAGGCCTTCCGCGGAGGTGGCTTTGGAGAGCTGACCTCTCTGTCTGACAGGGAGCCACATCTGCTCTGCCTTTGTCCACTCACCAGGGACAGACCCAGAACATGCTGGGACATCGTGTTCCGCATTATTTAGCTGCGTGTGAGGAGGACACCCCCAGAGAATAAAGTCATTTTAAACTGGAAAAAAAATGATTAAGAATCACGGGCGTGAAAGAAGCGGCAGCAAGCAGATGTTGTAAAACACCAGTGAGGAGAAAGGGAAGGCGACAGCTGAGCGTGAATTGATTTTCCTCCCGTGTCTTGCATCCTTACTCAGTCACGCCAGATGGAGGAGCAATCGCTAAGACATAAGGCCGTGTGGGTCCCCCTACTTTTCCCACAAGAGAACTGGCTGAAAATACCTTCCCAAAGCAGCAGACTGATAAAAGCAAATGCACTGTTTCATTTATTAATCAAGAGTCAATTTATCTTACTCATTTGAGACAGCAAGCCGTGGTGGAAAAAGAAAAATCTTCGGGTAAGAGAGTCATGGCTTGGAATCCTAATTCTTTTACTTGCTACCGCTATGACCTTGCGTGAGTTTCTTTTCCTCTCTGAGCCTCAGTATCCACACTTACAATAGATTAAGCGCTATCATCTGTTGAAACCTTACTTTGTCCTGGTCATTAGGCTAATCACTTTATTTTATTGCCTCATTTAATCCTTCACACAAAAAAGGGAAACCTTGAGGTACATATTATTAGCAGCTTTCTTCGAGAGGAAAAAAAAAACACACAAAACAAACAGAAATGAACTTAAGGAATTGAATTAATTTTTAAAAGTTGGAAATCTAATGTATAAGTTAGGTGCATGGATGATAGCATATGGAGGGCCTGGGTTTAAAATCTCAGATTCATCAGATAAGCTTGGGCATCTTTTTTAACCTCCGTGTGACACTTTCTTCTTGGATAAAGGTGGGCATTGAGTATAGCTACATTGTATAATGGCTGTGGAGTCAGATGAGATAGTGGGTGTGTTTAGTATTATTCCTGAAACAAGTCAACTGGAATATAGGGGGCAACCTGGCAGCAGGAGGTGGGGGGGGGGGGGTTGCAATCTGAATTTGTGCCAGTGACCAGTGTCCTAGTACACATTCTTGTTAGCCTATAATTAAGTCACTGCCCCTTCCTTAGGCAAGGGTGCTCCCAGTTTGCAGGGGCCGCGGGCTGGGAATTTGGCAGCTTGGCTGGAGGGGGAGTCGCTGTCGCCACACAGGCCAGGCATTTAGATACAATCTAACTTCTCCATTCTAACTGACTCTAGAGGGGATGTGAAAGCCCACCACAAAAGTCGGGTAGTTAGGAAACAGATAGGAAACAAAGAAATTTAGGAATATATAAGGGGTGATCTCATTGTATTAGCTGTTCAGGCTTTGAATTTTCGAATCCCGGAACCAACAGCACTGCTTTAAATAAAGGATTTTTCCTAAATCTCCGAGTACTCCTTGTGTATTTTCCAGGTGCCTGGTAAATTCTGCAACAATATATTAATTAATTATTATTATTTCATTTTTTTATGCTGGATTATTCAGCATAAAAAAATCTAACTCACAGATCTAAATTTAAACCCAGATCTGTCTGACTACAAATCCCTCACTCTAGTCGTCAACAGGGAGGGCTCTTATGAGAGTCAATTGTCATAGTACAGAGAAATCTCAACTCATGTTAGGTGTTAAAACTTTCTTATTTCTCCTAGAGCAGTGATGGTGAATCTATGACACGCGTGTCAGAGGTGACATGCAAACTCTTTTTTTTAAGTTGATTTTTATTTGTTAAATGGCATTTAAATATATAAATAAATATCAAAAATATAAGTCTTTGTTTTACTATGGTTGCAAATATCAAAAAATTTCTGTATGTGACACAGCACCAGAGTTAAGTTAGGGTTTTTCAAAATGCTGACACGCCGAGCTCACAAGGCCCTCCATCACTGTGCTAGGGCCATGGGGACTATTGCAGCAAAGAGCACACTAGACCACAGGATGTGCAAATGTCTCAAGGCAAACGCTTTTGGTTTTGTTTTTTATAGGAAGGATCAGACAAGGGTAAACGAACCAGGTGTGGGGAAGTGAGGTGAATAGGAGTAGCAAGAATGAACCCTAGATTAGAGAATGTTTGATCCTGAGGCCACCCTCTTCTCAGGAGAGGCTGTGAAAAATAGGCCTCGTACTATATCAGACTGAGGGTGACCCAAAGAACAGAGAACTGGGCCAAGGAGACATCTTAAACAATGTTTGGGTAACAGGCATTTTGTTGTGCTTGATTAGTAAAAACAGCTGTTTTATCATTTACCAGGCAAAGGATGGAAATATGGAAGGTCTGTGTCTAGTTTGTACCTTTGCTTCTTTTCTTTTTTGTTAACCTTCACCTGAGGATATTTTTTTTTTCATTAATTTTTTAAGAGAGTGGAAGCGAAGGGGAGAGACAGAGAAAGAGAAATATGATGTGAAAGAATCACATTGATTGGTTGCCTCTGGCACCAGGGCGGGGGGGCGGGGGGGGGGGAGAACCACACAAAGCAGGTACATGCCCTTGCCAGGAATTGAACCCGTGACCCTTTGGTGCATGGCTAAAGCTATAACCACTTAACACACTGGCCAGGGCTTTGCTTCTTTTCTTGGTGACACTACGAAAAATGATGGTTGAAAAAATGTGCAGAGGACCTGAATAGACACTTCTCCCAAAATGACATACAAATGGCCAACAGATATATGAGAAAATGATCAGCTTCACTAGATATTAAGGAAATGAAAATCAAAGCAGCAATGAAATACCACCTCACACCTATTATCCATAAGACAAATAATAACTGTTGGAAAGGTTGTATAGGAAAAGAAACCCTCAATTACTGCTGGTGAGAATAACAATGGGTACAGCCAAATGAAAAAACGATGGAAAGATTCCTCAAAAAAGTAAGAATGCAATTACCACGTGACCCAGCAACTTCTCTTCTGGGTATCTACGGCCCCCCCCCCAAAAAAAAAAATTTGAAAACATTTATTTGCAGATATATGCACACCTGTATTCATTGCAACACTATTCACAGTGGCTAAGACATGGAGAAAATCCAACTGCCCCTTGATAGCTGACTGGATAAAGATGTGGCACACTGCGAGTGTGATTGTCTTGCATTTACTCATGATGCAAACGTGTTAATTTTTCTGATGAAATGGGTATATAAAAGCAGCTGCTGTTACAGAAGTCATTGAATTCCCTTCTGGCCCCATAGTTTTGGCTGTGGGTAAGGAGAGACATAAACTGCCTTGACTTCCATCTTCAAGCTATGAAATAAAATAGATATTCTCTTTACTCCTAAAAGAGAAAAAACTCAAACCATTCTCTGTCATCCTGTGTCATTAAGAATAGAAAGGGGTGGGGCTGGTGTGGCTCAGTGGTTGAGGGTCAACCAATGAATCAGGAGGTCATGCCCAGGTGGTGGGCTTGATCCCCAGTGGGGGGCATGCAAGAGGCAGCTGATCAATGATTCTCTCTCGTTATTGATGTTTCTATTTCTCTCTCCCTCTCCCTTCCTCTCTGAAATCAATAAAAATATATTTTAAAGAAAAGGACAAAAAGGAGAGGAATGGAAAGAAGAGGAATGAAAAGGAAAGGGAGGAGAGTGGAGGGGAGTGGAGAGGAGGAGAAGGGGGGTGGGAGAGGAGAGAAGGGGAGGGGAGAAAAGAAGGAAGACTAGATAGAAAAATAAAAAAGAGAGAAAAAAACACTTTTCACCAATGTACGTGACACTTAAGTTAATTGGTATCTGGCACACTGACTTAGGCAAGAGTCACCTTCTTTGCTGCAGAAGGAAGGACTGCTAATCATTATGTCCTTTGAAACAATTCTAGAACCCCCTGAGAGATTCCAAATCATTATCTGACTGCATGCATAGCTGTAATTAATGGCTGTTTATAAAGACTCTGAAGATGAAAAGCACCTTAGTTGGAGTAACTCTCAATCATGCAGAAGCAGAAAATCCTATATAATAAAAGGGTAATATGCAAATTGACCCAGCAGCAGAACGACTAGGAGCGACAGGTCTCTATGATACACACTGACCACCAGGGGGCAGAAGTGCAATGCAGGAGCTGCCCCCTGGTGGTCAGGGCACTCTCACAGGGGGAGCTCCACTCAGCCACAAGCCCGGTTGATAGCTGGGAGTGCAGCAGCAATAGCAGGAGCCTCTCCCGCCTCCTTGGCAGTGCTAAGGATATCCGACTGTGGCTTAAGCTGGCAGGTGGACATCCCCCGAGGGGTCCCAGACTGTGAAAGAGCTCAGGCTGGGCTGAGGGACCCCTGAAGTGCACGAATTTTCATGCACCAGGACTCTAGTCTAAAATAAATGGAAATATTAGAACATGAATAGAGTACAGCCACAGAAAGTAAATTTTGTTTGTTTCTTGGAATTCCGGTTAATGTTTCAAAACTAAAAACAATACATGATATATTTGGATACAGCTGTATTCATGACCCATGGAACATAATAAGCAAAGCTGTAACTTGGTGGTTTGCCTGTCACCTCCTCTGACATACGTCCTTTCTATGTAAGAAAAGGAAAACTCCTTTGATTATAATTTGTAGGTGTAAATGAATATCCCTTGGCTTTTTGCCTCTCCCAGAGAAGAAGGAAGGAGGAGCATGTTCTCCATTCCAAAACAAAAGAGTAGAGGTCGCTAAAAAAAGGGTTCAGAATAGAAAGGAGAACCGGGCATCTTATTCACTAGATTAAAAAAAAAAGGGGGGGGCATCTCCAGTGTGGCTCAGAGATTGAGTGTTAACCTATGAACCAGGAGGTCATGGTTCAATTCCTGGTCAGGGCATACGCCTGGTTTTGTGGCTTGATCCCCAATAGGAGATGTGCAGGAGGCAGCCAATTAATGAATTTCTCCCATTGTTGATGTTTCTATCTCTCGCTCCCTCCTCCTTCCTCTCTGAAATCAATAAAAATATGTGTATATTTTTAAAAAGCAGCCATTTGTCTGTGATCACCAGGTTTGGTAAGATTACAGGAGATTGGCAAATATAAAGGCATACACACATATACACATACTCAGGGATTTAGAGGGTTTAGTAACAATAAACGTATTGCTTGTTTCCCTGCTGAGCCCTGAAGTCAGGAGTCTGAAAGGAGCAGAGAGCAACACTAGGAAAAAGAGAGGAAGCTACAAATAACAGACAAGCTTTATTCTGAATTATTTATCAGGGCAAATGTCCTCCAAATTAACTGGCCCTGGTATATGTTTCTCATATAACTTATGCATAAAATGAGGATAGTTTCATTTTTATTTTAGGTTGTACACTTTTGAATTCATGCTGCACATTGCAGCCATATTCTTTCATAATCCTTAGTGTTATACCTAATCAATAATATAAGCCTCATTTCTTTACACCTGCCTGAGGAATTTGTTCTGGGAATTAGTTTTTGTCCCATTTCTCCTTTTCCAGACCATGTGCAGTTGTGTTTTATACTTTTGTATAGATTAATTACTAATAACTGAAAGATACTATCACAATGTCAATAGACCTGTGTCAGCAGGTAGAATGGTCTTCTGTCGGCTTGGCGGATTTTCTCATAATCACCAAGGAAACCTCTTCCTGCCATTGCACAGTGGCTGATGCAGCAGCTCCTGGTGACAGCCCTGAAGATGACTCAGAGCTGGCTTTCTGATTTACCTAAAACCCATGGTGCCACTGTCCATTTCCTTAGTGTAAGTTTTTCAGTTTTTATGGTATTAGAAAGCTGTCAAATATTTTCTCCTCTAATAAAAAGGGAGCAAAGATGGGCCAGTGAAATCAGATCCTGGTAGGACTACATACAAATGCAAATTCTGGCCTTGACTACTGCCCCTGGGACACTGATTCGGTATCTCAGCCCAGCAGGGGAAGGACAAGGATGACCTGGCTATGAAATATGTACAGTAAGTCTTTTCAATGGGAAACCGTGATTTCTTGCCAACAAATTCCAACTTCTCATTGTAAAGGTAAAGGCATATGTGCCCTTCAGGAGTTTGTGTTTTGTTTTGTTTTAATATATTTTTATTGATTCCAGAGAGCAATGGAGAGGGAGAGAGAGATAGAAACATCAATGATGAGAGAAAATCATTGATCAGCTGCCTCCTGCAAGCCCTCTACTGGGGATCGAGCCTGAAAACAGGGCTTGTGCCCTGCCTGGGAAGAGAAGCGTTACCTCCTGATTCATGGGTCGACACTCAATCACTGGGCAACATTGGCCTGCTCTAGGAGTTTTTAGTGGCAAAATATTAGGTTTCAGTGAGTTTATATCCATATGCATGTGTGTAAGTAAAATCTTTGAAACAAGCTTTGGAAACTACAGTAGCTCTTCTACATTTCTCAGGTATTGAAAGCAAAAGCTTGACCTAACTCCATTAATAAATGATCTCTCTATGCAAAACTCTCATATGATTTTGTAATTATTAAGCATTAATCAGTTTCCACCCACGTTCTATAGTTCTCTATATGTTTTAATGATATGGGAATACTACAAGATTCTGCTTTATGTTACAGATTTCAGGAGGTAAAATTCTGTGATGCTATTTCTAAAAAGGTGAACATAGTATAAGTGTTAGATTATAAAAGACATGGGTTCATTTTGGACTTTGGTACATAATAACCTCTTTGACCTTTGATTTACTCATTAATCACAGAAGAGACATTTGGTATTCCTCACCAATTTTTTGTGAAAATTATGTGCCATAAATAGGTAACAAATATTAATATTATTTATAATTTTAGCTTCATTTTATAATGCCTAGCAAGAAGACAGATAATTTGATTTCATTGAAGTAACATTTTATATATATATTTTTTATTGATTTCAGAGAGGAAGGGAGAGGAAGAGAGAGATAGAAACAGCAATGATAAGAGTCATTGATTGGCAGCCTCCTGCATGCTCTCTACTGGGGATTGAGTCTGCAACCCAGGCATGTGCCCTTGACCAGAATCGAACTTTCAGTCTGCAGGCCAATGTGTTATCCACTAAGCCAGACCATCGAGGGCCATTAAAGTAAAATTTTAATGAATAATCTACCATCTTCTTTCTTCCATTTGACCTGTTCAGGTTGAGTAAACTGATTTCTTCAGCAAACATTTATTGAGAGTCAATGATGCACAATACAATAATCCCAGACTTTGTAGGCATTAAAAAGGTGAATAAGAAATTGATCTGGACTTCAAAGTTGTAAAAATTCAGTGTAAAATATAGCATGCACCCAAATATATTTTTCATACAGAGTAGAACAAAAAATACTACACAAAGCAAAAAAAGATTAGAGTATGAAAAAAAAGTGAACTGGAAAGAATATGGAAATTAGATAAGTCACTCAGGAAAGAAAAAGTGAGCTGAGTCTAAATGTGGAGAGTGTGTAGACATGAATAAATAGGATATACATGGGAAATTCTAGATGTAGAGGGGAGCATGGAAAAAGGCAGCATGAAAACCTTGAAAGTAAATAGAAAACAGCAAAATGTCTATTTTTTTTGAAGGAGACATATGAAAGAGCAAATTAATAGGAGCAAATATTAAAAGATAGGCTGTAAGCAAGTTTATAGGGATTCCTGAATATCACTATACTGTTTTTATTTGTTTGCTTCTAATTTTAGGCATGAGATAGTCAGTCTACAAGATGGCCTCTAACAGCCCTGGCTAGTGTTGTCCAGTGGTTAGAGTATCGTCCCATATCTTGAAGGGTCTTGGGTTTGATTCTAGGTAAATGGTTTGCAGGTTTGATCCCTAGCCCTGATTGGAATGTGTGCAGGAGGCAACCAATTCATGTGTCTCTCTCACATCAATGTTTCTCTCTCTTCCCTCCTCCCTCCCTTCCATTCTTTCTAAAAAGTAAATGGGGAATATATATATATATATATATATATATATATATATATATATATAACCTAGAGTGACAATTAAAAATAATAATAATGGCCTCTAGCAAGCCTTCCCTGCTGGAGTTTAGGTAGTAAAAGTCACTGTTTGGTGTCTTGCTTTGGTCTCTCTCTCTCTCTCTCTCTCTCTCTCTCTCTCTCTCTCTCTCTCTCTCTATATATATATATATATATATATATATATATATATAGATCAATTAGAAATAAAAATCAATAAGGGTAGAGAGGAGTGGCTTTCATTCTGCCATGAGCTTGTCATTGTCCTCAAACACCACAGTAATTCGGTGGAAACATCTAAGACTATTAGTCTTAGAGGAGAGTAGGAAACCAGAGAGCACTTATTACTTAACTACAGATCTTCAGGTTGTTCAGATCCTGTTGAACTTTATTATATACTAGAGGCCTGGTGCACAAAATTCATACATGGGGGGGGGGAGGGTCCCTCAGCCTGGCCTGCGCCCTCTTTCAGTCCGGGACCCCTAGCGCCTTACAGCCCACCTGCTCACTGCTCCTTATGGTTCAGTTTGTTGCTCCTGCCTTACTGCTGCCACAGAGGTGGGAGAGGCTCCTACCACCACAGCTGCACTCGCCAGCCTTAAGCCCGGCTTCTGGCTGAGCAGGTCTCCACCTATGGGAGTGCACTGACCACCAGGGGCAGCTCCTGCATTGAGTATCTGCCCCCTGGTGGTCAATGCGCATCATAGACCCTGGTCATTCTGGTCATTCTGCTATTCTGCTGTAATTGTCGCTTAGGCTTTTATATATATATATATATATATATATATATATATATATATATATATATATAATTTTTAGCCTCACAAATTACAGGAGTGCTAAATCTATAAGAAATTGATGTGGAAATTAGGAGGCAGCCAGAACTTCGTGTGGTGATGAGCATGAGAGAAACTAAGGAAAACAAGATTGAGTATTAAAACAAATTATTAAGGCAGTCAGAAGTAGGTTTAATAAGCTCCAGGAAAACCATCTGAAACATGGAAAGGAGCAAATTGAATCTCCAAGTGTGGGATTGCATATCAAAGGGTTAGCTTCACCTTCCTTAAGAGCAGTCTCAGTAATTTAACATGTCAGAGAGAGTTCAATGATCCACTTACTGCCGTTTTAATTAATTTTTTCATCCATATGAAAGCACTCAATTAATGCTTTACCTCCTCCCCATATGCTCTAAGATTTGCCAGTTACATTTCAATATAATGCATCATTGCAGTGGTAGAATGTTAGGAGTGGGTTTATTTTCTTGTTTTAACACCTAAGATCAAGACAATATAATATTTTTGAGGACTCTGACTTGCTTAACAGGATGGAGAAGGACACGATACCTACTGGGTCGCTGGTTCTCAGTCACAGGTGATTTGGCCCTTCCTCTATGAATATTTGTGAATGTCCAGAGACATTTTGGGTGCTGCAACCGGGACCATGCTACTGGCATCTACTGGGTATAAGGCAGGGGAGCTCCTAAGTAACCTGCAATGCAAATACAGCCTCCCACAACAATGAGTTTTCAGAAACAAAATGCTAGCAGTGCTGAAGTTGACAAGCTCTATTAGATGAAAGATTAATGCTGCTTCAACTATATGAAACATTTGCTTTATACTGAATAAACCCCGTTTTTTTCTGATTGTATACAAATGATAGATACTTTTTAAAAAATATCTGTTTCAATAGAGATTGAATGCTCTACTTCAGTTGAATACTACTCTGTAATAGGGCAAGGCAGAGACAGATAAGAGAAGAGGAAAGCTTAGCATTCTACCTCTATGAAAGAAGTGATCTGAATTCAAATTGAAGAAAAGGGAATAGAGATGTGAGTTGATAAAGAACTGAACATTTTGAAAATGATCATAAGGAAGACAGGAATTCAGGTGGAGAATGACCAACAATGCCTTCTTTTATAACCAAAAGATTTATGGAAGAATTGAAATGTTGGCCTAATTTGTATTGAGCAAACAGATGTGTGTGTGTGTGTGTGTGTGTGTGTGTGTGTGTTTTAAAGTAAATACTTATAGGTCTTCAGCCTACCACAAGTGTGAGGAGTTTCAGCTGAAGAGGGTCAGCAAGGAGGGCATATATCTTTTTTCTGGTAACCATTGCTTTTGTTCTCAGCATGTCTATTAATAAAAAATAGATGAATAGAAGTTGAGAGGAGATATGAAAAAACTTTCTATGAAGGCACAAAGGATATAACAAAAATGAGCAGATATCTGCTTGAAAAAAAAATCCTGAAATATTAAATCTAGTATTTTTGTGATATTTGAAAACATATATATTTAGTGAAAAACTGGGAAAATACTATTAGCCCCAGACAATTTTCTATAAAGACAAGTAGAAAAAAAAATGTCTATGTACTGAAAATTAGTTTATCTGAGAGAGAACCCAGCAAACCTGACCCATGCCCCCTCTTTTTTCCTGGATGGGGAAGAGTGCATGGGATATAGAGTCCCCTCAATAAAAAGTATTCTTCTCCTCAAATACCTTTCAGCTTTTTATTTGCAAAGCAAACAGGGATAGACATGTCCTGTGTGTGTGTGTGTGTGTGTGTGTGTGTGTGTGTGTGTGTGTTAGGGACAAAGATTAGTTATAGAGATTTGCTTCTACCTTGATTAACTAGTTTCCTAATTTCAACCACTATTTCTTTGTTTATTTTAGCTTTTGGGCAGAAGACTATTATAATGGGTTATATTGTTATATTATTTAAATTAACTTTAAGACCTCATTCTGTGTTCAGCCATCTTTCCAACTTTGCTCATTTTTTTAAATCCCAAGTATTATCTCTCTAGATAGATAGATGATAGGTAGGTAAATAGATAGATGATAGATAGATAGATAGATAGATAGATAGATAGATAGTAATAATACAATATCAGCTATATAGATATGGCCTTTTCCTGTGCATAAACCCACTTGGGTTTTTATTTAAATCAAATTCAAGGGAGAATTTAAGTTTCAGATAATAACTTTCTTTTATTTTGCAATACAATAGATACTAAATAAAATGAATATTAAATATTAGTATTCTTTATCAGTCAGTTTAGTATAGTCCAACTCAAATACACAGAGAGTGTCAGAATTCCCTCAAGTTATCTTCCACAAGAATGAGTGCAGTTATGTTAGCATCTCTGAAGTTGAATAAATTACATATACCTCACTTTAAAAAGTCTAAATGGCCAACTGTACAGAGGATGAACACAGTACTGGTCTTAAGTTTCCACAGATGACGGACCTTGGAGAGTTACTCCAATAAAAAATGATGATTTTGAAGCCAGTTTAGTTTAATCCTATCTATGTTTTTATCCCCAAAGTCCATAAGACAGTCTTCATGGTGATTTATAATAGAAGAAACTAAGAACTCTTCTTTTGTTTATACTTGACAGAATATGCATTTATACCAGTTTTCCAAAATATACATCCTATAAGCTTGTAATAAATTAGGAAGAAATACTCATTAAGAGCAGGGGGTGGGGAACCTTTTTTCTTCCAAGGGCCATTTGGGTATTTATAACATCATTTGTGGACATACAAACTTATCAAATTAAAAATTAGCCAGCTATATTTGGTCAAACATTTAATTTACTCACCCCTACTGCCTTGGCAGGGCCAGTCCAAATGATTTTACGGGCCTTATATGGCCAGCAGGCTGGGTGTTCCCCACCTCTGATTAAGAGGGTAATCATTGCATTAATAGCGAACAATAAATTTTGGGGAGTAAAATATTTTATGGGGTGATCAATGATGATGTTTGACATTTATTTTTTGTTTTCCCTCCTGGATACATATTTAAGATCAAACTTTCTAGCACCATGACATGGGCATGGTTAATAATTCTTGAGTAGAAGTAATATATATCCCTTCTGGAACCTTTATTTCAGTATAATACTGCCCAGAGCTCTATTTTTCTCTGCCAAGGCCATTGGTAATACTCCAGATTGCACATGGCCCATCAGCCTGAGCCCCATAATAAGACAGTGACTAAGGAAACTTATTTTAAAAGTTAGAACTATGCTCCGCATATTACTAAGAGGCAACTCACTTGGTAAAACTATTGTGTGTGCTTACTTGGAAGGGAGATAATGACCTGTGATAAATAGAAAAATAGGTCCCTAAATATGACCCCATGTCCATGAATACATTACCTTACATGGCAAAAAGATTTTGCAGATGTGACCAAGTTAAGGTTCATGAAGTGGAGAGATCAGCTAGGTACTCCCAATGTAATACAAAGGGCCCTTCCTTATAGGAGGCTCAGTCTTAGAGAGGAGATAGGATGAGGGGGACAGAGGTTGCAGTGGTTCTCAACCTTCCTAGTGCTGCGACGCTTTAATACAGTTCCTCATGTTGTGGTGACCCCCAACCATAGAATTATTTTCGTTGCTACTTCATAACTGTAATGTTGCTACTGTTGTGAATCGTAATGTAAATATCTGATATGCAGGATGTATTTTCATTGTTCGCGACCCACAGGTTGAGAACCGCTGGTTAGAGTGATGTTCCTGGAAGACGGAGGTAGGCACTACAAGCCAAGGGATGCAGGTAACCTCCGGGAACTGGAAAAGGCAAGGGATAGAATTTCTCCTAGGTCCTCCAGTGCAAACCAGCCCTGATTTTATCACCATAGGACCAATTTTGGATTTCTGAACTCCAGATATGTAAGGTAACACATTTGTGTAATCTAGTATATTACTGACTTGTTCCTCCTGAATATGATTCTAAAAGTGATGGCACATGATCCACAGACATAGATTCAGAAGTGTTTTCCAGACCATGATGCAAATAAGTCAAGGAAAGCAGATAAGAAGGAAACAAATATCAAATCCCACAGAAAATAACATTATTGAACATTGTATGAAAAAAAAAAAAGAATTGTTGGTATAAGTGAGAGCTATGGTGTTTACTTGGTGGTTTTTTTTCTGCCTTATATATGCTGTGATCTGAATGTGTCTCCCCAAAATTCATATGTTGAAATCCTAACCTCCAATATGATGCCATTGAGAGTGGAACCTTCATGAATGGGATTAGTACACTTTAAAAAGAGAATCCAGAAAACTCCCTAGTCTGTTCAGTCATGTTAGGATAGAGGGAGAAGGTGCCCTGTGAATGAGAACGCCATCCCTCACTACATACTGAACCTGCTGGCACCCTGATGTTTGACTTTCAGCCTCTGGAACTATGAGAAATATATGTCTGTTGTTTATTAGCTCCCCTCTCTGTGGTATTTTGTTATATCAGCCAGATGAATTAAGATAGCATACATTAAGAGCAAAATTCAAATTGTTGAGTAGACAAGCTCCTCTGATTTTCAGATTTTGCTTTACTTATCATGGGTGTATTTGTGTAACTGAGCACCAGGGAAAGTTGTGAAGACATAACCGTGCTTTTAGTTTGCATAATGTCAGGGATTATCTTCATGAGCACAAGTCCTAGGGACAGAGGTCATCTTGGCTAGAAATTTTTAATTGATAGGATGGCCACTGTTAGCTGTTGAAAGGATGATTGTTCATGGTGCAATCATGACCTCAGTCATGGTAGATACAGATTTTAATGAAGATGACATTTCACTTACTTATTTTTTTTGTATGGGACTTGTGCAGTCACAGCTAGAATCCAGTGTTATTTGGAACACTAAAGCTTCTCATAAGCAACCACCTTTATTTTACTTGTTTAAATCTTATTCACTATTTATATGTCAGCTTACAGTTAACCTCCTGAGGCAACCTTCCGATTACATCTCTGAGAAGTCCAGAAATGAGCTATATAATTGCTATATAATTTAAGGGTACTTCTCATTTGTCTCTTTATATAATTTAAGGGTACTTCTCATTTGTCTCTTTGTGTGTATGTGTGAGTGTGTGTGTGTGTGTGTGTGTGTGTGTGTGTGTGAACACCATAAGAGTTTACGTTCTGTCTGTTTTTACTGACTGCAATTAATTTATGGAATGACCAACTTCCTTCATTTTCAGCCATCATGGAGTATGAGTGTGTGTATCCTCTTCCTACACTAACATAGCAGAGGCGAACTCATGAACCAGATCAGAACCATCAGAGCCTTATATCCTTTTAGCTATAGTCAGTGATTGCTTATGATGAAAAAAAATAATAACATTAAAGAACACTTTGCGATACGTTCTGGAATGATTATGAAAGAAGCCAAAGGAGATTATGAGCTTTGTGAATCATGTAGACTTAGAAACCAAGAAATGCTGTGGTCACTTTGTCAAATTCTGCAGAAGAAAAAGGAAAGCAGGGACATGCAGACAAAGAATAAATTCTGGAAGTTCTGTTTAAGTATCTGGGTCTGGATCTCACCATGCCTGGAAGTAGAGGCACCTATGCATTTTCCAGGAAAGTGAATGGATAATTTACTTCCTAGCTTTTCATCTTAAATTAGTTGAGCTACATTTCTTTTACTTTCTATCAAAACTAGAGGCACGGTGCACAAAAATTTGTGCACTGGGGTGGGGCGGTTCCCTCAGCCTGGCCTGTGCCCTCTCGCAGTCTGGGACCCCTCGGAGGCTGACCACCTGCTGGCTTAGGCCTGCTCCCCTGGTGGTCAGTGTGTGTCATAGTGACCAGTCATTCCCAGTCATTCTGCTGTTAGGGTCAATTTGCCTATTACCCTTTTACTATATAGGATAATCATAATATACTATCTTGGTATCCTCAGCACATAACTATATGCTATATTTTGAGCACTTAGCATTTACTACATGTTGTTCAGTGAGTGTCTCAGTCAAGATGGGCTGTCATAACAAAATACCATAGACTGGGTTGGTTAAATAACGTACATTTATTCTCATGGTACTGAAGACTGAAAGTCTGAAATCAGGGTGCCAGCATGCTTGGTTTTGGTGAGAGTCCTCATTCTGGCATTTAGATGGCCACCTTGTCACTGTGTACACAAACGATGTTGGGAAAGAGTGAACAATCTCTCTGGTGCATCTTCTTATAAGAGCAACGATCCCATTATGAGGGACCAAAGCTCACGATGTCATAGAAGATGAATTATTTCTCAAAGTCCCCATCTCCAAATACCATCACACTAGAGGTTAGCAATTCAATATATGAATTTTGGAGACATACAATTGGGTCCATGGAAGTAAGAAACTGATTAAATAAGGAAATAAGAAGTTTTACAATATCTGTAGTAGTTGTTTGAAAATAAAAAAAATATTAGGTTGGCCAAATTTCTGAAATAAAACTTATAATGATGATTGATTATAGTCACTTTATATGGTATTCCATTGATTATACCCCACACTTACTTAAAAACAGAAAGATTAGCCATGGCCGGTTTGGCTCAGTGGATAGTGCATTGACCTGCGAACTGAAAAGTCCCAGGTTTGATTCCAGTCAAGGGCACATGCCCGGGTTGTGGGCTCAATCCTCAGTGGGGAACTTGCAAGAGGCAGCCAATCCATGATTCTCTCTCATCATGGATCTTTCTATCTTTCCTTCTTCCTTCCTCTCTGAATTCAATAAAAATATAAAAATATAAAAAAAAAACACAGAAATATTAGGGTCACAACTGGAGGATGGAGAATAATAAATTGTTTAAGGCTTAAATCACAGATTAAATTTATTAGACAAAATCTAACTTCTGCTGAGTACTTGCCAGATATTTGTAAGATTTCAAAGCATAGATTAATGAGTACTTTCCCAATTCCATATCTTGAGGATATTAACATCCAATATCCATTAGACAAAGAAATTTCTTCATGAATGAATTCTTGAATATAAATAATACTAGAGGCCTGATTCAGGAAACACATGCAAGGGGCTTGGCCCTCACTGCCCCAGCTTCATCCTGAAGGTCGTCCGGAAAGACATCTGGAAGGTCGTTTGGCTTTCGGGTCTAATAAGCATATTATGTTTTTATTATTATAGATACTAGTCTAATGCTACTATGTTGGTAACATGTACTGAAAGCACAATGCTTAATGGCTTATGTAAAAGAAATTTGCGTGCATGAAATATTTGAATGAAGAACAGCATTCTCAAGAATGCCTGACTTCATCATTATTTGCAGCAAATGAGAACAGTATTTACAGAAGCAAATGAGAGTGAGAAGGATGTAGATTACTGGTGGAAGAAAACAGAATTTCTGATCACTGCAAACACCTCATGGTTCTGTAATACTAGCAATGAACAAAGCAACCTCACGGTCATTAAAATTGCCAGTCAATGAAATCCTTACTGTGATGTAGAAAATAAAAGGATCTATTTCAAATGTTTCTGGTCTCTTATATTCTGTGTAGAAAGTAAGCCAAAACACAAATATTTTTCTACTCTTTGGTTCATTTCTATTTCTATTCAACTAAAATAATTCTCATAGCAGATAGAGCTACGAAGGACATTTTATATAGGCTAATCTGTTTCCTCTGTAAACTGACCAAAATATTAGAGAAGCAAATACCCATGTAGAATTTAATTCATTTTCCTCTTTCAAGAGTCTTCCCTGCAGGCAGAGCCTGCGGTTACAGAGCATCAAGTGCATTTTTTTATTATTCTGATCTGAGGCCAAGCATCCTGAAGAGTTTTGACAAGATCAAACCCTACGCTCTTCCCTACTCCTACAAATGCCCTTTCACGTTGATTCTGTACATGCCTGTTGGTACAGTATTTTGATAGTGTTTTCCAAAAAAATAAAAATAAAAATAAACTGGTCTGTGCAACATTCAAAGCTGTAATTCAGCTTTTGCAAACCTTATGATAATACATATAGCAACTGCTCTCAGATAAAGCTGAATCACTCATGTTATCATTCCAGCTATCTTCAATTGTGTGATTGGTGGAATATCAATTCAAATCTTATTCTTTAGAAAATATTATTGATTGTGTTAGCAATTAAATTGAATGGATTTGAGGCCCTGCAGAATTAGAATCTGGTTTTAGTATTAAACACTAACTGTATAGTCTTAGACAAGTTACTTTGAGGTTCAGTTTCCTTACATATATGATGAGTGTATTCATTATTGCCACATTTAAACTTCCATTTCTTGCGCTATGGTAGATTATGTATCCGAAATAATCACATAAAATGAAGTGATTATTTTTGCTACAAAATATTCAAAAATATATTACTAAGCAACATTTTAAAAGTCCCAAACCTTATAAGTATCCAAAATATTAACAAAGTTATGGCAAAATTATACCAAGAAGTAGTAGGTAACTGAAAAAATAAGTTATATCTTTATTTATCATAGTGGAATGTATTCAGATTATACTGCTGTATAAAGTATGTGTGAAAGGCTAGAATTCATCAAAAATAGGAGCTTTTTTATATTTAAATCTGTTAAAATGTCAAAAGATTATACATAAAACAAAGCAAATATACCCAATAGGAAAGAGTTAATAGGACAGATGAAGAGAACATATTTAGAAGCTGGATTTTTTTAGAATATGCCTTTTTTTTAGATTTTTCTTTTTAACCATATAAATAATTTATAAAATTTTAGAACAAAATTAAATTAAAGTTAGTGATATTTAAAACCAATGAGTGATTTTAATGGCAATGAGTAGTTCTAGTTTCTAGATGATTTATGGGCTCCTTAGAGAAATGGCTGGTTGTTGGTTGGAGAATGAAACATAAAATTAGCTGAGAATACCTTGTAGGAACAGAAAAAAAAAAGAAACTATCAAAGACTATGGGGATCATGTTTAAGACTCAGGAGCCACCCTATAGAAATACTACTAGCCAACCATGAAATAATCAGACATCAGTAAGGAATATGTCAACAACTAGCAGAATATAAGGACAATGATATTCTCCATACAATTACACAAACCATTGTAAGATGCTAGTGAGTCAACTCAGCACAAGCCAGCCCAAGGGCAAATTTGTAGTAAAATTTTTATGTTACCCATGTCACTGGACAAATATATATATTAATATTTATATTTATAAATTTATATTTATATTTATTTATATTTATAAAATATGGTCCTGGGTGAGTAAGAGATACTGACAAAAAAAGAAAAGTAATAATAATTTCCAAAGGACCTATTTTCACATCTGGCCATAAAATAGCCCACCCAAACAAATTTCTAAGAAAAATCAGCACTTCATATTTAAAAAAAAAATGAAAATCAAAAGAGAAAAACATGAACTGAATTGACAGCTAGATAAAATAGACAAAATCAAATATACAAGACTTCATATGTTAAAATTTTCTGTCAAAGCATGCATGATAAGTAAGCTCATACATAGCAGCTGGAAAAATTAAGCACTGTCCATAAGACTTTACTGGGAGAGGGCAACTGCAAATGTGAACTTGGTCTTTCCTGGACTCTGTCTTAGGCATCATTTTTCTTTCCTGATTTTAACCCATATCCTTTCACTGAAATAAACTGTGAGTATAATTGTTTTTCTGAGTTCTTCCAGCAAATCATTGAGCCTGAAGGTGGTGTTGGGGATAATCAACACAGTGACTTAGGCAAGAAAACATAAAAGAGGTATGAAGAGAACAGGGAATGGTTAAAAACTTAAGTATAATTTCCATAGATAGAAAAGGGACCACATTGTCCTGCAGGGCCTAAGATTGATTTATTGTTCTACACTGAAATTTCAGAAGTCAGGGAGGAAATTAGGATAAGTATGTAGAACAGTATAGGACAGGTAGGACAAGGGTCAAAGGAGAAAAAAAATAGCATTAACAGAGTTCTGTGGTACATCTTTGTATTTGCAATAGAGACTTTTATTTATTAGGCACATCTTTATCCCTGTTAGGATGTCTTCTAATGTGGAAGACCAAAAAGTAAGAGAAACCAAGATGGCAGCTTAGGTAAACACTGGAAATTGCTGCCTCCCACAACAAATTCAAAAATACAACTAAAAGACAAAACGGACATCATCCAGAACCACAGGAAGGCTGGATGAGTGGAAATTCTACAACTAGAATGAAAGAGAAAAGCACACTGAGACTCAGAGGAGGTGCAAAAGTAAAGTGCAGAGATACGGAGGCGCACGTGTCAAGGGCTGACAACTGAGGATGCGGCTGTCTTTTTGAATTGGGAGGGAGTCACAAGCCCCCGACTGCTCTGAACTCCAGTTCCGAGTGAGTCTCTGAGGAGCTAGACTCATACGGGGAGAAACTGGACTGTCTGGCAGCGGGCAGAAATTGGAATTCGAGGGCGGCTTTCTCTCAAAGGTGCTTGCAGAGATTACCAGGACACTGAGATGCAGGGCCCCTTAGGGAAGGGCTGAGGATCAACCATAGCTGCTTGCTGTTGATTCCCAGAGACCCTGCCCCCCCAAGCTGTGGCAGAGGCTTTTGCATATGAATGTCCTGGCCCTTTGAAATCTGAAAATTACCTAACAAACTTCAGCTGGGCTGGACAGACCCAGCACTTCCAAGAGAAGGCCCAAGGCCCCACAGCATCTTCCATTGCTTGACAGCTGGGCCTCATCTGGGTACCTCCAAACCCCAAACAAGGAAGGGGAATCTGCAGATTTCCTCATAGCTCCTGGTGGGTAGCCTCAGGAAGAGGCTAAATTAGCACCTCCTTAGATCCAAGAGCCAGTGTACCCAGTGGTCAGAGTGGGACTATCCAATTACAGATCCTCAGATCCATAAGGGACACACACAGGGGGCAGGCTCAGTGAGCACCAAAGCCCCACTGAAGCAAGTCTTGCCTCATAATGGTGTCTTCAGCACAGAAGTTCTCCCACCATAGACACAGCTGATTCTCACAACGAATTGGCCTGGAGGTCAATTCCTCCCAGTGATACCTACAACAATCAAGGCTTAACTATAACAAGATTGTGCACAAAGCCCACAAAGGGGTGCACCAAGAGTGTCCACCTCAGATAATTGGGGAGGCTGAGCCACTGGGGCTTTTAGGACACCTAGCACACAAAGCCACTCTACCAACACAGGGAAGCATAAAAAATGCAGAGACAAAGAAACAGGTCACAAATGATAAAAATGGAGGAAAGCAAAAGACTGGATATAGAGTTCAAAACCACACTTTTAAGGGTTTTCAAGAACTTTCTAGAAACTGCCGATAAATTTAGTAAGACCCTCAAAAAGACTGGTGAGACCACCGATAAATGTAGTGAGACCCTCTAGAAATCTAGTGAGACCCTCGAGGTTATGAAAAAGGACCAACTAGAAATTAAGCATACACTGACTGAAATAAAGGATATTATGCAGAGTTCCAACAGCAGACTAGAGGATCACAAGAATCAAGTCAAAGATTTGAAATATGAAGAAGCAAAAAACACCCAACCAGAAAAACAAAAAGAAAAAAGAATCCAAAAATATGAAGATAGTGTAAGGAGCCTCTGGGACAACTTCAAGCGTACCAACATCCGAATTATGGGGTTGCCAGAAGAAGAGAGGGACCAAGATATTGCAGAAAACTTCCCATACCTGGTGAAAGAAATAGACTTACAAGTCCAGAAAGCACAGAGAACCCAAAATGAAAGGAATCCAAAGAGGACCACACCAAGACACATCATAATTAAAATGCCAAGAGCAAAAGACAAATATAGAGTCCTAAAAGCAGCAAGAGAAAGACAGTCAGTTACCTACAAGGGAGTACCCATACGACTGTCAGCTGATTTCTCAACAGAAACTTTGCAGGCCAGAAGGGAGTGGCAAGAAATATTCAAAGTGATGAATGCCAAGAACCTACAACCAAGATTACTTTATCCAGCAAAGCTATCATTCAGAATTGAAGGTCAGGTAAAGAGCTTCACAGATAAGAAAAAGCTAATGGAGTTCATCACCACCAAACCAGTATTATATGAAATGCTGAAAGGTATCCTTTAAGAAGAAGAAGAAGAAGAAAAAGGTAAAGATACAAATTATGAACAACAAATACATATTTATCAACAAGTGAATCTAAAAATAAAGTGAATAAATAATCTGATGAACAGAATAAACTGGTGATTATAATAGAATCAGGGGCATAGAAAGGGAGTGGACTGACTATTCTTGGGGAGGGGGGGAAAGGAG
The DNA here is from genome assembly GCF_964212035.1 of Myotis nattereri. NCBI lineage: Eukaryota > Metazoa > Chordata > Mammalia > Chiroptera > Vespertilionidae > Myotis > Myotis nattereri. The sequence goes on from NC_138085.1 coordinate 33,071,923, forward strand.
TGTGGGGGATGCAGAAAGAGACTGGACAAAAATTGTGCACCTATGCATGAGGACAGTGGGGGCAGGGGCGTGAGGGTGGAGCGTGGGGTGGTAACCGGGTGGAGGGGAGCTGTGGGGGGAAAAAGAGGAACAACTGTAATAACCTGAACAATAAAGATTTAATTTTTTAAAAAAGTAAGTAAACAAATACATTAACTAACTAACTAACTAACTAAATAAATAAATAAATAACTAAATAACTAAATAAATAAATGTGATGATATCATTAATATTGGCACTTAGTAAATTCCACAGAAAATTTTAGGAAGGAGACTGTGGGGTTACTGCCTCTATCTTTACCACCTACTTACCTACCTGTGTGCTTAGATCCACTAAGCCTTGGACCCCTATTCTTTCTTTACAAACTCCATTACTATCTATGTGAGCTTAATACAAATTTTATCAACCTCTATTTTCAATTTGCCCATACTTATAATGGAGATAATAATATTACATCATGGTGTATTATGATTCCATTTTAATACATAATGTTATATAATAATCATAAGGGATTTTGGTAAATATCAAATGAGACAATGCTTGTAAATAATTTAACACAGTGATTATAGAGAGGCACATACAGGTTATTTCATTAAGGTTCTTTTTTTTATATATTTTTATTGATTTTTTACAGAGAGGAAAGGAGAGGGATAGAGAGTTAGAAACATCGATCAGCTGCCTCCTGCACACCCCCCACTGGGGATGCACCAGCAACCAAGGTACATGCCCTTGACTGGAATCGAACCTGGGACCTTTCAGTCCGCAGGCCGATGCTCTATCCACTGAGCCAAACAGGTCAGGGCTTAAGGTTCTTATATTCCTTATAAGCAGTGGTGGTAGTCATAGTAGTAGTAGCAGCAACAACAGTTATATGAGTGTTTTGTGATCACTAAGTCATCATAGACCTCTAAGACATTATTCACATCCCAGAACAATGTTCATATGACAAAAGTTCATAGACCTTCCATGCTAGCTAGCAAACCACTTACTATCATGGTTCTCTCAGTGCTGAGCATACAGGCATCTTATATTACACTAGGGGCCCGGTGCACAAAATTTGCACACAGGTACAGTTCCTAGGTCTGGCCTGTGATCAGGACCATCTTCCCTGGCTGCCAGCAGCTGACCCCGCCCCCTGCTACCACTCACCCTCAGTTCCCCATTTTCCATCTGGTGATTTGAGCCGGCTGGCTGGGGGAAGGGACTGGGAGGTGGTCAATGCACCTCATAGTGACTGGTCGAGTGGTTGTTCTGGTCATTCTGCCATTCAGTCGATTTGCATATTACTCTTCATATATAGATAGTAGTTAATTGGTAGCACTGGAATTCAATTATAGAGATAAGCACATAAAGACAATAAACCCAGCCACACTTTATTCACAGATTTGAAGTTCTGAGTTCAGGATAAAAAACAAAGTTAAGACATAACACAGCAAAACAAATTCCAAAGCAAGTGGAAGGTTAATCTGCCGAAGACATGCACCACCCACTACCAATGAAGACACACTGTCTTGACCCCTAGATGAGGAGTCAGATTGAGAAAGTGTCACTCCAGTTGGAGAATTGGAGGCCCAGTACTCTCGGAGGGCCTGGAAACAAAAAGGTCAGGCACAGAAATAAGTTTAGTCTAGTCAGTACATTAGCTTTACAAAACTTATTGATATATTTCTGGGGTTAGCAGAAACTTTCTCTGACCTACTCAGTGAATCCAAATCCAAAACCAGCTCTTCTAATTTGCTGAACACTAAACCACTAGTATATTTATTATTGCTGTCTTATCATTTCTTTTAACAGAACCATAAACAAACACAAGGTTAAAAATACAGAAATACTAAGTATTAAAAAAAACTTGCCCTCATTTAGCCAGTGGTGATTTAGCTTATGTTTCCTGTAAGAACGATACTAGAATAAGTCTTTAAAACACACTAATGTGAAGGAGAAGAAATGGCTTAAGCTGCTGATAAACAGGAATATTAAGCTAATGATGTGTGAATGCTTCCCAGAATCCTCCATAAATGGGTGGACACCCAGAGTGAACAGGAGGAGAACCAGCCTTAAAAGCCAAACATCCCTTTATCTTTATACTCAGAGAACATTTGCTAAGCCTGCCAATAATTTACTTCTAAATTTAATTTTGTTTTTAACACTTAAGGAATTTTAATTCTTTTTCTGGTTTAAAGATTCCTGAATAATATAGAAATCTTCTTAGAGCGAGGAATGGGATAGCAATTAAGTTTTCATTGAGTAAAATTTGAACAGTGATACATTTTTCAATAGTGACCATGAACAAAAGCTAACTTCAAGGGTAATGCATATTTTTTGGAAGAATAATTAGAAAAGCAGAGAGGAGGAAAGGAGTATTGACATAGAAGTTAGGAAATCAATAGTGGTAATCTATCTTTTTCAAAATGTCTCCTAAAACAAGTTAAAGTCAATTAAAATATCAAATAATTACATTGTACACCTTAAACTTACACAATATTATGTCAATTATATCTCAATAAAAGTAGGAAAATTAATTAATTGGATTGAGGTATTTTGATTGGATAAAGAAATAAGAAGGTATGTCAGGTTATTCAGTGGGTTTGATGGAGATTACCGTGAATTTGAAAAAGCCCTCCACAGAAATGACAGGCTCTAAAAACTGTAAATAAGTAATGTTGTAGTAGTGATAGTTGAGTTACAGACTCAAAATTATGAGGAAATGATTATGTTGATTAATAATGATGACGATAATACTAACATTTTTTTCAATGGCCAATATTAGTGTAATTTAAGTAAACACTGAAAAATATTTATTACATTTACATAGGCTGATTTTAATAGGAGAAGTACCTATTAAAGAAAGTTTGGAGAATATTGAATCTCAGAGGCATACAGAAATCCAGTTTTATATCTGTTTTGGCATGCACTGGGTCATTAACTTTGCAAAAGACACCCTTTTTTTCACATTTTTAAGGCAAGGGATTTGAATCCCAATATAGGCAAGCATTTTTTGTTGTTAATATTTTCTGGCATGGAAGAATTTCCAAGTTTGCAGTGGCCAATTAGAAAGCAATAATATTTTCCAGAGAAGTGTGTGTGTGTGTGTTTGTGTGTGTGTGCACATGTACCCACTTTGCCCTTGAGATGTTAATTTCATATATATACAAAAGAAATGTTTAATTCCATGTATTGAAAAAAAGATTTTAAAATATATTTTTACATTAAATATCTAGAGCAGGATCTAAAACAAAGATCCTAACTCTGATCCCTGAATCCTTGACAGCTTTTCCATATAAAGGCCATATTTATAGCATCTATACTAATAATTAATGCTAATTAGACCAGACATCTTCTGGATATTCTTCCGGATGTCCTTCTGAACAAAGCCATGGTGGCAGGGGCTGAGGCAGTGGCAGTTAGGGGCAACCAGACAGGCAGGCAGAGTGGTTAGGGGTGATCAGACAGACAGGCAGGTGAGTGGTTAGGAGGCAGCAGACCCAGATTGCGAGAGGGATGTCCAACAACCATTGGACATCCACCGAGGTGTCCTGGAATGGAGAGGGTGCAGGCCATGCTGAGGGCCCCCACCCTTCCATGCATGAATTTCGTGCACTAGGCCTCTAGTCCTATCTAATAATAGACAAACATGGTAATTGACTGTACTTTGCTACTCCACCCATTGGCTAATCAGCATGATATGCAAATTAACCACCAAAAAAAGATGGCGGCTAATTTGCATACTGCCGGCAGGGTGGAACAGCGCAAACCACCAGCGTGCCACCATCCAGGGCAGGCTGGCCGCTCCGGGACCCCATTGGCGGGTCCCAGGTGGCAAGGCAGGCCTGCCCCAGAAGCCACAGAAGCTGCCTGATATGGTAGTAACTCTATCAGTAAGCACTCTAAAAGTCAGTGGCATAAATGCACCAATTAAAAGACAGATTATGAGGGTGAATCAAAAACAAAACCCACTTTAAATATAAAGACACATATAGATTAAAAGTAAAGGAATTAAGCTACAGCCTGTTTTGCTGAGTGGAAAGAGCATTAGCCTGTGGACTGAAGGGTCCCAGGTTCGATTCCAGTCAAGGGCATGTACCTCAGTTGCTAGCTTGATCCCCAGTCCCTATCAAAGCATGTGCAAGAAGCAACCAATCAATGTGTCTCTCCCTTTCCCTTCACTCTCTCTAAAATTCAATGGAAAAATATTCTTGGGTGAAGATTAACAAAAACAAAGTAATTGCATTAAGTAATATTAAAGAGATTATAAGAAAAATATATTCCAAATTCTGTTAGTTGTATAATGGTTATGTTTAAATTATTAACACCTAAGAAATTTGGTGAAGGGTACATATAATATTCTGTAGTATTTTATAGGTTTTTTTTTACATGTATGAGATTATTTCAAATTAAAATATTAAAAAATTAAAAATTAATTAAATATTAATTGAAATGTGTATGCATTACGTGAAAAATCTTCTAATTGCTTCTAGCATAATTTATTAAATTGTGCTAAAATTTACAAGGGTTCAATTAAAAAATATCTTAATTTTAAATGATATAATACAAAATATATAATAGTGCAATTATAAGCATTTATCTGAAAGTAAAAATTTAAACAAGTGAATTTAAAGAAGGGATTAGCCAAAGAAAATATATGCACAACCCATGGACACAGACAACAGTATGGTGATAGCCAGAGAGAAGTGGGGGGCAAGAGCTGGGTAGAGGGGGCAAAAGGGGGAAATAGGGACATCCTACATAATAATAAGAAAAGGCTAATATGCACATTGACTGACTGGCAGAATGACCGGTTGCTATGATTCGCACTGGCCACCAGGGGTCAGATACTCAATGCAGGAGCTTCCCCCTGGTGGTCAGTGAACTTTCATATGGGGTGTGCCACTCAGCCAGAAGGAATCTTTCCTGCCTCCGTGGCAGCACTAGGAATGTCCAACTAAGAGTTTAGACCCGATCCCTTTGGGGCCTAAGCCTTAAGTCGGAAATCCCCCGAGGGCTCCCTGGCTGCCAGAAGGATGTCTGACTGTAAGTTTAGGCCTGTTCCCCCGGGGAGTGGGCCTAAGTTGACAGGTGGACATCCCCCAAGGGGTCCTGGACTGTGAATGGGCGCAGGTGGGACTGAGGGACAAGCCCCACTGAGTGCACAAATTTTTGTGCACCGGGCCTCTAGTATATTATAAAAAGAGAAAAAGAAGTAATAAATTGAGAAAAGCAAAGCAGATATCTTATTTATGCTTATCATTTCTTACAATGATATATTTACATTAAGCATGTTGAGGTGGTGGTTAAAACCATGGAATCTAAAATTAGACTGCTTTAGTCTAATCTGAGCTCTACAAATTGTGAATCTTGGTCAGTTACTTAACCTGATAATTGCTCAGTCCCTTATTCTTAAATGAAGTGTAGCTTTTCAACCCAGCAATCTCATTTGTAGGTAATACTTCCCAAGAGAAATGAAAACATGTCTCAATAAGTATATATCCATACAAAAAATATCTGACACAAGCACTTAGTGTGACTTTATTTGCAATCACAAAAAAAAGCACAACCCAACTCTCTACTAACTTATACATAGACAAGCTATGTAACATCCATACAGTGTAACACCTTTCAAAAATAAAAAGAAATGAATTACTCTTACACACATGGATATTTGCAACAGCATGGATGGATCTCAAATGCATTATGTAAAGTGAAAAAAGCCAGAAATAAAAGGCTATATATTATATAATTCCATTTTTATGGTAATATGGAAAGGCAAAAGCATGAAGACACAGTATGAATCAGCAGTTATCATGAGCTGTGGGTAAGAAGAGAGTATTGACTTCAAAAGAGTATAAGGAAATTTTGGGAATAATAAGATTGTTAAGGGAAGTGTTATTACATAACTATATATTTATCAGAGCTCCTAGAACTGAACATAAACAAAGGGAGACCTTGTAAGTTATTTTGCAAAACACCTTAAAAAAGAGACATGCTAGAAGTGCCTAGTTCATCAGGTTGCTGGGAAAATTAAGAAAATAGTATAGTTGTTGACATAGTAAGCACTCAACAAATGCTAGCTATTATTATTTTCATTAAACTGAATTTTAATACTAAATATTTTTGTTATCAAAGTTATCCTATCTAATAAAAGAGAAACATGGTAATTGGCGTACGACCGCTACCCTTCCCATTGGCTAATCAGGGCAATATGCAAATTAACTGCCAGCCAAGATGGCGGCCGGCAGCCAGGCAGCTTAAACTGAACATGAGGCTTGCTTGCTTCAGTGACAGAGGACTCCAACATTCCCCGCCTGCCGCTGCAGGCCTCTGAGCTGCAACTCTAAGCAACTATGTAACAAATATAGAAGCTAAACAAAACCCCAGAAACCTGCTTTAGTCCGCCGGGCTTCAGCAAGCAGGATCGGAACATTGTAAGCAAAGGCCAGAAAACTACTTTCAGCAGTGGAGGCCTAAGAGCTGGAGCCAAGCCTCAAAGCTAAAACTGGCCCAGAATAAAAAAAAAAAAAGAAGAGAAAAAGGAGCGGTTGGGAGCTTCAGCCACCCCCAGCCTGAAAACAGCCCTCAGCCCCTCACCCAGACTGATCAGGCACCCCAGTGGGGACCCCCACCCTGAAGGGTGTGTGACCAGCTGCAAACAGCCATCATCCCCTCACCCAGGCTGGCCAGGCACCCCAGTGGGGACCCCCACCCTGATCCAGGACACCCTTCAGGGAAAACCAGCCAGCACCCACCCATGCACCAGGCCTCTACCCTATATAGTAAAAGGGTAATATGCCTCCCAGCACCGGGATCAGCGTGACAGGGGGCAGCGCCCAAACCTCCTGATCGCCCTGCGGCTCTGTGTGTGACAGGGGGTGGGGCCACAACCTCCCTATCCACCCTGCTCTGTTCATGACAGGGGAAGGCGCCCCAACCCCTGATCAGCCCTGCTCTGTGCCTGATAGGGGGGAGCTACCCAACCCCCTGATCGCCCTGTGGCTCTGTGTGTGACAGGGTGCGGCACCCCAACCCCCCCCCCCCACGTGCTCTGCTCTGTGTGTGATGGGGTAGAGCCATAACCTCCCCATCGGCCCTGCCCTGAGTGTGAGAGTGGCGGCACCCCAACCTCCTGATCAGCCCTGCTCTGTGGGTGATAGAGGGCAGTGCCCCAACCCCCTGATTGGCCCTACTCTGTGCGTGACAGGGTACAGAGCCCCAACCCCCGTGATGGGCCCTGCTCTGTGAGTGACAGGGGGCAGCTCCCCAACCCCCTGATTGGCCCTGCTCTGAGCCCGCCCAGGGGCTGCACCTAGGGATTGGGCCTGCCCTCTGCCACCCGGGAGCAGGCCTTAGCCAGGAGGTCATTATCTCCTGAGGCGTCCCAGACTGCGAGAGGGCACAGGCCAGGCTGAGGGACCCCCCACCTCCTCCCGAGTGCACAAATTTTTGTGAACCGGGCCTCTAGTTTCTAAATAAAACAGTCACTCCTTATAAACTTTCATGAACATTTATTTATTTTTTTGGTTTACTGATAGTTTGGTTTATGTGAGGCTCACCTGATCCCAACAAGTTAAAAACTACTAAAATACTCTCAGGGATCTGCTTGTTTGTTTGTTTGTTGTTTTGCTTTTAATCTTTATTGTTGAAAGTATTACATATGTCCCCTTTTTTCTCCCATTGACCCCTTATAACCCTCTCCCATCCCCCACCCAGCCTTCACCACTCTATTGTCTGTGTCCATGGGTTATGCATATATGCATACAAGTTCTTTGGTTGATCACTTTTCACCCAAGCCTGCTTTCCCTCTGTGATTTGATAGTTTGTTCCATGCTTCTATGTCTCTGGGTCTATTTCATTCAACAGTTTATTTTGTTCATTAGATTCCACTTGAGTGAGATCATGTGATACTTGTCTTTCTCTGACTGGCTTATTTCACTTAGCATAACACTCTCCAGGTCCCTCCATGCTGTCTCAAAGGGTAAGAGATCCTTCTTTTTTGCTGCTGTATAGTATTCCATTATGTAAATGTATCACAGCTTTTTTATCCACTCATATTCTGATGGCCACTTGGGCTATTTACAAATATTAGCTATTGTAAATGGCACTACTATAAACATAGGTGTGCATCTATTCTTTCTGATTGATGTTTTGGGTTCCTTAGGATATATTCCTAGAAGTGGGATCACTGGGTCAAATGGCAGCTCCATATTTAATTTTTTGAGGAAACCCCATACTGTTTTCCACAGTGGCTGCACCAGTCTACATTCCTACCAGCAGTAAACAAGGATTCCCTTTTCTCCACAACCTCTCCAGCACTTGTCATTTGTTGACGGTAGTCATTCTGACAGGTGTGAGGTGATACCTCATTGTTATTTTATTTTTTAAAAATATTTACTGTTGAAAGTATTAGATATTTCCCCTTTTTTCTCCCATTGACCCCTTCTATCCCACCCTTACCTCATACCCCAGGCCTTTACCACCCTATTGTTTGTGTCCATGGGTTATGCTTTGTTTTTAAGACAGATTTATGTATTCAGGCTTCCCACAGTTTTAGTGCCAAATGAGATCTAGTTATCTTCACTCTTTGGCTCAGGCTTCTCCACTCATCTGGACTGTTACCTATCACTTCTGCCCGCATATCAAAATTCTATCCATCCTTGAAAGTTCATCTCTAATAGTGTCTTCCACTGAAAGAATTCCCAGTATCCCTGCTCAGTGTGACTACTCTCTGCTTTGCATCTCCAAATTAATGTGTTTCTCCCCCTTTAAATGTCCTATGACCTTGGGCACACATTTGAATCTCTCCCTTAATGGATTTTACATTTCTGAAAGGGCACAGATTATCTTTTTAAACTTCATATTTTCTTTCTTTCCCATACATAATGAATGCTCAAGAATAAGTAGATTGTTTTTATCAACATGTTTTCCCAATTCAATTTGATATTTCTTATCTCAAGCATTTAGCAAGATCCTTTTTGTGTGTGGACTCTTTGATGAACTAGTTTTGAGATAAAATTGTAGCTTCCCTGCTATTGAAACACTTACATGCATTCTGTGTATAGATAGGGGAAAATGAATGAGTGACACTTATAGCTCCCAGTTTAAGTGGGGACAGAGTATAGCAATGAACAGAATAGGAGTGGTATGGGATGTCTTCTCATAGTCATCTAATGACTTAATTAAACTGGAGTCACAATAAGTATAATTTGTAGTTAAAAGGTTGTAAATAAAGAATTTGGTGTTAGTGGAATTTTATTCAATCTTAAGATTATTAAGGTGTAAATATTTTTTGAATTCATAAGATCCTATTGAATTAAATACTCCAAAAATTCAAACATTAACACTTTAAGCATCACTACTTAATGTTTATTCATTTGAACTTCATTTGGAAGATGGCCCAATATTTATGCACACTATCTCTGCTGAAGTCATCTGTCCATTATACTTGCCGTTTTCTCCATAGACTGGGCAAGTATTGTCAGATTTAATCCAATAGACAAAGGGGTGCCACTGAGAACAATTAAAAATGGATTATGTGTTAATTTCAGACATTTAGCTAAACAAAGGGAAGGTGTAAGGTTGAAAGAATATGTAGAGTGTGATAATGTAGTTGAACAGAAACATCATTCTTTTTAAAGATCTCTTATTTGTCTGGATTATTCTTTTGTTTTGGTTTGAAAATTTTCAAAGAATGTAACAGAAGACTGATTATATGCTTGACTATACAGAGTCTTGTGACTGAAGAAATAGATCTGGTATGAAGTTTCTTTTCTCTGGAGTCTGGAGATGCAATGTGATTAGTTGTGACATTTTGAAGGGTGTGAATGGATTTAAAAAAACAATATAATGGTCACAGATTGCATTTTGAATAAGCTGCCAAATGGTTATAAACTCAAGCACTATCAAGTGATTTATTTATCTTGTATTGTTTTAGAGGCCAAACAAAGGCAGAAAAACTGCCCCAACTTGTTGAAAGCTGATTTACATTAAATTTTTCAAAAGCACATTATGAAAGATATTATAATTCTATGGAGAACTGTGACTTTAATACAGATGTAGACCCAGTAACTAAAATGAGAAACTGATATTTTATCTGTCATGTAGATATGTTTTTCCTATTTCCCAAAGTTTGGAAAAGCAGATGTCATGTGTATCCAGAAAAAAATGGTTGATTATATGTTTGGATATTTTAAGGATCAGATTTATCTTCATCCTGAAAGTCTGATTTTGATTACATACACAGAATTAGTATGTCTTTTGACAACTCAGTTACTAAACATAGTATTAGTTGATTAAAAATATCCATAAATACATCCAAGAAAATGTACTCTTAATTATATACAAAACTAAAGCAGTTTGAAAACACTGAGTTTATTATTAAATCACAATTCGCCTGGGCATCTGGAGGTTCCTTAAGCTGTGTTTGTATTTCATGTTTTGGTCCATGTGGTTGGCTTAGGACTCTCCTTAATATTAGTTCTCTGGGTGTGGATTGTGTTTCCTCCTAATTTGACCAACTCACACAGCTGCTAGCTGGTAGCGGCCCTGGCCCTGAGAGTTAGGCTGTGGCTCTCACCACTCAACAGAAACAACTCACAGAACACCAACATCAGACAAGGTACTTCTGTGCTGTGATCGGACAGGACAAAGCAGAACAACCAGCCCGAAACAAGCACTGTACTAACCACAACATGAGCAAACATCTCCCTCTCCCAGCTAAGAAGACAATAGACTGGTTCTTTAGCGATTATGGTCTTAGCTCTACTTGGTTCCTAGTGCGCCCAGATAATTGGGCACTTACAATTGATGTGCCCAATCCCAGAATTACCCTCAATTTCTGCCGGCACCCAAACCAGAGAAAAAACCTGCTTCTTGGATCTTTCTCAAATTTACCTAATATTGGCCCAAATTTTATAAATAATCCCTCCTCACACCCTCTAAGTGAGACAGCTCTCAGCTCCTCAGGAGGTACGGTCTTCCTTTTGGAAGCAAATAATAAACTCAATTTGGTTTGCTTATGTGTGTGGTCTTCATGGCTACAGGCTGGTAGATGCTGATAATTTACTCATTGAGCATTTATTATATAAATTCCATAATTCTAGTGTTTCGTTAGATATCATGGCAAATAAAAACTGCAAAGATCTTTAAAAAGGCAAACAGTGTTTTGGAGATTAGAATATTCTCGTTGATTCCTATATGTCAGGTACTATACTATGGGCATTAATTCAGTGATCCTTACTACAGTCCCAGAAGGATGGCCATGCTATTATCTTTTTCTGTGTGTTTGGATTTTGAGAGAGAGAGAGAGAGATGGATAAGTTGCCTCCAATGTGTGCCCCAACCAAGGATCAACCTGAAACCTGGATATGTGTCCTGACCAAGAATTGGACCCATGACCCTTGGTGCATGAGACAACCCTTGAAACAACTGAGCCATACTGGCCAGGGCAGTGCTATTATTAAAATTGCCCCCACTATCAAACTGATCTTATAAGAGTTAATATACTATGTCCACAGTCTCCGTGGCAGAGATAAAAATTCAGGACTCAGATCACCTGCTGAGGGGAGCACCCTGGATTGACAACCCAGCTGCCACACCCTTGATCCTCCTTTGTGTTGCCATCAAGACCTATGCTTTTCCTAGCTGCCCCCAGGCAAAACCAGACACAGTGGGAGTACTAGTGCTGGACCAGTCCTATGGAACAGAACTCCTATAATGGACATCTGTAACTCGGAGACTCCCCTCTGGCCTAATTAAACCTTTCTGAGAACTGAACAGTAGTCTTAGATCTTCTGACTCAATTCCCCTTCCTGCTTTTCTTTTACAAGCATCAGACCCGAATCATGGTCCAAAGGCTATTTTTCTGCCTCCCCTTTGTCCATTCCAGGTCTTTCCCCACTACATCACTTACACATTTATCCCATTTGGCATGTATTTCTTAGAGGACCAGAACTCACACAGGCATTCAAAGCATCAACAGAAGAATAAAATTTCAATATCAAACAGTCTATCACTCTCCCTAATGTTTTCAACAATCAGTGAAAGAATGAATCCACTTTAACTGTCACATTTTGAGGGAAGACTTTGAAATGTCAAACAAGCAAACTTAACTAAGACAGTGACACACATTTAGTCAAATGTGTCTGAGCTGTGTCATGCTTCATTTCACATGTGAAATGTGAATTTCTTTCTTTAGTTACTCTCCCACTTATTCCTGGGTCTTTTTGCTTGCCTCTGGTCTCTGATACCTATATCTGAATGGTGGATTTCCATACCCCACTGTTTCTGACTAGAACTTTCTTCCTGCAAAAAGATATTTTATCCTTCAAGTTCACTCTGCATTTTGAGGGAAGATCTGAGGGCTTCATCTGGGTTGCTCTTTTCCATTCACGTTGTGCTTATCACAAATGATGAAAGTCACTGGTTTTCCTACATTTATCTCTCTTAGTATCAACAGAAAACAATATTTCAAAAATCATTTCTGCTGCTAAAAGAGTTTCTGGTATATCACTTTTAATAAATATACTAATTTATTATTAAATGGCTAAATAAGTGAATGGATGTATAATCATTGATTAATTACTCTGGCTCACCTCTAAATTTCATAATTCTGGCCCTCGCTGGTTTTGCTCAGTGGATACAGTATCAGACTGCAAACTGAAGAGTCCTGGGTTCAATTCTGGTCAAGAGTACAAGCCAGGTTGCAGGCTCAATCCCAGTAGGGGCAGGAGGCAGCTGATCGATGATTCTTTCATCATTGATGTTTCTATCTCTCTCTCCCTCTCCCTTCCTCTGAAATCAATAAACATACATAAATAAAAATAAATAAATGTCGTAATTCTGCATGTACTAAATGGTCTCAGTTCTGACTCTTGTGAATGTCTAATGTTTCCACTGCTGCTTGCCCACTGTATTGAATCATAAAATGTGGGGTCATATGGTCTACTAGCTCATATGTTGGTCAGCCCTATGTATCTTAGCTGTTTTTATGAAAAGTTACAGTATCCTTGGGTATTACATCTATAATAATAAAAGCATGATATGCTAATTAGACCAGACGTCATTCTGGACTACCTTCCAGAAGAAGCCGGGGTTGCGAGGGAAGCCCGGGTCCCTGGTGCCAGAGGGAAGCCAGTGCAGGCAGCCAGGGAGGAAGGAAGGCCTACTCTTGCACAAATTTCATGCATCAGACCTCTAGTTATATAGATATATATGATAAGATGGAATGGAAGTCTCATGATGGCAGTGATCTTCTTTATCCTGCCATTGTTCTATGTCTTGTATTTGACATGTGTTAAGAACTCTATGAATGAGCATGCCAGAGTACACAGAATGCTATAAAACATACCAGAAGAACTTGTGAAGAAGATAAAACCTAATATAGATTTCTTGAACCTTTAGAGAATGAGCAGATGGACTTAATAGTATAGTTAAATTATTGAAAATTCTTCAGCACTAGAGAGTTCTAACAATGACACAAAGGCCCATAAATACCCCAATAGAAGTATTCTCTGCTTTTTGAAAGTTTGCCTTATACCACTTTGCTTTTAAGAAAAATTACATTAGTATCTACTTTTGCTAACAACAACAAAAAAAATCTGAAGGGAAATTTTGCTTTTACAAAAAAAGGCAAAATATGAATATAGTGGTAAACATTTTTTTTTTTTTTGCAGCAAGCCTTTATACAGGCAGTTCACCCCAGGGAAGGGGGAGTGACCCAGCCAAGCTCTTTCCCCGGGAACTACATTAAAAAATAAATATAAATAAATTTCATCACAGCATCAAGCACCTGAGCTTTGAACTGTGTCTGTGAGCATCTGGGCTTTATGTCAATTTACTTTGTGCGTCTGTTAGCAAGATGTGCTCTAAAGTATCAGAAAAGACTAAAAGAGCATCTACACATAAGGGTGTTATGCTTAGCATAAACCTGGATGTAATTAAATGTTTTGGTGGTGAATGAAAAAAAAAAAAGACATTGCAGGTATATTGAATTTGGGGTCTGGGAAAGCTCAGAAACTTTTTCTATGGAAATTAGTGGTAACTGCTCCTTCATATTGTACCATTTCAGCTTATGAAAGTTTTCTTAGAAACACTCTATTTTGGATTGTGGGGGTGCCTGTGCTCATCATAGGGATAACAAAACATAACATAAGTGACCTCATCAAACCTCATCTACTTATGATTGTGCTGGGAATTACTGGAGCAGTCATCTTTAGCTCAGGCAGTAAGAGATATTTTAAGTCCAGAATCTAGACAGGGAGGCAGTAAAGCAAATACAATTTGAAATTGTCCTGTACCTCCGGTATGATATGTGGCTGAAGTTCTGGAAAGCACTATGTCACCCCAGATTACCCACTTTATGATCCACACAGAAAATATAAGAAGATTATCTGGGTCTGGTAAATGGAACAAATTGGTTTTTGTATGTGGTAAAGAATGAAGTAGATATGGTCTATCGCTTTAAATATAAATAACAACCTCTTCAATGTCAAGGGGTTTCTTTGCAGAGAATTAACTATTTGTGTATAGGACAACAAATCTTCATTGAGATGCTGTACTTAAAGCTGGGAGACTCTTTTTCAGGTGGTAGCATTTCCTGTGAAAGTCATGAGTCTATAAAGTTCCCACCAGAATATCTGGATTAGAATGGAATATGGTTGAAATGATCATGTGGATGTTTGTTTGCATAAGATAAAGAAAAAAAATATTGTGAAATCATGTTGCTGAACAATAGTACAGACTTCTTCACTGCAGGAGAAAGCTGATGAGTCAGATTTTCAATAAAATCCCTAATAACATTTCCACTTAGTAATGATGGGATTTCTTTGCGAAGGTTAGGGAGGCATACACATGGCCGTAGTTATTTCTGATGGTCCTGATGATAAATTGTGCTGACTACTGGCGGCCTGACTTAACAGGAAAACTCAACAATATTTCAGTTTTGACTTTGCTGTTTCAAAAGAAGAGCTCATATTGACCTGAATAGATTATACATTTAATAAAATTCACAATCAGTTCTTGGCACAGACCTATTTCTTTATCACAAATGATCTTTGTACTGCCCCACATCTCTGACTTATATTTAGTTAATTATTCAATCATGTGTTTGTCAAATCCTTCCTGGGGCTATAGAATTCCCTCTGGAAGGGCAGTTAGGTAAGCCTCCTGCAGTTGTGAGCATGCTCCTTAGCTTACAGAGGCTGCCTCAAGGCCCTCATAGACAAGAGCCCACTCAAGTTTCAGTGCAGGGCCAAACTGAGTAGGAGAGATTGCACACTGAGGAAAAGGACCAACCGTTTGAAATTAGAGGTGCACCTTCTGTCCTCAAGTCCCATCCACACATTAGACAAACAATTCCTAAATTGTTTTCTTCAGTGCATCTGTTTATGGGGTACAAATCAAAAGATCTACAGGAAACTTGAAGAATCTCATCTTCTGCTGTGGGATAAAAAACGTAGAAGTATTACAGTTTACAACAACATGAATGGATCTTGAGAGCATTTTGTTAAGTGAAATAAGTTAGATGGGAAAGGACCAAGCACTTTGATTTCACTTATATGTGGTATAAACAAAAAGGAACAAGCCAAGTGAACAAACAAAACAAATTCATAAATGCAGACAACAGAACGATGGTTACCAGAGGCGGCGGGGGATACAGAAAGGTGAAGAGGTCAAGGGGATCAAATACATGGTGATGGAACAACACTAGGCACCTGATGGTGAGTAGGGTATACAAATGTCATATTATGAAGTTGTAGACTTTAAATTTATATAATGCCATAAACCAAATATTATCCCTAATAAATTTAACTAAAAAAAAAAAAAAAACAACAACAAACCTTAGGATTTTTCCCAACTAGCTATCAAATGATAATCTATAATAATAAAAGGTAATATGCTAATTAGACCAGACGTCATTATAGATGTCATTCCGGATGTCCTTCAGGACAAAGCCAGGACTGGAGGGAAGCCCTAGCAAAGCTCGGGTCCCAGGTGCCTGTGGGCCACCAGAGGGAAGCCAGCCCAGGTCCTGGGTGCCTGCCAGGGGCTGGAGGGAAGCCAGCACAGGTCCCAGGTGCCAGAGGGAAGCCGATGCTGGCAGCTGGGGGAAGAAAAGCCGACTCTTGCACGAATTTTGTGCATTGAGCCTCTAGTTATTAAAATAAAAACCTTTACCCAAAATAACTTCTGATTATCAATCTGAAGCAGACAGTAGTGCTTAGTAAACAGACTGATCCAAATAAATTATCTACTTTATGCTTTTTTATCACCACAACTTGGAAATCAAATAGAACGAAGTTCAATACCTTGTCTAAGATTATAATACCAGAAAACGGCTGACCTGGTGTCTGAAGCCAGTGTCTATATTCTTTAACCCCTACTATATCTTGTGATATTTCAAGAGAATATAAGTTAGACTGTTGGGTAAAATTTATACAGAGATAAATTTCAATTCAAAATAAAAATCATTTTCAGTCATTATAGTGCTGCATTAATTTGTACACAGATTCTTGACATAATGGCTATATATGTTCAGGTCTTATGTCCTAGGAATATTGAAGGAGAAATTAACCTGTCATCTTTCACAAATAGTTTATGAACTAAGTTTCTTCTCACTATAAATTATTATAGCATTTAAATGTTAAAATTTTCTTGTCTTAGTGTACAATCTTACCTGGGAAAAATAAACAAAAAACACACACAAAAAACAAAAATTCAGTCCAGGTAGCTTACATATAGATTAATTTTTTATAAATAAATAGAAGAATATAAAGAATCCTATAGGTAGAAATAGAGAAGGGTCCCAAGGTGAAGTAGGATGAAATCCAGTCTCTCTGATAAACAGAAAAAAAAATAGTTGCAAATATATACATTATAGTAAAATTGATATACTGTTCAAATATATTTAGCATATTTTTAAAAATATATTTCTATTGATTTCAGAGAGGAAGGGAGAGGGGGAGAGAGAGAGAGAGAGAGAGAGAGAGAGAGAGAGAGAGAGAGAGAGAGAAACATCAATGATGAGAGAGAATCATTGACCGGCTGCCTCCTGCACGCCCCACACTGGGGATCAAGCCTGCAATCTGCGCCTGTGCACTGACTGAGAATCGAACCGTGACCTCCTGATTCATTGGTCAACTAATGAGCCAAGCAGGCTGGGCTATATAGCATATTTTACATCAACTTCACCTGAATAAATGTTTAAAAGTGAATCTCAAACCTGGCTAGTAAGCTTATTTGGTTAGAGTTGTGGTAATAAAAGGTGGATCTCTTCTATTCTGTAAAAAAACCCACACACATAGTAATAAAAATTATTTCTCTAGATTTATGAGAGAGAAAGAGAGAGAGAGGAGAGGGAACTGGTGGAAGAGCGAGAGCGCGCATGCTCACATGCTACAGTTGTTGGTCTCAGACTACCAGATGTGTCCCTGAAAGGTTCTATTCTCACCTCCTAAAAGATAAACCTACGGCTAGCTTTGTGTTGCTGACTCAGCAGCTCAGAGGCCAGGACAACACAGTCACATGGAGTTAGGAAAAGATATGCATCCCTTCCTCAGTTTGCGTCATGTATCCACCACTGCAAGACTATTGGTGGTTAGAGAGTAGGGCCGTCTAATATTAACCTGCAATGTGTGTGTTCAGAACAGATTTCTAATTGAAGCTGAACTTGGTCAGCATCCTCACCTTTTTTATTTCCCTGCTCTGAGTCTCCTCGATAATCTATTCCTATTCCAAGTAAAAATCTATTAAAAATCTAAATTCTAAAAAGCTAAATAACTGATGTAGAAAAGAAATTCAAGTGAGGTTTATTTGATTAGAAGTTGTGCCAGATTTCAATCATTCTTTCTTTCTATCCCTATTCAACTGCTACCAGCTTAGATTAACAAATTATGTCAGGATTTGGAGTCAGAGTCCCTATGGACCCGAGTTGGGTAGAGAAACCATTTTCATTTTCTGCAGAAATCAATTAGTATTAAATTTTTCTCTGTATATACATGTTTCTATTCATTATTTAATCTCTTGGCCACCAACATACTCCAACCCAAGACTTTCATGTGAGCCTGCCAGACCAGAAACCTTCATAAGTGACAAATTTGGGCTGTCATTCTAAAATGACAGATGAGCCATATGATCTGAATTAGTGTCCATCGATGATGGTCAATGGCAGATGCCCCAAGTGAGTGATGGAGCTGGCAAAGATTTACATCAGTCCATATGTTCTAATCTGACCCAAACAAATTGAGTGTTAATCTTCCCACACAAACATTTAGCTTATTATAGTTACCCTCCCTGCCATAGGCCTGTTTTGTGATTCCATGTATTTCTCTACATACCTCAGAACTTGTTTCTTATTTACTTATTTTTAAATAAATAAGATAAGGATAATTATGTTCACCTCCAGCCTCCAAAGCTATCTCCAAGGGATGTTATAGAATTAAGGTAGTGAATCTGTAAAGTGTGCAAAAACAAATGTAATCTACAATAGTACACAGAGCCCTAGCCAGATTCGCTCAGTGGATAGAGAGTAGGACTGTAGACCCAAGGGTCCCGGGTTCCATTCTGGTCAAGGGCATATACCTCAGTTGCAGGCTCCTCCCAGGCCTAGGCCTTGGTTGGGGTGCATGCAGGAGGCACCCAATCGAGGTGCTTCTCTCACATCGATATTTCTGACTGTCTTTTCCTCTCTCTTCCACTCTATCTGAAAATCAATGGAAAAATATCCTGGGGTGTAGATTAAAAATAAAAATTAAAAAATAAAGTAAAAAAAATAGTATGCAGATATGTAAATCTAGATAAACAATTTTTATTCTTACCTTTATAGAGTAGAAAAGATTCACCTTTAAAAAAACTATTCAGGTATAATTGATATTTAGTATGTTAACTATATTTGAGCTGTAGAACCTATAAGTTTTGCAATATGTATATACCTATGAAATCCTCACTACAGTGAAGGGCATGAGCACATCAATCACACTAAAAGTCTCCTCATGTTCCTTTGCAATCTCTCCCTCTTACCACCCATCCCATAATCTCTCCAAGAAACCATTGATCTCTTTTCTGTTAAATAGACTATTTTATTTTTTTAGGATTTTATATAAATGACATTATGAACAGTTTTACCTTCTTTTTTATCTGTTGTTTGTTTTTGTCTAATCATTTTTAGATTCATCCATGTTGTTGCAAATATGAGTACACCTTCTTACCGAAGAGTAGCATTTTATAACATTACTAGAGGCCCGGCACGAAATTCACGCAAGAGCAGGCCTTTCTTCCCCCAGCTGCTGGCACTGGCTTCCCTCTGGCACCTGGGACCCGGACTGGTTTCCCTCTTGCTGCCCGCAGGCACCTGGGACAGGGGCTTCCCTCTGGCCCTGGCTTAGTCCAGAAGGACGTCTGGAATGAAGTCTGGAAGGATGGTCAGTCTAATTAGCATATTACCCTTTTATTATTATAGATTTATCCATTCATCTGCTGATGGACATTTGGGATCTTTCCACTTTTTTGATGATTGTAGGTAAAACTGGTATGAACACAAGTCCACTTTTTGGTAGGGACATATGCTTTAATTTCTCTTAGGTAAATTTTATAGAAGTAAAATGGCTGGTCAAAAATATATGTTTAACTTTTTAAGAAACATCCAAACTATTTCATAGTTTTCTTATAACTGGTTTATATATGATAGATATAATTCCTTTATCAGAAAAACAATTGGCAAATATATTTTCCTAGGTTATGACCTGTATTTCCATTATCTCAACAATTTATTTAGAAAAGAAAAATATTTAAAAAGTTTAATATGATAAAAGCAAATGTAAAATTTTAAATACAGATTATACTTTTGGTATTATGTCTAAAAATCTTTTGGTTAACCCTTGGTCACAAAATATTTTCTCATATTATGTTGTCTAATAGTTTTATAGACTTATGTTTCATAGTTGTTTTATAATACATTAAGTTGAGTTTTGTATATAGCATGAGGTATATAGTGAAAATAATTTTTTTAATATGATTGTCCAATTGTCTCAGCACCATTTGTTGAAAATTGTCCTTTCTTCTCTAAATTGGCAGAGTACCTTTGTTGAAAGTCAATTGTCATCGTAAGTGTAAACCTATTTCAGTAGTCTCTACTCAGTTTCATTGATATTTTTGTCTATTTTAATTAATTTATTTTTAAAAAATATTTTTATTGACTTCAAAGAGGAAGGAAGAGGAAGAGAGAGATAGAAACATCAGTAATGAGAGAGAATAATTTATCTGCCGCCTCCTGCATGCCCCACACTGGGGATCAAGCATGTGCCCTGACCGGGAATTGAACTGTGACCTCCTGCTTCATAGGTCTGTTCTCACCCACTGAGTCACGCGAGCCTGGCTGTCTATTTTTATACCATTACCAGACTATCTGAATTATTGTAACTGCATACTAAATTTTGAAATAAAGTTTTGTTAGCGATTCACATAATTCATTTCCACATAAATTATAGATTTGACTGGGTAAATTTCTGCAATAAAAACCCACTAGGATTTTGATTGGGATTGTATTGAAACTATAAGTTAATTTGGCAAAACAAAATCTTAATATTGATTATTCTGATTCATGAACATGGGATTTCTCAACATTTATTTAGGTCTTAGTTATCTCAGTAATGTTTTATATCATTTATTATACAAATCTTGAACATATCATGTCAGATTTATCTCTAAGTATTTCATATTTTTGTTGCTATTATGAGTAGTACTGTTTTTAAATTTAATTCCAAGTTTGTATAACAGTATAGAGATACAATTGATATATGTATGTTAATGTTATTTTGTAACCTTGCTAATCTTGCTTGAATTGTATGTTTTGTTTTATTTTTGTAGAATTCATCTACGTGTATTCATCTACATCTACATGTATTATCATATCAAATGTAAATTAAACACACTTATGCTTCTTCCTTTCCAATTTGATATCTTGTCTTTCCTTTGCTTACTTTATTGCACTGGCTAGAACCTCCTATAAAATAATGAATAGAAGTGAGAATCAATATTTACACCTTGTTCCTAATCTTAGGAGAAAAGCATCCAGTCATTCTCAACTAAATAACTGTAGGTTTGATTTGTTTTAACGTGTTTCTGCAGATGCCCTTTATTTGACTTAAAAAGAAGTTTTGTAGATTTATTTTTATTATTTTATTTTTCCTATCTGCAGTTATGAGAACAAAATGACTATTCACAAACAGGGAAACAATACTTCTAAACACATATCTGGTTAACACCTGGTATTCAAAATATACAAGGGCTTGTAATACTGAATAATAAGAACAAAAATGGAAACAATAGGCAATACATTTGAATAGTCATCTCACCAAAGAAAATACACAGATGACATATAATCATATAAAATGTGTTCAACATCAGATGTCACGAAGGAAACTCAAATTAAGACATCATTGACATATAACTACATACCTATTAGATGGTTAAAATGCAAAATACTGACAACACCAAATGTTGACAGGAACACTCATTCACTGTTGGCTGGAATGCCAAGTGATATACCTACTTTACAAAATAGTTTGGAAATTTCTTACAAAACAGGATACTGGTTTATAATATGATCCTGAAACCACTCTTAGATATGTACCCAAATAAGATTAAAACTTATGTCTACACACAAAAAAATCTACAAATGAATGTTTATAGCACTTTTATTCATAATTGGAAAAACTGGGAAGAAATAAACTATAAAGTTTCAAAAATCATGGTGGAAATTTAAATGCTAAGTAAAAGAAGTCAACTTGAAATTGACATACTATATGATTCCAACTATATAACATTCTGGAAAAGGCAAAACTGTTGATACACTGAAATTCACTGTTTTCCAGGAGTTCAGAACAAAGGGAGTTGGGATGAATACATGAAGGAAAGCATTTTTAGGGCAGTGAAACTATTCTATATTATGCTCCAAAGGTGGACACACAATGCTACTAGTAAGCCTTTGTCAAAATTTTATAGCTCAAAGAGTGGACATAAATGAAAAACATGCTCTTCAGTTAATAATAATATATCAATATTGGTCCATCAATTGTTGCAAATATATCAATCTATTATAATACAAAATAACAATGGGGGGACTCTGTTGGGAGGAGGAACAGAGATGCAATATAAGCAACTTTGTTCTTCCTGCACAAGATTTTATAAACCTAAAACTGCTCTTAAAAAAAGCCATAAAAACTTTAAAAAATGTTTTTAGAATAAATGAAATTATTGATTTCAAACAGATGGGATTTTTATTACCTTATGTTGCAAAAATAAACTTTCTTTATTAACTATGTTTTGTTAAAAAGCTGGCTATATAATTTCATGAGTAAATTGATTATTTCAGAATTAATTTATGTATGACTTGTTTGTGTAGCCTGAAAGATAAAGTGTACAAAAGAAGAATAAAAATTCCTGTTACTTAGACATGTTATCATCACACTACCCTTACCCCCTTTAATCTCCATATCCTCAGAGTTTTATTTATTATGTTTTATTTACCTAACTAGAAGCCTGGTGCACAAAAATTTGTGCACTCGGGGGAGGGTCTCTCAGCCCAGCCTGTGCCCCCTCGTAGTCTGGGACCCCTTAGGGGATGTCCACCTGCTGACTTAGGCCTGCTCCCCAGGGGATCAGGCCTAAGCTGGCAGTCAGACATCCCTCTGGCAGCCCGGGAGTCCTCGGAGAATGTCCACTTGCCACCGGGGAGCAGTCCTAAGCTGCAGTCGAACATCCTTAGCACTGCTGAGGAGGCGGGCGAGGCTTCCACCACCACTACTGTGCTGGCAGCCATCAGCCGGCTTGTGGCTGAGCAGAGCTCCCACTATGGGAGCACACTGACCACCAGGGGCCATCTCCTACATTGAGTGTCTGCTCCCTGGTGGTCAGTGTGTGTCATTGTGACCAGTCATTCCCAGTTGGTCTGCTGTTAGGGACAATTTGCATATTACATTTTTATTATATAGGATAGAGGTCTGGTGCATGGGTGGGGGCCGGCTGGTTTGCCCTGAAGGGTGTCCTGGGTCAGGGTGGGGGTCCTGTTGGGGTGCCTGGCCAGCCTGGATGAAGGGCTGAGGGCCATTTTCAGGCTGGTCACACCCCCTTCAGGGTGGTGGTCCCCACTGTGGTGCCTGGCTAGCCTGGTTGAGGGGCTGAGGGCTATTTTCAGGCTGGCCACAACCCCTTCAGGGTGGGGGGTCCTCACTGGGGTGACTGGTCAGCCTGGGTGAGGGGCTGATGGCTGTTTGCAGGCTGGTCAAACCCCCCAGTGGGGACCATCACCCCATGGGAGTGTGGCCAGCCTGGGTGAAGGGCTGATGGCTGTTTTCAGGCTGGCCAAGCCCCCCAGCAACCCAAGCTCCAGCCACTCCTTTTTTTTCTTTTTCTTTTTCTTTTTTCAGCAGGTATCTGGGATTTATTTATCTTCTATAATTGAAACTTTGTAGCCTTGAGCAGAGCTCAGCGCCAGCCAGGGCAGGCTGGTAGCTTGGCTTCCTCCATCACCGGGGGCAACCCAAGCCTCCTGCTCTCTCCAGCTTGGTGGCCACCTCCATCTTTGTGATGGAGTGATGGCACGACAGAGTAATGGTTAATTTGCATATTACTCTTTTATTAGATAGTATAACTGATAATTGCCTAGCCTGATAATTCCCCTTTTCTACTGTGATTTCTATTACAATAATGAGTTAATAAAATATTAGAACAACTTTGAGCAATAAGAGGGTCAAATGGTACTTGGAACTAGGATTCAATTAATTTTCAACTTCTTAATGTGAATTTATGTTTGCATTCTCTTTAAACTCCTTCAAGAATTTCACATTAGAGCCCCATAAAACTAAACAAAATATTATCTATTATCCAATTAATGGTTTTAAAAGATACCAAATGATGAATATTTAAATATTAACCAATGAATTTATATGCACATATGCATTGCCCATGGACAGACAATAGGGTAGTGACCAATAGGCCTGGGGCTGGACAGTAACCAGCTAGAGGGGAAAAATAGAGGGGACATCTGTCATACTCTCAACAATAGTGTGGTGAAGGCCTGGGAGAGGTGGGTGCAAGGTGGAGGAGATCAATGGGAAGAAAATGGGGGGGACATCTGTAACACTTTCAATAATAAAGGTAACTTTAAAAAAGATACATTTTTTTTAAAAAAAAGGATAATATTTAAGTATTGATCTGCCTCTTCCAGTAATAAAACACATATTTTGAATACATTTTCAACTCATCAGTTAGGCTTGTAATATGGTGATGTCATTTATTACACTCACAAATGGACTTGGAGTCTAAAGTTCATGATAGTAAAACTGACTGAGTCTGGCATGTTTGCTGCTATGTGAACAAACTGAGCTTACTAGAAGTGGTCCTTTAACTTGTATTAATCACTTCTGGGATTTATTCTTGCAGTTGAAGTAGCTACTTGTTTCATTTGCACAGGTACACACAAATGGCTTACTCAGGATATGTATCACAGAGTTCAGAACATTTGACATCCAGTGTAGCACTGTATAAAAATAAATTTACTGTGGCCCTGGTAGCTCAGTTGGTTTGAGGATCATCCTGAAATGCCCAGGTTGTGGGTTCAATCCTCAGTCAAAACAAATATAAGAATCAACTAATGAACGCATAAATAAGTGAAACAACAAATAGATATGTCTCACTCCCTTTCTCTCTCTCTCTCTTAAAAAACAATATTTCTCACTCCTTTTCTCTCACTCTCCCTTTTTCTCACCCTAAAATCAATAATAAATAAATAAATAAATAAATAAATAAATATTTTTAGTCTATATGCTTATGTACTAACCATAAGCAATTAAAATGATAACAATGACTATTATATATTTTGCCCTATGTTTCAGATATTATGTTCACAATTGACATACATTGTAATACTTAATATTAACAGAAACTCTATGGGGTAAATATCACTATGAGAATTTTATTTTCTGATTTGGAGTTCCAAATCTTATGTAGGTTAAGGTCCAAAATCCCACAGGAAATAACAGATGGAGGAGAAATAATTTGAACATAGGTTATTTTACTTATAGTTCATGCTCAGAATCCCTGCTATAATCAGTGAGAGAAAATCCTATTAGAAGAAAGCTATGAAGAATAAACACATATACATCATATTAGCTATTTTCACAGTAATGCTGTAAAATAAGCACTCCATGAAATTTAGAGATATACAATAACATTCTGCTCACTCACATGTCTGTGGGTCAGTTTGACTATAGCTGGTTTAAGCAGAACTGTGCTAGGTTCCAAGCTGTATGTTCCATCATAGCTGCTTTATGTCACTCCTTTCCTCATCAGACCAGCCCTCATTTGCAGTACAGTCTTCTTATGGTGAAATGCAGGAGCCTGAAAAGCAAGCACAGCTACACATTTTGAACTTTTGTTTGTTCAATATTCCATTATCTAAAACCCAACACCAAAAGCAAAGCAAAAAAACATCTTACATTGGAGTCAACTGGGAGGCAGTAAATGTTTGCTATATAATAATCTAATCTCACACACACCACAGCCACCACTACCACCACTTAACCCCATAATACAGAGTGTGTATGGGTTCCAATTCCTTTCTAATCAAAGATTCCTGTCATTGCTCAACTCAAATCACTCAGCTTTCTACTGTCTCTCTAGCATTGAGTTGGGTTCTTTGAGTTCATTAGTCCAGTTTCCAAATCATCATAAGCACATTTCACAGATAAGAATTGCCATAAATGTTAATCAAATAGAGTCTATGAAGTTTGACAATTTGAGCATTTCTCTTGCAGGATATTGGCTTTTTGGTGACAAACTAAGAGAGCTATAGGTATGGATTTATTCAAACCAAGAGGCCAGGTAGAGCTTTATCCACTTAAGGGCTTTCAAAATTGATTTTTAAATTAATATATCATGCCTGTATGTATTCTTAAAACCCAAATCCAAGAGGGGAAGAGGAATTTGAGGAGATTATGCACTCAGGGTCACAGCATGATGAGCAGTCCTTTTTAGTAATAAACATATTTGCTTCATAAAATCATTGAATGGTATGAAAAGTCATATGGCAAATGCATTTGTCTTATGCACATGAAAATCAATTTAGAAAAGATATCTGTGCCTTCTCTTCCACCACATGTTCAGCCTTACAAACTATTTTCTTAGTACTCAAAGCAAACATTTGGGAAGATTCTGAGATTATGAGACAAGTTCACCTCATTTTGCATTGCCATCTGGGTGCAAAATCCAAAATAGCACCATTTCTTCACCAAAGCTATTCCTGGAAGACAGAGAGCTATGGCTGAATTGAGGCATGCTTTGATTTAAAGCTTAGTCTGGTTTCATCAGAATTCTAACCAATTTCAGAGAGGGGAGAAAGGAATCCATTCTAGAACCTCAGAATTCAGCCCAAGCTTAGTCATTTATTTTATCACATGACGTGGTATAGATTTAATGTATACTTTTTGTTTTTCAAGACAAGAAAGTTACTAAGGACACTTGTCAGTAGGTCTGCCATTCTCAGGCTAAAAATGGAGAATGCTGGAATGAGGTTATTATGATAAAGACTGGAATGATTTTTGCTTCGAACAGACTGAAAACTTGTTACTATCCATTTGGGAAGGGGAAATATCAAAGTTCATACAATAATGAAACAGATGAGTATGGACGTAGTATCACCCAAGTCTGAAAAATGTGTTAGGGAGTCAGAGAAAGGGATGTGTGGTTTTTAATGGTTAAAGCATATAAGTCTTATTTAAAAGTACAGGCTCTTACAAACAGCAGTTACATACTTGAAATTTATCCTAAAGTAAAGGCAGTGTAGGCTGTCATTGCAAATTATGAAGAATAGCTTTCATTTGTTTGTGGCTGCTTTAGAATTTCTATTGAGCATTTGTTTCCCTCAAGTCAAAGCTAGATGCTTTAGTATTTATTTCCCATTGGTCCTTCTCTACTGTCCCAGCACTACACTCGCATTTATTAAATAGGTCAGGTAGTAATAATCTGAAATCCCTATTGTGGTTGAATATTACACCTTAATCTTTTCTTAACTGATACTATAATCAATTTAATAGAGTGTTTTCCGATCTATAGATGCTGTACCTGACGGAGAGCCATAAATGTTAAAATGTGTGTCTAAGTTTCTAAGATGCTCCAAGCAAAAACCAAACAAACAAATAAAAAACAGGTGAAAAGACAATGTGAATGAGTTCATGACTTCGTTGGAAGAAAAAAGTTTCTGGGACCAGCAAGATGGCAGTATAGGGATTTCTAGTGCTACTTGCCCCCTCCATGAAACATCAATTTGAACCAATTTCTACTCCTGAGAATGCCTTCACAGGTGCTAAGGATTCCCGTAGTTAGGGGTACAGCACTTGAGTGCAGGACAGAAATGAGAAGAGATGCGCTGAAGATGGTTGGAAAAACACTTCCACGTTACTCCTGTGACTTCTACCACAAACCCAGTCAGCCCTGCAGAGTGAGACGCCTTCCATTCAACTTCTCCAAGAACCCCAGCACCAGGTTTGCACTAGTGTCACCAATAAAGGTTTCCATACTATGGAATGAACTTTCTGTTCCTGGTATTTCCTTCCAAATCTGGCTTTTTCCTTTCTTTTACTTTTCTTTCAGCTATCACCAAAATAATGGGATTAATGGAATGTTTGTGTGTATATAACACAAAGAGGTAATAGAGAGCTCCCTGAAATTTGAAGGAACAAACCTAGAGTACCCATTACATGCTATGCAACCTAAGGAAAATTCTTAATGTCTTCTTTAATTTAAAGATAATAATAATATAA
The DNA here is from genome assembly GCF_964212035.1 of Myotis nattereri. Lineage (NCBI taxonomy): Eukaryota > Metazoa > Chordata > Mammalia > Chiroptera > Vespertilionidae > Myotis > Myotis nattereri. The sequence continues at coordinate 33,099,765 of NC_138085.1, forward strand.
TATAATTATAATAACATAATTTTTCTTCAAGTCAAATGAACTAACCACCAACCCTCCCATGTGTTGCATTTTCTAGAGTAAGCATTTATTAATTGATGATGAGATAAAGTGTAAAGACACTTGGCTCAAATGTCAACCCCCTGCTCAGAAGACTTCTCTAGACTTTCTAACTCAAACTGAAAGAGTCCCATTGTGTTTCCTCATTGAGATTTGGGTGGGGGGTGATAAAAAGCACGCAATTCTCTTCAACCCTACATTTCCCCCAATTCCACAGGACCATCTCCTGGGCCCAGGATGAAGAATCCAACACAGTGAAAGTACATGAAAAACGAAAAGTACCCTCACTTCCTTTAAATACACCCAAGATGCTTTGCCCTGAATTTTAGCTACACATGTGACTGGGCCCATTCTAGATTCAGGTTCAAAGACACCAGGCCATTCCTGTGGCTTAGCACCGAACATATCCTTCAAGAGCTGCTGGGTCCCCTCAGGCATGGGAGTTCTGCATTTCTGGGGAATATGCAAGTCCATCTGTGGGTTTTCTAACTGTGTCTTTCCAACAGGGACAATCTCGGCCAGGTCCTCCTTGGTCTCAGTTAACGATCCTTTCTATCATTGCCCGGATGGAAATGCTCAGGGCAAAAATGTCCTCTGTGCAGTGTCCCTTCCACACTTCAGGGCCTTGTAGAAGCCTGAGCCACAGGCTGAGGACAGCCACTGTTTATTCACAGTCACATTTTTTGTTGTCTCTGTTGTCCTCTTTGACTGGAGGCTAGAAAGGGAGGTGTCACCAGCGCCCAGACCAGGGACCTTGCTTAGTCCAAAGTCTGCCTCCTTAAGAATGTCTGTCCCTGATCACTTGGGGATGCTCTCTGGCTTTGGGTCCCTGTGCACGGAGTGCTTCTGTGCAGGAAGGCAGTTGCTCCTGAGCGGGAGCATGAGGTCTTTGTTGGTGGCTGGGTCTGGATTCTGGAACAGGACATGCTGATTGAGGACACCACCTTCACAGGACTGCGACAAACCAGAGATAGCAGGGCTGCTCTGCAAAACCCAGCATCCTTTCTCCTTTGAGCTAGGTCTCCGCCAGGTAAAGCTGAGAGCTTCTGTGGCCGGGGTTCATGCGCTGGGCTAGCGCGCTGCTGCAGGACGCCCTCTTCCAAGGGCACGATGTTCTGGTGGCACCACCTGAGGCTGGCCAGGGCCTGGAATCCCGCCAGCAAAGTTGTACGTTCTCAGGGCATCCAGCATATCTTCCTGACCAACACAGGACGTGCAGCATCAGCCTCTGACACTTCATCCACGCAATCCTTCCATAGAGCTTCTGTGTCCACTCGCCGCCAATAGGCTGGGGCACCGCAGTGCGACCCGCTGCTGCATCACCTAGGCGTCTGTCCTTCGGCCTCAACACCACTGTCAGTAAAGTTTCAAAAAAAACTATTAATATGTTAAATTTATGATAAAAGATGATTGTTTTGAAACTTCCCCTTTGTAAGTTATAGCTTTCAGGACAGTGTGAATATAATGTTAATGTGAATTACAAAGTATTATTAAAAACGTTTCCATTTGCTTCTATCTAGGCCTTATAATAGCAGGAAGAATCCCACCTGCCTCATTCTTTCCTGCTTGAACAGATGGATCATAAAAATAGGGGTTCATCCAGGAACATTTAGTCTCATCCCATTACACCTGCTGGCCAAGGGAGAGATACAAAAGGGCCACTCAAATTCATATACTTATAACCACCTAAGAGAATGGGTCTGTAGGTCTTGCTGGCCAATTGGGTTTGTCCTTGGCTTGTTCCCAATATTAAATAAAATAAATGAAAGTAATTGCTGACCACTAGATATCGTATGTCTGCAGAACCCAAGAACTGTAAGACTTCAAGAATAGGTAATGAAAAAAGACCCGTAATACAGGCAAAATGTGAGGAATAAATACATTATTAATTATTTGAAGAAATGGTCAAGAAATGGGCCTCATACAAAGGCCCATTAATCAGTGCTGTCTTTGAGATTGGCATAGTCATTTTCAGGGATGCCCTGTAATCTACCCTAGGGAACATAATATGAACGTGAAAATATTTATTCAAGTGTATGTCCATGGGAGTTTAACATTGGTCATGGGTGACAAATGGTTGGAGATAATCATAATTTGTGTTTATGATGGACTGCATAAAGAAACCATAATATTTGTACATAATGCAAAACTAGACATACATCAATAATGATGAGTAAAATGGAAGTTATTGAAATCTATATTTTGTCCATGAAAACGACATATTGCATTCATTGTCTATTATAATGCAAACTATGTTTGGATACTTTGCTACCTTTTCAATTGCAGCTATGTTTAGAACAGTTGCATGAAACGTGTAAATTGCCTAATTTGTACTTTATCTTTCACCCTCCCAACAGCCAATTCAGTCATTTTCCTTAAATTGTTCAAGCCTATGAAAAAAACAATCAGTCAAAATTATCAATAGTTATTTGAAAGAGAAATATTAGACACATTTGTCAAACTGAAAATCGGTATAGGCTTAGCCTTATATTCCCTTCTTTAGCTTTCCAATGATAGAAAGTGAAACAGTTACTTACCTAATTATTGTTTATCTTTTCCATCAACTGAGAGGAGATTTATTATTCTGTTAGCTCTAACATGCCCCTTCTCCCCCCAAGAAAAAAATACATGTAGGACACTCACTTTTCAGGAAGCCCCTTTATTGGAGTCAGGTTGTATATGAGATTTCACCCTTGGAGAACTGTCCAAAAGAATATTCAAAAGAGTGTGTGTCTTAATTAACCATAGACTGAGTGGTTTATAGACATCAGAAATTTGTTACTCACACTGCTGGAGGCTCAGACATTCAAGATCAAGGTGCCAGCAGATTCAGTGTCTAGGGATAGCCAGCTTCCTGTAAACTTCTATGGTAGAGAGGCAAGGAACTCTCTGGAGACTCTTTTTAAGGGCACTAATTCCATTCATGAGGTCTTTGCCTTCATGAGCTACTCACCTCCCAAAGGCCACACCTCAAAATGGCATCACACGGGGGATTAGATTTCAACATATACATTTTTGGGAGACACAAACATTCAATAAATAGTAAATTGTCTGGACAACTTTGTCAGAAATAAATTGAACAAAACTTATGGGTTTATTTTGGACTTTCAATTCTATTCCATGGGTCTTTATGGCTGTTACTATGCCAGCACCACACTCTTTTGATTACTGTAGCTTTTTTTGTTAAGTTTTGAAATTGGGAAGTGTAAGTTCTCCCACGTTGTTCTTTCAAGATTGGTTTGGCTCTTCTAGGTCCTTTATCTATCTATCTATCTATCTATCTATCTATCTATCTATCTATCTATCTATATCTATATCTATATCTATATCTATATCTATCTATATCATCATCTATATATATAAAAGGTTAATATGCTAAGTGTCCTTCCCTCAGTCTGAGTAATGATGTCACGTAGCAACACCCGGCTTCCTCTCCCTAGCAATGACTAGCCTCCTTACAGTTTCTTCAGCCAAGGAACATGACTTGCTTTATAGCCAGGTGGAAACACTTTACACTGTAACCAAATGTCTGTGAAGCATGTTCCCGTACCTCATCTCATTTGATCCTCACAGAAGTCCTGGAGTAGGTAGATAGGAAACTCGGTGGAATCCTATTTTCTTTTCATTAGCCAGAAAACAGAGATTTAGAAAGTTTAGAAACTTGACCTGACTAAAAAGAAATAAGAAATGGTGGACCTTGAAAATGACTTCAGGTTTTCTCACTGCATAAAATATAGTTAAACACTGCTGCAGTTAAATATTTTACCCTTTGTTCTCCCTGCATGATCTACAACAATAATCTGCTTCATGTTGATATTTACTGTTGTGTTGCTGACAATTACCTGAAAGAGAAGTTGGGTGCTTTACTGGGCTGGAAAACTTTAGCTAAATCAGAAAGCAGGTCTAATTAAGCAAGTTTGTTCTTTATCTATAAAAGGCTAAGTTGACTCTCACATGCATGATACATATAAAGCTCTCGATGGTGCCAATCGCACGCATGGGTTTCCATCAGTCATTGTTGATCATGAATTTGGTTGACACTTCTATTATAGAGAAAGGGTGAATAGTATATTAAAATATTTCTTCTAATTAATTTCCTTTCAATGTGCCCGAATTTGTGCACTGGTCCACTAGTATATTCATATGAATTTTAGGATCAGTTTATAAATTTCTGCAAAAGGTAGAGGAATTGTGATAGGCTTGCACTGAATCTGTAAATCATTTTAGGAAATGGATCATCCTAAAAATTAAGGCCTTCAATCTATGAAAGCTGGATGTTTTTCCATTTATTTAGGTATTTCCGTTTATTTAATTTCTTTCAATATGTTTGGTATTTTTCAGTGTGCACTTTTTTTTTTCTTTAATTGATTTCATGGAGGAAGGGAGAGGAAGACAGAGATAAAAACAGCAATGATAAGAGAAAATCATTGATCGGCTGCATCCTGCATGCCCCCCATTGGGGATTGAGCCTGCAACCCAGGCATGTGCCTCAGACCATGATTGAACCTGGGACCCTTCAATCCCCAGTCCGATGCTCTGTCCACTGAGTGAAATCCACAGGGCTTCAGTGTGTACTTTTATTGTTGAAGTCATACATAAATATTTTATTTTTTGATAGTGGAATTATCTTCTTAATTTCACTTTGGGATTAGTCATTGCTAGAAAAAAATCTTAATTTAAAATATTACCCCTTTAAAGGCCTTGTCTCCAAACAATTACAATATAAAGTACTAAATAAGGGTTAGTACTTCAATATATGAATTTTGAGGGGAAACAACACAGCCGTAACAATACTATTTGCTGATTCACCATAGGAATGTATTGTAAACAAAACTTAATACATTGTTGTGTATGTTGAGTGACTAAAATGAAAGGTTCTTAGGGAATTCTGAATGCCATATTTCACTCAATAACAATATTTTTATACATCAGTCTGTGCAAAAGAAAAAACAGTGAGCCAAAAAACAATGTCCCTGCTCTAGTGAACTTCAAATTTTAGAGTGTGGGGATAATAAGTCCTAAAAAACAAAAGAACTCAGAATAGTGGGTAATGGGTTAAGTGATTTTGTGAACTAATCTCAAATGGAAATTGAGTCATGCAATCTACAAAATTTAATATTTTATATAATTGTAATAAAATGACTCATGTAAAGGTCATGGGAAAAAAAACTAACTGAAAACCATTTTAAAGATGTATTTACATTGTTTCTTTTTCATATTAAAATATATTTTATACATGAAGAGTTTTATCCATGGTGAAGCTGAGGCAGATAACTTAATTAAATTGCCTAAGGTCATATAACTAGTTGGGAAGGGGAGTTATGACATAAAAAGACATTCCCAGACCTTCCCTATTTTTTTCTAATTCACCATTATAATTTTGCTTGATTGACTCAAATTTTAATTTTCAAACATTAAGATTTATTCGATTCATGCCTTAAAATCCTATAGGGCCCTAACCGGTTTGGCTTAGTGGATAGAGTTTTGGCCTGGGGACTGAGGGGCCCCAGGTTCGATTCCGGTCAAGGGCATGTACCTTGGTTGCGAGCACATCCCCAGTAGGAGGTGTGCAGGAGGCAGCTGATAGGTGTTTCTCTCTCATAGATGTTTCTAACTCTCTGTCCCTCTCTCTTTCTCTCTGTAAAAAAATCAATAAAATGCATTAAAAAAAATTCTAGAGTGTAGGTAAACTATTTTGTCCCTGGAAAACAGCCTTTTCCTAATTCCTCCTTGATAAAATATATAGCTTATTCTTTTATTTCTTACCCTTAAATATTCATTTTTGGTATCACCTGGAGAGCCTAATGTGTCTGTTCTATATATACGTCATCTAGTTAATGTATATTCACTTTTTTCTTAAAAAAAGTATTATTCAAAAAGACCTCAGTTGATGGGAATTCACTTTTTAAATTCTAAAAAGTTAAGTCAGTAATAGAATTCAGCATTTTATAATTGTAATGAATTTTATTTCTTTGAAAATATGCAAATAAGAGGAAATAGTGACCTTTTTCTGTTTGCATCTATGGAGTTGACTGTTTTTCCTTGCTTCAACCAAAATGATTATAGGATTAGCTATAATCCTATTACTATATGTGGACACTCTTTATGAGATTAGCAGATTCCCTCTCTATAGTATTTAATTACATGTTTTCCAAAGAAGATTTTGTGCTTATCTGTGAATATCTTGTATGTGATAAATACCAGCTGATAGGAAAATATGCCTGGTAAAATATTGATTCAAAGATCAGTACAGTGCAAAGAGTAAATTGTCAGTAATATTCTGTGAAAGAGATAAAAATTAAATGAAAAGGCAAATTTTCTGGGTATTTGACCTTACATTAGAAATTCTATCTAGAATATGATAGTATTACTATAGAGTTCAGAAAACAAAAATCATGATAGATTAATACAGAAATTCCAAATTGCTAGCCTTGAGATTACCCACCACCTCCAAAAATAAGAATAAAAAAGAGCAAATATTACTGAAGTAAGACAAATTGGTATTTTCTGGAATTGGAATATTAAATCTATGGTTAAAGAGATAGAATAGAATAATTTAATAGAGACCTTAATGTTTTGTTATTGAAATAATTTTTAAATTAAAGTATAATGCTTCCTTTTAAATGTGATAGATTACATTTTTCTCTTCTGGACTAGGTTTATTTTGCTTCCCAATTTTTTTCTGTTTGCAATTTCTCACACAAAGTTTGCAGAAAAGTTTATTGACCTTGGGTTGCCTTTTCCAGTATCTGTAAAACTTTCTCATAAAGAAAATATCAACCAACTTCTGAGATCTGTGTAAGACATGTTAGCCTAGAGGTTGTAGAGCTCCATTTAAAACCTGATTGATGGGTTCTATCATGTTTTCCCCATCATTCTCTTGAGCATTAAAAAAACCCACACATTTTTAACATGAAAAATCTTTCCAGAAATTGACACAGTAAAATGGTTTGATAAATATCATCATTTATATTAACTCAGATGGATTGAACCAACACCTAAAACCCAATTTATTTTTATATATAGGTCTAATACACATATATTTAATTATTTTGATTGGTGTGGACACATTATTCACCCCCACAAATCAGAGACTACAAAGAGGTTCTTGATATGTATAATGTTAAATATTCTGCAACTGTTTCAGGAAGTCAATTAAGTCAGGCCTCTGTTAAGTGGTCCTAATAACATTGTTTAACTTCTTTGAGACTCAGTTCCCTCATATGTAATCTTATTACTTAAAGTGCACTCTAACAATATCTATTTCATAGGGATAATATCCTAAGTTTTATACCCTTTATCCTTCCCTAAATTAGCTACCTTAGAATGTGGAACCACATAAGCCATGTAGAACTCCAGTCTTTCAAAATGGGGATGCCCAGCTCATAAGCTTCCTTTTAGTCACTAAAACCCCACCATATTCTTTCATTCTTTTCTGTAGCTGATCTCTTCCTTGTGAGCCATTGTCCTATATACTATCTGAGAAAGTTACATTTTTCAATGTAAAACATCTCATTCCTTCTAGTTTATTTACTTGCTTTTTTAAATAATCAAAAAAAATTTATTGAAGTATAATTGGCATACAACATTATATCAGTTTCAGGTGTTAAACATAATGATTCTAGATTTGTACATATTGCAAAGTGTCCATCCACCTCAGTAAGTCAACACCCATCACCATACATAGTTACAGAGTTTTTGTGTGTGATGAGAATATTTAAGGTCTACTCTCTTAGCAACTTTAAAATATGCAATACCTCTAGTTTAAAAAAATATCCTTTCAGTTTAACTATTTATCCTTCTAAATATTCTAAATATTTCATTACATTTAATAATGTTTAAAATTTTGAAACATCTATCTCTTATCATAAATAGTTTAAATGAGCTCTTATAGATGATTCAGTGCATTTAGGAAAAAAAAAATAATCATCCCTGAGTTCTGTCCTTTACTCTTAATCCCCTTTATGGAATCTGGGCATATACAGGTACTTAATGTATTTATAGTTGTAGGGATAAGGGGCTCTTCTGGGGGCGCTGTATTTTCTGGATCTCTGTTGCATATTGACTAACTGAGGATCCTCTTCCAAAGGTGATTTTGGGTAACATTGCAAGGTGACATGCTGGAAGTCACTGCAGGAGTTGTTGGTCAAAGTAGTTGCTCCTGCTATCTAAGCCACTAGAGGGGTTCAGAATATGTCTCCCCAAAATATGTCACTTTGTTAGACTGATTGCTTTGAAATAAAAGCATTTAAGAAACAGCAGGTGTAGGAAGGGCACTCTTTCTGTCCTCCTGAAAGCAGGAGAAAAAAACCCCCATGTGAAAGGGCACACCCTCATCCCAGAAGGCGTAACACATTCCTGTCACCAGAGACAGGGAATCGGGGGCTAAGCAATCTGTACAAACAAACCTTGTTAAACTAACCCTTATCGTCCTGATTACATTTCCATCATTTACTACCCTTGGCTTAAGCCCCTTTGTTTTGTCAATTCTTTACAAATTTATCATTTCTTTGCCTAAAAGGTACAAAAGCTTCTTGCTTTGGTCACTTCTTTAGGTCTTTATGTTCCTCCCGAAGGATCTCCTGTGCATGTGAAAATTCAATATAATTTGTACGCTTTTCTCCTGTTAATGTATCTTATAGCAGTTTAATTCTTAGGAGTATCCAGAGACCCAAAGAGAAAAGAGGAGAATTTTTTACTCTCCTACCCCACAGACACCTGGCCTCTGGGCCCAGCTGAGCTTCACGTAGGGCAGTCCCCGAAGCGAGCTGAACAGCAGTCTGCAGGCAGCTGAGGAAGAGCCAGAAACCAGGCCTCAGACTCCTCTGAGCAGACATGCCCCATCTGGGCTTTGTGCCCTGCCCTTTTCCCCCTTAGGAGTAACCATTTGCAGGATTTCGCTTATTACTTGGGTGTTTTGGTCTGCAGTGGTCTCAGACTTCCCACAGCCATCTGAATCTTCCTCTCCCCTCTTCCACCACCTCTGGGGAAATGTGGGTATGTCCACTGATATGTGTTAGCCTCTCTCATTCCTTTCCCCACAAATCTCTGACCTAGAAAGGGTGGATTTTCATACACTCCAAGTTCCCTACTGGCTTTTATTCTTTTCTGGCCTGATACGATGGAGTGTCTGTGGTGTTAAGGAGCTTTCAAATGTAGTATTCTTTATCTTACTGTGATATGGTGGCATTAAACAAACAATCATCTCCCTAAAAGCAGTCAAGTAATTCAACTGAATAGTAACCTCTTTTCTTCTAAAGGAACTTTTCGTCTCCTTCCTCAGGCGGTATCGCAGCCTTGGAGCATTAAGGCACTGAGAGAATATGATTCAATTGTGAAATAAAGAAAGAGAACTATGTTTAGAGTTGCCGTGTCATTTTTAAGATACTAAACAACTTTGGACATATAAAAATGACCTTGAACAACTTATTTATTTAGATTTTGTGCATATAATTTAATGGAGAAGAAATAATGTTTGAAATTATTCTTGTAGCAAATAAAAACATACATGTATTAGATGTGTGTAATTTATATGATAGCAGAGTGTAATCGGGAAAAAGTACTGAATGGGAGGCATGTGACCTGCTTTCTGGAGTAGTTTCTGTTTTGCAATTATTTTCAAGCCAAATCTCTGCTAAGTCTAATAGGCAATGATTCCATAAAATACTTCATAAAAATGTTAATATGAACTTATGTGAATAAAGCTGCTTTTCTTTCATTTATCAAAAAGTCTTTCCTCCTTCATTTTAGTCTTGCATCAGGTATGTTGCATGTTAACTGCATGTGGCAACTAGTCCGCAGCTTCATCTGATTCTGTGCACTTTATGTTTTGTGACAAGGCCATGTACACGCTGAAACATATCGCTCTGTTTCCAAAAATCAATCTGAAATGGATATCTGTCAGAAGTCTTGAAAGACCAGGTTGGAAAGGAACTAAATAGTGAATTCTGCAAGGGGTTTGCATGCTGTATGGTGAGTCAGCAGTTCTGTCTGTACCCGCTCATGTTCCATTAACTTTTTTTCAGAAGGTGTTTGAAGCACAGGAATATGTCCTTAACCTGTGTGAAGACAGATGGTTAAAAAAGGCAAGACAATGCGCGGCCTGACACTGACCACTGGCTGGAAAGGCAGCACAATGTCCTAGCACATTGTTCTGAGTGATTAAATCAGCATCTCCATGGATCAGCACATGGTGCTTCTGGAAGAGAGTCCCCTGAGTCCGCCCATGGACAGTAAGCAGGGCAAACATTTCTCTGGTCTCTGAAACTGCAGGCCTCAGCCACCTGATATCAGCAGCACCGTTTCATTATGGAAAAGCATGCTGATGGTTGTATGGAATATCAGCCGTCAAAAGCTGTCGGAACTTGAGCAAATCACTCGAAGGTGAACTTCAGTCCCTTTCCCAGCACTCCCTCCCCTGAGTCCTTCCCCTGTTCTAGTCACCATCATATTTCACATAGATTATTTTTGTAAGAATCTTATAAGATAGTTACATGATATTTCATTATTTTGTGGGCAGGAAATCAGGCTAGAGAAAGTAGAATTACTGGCCAAGGACCTATAGTAAATAGAAAATCTGGATATAAAGGTAGGCAGTCTGGCTTTCAACTTCATGTTTTCATAATCAAAGACTTCTGTTTGTGTCTATATTCAATTAGACCATGGATATCAATATTTTGACAATATATCATATATCTCAGTACAGTGTTATAACTACTCAGGTAAATAGGCAAGAAAGACTTTGTCTATCCCCGGAGGCAGGCAAAGTACAGCTCTCGGGCCAAAATCTGCCCCAACATCTGTTATCCTATCTAACAAAGAGGGAACACACAAATTGACCATCACACCATACCAAGATGGCTGCACTGTAACAAGATGGCTGCGCACACAGCGGAGGCAGGGATTCTGTTACACAAAATGGCTGCGCCTACAGCGGAGGCTGAGTTCCCATAACGAGCCTTAATGAGCAATCAGCAGGGACCTGAGGCTGCATGGTGGTGGGCCGGGGCAGGAGACCCGAGGCTGTGCCCCCCGCCTGGTGGGGCTTGACAGGGGACCTCAGGATGTACCCCCTGGACTGGGCCAGGGGACCTCAAGGTGCGTCCCCTACCCCGGCTCTGGGCCAGGAGACCTGAGACCATGCCCCCCACCTGGTGGGGCTTGACGGGGATGGGGCCAGCCGGGTCTGGATATAGCCCAATAGGGGTGGGGCTGGCCAGGTCTGGATCTTGCACAATTTTGAGCCCCACGTGGGTGGACAGGGACTTGACTCTGGTTTCCATGGCACACCCCAGACTCTGACAGGAGGAAGATTTTCATATACATTTTACTAATTTTCTTTTATCTCTGACACTTCTACTATAAAGAAAGGGCAAATAGCAATATTAAAATATTTCCTCTAATTAATTCCCTTTTAATGTGCACAAACTTTGTGCACTGGGTTGCTAGTTTTAAATAAAATTCTATTAGGACACAACCATTCCCATTTGTTTATGTATTATCTATGGCTGTTTTTGTGCTACAATAGAAAAATGGAGTAGTTGCAACAGAGATTTATGGACTGAAAACACTAAAATAATTACTCTATAGCCCTTTGGAGAAATGTGATGACCCCTGGTATCCTATAAACTTTATTGCTCTTTCTTGAATCACTTGAAGATCACTACACACCTACACTTTAGAATTAACAATCTGTCTGATTCTAGCTTTCAAATGTAGTGGCAGACTTTCCCACTCCAAGTGAGGCAGTGCGTCATCAGAGAAGTACTCAGAAATCGATACACGCATCACATCAATGTGGATATTAGGTAGGATACCAGTGCTAAAAGGAGATGGAACTGGGAATCTGTGAAGGTGGATTCAGTTCAGACATTGTGTCAACTTATTAAGGAGTGCTTAATTTGTGACAAGGTCCACTGTGTGCACTTAGGCTAGAGTGGTGAAGGAGAAAAAAAAAAGTCTCACATGACTGGTGTGCCTCAGTGGTTGAGTGTCAACCTGTGAACCCGGAGGTCACAGTTCAATTCCCAATGCCCAGGATGTGGGCTTGATCCCCAATGGGGGGCTTGCCGGAGGCAGCTGATCAATGATTCTCTCTCATCATTGATGTTTCTATCTCTCTTTTCCTTCCTCTCCGGAGTCAATTTTTATTTTTAATGTCTCTTGTGTTCGTGTCTTAAGAGAGATCACTGAAAACAAAAGACTGCTGCTCTATTATAATGACTACAGCTGACCATATAAAAATGCTCCCACCTCTGGTATCTACCTGGTGGGGGCAGTGCTGAGTCCTTCCCTCCCTTCTCCACTTCGCACACTGCTTCCTTAGGGTTACTTTCCTCCATAGCTACTTGTTTCCCCCAGTTGCTCACCCCGATCACTGCTCCTGCTCCTCTTGCCTACTCACCAACTTACTGCCCTCCCCTCTATTTCTGAGCCCAGGATTTCACAGGGAATAGAAGCAGAGCTGGGGGAGAGAGCATACCATGCCAGTCACACTCACGGAGCTAAAATTGTAAGGTTAGTGGCTGAGATTGTAGAGGGGATGCTATATATTTGAGCTGGAGAAAAAAAAAAGTGTCTCATGAAGTTTCATATAGAAAATAGGTTCAAATTGTTTGGGAAAAGAACACTGTCAAACTGAGAATTGGCGAAGGCCTAAGAGGCAAAGACAATGAGCTTCAGGCTGAGTTCACAGATATCTTGGTTGTGTAAATTGGTGGATGGAATTCAGATTTCTTTTCTAGCAATGATTCAGGGAAGAGAATGGAAATCACAGGTATTATATACCAAAATTTCAAGGAATATAATATAGCCCCCCCACCTTCTCTCCAGGTCTGACCCTCTCCTATTAAAAAACATGCTCCTTATTTCCATGCAGACACGTACACAAGCTGTTGAGGCTCACGAGAAAGGCAGGTAAAATTAAATCAAAGCCAGGCTGTAAATAATGCTGTTTTTCTCTCTTCCTTCCATGCTGTCACGTTAGATGCTTCCTTCTGCCAGATGTTCAAGATTCTGATTCTGATATTTTACTGCTGCAGGTCTCTAAAACTCCTTTTTGAGTTTGCCCAAAAGATTGTCCCCATCCTATCTTCTTTTTTTTAATTTCTTTTTTTATTTTTATTGTTGAGAGTATTACACATTTCCCCCCTTCACTCAGTTCCCACCCCATGCCAGGCCTTTACCGAACTATTGTCTGTGTCCAGGGGTTATGCATATATGCATACACATTCTTTGGTTAATCTCTCCCTGCTCCTCCTTGCTCCTTCCCTCTAAGATTCAGCAGTCTATTCCATATAGCCATGCCTTTGTTTCTATTTTATTCATCAGTTTTTGTTCATTAAATTCCACATATATGTGAGACCATGTGATACTTGTATTTTTCTGTCTAGCTTATTTTGCTTGCCTTAGTACTCTCCAGGTCCCTCCATGTTGTCTCAAAGGGTAAGAGATCGTTCCCTTTTTCACAGCTGCATAGTATTCCATGGTATAAATGCACCATGGCTTTTTTATCCATTCGTTCACGGAGCCCTATCTCTTTTTCTTGGCTTTATAGACATTATTGTCCAACCTAACTCATCCCCAGCACCTCCCTCTAACCAGCTGCTCACACCCGGACTCTGTCTTCACTGTCATTGCTGGTAGGAAGCAGCACATAACTCTACCTGAATGAAGGCAGCAGATTTGTTTAGATCCCTAGTTCTCAAATGCTAGGAAATGACTGAATTATTGAATTATCTACGATGCTTGTTCAAACACTCAGGATCCACACCAGAGTTTCTGATTCAGGATTTCTGGGGTGGAGCCTAAAATTTTGCATTTCTACCAGATTTCTGGTCTGCAGACCACATTTGGAGAACTGCTACTCTAGAACTCCAGGCTCTGATCTCGTCCATCTATTTTGTTGTCAGAAGTGGATATTTATTTGAAGAAATTCAAAACACCAACCTGAAAAGATATATGTATCTCTATGTTGTTTGCAGCATTATTTACAATAACCAAGCAACCTAAGTGTCCATCGATACACAATTGGATACATTAAAAGTAGTACATATATACAATGGAATATTAGTTGGCCATAAAAGAGAGTAAAATTGTAGCTCTGGGTTGTGTAGCTCAGTTGGTTTGAGCATTGTACTGTGCAACAAAGGGTCACGGGTTTGATTTCCAGTCTGGGCACATACCCAGGTAGCAGGTTCTATCTCAGGGATGTGTATGAGAGGCAACAGATCAATGTTTTTTTCTCTCTCTCCCTTTCTGTCTCTCTCTAGAATCAATGAAATTTAAAACAATGAATAAAAATTTATTTGTGACAGCATAGGTAGACCTAGAATACTATGTAAGTGAAATAAGTAAGTCTGAGAAAGACAAATGCCATATGATTTCACTTATATGTTCAATTTAAAAAAAAATGAAAAACAAGCAAACAAACAAAACCAAAACAATCTCAGTAGATACAGAGAATAAACTGATGGTGGCCAGATGGAAGGAGAGTTGAGGAAATGGGTGACAAAGGAGAATGGATTAAGAAGTACACATTGGCAGTTACAAAATAGCCTGTAAGGTAGAGTATAGAGGATATTGTATGGTGTCAGGTGGGTACCACACTTATTGGGGGGATCGCTTCATAAGTTTCATAAGTGTCTAACCACTATACTGTACACCTGAAACTAATATAACATTAAATTTCAAATGTAATTGACTTTTTTTAAAATTTCAAGCGAGCAAATTCTGACTTCTAGAAATGGCTGCCCCTTGCTAGCAATCCTCAGGCAGAATTATGAGCAAACTGTTTCCCATGTAAGATCTCTAATAGTCAGTCTCAGGTTGTACTTCCAGCCTTGCCTCCTGCTAAAGCCCTGGAATTCTGTCCAACAAACCCCTGTTGAATCTCCAGGAGTTCCTTGCCTTTTCTTCCTATTGTCTCTGCACATGCTGATTCCTTTGGTCTTCCTGCAAACTTGCTAGCAAGCACAGGCTTATACAGACAGCGTCCTCTTTCCCAGAGAGCAGCCTCCCCTCCCCTGAAAGTAGTAGGCACTTCATAATCTACAGGTCTTGCATTTCCATGTGTTAGGGCACTTCCTCTATTGTGTTGCAATTGTTTTCTTGTCTTTCTCTAGGAAGAGAATGTATGTGTCTTGAGTGTGCTGACAGCGATGGCTTAATTGCCAATACACAATTCCATAGCCTCTTTCATGGGACATGGCACACTTTAAGTGCTCAATATTTTTTTTTTCCTGTAATATAATCTCACATTTATTAGGTCTTGCTCTGTGCCAGGTGTTATGCTGAACATTTTATTCATGTATTTTTTTACTTATTCTTTACAGCAACTTAATGATTTTTCTTTATTGTTGAAAGTATTACAAATGCCCCCTTTGTTTGCCTGTCTGTTTTTTCCCATTGACCCCTCCACTCCTCATCCACCCCTCTCAGGCCTTCACCACTCTGTTGTCTGTGTCCATATACGCATATAAGTTCCCTGGCTAATCACTCCCCACCCACCCACCCCTACCCATGCCTTCCCTCTGAAATTGGTCAGTCTGTCCATGCTTCTATGTCTCTGGATCTATTTTGTTCATCAGTTTATCTTGTTCATTAGATTCCACGTATGAGTGAGAGTATATGATACTTATCTTCCTCTGACTGGCTTAACAATATTGTTTTAAATAAATGATTCCTCTGTATGACTCTCACTGAGGTCTGCTCTGTTAGCTAGATTATTTTTTCTTCCTAATGCTTCTATAAAACTTAAACAACACATTACACCAGCACTAGTTATAGGAGGCAGCAATTTTTCCCGCAAAACCTTCACAATCCAATTAGAAGCAGTATCTTAGCCTCCCTCTATGTAGAATCAAGCTTAAAATAACAACATGGTACGCTTTATAATAAGAAGAAAAACAAACTTAACATATGATAATGTACTTTATTTCCTTCTTTTATGTACGTGGAGATCTTGCTTACAATTAATTTCTCATTAATCTTAAAAACAATTTATCGAATGACTGTTATTATTAGTTCCATATTACAGATGGAGAAAAAGAAAAGTTAAGTATGTTTTTCAACTTCATCCAGATTGTAAATGATAGTTTGTTGATTTAAGTAGTCTGGAAATATGTTCATAAACATAACCCTTGCAGATTAATGTTATTTTAATATTTGCAAAATTCCCAGGACAATTCTTGAATTTAAAGTGCATTTATATTTAAAAAATAATCTGTCCTACACTCTGTTTGAGAGAGATATGTTATTCAGATTGTATATTGTGACATTTTTTTTCACTCAATCTCAAAAAATTTGAGTGGTTGCCTAGTGTGACACATCTATGAGGCAGGGCTATACCCACAGTTCCTGGCTTTTAAGTATAATTTCTAGTTTTATTGGGGTACCAGAAGAAGACAACTCCTTTACTACCAGAACCCCAAAATAAGTAAAGGGTATTCCGTAAGAACTAAAGTAGATTTTAGAACTTCCTAGGAGTATAAACTAGACTGATTAGGCATAATGGGACATAGACTAGTATGGGGGTGTTTGCTAAAAGATAGGACAGTCAAATGAAAAATATCCTGCTAGAATGATCTTGGTTAGGACAAAGGGACTCACTGACTTATCCAATAAACTCTATTTTTTCACAACAAAACTAGAAAGGGACTGTACTTTATGTCTTTGTCATCATTATACTGCATTGTTGAATATTCATTATTTACGTTCTCTTACACCAAATAACAAAGAGCTTGATTCTATCTCATAATGCATTTTTTTAAAAGTGGTAAGATTAGCCTCTTTAATGTAATAAAATTATCTTTTTAAAGCACTGTCACCTCTATTTATGTTAGCTGATTCCCATAAATGTTTGTGGGGTGACTAGTGTGTGTGAGACTCTGAGCCAAGCACTTATCACAGATATGTGAATCAATAGGACTCAGCCTTACTCCTTTTTTAAATATATTTTATTGATTTTTTACAGAGAGGAAGGGAGAGGGATAGAGAGTCAGAAACATCGATGAGAGAGAAACATCGACCAGCTGCCTCCTGCACATCTCCTACTGGGGATGTACCCGCAACCAAGGTATATGCCCTTGACCGGAACCGAACCTGGGACCTTTCAGTCCGCAGGCCGACGTTCCATCCACCGAGCCAAACCTGTTTTGGCTCAGCCTTACTCTTAAAGAGCCTAAAATCCAACAAGGAGGACACTAGAGGATTTGATGTACTTGAACCACGTTTCAAACTCAGAGAGTCAGCTGCCAGAGCCCACAGTCCAAGTCACTACTCTGCTCCCTTCAGTAAGGGGGAAATAATCCTTGAGAAGGACACTGGCAGGATTAGAGGTGCATGTTGGGAAGATGAAATCAGGTGGCAGTGTTGAGGGAAATTTACACTAAAGTGCCTGCAGAAGGTATGACCCAGAGCGAGGAGGTGTGGGGCAGTGCTCCAAAGCTCAGGCTTTCGATTTAGATCCTAACCTCCTTTCTGACTATGTGATTTTTGAATAACTTGTTTAACTACTCGGAGCCTCATTTTCCTTATTGGTAAAATAGGGAAGATACCAATGTTACTGTGACGATTCCTTGAGATAAGGCATGTAAATTATTTAACAAGGTGCCTGGCATTTACCAAGTGCTTAATGGTTGTTAATTATTAATGTGATTGCATTATTATCATGTCTATTAACTAGTGTGGAGATAAAGAAGGGCATAAATATGAGGGATAGTATAGGAGAAAAACAACAACAACAACAACAAAACACCACTTGCCGACGTGGAGAAAGGAGCAAGGAGGAGATGCCAAAGTGACTGTAAATTACTAATTCAGGGTGAAGGGAGAAGAGCTCCATTAGTAGACACGAGAACCACAAAGATTCCGGCTCTTTGAGACGCCTCTTGGCAACAGAACTATCGATAACAACTGCAAAGAAGAATATTTGGACTCAGCCTTTCATCATGTCCTTTCCAGGTCCATTTGCTCCATGCACTGGGCTTATGCAATTTAGGAACAAACAGTGACAACGGACCAACCAAATTATGCTTCTAAGTGATTACATTTTGGAGTTATGGTCATACCAGCAAGGGAGTCAACAAAAACCATCTACATTTTTTTTTTTGCAAAATAAGTTATATGCATGCTGTTTCCATGTTTTGTCTTTTCTTTTTTTAAAATATATGCTTTTTTTTAATTTCAGAGAGGAAGGGAGAGGGAGAGAGACATAGAAATATCAATGATGAGAGAGAATCATTGATCAGCTACTTCCTGCAGGTCTCCTACTGGGAATCGAGCCCGCAACCCAGGCATGTATCCTGACCAGAAATCAAACTGTCATCTCCTGGTTCATAGATCAACCCTTAACCACTGAGCAATACTAGCCAGGCTATTCTGTGTTTCTTATTGCCCATTTATAATCTGTCATATTACCAGACTGCAATGTCAATCTCAAAATGTTTCTTCCCAAATGTGTTATATTGATTAACTAGAGGCCCGGTGCATGAAATTCATGCACCAGAGGGGGGAGGGTTCCCTCAGCCTGGCCTGCACCCTCTCACAATCCAGGATCCTTTGGGGGATGTCCAATGCCAGTTTAGGCCCGATCCCACGGGATTGGGTGGGTCTAAACTGGCAGTGGGACACCCCTCTCACAATCTGGGCCCACTGGCTCCTAACTGCTCATCTGCCTTCCTGCCTGATTGCCCCTAATCACTCTGCCTGCCTGCCTCATCACCCCTAACCACTCACCTGCCTGCCTAATCACCCCTAAGTGCTCCCCTGCCTTCCTGATTGCCCCTAACCACCTCTGCCTGCCTGCCTCATCACCCCTACCCACTAGCCTACCTGTCTGATTGTCTCTAACTGCCTCTGCCTTGGCCCACTGCTGAGGCAGCTTTGTCCAGAAGGATGTTCAGAAGATCCTTCGGCTGTCCAGTCTAATTAGCATATTATGCTTTCATTATTATAGATATGTCCTGAAAAGTTAAAGACTCTAGACTCTTCAGCATAACTTGTTTTGAATAAATGGTAATTTAGACAATGCTTAAAAAATTAGAAAGGATGCTCATTGCAACTTTTTTTATAGTCTTGAGAACAAAAAGATGACATCTCTGTTACAATGCTTTTGCTACCAAATAAAAATCTAATGATTCTTGGCCACTGAGTAGTTTGACCATCCCTGGGCCAAAGGAAGGGAAACAGATTTGGTCAACAGAAATTTTCTTCTTTTCAGTAGAGAGACCTGGTGAACACACTGGGAGGCTTACTGACAAAGCTTGTTTTCTTGCATATGAAATCACATGAAGTTGATTGCAAAAGCTACAAATAAACAGATCAAGTCAAGCTACAGTCACTCTCATTACACAGAGCAAAACTATGCTTTATTCTAAGAGAAATGTAAAGAAAACTGGTTTGTAAGGATTGTGTAAAAACGTCTGTGTAAAGTAGCACAGAGAGCATTAATTATTTCTTTGGCTTAGATCCATCTTGCTACTGTCTGATGAGTGCACAGGCACCTGCAGACTAATCTTCCACTCCAGAAGCCAGAGGTTATAATTAGCCCACACTGGGATAATATTTGATTAGAAAATCCTGCTTGCCAGCTGCATTGAGCACTTTAAGAAATGTCTTCAGGAGGTCCCTCCTGAGTATCCCATGATAAGGCTAAATCTTACCACCTGGTCTTTCATGCCTATGTCCCCTAGAAATCCAGGTTCTTTTGTTCATTTCCTTCATAACGCCTTCACAACCCATCACTATGCAGAAGCTGTCCTCTGCCCAGCCAAATGTCATGGTGCTATATTCTTATCCCTTCAAGTTCTTTTCCATGTATTGGGTTCTACAGATGACAAAAGTGTGCTTTGTTTTCTAAGGGCTTTTCTTAGTTGGACCTTGATTTTCCCATCAACTTCTGACATTGTAAAAGCTGTATTTTATTTTTTATTTATTTAACAGCTACTTTACTCAAGCACTCTCCCTGAAGTTCACCTTAGTGTCTCCTTGTCCTCAATTTGGCCTTTTGTCACTTTCAAAATGATCTTCTGAGGCCCATTAAGCAAAAGTATATTGTGAATATTTAACACTGGAATATAGAATTAGATAAAGAAGACTCAAAAGTATTTCTCATAAATTAAGAGTTTTTACATCAGTGCCCTGATAGTAGATTTCCTGGAAACACAATCCCATGAAGTGTCAAGTCGCCATAGAGCCAAAGGCAATGAGTGATTCAATAGATATAAAGCTTTTCAGAAGCAACAGTAATGAGAATGAATAACAGATCCTATAGTGAGAATTTGACATGATTCAAGCCTTTCTACACAAAAGATCTGGACTAATAGTTTATACTGATTTCTAAAGAACTCCTAAAATTTAGTAGTGAGATAGGTAGCTCTGGCCCAGAAATTAGTTTGGGGTCCTTGGTAGTTATATGTTAGACATGAAGAAAAGATTTTCCCTGTGAGAATAGTGTGTGAGTGTGTGTGTGTGTGTGTGTGTGTGTGTGAGTGTGCATGAGTGTGTTAGGGAAGGAGTGTGCAAGCATTCCAAGGATGAATACAACTTCACTACTATTTTGGCATCATGTGAATAAGACCCTATTTGTTCTTGAGATGAATATGTGTGTGATTTTCTTCAGAATTCCTGCCTAGAAGGAAATATCACAGGCAAAGAAGACTTTTACAATTTTAATACAGCTTAGATGCCATGGTATCATCAAGGGAAATGGTAAATTCAGTTTTTCCAGGACTTTGAAGATTATTGAATTGGAAAAAAACAACAACATATGATCAGAAAGTCTGAAGGGATAAATTTTGTTTGGCCACTAGAAATAAAATTTAAAGGATAAAATATAAAACCTTTTCATGCTTTTCTGCCTTCTAAAAATAATTTAATTAGCTACATTTTGTGTGGGGGGAAAAACTCTTTTTAGAAATAGATGACTTTTTTTGGTTTAGATTATTGTCTCATATGTCCTGTCATAACTTTACATATCTGTTTTTATGTAACAGATTACGTGTCAGCTCTTTACTTTATAAATTATTTTATGAATTTTATTTTATGGATTATTCATAGCATAGTTAATAAAGAATTAGAAACTATAACAATCATTAGACCAATAGAAAAATAATATAATTGATTATACAATGGATGGACAAATAACAAATCAAGCAATCAGCCATCAAAACAGACAATCTAATATGTTCACTTCTTTAAAGTAGTACCTTAATTTTATGTACTTTGTATTTAAAATATTACCGTATACCTGAATTCAGAATATAAAGCATGTTTTTTGTTTTTGTTTAAAATATTACAAAGAGTATTACATATGTCTCCTTTCCCGCCGCCCCCCTTGACATTCCCCCGGCCTCCCCTACCCCCCACCCCCCAGTGTTTGTGTCCATTGGTTATGCGTATATGCATGCATACAAGTCCTTCAGTTGATCTCTTACCTCCTCCCCCCAACTCTCTCCAGCCTTACCACTGTTGTTTGACAGTCTGTTTGATGCTTCTCTGCCTCTGTATCTATTTTTGTTCATCAGTTTATAATGGTCTTTATTATCCATAAATGAGTGAGATCATGTGGTATTTTTCTTTCACTGACTGGCTTATTTCACTTAGCACAATGCTCTCCAGTTCCATCCATGCAAGCATGTTTTAATTTTTTTTTGCCAAACTAACTTTGAAAATATCATTTAAAATTTTGTTAAAAATGCCCACATAAAGACTCATGAAAAAAATTAATATAATATTTCTTTTTAACAAATGACAAACAAAATTATAGAATTATTGACAGGATAGAACAGATTTTGCAATGTCTAAAACCAATAAGAAATTAATATCTAGAATTTACAATAAAAATGAATCATGCACCAAAATGTAAAATACAGCTTTATTTATAATTGTCAAAACTCGGAAGCAGTTAACTATCCTTCATTGGGTGATGAATAAATAAGCTGTGGTCTATTCAGATAGTGCAGCCTTATTCAGCACTAAAAAGAAATGAGGTATCAAGCCATGAGAAGGCATGGTTGAATCTTAATTGCATATTGCCAAGTGAAAGAAGCCAATCTGAAAAGGTTACAAGCTGTAGGATTTCAATATGACATTCTTGAAAAAGCGAAACTATAGAGACAGTGAAAAGATCAGTGGTTGCTAGGGTAGTGAAAGGGAGGGAGATATGAATTGGCAGAAGACAGAGGATTTCTAGGGCAGTGAAAATACTCTGTCTGATATTATAATGATGGGTATATGTGATTGCACATTTTTCGAAATCCATAGATTGTATAAAACAATCAAAAAAAACCCATAGTGTAAACTATGAACTTCAGCTGATTTATCAGTGCAGTTTCATCCATGGTAAAACATGTACCACTCTGGTGATGGTTTTAATAATGGGGGCAGCTATGCATGTGTGGGGACAGGGGTTACTTAGCAAATCTCTGTATATTCACCTCAATCTTGTTGTAAAACAAAAACTGCTCTAAAAAAATAGTCTTAAAATAGTACTGGGCATGAGAAATATAAAATGTTCAACTTCATTTATCACCAGATAAATGTGTGTTAAAATGATTATGAGATACTACTACATACCCACTAGAGACAAATATTCAATCATTTCATAAAATCAATTGTTGGCAAGAATTTGGGGCAAGAGGAATATCTGCATACTGCTTAACGTAGCAATAGCTGATAACACTTTGTAATATGAGGTTGACCTATACCCCATTACAAAGCAGTCCCAATCTTGGATGTGTTACCAAGAGAAACTTTTATATAACCCCAAAGGAAAGGATATTGGACCTCATATTGAAAGACATTGCAGGCAATCTAGATGTGGATCAGGTGTGGAATAGAAACCAGGATTCAGGAATACAAGGAATGGGATTTTGTAGAGCATTAAAAAGAAATGAGGTGGGCACATAGGTTATTTGGCCTAGAATTGTACACTTTCAACCTATATAATCTTATCAACCAATGTCACCTCGATAAGTTTAATAAAATAAAAAATAATGAAAAATTTTAAAAAGTAGTATGAGGTTGACAGACATAGAACAGTGTGATACATCTTTTTTAAAGGTACTGAAAATTTAAAGTAAAAAGAAGATAAGATTTATAGCATATTATTCTTCTAAGATAACAAAAATTAACAACAAAACATTAGCATGGAAATAACACTGGTTGTCCCTCCAAGATCCCCCATGCATACTGGGGCACATACACATTTCTCCCCTTATTATCATCTGTATTTCCCCCCCTAACTCACTGGAGGAAGAGAGGAAGTTATCTCTGGTGATACAGCAAAACCAGACAGAAAAAATTAGTTAGATAAGACAATAAATTTGTATTTGAAAAGTGACCAATATTATCAAAAGACCAGAGTTGTTAAATTGTTTATTTTTAACAGTGGACGCCAAGCTGTATGTATCTTCCTACCTGCTAGCATATGGAGCAACCAGTGCAGAGGGTTAGTTTCAAGAAAGGAGATGAAGCCCCAGCTGGTTTGGCTCAATGGAGAAAGCATGGGCCTGCAGACTGAAGGGTCGTGGGTTCAATTCTGGTCAAGGCCTCCTATCAGTCTATTGCAGGGCCTCGAAGTGTTTCTCTCACATCTATGTTTCTCTCTCTCTGTCTCCCCAACTCCCTTCCAATCTCTCTAAAAAAAATCTATGCAAAAATATCCTCTGGTGAAGATTAACACACAAACACACACACACACACACACACACACACACACACACACACACACACACAAAGAGAGAGAGAGAGATGAAGAGATGCCATACCATCATCTGAAGTCAAGTTTACATTGACCTGAAAAGAAATTCATGGAAATAAGACATACTTTTTACCTTTTATGATTGGTTAATAACTTGTTTTCATTCTTTATTATAATCTATCACAGCATTCCCTGTTGAAAACTTTAAAAACTTATAAAATAATTAAAACAAAATTGCACCTAACTTGGAGATGCCTATCTGTAGAATCATTCTGGAGGAATGACTCAGGAAGAGAAACTTATTTATGGCAATAGGACTGTGGTGCAGAGTGAATGCAAATCATCTAACTTCAAGCCCAGAGCTCTTCTCTTCCTAATATATTTCAGCTGTGTTTCTAAAAGTGGTGATATATTCCAAAGCACTTTGTAAACTGTAAAATACTAGACAAATGGACAGAATTAGTTTGTTGATACACTAGCTATCCAAAAATTATTCTTCAGTCCCAAATATTGCATTATGCATTCAGTTTGATCACTTGGGCAATATACCAAATTGCAATTTATGGTTGAATGTGTTATAAAACACACAAAAACAATGGCAAACTGGACAGATGTTTTGCAAAACACGTAGCCTCACTTAGTTATATTTAATTAAATTCTACCATGCTGACAGATATCCCCAAATGACACTTAGGGACATAGATTTATAGATCTATTATCTCTGATCCCACTTGTTGAAGGCAACTTTTATTTTTAAAAATATATTTTTTATTGATTTTTTACAGAGGAAGGGACAGGGATAGAGAGTCAGAAACATCGATGAGAGAGAAACATCAATCAGCTGCCTCCTGCACATCTCCTACTGGGGATGTGCCCGCAACCAAGGTACATGCCCTTGACCGGAATTGAACCTGGAACCTTTCAGTCCGCAGGCTGACGCTTTATCCACTGAGCCAAACTGGTTGGACTTGAAGGCAACTTTCAGCCTTCACAACCAGTAGTCACATGTAGTTAATCTTTGAAAATATTCATCAGATTCCTAACCTGTCAGAAGTCCCATTATCCCCAGGCTGCCAAGATGGCACAATTGAATTTAGGTTCAATAACAGTAATTTTCATTAGTCACAGTATTCAGCATATTTATATCCCATTCCTCCATATATATTTGAACTTAACATTTAAATATAACATGTGGTCTTAGTTTCAATGTCTTCTATTGTAAGCAAACTCAAGAAGCTATTAAGCTTCAATAAACAACCATTAAATGAATAAATATAGTTTGATTGGAGAGTTTAGGGAGAAAGTAGTGACTCTCGTCCTCCTTCTATATTGCAAACACGGTACTTATAAAAGCACCCGAGCCAAGAAGATGCTCAAAGAATAGTTACAAAAAGAAGATGAAGGAAGGGAAGGTAGGAAATAAAATAAATGCGGTTCTAAAATACAGTGTAGCCATCATACCACTTTACTTTCATTCCGTTTGAGTAGCTAATCTAAATGTCTCACATATTTTATCTCATTTGATTCTTATACTAACATACAACCAGTGATAATTTTTATGCATTTATACTAAAGATGAGGAAACTGTGAAGTATTTCCCCGCAGTCATGCATCCAGCAAGAGGCAGAGTCAGGATTATCATTTGACCACAAAGCCCTTTTAAAAGAATTGTTTTACATCCCCATGACTATTATTATATCTGACAGTTTATACTTATCAATCCCTTTCACGTATTTCACCCTTCTTTCCAAAACCCATTCTTTCTGATGACCATCAATTTGTTCTTTGTATCTATGAGTTTGTTTCTATTTTGTGTATTCACTTATTTTTTTAGAGTCCACATATAAGTGAAATCATATGCTATTTGTCTTTGTCTGTATGATTATTTCACTTACATAATAGCCTCTAGGTCCATCCATGTTGTTGCAAATGGCAAGATTTCATTCTTTCTTACAGTGTAGAAAATATAGTCAATAATTTGGTGTGTGATGCCCTAGGAGTAATAAACTTATAGGGGTGGTCACTTTGTAAAGTATATAAATTTTTGTACACCTAAAATTAATATGTTGTTGTATGTTAACTATAATTGAAAAATATATTTTTTAAAAAGAAAAAAATATTTTAATGAAGATAATTACAAGTCAGGCTAATTAGGGATGGATTCCTGGAGAAAATGACCCAATCTGTGAAGGAGATTGTGAGAGTGTTTTTGGCAGGAAAACAGCATGTTTGATAAAGGTAAGGAGGTAGCAAATGGGTAGAGGAAGAGGGATGTGACAATAAGAAGATAAGAGAAAACATGTACATCATTTCTTACATAGTCCCAAGTGTAAGTGATTTACTTGAGCGATGTTGTTATGTCAGTGAATAAACTGAAACATAATTTATTTAATATTTTCTTTATGTGGACTCACTCTTATCCTTGAGTAAACTCATTCATGAAGAAAACAGTGTAGTACATCCACAAACAGAAAACCTGCTTTAAGAGTAGGAAACCATAAAATAAACTGAAAGCAAAGCAAGTTTTTTTAATTCTAGTAAGATATGGATACCTGCCTACATGTCTAAGTTGAGAGTCTGCCTTTCCTGTTATTTCAGTGGGTAATAATACGGTGGGGCCTTGACTTACGAGTTTAATTCGTTCCCAGACCAGGCTCCTTAAGGAGCTCGTTAACTCAAATTACTCTATCAACTCAATGCAAAAAATCAGCCGAGAGACAGCTGGTATCTCAAAAAAATTGTTAGTCGGGACACTCTTAAGTCAAGGCCCCACTGTAATGATATTAACAATAGCAAATTGAATTTGAGCATTTATCATGAGTGAGTCAAGGTTTTTAAAATATTTCATGTTGGTACAATACCCAAATTTTATCCTGGTGGCATCTCTTTGAGGTAAGAGCTTTTATTATTCCTTCTTTAAAGATAAGGAAACTATAACTTAGAGATTTATTTAGCAAGTAGTAGAGAGCTATTGAAGATATTCCCAAACAACTCTTTCTTATTCCATCAACAAAATGAGTTCAAAGAAGATGAGGAGGAGCTGATTTTCCAGCAACAACATTCAAAGTTTTGTCCAGATATTTCCCAATAACAGCTGTTACAGGACTTCTCTTAAGTTCTCCTCTTAGCACCTGCTCCATGCGTGGGAGCATGAAGGGAGGGATAGAGGGGGGTGTGACACTAAACTTATAACATCATTTCCTATTGGTGAGCAAGACAGTGATTTTCTATTTGGTGTACAAGCACATTCCTGTGGGAAGGTAGAGAGAAGGAAGGGCAAGTAGCCTGTGTTGAGTTACTTTACATCTCCATTGATCTATGATTCACATTTTGCAGGAAGCAGAGGGAAGAAGCATAAAGACACCTCTAAAGTAGAAGAGAATCTCATAGAAGAGAACCTAAAAATAATTGTGTGAAAAAATTTATGCCAAAAATGAGTGCCGGTGAGACAGTTTGACAAATGGAACAAGGAGTTAAATCTCAGGCTATCAGATGGAAGGTAGTCAGTCGCTCCGTAGCATGCCCCCACCTCCCACTTTATTTGAACTGAAAAACTGGTTTCTACTAAAGTTGCTGTTTCATATGCTGATGTATGCAACGTGTTTGTGTTTCTCTATGGATATCCTTGGAACAGATTCATGGAAGATTTATAAATCGCACAGGTCGTGAATTGCAAAGATATGAGGTCCAGATGACTGTGAGCTGGTCTGACTGGCACCATGCAGTTAGATTTACTAGTGAGGAAAAGGAATGCGTTTCAAATGCTTCATTGCCTCCTTCTCTTCTCATCGAGTGCATTTGCAATGCATCCAAGTCATACTCCCCCCGAGTAGTGTTGCAGTTTCCAGAGAAGAGAAACACTTCGCAAGGTCCAAGTGAGAGGAGCAATCCTTTGTAGGGAGAAAAAGACAGAAACATGCAAATTTCCATTCTCCTAAGAAGAACTGGCCGTAAATAATTCCAGGATAGCTGCAGAGAAAAGAGAGCTCAGTGCCACAGAAAGTCATTTACTCTCTGTGACTTGGTGTGCACCAAAGTGCCCTTTGTCCACAAGCTCCCCATAGCACCTGCACAGTTGGGCCACGAGACATTCATTACATTGAAAAGGCCAATGTCTGAGGTAGGATGACCAGCAAACATCATCCCACCATGGGGAAGATAAACTGCTCTCTGAGCCTGATGCAGCCACAGGACAGGGAGGGAGGAACACGGTTTGCACAAGTGCTGCTAATGGGAAAATGCACAAGAAATTGTCATATTCAAAAACCCGGAAAGTACTACAGCAACTGGTGGGGAAGACGTGATTACTGAAAGGGACATAGAGCTGTGCTAAAAACAGCACACGTTGACCTCATGTCTTCGTTAAGTGTAGGTTCTGTATAATGTGTGCGCAGGCAGTTAATTAGCCAGTTAATTCAGTCGATGCATGTAGCAAGTATAGGTAAAAGCCAGGCCCCGGAATCCTTTTCTAACAATTACCTCTGCTGAAATTATTTAGACATATGTGCCTACGCTTCAGGTATAATTTCTGTCAGCTAGCAAGGAAAATTATTAGAATGATCATCCTTTGCTTATGGAAATGAGCAATGCTCACTTATAGTAATGGCTTGCTTTCTCTTCAGATAACATCTTTTTTTTTCTTAATATATTTTTATGGATTTCAGAGGGGAAGAGAGGGGGAGAGAGAGACAGAAACATCAATGATGAGAGAGAATCATTGATCAGCTGCTCCCTGCACGCCCCATCTTGGGTATCAAGCCTGCAACCTGGGCATATACCCTGACCAGGAATTGGGACCAGCGAAGTCTTGGTTCTTGGGTCGACACTCAACCACTGAACCATGCTGGCCGGGCTCAGATAACTGTTCTTTATGCACCAGGATATTGAGCGAGTTCGAGTCTACAGGCCCATATCGCACACCGTACTTATTTCGATCATAGCTCTAAGTATTCAGTGTTCTACAAAAAAACAGTAATCACGGGGCAAGGCAGCCCAAGGAATGGGCCATATATGAATTGTAACCAAACGTCAGGGGCACTAGAGGTTTACTAGAGTAAACATGGTGTGAGGGAGTGGTCACAGAGGAGCCAGTTAAACTAAGTGCAGGTGTTCTCTTCTTCCCCCATTTTCCACGGTTTGCACCCAGCAACTTTATAAAAGTCCTACATTAGTATCTGCTTTGGCTAACTGAGATACATTTTTTTTATTTTATTTTTAAAAAGGTATAAAGCAAAATTAGCATTCAGTGCTTGTTTTGCAGTGAGCATCATAGAAAAAGCACTCAATGGCATAGCCAGTGTTGCCACCAAGCTCCCTCCGCGGGGACCACATGTAGCATCTCAGCATCAAGCACCAGAGCTTTGAACTCTGTCTGTGAGCATCTGGGCCTTATGTCGGTTTACTCAGTGCATCTGTTAGCAACATGTGTCCTACGGTACCAGAAAAGCGTTAGAACAGCATAACACTGGACATAGTTCCGTGTATTTGATATGGTTTGATGGGTTATTGGGGGGGGGGGTTGGTAAAGCTCGATTTTTTTCTTATACAAATTAATGGTAAGTGCTTCTTCACTTTATACCATTTTGTTTGTAAAGGGTTTCATAGGAACATCCTACTTTCATATAGTGGGGGATACCTGTATTGGAAAACATATAGGGAATGGAGCAAGACACAAGCATCGCACTGCATGACAACTCTCCTAAATGCACGTTGTTTGGGATAAAAATGTGTCAAAAACTCTTCTTTCCGGCTCACATCGCACACTGTATTTATTTTGATCATAGCTCTAAGTATTCAGTGCTATCCTACGAAAAACAGTAATCATGGGGCAAGCTGGTGTATTTTCTTGATGCATATTCCCAAAGTATTTTTTTAAAGTCTCTCTCCTTTTTTCAACCTCACGTATTAGAGAGCTGATCAAAGCAGAGGAAAAGACAAAACAATATGCATGATGAGTCATCTGGGCACCTGTGTTGCTAAGGCAACCGGTTCCTACTCAGAAGGAGGGAAGGAATGTTACTTACCAGCAAATGATTGAATCACATCTACCTCTCATAAAAATGTGTTAGCTTGAGCTGTTCTAGCCAATAAGTGCTTACAGTCCTGTGAGTTTCTTCACAATTGCTTTTGTGGATTTAACTTTCTCTAACAATGCACAATTGATTTTATGCTAGCAACCAACAATTTGGTTTCCTTAATATACTCATATCAGTAATGAATTTTTACAGAAACACCTTTAATCTTTTTCCCTAGGTAGATATATTTACCCAAGGCACCAATATTTCATACAAATCCATTTTTCTAACACCTGTTGAAAGTGAAAGAAGGAATGTTCTTTCAAAAACAGTTCTACCAGCCGGGACATTCACATAACTAACCATGGCGATCAAACCCACATTTAGTTCTTTCCCCAAAGGTCTGTAAATGCTGGTATAAGTTCCATAAACTGAAATGATTACTGTAAGGTTAAGAGAATATCATTGTTAATGATGCCCCTTAGTGCACTTATAATTTCCTTCTAACAGTTATTGGCTGAGGGACATTCCCAAGCCATATGGATATATATTCCCTCACAATAATGTAAATTCCAATGTGAGCACTGGTATTCTCATCTTTTACTGTGGGCTGCATGGGGCGCACAGGATGTCCTCAGCTTTCCACTTTTTAAAAATCATCGCCAGAGAGGACCAGTGTGGCATGGAAAATGAACTTCCTTCAAAGGCAACATTTCTTGGGAATGGTTCTGCACTACGTCTCGGTTTAGTTTCCATTTCGCCTGGATCATTAGGTCTTTTAAGTGCCATCGTTCAAGACATTTTTACAACTTGGTGCCGAATGGCTGCTTCTGGAAAATTCTTGGTCCCACTTTACACCTTACCATGTGCCTCTCCATCATCAGGATCTCCAAGAAGTAAGAAGAATCAGCTAGTAAGCCTGGAAAAGGAAAGGACTGCTCCAGGGGCTTTTACCACAGGTAGAGGCACTTGTATGCTAATGGAACAGGTTGGAGTATTGCACAAAACTGTTCTGATTCCTGTTCAAGAATCCCATCCAATAAATCATATTATGCATCTCTGCTCAGATCTTGCTTGCCCCATGGTCTTGTCCATGGGAATACTCATCCCTCAGTACAATTATTCTTGTCTGAGCATTTCCAGACCTAGATGTTAATTCAGTATCACCAAATAGGCTGTATATCATAACCTTATCACCTATTTTTTGTTGGGAATAATTGACAGTTTCTTTAGAAAATGAAATTGGGGTGTGTGTGTGTGTGTGTGTGTGTGTGTGTGTGTGTCTGTTGGAGGATATCCAACACTAAAATTTTGTTCTAAATAAAAGTAAGAATATAAGCATTCTGAAGCCTATCAACCAATAAATTAAAAAATAGATTCACATATGTATTTGTGTACCACACTTAATAACCAGAAAAATTCGGTGAATTTTCAAGTCTATAGGACTAGAATGTGGCTAAGACAGAACCTGAAGCCAGGTAAATTATTTATAATTGTAGGAGACTCTCAATAGCTATATCGTGAACTTTCATGGAATCTTATATGACTCTAAAATACAATTTTTAGGATACTTTTCATATTTGTACACTATTTACTTCCATCTGTAATCAGTTCCCAACTTCTGTAAAATTATAGCACATTGTCATCATTGACTTAAGTACTGGGCATTCTAATATGAACTTTATTTCTAGTATTATATTTGATAGTTCAATATTGGTAATATTGTCTTGTTTCATAGATGAGATCTGCAGCTTGGAAAGGTTGAGCTATTTTCTCGAGGCCATATTGTCAGTAAGCTGAGGCTCGAAATCGGTCATGGTCAGTCTGTCTCTAAAGACTGAGCTCATCCTATTTTGCCACACTGCCTTGAATTCTAATATTTTCCCTAACCAAACATTTTCCATCCTTCTCTCATTCTCTCAAGCTGTTGTTTCTTCTCATTTCTGGGTAATCTTCATTGTCCTTTGAAAGAACTCTCTATACCCAGTGATTCCTTATTGCAAAGCCTGTCTCTGCACCATTGTCTGTGCAAATCATCTGAAATGTAGCTTAACTCATTACACATATTCCTGAGTAATAATGCCTTCCCTGCCCTTCCCTGTCACTGCAATTGGCAACTCTCTACCCTTTTTGAATTCCCATAACACTTAG
Source organism: Myotis nattereri (assembly GCF_964212035.1). Classification (NCBI taxonomy): domain Eukaryota; kingdom Metazoa; phylum Chordata; class Mammalia; order Chiroptera; family Vespertilionidae; genus Myotis; species Myotis nattereri. Next base: position 33,131,688 of record NC_138085.1, read on the forward strand.
TTATAAAATGCTCTGGTGTTTACTTTGGAAAGCTCTGCACATGTTTATCTATTCAATTACCCTAATAGATTTTTTTAGTGATTTAGACTTTTTACTCTCTTACCTTCATTTCTACCTCTAAGTCTGGCCCATCCCATGACCTAACTCTCCAACTTTCTTTATTTAAGTCTAAATACTTGACTTTTCTTTGTCGCATCCAGTTCTACCAAGTATGGGTATTGCTTTCTAAGACTTTGGACTTCCAAACTACCCTAAAGTGACAAACTATCCTGTCTTGCCTGGGACTATCCCAATTTTCCTGCAATTGTCCTACTTTTAACACTCCATTACTCATGTCTGGGGAAATTTTCTCAGTCCCAGGTAAACCAGGATGGCTTGTCATCTATGTACCCTCTAATAATCATGCCCCTTCTCTCTATTGACTTTTAATCAGTGGAGAGATTGCCAAGTTCTATCTGATTAATGGCATAGCTATCACTTTTCTAGACTAATTAGATTATTCTGTACTCTAAGTTCTGCAAGTATGAGATGTTGGCATTTCCCCAGAGCCTTGCCATATTTTCTCTTCCACAAGAATAGCCTCCTTCCTTTATTTTTTCTGTTCCCAAGGCTTACATTTATACTTTCTTGTGTGTGTTTGTTGTTGTCTTGTTGACTTTTTTCAATATTACATTACTTTAATCAGAATGTTTCTGGTATAATGCATATCATAAAGATCTTTCAAGTATCTCTAGTCTAATTTTTTTTATTTCTAGAGCTTAGAGTTACAACTCTAGTTTGTTTAATCTCTTCAATTTTATTTTCCTTTGAGGAAGGCTCCCCTGTCAGAGACTTTTTTCAAAAAAACAGGCTTTTGATGGGTTGGTAAATGTTTGGTCATTAGGATAAATCTCACCATGACCAGGAAATGTCAGCTGGCCTACCAAGTGACCTCAACCAGCTGAAAGGATCTGCCTTTGACCCTTTGCCATAAGACAATGATAGCATAACCATTTTCAGAGAAGTGACTTATCTTGTGAAGTGGATGAAAAACTTGAGGATCCTAGGATGTCATTTTGCAAATTACATTCTATAATGCTACAGCTATTCCGTATAAAGAGCTGAGAGGGTTGAATTGTCTTTGGTGAATGACAGATTGATGCCTTAGGACAAATTACTCAAGACTGATAACACTGAAAATGGAGAGGCTAGACAAGCTGTAAAATAAATGATTATTGAATAAATGGCCATGATGGGAACCTTGGCCTGTCTTTTGTAGGAGAGATTTAGTAAAACCATCTCAAAGATCTTGAATATTACAGAAAAAGCACTGGACACCCTCCTACAAAAGAAAGTAACAAAGAACCATACACGTCTCATAGCTTTTCACATCTGTCTCCTACTTCACAAAAGTTCTTGGCACTTACAAATACTTAATGACAATTTCAAAAGGAGTTCATACATTTAATTTTAATGTATTTCTCCACAAATTGTAAAGTTTGTGTTGGTTTTGTGACACCCCTTTTATGATTTTCTATTTGCCAATTGCATTTACATAACCACAAAACCCCAATGTTCCACATGCACCTGCACACAAACTTAGCATTTAGCAGCCACTTGGGAAATGAACTATTATGAAATTAAAGTTGAGCAAGCAACTATTAGTAACTTCCATTCATATTTTACTATTAGCCTGGTTAACTTCCACTATAATAAGGAAGCCAGGGCTATAATTTCTGTCCCAGATGGGATAATGATTTAATTGCCTCTGACACTCAAATTCTCCTCCATTCATTTCATGCAAAATTCTTCAAACTTTCCCAGCAGTTTCTCCCTATAGATTCTATGAAATAAAATTACTTAGTCAGTTAAGTCAAAAGAAACACAGATTATGTGTTTACCCACTTAGTCTTCAAATGTGGATATTGATGGTATAGAAATCTGTAGATAGTCTCTGATGGAATTTGTCTTTTCTACTCCGCTTTGGCCTGAGTCTTGTTAATAAGACCTGAGATCAGATTTTAAAGTTAAATATGGACCAGGATATAAAGCATATCTTTACTATCAGATTGGAAGAGAACTTGGAGATAAACTGTCCATGCTGTTGTAGATTAGTCTGATGGCAAAACTAAAAGGGCAAGTAGGAAATTGAAGATAAGGAGGTTGATTCTGCAGTTGCTAGCTTGAATTGAGAGAGCAAGAAGGCATATTGAAGGGTCTACCTGTGAGTTTCAGGACTAAGCAAAGATAGGCAAGTTGCAAAACTCTGATTTGGGAATAACGTAGGAGACTGGAAGTCAGTTCCAGGTATTGGAGAACTCTGAGTCTAATTGGCAGCAAAGGAAACTCAAACATAAAATGATGCTGGAAAAACAACTCATATATCTGTCCATTTATTTTTTCAATAAACATGTATTGATCACTTATAATGCATCAGTACCTACTCTCATCTTGAGGAATAAGCTGTATAAGTAGCTGAGCTCTGAGTTCCATGCAGTAAGAAAGAGGGTGTGATTCATATACTTATAATTAATTTCAGAGAGAGGAGGGGAGAGGGACAGAGATAGAAACATCAATGATAAGAATCATTTACTAGTATAAGCTGTCTCCTGCCTGCCCACTACTAGGGATCAAGCCTGCAAACTGGCATGTGCCCTGACCAGGAATCAAACCATGACCTCCTGGTTCATGGGTCAACACTCAACCACTGAGCCACACTGGCCAGGCATGTACTGTAGTTCTTTGTCAAGACTGGCTTTTACACAAGGCAGGGCCTAGGTCAGGGGTGGGCAAACTTTTTGACTCGAGGGCCACAATGGGTTCTTAAACTGGACCGGAGGGCCAGAACAAAAGCATGGATGGAGTGTTTGTGTGAACTAATATAAATTCAAAGTAAACATCATTACATAAAAGGATACGGTCTTTTTTGGTTTTTAGTTTTATTCATTTCAAACGGGCCGGATCCGGCCCACAGACCGTAGTTTGCCCACGGCTGGCCTAGGTAGAGGTCTTTAATGAACTTGGGGAAGAAATGAAGAAGGCAGAAGTGGCAAAGTGAAAAAGGATAAGACAATTCAGGCTGGGCAAGGAATAGCCCTCTAGAAGTCTACCAATTATTGAGATAAATTTTCTTTAAAGATTACTATGATCTCTGCTCTAATTCTCTAAAGAACACATTGGGTAAAAATTCATTAATGCACTGCAGGTGTTATTTCACTATTTTGGTTGTTTCTTGTCCAAACATTGTGTCAGTGTATATGTGTGTGTGTGTGTGTGTGTGTGTGTGTGTGTGTGTGTGTGTGTTTATGTAGCTTCACTTATCTCAAATACTTGTTTTTCTCTCTTTCTCAACAAGACTTAACAATTGATTTGTTTGGAATCTGTACATTAGGTAGAATTTTAGTCTTCATCTCTGTCAATAAATGCTCATTTTCTACATATTCTTTTTAGGGCATTTATAGACTAATTTTATAATTATTTTATTAATTGTCCATAGACATCTCTAATTTGAAATAAAACATTTAATACTACTGAATATAGCAAACTGAACACCAACTTCTAAATTTTTTGATGTGGATTTGAGACAAATGAGAGGGAAATTTGTGACATATAACAGGATGGAGGATTTGCCTTTACAAATATACCTTTAATGACAATAGCCTATTGACCAGCAAACTTCATTCCTTCAATTAAGGGAACTCTTAGTGGATTTTGAATATGCAACTGGAAGGTGGAACAGAGCGGTTACATGGCCAGATGTAGTTTACAAAAGTATCAGAGGTAAGTGAATGGCACAGGTAACCACCATTTAGACTTATTCAGCAGGTAATGAATGGGCTGCAATTTAAAGGTTTTTAAGCAGTCATACACTTAAATGTACACTTTAACTCTCAGCTTTCCAGGACAGATTTTTCAGAAAGAGAGAATGAAGGCAAAAGAGAAAATTACTGATGGAAATATGATGCATATGTGTTATAAACTTTTTAAAAGGTTCTTGTCTTCCCTGAAATGAGGTGCTTAACTTTTCAGCAATTGTAAATAATTTTAGGCTCAGCAGTGCCCTCCAGGGTAAATATGCAGCAGCCAGCAACACAGCCGTGTGGGGACCAAAAGATGGCTATTTATCACTTACTGATCCAAGTAGTATAGTACATAGAGGTTATAATCAATCTGTACCTTTCAGCACACTCCAGGACATTAGAACTTATCCCCAAAGGAAATATGCTGCAGGATGACTGCTCTTTAAATAATTATGAGGTACAATTCCATCCAGGAATAAAAGAAAGTGCCAAAAGGATGGAGAATGATTGTAAGGATAAATGTATTTTAAGAATTATAGCAAATATATATATATATATATATATATATATATATATATATATATTAGGATAATACAAGATAACACAAAGAGAAATTGGTCGTATATGCCTGAAAAATAAGATAATTGTATAATCAATGACCAACTCTAATAAGGGGGGAAATTTGCATGACACTCACAAATGTTCTCAACTTTGGTATTCTCTTCCAATGTGGTTGTACATATACAGATATACATCAAGAATATTAATGGGAAAAAATCCATTCTAATACTTTTATAATTTTCTTAGTGTATGCCATGAATTTAAATTTTTTAAAATCTTGTTTTAATGTTTCACTACTGAATAATTTCAGTTTAATGTTTCACATTGTTTAAATGATTACTGTTTATTTTAAGTAATCATTTTTGGCTTTTTTTTCTTTTATTTCTCTCATTCCTCCTCCCCTTTAAAAAAAATCATCTGAAATTATACAAAAATAAAGAGGCCCAGGATTTATAAGGAGGAGAAAGCTTACCATGAATCAGGGAGGAGGATCAATATGGAGAGGCAGAGGCAGAAGCAGGCAGCAGTGCCAGGAACAGCAATGCCTCCAAGGACTTAGCCAGTGTCCGTGGGCACTGATACAGAGCCTTGAAAGTCAGGCAGAGGTACAGACAAATTGGGTCAGAAATAATGAACCCAGAAAAGCAATCATTCTTGTCAGTCATCATGAAAAAGTGTTATTAAATGAGATCAAATCAGAAAACACTGCAAAACTGTCTGTAGAGGAAAGGAAAATAGACTACTTCTCATAAATATATATAGCTAAGCGATGGTCTAATCATCAGACCGGTAGCTATGATGTGCAATGACCACCGGGGGCAGATGCTCAACGCAGGAGCTGCCAAGTTGCAGTGACTTGGCAGCAGCGATTCTCAGGTGACGCACCCTGGAACCAGAGAGGAGGGAGCCTGATTCCAGGGTGCATCACTGAGAACCACCCTCTTACAATCCAGGACCCCTCAGGGGATGCCAGAGGGCCGGTTTTGGCTCAATCCCCGCAGGTCAGGCCGAGGGACCCCACCTGCTAGAGGAATCCTGCTCACTCCACAGATGCCCTTTGAGCTGCAGTGTCATCCCAGGTGTGGCTGGCTGGAGAGGGACTGCAGGGGGTTGCTTCAGGGCATATCCAGCCCATCTCACCCAGTCCCACCCCACTGGCCACCTTCTAATTAATATCCTTTCAATGTGCATGAATCCATGCACCAGGGCACTAGTATAACTATACATTTTTTAGGCAAAATATTAACTTTGAATGATATTATAGATAAATAGAATCTAGTCATGCATCACATAACAACATTTCTATTAACAATGAACCTCATATACACTGGTGGTTACATAGATGATAATGGACCTGAAAAATTCCTATACACTGTTATAATGTGTTTGTGTTTTAGGCTTAGTGTTATCACAAAGGAGTGAAAATGTTTTAAAAAATGTTAAAGTTTATAAAGTATAAAAGTTAAAAATGGTATAATAAGCATAGGTTAATTTATTATTGAAGAAAAACTATACTTTCAGAAATTTAATTTAGCCCAAGTGTACAATGTTTATAAAGTGGTGTACACTAATGTGCTAGCCTTCATGCTCACTCATCACTCACCCACTGACTCATCCAAAGAAGTTTCCTGTTCTGAAAGCGCCATTCATGATAAGTGTCCTACACTGGTATGCCATTTTTTAATCTTTTACAATAACATTATTACTGTGCCTTTTCTATATTTACCTATGTTTAGATACACTAATACTTACCATTGTGTTACAATTACCTATGATATTCAGCCCAGTAACATGCTGTCTAGGTTTGTGGTGCAGAAGCAATATGCTTTTATTTCTCGCATTCTTCCTCCCCTTTAAAAAAAATCATCTGAAATTTTACAAAAATAAATAAGCCCAGGAATTATAAGGAGGAGAAGGCTTAAAATGAATCAGGGAGGATGATCAATATGGAGGGGCAGAGGCCAAGGTGTGAAGTAAGCTATGCCACCTAAGTTTGTGTAAGTATATTCTATGATGTTCAAGCAATGACAAAATTATGTAACATATTTCTCAGAACTTATCTCTGTCATTAAGTGATGCATGACTGTAATACACTATGCAAGTATGGGTTATTGTATGCTTGGATTCGTTACTGGAAAATCAATCAATGTAATGAAAATGAAAGAGAATGTGTTACACAGAATACCACAGGTCAAAATGCTGTCACTATGCTAAAGTCAAATCTGCATTTAAGACCTGGCCTAACTGCTGTTGCAGCCTTTCCCAAAAATATAATCTTACTCAACCAGTCTGGGATTTTCTGGTCAACACCAATGAGGTAATTTGTCACTTGGGCTCTCTCCACTTTCCCCCTCCCCAGTAGAAAGAAGAGGCTATTGACATCATTTATAAAGATAAATCTTTAGTATTTCCTTTCCCCCAAAAGATGTCCTGGCCTAAAAAATGTCTAAAATTAACTCTTTTCTTTTCTCTTCTCTTCTCTTCTGTTCTCTTCTCTTCTCTTCTCTCCTCTCCTCTCCTCTCCTCTCCTCTCCTCTCCTCTCTTCTCCTCTCCTCTTCTTTTCTTTTCTTTTCTTTTCTTTTCTTTTCTTTTCGTTTCTTTTCGTTTCTTTTCATTTCTTTCCCTTTCCTTTCCTTTCCTTTCCTTTCCTTTCCTTTCCTTTCCTTTCCTTTCCTTTCCTTTCCTTTCCTTTCCTTTCCTTTCCTTTCTTTTCTTTTCTTTTCTTTTCTTTTCTTTTCTTTTCTTTTCAAATAGCTCCCTTACCCAGGCTCATGATAGAAAGAACAGACTGATGGGAGGAGGGATTTCGGAGCTAGATGAGAAAGGTGAAATGATTAAGCAACAAACAAACAAACAAAAAACCCTCATACCTCATAGACACAGACAACAGTATGGTGATTACCAGAGGGAGAGAGGGGTGGGTGAAGGTAGAATAGGGGGAGAGGAGAATACATAGTGATAGAAGGAGACTTGACTTTGAGAGCTGAACACACAGTACAATATACAGATGATGTATCATAGAATTATATACTTGAAACTTATATGATTTTGATTAACCAATGTCACCCCACTAAATTCAATTAAAAAATAAACAGAGAGGGAAAAATGAGCTAGAGCTGTCCAAAATCTAGGTTGTGGGCTACAATTCCAGGGTCAGGGAACCAACAGATAATATGATATGAGTGAATCCAGTCCAAGAGAGTCAGTGAAAGACAGCAAGAGAGCTGCTAAAGGCCTGTAGTGTGGTACATTAGCAATTATTAGCTAGAATATGGTTCAATAAATGATATACTTGAATCAGACTCTAAACGTGGGGAAACGCATTTGACTAAATCAGGATCCCAGCATTGCCTTTTAAATCTCAGAAGTCACTTGGCATTTGTCAAGCAGAGCCCTGATTGAGCAGAGTTGACAAGGTCACCTGGGACAGGAAAGGCAGCTTAGGAATGAGTTAAAAGAAGCAGTTCTCACATTTCATATGCATACAAACCACCTGGGGAGCTATTTTTGGAAAAGTGGTTCTTAACCTTAACTGTACCTTCTTATCATCTGAGGAGTGTTTAAAAAAGAACCCATGCCCAGGTCACACTCCAGACCAATTACACCAGACTCTCTTGGGTTAGGACCCAGACATCACTATTTTTAAATCTCTATAGACCAATGTTCAGCCTTGGATGACCTCCAGTGGTTTTAAAAGAGAAAGATCCCTGGAGAGTATGATTCAGAAAAACTGTAGGAAGGCCAAGTTCCTTGTCTTTTCACAAGTGTAACAGGCACACATTTCTCATACAGACGCATGCAGGAATCTTTTTTTTTAAAATCTGTTTTTTAAAACATGGTATAATTTCAGGGAAGATTCTCAGAAACAAATAATCCGACATGGACTGTTTGAACCTATAATTTCCAATAATCCCAATGCAAGTCTTCAACAGTGAAAGTATCCCGTTTTGGGAAAGGAGGTATCTTATATCATTAGGAACAAGTTTATAAGGCAACTTCTCAAAGATCAAAGATCTCTGTCTACTGTGATTTCTCCCATTTATACACTTGTATACTTGGTGAGGTTATGCTTTTTAAAAAAATATATTTTCATTGATTTCAGAGATGAAGGGAAAGGGAGAGAGAGATAGAAGCATTAATGATGAGAGAGAATCATTGATTGGCTGCCTCCTGCAAGCCCACTAGCTGCCTAACTCTCATCTTCATCTCTTCACTATCACACTCAACCTGTCTAATTTATAATTTTTGAGTCTTTTATTTCCCATTGGGAGCCAGAACCTTCCATTCTTCACCCAATTTGTTAGTAATACTTCTATCTGTTCCCCTGCTGCAGGTTTGTCTCTCAGAACACCAGGGTTTTGTTTTCCTTCAACAAAGCATCATCATCTTCATCCTCACCTGCTTTTATTTCTTCAGAAGAAGGTAGTAATTCCTTGGCTAATTTTATTACCATATTTTCAAGATACTCTGGCAAAGTTTAAAACTGCTGGTTGCTTGGCTAGAAGAAATGAGGGCTCTCCATGCTGATAGTCTCAAGACTATCCAACCATAATTTGAATAATTCATAGTCTCATTTTCAGGATCTGCCTGTTCAAAGGCTTCTTCTAAATATACCTTCAAAATTGGCATATATCCCCTTGTCTCTGATGTTCTGGTGTTCATATTATTAGGGCAGAGATTCCAAAGCCTTGCTGACCCATTTCCCATCAGACCCTTTGTGCTGGCTCTTTTCCCTAGGAAAACTTCTGATACTGTCCTCTTCATATTACTCTCATCAGCTTGGTATCTGATGTTTATTTTCCTTCGCAAAACTTGGGCAGCCTTTACTTTTCCATGAGTTCCAGTTTTCTTTGCTGTTTAATGCTCTGCCCTCTTTGAAAATATTTCTCCATCGGGTGGGTTTTTAGATTTTACTCAATAAGCTGATTTTGTAGTATCTTCAATCCAGAGTGATTGCTCATTAGTTAAATATAGTTTGAATTTTTGAATTTGACCTGTCCCTTGAGAACATTGAAATAAGATGAGTGCCCTGACCAATTTGGCTCAGTGGATAGAGCATCGGCCTGCGGACTGAAAGGTCCCAGGTTTGATTCCAGTCAAGGGCATGTACCTTGGTTGCAGGCACATCCCCAGTAGGAGGTGTGCAGGAGGTGGCTGATCAATGTTTCGCTCTCATCGATGTTTCTAACTCTCTATCCCTCGCCCTTCCTCTCTGTAAAAAATCAATAAAATATATTTTAAAAAAAATAAGATGAGATCCTGATATAGGATGTTTCATTGAAAGTTACTGTTGCACAATTGTAAACCCATCAATTTTTCACTTGTTAAAAATTTTGCAAAATATACATGTTCTCCTGTTTTTAATTCTACCAACTTTTATCTTGAGAACTGAGTATCGTCCAATTTATAACTCTTGAAAACAGCTAGAACTACTGAATACTAGAAAAAACTTTTCCATGAAATCTGATAGCATTGTACAGGGTTGCAAGTAATCCTGAAGTGACCAGGATTTTCAATACATATTGCAATCCATTGGAATGGAGCAAGTTGCTGGAGCTTCATCACCTGCCATTTCACTTTCTTCTACATCCATCCCTTCTTCCGTATCTTCAGTGTGCCTCTGACTCAAGGTGCTCTCCTGCTCATTGGTACTGAAAACAGTGGCATTTTCTAGATTAAACTGACTCTGCAACTTAAGAACTGATTCCTCAGGAAAAGGGAAAAGCCTGGCCAAAAACATTTGAATTCGTCTACAGAACAGTGTATTTTGGATTTTGTTAATATTATTAAGAAATCAATGCACATGCATAGTAAATAATTTTCCCAGCAGAATAGAATGTATTTGAGCTCCAGAGAGCAATATTTTTTCCACAAAAGTAAATACTATGTCACATTGATCCAAAGGAAGACAATCACAACAATACAAAAGGTGTAGTTGTGGTGCAAATACTTTTAGTTACACCCCCAGTAACAAGAGAAACAATAGCTAAAATTGTGGAAAGTTATTGACTAACTCTAAGCAACCAGGTAATTATATGAATTGGGGTCATGGATAATGACAATACACACTAACAATGAGTAAGAAGAAACTGAAATGAAAAAGCCCTGCAATGTACAATCTTTGCATAACTATATTGTTACAGAATTTCCCGGGCAACTGAAAAATACACAGGAGTACCCAGAAATACAGGAAAAATCCATTTATTTCCAGTTTTACTAGTACCATGACTCAGAAGAGCCTGTTTCCAAATCCTGAGCAAACCAATATGGGGGAAGCTTTCTCTATATACCCTTTGGTTTCTTTGTCCCCCAAATATGGATCAGACTTCCGGACCTTTTGCAGGCTTTGCAAAAAACCCCGGGTGTTGGGATGGGGGCCATATGACCACATGTAAAGGCCTGGCCTGGCACCACCAATGATAACCCCCTCCATGGGTTGTATATTGTTCATGGTTTATGGCCTCTGTAAAATGTGAGTATTGCAAAACCAGTTAATTAAGGAAGGGGCAGTCGCTAGGCTATAGGCTAACAGGAATGTGCATTAGGGATGCTAATCAACTATGTACAGTGTCAGGCTGCTGGTCTTCCCCCCACAAAATGTCTTATTTTCCTCATCAATATGACAATGCTATAGTATAGAGAAAATTGAAAATAAATTACTATTCCAGCCACAAATATATTTAAAAAGTTTGTACACTCTGCAATGGTGTATTGCTTTATATTTTATCAAGAATATTTAATTCTCAGAAAACCTTGTTTGAAAAGATAGGTTGTCTTATTGTCACTGTATTAGGAATGGGGAAATCAAGCTCATAGAAACAAATTTGGTGCCTAAGCCATTGAATTGGTATGTAATTGATCTGGAAACTAGCCTTGGAGCTTTCATTTCCAGGCTGTTTTTCATAATTTCTGAGTCTGGAAAAAAACAACAACCAAGGGTAGGGTATAAGGAGAAGCAGCAGAAAGGCCTTGAAGTACAGAATTCTTAACTATAAACTTCCCTGTTAGCTATTATAAGTTGTAAAATAAATTTGGAAATTTCAGAAATGTTGAAGGCAATATTTTTGCTTATAAAACATTTCACATCAACAGTGAAAACATTTACAGCTGCATGTTGCTTTTGTTGTTGTTGTTAATAGAAAAGCAAATAGATCAAGGAGGTAAGGAACGCTTCTCTAGATCTTCCCCTGGGATAGGTGGAATCAGGATGTGAGTTCATCCAGTTCTAAGTATTGGACTTTAAAAAGCTATGCTGAGCTATTCCTACTGTCATCTAATTCCTCTGTGTATAGTTTCCCAATCTGTAAAATGGGAAAAGTTTTTGTTGGACATGTGACTGGAGGATGCCAGTGACATTTATTTTTCAGAGGCCGGGGAAATTCTGGCACAGTCGATTGCTGAGTCCCATGATGAGTTCAGCTACCTATGACTGAATTGGTTTTTAATATAATATCTGAAAACAGGTATTCAGAAAGCATTTACAACATGAAAGATGTGAAGTCCAATGAAATCTATTGATTTGTTAAGTAAATGCATTTGCAGCCGTATTTAGGTTTCAATTTTTAAGGGATTGTTAGCACATTTCTGATTAACTTGTACTTGTTATTCTCTACTACTAACACATTAGAGCGGCTTCTTGCCTCACCACATGTTGCTATACTACTATTTCAAAAGCTAGTCACATTTCTTACTCCTTTTTTTTTTTTTTTTTGGCTCTCTCTTTGTTTTTCTTTTTAAATAGTGAGCCATATGTGAAAAGGTGCTGGTAAGTTCAGAGATTTACAAGTGCCTTCAGACCTTCTAGAAGTTGACATGAGGTTTATAAATGACCTTTAGCTGCCTTCAACCAGGACAGACAGAAAACAAGGCAGCTGAAGTCTCTCACTCTGTGATGAGCTCTCAGTGCAATTTGTGTCCCTGCTAACGTCTAAGGGAATAATTGTCATCTTCTGTTTGAAAGGGTCAACGGAGCCTGAGAAATCCTCCACACAGAGAACTGCCATTAGTCAGTACTTGACTTTTTAACTTCTTTAGTCAACAGGTACTGAGGGAGCATCATAAGGGTTTTCCCAAACACCACTGAACTGATTCCCCCGGAGTTTTCTCCTCTTTTACAGGTAACCAGATAATGCATTATATACCTAGTAAACCCATTTCCACACACATTTTGAATGTATCAAAACACACCAAAGAGCTTCTCAACCAAAATGAAGGAATCTAGGGGAGATTTCGTGCCTTGCTTTCTGTTTCACATAATGATTTATAATAATGTGCTGGTTTTTCCTTGAGCTCATATTATAGTTATGCTATGTATTATTTTGCTCATTTTCTACCCCAGAAAACAATAACAAAATTCTTTCATTTCTGTGAAGCAATAACCACTGCCTCACTGGGTCTAGCACTGAATCAAATTGTATCACTCCATTTTGGGGGGTCTTCATTTTGGGTACCTTACTCTGGAGAAAAATATTGAAAATGCCGGAGTGCCACAGATTTAAATGCAATATTACTTGGAGTAATGCATTTCTGCTGAAGAAATCTCATCTTTATTTCAGCAAAACAATCACATAATCTCAGATATTGGTAAAATCCACTGCAAAGTTTGTCATTTACTTATGTTAATGTTCTCACAAATGGCACCAATTTAACTTGGGGGAAGGGAGGGAGCGGTAAGAAGAAATCTATGTGATTTGGCTGCATTTTTGTATGAAAGGAGTACCTTTGTGTTTTCCCTTCTCCCTTTTGGAAAATTCATTTTCAGTGATGGACTCTGGCATCAATTGATCTTTTCTACAGATGCTAATGCAGAAAGGTTACCAGAGAGGGCATTTTCCTCCAGGGGAATTGCCAGAAGCACAGGCAGCCTGGTGGCTCATAGGCTCCCACTCCTCCCCCTCCTAAGCACAAGTTCCTCCTCCTGCCTCCCACCCAGACTCACTCCTGTTGGTTTATTTTGTCTTCAGACCACCATTCAGGGGAAAACTTAGGTAATTACACATGTACAATCGTGACTTTTAATGAAAGCATTGGCAAACAATAGCTCAAGGATCAAATCTAGCCTATTTTTGTATGGCTCGTGAATAATGAATTGATTTTAGAAATGAATATCTGTGACCAATGTGATATATGGAACACTCATATTTAAGTCCAATTGAGTAAAATGTTAATTCCCAGAAGAGAATTTCATTCTCCTCATTTGTAAACTTATATAAAAATTTTTTTACTCAATTGTTATTATATTTTTAATGCATTATTATACACTTGACAGCTTAAATCAACTCACGTTTAGTATCCCAACACTCCGTAGGCCAGTAGCCTGGGTGTGCTCAGCTAAGTTCTCTGCTCAGGGTCTCAGAAAGCCATAATCAAGATGTTCTCCAGGCTGGACTCTGATCTTGAAGCTCTGAAGAGCAATCCTCTTCCTAGTGTTTTCAGGTTTTTGGCCAAATTCAATTGTTAATTCCATCATTTCTTCTTGATTTACTATTTAGCATTTTTCTAAAACATAAAAGATAGATTTTCTGGTGGCATCTATCTATCTATCTATCTATTTAATTAGCACTTCCATAATTGATAATTAGCTTGAAACCTTTTCATGGTCATTGGTCATTTGAATTTTGCCTTTTGAGTAGCCTGTGTTATCTATCTTATCCATTGGTAGGCGTTGTAGTCCCATTCATGCTAATGTGTGGGAGTACTTTATATAATCTTAATATTAATAAGTTAAGTTTGCACATATTCCTGCATTTCCTAACTTCATTTCCTTTACAATGTGCATAGATGCTCAATTTTTCCATAACCATTTAATATATGACCTAGCCTTCCTCCAAAAGTATATAGTGTGTGATGCCACCTGTCACATATTAAATATGAATAAAAGCCTGAGTTTCTTTCCAGGGTCTCCATTGTGTTGTATTACTCTATTAATTTATCATATTAATATCATATACAGTATTATATCATGGTGCAATAATTTACACCTGCTTAAGAGTGGCTATTCAAGGGATTTTGCACATATGTATATATTTTAATGTCAGCTAGAATATTTAAGTAAAATTTGTTTTAGAGTTATTATTGGGATTGTGTCAAATCTTTTAAAAATATTTTTATTGATTTCAGAGAGGAAGGGAGAGGGAGAGAGAGACAGAAACATCGATGATGAGAGAGAATCATTGATTGGCTGCCTCCTGCACACCCCACACTAGGGATTGAGCCAGCAACTCCAGCATGTACCCTGACCAGGAATTGAACTGTGACCTCCTGGTTTATAGGTCAACTCTCAATCACTGAGCCACTTAGGTTGAGTGGGATTGTGTTAAAGCTTAACATCAATTTGAATACTTAAATCTATGAACATCAAATATACTTCTTTTCTTATATGGGTCTTTTTAATTACTTTCAATACATATTTTATTCATAAATATCTATACCTTATAATGCTATTATATTTAAAATTTTAGTTTAATTTCTATCTTCCTATTCCTAGAATATTAAAATATATTTTATTTTTACATATTAATTTTTCATTTAGTAACTTAACCTCTATTATTCATTTTGTTGTATGTTTCTTCTATTTTCTACATGTGGAATTATGGTATTTCTTAATAATTTATTTGTTATGATTAAAAACCATATTTGGAGGGTAGAATTTATTTATTTATTTAAAATTTATTTTTTGCCTTATTTTATTGGTTACAACTACTAAAAAGTTATATAGAATTAATAATATATATCATCTTTACCTTTTTACTAATCTATCTATTTTTCAATATTAATTATGATGCTATAAGTTTATTTTGATAATTTTTTATCAAATTAAGTATGATGCCTTCTAACTCAAAGTTTCAAAGAGATTTTTTAAATTAAAACTTTATTTTTTTTAAGATTTAGGTTTATAATAAAACTGGGAGAAAGGACAGAGAATTCTCATATGCCCCCACATTTGTATAACATTCCCTATTATCAATATCTACCACCAGAGTGATACATTTATTACAATTTATGAAACTACATTGACATGTCATAATCACTCACAGTTCATAGTGTATATTATGTTTTTCTCCTTTTTTTAAATATATTTTATTGATTTTTTACAGAGAGGAAGGGAGAGAGATAGAGAGTTAGAAACATCGATGAAAGAGAAACATCGATCAGCTGCCTCCTGCACATCCCCCACTGGGGATGTGCCCACAACCCAGGTACATGCCCTTGACCGGAACCGAACCTGGGACCTTTCAGTCCGCAGGCTGACGCTCTATCCACCGAGCCAAACCGGTTTCGGCATGTTTTTCTCGTGATGTTGTACATTGTATGGGTTTGAGTAAATACATAATGACAACTATCATTATAATACCATGCAGAGCATTTTTCACAGCCCTAAAAATACTCTGTCTGCCTATTTATTCCTCCCCATCTGGAGCTACTTTGGGTCTATTGTATATTTAGTGAAAAAACAATCTACATATAAGTGGATGCCTGCAGTTCAAACACATGTTGTTCAAGGTCAACCGTAGTTGGAATGATACAGTATGTAGCCTTTTTAGACTAGCTTCTTTCACTTGGTAATATGTGTTTAAGGTTTATTCATGTCTTCTCGTGGCTTGATACCGCATTTATTTTTAGCGCTGAGTATTATATTGTCTAGATTTACTACACTTATTTACCTACTGAAGGATATCTTGATTGTTTGAAAGTTTGGGCAATTATAAATAAAGTTGCTTAAACATACATGAGCAAGTTTTTGTGTAGACATGAATTTTCAACTCCTTTGTGTAAAAGACAAGACTTTCTCAGTTTTTCTTTTCTCCCCCTGAGATGGGACAGAACCTCTCAAGTTGATTGGAATTAGGTATATTTCTTCCCCAATGAGATATTATCAGTTAGGTTCTGATAATACGTTGGCTGGTTAGGCTTAGTAACCAGTGTTTCCTGAAGACACAATGCTCTGGTATATTTCAAAATTGTTGCTTTTGCTCCTTCCCCTGCTGGAAGTATACGGGATTTTTCTCTGATGTGAACTGTGGAAACCTAGTTGAACTCCTGATCATAAACCTTACAATTATTGAAGAACCCCTGTCACTGGGTCCCTATGGGGTTTTTAATTCTCAAGACTCATCCACACTGAGCCTCAGGCAGCCATTCATGAATTTCAGTTATGTCCATGGTTCTCCTGGCAGTGTCTGTGTGTGGGTCCATGTCCCAGGAAGGTGTGACTCCAATCTTGGGGGCAGTGTTTTGCCTTACATCCTACCCTCTGTTATTGATCGAAGAAGAATTATTGATTTCTTTAGTCTGCTTAGCTTTTTACTTGATGTTAAGGACAGAGTAGCAACTTCCAAGCTCCTTATGTAAAGAAACAAAAACCTGTTTGGTTTGTTTTTTAGCCTCAAAGTATGTTACATTTTATCAAAAGCTATTTTTTTCTACATAATTTGACTTTATCTTACACTATATGCACCTGCTAAAGAAAAAAAAATTCAACTGAGTAAATTTAAAGTTCTAATAGGCTTTTTTAAGGTGTGGACGAAAAAAGGGGGCTCATACTAAACCTGACAAGCTCCGGGGAGGCCTGCGTGGCAGGCCTTACAAACTCAGGGACCTGCAGTGACCACATAAGATGATCTGAAATTAATACTTCTTAACTAAAAGTGAGCCATGGAGATAGTTATTTCCTAGGCCGGTATCTTCCTTGACAAAGGTCAACCTTTTCCTTAACTGAGCCTGTTATTGTATTTTTGCATCTATGATAACAATCCTTAGGAATAATCCCCTATTTTCCAGACCCCTCAGGGCACTTGTTGCCCTCATGCCAGTGTAGTTACAGAAAATGATGGTGCCAGAGGCAATACATAGTTGAAGAGACAAAAAGGCAAAGCTGCATGGAAATATTTATCTCATGGGGGGGGGGGTATGAAACATGACTAGGTCATCATGCATGCTGTGAAGGCAAAACATGATCAGAAAGTCAGAGATTAATGAGTTCCTTAGATCACATATTATCAAAAAATAAGAATAAAAGGAAAGTGAAGTAGACAGTATAAAGAATATTACCTTAAAGAGGTGATTATAGGAGACCAGGGAAAGAGAAAATTGTTAAAATCTAGAGGTTTTCGCCAATCTCACATGCTATCTAGCCATTATTAATTCACAGATGCAAAAATCAGCATGAGAAGAGAGATCGAGGGGAAAAAAATAGCATGAATGGTTTTTATTTTACTACTTGGAACTATAGCATAGAATTTAGAGACTCATATATGTTTTATGGAATTGCTTATTTTCTATCTTAGGAGTTTTTATTGAAGCAAAAAGCAGGTATTGATTTACTCATTTTGGGAGATAGGCACTGAGAAATTTGTGGGGCTGTTTGGGTAAAAATACAAGATATAATGGCCTTGGCCAGGTATCTGTTGGTTTGCACTTTGTCCTGATATAACAAGGTTATGGGTTCAATACCCACTCAGGGCACATATAAGAGCCAACCAATGAATGCATAAAAATAAGTGGAACAATAAATCTCTCTCTCTCTCTCTCTCTCTCTCTCTCTCTCTCTCTCTCTCTCTCTCTTTCTCGCTCTCTCTCTCTCAGAAATCAATAAC
The DNA here is from genome assembly GCF_964212035.1 of Myotis nattereri. NCBI lineage: Eukaryota > Metazoa > Chordata > Mammalia > Chiroptera > Vespertilionidae > Myotis > Myotis nattereri. The sequence continues at coordinate 33,149,624 of NC_138085.1, forward strand.
TAAAAAACAAAATAAAAATACATATTAGCTCAGCAGCCTAATTTTGATTTTTAAAGGTTGTAGCAGTCTTCAATCATAGCATGTAATATAAACATCTAAGGGTCCTAGGTAAAGCAATAAAAAATCCTTAACGATGAGCATATGATATATGATCAGGGGCTAGCAATACTGGATGCAAAGGCAGGAAGTTAGTGCTTGCTGCAGCTTCTACTATTGGCTAACATGACACCAGCCATTGCCATTATGCCCAGTGAGAGAATGAGGCACTTCAGAATTTAAAAGGACAGGTTTCAGAATCCAGAGAATAACCAGATATCCTATATCTCAAGATTTGGTATCTAGAATTCTGGCATAGACGACTTCATAAGAGTATGATAAAATCACCACGCTTAAGGGAAACACTGATGTCAGCATTAAGATAATGAATATGGACATATTTAATGTTAAGCCCCATCGCAGTTGAACTAAATGGACTGAGAGTGGCTAAAATACTTTAAAGTTTTCTGCCACATTCAGAAATGGTGTGGGAAGCACATTGATAATGGGAGACATCCATAGATCCAACTGACAGTGGTAGAGGAAATATAAAGGTGGCAAACTATAATCTAATAATTATAAAAGCCCAATAAATTTATATGACTCATTTTTTTTGCCAGTTCTGATCACTGTCTATTAATACAGACAAGCTTCACAGTCTAAATATTGTACTCTCTCTTTAATAAAGTAATTGACATTTTGATTGATTAGTGTTATTATTTCTTAGCAAAACTTGTTCTTCCTAATCATTCCTTCCAAATTGCTTTCCTATATAATTTGATGTATCATCAATTACATCTGCTGTAACAACTGATCCCAATGCTCTTCCCTTTTACTCTCTTACTAGGGAAAATTTTAGAGGGAGTAAGGGAGATGGGTAGAGAGATAGAAACATCAATGAGAGAGGAACATGGATTTCTGCCTCTTTTCATGCCCCCCTACCAGGGATTGAGCCAGGAACCCAGGCATGTGCCCTGACTAGGAATCGAAGCGGTGACCTCATGATTCATGGGTCGGCACTCACCCACTGAGCCGTATAAGTCAGGCTCAGCAGCTATATTATTAACATCATTTGCACATTTGGGTCTTTCTTCATCATACCCTAGATTAGCAATTTTGAACCAGTGTGCTGCAAGAATTTTTAGAATATGCAATACCTATTTAGTTAGGAGCACTGACTTCTTTTCCCTTAGATTTTCAGATTAAAATATGACAGTAGCCAACACAACAATAGTCATCCAGTGTGAATATCCTGTCTTGAACCATAAATATATGCCACATGATAGACTTGCATATTATCTTATTGGTCACATCATGTAATAAGGTTGTGAATGATTGGCTAATTCTTGGTACCAGAAATACCTATATACAAGTACAAGTACCTGATTTTTAAAAATTTACTTCAGAGCAAAAAGGGTAGACAATTACTTTTTTTTGTAAACCAATCAAAATTATACCTTCTTTTTTTCAGATCATAAAATATATATATTTTTGGTGTGCTGCATAATTTTAGTAATTAGTGTATGTGTGCAATGAGATGAAAAAGGTTGAAAATCACTGTCTTGGATGAATGACTAAGGCAGAGATTAATTCTAGTTTGGACCATGAAAACAAGGACATCTGGCAAGGAATGTGTGAAGCCCAAGAGAAAAAAGTGCAATGCGATGGCTGAGTTATTTTAAAAAGGAGCAGACACACATCAATAGAGAATCATACAAAAAAAAATGCAGTAAATGAAAGTCAGGTATAAAAACAGCTCTCTCAAGACCACGCTGGCTTCATTATCACATTATGGAAGGGTAGGAGGTGATTCTGTCAACAGCCATCATATCCTGTGTGCCCTGTGTGTTACACATCGCGTGCCTTCCTGGCAGTGGATGCCTCCAAATTACTCCTGATGTCCTAGACCTGAATCTATTCAGAATACTGACATTTGTTTGTATGTCAGTAGGTATATAGTTCTTTGTTTTAAGCTTTTCTTCCCACCAAGTCTTGTCTCCTCTATTGTGCTTCCATGGAATTTTCTCACCTGAACACATCCCCCAAACCTTCCCAATTCAGTGTTGAGTACTCCCTGGAAGAGGCCAACATTGGTAAGAAACCATGTCTATCATTTCCTCCATCCACAAATAGAGGTACCATTTATACCAACTGCCCACACTTAGCAGAGATGGCTATGAGTATATTAAGCACATGTGAGAAAATATTTCTATTGCCTTGAGGATTCTCGGAGCTTTTCACTATTCGGAGCCCTTTGGGGCTTCCCAACGACCTGTGAATAGCATTTTCCAGAGAATGTGTAGAAGTCAAAGCTGTGAAGTGAGTTTTGTGTTCAAAGCAAATAGCTGGGGAAAGTCAGGATTGTTGTGTGAATTTCCAAATGTTCGGTGAAGCCTGAATCATGTGAACCAAAAGCTGCTATGTAGCCAAAGCATAAGGATCAGGGGCTTCAAGATCTTTTAAATTGTATATCCCGGTACTAAGCTATTTCCCCACCTACTGAGAATGTTATAAACAAATACAATTAATCCTAGAGCTCCAAGGAAATTTAAGGTCCCATTTTCGTTGTCCTGCATTATAACAAGCACACATGGAATTTGTCAGTGTTAAATTGTGATAATCTGTACGTATAATAGAACTTCAGCATCAAGCTCATACATTTGGGCAATAGCAGGTGGTTTCATGGAATTGATGGGACTGCAGCTACTGTCTGAATGAGTAAATATTAGTTGTGTGAATGGAAGGGAAAAGGTAATACCAGGTTTGCAATCAGCATGAACACAGGCAGAGTGTGGGAGAAAATGTATTGACTAAATGCTGTAAAATGGCTTTCTCGGAGAAAATGGGATTTAAGCGTGGGGCCAGATACACAGGGTAACTATAAGAATTATTACTTGATTTAAGAGGCAATCATTCTCTTTCCTTAACTACATAAAAATAAAATGTGTTGGCCAAAATAAGCAGGGTGGATTAGAAAAGTATGTAGAAAGACTGAAAACACAGTAGCAAGCCGAAAAAAAAAACAAAAAACAACATTTAGGTACCTTGCCTGGAGGCCAGGGAACCCTGGCCCAATAAATTCATTTGCTGTGGAGTACACTATTTCTCCTGGGGCCTTTGCTGAAAATAAAGTGGTCTGAATTGGGACAGATATTTTGTTGTTCTTAGATTCTACGATCAATGATACCTTGAAAGTATTCATTTCATCACTTCTAATTCCTCTTACTAAAGTAACCTCCTTAATAGTTTTTTTCATTCTTGAGTCTCTAAATTATCTTCTGAAAACCCAAATTATATGGTGCTACTTCCCAAAATATTTATTAGTATTACTATTATTTTAATATGTTTTTATTTATTTTATGGAGAGAGGAAGGGAGAGAGATAGAGAGAAACACTGATGAGGGAGACACATTAATTGGCTGCCTCCTGCACATCCACTCCTAATGAGGATCAAGCCTGTAACCCAGACATGCGGCCTGACCAGGAATCAAACCAGTCAAGGCACATGTCTGACAATGCTCAACCACTGAGACACACCAGCAGGGCACAATTTTTTATTTTTATTTTTTTTACTGAAGCTTCATGGCCTCTTGAATAAAGCTCATACCACTTAATATGGTCAGACCTTCTTTTCAATTTATATCCAATCTCTTCTTAAGAATTCTATGCTGAACATGCTGAACTAGTGTCTTACCTGATTATGTTATGCTTTACATGATTTCTGCCTTTCTAACTTTCATTTCCTGGGTCTCTAATGGTGACCCTATTCCTCAACTATCTTTAAAGTTTCAGATCTAACGTTACTTTCTTTGTAAAATCTTGACTTCCTTAAGTTGAACCAGTTTATCCTCAGGGGAAGCATACACTGTTTAAAAAAATCAACTTATATTTGGACAGACTATATTGGAATATATTCCACTTAGCAATTCTGGGAGTTGGCCACATTAGTTTCCTGTTCTACACATTACAAGTATCTCATTATCTGTAAAGCATAGATGAAATCTATATATCATGTAGTTGTTTGTGAGAATTAAATGAGATAAAGTATGAAATTTTGGGCAATAGGAAAATCTCATTAACTAAAAGTTATTACAAATTACACAAAACAATCATTTCACTTTATTGTAATCAATTCTTAATAACTACAGAAGAGAAAACCATTTTCTTTATTTTTCCAGGTATGCTAATTCTATTGCAGTGCCGGCAACATAATAGGCATCCAACAATTGTTTTATTTACATCAGTAGGTAACATTTATAGAAGTACACTGAAGTTAGAATGAATAGTCTCATTTATAAAGGTAAAGAGAAGTAAATTTAAAATTGAAAAATAATTTTTGAGAACCCAGTTTTTTATTATTTCTTCTTTTTTTTTATTTCTTCTTTAGCAGAATGTTTGAACATGTATTTTAAATAATCTGAGTCCTATGACTAAGAAAAAGAGGTCTGTGTTCAAACATCATGTTAGACACAGCACACCATACCCTGTTTTTAATGGATTACAGTTTTATATTGAAGCTGCAGGAGGTCCTTTAGCATAACTGTTTAACACATAATTCTCTAATGCATCAGCAATGCCTAGTTCCATCCATAGAAATAGTTTTCAATGGCACATTCATTGGGAATTCTTCACTGTGAGATTGATCCTTTTTCAAACCAAACCCTTTTACATCTAGATCTTATTAAAATTCCCTTCAATGAAAAAGGCTCTTGGCTATAGACATGTCTAGCCTATGCCACTGGGATACCATGAATTATTGTCCCAGGTATCATGTGATCCTTTGTACTTGTCACAGTTATTTTTTTAATTATTAATTTTGAGAAATCCTATGAAGACCTATGGTTTAAAATAAATTAGCATCTAAGTAAACAGAAGATTATATGAAAAGAGCTAATAAAGTTTTATGGATCTTGGGCACAAAATCTAAAGACAGTGAAATATTGAATAATATTATTCCAGGAGTCTGTACAGAAATTATTTTTCTCTTAAAGGAAAAGAAAGGAACAAAAATTAAAACAAAACAACCTTTCTTCTTACCTTTCTTCTGTGATACTTGGACATCTGCCTTATAGGAGACCTACATGTCAGAGAAAGCAGTAGAGCAAAAATGACAACAACCATGGAAGAAGCATTTTCAATTCTCAAGATGATTCTTTTTCCTTTGATATATTTTGAAGAAAGCAGAGAAACAAGACCTCATTTATCCTGTTTATCTATAGGAAAATAGTGGAAATTTGTTGGAAACTTAATTTCTTTCAAAATACCATTAAGGAGGGACTTTGAATGAGGAAGTGTATGTGCCTGGAGCAAACACAGACTGTAAGAAGTTGTTCACTCTTCTAAAGTAGATTCAGGAGTTGTCCTTCTGGATTCCAGATGATAAAGAGCTAACTTTGTCAACGCCTTGTTTGTTTGCGATAGGAGTGACAAGATGAAAGGATAAATTTGATAATTAAGGAAACTATTTCCATTTGAGAAAATAAGGGGTTCCAGACTGCCCAACATTAATGATCCGCAGAGTTGTTTTATAAATGCACTCCCTGCGATTGTGAACTAAAATGTAGTTGTGTTGTTGGAATATGATACTACCAGAAAGAAAAGTGAATTATGGCTGTGTGCATTCATTACTGTCTGTCAGCCAGTCATTTTCATATTTGATCACCTCTGACATCACATTGATGACCAACAAATGTTCACTAAAATATCTGACAGTGAAATATGCCATATATACATTTCTAATGTATATTGTCCCACAATTCACCAACATGTGACTTCTGTTATGCTAAATATAAAAACCAGAATTTCTGAGATATAGAATGAAACCAGATGAGTGGTCTCTTTTGCCACTGATTGATTAACTATGTGTGTTCAAGTAAGTACCTAAGCTAAATGAGGACTGGTTTTCTTGGGTGAGAAATAGTTACCTGCAGTTTGTATGGTGACCACACTCAACTAAATTTAATAAAATGTGTTGAAAATAGTGCTTTAAATAAAAAACCTAAAATAGATCCAATAACTGGAAAAGACAAATGCTTGCAAGCTCATAAAACTGTAATTATACAAAAGGCATACAATTCTCCATCATTAGCCTAGCACACCTTCCTTCCTTTTTTTCTTCACAGTAATGTCATATATATTTTGTCTTCAAATCCATAATTAATTTAGTGAATGCCATTACAGCAAATGATATAATTACTCATTACAGTTGTGGGTAATCATTTAAAAAGCCATTATGAGGTAGTCATTGTCTTCTGAGTTGTTAACTAGAAACAGTATTGGGATTTCCTCCCCCCGACCCAGGCAAGATTAAGGGAAGGGGGGGAATGTATATTGTAGTATTTATTTTCAGTTCTTGAAAAAATAATTTTTAAGACTGTGTCTTCAAAACAGAGTGATTTCCCATCCTATTATTTTAAACCTGAAATGATTGAGCACTCATAAACTCCAAAACCTCAGGCAAAACACTAAACCTATGACTACACCCATGTTATAATTCCCCCAGAACTGAGTCACCATGAGCAGACAACTAAACAGGTTGCATGTTTTACTCCCTTGTTACACATTTGTAGAAACTGTGGGCCAGTGAAGTAAACACCTTAGACAATTATTCATTTACCACAACAATCCAAGCCCCCCTCAACTCTAGAAGCAATTATCTTTCTCCTGCCTTCTATTTGAATACTCCCTATAATTTCTATAAATAAACCAAGGTGGTCTCTATCGCTTCTTTCATACTGATGGTCTGGCACTTCACATTGCATAACAATTTTAAAGACCTGCCCATGTATACTCCTAACCTACCTGAATTACAACCATCCTTTCAGGCCAGCACATGCCTACTTCTCCTAAAAGTTGTCCTTAAACATCCCAGCCATTGGTGAGCTCTCTCTTGTTTAACATTTGTAGTCTTGTATCTCTTCATAATAGGAAATATTTACTGAGTCCTTGTTCTGTCTTCACAAATGTCTTTTTTTCATACTTTCCCACGTATTGTTTCTGACATTTTAAAAATATATATATTTTTATTGATTTCAGAGGGGAAGGGAGAGGGAGAGAAAGACAGAAATATCAAGGCTCAGAGGGAATCATTGATCAGCTGTCTCCAGCACGCCCCCCACTGGGGGTTGAGCCTGCAACCTGGGCATGTGCCCTAACCGGGAACTAAACTGTGACCTCCTGGTTCCTAGGTTGACCTCAACCACTGAGCCAACTGACTGGTATTGTTTTTTCATACTTACTTAAATTTCTGTTTTACATCCCTTGAAAGGGCTATGCCATCTATAAATCTAGGTTGTAAAGTCCTTGAAGGAAAATGTTGGGGTCTGTGAAATACAGTGTTTTCTGGATAGAGCATGCTATTTGACACACATAGTAAATATTTAGTACAAAACTGTTCACTAACAGGTAAACTATCAAATAAATCAATATATACTCCTCTATTTCTTGTTTTACAAAATGTCTGTCCAGTATCATTTTAGTTTCTGTTATGCAAGCATAGACTAAACTGAACCTCTTCTTAATATCTTGATCAAATTATCTGCTGGGAAACTGCAGTAACCATAGGACTCACTTGGTCCTTTCCCAATCCTCTTGTTCAGCCTGCTATGGAGCCTGTTTTTTATTTTTTCCCCATTCTCATCTTTACTTATCACAGCATATGTTCTGGCATCAGTTAAGACAAAAACAGAACAAATAAATAAAAAGTCCTGTTTACTTCTTAGTGATGTTATTTATGTTTATTGAATACTCTTTTTTGTGTCTTTATTGTTATATATTATTTTACTCTTATTTATTTTGAGTAATATCTTTTATATGTATAGGGGAGCCTAAATAATATCATTTTCTTGCAATAAATCTAAAAGTTCATAATATATAGTATTTGCTCACTTCAGGAAGAGATTCACAGAATGTATATTACTCAGTCAGAAAAATTATCAGATTTGGCTTTACCATATAAACAAATAGAAAAGCAGAGAAAGTAGAGAAAAATATATTTTAAACATCACATAAATAAATGTATATGTCCACATTTACATATCAAAGGAACCACTATTCAACTATGCAGTATAAAAGCATGTTCTCTTATACTTTTCTTATCATTTATACTGATACTAGAGGCCCGGTGCACAAAAATTTGTGCACTCGGGGGGGGAGGAGGGGGGGTCCCTCAGCCCGGCCTGTGCCCTCTCACAGTCTGGGACCCCTCGGGAGATAATGACCTGCTGGCTTAGGCCTGCTCCCGGGGGGCAGAGGGCAGGCCCAATCCCTAGGTGCAGCCCCTGGTCAGGCTCAGAGCAGGGCCGATTGGGGAGATGGGGTGCCGCCCCAGTCATGCACAGAGCAGGGAGGATCAGGAGGTTGTGATGCCACCCTCAGTCACGCTCAGGGTAGGGCTGATTGGGGGATTGGGGCACCGCCCCCTGTCATACTCAAGGCAGGGTCGATGGGGAGGTTGCGGCGCCACCACCTGTCACGCACAGAACAGGGACAATCAGGGGTTGGGGCGCTGCCCCCGTCACGCACAGAGCAGGGCCGATCAGGTGGTTGAGGAGCTCCCCCCGTCACTCACAGAGTAGGGCCGATAGGGGAGTTGGGGCACTGCCCCCTGTCACACACAGAGCAGGGCGGATCAGGGGGTTAGGGCGCTGCCACTGTCACACTCAGGGCAGGGCCAATGGGGAGGTTATGGCTCTACCCTATCACACACAGAGCATGGCCAATCAGGGGGTTGGGGCGCTGCCCCCTGTCACACATAGAGCAGGGCCGATCAGGGGATTGGGGCACCGCACCCTGTCACACACAGAGTCGCAGGGCGATCAGGGGTTTGGGGAGCTCCCCCCTATCAGGCACAGAGCAGGGCAGATCAGGGGATTGGGGCACATTCCCCTGTCACGAACAGAGCAGGGCAGATAGGGAGGTTGTGGCCCCGCCCCCTGTCACACACAGAGCCGCAGGGCGATCAGGGGGTTTGGGCGCTTCCCCCTGTCACACTGAACCTGGTTCCGGGAGGCCTTTCAGATCCGCTGATCCCAGTGCTGGGAGGCATATTACCCTTTTACTATATAGGATAGAGGCCTGGTGCATGGGTAGGGGCTGGCTGGTTTGCCCTGAAGGGTGTCCTGGATCAGGGTGGGGGTCCCCACTGGGGTGCCTGGCCAGCCTGGGTGAGGGGATGATGGCTGTTTGCAGCTGGTCACATACCCTTCATGGTGGGGGTCCCCACTGGGATGCCTGGCCAGTCTGGGTGAGGGGCTGAGGGCTGTTTTCAGGCTGGGACTGAAGCTCCCAACTGTTCCTTTTTTTCCTTTTCTTTTTTTTATTCTGGGCCAGCTTTAGCTCTGGCTCCACCTCTGAGGCCTCAGCTGCTGAAAGTAGGTATCTGGTTTGTTTAGGTTCTATAATCGAAACTCTGTATCAACTCCAGCTCTGAGATCCCAGCTCTCTGAAAGCTGGTTTCTGGGGTTTTGTTTAGCTTCTATATTTGTTACAATGTTTCTTAAATGCAAGCTCAGAGGCCTGCAAGGCAGGTGGGGAACGTTGCAGTCCTCTGTCACTGAAGCAAGCAAGCCTCATGTTCAGTTTAAGCTGCCTGGCTGCCGGCCGCCGTCTTGGCTGGCAGTTAATTTGCATATAGCCCTGATTAGCCAATGGGAAGGGTAGCGGTGGTACCCCAATTACCATCTTTCTCTTTTATTAGATAGGATATCTATATACAGTGGGGCCTTGACTTATGAGTGTCCCAACTAACAAGTTTTTTGAGATACGAGCCATCTCTCGGCCGATTTTTTGCTTTGAGTTGTGAGCTAAAATTCGGGTTATGATCCACCTTCAGATACCCTACCACTAGTTGGCGCAGCGAACATCACAGTGAATGCCACAACATCAGCCCAGCATCACGTGTCTCACTCCTTCACTTTTTGATTTGACATACAAGTAATTTGAGCTACGAGCTCCGTCATGGAATGAATTAAACTCGTAAGTCAAGGCCCCACTGTATATAAAAACCTAAGCGATTGTTTGCTATGATGCGCACTGACCACCAGGGGGCAGACATTCAATGCAGGAGCTGCCCCCTACTGGTCAGTGTACTCCCACAGCAGGAGCGCAGCTTAGCTGATCCAAGGGGGCTGGTGCTAGACTCCAGGCTCACCACTGGCAAGTGCAGCTGCAGCTGGTGCACAAATCTGTGCACTAGGCTTCTAATATATATGTGTATATGTTTGTGGACAAGTTCTTTTTCAGTCAAAAGAATAGATTGAAACCATGACACTGATGGGTATTACTGGGCAAAAGAGGGGTTGGCGTGAAGTTAAAAAAAAAAAAAAAAAGATAGAACCAGTCGTATGTGATGGGAAGATAGCCAGTTTAGCTCATTAGAACATAGACTTCAAACTACATGGTACCTTGCATAAAGAAGACATACTGGAGTGACAGTTTTGAGATGTACATCCAGCCACCACTAACATATGTGTCATACCAGACAGTGCTAAAATTTTATCCCAATTGTAAACCACAATATGAAAAAAATTCTCAAAGAAAGTTATTTTGTTTCAGGAAATCACCAAAAGTACTATGTTATTTTATTATATACCTAGGTTAATGAGGTAAACAAATGAACAAATTTTGAAAAAAACAACTGTAGATATCTTTGCATAGATTCAATCCTTGTAATTAGTTCCCCTTTGATATTTCACAGAGGAATTTTTTGAGGTTGGGGTTATAATAAACAGTGGGTAGAAGAGGTGGGTCCTGTGAAGATTTGAACTGAAATCAGCTTGTCTATTTGATTTTCCCAATAACAGAGAAAAATATGCATTATTATTTTTAAATTTTTTATCCATCTCCATTAGAACTTTGAGGAAATGTCTTAAATGGTATGCCTCCTTTTCACCAAGTATTAGGCCCAAAAGCCTATTTTAGTGGCAAAAAATGCTGTACCTAGGTTCCAGATATCCATCTTTTAGTTGTGGTTGTATCCCTTACTTTTTCCTGTGATAATGGGCAAGTCATTTGTTTTCTGGGACTTTAGTTTTCTTTAAGTTGAAAAGTTTGGCTTAGTTGTTCTCAATCAACCAAGAGCCAACAATCTAATTTTGTTTCAAATATATGATATAAGTTCTTTATAATCATGAAATAAAAATAATAGAAATGTGGTTTAGTTTTGTATTTATCTTAAACGACAAAATAACAACAATAGTGTAAAGGAGAGATGACAATAAATATTTATAATGAAAATAAGATGTAATCACTGAACTTGTCCACATAATAAGATTCCCCTTAGAGGAAGGTACAGAATGGGTTTCCAGGATAATTTTAAGTCTAAAATTTTATAACAAATTTGCATTCAAAACCCATTTTACATTTGTTCCTTCGACAATTATGTAATATATGTGCATGTGTATTTCTATTTAATTTCACTAACAAAAAGAATTGGTAACATATGTTTAAGGTTGAAGTGTAGTCTTTCTGTATTCTGATTAAATTAATCACTTTTTTTATCCTGTGCATTTGTTGATGTGTACTTAGAAAATCCAAAGCAAAAGAAGATATTTGTAAAACTATGAATGTGCTGAAAATATCCTACACCATAGAATGAAAGCTTTGCAGAACTATAGAACCTCTTAAATGGTAAGGTTTTTTTTTTTTAAGCACATTACTTGATAAAGAAAGCTGTGCCAGCCACACATACATTCATCTTTCTCTTGAGCACATCCAGGCATAGTGATCTAATTCATGGGCTGTCAAGAGACAACAAACCAACGTGAATTTCAGGAATCTGGGAATTCTTTCACCACTCGACATTTTCATGTGATTTTTAAAACCCTTTGGCAGGGAATGCTCGCTCATTCCTTCTGGAAGTGTGGCCAGGTAGAATGCTAATCACCACAGCTAAGCTGACTTGAGGAATTGAAAACGACAGGCTGTATCTGAGTGTGCCCTTCTCCCCATGAATACGTTTTTTCCTCTTCATATCCAGCAACAAAGACTTGTATAATAAATGACTCCATGAAGCATGGTCCTTCTCAAGCATTAAATTATGCCTTTTACCTCAGGACTTATCATGCATAGAACATATAACACACCTAGAAGGCCCTTCCAGTGAGCGATGCTGCTTGCTAGCGCTGAACCAAATTTAAATCTCTTTAGACTCACAATGAAATTACTTGCTCACTTGGTTGTTTTATTCAACTAATGATTTTGCAATATCACATTCGGTTGAATAATTACACCGGGAGAGATGCTGAATGCCCATCTTTGCTAGATTAGAATAATTTATAAGTGCAGTTTTTCTATTCCATTAAGCGATACCACCTTCTAATGAGACAAGCACAACAAGGTAGACGCAATGATATGTAACAAACAAGAGAAAGAAAATACAATTTGGGCAGGCAGAAATGTTAGTGGAATACTTGTTAGGGAAAGCCATATTTATTTATCATCATGGAACAATATACTTGAAAGGGACACCAGAAGAGCATCCTCTCTCTCTCTCTCTCTCTCTCTCTCTCTCTCTCTCTCTCTCTCTTTCGCGCGCGCATTTATATTTAACAGTAAATGGGAGACTAAAGAATGGACACATTTCTCATTCTGCATGGTGATTAGTAGCAGGGACAGGCCCCCAATTTTTAAAATCAGTGCTTATTTTCCCCCCAAAATAGCTTGACCCTGTCCTCAGAATGTGGATGATATGTGTGCTTACTTCTCTCTTGAACATTTTAGGGAAAGATTGTTTTGTCTGCCTTCCCCCCGCCCCGCCCCCACTGTCCGTGCCCTCAGTACATCCTCCTGTTTTTGCCATACGGCCTCTCTTTACACGGAATTTAAATCTGACAGGCTGGTGCTATTTATGAAGGCCCCTTTGGGATAACAGATGGCAGGACTATTCATCTCCCCTGTGGGTGCCTGGCCATGGGCCATAGGTTATTCATTTCTAGCTTTTAGTTCGACTGTGAAATGAGAATTGGTTATAACATGCTACTTTGGAAAAAGCAGAACCTCATTTTAAAATGGCCTTGATGTAAGTGTATCTGTATAACTAATTAGGAAAAAAAAGTGAAAAGAGTTTGCATTGTTTAAAGAAATATTTACATTAAAATTCTTCTTCAAAAAAAAATCTGGGCTTTTTTTTGTTTGTTTTAAAAAATGTTTTATTTTTAGCCTTAGCTGGTTTGGCTCAATGGATAGAGTGTTGGCCTACGGACTGAAGGATCCCAGGTTCAATTCTGGGTAAGGGCATGTACCTCGGTTGCAGGTTCAATCCCTGGCCCTGCTCAGGGCAGGTGCGGGAGGCAACAAATTGATGTGTATTTCTCACATCAATGTTTCTCTCTCTGTGTCTCTCCCGCTTCCACTCTTTCTAAAATCAATAGAAAATGATCTTCGGGTGAGGATTAACAACAAAAATAATAAAAAACTGTTTTATTTTTAATTTTATGAGTGTATGGGACCTTTAAGTGTGAAGCCATTCCAGATCCCTACTAATAGTACATTTAAATCAAACAATCAGGTACATATTATGTCTTATAGGTCTAGAGCATCATATCATGAGGCAGTTATAAGGCTCATGCCCTTCATTTAGGTGAATACCATTTAATTGCATGCAAAGATATACTTCATTAAAAAAAACAAAATCAATTGGCGTTATAGACTAGTAATGAACACCTGTCTCTTATCTGTACCTCCCACACTACTGAAGGGATCAAGATTGAAAGAGTTTTTACAGTTAAGCTTCTCCAATCCCAGTTCATCCAGAGGAACTGGGGAGTGGAGGGTTGTATGTGTGTGTGTTTTAAATTTTCACCCAAGGATATGTGTGTATGAGAGAGAGAGAGAGAGAGAGAGAGAGAGAGAGAGAGAGAGAGAGAGAGAGAGAGGAAGGGAGAGAGAGAAACATAGATGTGAGAGAAAAACATTGATTGGTTGCCTCCCATACCCACCCTGACCAGGATGGAACTGCAACCCAGGTATGTGCCCAGACTTGGAATCAAACCCGCAGCATTTTGGTGCACAGGACGATACTCCAACCAACTGAGAGACCCAGCCAGGGCCAGGGAAGCTGTGTTTTTATCTTAATTATGTTTGAAACAAGGCCTACTCATTAGAGAAGAAAAAATAGTTTGGAGTAAATTCCAGGAATTTATTATCACTATATTTCACTCACTTTGGCAGTATCTGCATTTCCTGGAGGATGGCACAAACCATGTCATAGCAATTGATATTTGGTACTGAAAAAGGAAAACCAGTCTTCACTGAAGCAGTCTGGGAAGGCATTTTTGGGAAGGGGTCTTCACAGCCACTAAAATTCTATCAAAAAGGCCCATATCAACAATGTGTAATTGACACCCATTTTCTTTTTTACAACAAGCCGATCATAGAGTTATTCATTGATTAAGAATTCTTCCTGCTGTGACCATCTTCATACACATAGGCATATTTTAGAGTACTTCTTGAGATATTTTTATCATTGAAATCATATCATTTCTGATATTTAGAATGTATGCAGTAGTTTAATGAATTTCTGCAAGATTCATTTCCAAAACATGGCATTCGTTAAATGTTAAAATATGTCTCATTCATTTCAGAAAATGAACCACTCTGGTGTTGAAATTGTATAGTCATATCAGAAATGTCACAAAGGGGGCCATTTTCCTATAATACATCACTTTTCTGGTTAGATTGAAAGTGATAAAGATGGCAAGGCAAAATAATAGATGATATGCCTCACTCTTAATGCTTTTTTACTCTGAAAACAACCCCATAGCCATCTGTTATGTGCATGTCAGGTTGTTGCAAGTGAGTGATATTTTTTTCTTTTTTTCTTTGATAAGAAATTTATGGCAATTCTGAGCACAGTTAACTTAAAAACATATGGCGATATTAATAAAGTACCTATGTAAATACTAAGTCCTCATTACCTTGTGCATTCATGGGCCTGGGTTAGGTTTAGCTGTATTGTGGAAGATGCAGAGCAAGCCTTGCTGTTCAAAGTTAGGTGGAGACTTGGACAATATGAAATAAAATTTTTGTCAACTTTTAAAATTATTCTAGAATATAAACCATATGCTGTTAGAAGGTTAAAAATTAAGCTTAAACTGTAGTTATCATTTCTTCTCTTAGACTTGTATTTCCTTCAAGTTTTTATTTATGGTGTTTTTATGTTTATAATCTTAACTGCTCTAAAAATTGATAGACTAATGCCCTGACCGTGTGTGGCTAAGTGGTTAGAGTGTTGTCTCTCATACCAAGGGGTCTCAGGTTTGATTCCCAGTCAAGAGCTGTAACTGGGTTTCAGGTTTGATTCCCCACCCTGATTGGGGCCCATGCAGGAGGCCATCAATCTATGTGTCTCTTTCATATCAGTCTCTCTCTCTCTCTCTCTCTCTCTCTCTCTCTCTCCTCTGTCTCTCTCCTTGCCTCCTCCTCCCTTCCTTCCATTCTCTCTACAATTAGAGGGAAAAGAAGCTTTCCTTTCCATTCAGGTGAGACCTGTTGAGCTGTTCTGGAAGGGTTGATTTGACAGGTGAATGATTCAGGCATTAGGGAGACCACACATTCCTTCCCAGTGTCACTAAGGCATGCATATGTAGTGTCTTATTACATTTTCTTATTAGAGACGAGAAGCTGGTTTAAATGAACTGAATAGAAAGTCTTGTGGTTACACATAATCCAGTTCTTTCCACCAGCGATTAGACAGCAGTCAGCATTAATTTATACGTGAGCAGAATAGTGGCCACTTTGTGAGCTAGTACTTTAGAATTTCTAAGAAGTGCTTATAGCATAGATTTACTTAGTGATGCCAGAGATTTGTAGAACGGTGATGATTCCTTTTGTACCAGAATTTGAGCTAATGTTGTAAAAGTATAAGAATAGGAAAGTAATGACTCATGTTGGGTGAAATATTATATATAATGTAATGCTATTAATGTCGCTATGGTTATACTCACAAGAAGGGGTAAATGACTGTTAAATTAGATTATATCTGAGCTCAAATTTTGTAGAGGGTATGAAAAGGGAGCCGTGGGGCTCATTAGAACTCTGAAGAGGGGAAAGGAGAGGGTAGGCATTTAGGAGGAAGCTCACACAGGAGTGGGAGCATAGATGAAGTACTAGTAAGTTGTACCCATTCCGTGATTCCATGATTCCAGCTACGGAAAGCACAGTATTAAAACTTTATTGATTGCTCTGGAAAATACATTGAGAGTTTTGTAGAAGGCAGATGCTAGATGAACAGTCCCTGGTGAATGCTGCCTGGATATTTAGGGCAAAGTGTTCAACATCGTATCAGAAGACCTACAACCGTGGATATTCTGTATGGCTTTAACCAAGTAACTGAAGCCTTGTACAGCTTTAGTTTCCTTATTTGGAAAGTGGGAATAACTGCACCTGCCCTTTCTATAAACCCACCTACCTACCCCCCAAGGTTTGGTGGGAGCAGAAAATAAGATGTGGTCAAATACTTTAAATATATAAATTGCAGTGTCGAGAGCGACTACAGTGTTTGGACAGGTTCAAGCCTCGGACTAATGAGAGGGCACAGTCCTCTCATGGCAAAGCCACGTGCAAGTCCAAGCTTGGAGGTCAAAGCCCTCCAAGCACATTGTAGCCAAAGGCTGTAATTGTAATTGTAAGCTTGAACCTACGGTCTGAACACATGGTCTCATGTGTCTGAGTAATGTGGGCTTGATAGAGTTCAGGTGCATGTAATTGAGTAGATTAGAACATGGTTAACATCATGACCACACCCTTACATTACCTCCTGGAATCTGGCTATAAAATAAAGACTTGGCTTGCAGGCGCTGTCACTTTCTCTCCCACCGAGACCCAGCTTTCATTCTCTTGTCTGTCTTTTCTAAATCCTTCACCACCCCCACTCAGGTTCACCCTTGGCCATGCTGGCATGGCACATATGGCGCCCAATGTGGGGCTGAGTATGCCATGGCCTTGCTGGCTGGCCACATTGCAGCACTGAAAAAATCTTCTTAAGAGAAATAGAAAACTAAAATGTGTGACAAGACTATTTTTTTCCCTGTAGAATCCCATGTATTGATCCAGTTTGGTCCTGTGTAAGATAATTTTCATCACCATTGTGTGATTTAAGAGGCAATCAAAGAAATTCTTGTCAACTATATCCCTCTAGCTCATCAAGTAAATGTCCCAGCCCCACAGGATGTTTACACTATGATAGACACTGTACCAAATTGAAGATTTCATACAGTTTCAGTGTTTCTTTCAAGAATAAAATGATGATAATAACAGTGTTCAGCCATTACTAAGAGAAATTTAATACCTCATAGGCAGTAAGAGGGCACATGGTTCTAAGAAGGGAGATGGAAGCACAGAAAGCTGGGAGAGATGTTCCAAAAAGTAGCCACTCTTCTGAATTTGCTTTATTCAAGACTTATCCCAAAGTAACAAATAACATTCTCAATACACCAAGCCATTGAACTATGACACTTTGAAAAATAAAACAGCATGTACACACTTCCAAAGTTGAGTGTCTATTTTCTCTCTTATCATGATTACTACATATGTGATCATGAAAATGCTTTACTATATATGGGATTGGGCCCTTGTGAGGGTTGATATATAGGTATACCTTCAATATATCACTTAGAAATTTTTTAAATTACTATTTCTATTATTTACCAAAGACAGAGAAAAGAGCTATCCGCTGAGCTACCATTTCTAAGTTCAACCAATGGCTCTCTGTAACAGGGGCTCAACACTGAGCACAGAAAAGCACTTGGGTGTTCCTAGTTTGGCAATATAAGTAGCATAGTTTTAAAGGTCAAAAAAGTAATCTTTACTTTGCAGTTCTACCACTGCCTGTATGACTTTTGGTGAAGAATTTGTTTCTTTTGAGTTTCTGGATCATCATCTATAAACTGTGGAAACAATATCTACCTTATAGAGATATTAAATTAATGAAAGTTAATAATGACTTTAAGCATTTAGCATGCTAACATTAAGCTCCTTTCTTTATTCACTTGGGAAATCAGAAATATGGAGCCTTTTATTTATTTATTTATTTTTATTTATTTATTTCTCTTCATTCTATTTTTATTGTTATTGTTATTTATTTATTTTTATTTTTTAAGCTTTTTATTGATTAATGTATTACAAATGTGTCTTTATCCCCCCCATTGTCCCCTCATCCCCATAGTCTTGCTTGCCCTCACCCTCACCCCCTGCTGTCTACGTCCATCGCTTAGGCTTATATGCATGCATACAAGTCCTTTGGTTGATCTCCCTGCCTTACCCCCACATAAACCGATCAACAAAAACAGATTCAGAGACAGAGAAGCATCGATCAGATGCTCAAACCTCAGAGGGAAGGTAGGGGAGGGTGGGGGTAAGGGTGGGGAATATGGAGCCTTTTAAAACACATCAATTTTCAGCAACTTTTTTAAAAGTAAAAACTAAATAAAATACTAGTGTGTGTGTGTGTATATGTGACGTTTTCTTCATCTATTCATTTATCTGTTGACAAGCAACTGGGTCTTATCCGTGTCTTGTCTATTGGGAATAATAGTGAAGCAAACTTGGAAGTGCAGACATCTCCTCAGTATCCTAACTTCATTTTTTTGGATATATACCCAGAAGTGGAATTGCTGGATCATATGATAGTTCCATTTTTAATTTTTATGACAAATTAAACCTCCCAATGTTTTCTATAATGGCTGCACCAGTTTACATTCCCACCAACAAAGCACATATACGTATACAGGGTGTCCCCACCAAAAATGTATATGTAGTTTAATAACTAATAGCTCAGTTTTTAAAACTGAAATGTGTTTTAATAAACACTATATTCATAATTATTCAAAGTATGCATATACATTTTTGGGAACACCCTATATATAACAAACACATTTAAGTTTAATTAGCATATTATTTTCTTAGAATATATAAAATGATGGTGTGACAATTTATAACATCTCAGAGTACGCAAAAGAGCAGTACTATTGTGGTACAAACTCTACAATTTGCTAACTTTGGTCCTTTCTAATTTTGATGTGCAGGAATTTTTGTTTTATTGAGGTTTACTTTACATGGCATAAACTTTTTTTTAAATGTGCAATTTAATAATTTATAGTAAATTTATAATATTGTGAAAATATTACCACAGTCAATTAAAAAAAATATTTCAATTACCTTCAGAAGATTCCTTGCACTATTTGCATTTTTTTTCCATTCCCATGACCATTCTCATGCTATAAGAACCTATTATTGTAGATTTGTTTTTTCTATTTAATTTCTATAAGTGGAATCATAAAATACATAGCCTTTCTTATATAAATGCTGTATTTAGCATAATACTGAGGTTCATTTCGTTTGTAGCTTGTTTCAGAATCAATGGAAATGCATAATAAATGATTGCCTGCTCATAAGTATGACTTGCATCAAACCCTTCTTGTGACCGGATGTCATTCTTTTTTTTTTTAAATATATTTTATTGATTTTTTTACAGAGAGGAAGGGAGAGAGATAGAGAGTTAGAAACATCGATGAGAGAGAAACATCAATCAGCTGCCTCAGCACATCTCCTACTGGGGATATGCCCGCAACCCAGGTACATGCCCTTGACCGGAATCGAACCTGGGACCTTTCAGTCCGAAGGCCGCTCTATCCACTGAGCAAAACCGGTTTCGGCCGGATGTCATTCTTATATCCCCCATGACCAGGTGGGAAGATCATAGGCTTCACAATCAGAAATAATTACTTTGGATTTTGGCTCCTGTAAAATGTTCTTTCTCTAGAAAAGCCCCAGTTTCTTCATTAGCAAAATGGAGAAAATCATACCTTTCAGGACGGCTGTGATGACTAAACAAATTAAGCCTTGATCTGATCCTAGATGAGAGTTATAGCAACTATTATCCTCTTTAGAGCTGGTGATGAATAGAGGTTCTTTGTACTGGAATTATCTGCCATGAATAACACCCCCCCCCCAAAAAAAAAAAATGAAGAAAGCAATTAAAACAGCAACTTCTCTTTTTCTATCTCGATTTATATCTTCATTAGTTTCTATCATTTTCCCTCTTTCCAAAATCTCAAATTTCTGCACTAGCATAGTCTCTGTTGTTGTAGAAGGTGGGAGAGGAGAGGTAGAGGAGAGAGAGAGAGAGAGAGAGAGAGAGAGAGAGAGAGAGAGAGAGAGAGAGATTGATTTCAGGTTTGTATGAGGGGCTGGTGGGCAGTTTCAGGAAAGGGAAATTATACTTGTTTTACTTGACCCCAATGTCAATGAGATTATAGAATAGTAGTCTTCATCTCAGTACTATGGAAAAAGTATTTTGTAGCATTTAAAATATATTTACTCTTTGTTCTCCAATAATCAGAAATGTCCAACACCAGACCAGTCTGCCTGAGGACACAGTGGACTCACCATCCCTGGAGGTCAGGTGTAAAGAGTGCTTGATCATTATAAAAAAGTGATGTCTTGACTAACTTGGGAGGTGAGTCACTGGTCCTGAGCATCCTTCCAGTCATAAAATCCCTATTCTCTCTGTGTGTGTTTCTTTTAAAGGGATTTAATGGCTTATACAATGAAGTTACAGATGGTAAAATCTCAGGATGGCAGGAAAAATATTTTGGAGTAGGAATGGTTCCAACCAACTGCTCCTTTTAAAATTTTTCCTTGGCAAAACTGTCAAAATCTGACACCTGCATTCCCAAAGATATGTTTATTTTGCAGTTAACAATAGGGAGGGCAACTGTTTCTGAAAGTGACTGTTTTGCTTCAAGAATCTGATTCTCAATGTATGTATCTCAAGGGAAATGGAGAAAAGCTATATGGTATGGGCATCTGTTTTATTTTATTTTTCCCCCCTCATCATACCTGCCTCTTTTCAAAATAAAACACTTATTTTCCTGTGGAATTTGCCAGTCCCATGTTCAGGTAGTTCGGGGCTATAGCCTCCGTAGAAGTAAAAATGTGACCCAGTAATGGTTAGTCATTATAACCCAGGCCCCCGCACCTTTCACAGTGATTGGCCAAATAGGCTCATTAACCATAGGCTCCCCTGAGAGGCCTTCCCTTCTCTTTTGGTTTATAAAATGCAGATAATTTAAGCATTTATTTCTCTGTAGCCAAGGTTCCCTTTCTAGAGGAAGAAGAAAATAAGAACAAAACATTTAGGGTCTTGGAGTAAGAAGGACAAAAATTGAAGTTTTATATATTTCAATTTCTAAAGTTTCAGAGGCATAGTCAACCACAGGACTCTTCAGGTAAGTGAGCTAATGCATTTTCATGATTTCCTCTTAAGCTTGTAAGAAATGGATCTCCATCTTCTCCAATTTGAACCCTGAATAATATTGACAATGCTACTACCATCAGTGAATATTCCAAGTAAGAAATTTTAATACACAGGTTTGACTGAGTTGAGGTGGAATAATAAGTAATGAAGACACCTTTATACCTGATTAGGAAATAATAATAACAATAATACTTATTATTAAATCGCATTTAAACTACCAGCCCCAGAACCTTCAAAGGCATTGTTATTCATGCTTGGGTTTTGGGAGTTTGATAGGAAAAAAAATCAGAAACTTGGGACTGTGTGTAGGCTGCCTCTAGCATCCTTTTAAAAGATACTACAAAAAAAAAAAATCCTTCTAAGCTAACCACTTTCAACTTTCGTTGCAAAAAGGTGCGACATAGAGTTTTGATAAGAGCTGAACACCTCTAGAGCAAAAGAAAAGACTGATTTCCCAGGATTCTCCCAAATGCCTCCTGCTGAGCATCACATGACCTGAAAAGGCAGTCATTTCACCGGAAAGTGCATTTCAGTGAGGGCAGCCAAGTGGCAAAGAGGCAAGTTGCCAATGTCTTACTGTTCCAGCCAAATGCAGTCATCTTTCCATGGATTCACTTTTTTGCAGTTTTAGTTACCTATAGTCAACTACATTGCAAAAATATTAAATGTGAAATTCCAGGAATAAACAAGTCATAAGCTTTAGATTGCACTCCATTCTGAGGAGCATGATGAAATCTAACCCTGTCCCGTTCTGCCCTGCCTGGAATGTGCATCCTCCCTTTGTCCAGTTTATCCAGGCTGTATACCCTACCCGCTCATTAGTCACTTATCAGATCTACTGTCCCAATATTGTAGTGCTTGTGTTTAAGTAATCCTTATTTTACTTAATAATGGCCCCAAAGCAAAAAAAGTAGTGTTGCCGGAAATTCAGATATGCCAAACAGAAGCTATAAAGTGCTTTCTTTAAGTAAAATTGTATACATGCATAGGGGAAAAAAAAAAGAAAGAAAGAAACAACACCATAGTGCATATAGGGTTTGGTAATATCCATGGTTTCAGGCACTTACTGGATTTCTTGGAATGTATCCTTCATGGATAAAAGGGAATAACTGCATTTCACTTTGCTCAGACACAAAGTGCAAACATAAAGACATTTGTTGAGGTCTAAACCACCTGACATTGAAAAAAGACCAAGTAGGGTATATGCTGAAGAACAATTTCTCAGTAGGATTCCTGTGTATTAACTTCTGGACAATCCAAGAATGGCGACTTAGTGCACCCATTTTCAAGGTTGTATTGACAGAGAAAACCCAAGCTTGCCAATGGTAACAACACTCCAGTCAGAGAAAGGAGAGCCATGTAGCTGTGCCACATAACATGGAAATGGCTCTGGAGAAGATTTATTTACTTTCTCTTCTTTTCCATCCATTATTATCTACTGCAGGTTTTGTAGTGATTGCAATGGTCATTGACCAAAAGGGATGAGGGCCCCTTAGAGCACATCTGGATTTGGGCATCGTTGCTGGTGCACTAACTTGACACCACCCTGTATCAGTTTTGATTTGAGTATCTTCTGGTTTTTGAATTCGGAAAATTTGCATTGTAGTATGAGAGGAAACTCTTTAAAATATATTTATGTGAAAACCAAGGGGGATTCTCTCTTTGACCAAGTTCTCCTCAGGTTCTTTTGAGCTTGTTTTCAAGTAGGCCTTGCCTTTTTGACTTTCCTGTTTGTCTCTGCATCATTTAATTTTAGCAAGAATCCCAGCAGGTGGGTTAAGTCAGAATCTGCCCTTATCCCTAATATTTCCTTTTAGAAATTTTTCATTGTTGGGGGAGAAAAATTTTGCTTTACCTTACGAAGGTTCTTGTGACTGGTCTGATAATGTAATTGGCAAGAGCCAGATTAAGGAGAAAATAAAATTTAATTTCATATGTACAGGAACCCATATACATAAGAGGTTTTAATACAGAAGGGTAAAATGAGGTATACATGCCATCGAGAGCCAAAGAATGGGATAGGGGTCTGAGGCTTCATAGGGGAAGAAGGCAACTCATAAGATAATAAGAAAAACACATGTTCAATAATTAAATGTTTGCTCTGACATACAGATGAGTCAATACATTTCTTTCTGGCAATGACTCATTGTGGGTAAGGCCCCCAATTAACATTATTTAAAGTAAAGGTGAAATTTCTCTTGAGCTCACAGTGTCTCAATTGCTATTAGCTCAAATAATCCTCATGGCAAAAAGGCCCATCTTAGGTAGGCCTGTCCTGAACCCTCCCACCATCCTCTGACCCCTCACATTGCTCCTAAGGATAAATCCCCACTTTTCCTTCTTGTATTCAGAGTTGAGCCTCATCTCTCTCCTCTACTACAAAGTTCCACTGTAGTAGCTCTCTTGTGTACCTATCTCAATAGTTCCCCTTGAATAAAATCTTTCTTGAAGTTATTTGTCAAATGCCCTGCATAATTTCCTAGTTAAAAAAAAAAAAAAAAAGCAAACAAAATAAAAACACCAATAGAGAATCCACTTCCTGTTCAGGTTTTATTTAATATCAGCAAAGAGACATTTGCATTTCTGGAGTGTTTTTACTAAATGCCAGTACATTAATATTTATTTAGGGGATTTCAAAAATCAGTTGGAAAGGTATTACAGTGCAGAGACATTTTTAACCACCCTTAAAAATCACACAATTTGGCAACCATTAGTCCATCAATAAGTAAAATTCAAGTTGTGTTTTCCAACAAAAAGGCAAGAAGGGGTTGTAACTTTAGACACATGGACTTTGTGTTTGCGATACCATCATGGAAAACACACACATTTTCTAAGGTATGTATGATGGAAAGAAAAAGAAATGAGACCAATGAGAAAAGGCCAACAGTGTCTAAAAAAAAAATAGTATAAAAAATTTTCCTCTGTGTGGCAAGAAAAACATTTTCTTTTAAAAGACAACTAAGATGAGACAATTGAATGTTAATTGTCTACCAATTACAAACAGTAGAAAATGATGCCAATGAGCTCACCAAATTGCTGTTATTTTCTATTTTCATTGGATTTTTTAAATTATCATTTTATTCTACTCACAATTCCTCCCTGGCTATAGAATTTAATTACGTCCTTTTTGTCTAAAATTATAGCTCAGATTGAAAGACCTAATTAAGAAAGAGGAATTTGAGCAACTCTGACAACTCCTTTTCAATAGAAAAATCTCAATGAGCAATTCAGTCTATTCAGGAGTAACTACAATAAAGTTTCCCCTTAATGATCAATATTGTTCTCCACTGAATCTCTGACCTTAACAAAGTAGTTAGTCCTATGGGTTTGGAAACTTTCTTCCAAACAATCTTTGAATTTAAAATTATTTGCTGCCTGGATGTGTAATATCTCTGTCAGTAAACATTATTACCTACATAGCATATTGGTGAGATTTAAGCTTAACAGAGAAATTTTTAAAAATGAAATAAAGAAAAGAAAATTAAAGAAAGGAGCCAAAAAGAAAAAAGAAGAAATAAAAATGAAAGAAAAGAAAAAGAAATCAGAAGTAGTAAGTTCTCTATCTACATATATAAAAGGCTAAGGGACCATACAACCACCTGACCGGTTGGTAGGTATGACACGCTCTGACCACCAGGGGGAAGAAGCTCAATGCAGGAGTTGCTGAGCTGTGGTGACTTGGCAGTGGTGGTTCTCTGGTGACCCACCCCAGAATCAGAGAGGAGGGAGCCCGATTCCCATGTGCATCACCTGAGAATAGCCCTCTTGCAATCCAGGACCTTTCAGGGATGTCAAAGAGGCAGTTTTGACCCAATCCCAACAGGCCAGGCCGAGGGACCCCACCTGCCGGAGGGACCCCGCTCAGTCTACAGATGCCCTATGAGCTTCAGTGCCATCCCATGCGAGGCTGGCCGAGGAAGGACTGTGAGAGGTTGGCTCCAGGGTGTGTCCAGACCATCTTGCCCAGTCCCACCGGCTGGCCACTTTCTAATTAATTTCCTTTCAATGTGCATGAATCAATGCACTGGGGCACTAGTGTTGACCATAAATATATTCAAACCTATAGAAAATTTTATGAGTGAAAACCCACTGCATGGGAAAACATATTTGCCAATGTCATATCTGATAAGGGCCTAATCTCCAAAATTTATAGGGAACTCATACAACTCAACAAAAAAAAAAAAAAGATAAGTAATCCAATCAAAAAATGGGCAAAGGACCTAAATAGACACCTTTCAAAAGAGGACATTCAGAAAGCCAAGAGACATATGAAAACATGCTCAAAGTCACTAATCATCCGAGAGATGCAAATCAAAACAACAATGAGGTATCATCTCACACCTGTCAGACTGGCTATCATCAACAAATCAACAAACGACAAGTGTTGGAGAGGATGTGAAGAAAAAGGAACACTCATGCACTGCTGGTGGGAATGCAGACTGGTGCAGCCACTATGGAAGACAGTATGGAATTTCCTCAAAAAACTAAAAATGGAACTCCCATTTGACCCTGTGATCCCACTTCTAGGAATATATCCCAAGAAACCAGAAACACTAATCAGAAAGGATATATGCACCCATATGTTCATAGCAGCACAATTCACCATAGCTAAGATCTGGAAACAGCCTAAGTGCCCATCAGTAGATGAATGGATTAGAAAACTGTGGTACATCTACACAATGGAATACTATGCTGCTCTAAAAAGGAAGGAACTCTTACCATTTGCAATGGCATGGATGGAGCTGGAGAACATTATGCTAAGTGAAATAAGCCAGTCAATGAAGGAAAAATACCACATGATCTCACTCATTCATGGATAATAAACTTTTGAACAATAATAGATACAGACGCAGAGCTGCCTCAAACAGATTTTCAAACTGCAGCGGGAAGACCAGGGAGGGTTGGGGGGGGGCAGGAGGGAGTGGGGTAAGAGATCAAGCGAAGGACTTGTATGCATGCATATAAGCATAACCAATGGACATAAGATACTGGGGGATAGGGGAGGCCAAGAGATTGTCAAGGGTGGGGAGAAAAAAAGGACACATATGTAATACCCTTTGTAATACTTTTAGCATTAAAAAAAGAAGAAGAAGAAAATTAAATAAAAAAAGAAATATTATGAGTCTACTTATTTGAGCTAAACCTTATTGAGGACATGCCCAGAAGCAAGATCTCAATAGATTGGTAAAATGTTTCTGGAAAATGGAAGTTTTGCAGTTCTTTTTATGCCTTTGGAATCAAAGGAGGAAACATAGGGATGATTACATCAAATCCACTGGTGATAGATTAAGGAGACTAGAGAAAGCCAGGCTGCGAAATACCTATGACTGGATAAAGTAAAATGAAGAGCTTTATGCTTCTTTTACATGGGTTGGTACAGCATAGTTAACATTTACAGTAAACAGGGATGGTATACAGGCAAAAAGACGAATATAAACCTTTCACTAAGGAAGTCATAGCCTGGGCCATGACTACCCACCATGACCTAACCACTTAGGATTTTATGATCATCTTGTGAGGTTACTTTGGTCATTGAGCTTGTAGTTCTGAGAGGTCATCCTACTTGCCATTTGTCCTTGTTCCTGCCACCATTTTGGCCCATTCCCTACTTTCATACTAACAAAGACTTCCTGTGACCAAACTTTAGTCAGGCTCCTCTGAGCCCCCTATTCGGTTAAGTCAACACATTTTGTCATCTCTCAGGTGCAACAAGAATCCTGCTAAGTTAGTTTAGTGAGAATTTTTTAAACCCACTTCATATCTGATGAAATTACTCAACCCCTATCTATGGTATCCGATCACCTTGACCTACCTTGAGAAGAATCCTGTCAAGTCAATTTAACCAAAATCACCACCCCTCCATGTAGTGTTATTTTTTGTCTAATGATTTTATTCTGTTCCTTGAATAAAACCCCATTTGTCTTCATTGTATTTGAAATTGAGCCCAGTTCTATACTGAGATGTCTTTTTCTCTATTGTAATAATTTCTGAAAAACACTTGCTTTTACCACTTTACTGTTCAACTCCAGTTTTCTTTTCCAGTTATGACACCCTTTCTTTTTCTCATGGTCAGTAAAACTAAACTGACCCTAATATGATGCATCATTTGTTTATAATGTTCCCCTACACATCTAAATTTAACTTGCAAATCTTTAAAGATAGTGAAGGAGTCTAGAATAAAGCAATATGGCATAAAAGTATATATATATGATGGAAGGCATTTTAGTTCCTATAAAATTTGATATTTTTATTTGTCTTTTGTTAATTTGATTCGCATGCTCCTAATCAAAAATCTAAGAGGGTAATATATCCCTCCCTGTTCCCATAACCCTCCCTGGTCCATATTATAATAGTATATAAACCTCAAATTCTTACCTCCTTGCTTCATTTCTTTGTGAATCCCAGTGTACATCATCAAACCAATTTATTTATTTATTTATTGTCTTCTTAAATGCTTTCTGTTTGTCTCTACTTTGCCTAGAATGTGAGATTCACTAAGGTAATGGCAGATTTTTCTTATTTATCATTATATTCTAATAATGCCTAGGGCCCATAGTAGCTACAACACACACACACACACACACACACACACACACACACACACAGCTGTGAAAATAGTGAATAAATGGGCATTATTGTTATTATTGTTATTATTGGTTAGAAGTTAATTATCTTACATGAAATTCACTTCTCTCAATCCTTTCATCCTCCATTATTTCTCCCACATGCTCCTAGAAGAATTCTCACACCACACAGTCTTTTATCCAAGGACTATTCTTTGTGAAAGTATCTAATACATATTAGACATATAATTAACATTTATTTAGGGCCGACTATTTTCAGTTGTATTGCCTGGAGTGGTTTATGTAATTTCACAGGAATGCTTTGACGTAGGGATTCCTAAATTCATAAGGGCAAACTGAAGTCCATATACTGGAACTTATCTACACTAATAAAAGAGAAAAATGGTAATTGGCGTACGGCGCTACCCTTTTCATTGGCTAATCAGGGCTATATGCAAATTAACTGCCAACTGAGATGGCAGTTAACTGCCAACAAAGATGGCAGCTAATTTGCATATGTAGGCACAATGCAGGGAGGCGAAAGGGAAAGCAGGAAGAAGCCCCCTGCCACTGACAGTGATCAGAAACCCAGGGGGGAGCTAAGAGCTGGGGGGCAGGGCAAAGGCGGCCTTTGCCCTGCCCCCCAGCCATGATCAGAGAATCAGGCACCTTTGTCGCCCTGGCCAGTGATAGCAGGAAGTAGGGGTGGAGCCAGCAATGGGAGCTGGGCACGATCGAAGCTGGCAGTCCCGGGAGCTAGGGGTCCCTTGCCTGGGCCTAAAGTGGAGCCCACGATCGCGGGCCACTGCAGCTGCGGGTCCCCGCTGGCCGGGCCAGACGCCTAGGCCAGAGGCGTTAGGCCTGGGCAGGGCCGGATCCTGCAACCGAGGGGAGCTGGGGGTCCCCTGCCCAGGCCTAACGCCTCTACCAGAGGCGTTAGGCCTGGGCAGGGGCAGAGCCTGCAACCGCGGGGAGCTGGGGGTCCCCTGCCCAGGCATGATTCCTGGGCCAGAGGCCTCAGGCCTGGGCGGGGGTCAGAGCCAGTGATTGGGGGGAGATGGGGGTCCCCTGTCCAAGCCTGACACCTCTGGCAGAGGCGTCAGGCCTGGGCAAGGGGCCGATCAGGCGATCGGAGGGTGATGGGGGTCTACGCCTCTGGCCAAGGCATCAGGCCTGGGCAAGGGGCAAAGCCAGCAATCGGAGGGGTCTGGGGGTCCCCTGCCCAAGCCTGACGCCTGGGCCAGAGGCATCAGGCCTGGGCTGGGGGCAGAACCAGTGATGGGGGGAAATGAAGGTCCCCTGCCCAGGCCTGACGCCTCTGTCAGAGGCGTCAGCCCTGGGCAAGGGGCCGATCCTGCGATTGGAGGGTGATGGGGGTCAACGCCTGAGGGCTCCCTGTATGTGAGAGGGGCAGGTTGGGCTGAGGGGCACTGCCCCCCCCACACACACCCAGTGCACAAATTTCGTGCACCAGGCCCTTAGTTTAAGATAATGAATGCGATGAGTCCTACATTTGAAACTCAACATTTTATGAGTAAATCATAGGTTGTAGTTTTTAAGCAGTTCAACTTGAGTTTCCCCCTTGTAAATTGTTCCTTTTTACTCTGCAATGACAATAGGAAATTAAAGAGTTTTTCTCTCTGAGAATGGGAGAGTGGAGAAAAACTGCCATGCTGCAGCTTCTGCCAGCTGTTTTTCCTACTGAGCATTCAGTTCAGGAAAATATGGGAATTGAGTTTCAAGATAAGAGC
Source organism: Myotis nattereri (assembly GCF_964212035.1). NCBI lineage: Eukaryota > Metazoa > Chordata > Mammalia > Chiroptera > Vespertilionidae > Myotis > Myotis nattereri. The sequence goes on from NC_138085.1 coordinate 33,179,230, forward strand.
ATCCCAGTGTGATTAAACTAGAAAAACTACTTCAGGGAAATAACTCTGTTATATGTGTATATCTTCCAAGGGATGTATCAGTCAGCCTAGGGAGATCTATCCTCTTGAGGAAATATAAATCATTGATGAAGGAAACAGAGTAAACACGGGTTCCATGAATTAAGTAGCTATTTGGGAGATGTCCTAGTTTGTTATCTCTACTAGAGCACAATAAAAGGACATAGAAGAGAATTAAGTGAAAGCAAGCAGAAGTATTTCTTAGTAAGAAATCAGACAAGACAATTCCAGAAAAGTTAGAAACAACTCTGAAACAGGAGGCATACTGGAAGGATCCTCATTTAAACATAGGGAGGGCACTACTGGTCCAATAAACACATTGTGCCACTAAACAATAGGTCAGGTCTAGATAAGGGACTGTCAAATAGCCTAGAGGAAATGTTAAGTTGTGTGTGTGTGCCGGGGGATGGGGGGTTGGAGGGGAAGGAGACATACAGCAATGAGGCTTTTAAAGGCTTGCACTAAAATCTGGCTAAGTTTTCTATTTATGTCCTACCTTAAAAGTTATTTTCTCATAGTCCATAGAAACAAAAGAATAACTAATTTCACTAAAACACAAAGAAGTGACATTTTAAGAACTCTTTTTAAAAGTGATCTTCATACTTTTTTTAAATATTAAAGTAATGAGAACTAAGAAATTAAACACTGCCAGTTAGAGATGGGTATTTTTTATATATGGTTTTTATTTATAAAGTAGACACCCGGTACACAGATTCATGCACTGGTGGGGTCCCTTGGCCTGGCCTGTGTCCTCTTACAATCCGGGACCCCTCAGGGGATGTTGGAGAGCCAGTTTTGGCCCGCAGGCTGAGGGACCCCACCGGTGAATGAATTCATGCACTAGGTCTCTAGTATGCATATAAAATCTTTAGTTAATCTCTTCCCACCCTCCCCACCTCTTCCCTCTGAGATTCATCAGTCTGTTCCATGTTTCCATGCCTATGGTTTCCACTCCTGCATTCAGCATCTGCCCCCTGGTGGTCAGTTTGTGTCATAGCTACCGGCCAGTCAGCCAGTCACTTAGGCATATCCTATCTAATAATAGAGAAACATGGTAATTAACCGTAACTTTGCTACCCTTCCCATTGGCTAACCAGCAAGATATGCAAATTAATCACCAGCCAAGATGGCAGTTAACTTCCAATAAAGATGGAGACTAATTTGCATACTGCAGGCAGGGCGGGACAGCACCATCCCACCTGCCCCGCTGCCATCCGGGCTTGCTATTTGCAACCCGGGTGGCAGGCGGCCCGTATGGGAGCAGACCCAGGGCTGGCTGCGGGACCCCAGTGATCAGCCACCTGCCATGCCCACAAACAGCCCTCCCAATGGGATCCCCGGCTGAAAGCACTGATCCGCCACCAGCCACACCCACAAACGTCCATCCTGAGGGGATCCCCAGCTGACAGGTGCCAATGCACCAATCTGCCACTGGCCACGCCCACAAACGGCCCTCCAGCAGGATCCCCGGCTGACCAGTGCTAATGCACTGATTTGCAAAAATGCACACCTGGGCAGCCTTTGCCCTGCACAAACTATGCAGCCGCTAGAGGGGAGTGGGGCTGCTGGGAGCAGGGCGGGAACTTCCGGGGGTTTGTGGTTAGGCAGCTCAGAGCAGAGTGCGAACTATCCCCGCTGGTAGCTGCTTGCTCATTCACTTACTCACTCATTCATTCACTCATTCACTCACTCATTATTCACTCATTCAGCAAACCCACTCAGGTCCATGGCACCAGGACAGGCACTGAAGTTGAAGCAGGATAAGACGGAGCTATGTCCTCAAGATGTTAGTAATTCAGTATGCAGCCAGAAGAAGGGCCCCAGGCCGCTGGGAACAGGGGGGAACTCTCCTTGGGTGGGCTTCAGGGAGCCGAGAGTGGAGCCGGAACTTCTGCCATGTTGCCGTGGCAACGAGGCAGAAGTTCTCGCCCCTTAGCTTCTTGCTCATTCACTTACTCGCTCATTCATTCACTTATTCACTCACTCAGCAAACCCTCTCAGGTCCATGGCACCAGGCCAGGCACTGAAGTTGAAGCAGGATAAGACAGAGCTATGTCCTCAAGATGTTAGTAATTCAGTAGGGCGAAGCAGACACATGAACAAGGCAGTTGTATGCACAGACGTAGTGTACTGGGTTCTGTGAGGGCTGTAACTAATGCTGACTTTGTTCTCTTGATAAAATTTGGCCTCTGGAGCCAGGCTGCCCAAGCTTGTAGGCCTGTGCCTAGGCCAGGAGTGGCCAGGGTCCTGGAACATGACAGAGGGTACAGGTCAGGCTGAGGGTTCTGGCCCCACTCCTCACCCTCACCCCTGAGTGCACAAATTTTTGTGCACCAGCTACTAGTATATATATAATTATATATATAAATTATATATATTTGTGCACTCAGCGGGGGTCCCTCAGCCCGGCCTGTGCCCTCTCGCAGTCTGGGACCTCTCAAGGGATGTCCACCTGTTGGCTTAGGCCCGCTCCCCAGGGGCCAGTCAGAAATCCCTCTGGCAGCCCAGGAGCCCTCAGGGGAAGTCCACTTACCAGCGGGGAGCAGGCCTAAGCTGCAGTCAGACATCCTTAATGCTGCTGAGGAGGCAGTAGAGGCTCCTGCCGTCACTGCTGTGCTGGCAACCTTCAGCCTGGCTTGTGGCTGAGCAGAGCTCCCTCTGTGGGAATGCACTGACCACCAGGGGGAAGCTCCTGCATTGAGAATCTGCCCCCTGGTGGTCAGTGTGTGTCATAGTGACCAGTCATTCCCAGTCATTCTGCTGTTAGGGTCAATTTGCCTATTACCTGGTGCTTGGGTGGGGGCTGGCTGGTTTGCCCTGAAGGGTGTCCCGGATCAGAGTGGGGGTCCCTGCTGGGGTGCCTGGCCAGCCTGGGCAAGAAGCTGAGGGCTGTTTTCAGACTGGCCACATCCCCTTCAGGGTGGGGGTCCCTGCTGGGGTGCCTGGTCAGCCTGGGTGAGGGGCTGAGGGCTGTTTGCAGGCTGGTCAAGCCCCCCAGCAGGAACCCTCACCCCATTGGGTTGTGGCCAACCTGGGTGAGGGGCTGATGATGGTTTTCAGGCTGGCCACAGCCCCTTCAGGGTGAGGGTCCCCTGGGGTGCCTGGCCAGCCTGGGTGAGAGGTTGATGGCTGTTTGCAGGCTGGCCACAGCCCCCAGCCACCCAAGCTCCCAGTGGAGTCTGACTGGAAGCAGGTATCTGGGATTTATTTATCTTCTATAACTGGAACTTTGTTGCTTTTAGTGGAGGCCATAGCTGGCCAGGGCAGGTGGGAATCTTGGCCTCCTCCATCACCAGGGCAACCAAGCCTCCTGTTTACTCCAGCTACGTGGCTGCCAGCTGGCATCTTGGTTGCGTTAATTTGCATATAGTCGTTTTGATTGGCTGGTGGGCATGGCTTGGGGAATAGCTAAGGTATGGTCAATTTGCATGTTTCTCTTTTATTAGATTAGATGGCTATCTATACAGATTTGATTAATTAAAATAATATTGCTTATCAGTTTTATTATATCACTAAAAGCCCATGGCATGAAGAGATTTGTGCAATAGGCCTTCCCTTCCCCTGGCTGTAGGCACCGGTTTTCCTCTGGCACCCGGGATCCAGGGCTTCGCTCCAGCCAGAGCCTTCAGTCTTTGCTGCTCCAACCAGAGCTTTCAGTCTTAGCTCTGCCACTTCGTGCCTACATATGCAAATTAACTGCCATTTTCATTGTGTTAATTTGCATACTCTCCTGATTGGCTGGTGAGTGTAGCAGAGGGACGGCCAATTTACGTGTTTCTCTATTATTAGGTAAGATGTTTTCTGTTGACACCATACAATTCTCATTCTCTCAGTCTCTTAATATCTTTATATATAAACATAACTTTTAAATGTATTATTTCAATGTACAAACATACGTAAATTATATAAGTATTTCCCTCATAATGGTTATTTCAGGTTTTTCTTCCTGTGAGAAATATATTTCTGCAAAATTCTGCAGGCACATCAAGTATTTTTTAATCTGGCTAAATTTCTCAAAATTACTAATTCTAAAGGATGCATATTTAAACAGCATGTACATATTTTCTATTGCCCCACTGGTCTTCACCCACTCAGCACAAATTGCCAAGCTTTCTTCATATTGACCCATGCAGGATATATGATTGCTTTGTGCTCATCTGATATGGTCTAAGATAAAATTATTAATAAACCATAAGACTTTTCATACTGAAACACATATAGGGCTAGTTCTTTTTACTTTTCTATCCCACCACCACTACCCCTGCTTCATATGTTTCTGCTACCAGCTCTTTGTCTGTGTCCAGTCTCTGGATGATGCAATTCCATCTTGAACTGTGGGAACAGAGGATGCTAAGAGAGGATACTAGGGCTAAAGAGAGTTTTGAATTATTTAACACATTGTTTGCGGGTAGTTTTTATCACGCTTTAACAGGTGGTGCGGGCCATTTTTGCTAATTTTTTGCGCAATGGCAATGTTCAGTAAAATTACGATAACTTTAGTTTTACATATTTTTGTTCAATGAAACTTTTTGTGATTTACTATAAAATGTATACTGAATTATTTTTCTTAGAATCGCACTGAATGCGTGGCGAGGCAGAGAATTGTGTGAAGGGATGACTCTATGCAGTTGAATAGATTACCGTTATACCTGGAAGTACATACATAATTCACCATTGTATGTGTTAGAGACCCAAATTTTGTTCTTTGGAATTCGTATATCTGCATGTTAGCATCCCTTTAGAGCAATAAAAAAGTATAAAAATAAACGTATTTATATGTTACCCACATTCTACCGCTAGTCTATAAAAAAAGTATTAATACCTGTCCCACACTCTACTACCAGTCAACATAAAACGTATAAATACGTTTCCCGCATACAATGTGTTAAAACTAGAGGCCCGATGCACGAAATTCTTGCAAGAGTAGGCCTCTGCAGCTCCAGCTGCCTCGGTCCTCATGGCCCCAGTTGCCTACCCCCCCACCCCCCAACACACTGGTCGTTCCAGAAGGTTGTTCTTCCATCCAGCCTAATTAGCATATTAGCTTTTTATTATATAGGATTAGAAGCAGGGACAGCTGTGTAATTTTCTCGCTAGTACTTGAGAAGATCCTCAGTCACACTGTGACTGTCAAATTAATGGCAAAATTGTTCGAAAAGTTTGATATGGTCTCTAGTTCAAACTAAGTCTCTGAAGGGACATTGGCCTAGCAAGTGGCAGCCTCCATAACATTAGTCTTAATAACAGACAGTTGGAAGAGCAAGAAGATGCCTGCCAGTGGATTAAAGTATTTTGAAGAACTGTCCTAGAGTTGTTGTACATTCCCTGTTGCCCTCTCTATTCTGCTCACCTTTGCCTGAACAAAAGCCTGAATATCAGTATTTTCGCTTTGTATTTGGTTGCTGATTTTTTCCCCCCAAAAGACTAAATACTTTGTGGTTTGCAGGAACAGGAGAAGAATTAATATTGGGGAGGGAAGGTAATCAAATAACCCATTTGACAAAACACTTGACATGTAGTCAGTAAATATGTGCTAATATTGTTAAATATCATATAGAAAAGTAAAATAGATATAGCATTTTATAAAAAAGTGAAAATTTAGATATTTCTTAGTGTGTTTTTTTTCTGAATGTGTGTGTGAAGAGGCCCCTTACTCACTCTTAGACATATGAATATATCCTAGGTTCCTACTTGTCCAACACATTCAGTTGTGAGAATTTTGTTTCCACAATTCCCACATGCCTACTGGAGCATTTTCATCCTGCCCTACAATGGTGGAAAACTTTAGTGGGAAGGGATCATCTTTCAAATAGCATTCTACTTGATTTTTTCTCAAGCGATTACAATATTTATCAAGCCCTCCCCCCAAACTCCTTCATATATGGAAGTTAATAACTGAAATTTCCCATGTGAAGTCTGGTTGTGCATTAAAGGATTGATCAGTATAATCCTGAGATGCTTTCTCTAGTCCACGAATGTCCTTGACCATAGAAATTATCTTTTTAATATTTGCAATACTTAGTATAGCTCTGCTAACAAACCTCAGGATAAATAAATGTGAAGTACATTTCCATTAAAGGGAAGTAGCTATTTACATAAAACTCTATAATTACCTGTTTTGAAAAAGAGAATAAGGGCTTTGTGCTTTATGGAAAATATTTTAGCGGTTTTTCAATCAGGAATTTCGTATTTCACTTTTTGCTGATAAAGAGTAAACATTCATGCTATTACATGTTCTTCATGAGGGAGTCTTTGTGTTTTATTTCTTGTTGACAGTAGTATTCAAGAGTCAGGTTTGGGTGTTTTCAACTATCTTTAAAACAGTGAGAAAATTAAAAAAAATAAAATAGTGGGAAACTAATCTGAGTTATACAAAAAGTGAGTGAAAATAGATTGTGGGGAAATTAACTATTCCAGGATTAAAGGCTGATAATGAAACAGTATATCATAATCTTAAGGATATGAAGACTATTTTTTTATTCTGTTGCACACCACTGCCCGCTACATACCAATTAAGACAGCGGTTCTCAACCTGTGGGTCGCGACTCCTTTGGGGGTCGAACAACACTTTCACAGGGGTCGCCTAAGACCATCGGAAAACACATATATAATTGCATATTGTTTTGTGATTAATCACTATGCTTTAATTAGGTTCAATTTGTAACAATGAAATTGGGGGTCTCCACAGCATGAGGAACTGTATTAAAGGTTTGCGGCATTAGGAAGGTTGAGAACCACTGAATTAAGAGGATGTTCTCATTGAAAGATATCCAGTAAGAAGTAAACTTCATCCAGGTACCTGTTCATTCCACCTTTCTTATTGTAAAGATTATAAAGTGGTCAGTGATTCAAACCTTAGTAGAATTTACACACTGCTGCTTATTCTTTCTAAGCCAGTTTTTTTTTTTTTCATCTACCCTAAATTTATACATTTCTGCTTATTATTGCTAAGGCAGTAGCTTTATCTGCCTTAGCATGACTAACGAATACATACGAGAGTATAAAAAAATTATATGTTCTCTTCCAGTATTCACCTGAAAGATTAAAACCATTTTATAGTAATAAAACTCACAAGAAATAAGGGATCAGAATTGAAGCATTGCTTTGCAAATCTGTGTTTAATTAAAAGTACTATCATTAGTACTTTTTGTTACATTTATTATATACTAACCAAAGGGATAGGGTTAGCTATTTGGACCTCATCTAAGGTGAACTTTAATAAATAAAGAGGAGAAAAGATCTGGATAGTACCCTAGACTCTCTTTCCCCCATTCCCTTCCCACAATCAACCCACTCCATATGCTAAATTGATCCCTTTTTTGTCATCATTACATATCACAGAGCTTATTGCAAAATAAATTTCTTTTCATTTTTTGCTCTTGCTAAACTTGTTCCATATTTGGGATTTTGCAAGTTGTTTCCTAGATTTGGAGCAGTTTGAATGGAAGCGGTTATTTTTTTTTTTTTTTTGAAACGTTTAAATTATTAAGTCCTCTTTGTCCTTCAAGTTTCAAAACTGTCATTCAAGAGCCAGGCCTTCCTTATCAACGAATGGATGAGGAAATTTCCCACTTGAGTAATGATTATATCACTTTATTTTTATGTCTTGTAGAAAAGATAGTACCAAAAGTATCACACTCAATTATTTATACAGGCAGTTTGAAAATAGAATTATAGTACAAAAATATGCAAAGACACTATAGAATGTTTATGTCATAAAATTCATGCAATATTTTTTATGAACTCCCCAACTATTCCCTACTAAAAACATTGCCACTCGGACTTTTTTTCCATTTAGATTTTGATCCATTAATATCTCTTTTAAGTTAAAATGTGCTTTTTAACAGATTTGATATTCTGTTCATTCATACCAGACCTCAGGTAAATACAGTTTTGGGTCATCTAATTTAGTAAATACTCAGTCATTCCCTGTTCTGCATCCAAAGCCCCACCAACTCTCAGGGTGGAGTCATAATGCACAAAGAGGTTTAATCTGCCTTTGTGGCATTAGAGCCATCTTGTTCTCTGTAGTGAAATAGCTGATGACATTTTCCTCCAGGCACACACAGAAAAGTGACTGATTTTTCTGCACATTTATAACGAGAATTGGAAACAACTATGGAACCAATGCTTCTCACTATGGTCTTAAATACTTCTGCATATGTTGGCATCTTTGATGTATGATGGTCTGCATTTCTATCAAAATGGTCACATGTTCCCACTCATTGTACAGAATTGTGCACCTGTACTCATGAGGAAACAGATGCATTGGCATATATTCATCTATCTGATTTGTTTTATCTGCTATTTCTCTCACTACGTTGGGTATGGAATGCAATCTTCCCCTTGCTTCTTTTTTGAGGATTAGGTCACTACTTCTGGTGCTTAGACTTTGCATTACATTCTGGGCAGATATGAGTCTGAAGGTGTGCAGAAAAACGGGTAACAGAGCAGGACTGACCCTGCTCTCCTTAGAATAACCTGCTTGCAAGATGAACCTTTGGCAACAGCTAACCACAAGAAAGGTTCACCATCCTTAGACTCTTTGTGCAAATGATAGGATTATGCTGACCATTAGCTTTCCTTCTGGGATTCTGAGATTTTGATAAACAGTAAGCAGAAGGTACTTTGTAACCAACTCTCAATACTACATACTTTGGGCACTGAATCTTTAATGAGCTTCAAACTCATGTTGCGTTTAGTTGCTGTGAAAGATTATGCTTCATGAGACCCCTCATATGAAAAAGAGAGAATAAGGAAACCTGCACATAGATTTCCCCAGATACTACCTATGTCTTAACCCCTTATTATCTTCCTGTTTAACTTAACTGTTGGGGTCCAGCCCCAGCAGGTCCAGGGGTTCCCAAAGGTGTGGACAGAGTCGGCAAAGAAGGAAGGACATGGAGACAGCGTTCAGATGATCAGCATAGGTTCTCCAGCCAGGTTCTCTCTTTATTCTCCTGTTAAATCTGTATTTATGCCATTTGATTTTAATCCTATCCATTCTATTCCAAAGGTTAGGGCATTTATTATCTCCATTCCAAGGTCATTACTCTACTGTAAGGTTAAAAAACAAAAACACCCTAAAATATTCTTACAGCTGCCATGGGAGTAGATCTTAGTCCTTCCACATAGAGAGATGACTTCATAATTTGCAGGTGGCTCTTTGGACTAAACCTAAACTGAGTCCATTACTCACTTCCTCTCTGGCTCTTCTTGTGGCTTTCCTTAGATATTTCAGGAGATTTTGAGTGGCTCCTGTGTCTATGACTACGGTGATGACCTGGGGACTTGGAGCAGGATCTGTGCCTTCTATCTCGGGACCTGCTGAGGTGATGTCTTGGACTCTTGATCCGATGCCTCTTTCTGTAAAGGGAAGGACTCCTCCTTTTTGGAGACCGACTCTGCCTACTTCTCCTGTAGCGCAGTGTGGGAGAGCGACGGGGCTTGTCCAAGTCTCGGTAGCTTCTCCAGCGGTGATCAGGTGATGGTACTCTCTCCAACTTCTCATCCTCTTCTTCCTCTTATTCACTGGACTCGACATCATCCATGTCCTCTTCTAGAGCACTAACCTGAGGCTCCAATTGCTCAGCTTCCTCTAGCACATAGCATTTCTGTAGCCGGGGCAGAATGATATCACAGACTCTCACTCTGTAGTAGATCATCAATGAACTCAACTACGTGCATCAGTTCAAACTCTCCAGTTTGGTTCTGGCTCTTAATTTTCCTATAATCATTGTACAGAGGCTCCAAGCATTTGTAGCAATCAATTGCAGTGCCTGTCAGCCTCATATAAAGTGCTCCCAACGTGCGTACATACATGAAATCTTCATTTTTTTATAAACTCAACAATGATATTCTTCTCTGGTTGAATCTGAAGCATCTTCAAGGTCAAACACAGAAAGGGAGTTGGCTTTATGTTGCCACCATAGACGCCACCAACAAACCATAACCCCATGGCTTTATCAACTACAAATTCAGCCATAAGTCCAAAGTACTCCTCTTTCCAATACTTGGACTCATAGATTCGAGTCCGAATGATCTTCTCCACCAGATACTGCGGGTTGGTGCCGTGAATGCTGTGGGCATCCTTCACCGTGCAGTTCGCCATTTTAGAATGCTTTCAGTTCTATTTCCTTCGGGTCCTTTAGTGCATCATATCCCGGTTAAAAACACACACACAAAACAGATATGAAGAAGGATGAAAGAAGTCTACTTTAAATAGCTCACATTACCAGCTTGAAATCGGAAATGTTGCAGCATAGGGAACTCCCTGCCACGATAGAATCAAGAATAGCCAGGTTCTCTCTCTATTCTCCTGTTACATCCGTATTTATACCATTTGATTTTAATCCTATCCATTCTATTCCAAAGGTTAGGGCGTTTGTCATCTCCATTCCAAGGTCACTACTCTACTGTTTGGTTAAGCTACAAGGAAGTAACGAAGGAGATTATCCTAAGTAAAGATTATGTAATTTAAGCTTGATTGTTTGTAACTAAGGTGATTAACTAGCCGCCTTGTACTTAGTTAAGGGGTTTTACTGATTTATTCCCTTCCTTAGTCCTGTTAATCCCTAACTCCAGGGAAAAATTCCCACCTGGGAAAAAACCTTTCTCGGGGAGGTGGCCTTGGTTAGAACACATAGCGCTAAGAAGGGGAGCAAACATATTAAGAACAGTATGTCAGGTCCTTTGAAACATATGCTTTGCAGATGTTTCTTCCCTGCAGCGACTGTGTCAAGCCACAAGATGGACCAGCTTCCGGCACTTAACCACTAGGGCAATACATCTTAGCTGCCAGATAACTATATGCTGAATCCAGTGAGTCCTTCTAGTGAATATCCAAAAGTGGGTGATCTTAAGGGCCCCCAAAACAGAGGGGTCATGTGAGACACAAACAGACAACAATGACAGCAAAATGATGTCTTTTCTTCTTGCTTTCACCACTCTGATCTATCTTCTCCTGTCCTAGAATCTTCTGGGATTTTTACTAACTAGGATATATTTTACAATGGCCTCTGTCTAAAAATAAAAAAAATGGCTTTTTGAAAGCATTTGACAATTAGCCAGGTACATTAGAATGATTTTGAGGGAATGTATACCTATTAAACTTATTGGCATGTTTTTCCAGTAGGAAAAAGAATGTCTGTGAATGATTTCAGTCAAAGGGACCATATGGAATGCCAAAGAACCAGAATAGAGCGGATTGCATTGAGTTGGTAAGGAGGCATTTAGGATGCTGATCTGATACAGCAGTTTAGGATGAAAGTGGCCTGAACTAAGATAGTTGGAGTGGAGAAAGTGATATAAGAAAAGCTTAAAGATCATGTTCATATGCCTGCACAACAAACAGAACACATCAGTTGCACTTTTAGAGGTCTCTCTTAAATATCCTTTTTCCTACCTGTCTTACACTGGGGAAAATAAAACTTATGTACCTGGAAGGAAAAAAAAAAATAGCCTCACTAACTTTATGTTGGCATTGAATATGATACAAAGTCAATGGCTTCTTTCTGAGTTTTCTTCTTATTTAGATTTTGTCCAGTCAATTCAGCCAGAACTCTGTCCATTTTTATCTGATTACTTCCATAAACTTTAACATTTTTTATAAGGCAACTTTGAACAAAATGAATTGCTAAATGTGGCAATTTCTGAGATACCAGAGAAAGGAGAATAATAAAGCATGTTGGCCTTCCCCAGTCTCAAAGGCTAATTTTCTCCTTTCTCTGCACCATGCATTGTGTTGAATTCTGCAGCACACTTACTAGTAGCTAAAATAAATAAGAATGAGGGGGAATATTCTCTGACAACATAACAATGGGGACTTGAATAATGACATGCATCAAGGGCCCAGTTCAATTTTTATGGAAGAACTTATATTTTGAACCAGGCCACAGGTGGCAGGAGGTTTACAAAAGTGAATAATGTACGAGTCTTTCCTTAAAAGAATTTATAGTCTTTTTGTGATTAGAGGATTTGAGAACTATGCCTGTGGCAGTCATTTCGTCCTTCTACCCAAATAGTTAGATGGTAAGCCACCCTCTTATGGCCTTTCCTAGAATGCGTTTTTCGGAATATCAAACTATCAACAGTTAGAAGGATACACTGTCTAGGCCAGAGAATACAGTGGCAGGAATATTTAGCAGGAAACAATGATAACATGTTCTCAGGGAAGAGGTCATTAAAAAGTGATAAGAGGTGGGAGTGGATAAGATCCACCTTGTGATTTGGGAAAAATAAATAGGATTTGGGAGGTAAGGAGAAGGGAGAAAACATGTGAGTCTTATGTTAACTTGTGGTAGAAACAAATTTTAAGTTCTCTTTTAGAAAAGCAAATATATGTATAAAGATATATTAAATGGGGACATAACACAATTGAGGGGATGGGGAAGATTTCTGAGATTGTGTTTGTTTTAAGGCAGTTTTGTCCTGAAATAACCAAATGAACATTCTTCTGGATGCAGTTGTTTTTGCATCAACTATCACTATAATATACTTTTATTTTTTCACATCATGCTCATTATTTATTGCTTTAAAAGTACCACTTAAAGATAAATATCATTGATTTCACTTATATGTCGAATATAAAAACAAAATAGAAACAAACTAATAGATACAGAGAGCAAACTGATGGCCCAAATGGGAGGGGCTGGGGTTTCTGGGTGAAAAAGGTGAAAGGGATTAAGAAGTATAAACTACCAGCTATAAAAATAGAATGGGAGGTAAAGTTCAGTATAGGAAATATAGTCAATAACATTATAATAACTATGTGTGGTGTCAGATGGATACTACTTTCTACCATGGTGATTTCATCATAAAGTCTAATAATAATTGTGTCCACCTGAAACTAATATGTCAACTCAAAATAAAAAATAAATGTTTAAAATAAGTACACTTTATTGTGCACTTACTATGTTCCAGACCAGGGGTCCTCAAACTTTTTAAACAGGGGGCCAGTTCACTGTCCCTCAGACCGTTGGAGGGCCGGACTATAGTTTAAAAAAAACAACTATGAACAAATTCCTATGCACACTGCACATATCTTATTTTGAAGTAAAAAAAAACAAACAAAATGGGAACAAATACAGTATTTGTATTTGCATGTGGCCCGTGGGCCGTAGTTTAAGGACCCCTGTTCCAGACATTGGCTATATGCTTTACATGCAATGTATCATTTTAAATATGAGAACAGTGTTGGGGGTAGTGGTATGACTTTCCTAACTCTACACTTAAAATCCTGAAGCTGTATGAGGTTTTATGGCCGACCCAAGTTTTAACAGTCAGAGTCAGATCTAGATACTACATTATTTAGGAAATAATGCATGACAAAGACACAACACGACTTCATTCTTAAGTGATTCTATGGGCTTCCTTACATGTTATTCACATGCAATAGCCGGTGTAGGGGTGGCTCCCTTAATGTCTTGCTTTCAGTTATTAAGTATATAGAGAATAGGCTGCTCTCTGCCCCAGCCAGGGTACAGCATGTCTTCTCACTCTGAATATTCCCTATTGCTGTTTGTGTGTTGAATCCATAATCTTTGTTGATGTGGAGACAATGTGGAAGCTTTCCTCTACTAATTTTGGAAGAAATAATTAAACTCTCCATTCAGCTAGAGGTCCAGGAGGCTATTCCAAAGTTTGTTACTCTGTAGCCTGGACAGCACAAGGTTGTGAGAGGCAAATTTATTTATTTATTTATTTATTATTTTTTTATTTTTTTAAATATATTTTATTGATTTTTTACAGAGAGGAAGGGAGAGAGATAGAGAGTTAGAAACATCGATGAGAGAGAAACATCGATCAGCGGTCTCCTACACATCTCCTACTGGGGATGTGCCCACAACCCAGGTACATGCCCTTGACCGGAATCGAACCTGGGATCTTTCAGTCCACAGGCCGACGCTCCATCCATTGAGCCAAACCGGTTTTGGAGAGAGGCAAATTTAGATGCAGGCTAAATGTTGCCTAAGAAAGTGGAATTCAAAAATAAGTTATCTTGATGGCAATCAGTGAAAAAAAATAGAGGAGGTTTTGAAAGATTCTGGACGGGAGCTGAAGCAGTTTGTAATAGATTATTATGCTGCATTGAAACCCGAGGTAATGATAGAGAGCACCAATGATTAAGGAAACAACACAGCACTCTTATAATTGTCTGCAGTAATCCTTTAAACATAATAAGGGAAGAGGAAACAAATATTGGCAAGTTACCTTAGCATCAGGTTGACAATATGAGTTCAAATGAAGACCAAAAGTTGAAGTGCGTGGGAGATCTAGTGAGGCACCGCTGACGTGACAAATGGGGGCGTGTCTAGTGGAAGTGGCAGATAAAGTGAGTGTGGGTTGACGACACATGTGGAAAGACAGGAGGCCAAAATATGGGTCAAGAGCAGCTAAAGTAACAGCAGGGAAACCAGATAATAACACTAACTTAGGGAAAAATTTCCAAATCACCACGAATGACTTAAGTATGGCTACTTTTGTGGGTAACAGAGTGAAGTAAATATTGTCATTAGCAGAGTATAGGAGGACTTTGAGGAACTAAGATATAATGATGCTAAGAAATTAAATAAAGGTAAAATATTAATAAGATTAACTCAAGTTGAAAGATTATTTTTTCTATTTTTATTTTTTTGCCTGCAAACCGAGTCTTTATTTTATAGCCAGATTCCATGAGGCAAAGTAAGGGCGTGGCCAGATGTTTACAATGTTCTCGTGGGTTTTGAATCTACACAATTACATGCATCTGATCAAACTTTATTTACTTGCTGCACCTCTGGCAACCCATATCACTAGCCACCTGGGAGCCGCTTTCCACACCACCTCAGACACATATCTGGATTTTAAGAAATAAACAATACACTTTTATTTTTTCAACAACTATTGGTCATTGGAAACGTGTCAGCCACTCCCTTCCTCCCTGAAATCAATAAAAAATATAAAATAAAATAAATACATCTACAAACACACACACCTTACAGGGAGGAAGCTCCGGGCATGGAGGCCCTGGATGTGGAGGCCCTGGATGTGGAGGCCCTGGATATGGAGTCCCTGGATGTGGTATCCCTGGATGTGGAGGCCCGGGGCATAGAGGCTCTGTGCATGGAGGCCCTGGGCATGGAGTCCCTGGATGTGGAGGCCCTGGATGTGGTGTCCCTGGATGTGGAGGCCCTGGATGTGGAGGCCCTGGATGTGGAGTCCCTGGATGTGGTGTCCCTGGATGTAGAGGCCCTGGATGTGGTGTTCCTGGATGTGGTGTCCCTGGATGTGGAGGCCCGGGATGTGGAGGCCCTGGATGTGGTGTCCCTGGATGTGGTGTTCCTGGATGTGGTGTTCCTGGATGTGGAGGCCCGGGATGTGGTGTCCCTGGATGTGGAGGCCCTGGATGTGGTGTCCCTGGATGTGGAGGCCCTGGATGTGATGTCCCTGGATGTGGAGGCCCGGGGCGTAGAGGCTCTGTGCATGGAGGCCCTGGACATGGAGGCCCTGGACATGGAGGCCCTGGATGTGGAGGCCCTGGATGTGGTGTCCCTGGATGTGGAGGCCCGGGGCACAGAGGCTCTGTTCATGGAGGCCCTGGGCATGGAGTCCCTGGATATGGAGGCCCGGGCCTAGAAGCTCTGTGCATGGAGGCCCTGGGCGTGGAGGCCCTGAATGTGGAGGCCCTGGGCGTGGAGGCCCTGGATGTGGAGGCCCTGGGCGTGGAGTCCCTGGATGTGGAGCCCCAGAGGTGGTGTCCCCGGGCGTGGAGGCCTTCCTCTGGTGCTTCCGCAGGTGGCGGTGGTAGGTGGAGGACTGGCGGTAGGTCCTCCCGCACTGAGCGCATGCGTAGAGCTTGGCACCGGTGTGGATGCGCTCCTGCGCCTGCAGGTCGGTCGGGTGGCTGAAGGCTCGGCGGCAGCGGCTGCAGCAGAAGGGCCTCTTCGCTGCGTGGATCAGCTGGTGCACATGCAGGTCCGAGGCCTGGAAGAAGCCTTTGCTGCACGTGGCGCAAACGAAGGGCCTCTCATTGTTGTGCCTCCTCTGGTGCAGCTGGAACCGAGAGAGGTACCCGAAGACCTGGGGACACTGGTCGCACCATACAGCTTCCGGGCGCCCCCCGCCTCCCGGGGCGCCTGTGGGGGAGGCTCTTCCTGGACGGTGGGGGCGCTTGGACTTGCTGAACCAGAGCTGCGTGGACTCTCCCAGGACACCTCGCTCTCTGCCGGGCCCTGAGGGCTCTCTCCCTGCCGGATGAGCAGGGAGGGCGGTTGGTGGTCTGGACTGGAAAGGTTGTCGCCATCTCCATCTGCATCTCCTGGTGCTGTTGGCCGGGGTGTCTCTGGGGGAGTCCGGGAGGGTGTCCCCAGGGTGAGCGCCGTGGGGGCTGCTGCTGAGCGCTGCTCCTGGAGGTGGGCCAGGACCTGTCCTAAGGGCATGTTCCCAGAGAACAGGGCCTCCTGCCCCTGCATGCTGACATGGACCGAGCTGGGGGGCCTCAGGCCCTCATCCCCCAGGTCCTCCATGAACGCCTCCATGTCTCTGCCACTCGACTCCCACTTCTCCTTCCAGGCGGCCCTCTCGCTGCTGGGCCTGTTGAGCAGGAACTGCTCCATCGCCAGATGGGAAATCATCTCCTGCTTACTGTGCGTGTCTTGCTCCAGCCACGAGCAGAGGGACCCATAGATGCCCTGCAGCTCCGCCTTCCCAAGCCCATGGCTGCTGCTGTTCAATGAGATGAGCCCGGGGCTGGGGAAGCCGACCTCCTCCGCCTCCTCTCCCTCCTGGTTGACGGGTCCTCCGCGAGATCTAAGCTGGAAGTTTCCTCCCCCGGGACCGTTCCTGGCTGGTTCATCTTGAGATGCCATTCTCCTCACGGACACAGACGTTCACGCTGGGTGTTCCTGGCCCAGTGCTGAGCTGCTGTGGGGCTTGGCTGTCAGCTCTGGTGTCTCTCGAAAGATGATTGAGTCCTGGATGGTGTGACTCAGTTGGTTTGGCGTTGTCCCATGCACCCAAAGGTTGCCAGTTCAATTCCCGGGCAGGGCGCCTGCCCAGGTTGTGGGATCAATCCCCTAGTAGGGGGTGTGCAAGAGGCAGATGGTTAATATTTCGTGCATACTTTGGTGTTTCTCTCTCTTCCTCTCCCTTCCTCTCTCTCTCTAGAAATCAATAATAACAATTTAAAAAAAATCTTTTTCAAAATATTCTTGTAAAGGTTGGAAGGCAATGATATAATAAAACACTGAAGTTTTCTCTTTGCCCCTTAGTTATCCTCCTCAATATTTTACCTTATACAGTATTCAGTATCTTTAACTGTAATCATTTATATCTCTTCCCACACCGGAATGTGAGCTCTGAAAAGGCAGAAAATATAGTTTATCTTCTTTATTTAAAAAATATACAGTTTTACTAATTTCAAAGAGGAAGGGAGAGGGAGAGAGTGATACAAACATCAAGTATGAGGGAGAATCATTGATCGGCTGCCTCCTCCACACCACCTATTGGGGATTAAGCTGGAAATTCAGGCATGTGCCCTGACCTTTAATGGAACTGTGACCTCCTGGTTCATAGGTCCATGCTCAACCACTGAGCCTCACCGGTCTGGCTTATCTTCTTTCACATTTGTTAGATGAATGGATGAGTGTATGGATGGAAGGATGGAGAGATAAATATAACAGTAAAAATATAATATATAGCAAAGCTATGGATTATACAGAAAAAAAAAAGATGTTATTGACATGTAGGGTATAATGATGCAAATCTATAGGTATCATGGTATAAACACACTGGAAAGTCCTGTGTGTAGAAAATGTTCTTCTTATTTTTTTTTTCTTGGGAGAAAAAGTAATTTTCTTTTTACCCTCCCAAGTTCTTCTGTCTGGTCTAATAATCAGATTAAGAAGAGCCAGATTGTCAGGAGAAAATAATCAAATTTTTTATATAAGTACAAGGGGACACATAGAAGTATATGGGCCCAAAGACACGTCAGGCAGGTAAGGCTTCTATGTCTCTGTAGACTAAGGAGAGGGAAACAGGAAGAGAAGCAGGGATCTGGGATTTCAAAGAGAAAGTAGCCAGTCATTTCATAGGTAAAGGTGAAAGAGCAAACATTTAGTTAAGGTGAAAGAGCAAACATTTAGTTAGTTTCTGGCCAACCAGAAACAATGGCTAGAGAGGGGAGTCTAGCAAACAAACTTTGAGAGAACTCCTTTTCTGTCACCCTGAGTTTATGTTCAGCTAAAGTGAGAGCTCCCTTCCTCTAAACAGGTTTTTCTATCTGAATTCCTCTAGGGATGTACTGGGGGGGAGGGGGGGGTAGTTTCTGAGTCCTTTGTTTCTTTAAAATAATGAGCTTAAAACAATATCTCAAAAAGGCATATTCAGGAGTGACAAACTCAGATTCTCTTTAATTCCATGAATTAAAAATATGAGAAAAATAAATGTCTTCTCTTAAGAAGTGCTTGTCCTGGCCAGTATGGCTCAGTGGATAGAGCGTCGGCCTGCGGACTGAAGTGCCCCAGGTTCGATTCCCAGTCAGGGCACATGCCTGGGTTGCGGCTCGATCCTCAGTAGGGAGCAAACAGGAGGCAGCCAATCAATGATTCTCTCTCATCATTGATGTTTCTATCTCTCTCTCCCTCTCCTGTTTGAAATCAATAAAAATATATTTTTTTAAAAAGAAGTGCTTTTCCTAGAGAAGGGTGCCAACTGAGGAAAGGTAGAAGTTGAGAATGCTGCTTCTGGAAATATTAGGAGTAAACGTCATCGTGGAAGGGAGGGAATATAGTTGAACTAGACTGAAACAAGCTTGTGGGTGGAGCTAGCAGAGGAGTTCAAGGAATGCAGCAGAGAGAGGCATGAAAAAGGCAGGAACCTGAACAGCTGGCTGCAGGAACTAAAGTTCAGCACAGGGAGCAATGCAGAGGCAGGAGGAAGTCCAGGTCCCGGGTGCCAAAGGGAAGCTGGTGCCAGCCGCCGGGGGGAGGGAAGCTTACTCTTGCACGAATTTCATGCATCGGGCCTCTAGTTCATAAATAAATGAGCAGGCTGTGCCCCAATAAAACTTTATTTTTTGGATACTGACCTTTAAATTTCATATAACTTTAATGTGCAATATTATTCTTTTTATCCTTGTTCAACTATTTATAGATATAAAATCATTCTTCACTTGTAGGGAGTAAAAAATGCAGAGGGATATTAAATTTGACCCATGTGCTTTGACAGCTATATGCATATTTATGTTTCTATATAATTTACTCATTCATATGTTGTATAAGTATATTTTACCAATTACAGATACATCTCTCTTTAAAGGTGTGCTACTTTCTGTAAGAAAAAAAGGTAACTGAGCAGTAATATTTCTTAAGAGTTGATCAGTTTGATTAAAAAGGAAGAATTCTGCCTTAATGGTTATAAATGACACTTAGCCAGGGTTTTCTTGTCAACTGGCTGAATGAAAAACGATCTTTCAGAGCTGTTAGTGCAGCTTTAGCTGAACAATAAGAATAAATGGGGAAATAAAATGTTCAAACTTAAACACACTGAAGAACTAGTCAAATAATTTTGATCTCAGCCTCCAGATATTTTCCTACCCTAAAATAAATGCGCCATGCAAATGTTGACTTGTTTTATTATTTTTGTGGTTAGTAAGATAAGATCCTTCTATAAACTCTGAGGATATCACATCTACATAAATTGTGCTTATAAGTAACTTTATAATTTGAATGTTGAAATTTGTATATTCCCAACATCCTCCCACTCAAATAGGAGTGTCTGATAATTTTATATTTTGTGCATTCTAAATATTTGGGCCCCTAGGTCATGGCCACTTCCTCACAGATGGTCACTGGGAGACAGACACTTCATTTATTTTTCTATTCTCTCTTCTTTATGAAAGTTCTTTCTTTTCTCTAGGTCATCTGATTATAGCTAAAGATATATCCCGGGGGCTTTATTTCCAATTCTATTGCTAGCTTATTTTATAACCTGGAACAAACTTCAGCACTTTATAAAAGTGCTTGAGTATCAGAGCTGAAAGGAAACTTTAACATCATTTACTCTAATATCCTTTCATTTTTCTGAATGAGAAGATGAAATTAAAGCTCAGAAGGGTGAGGAGAATTGCCAGATGTCAAGAAGTTTGTCAGTAGCAAAACCAAAGTGAAGCCAGACATCTCAACAATTCCTTTAAAACTCATAGTAGTGAGCCGTTCAGCTTTAGGTAACATTAAAAAAAAAATAGTGAAAAATACTTACTTATCTTATTTCTTTAGTAGAATAGGCAGACCTATGTGGGAAACTCAGTTATAATCAAACATTTAGTAGTGATGGCATTCCTATATAATAAAAGCTAATATGCAAATAGACCAAAGGGCAGAAGAACTGGAGCAACCGACCAACCAGTCGCTATGATGTGTGCTGGCTACCAGGGGGCATGCATGGAACATGGCAGGCATCAGCCATGGTGGGATGGTGGAGCAGGTGAGCTGGGCACCAGACCAAGGCAGGCACTGGTCGCTGTCATGGGGGAGAGTCTCTGGTGGTTACTGAAAATCTGTGTGCCGCAATCCTGCCAAGCACTTGCACCTGCTGCCAGTGCCAGCCCCGCTCACACCCACAGCTGGCGCTGGAGCTGCTGCTCACACCCGATGCTGGTGCCCAGCGCCAGTCCTGATTGCTCAGCGCCATCAGTGGGCATGAGCAGCAGCTGCCTGCCCTGATCACCTCTGAGGGCTTCTTCATCTCTCCCTGCTTCTGAGGGTTGATCAGGGCAGCAACCACCACTCACACCCACTGTTGGCACTGGCCCCAGTCGCTCCGTGCCGTAAGCAGGTGTTAGCTGGGCCAGCACAGTCTGAACATGGGAGCAGTGGCAGCAGGAGTGGTGCTGCTGGCAGACATAGGACAGGGAGCCACTGTGGGAGGGGCCAGATGGGGGCACGGAGGGTGGGCCGAGACCTGCCCCTGTGCCTACCACAGACTTGCAGCCCATAGTTCCTTTCAAGGAGCACAAATTTGTGCACTGGGCCCCTAGTGTGTGTGTGTGTGTGTGTGTGTGTGTGTATAATTGCACCTTTTTTTAAATCCTCACCTGAGGATATTTTTTTCATTGATTTTCAGAGTGGAAAGGAGGGAGGAACAGAGAGAGAGAGAGATCAATGTGAGAGAGAAACAGCAATTGATTGCCTCCCACATGAGCCCTAGTTGGGGGTCAAACCCAAAACCCTTGGGTCCCAAGGCCAACATTCTAACCACTGAGGTAAACCATCCAGGGCAAAAATTGCATCTTCTTTATCCATTCTATCCATGGGCACTTGGGTTGCTTCCATAGTTTGCCTATCCTATCTAATAAAAGAGAAACATGGTAATTAGCCATACATCCGCTACCCTTCCCATTGGCTAATCAGGGTGATATGCAAATTAACTGCCAGCCTAAATGGCAGCCGGCAGCCAGGCAGCTTGAAGCGAACATGAGGCTTGCTTGCTTCAGTGACGGTGGACTCCAACGTTCCCCCGCCTGCCTTGCCGGCCTCTGAGCTTGCAGTGTGAAACATTGTTACAAATATAGAAGCTAAACAAAACCCCAAAAACCTGCTTTCAGCCGGCCGGGATCTCAGAGCTGGAGTTGAAACAGTGTTTCGATTATAGAACCCAAACAAACCAGATATCGGCTTTCAGCAGCTGAGGCCTAAGAGTTGGAGCCAAGCCTCAGAGCTAAAGCTGGCCCAGAATAAAAAAGAAAAAAAAAGAAAAAAAGGAGTGTTTGGGAGCTTCAGTTACCCGCCAGCCTGAAAACAGCCATCATCTCCTCACCCAGGCTGGCCAGGCACCCCAGTGGGGCCCCCACCCTGATCCAGGACACCCTTCAGGGCAAACCAGCCGGCCCCCACCCATGCACCAGGCCTCTATCCTATATAGTAAAAGGGTAATATGCCTCCCAGCACCGGGATCAGCGGAGCCGCAAGGCCCCCCGGCACTGGGATCAGCATGACAGGGGGCAGTGCCAAAGCCCCCTGTGTGACAGGGTGCGGCGCCCCAACCCCCTGATAGGCCCTGCTCTGTGTGTGACAAGGTGCGGCGCCCCAATCCCCCCCCCCCATGGGCCCTGCTCTGTGTGTGACGGGGTAGAGCCATAACCTCCCCATTGGCCCTGCCCTGAGTGTGACAGGGTGCAGCGCTCCAACCCCCTGATCCACCCTGCTCTGTGTGTGACAGGGTGCGGCACCCCAACCCCCTGATCCTCCCTGCTCTGTGTTTGACAGGGGGCGGTGCCCCAACTCCCCTATGGGCCCTACTCTGTGAGTGACAGGAGGGAGCTCCTCAACCCCCTCATCGGCCCTGCTCTGTGCATGACAGGGGGCGGCGCCCCAACTCCCCAATCAGCCCTGCTCTGAGCCCTACCAGGGGCTGCACCTAGGGATTGGGCCTGCCCTCTGCCACACAGGAGCAGGCCTAAGCCAGCAGATCGTTATCTCCCAAGGAGTCCCAGACTGCGAGAGGGCACAGGCCAGGCTGAGGGAAACTCCTCCCCCCGAGTGCACAAATTTTTGTTCACCAGGCCTCTAGTTCTATATAATAAAAGCTTAATATGCTAAGTGTCTGGTCATCCAGTTGCCTGTTCAACCAATCAAAGCATAATATGCTAATGATATGCTAAGGCCACTCAACTGCTCGCTATGACATGCACTGAACACCAGGAGGCAAACGCTCTAGCAGGTAGGTAAGCTTGCTTTTGGGGTCCAGCTGTCGGGACTGAGTGAGATGGTCTGGACACGCCCTGGAGCCCTTCTGTGGTTCCTCCCTGACTGGTCAACCTCCCGTTCCTCTCCCCGGCCCTGATCATGAACCCATGGGGTCCCCTGGCCTGGCTTGAGCCCTCTCGCAATCCGGGACCCCTCAAGGGATGTCAGAGAACTGGTTTGGCCCAACGGAGGAACAACTGGTTGCTATGATGCACACTGACCACCAGAGAGCAGATGCTCAATGCAGGAGCTTCTCCCTGGTGGTCAGTGCACTCCCACAGGGGGAGTGCCACTCAGCCAGAAGCCAGGCTCATGGCTAATGAGCTCAGCAGCAGTGGCAGGAGGCTCTCCCATCTTCGTGGCAGCACTAAGGATATCTGACTGCAGGCTTAGGCCCGCTCTCCCTGGGATGTGGACCTAAGCTGGCAGGTGGACATCCCCCGAGGGCTCCCGGACTCTGAGAGGATGCAAGCTGGGCTGAGGGACCCTCGAATGCATGAATTTCATGCACTGGACCTCTAGTTATGAAATAAAAAGGGTTTAAGTAAATTTAAATGCTATATGTATTCAGATTAATATACCCTTATGGATGCAATAATGAAAAGAAGCTGCTATTTTAAAAATGTTATATATGTATATGCTTCCTTACTATGAAATGACTCAAAAGGCATATTAATAAAAAGTATGACCAAAAATGAGTGAGGGAATTGTCTAGTGTCATTATAGTAGGCAGCTAGCCAGGTAATAACAAAAGAGAAGGGAGCCAGACATCTAGTTAAGCCAAGTTAACTAGGAAGAGGCAACTTCCCAGTCACTGAGGCTTCTGAGTGGACAGGACAGATCTGCTTTCCAATCTCCCCAGTCCCTCCGCAGACTACTGGAGGGAGGAAGAACCAGTGAGCGAAATCCCCCTGCTGAGGCCTGCTCCATAGAAGCCAGACTGGCTAGTGTAAAGGGGCTGGGCTAAGCCTAAGAAAATCTGGGGGGAAATGATTAGCATAAGGAGATCCAAGAAAGGGATTGGCTAGGGGCTGGGCCCAAGCCCAAGCCCAGGAAGAGTTAGGAAGTTTAGTTAGTTTGAAAGAAAGAATACCCCTTCCCAAACCAAAGGAAATATCATCAAAGCTTAACAAAGGCCCTATAGGCAGCACCCACATGAGTTCTCTCCGGTTCTCGTTCCATAGCAGCCGCCCAGGCCAAAGTGCTGCATCCAAGGTGGGCCAGAGGGGAACAGGGACTGAGCTGGACTGCTGATGCTGGGCTAAGGGCCCAGCAGCTCCGGCTCCTGGTCCTCCTCCTGGTGATGCCAAGTGCTGGCTTGCACCCCAGAGATGGACTTCTTCCACAGTGAGATGGAGCTGAGCCACCTGGTTGTGGATGAGGCACCGTGGCAGCCTCTTCAGGGGCATCTATGCCCCATGTGCCCTTCCATTAAACCTCACCACTTTACCTTAAGTCCTCCTATGCGTGAGTGAATTTTTCTTGACTTTACTAGAACCCATTTCCAGACCAGTCCGGCAGACCCGCCTTGGTTCCGGTCCACATCCAGCAACAGTGTGAGAGTAGAAAGAAACATACACCTTTTCACCATGCAACTTGACTAAGAGAACAGGGGGTGGATTTGTTAATGAAAAGAGAAAGGAAAGTTAGTGCTCAAACATCTCTTAGATGTCAGGAGAATTTTGACTAAACCAAATTAGGATGCAGCCCAGGAACAATGGATGAAGCATGTTCTGTCCAAATAACGCCCTGTTTGTCTCCAACCACAGCACGGGCTTTCCCTGACTGGGACTGTGAGTCCTTCCTTGCCCTTTGATCATTCTCATACTGGTGATACTGCTCTCCCCTTTCCTTACTCATCTCAATTCATTTGTTCTTCACTTTAATTCTGAACTATCTGTTTCAAAAAAATGAAATTTCACAGGTATCTACCAGGGTAGAAGGAAGCCCTTAAATTTGGCGGTAGAAAGTTACGCACCATCACAAGGAAGAAATAAATTCATCCTTTCTCGCACGGGCACCTCAATTTAAAAAAAGAGAGTTGACTGGAATAGTTATATTTATAAGAGAAAAAGTTAAATCCAATCATTTGTTACATTAGCATAAACCAGGACTACATATTCAATGATAAGGAAACAGAAAGGGAGAAATTCACAACATCAAGGTATTGGGGGGAAAAAAACCTGTAACTTAAAAATAGAGCAAAAAAATTCAACTTGTAGAGTCTGTGATTGTTCTCAGAAGAAAATTCAGAGAGATTGATTTGATATGACTGTTTTATAGAGAAAGAAACAAACTGTGATCTGGGAGACTTCCAAAGGGAACTGGTATTAAGTTCAGAGGCATGATATTCCACGATGGCTTATAAAGTGAAAATGAGAAAGTTGTTTAACTTACAATTGGAGAGGGGGGTGTCTCCACACAGCAAGGGGTTAGTTAAAAGTGATTATCTTTCACCATTTTAGAAACAGGACTTAGGTTTTATTTATGATTATCAGAAGTAATTACAAGAAGTAACCTCAGTTTCACTTTCATTTACTGAATAAACTAAACGTTTGCTTTATGTAGCTTAAATGGCTTTGTCTATATATGAGGATCTTCAAAATTGGTCTCCATTTTATTTTACCAGTATGTTGTGTATGTGCAACATACATAGACAAAACTGAAAAATGTATACTTGTAAAGCATAAACAATTTTAAAATGTGAGCAAACTCCAATGAAGACTACCATATAAAAAAATAAATAGAATATCACCAACTCCTAGTCAACCTTCATATATATATATATATAACTGCTTGATTGAGGATTGTTGTGATTCTTGATTCGATGGCTTGATGGGCTTGATTAATTTTGGAAATGTGTACACTATTAAATATGCAATATTTATCTTGCCTTGTTCTTTTTATGTTATCTAATATGTTCAAATTTTCACTATTCTGAAATATCCTATATAATAAAAGCCTAATATGCTAAGTGTCTGGTCATCTGGTTGGCTTTTCAACCAATTAAAGCATAATATGCTAATGATATGCTAAGTCCGCTCAACTGCTCACTATACATGCACTGACCACCAGAGGGCAGACAGTCGACTGGTAGGTTAGCTTGCTGCTGGGGTCCGGCTGATCAGGACTGAGCAAGACAGGCTGGACATGCACTGGAACCCTCCCGTGGTCCCTCCCTAGCTGGCCAACTTCTCATGTCCCTCCCCGGCCCTGATCATACACTGGTGGGGTCCTGCGGCCTGGCCTGCACCCTCTCGCAATCCAGGACCCCTCGGGGGATGTCAGAGAGCCAGTTTCAGCCTGATCCCGCAGGCGGCTGCACTCACTAGCCACAAGCCCAGCTTATGGCTGAGCGGTGCTCCCCCTGTGGGAGCCCACTGACCACCAGGGGGGCAGCTCCTGCATTGAGTGTCTGCCCCCTGGTGGTCAGAGCATGTCATAGCCACTGGTCATTCTGCCGTTTGGTCGATTTGCATATTAGCCTTTTATTATATAGGATTCTTTTGTTCTCTGTGCTTCAGTCTGAATAATTTCTACTCACACATGTTCCAGTTCACTAATCTTGTACATAGTTTTCCAAATATAAAAGCACATATGGGAAAAAAGTTTACCTATAAATGTTCCAAAAACAAACTCTTCTAGGGTATGTTTTTCCAAAATTACATTTTAGATAACCATAGGGGAATGCACAGACTAGAATAAAAATTTGAGAAACGATTTTCTACTAAAGAACTCATTATTTTGGGGGGTGAATTTAAGCAAATGTCATTATCAACTGCACAGAGTCTCAAATATAATATTGAATAACAGAGAGCAAACACACACAAATTAATCTTGATTTTGAATGACAGAAACCAGACACACAAGATGCTTCCATTTAAAAAATTCAATTAAGATAAACTACAAATATAATAATAAGGAAACTTACTGTGAGAAGGATGGAGAATTAAAATTAAGGAGAGATGCAAGAAGGGCTTATGGAGTATTGGCAAAATTTTATTTCTTGACGTGAGTGTTGGTTGCATGGCTGTTACCTTTTAATCATTTATTAAACTGCCCACTTTTGTGTTGTTGTTGTTTTTGCCATTTTATGTATAGTTATTTAATAAGAACATGTATTAAAGACAAAGGTATAGATTAAAAAAAACAAATTACATAAGTGACAGAAAATGGCCCACCCATATATACAAAGTTACTTAATGACATTAATTAGATCAGTCATTTTATTTTATATTAATTATATTTACTGAGATAACATTTGCTAATAATATTAAATAAATGCAAATGTATAACAGTATAATTCAATATCTATATACTCAACTCCATGCTCACTACCCAGTCTACTCATGAGTATATAGTCCAGATAAATTTATGTAGTTATTTGCCTGGGATGTATGTTAAACAATGTAGCAGCCTTATTTGTAATAGCAGATTAAAAACAACCAAAAGTCCATTAAAAGGTAAATAGAAAAATAAATTAGCATGTATTTATATAATTGAACAATGTATAACCAAACAAAGGCATAAACCACAGGTACATATATTAGTTTGGTTAAATCTCATAAAACCCCCAGATTAGAAAAGCAGCCAGTCATCTAAATATACACACAGAATGATTATAGTCATGTACATTTCAAAAATAATCAAAACTAAAACAGATATTACTTAGGAATACATACAAATATACTCACACTATTAAGAAAAAAAAGAGAGAATTAACAAAACAATCAGGACACTGTTTATTGCTGAGGGAGATTTAGAGTTGGCCTATGAATCCAACAGAGAAATATAAAGTATATAAAACATCAATATAATTTATGATCTCCTTTGCTCATATATATCAATGTGGCTTTTAATATGATCGTCATATGCTATGTTTTTAAACCGTATCCATTTCCTTTAAGAAGGATTTAGACAGAAGAAATGAAATACAGACATAGTGACAATGTTCATTGACTTCTCTAACTCAGAGAATGGTTCATCTCCCGGAATTAATTTTCAGGAATGAGGCCAAATTAGTAATACCTGATAGGCCATGAAAAGGGCACTGCACTAGAGTTAAGAAAAGATGATGAATCTGATTAATGGGTGTCTAGTTGGTTCTGTATAAATGGGATCAAGAGCAGGGATCTGGCTCAAAGGCTACAAGGGGACTGACAGAGTTAGGGAAAGTAGTCTGGCAAGGTCCAAACCACAGGTCATAATTTATCTCATTACTCTTAAGAATAATGCTCTTGGGATGTATGTTGGAAGGATAAGTATTTATCAGAAAGTTTAAAATCCATATTGTTTTATATATTATTATGGAACATGATCATTTTGTAAAAGTAAAGTCCATTCTTGCCTCTGCTATTTTCTATGAGTTAAGAGCTTCATGCCTATACATTTGATGGGAATAGAAACATTTTGTGTGCCAAAGCACTGGGTAGAAGGAATAAAGATGAGAATGGAGAAATATTTTTCCAATACCCTGGTAATAAATCATGCATCTGGATGGTTTATGATTTTGTTATGGAAATGATGAACTTCTCCTAAGTGGATTACAATATGCCATACACATCACACTTTTTTTATTTCCTTTCTTGGCACAAACATAAAAATCCCATTATAAGTGATGGAACTTACTTAATGTTAGCATGAATGTGTTTTTAATGAAAATTGTTGATAAAGCCATTATGTGAGGCAGAAATCCTAGGGCCCTTTCTTCTACAAGATAATTTTGCTTTAAATACTTTCCTCTGCCATTTTAGACATTCTAACAACCCAGGGACTGCTACAAAATTGAGCAAAACAAGGGTATACTCAAAGACAAGGAAAAGGATTTCTGTCAGTCATCTCAAGACTGCTTTCAGATGGAAAAGAGTATTTAAACATATTGAAATGGCCTTATTCGTTACTACTTCATTCAGTGATGCTTTAATACTTTTTAAAAATTCAGAGAGAAAAAAAAATGCTAAATCCTGACCCAGAGTTAAATGTAATAAATTAAAGGCAGAAATTCATTTTTCTATTTCCCTGCAGATTTCACTATGGTAACAGAAAAAGGGAAAGGTAACAAACCAATGGGAAATGAGAAATTGAGAGTTTAGATAGCAGGGTCCAATATACCAACAGGGTTTTAGAAGGTAGAAATGGACAGTAGAGAATTATTAATTGACTTAGCAGATGAAAGGGGTTTTATCTGATATAACAGACTAGAGTGAGTTCCTACAGAAAAGAATAGCAAAGAAAGCATAGTTTACCAGATAGAAATTTCAAAAATCCCATGCTTGATGGTACAGGCTATCCAGAAGACAGGGGTGAGCCTTTAAGCTAAAACCCAAGATATTAGTTGAAAACCTATTATCAGAGTTGTAATAACTATGGCCATCTTCCCCGTAACCCTCAACCTCACACTCATGTTATTAACTGCACCCACCTTGTTAGATGATGTTCTTTTTAGAAAATATTTCACTTGAGAGCTTTCGGATTTCTAAATATAGTGGTAGCAGCATGGGCATGGAGAGCTAGGTGACAAAAATAAAAACACAGCAATAAAATGGAAGCTGAAAACAGAATAGTGAAGTATTTTAGACACCTTCTATCACCTTGCTCTCATTCTATATTCTCCCTAACCCGGAGCATAGGAGATAGTTTCTGAAGAAACTCAGTGTCATGAAAAAAAAACCTATCTTAATAAATCTGAAATGTGGGATCTTTACTCAAAAAATTTATTTGTCTACCCAACACCTTGCATTCAAAAGTCCTCTTGTCAGTATACCCCATCTGTTAACTGGACCTCATAATCAGTTTTTCAGTGCCTTATTTTTCATTATGAATAGAAAGTCAATGATTACCAGAATGATTATGAGATGTTTGAGAGAGCTTACATGAATGGGAGGAACATTAACAAACAAAGTTGAATAAAATCAACAGTACCGGAAGCAGATGAAAATAACACACAAACACTAGCTTCAGTTATATAAAGATATCACTTTATGCAAAAGAATAGCACTCCAAAGATATCCTGGATAAAAATATAATTTGAAATTATTAAGAAAAAGAACTAATTTGAAAATTAGAATTAAAGTAATAGAACAATAGTCATGCGTTTTGAATATAAATTCAAGGAAATGGTCTACAAAGTAGAACAATAGAGTCAAAGAAATGAACAAGAGGATCAATCCAAGGAGGTCCAACTACCAGAGATAATGTGAATAATGGAGAAATAGAAAGGGGGAAATGCATATAGACACTTCAAATAAAAAATATAATAATATATGATAAAATAAAAATAAATTCTCCAAAACTGATATACATGTATGTTATAAACAATATATGAGTAAGTGGGCAGTACATTTAATGATAAAAAGTCCACAGCTAGTCACATTTTTATTAAATTGCAGAATATTGAGAATAAAGAGTGCTAGCTGGTTTGGCTCAGCTTTGGCCTGTGGACTGAAGGGTCCCAGTTTCTATTCTGGTCAAGAGCACATGCCTGGGTTGCAGGCTTAATCCCTAGTGGGGGACATGCAGGAGGCAGCCAATCAATGATTCTCTCTTATCATTGATGTTTCTATCTCTCTCTCTCTCCCTTCCTCTCTGAAATCAATAAAAATATTTTTAAAAAGAATAAGGAGAAATACCCAAAAATATCCAGAAAGAAAGGCAAAATACAAAATAAATGAGAATAAATAGTATTTTATTTTTCTTAAGAAACACCCAATATTTGGGAATTAAATGGATAATTATTTTAAAATCTGAGAAAAGTATATTTTAACCAAGAATTCAATAATAAAGATAAAATAAATATATTTTAGGCCTTTGGATAATAACTATTTTCCTGTCATATATTTGTACAACCTAAGTTTCCCAGCGATAAACATTAACGAACAAAGTTGTTAATGGGAAGAACATTAACAAAAAAAGTTGAATAAAATCAACAGTACAGGAAGCAAATGAAAATTACACACAAACACTAGCTTCAGATATATAAAGATATCACATTATACAAAAGGATAACACTCCGAAGATATCCCGGATAAAAAGATAATTTGAAATTATCTAGGATAAAGAATAATTTGAAAATAAGAATTAAAGTAATAGAACACCAGCTTCAGATATGTAAAGATATCACATAGGGTATGAAGACATAGAGACAGATGAGGAAGTCTCCATAAACATATGAAAATGAGTATTTGGTGTTATTTTTTACCATTAGGAAGAACTATTACTCTATTTGTGGCAGATCTGTTTGTAAACATTCCATGAGAGAGAAGAAATATTATCAGGGGACACCACGGAGATGATCAGTGAAAAATATTCTTGGAATTATAGTCACATAAATAAAAACTACTTATGTAAAAAATGGACATAGATTACAGATGGGGGGTTTCAACGTGTGGAGGTATGGAAAGCTCAGTTTCAACAACTATTAAGGTTAGTAATATGACCAACTGTTTTATTAAAATTTAATTACAAGCAAATTATTTATAAATAATTTGAGGACAAAGCGTGTGAGGACACAGGGGAAAACTGAATATGGTGGCCTCCGATGATCAGGAAAGGTGTCTGGGAGAGGTTGAAACAGTACTCAAATACATGCTACAATGTCATATATTGTAGCACACATCTGAGTATTACTTAATGTTTCAAATGTGTAAGAGGTATACCTTTTTAAAATATATTTTTATTAATTTCCGAGCGGAGAGAGAGGGTGAGAGAGATAGAAACATCAATGATGAGAAAGAATCTTTGATCAGCTGCCTCCTGCATGCCCCCTACTGGGGAACAAGCCCACAACTCAAGCATGTGCCTTGACAGGAAGCAAATCATGACCTCCTGGTTCATAGGTCAATGCTCAATCACTGGCTGGGCAAGAAGTATAACTTTGGTAAAAAGTAAAAAAAAAAAACAACAACCATAGAACTGATAATATGAGGTCATATTTGGGTTTGATACTAGCAAATAATTAATGGATATGTCTCCAGCAAATACTCCTCTCTATAGGATGAATCATGTATTTCTAGTTTTGTTTGAAGTCATCAGTAGTCATGAATAAATTGTTACATATATTAACTATGTTAATATATTTAAACATCTCTATTTACTTGATTAGAATCAGAACTCTAATGTGCTACAACATTGCTGAGGGCCTGCCCTTGTCTGAGGAATACCAAGTGTTCACTTCTGATTTATTCAGACATGCAACTTGATGTGTTTCTAATGATGTGAGTGGGCTCACTTCCTTTGTTTGGAGAACTGAAATAAGCTAACTAGCTATGCACCTAAAACCTATAGGTGTGCATAGCTACATTATTGTAAAACCAGAAACCTATTCAAAATTCCTCTTCTGGGACAATAGTTTACTAACATGGGACACTGAGAGAGAAAAAAACCTGCACACATTTAATTTTGGATAATCCTTGATCTCAAAACAGAAAAACATAATTTTATACATCCTTATTTTTCTTGCAAAAAAACCATAAATATGTAACCATAGGTTCTGATAGTTAAATTCCACCGAGTTACACCCTGCTGTGAAAGACAAAAGAAAGGAAGATGACTAATTTTATGAATCACCTTTAAGAAATAATTGAAGAAACTCAGCTAAATAAAAAACAAGAAAAAATGTCAACATTGGATTTTTTTTCCACTTCCACTGGGTGACAAAAAAACCTACTTATTCTTTGTTTGACCACATCTACTCAGACCAAATTATGTTTTGGTTTGTCTTATGTATTTTTTATAATCATAATGGTCACATGTGATAAATGTAGGATAGTAAAGATATAATGGTTCTATTTTAAGGACTGAGAGAAGCTATAACTCACAGATCAAAAACTCATCATCTTAAGGATAAGTTCAATCCAAAAATGTTGCTTATTTAGAATACAGAAAAAATATGGAAGAGGCATGATATATAATAAGATATC
Organism: Myotis nattereri; assembly: GCF_964212035.1. Taxonomy (NCBI): domain Eukaryota; kingdom Metazoa; phylum Chordata; class Mammalia; order Chiroptera; family Vespertilionidae; genus Myotis; species Myotis nattereri. The sequence goes on from NC_138085.1 coordinate 33,211,928, forward strand.
TATGTTGGGTGTTAGCCTCTCTGCCTTTTTCTCCCCTCCCCCACCAAAAAATTTGAATAATGGGAAATCATACAAAAATCAAATTTTCTCTTAAAAATACAGATTCCCGGCTTCTCTTGGAAAATCAAAAGACCTGCCAGTATTAGTCCTGTCCTCATAGGTATGAATAGGAATGAAGAGTGGGTTCCTGTGCAAAGGTAGCTTGAGCCCTAACTTCATTCACCAATACTTCACTACTGATGTTAATCCATATGAACCCCAAAGGCACTGAATATTTTTTTCTGTAATAAAGTACAAAAACAAATGATAAAAGTCATCTCTGGGGTTGGTGACGAGGTTTGTAACATAATTAATGAGGGATTTAATGTTTATTACCTAGCAAAGATAGCTTCTTCTATAATATATAATCTATATCATACCTATTCAAACTTATTCTGTTTTCTAATTTTTCAAGAAAATACATAGCCGCTGGCCCTGAGGAAACTAGCCCAAAGAAAAGCAAACAAGAACACAAAACACCTTTTTTTGTAGAATGGCATGCCTTCGACATCTAGTCGCAGGAGCTAAAAAACATTAGCTTTATGTTTGTAGTTCACTGGTTCTGATTCCTTCATACTTCCCTCCCCCCCCACCCCAAATCTTTTATCCCTTTGAGCCAGATATTACTCCTCAAAGACATTCCTCTTCCTCTTCCCTCTGTACCTCTGCTCATCTTTGTGCCAACTGAAATGTTATTCTCCTGTCTTTTTCCATCAACCTACTTCTCAACCTTCAAGGCAAAACCATGCCTTCCTTCTATTAGAAAAGCTTCCCTAACCCACCCCTGAAGGTGCCAGCTTATGTGCCTGTGGGAAAAGATGGAAGAAGAGAACCTGATGGCCAGTCATGGGGAAGTCATTTTTTCTATTTTGAGGAAAAGGGATATATCAGAGGAAGGTGTCTGAAGTTTTAGTACAACACACACCCACACACACACGCACACATGCACACACACTTTAAAACATGGATGTATGTCTGATGTCTGCTATAATAGCTGTTTGAATTTATGCAATTTGTGTAACTGTTCTAACTTTAAATTTTATCCATAAAAGAGAGGTACTAGTAAAAACACTCATTATGTTGTTCTAAGAAACATGTGATATAAATGATGCCAATGTGTTGTGCTTAGGGTAGCACAAAGTAAGTTTTAATCTGTCTAAATGAAAACCATAATATAAATATTTCAATTATTTAATAAAACTCTGTTTCCAAATTAACTTTGATCACTTTCTTGCCTATGATCTATTTTTTATAAAATTTGTTAATATTAGACATTATTTGTTTAATTCCATTTCTTCATGAAATATGTGAAGAAACAGATAAAGGTAACTATTTGATCACTTCAGCAGATTATTAACTTTATTTTTCTTGACAAAACAATTAGATTTTGTGTCAAGAGTCTCAAGTATGTTCTTTCTATTGGGTTCCTGACTTGATGTGTGAAGCCGCTACTTTTATCAGGGAATCAGAACATTGTGTTGTGTTTTTTTTGTTTTTTTTTTCATAGTGCCTCTCCTATCTATTATTGGAAATTAAGCCTAGTTATTTTTTTGAAGCTTTTCTCAAAAATTTGTCCACAAGGCTGTGCCAACAAGACTGGCTATTGTGTAATCCCATAGAACTGTTAGCTGAGAAAAGAAAGTTCTATCCCTTTAACATTCATTCCAATGTTGTTAAGTAACCTAAAAGATATCATAGGTTAGAAACCACAAGCATGTTAATGGTGGAACCTCAGGCATTGTTCTGAGTATGTTGGGGGAGATATTTGGGTAGCTGACAACTTTGCTCTGTAACCAAAGTATACTCATAAAGGTAACTCAGGTTTCCTTTATGGGGCAACTGCCGATCATCTTATGCTGTGTCTCCAGTTCTCCTGGTCAATTCTAAAATGTGTCTCTATCTTTCTAATTTGGTATTCTTCATTATTTCAGAATGTGTCTAGCCATGTGAAAAATAAAACTTAGACTAATGCCTAGCTAATCTGCTTGAAGATGAAGCAGTTTTCAGAAAAATGGAAAGTGTTTAAGACTTAAAATTAAAGTATGTCTGGGAAGAGAGCCCTGCGGAGAGATCATGGGCCAGTTCTAAAGCTCTGTGTCTGCAGAAAGGCTCATGCATACACAATGGTGGGTTGCTCTCTTTGTCCAGCCGTATATACAAGAGCTTTGAAATCCTTAATAATTGATAAGTTTGGTAAAAAACAAACAAATAAAATGCACACACACAAAAAAAAACCTCTAAAGAAAATAGTTAACCAGCTATTCTGATAGCAGTGAAGACATGTGTTCATTATGCAAAAGGCATTGATCTAAATACTTTGCATATTTTAACTTATTTTATCTTGGCATTGATTTTATGAAATGGATAATAGTGTTTTTTCTTCATTTTACATATGAGGAAATGTACATAAACAGAGAGATCAAGTGCCTTACCCAAAGTTAGAGAGCTAACAATGGAGAAAAGCAGTATTTTAATATACTTAGTTGAATCTGTGCTCTTTACAAATCAATATAATGGCATCCAATTTTAATGTTATATTTCTTTGAATGTATAGATAAAATCTATAATGTGTCAATCATCCTAATATATAAATACCCAGGGTCTGTAACATCCAAAACAACCAAAGGCTTAACCGACCAGGGCGCCTCGACCCAGCACCGACTGCCAAAAATAGGCCTGGAGAGAAAAGCAGGGTCTTATCTGTAGCCTCTGTGGCAGCTGTTGATCAGCACTTGCCTCTTTCTTTTGCTCTGGGCTGGCCAGGAGCCTTGCCTCTCTTTCTCCCAGGCCTCTGCTGGGGCTGCTGATCAGCCCCACCTCTCTGATCAGGCCTGTTGATAGGCCTGGAGATGCTGATTGGCATAGAAACTGACCAATCAGAACCTAATCTGGGTAAACTGCGAAGGCAAAACCTAAGGTGGGGTTTGAGGAGTGGTTTTAAGAGCAACAGCTGTTTGGTGGAAGGTGGAAGATAGCGGTTCAACTTTTTAATGACTGGTTTGGCAGTATAGTGCATATTGCTGGCTATCAGTCCAGATATAGGGATTATGTATTTTTGTCTGCCAAGACCATCTCCTCCTGATGAAAAAGGCTTCCCCCCATTTAAGCAATCCTATCCTATATAATATATCTATACTACTAAAAGTGTAATATGTTAATTAGACTGGTCGACCAGGCATCTTCTGGACATCCGACTTCCTTCTGGACAAAACCATGGTGGTGGGGAACAAGGCAGAGGCCATTAGGGGTTATTAGGCTGGCAGCAGAGGGCAGTTTGGGTGATATCAGGCTGGCAGGGGAGGGAAGTTGGGGGCGAGATCAGGCCAGCAGGGTTGGGCAGTTAGGGGTGATCAGGCAGGCAGAGGCAGTTAGGGGCCATCAGGCAGGCAAACAGGTGAGTGGTTAGGAGCCAGCGGTCGCAGATTGCAAGAGGGATGTCTGACTGCCAGTTTAGGCCTGGCCCCTATGGTATCGGGCTAAACCAGAGGTCTGACATCCCCCAAGGGGTCCCCGATTGGAGAAGGTTCAGGTTGGGCTGAGGGAGCCCCTCCCCCCATGCATGAATTTTGTGCACCAGGCCACTAGTATTATATAAGTAAGTCAAATTACATTCAAAGCATATAAATTTATTTTGACTTGATTAAAATCAAAGCAGGCATTTAAAATATATTTTTTTTGGTAGGGCTGTCATATATATTAAGCATTTTTATAAATTGAATAAAAATGTCACATCACATTCCCTTATACTGGTGTATCCATTGTCAAAGTGTCCTCCTAGCTAACAATCAGTATAATTATAAGAAAGAATATCTGGTCAAAAGAGAATTTGGAAAGACAAATTATATTTCTCTCTTCCTCATAGATATATAACTACCCAAGGATTTGTCCATCTAAGGACCCATCCCTAAGGGAAGTGGCTAGGATTTCAATGTGGAGATTAAAACCTAGAACCTATGGCAAGAAAGGGAGCCTTGATTAAACTCCAGAGTATAGGTTAGTTCTCAGAAGCAGCCATTTTTATCTCCAGGATACTTGCCAAAACAACGGAGGAACTGTGACCAACAAACAAAAATAAAATCCATCTGGGTGAACAAACTTGTTTTACTAATATGCAATTATCTAAATTCACTAGGAAAGTAAGTATTCATTTTATTCAATACTGGTGCTTGGAAGAGTGACAACATGCTCAAACAGAAGTCAATCACAAGCATGTCTAGCTATCTGGAACAATGAGAAAAAGGGAATACGATCTTCTAAGCAGCCAAAATGATGTTGAGGTGCTCAAATGCCATTGAAAATGTGGTCAGGCCTTTGATCAGGTTCAATTGAATTTTACCAACATAAATAAAGTAAGTTTTCTGCCTTTCTGTCCCTGTATTGCATGAAATCAGCATAGTGTATTTTTATCAAAATCAAAGGTTATATTTGAAATGGTACTATTAGAAGAACACATTATGTGCTAAGCAGAATAATGATACCCCAAGGTGTCCATACCCTGGTGCCCAGACGCTGTGAATATATTATCTCACAAAGCAAAGTGTAATTATGGTAGAAGTTTGGCATTGTTTGCTAATTAGCCAATGGTGAATTATCCAGGTGTGCCCAATGTAGTCACTAGAGTCCCTGAGTGGTGAGTCCTTAAAAGGTCTTTCGAAGGAAGACAGGAGACTCAGGAAGTCAGAAAGTAAGATTTGCTGGCTTTGGAGATGGAAGTTGGATATGAACTATATATATGGATGGCTTCTAGATTATTGTAAAGGGAAGGCAAGAGATTATTCCCAAGAGCCTCCAGAAAAAGATACAGATCTGATTTGATTTTTAGTCCACTGAGACTGATTTCAGACATTTGACTTCGAGCACTGTGGGGTAAGAAACCTGAGAGAATTTACAGAAGTGATAGGAACTTAATAGATGTTATTTGGCTCATGAAAAATTCACTTTGAGGGCCTTGATAAGAGACCCTTCAAAAAGATAAGCAGCCATCATTTGAAACTTGAGTCTTATACCATGTGTTATCCTGTTACATTATCCCTCTCTGTCCCACTCAGCGGGGCAGGGTGGTCATTCTTCACATTTAGTTTCCCTGGTTCCTGTGTGAGCTGATTCCCTGCTGGGTTCAGTCACAGAGGAAGTAGTGAGACTTTGCTGGTGGGAACACGAGGAAAGAAGCCAGAGCATCTCTGCCCACCTTTCTCTGCCTTGGTTAGTATCCGAGAGGAGATTCAGGTCTTAGCTACTGTTTCAGGTAAACTATAGAGGGATGCTTGATTCATCCTTTCTGCAGGCTCATCCTGCCCTGAATTTTGCTGGCGTTGGTTTTAGTCCTTACTACACGGTCTCAGGTTCTTAGCTCCAGAAATATGTTCTCTTCATTGTTCTTTAGTTCTATCAGCTTATTCTTGGGAAACCTCATTCTCCTCTGACAGGCTTGCCTGTCACCTGTGTACCGAATCCTTTGGTGAAATTCGCCCTGTTTGATAAACCTAGAGAACATTTGTTTTCATAACTGGAATTGTTTTTGAGTAGTATGAAGTTTCTTAGGTAACTTTAAATCTATTTATAACAGTCATGGTTCTTGCTGAGGAAGCTTATCTTTTGGATGACTATCAGAAACAAGACTTGTGAACAGAGAAAAAAATCAGGGAACAATATTCTGTATAACATGATAAAGATGTGGTTTATGATGATATCGCTGCTGCTATTGTCACTCATTATGGGGATTACAGCAATATCAAAAATGACAAAAGAATTCCAGAAGTAGCAGATTACTATTGAATAGAGGTTTGTTCTGAGACTTTGTTATCAAAACCAGTATTATCTGAGTAGGTGATCTGCCATTTAGTAGCTGGGTAGCTTACATAAGCTGTGTCTCGGTTGTTGAATCTGTAATGTGAGGATGATAATATATACCGTATGGATTTGGGGGGATTATTAATCAAGTATGGAAAACCATGATACTTTGGCACACAAGAAGCTATAATACATAATAGCAACAAGGCTGATCTTTTCTATAAAGCTCCAGTATTAGTAAAGAAAGATTCTGACTTTCCTAAAGGTGAACACTCACTTTTTAAAAATTGAAGTCCTCTCACATTTATCTGGGGTTCACCCGCTTACAGTTCTTTTTACTTACTATCCTAATACACTGCTTGCCTAGCATAAGGAACTCCAAATATTGTTCACTCCTAGCTCTTGCGTTGCCCTGCTCCATCTGCCTGGTGGATTTCACTTGGCAAATCCAGACTCTAAATCCTCATGCCACCTGTCACCACATGCTTAATACCGAGCTCTGTCTACCTGTTTGGACTCTTTCCAATTATTTGCTGCTAGGTTCCCCCTATGCCAGAGAAACCCTCTTGCCTCGTTTAACCCTTCTGCGCCGAGCTATTGAAGACACAACAGGAGCTACAGGAGCCACAGGAGCAGGTTATTGGTGAGCACTCTTATGTGCTTGAGGACAATGGTCATATTCCGCTGCTAGCATAAAAGGAAAGACACTTCCCCCGACATTGGAGATGACTGAACAAATTATTGCCCCCCCTTTTCTAGGAAACAATGACTAAAACCGTTTTTCTGCAAATGAGTATTGTTAATCATTGGGTCATTAACCTTGACAATGTCAATGTGTTCTCCATATCAATCCAGTGAAATGGCTGCTAGAGGTAACAGTTAAGGGAACATTTCACATAGATGAACATATTAATGCTTTATTTAGTTCTAAATGCACTGTGAAGGGTTGAGCAGAGGGCTAACCTATGTTAAGGAAGCAATATGCCTTAAAGAACAATCTCACTCTAGGAAAGTGGAAGTTTGACAGATAAAGTATAGCCTGCTTTCTAATCTTTCACATTTCTTTCTTCCCTACTTTTTACCATATCACGTATTTTGCTTTTTCCCTTCCAGTCAACAGAGAGCACTAACTAAGCAGATTGCACACCAGTAGAGAAAGGATTACTGTATGTCTGGTGTGTGTGTGTGTGTGTGTGTGTGTGTGTGTGTGTGTGTACATGTGCACACAGGCACCTTACAGTTCATTCTCATGATGAGCATCTCTGCCAATCTGGGTGGAAGAAATTTGTCTCTTCATGCCATCTACTTGTAGGTAGACACCACTTGTTTCCTGGCTCCGAACACCCTTTTATAGCCTTTTTTATTTTTCTTCCATTGCTCCACTAATTCAGAAAGATTTTATATTATAAGAGCAAGTCATTTATATTATAAGAGCAACTCATTACCTTCACATTTTTTTGCCCAAAAGAATCTAAGTAACTTCTCTAAATTTTAATATACTGTATTACAATTTCCAGGTTAGAAATTAATTAATAATAAATGTGCTTAGAATACTTTGTAGCTAGCTTTCTATTAGTACACGAACAGCATATTAGAAGTCAGTCAAATACATACTATGCCCAGCCTGTTCTGAACACTGAGAAATAACACCGTGTAGTAGAAAACCAGCCATATTCACAGAAAACAACTGGTGAAAACTGCTAATGTCAAGCTATACCATGCAGGGTAACGTACAAATCTGCATTCCTTCATGTTAGAGCCGCTTACATGGATCTCACAAATGACAAGCTTTCCTCTCAAGAAAGAAAAGGGGGGTAAAAAGAACAAAATGATCTTTCACAAAAAATAAATGGAATTGAATCTAATTGTATAATGGTATACTCCGTGTTTTAACGAATAGTAATAACAAATTTCTATGACTCTGTGTGTCTAATATTTTCACTGAGAATCTCTGCTCCAAGTCCTAACACAGATACCTTGAGGGCTGGATCATTGAGTGAAGGCTCTGCGATTTGATATTTCAGGATTCAATCATCAAATCCTATCACCACTTGAATACCATCAGTCAACTCTAATTTCTCCTGCCACATGCACATCACTGAGGGTAGACTGCTTCTATGCAATGCCAGATCAACCACCCAGCTTCATCAAGCAGATGAAAATGTCTGTCAAACGAATCACTCCAAGCTGTGTAGACATGACAACTTGCTGATTCAATTAATATTTCACTCTTCATAAAGCTACACTGGTGTCATGAGGACAAAGTTATTGATTATGTCTTGGTTTGATGCAAGAGTACACAAGACATGAGGACGTAGGGACAATTTGTCTTTAGCTTATGTCATTTCAAATCTTAACCCTATTTGGCCTCCTGTGGGACAACTGAGGCTCCTATTTTAGTTTTTGTTTAAATTCTGATTTCAAAATGTATTATTATAACAAAGTCAAAATCATACTGGTCAAGATGCATAGTAAGTTATATGCAACTAAAATTATTAGTATGAATTCTTCCTGATGTATTTCAATAAATGCCTTAATTTTAAAAATTATGCCTTCAACACTGTGGGAGTGGTATTTCAGAGAACTGAGGAGTCTGGTAGCCCTGAAACTGTCCATGTAGACAGAATCTCATCTACCATAAACCTCCCATGCCCGTAGGTTTATGCGATCTTGTTTATCATTCAAAGCATTTCCTCATTTGAGCCTTTGCAGAGCTCTAAACTTAGGAGTGTCAGTATACCTGTGGAAAAGAAATCACAAAGAAAGGCTTGGAAAACAATATGTGACTTGTTAAGTCTGCATATCTAGCTAGGGACTGAGCTGGGACTAGAATTTAGACTTGGAAGCCCCTAGTACAGATTATTTTTAATTATTTCAAACTTTGGGACATAAACTTGTTCATATAACTATACTCTTAACGTCAGGTGGTCATATGTCTCAGTTTGCCTGGGATAATTAAATGTATGTCATTTTTCAGGGCAGTTATTAATAACACCCCTTTTCACTCTCATAACTATCAGTGTTTGGCTGCTGCAGGATGGAATTGGCTGTTAAAGCATAGTTTTGCCTTCACTTTAGAATTTTAAGAGATTTCTTTTTAGAATGAGGTCTTAGTTTTTAAAATAATTTATGCTGCCCTAGCCAGTGCTGCTAAGTAGTTAAAGCATCAGCTGGTACACTGAAGGGTCATAGGTTCAGTTCCCAGACAAGGGCACATAACTGGGTTGCAGGTTATATCCCAGGACCAGTCAGGGTGAGTGCAGGGAGCAATCAATCAAATTGTCTCTCTCACATCAATCTTTGGGTCTCTCTCTCTCTCTCTCTCTCTCTCTCTCTCTCTCTCTCTCTCTCTCTCTCTCTCCTCTACCATTTTCTCTAAAAATCAATGGAAAAATATTAGGGTGAAGATTAACAAAAACAAACAAAAAAGAATTTATAGCATCATACTTTCAGCAAAATTTTACCTCTTGTAAAACCTAGCTTTTACTTATTCCTACAATCTTTGACCTCAGGTTTTCTTAAAAATTCTGGTTACACTTACTATTTTGGACTTGGACTGTACAGTTAAGTTATTATAAACTGATACCTATGCCTGGACATGACCCTGTTTTTGTTTTGGTGTCTAAGTTCAGGTATCTTGCCTGTCTCTTCTGTCTTTGAACCTCCTATCCTTCTTGTATCTCAGTACTAATAGTTTGAACATCTTTTTTTTTGTCCTATTTTGAAGCCAGTTAACATGCTATTCTGTTTTTTAAGTCTTCGGACTATTAGAACAATTTAAAATTCTCTGAAATGCTTTGACATTTTTTATAGTTATGTCCTCAATTCTGAAGCTTCCTTATCCAGTTTGACAAGAGTAATAGTCCGTGAGATTGACCTTCCCAATGAGTTTCTACATCCAGTAGGTGAAGGGTTTGCATGCCTAAATATTTGCTATCAGCCCAGCTGGTTTGGCTCAGTAGATGGAGTGTTGGCCTGCAGACTGAAGGTCCAGGTTCTATTCCAGTCAAGGGCACATGCCAGAATTGTAGACTCAATCCCCAGTAAGGGGTATGCAGGAGGCAGCTAATCAATTATTCTCTCTCATCACTGATGTTTCTATCTCTCTTTCCCTCTTCCTTCCTCTCTGAAATCAATAATAATATAAAAAATAAGAAATCAAAATGCTGCCAGAGCTTTTTAGTGATCTTCATCAGTATACTAGTATTTGGCAACTAAGAGAGAAAACAGTTATTAATAACCCCACTCCCATCCCGAGATCTGTGACCTCGTTACCACACACAGTGTAGCTTTTCACCATTTTGTCCTTGATTTAGAGGTTATCTTCTTCATCAATTTAGAAGAGATGGGAAGTTAGTAAAATAAGTAAGTATGTGGTATCTGAAGCTCTACTGCTTGAGCCTCAGTGATATCTCCACTATTAACTAAACAGTTAGTCTTTTAATACATTTCTTTATCTTGTAAATCCTCGATTTTTCTCATCTGCAAAATGGAAATTGTTATAATACTCTAAATCATAGGGTTGTTGTGAGGATTTAATGAGTTATAATATGTGAAGCACCCAGTGCATGCTACCTTTTAATACTATTAACATTTCAGTCTAGAGGGACCAGTTTGAATAAAAGTAGCTAACACTCTGAGAATACTGAATGAATAGTGTATTTGCTTTCAAGTGAAGTTCAGTACATGACCATGGTTAATGGACCATGGGCTCTCTGCTCCTTGAAAGAATAATTTTTCTGTGATTTTAGCAGTCATATGTCCTGGATGCCTGTAGAGAAGCAGATATAACTGAGGGAGAAGTGGTCAAGTGAGAAGTGCCTATGTTTTTATTACAGGAAAGCTGGCCACTATTTGATGACCCTCTCTTGCTGAAGAAACTAGGAAGACCAAGTAGTCTGCATGGTCTACAGATTAAAACTGGAGGAGACATTGTCTATTACCAGAGGCAGTGCACCAACTCATGAGAATGTAAGGAACCAAGGACATAATAATGAGAGGGCTTTGAAAGCTGTAAGATACAGCCCAGTAATAGATATTAGAAGATAAAATCAAAAGCTAAACAATCTCAAAGCCGGAGAAATTATATCAGGGGAAAATGTGAGGAGAAACAGTAAAATTATAAGAGTATGATACTACTAATCTCAATCAGAATGTTTTGTATCCTTGTTGGTTGTAAGTAAATCCATTTGTTTCTGAACAGTCAGGGGTAAAGAAGTAAGCTTTTCAAAATGGGTCATCTCACTTAGAGCACTTCTGTTGCCCTCTAGTGAGGAGGACACTGGAATGGCCATTCTGAGACTGACAATCAACTGTTGGCATAGACTACCTTGAAAAAAATATGAGTAATCCATTTATTTATTCTTTCACATGTATTTGTTCCTTGGCAATCTTTTGTGGCAATATGAAGCTGTAAAAAAGCATAGAAAGGATGCGCTTATATAAAGTAGATGGGTTCACCCTATTAACATATATGAAGGAAGAAAGGCCAAGGCAAAAGTCAGGTCAGGCTGAGTTCATGAGCCATTTATGACTACAGTTGACAAAGTGCAATACTGAGCTTTGTATGTTTAAAAAGAACACCAAGAACTAACAGAATCCTCTCTGATGAAAATCAATACTGAGTCATACTCCAATTCTTGAGAGGGTCAGAGTTCATTGGAAAGAAGATTATTTCGGGAAAAGGAAAAACACTTCATGAAAGGTGAGAAGTAAGGGATGGAAAAAAAGAATTGTTTACAGGAAGTAATAAGAAGAGAAGACTAAAAATCCTTGATTCAGTATTACCAAAGGAATATCTATGAAATGTAATGGAATCCCACTCAAACTATTTCAAGTAGAAGTAGTATTGCAAACACACAGGGATTCCTATGGTAGCCAACTTTAGGAGGTAAAGCCAGTTGTCATGGTAAATGGAGGCTCATCAGGCAACTGTCTCTCTGTGTTTTGAAACACAGAATTTTTCTGAATATTCACTCTGGTGTTTGTTTTTGTTTTTGCATAGTTTCCTCTTCTTGAGAGCTTGTTTGGAGGTTCTAGCAGGGGAGCGCAGCTACTCGTATACCCTTGACCGAAGACCGGTCCTCTCCTCAGGGGGAAAGGTCGTCCTCTTTGACCGAGCGCGCAGCTTCGGGAGGGACGCACATGGATCGGTGAGGGAGGAGGGGGACACCCGCCTAGCCAGCCAGATCAGCCGAATCAACCCTGGCGATCAATGGGGTGACAGATGTCGCAGCCAGATCGCCCTCACATCCAGTTTCCTCTTCTTAAGAACTCTCAACTTGCATATCACTTTAAGGGTCCATGTTGCCCATTCTTTATTTACCTATAATGATCTTGGAGCTTAGCTCCCAGATCTAACAATTCAGTTGTTGAAATTGTCTAGGGTTCCATATCTAAGTTTCCTGGGAAGAGCATTTTTGTTTTGCTCTGCCTGTATTGCATTTTCCCAGGTCAGGTATCACACCAGATCTAATCTTCTATGCCAGAGGGTTGATTCATCCTATACATATAAATATTGTACCGGATACATACAATATGGATGTATTAAGGAAGGGTTATGTGTCCGCCCCGAGCAGAAACTGAAGTAACCACTTGAGCTAAAGCAGACCCACAATATGGATGTATTAAAACAGGATATTCCAAAGAAGGGAATGAGAACTGTGTAGGTACACCAACCTAGGTCTTTCCGTTGCTGAAGTCAATGGCCCCTCTTTACTCTTTAGTCCCCTGAAACTATTTTAAAAGTTAATGTATTTAATTCCCTTTTCTACCTTGTCCACCACTTAAAATTATTTATGCTTTTGCCTTCCTAATAAGTGAATAGTGAATAATTCTGGATTAATTTTTAAAACTGTAAATGTCTTAAAATATTTGTAACACTGTTTTGTTTGTTTGTTTTGTTTTTTTTTTTTTTTACTTTCTTGACATACTGGGCAATTGTTTCCCCTCTATGTACTTTACTATTGCTGTATATTAAGATATACTTCAAATTTTATCTCGACATTTTTATGGTTCTATCCCAGGCCTTTTCTTTAAATACTTCAAGCTCTTCTATGAGAGGAATCACATTCTCAGCTTCAATTGTCATCTCTTTATGGGTAATGCTTTCATCTCTATTCCAACCCCTAATTCTCACCTAAAATTCAAGCCAGCTTCCCATTTTCCAAAGTAAAATCCCATTTAACAATACTGAATGTTTCTCAGACAACTCAAGTCTTCAAAATGTTATTCTGTTTAGCTTCATTTCTTATTGAATGAGGTAGAGACCGAGATCCTGAGTTCTAGAATCTAAAACAGTTTCCCAGATATGTTGCAGATTACCTTGATGAAGGTAGAATGCAAGAATTAAATTCAAATACTAGAGCCTATCATTCCTGCTTCTAATGTCAACTCTTCCACTTGTTGAATTCTCTTTGGAAGACCATAACTTCAGTTTCTAACTTTTCTCCTCCATAAAATATGGGTAATTATACTTTGTCATTATGAGGATTGATGAAGATGCAAGATATGATATGCTAAAGTTTCTATTTATATCATATACATTTTTATATGGGATAGGTAAATAAGGACATTATGTTTAGTCATACATTGTTAAGTAGGAAGTTAGATATGAGTGGCTCAGGTGGGGCCTGCCCTGAGGTCCTGACAGGGGTTGGACCAACATTGCCTTCAGATCACCTCTCTATGGGCAGCTCAGCAGCCAGCGGACCACCAGGGGGCAGATTTGGAACCAGTAGGTTCTTTGCCCAAGCTCAGAGGGAAACAACATGACCTCAGTGGAACCTTACTAGGGCCCTGGATTAATTATAATAAAGTTTGCATTGTGGCTTTGACCCTTCCCGCCCCCCACCCTGCCCATGGAATTTTCTGTATGCATTATGGGTAAGGTAATGCCCCCCACCCAAAATATAATTATGCAACCCATTTCTGTCAATCATCCCTAAATGCAAATGAAAGTCTCCACCCAGAAAATCCCTCATTTAAACCATGTAACCCAGGATCCAGGGCCTCTTCTCATTTGGAATTTTCTTTAATAAATCCCACTTGAGTTTACTTTAATATTTATTGACCTTGAAATCTTTTCTGTGTCAACCAGAAGAACAGAGGTCCCAGCCAGTAACTCTAATCAGTAAATGATTTCCCCCATTCTGTTTATATTCTGTATTTGTAAATAAGAGAAGCTTAATAAAAAAGTGCATTAACACATGAACTCAAGATTAAACAAATTCACTCAATTTCTTCTTCTGAAACGATCTGGTCATATGCTTTGCCGTGGATGTTCTTGATTCTCACCAATCTCTTTACATTATTCCCTTGTCTTCACAAATCAGTGGACTCAAATGTTCCTTTTACCCTCTTTCATCAATCTATATTCAGCTTTATTTAAATATAAAATTCTATATTTATTGTTATTTCTTTACTAGGAATTTAAAATATCTGATGAACAGGGACAGATCCAAAGACAGAGAAACAGTGATCAGACTATTATTCCCCAGAGGGAAAGTAGGGGAGGGAGGGAGTAAGGTGAAGAGATCAACCAAAGGACTTATAGGCATGCATATAAGCCTAACCAATGGATATGGACAACAGGGGGATGAGAGCATGAGTGGGGGGGGGGGGAGTGGGAAGATGGGGGTTAGTGGGGGGATAAGGACATATTTGTAATACCTTAACTAATAAAGAATTTACAAAAATATCTTTAAAATTGTTCTTGGGTATTTAATTGGATCATTATAATTTTTGTTAATATACTAGTTATAAAATTGCAGAAGTTTTAAGTGATCCACTCTTTCTGAATTATTTGTTTTTCTATGAGCTCCTTTATTTTTGTGCACAAGTTTGAAGCACATGTTGATTTTTGGAAATGCAGACACCTGTGTATATAAAGTGTTTAGAACAGTACCTGGCCTAGAGAGTATGTTTAGAAAATTTTCACTTTGCTCACAGTCAGGAGATGAGCACTAAAATATAACGTGTCTTAAGCACTGGGATGGGTCATATTTTCCCTAAACAGACTCCTTTTTTTGCTTATACTGTTCCAATAGGAAAATACACTTTTTGGCTTCTTTCTGCTTATCTTTTTTTCTCAGCACCTTAACAATCTAATGAATCTAATGGTAAAAGGAAACCTTGATGAATAAACTCAAAACATATAGAAAGCACTTTCCCAAGACTTAGAATAGAGTGCACCTGGATCACCCAGCCCTGCCTCTTTTAAATGAAGACTACGCTTCACCCCTTTCATTACCCAGATGTGTACAGTCTTTTGTCGTTTTAGAAATAGAGAGAAAACTTGTTTGTTTCTCAAAGGATAATAAAGGATCATATGTTTAAGGGCAAACAACATTCTGAGTGTTTTGTCAAACTTTTTATGACATGGTACAAGGATCTCAGTCTTTCCCTTTTTAGGCACCATCTTTTTACTTTATTTTTCTGGATTGTATGTTCTTCTTACAGTTCATCAGGGGAAGAATTGTTTCTCTTATCCAACAAAGTCTCAAATTATGTTATTTCTTGGAGTCATAGATATTATCTAATTTCAGAACTGGAGGCATTATCATTCTTTGAGGGGAGTTGATGAAATTACTGAGCTCCATACCTACATCTTTTGTCACATCTACATTTTTTATTTTTATTTATTTTATTTCTTCCATCAACTCTTATCCCCACCCCCTCTTACCCCCGTACCATCACTATACTGTTTTCCAAGTACATATTTTTGTTTAACAGGATTTTAGGATTCCATAATATAACACATGTTCCTGGTGATCTGCTGCACTCCTGGGTATTTGAGAGCCATTGATGTGGTCAGACTCCTTACCTTTCAAATGAGGAGGCCCCTGAGTCATCAGCAGTATAGTGCATTTGGACTGATTACTCTACTGATTGCTGGTTTGACAGCTAGTTAACCTTGTCTCTTCTAATATTAGATGACTCATTGTATCAATCTGACTAATAAAGAGTCAAATTTATTGAACTTCAACTTGGCAAAAGCTCTAAGTCCTGAGGTCTAACTATTCCACTGGAACCACCTGTGCTTCCATTTTTCTGGCAAACCATTAGCATGATGAAAATGTGGTTTCTGTAGAGAGGACAGAGTGATCAATTTAAAATAAAGCCAGAGAATTAGCCTCATATACACAGTTACATTCAGCTTAATTAGGAGATAAGCCAGGATTCATAGCATCTCATCTTTCTGCAAATACTCAAAAACCAGCAGGAAGAAAGACAGGGCATGACAATCTGGAAGAGCTGATAGAGCCAATAAAAAATATCAACCAACACCAAGGCCACACATCAGATGTCATTTGCTAATGAACTGGCATACGGAGCATCTTGGAAGACACTGAGGGACCAAATCCCCTGGCAATCAAAAGGTGCACAGAATGAGTGGAGTTAATAGGTTTTATGGAAGCATTCGTGGTCGCTTGCTCTGATTGAATGCAAAGGCTAACCCTGTAATTGCAGAATAATGAAGCACAGTCCAAGGCAGCGATGATGTCCCTGAATGGCAATAACTTCATCAGCTAAGAGAGGATTTTTTAGAACTACCCAATCCAAACAAGATGATTCAGCAAACGGTGCACATATTTTCCGATGGTGAGAGTGAAGAGAGTATGATAGGAACAAAGGAGGAAAATGTCCAGGTGAACGGTAAGATTCCAAGTTAAGTTGTGTAGCTGACACCATATAAATGGTGCCCAAAACATAATTTATTAACATATTCAGTTAATAAATCATAAGGTTGTTATTCTCCTTTGAATATTATTGCAAAAGATGGTACAAAAGAATGGCCTGAAATTTTCAAATTGTTTTCAACATTTTAAAAATTACTTATGTTTCATTGCCAGTAATAAAATACATATTATACCTTCTATATAGACTCTCCCAGGATCATGGTTATAGAACAATGGAGTGGAAAGAGAGCTGAGTCACCCAAAGAAGTTGCTCCCCAATGCTGATAAGCAGGGAAGTGCTGAATTATAAGCCTCAGAATCATTGAGGGAGACTGAGAAATGCAGAAATGTGGGCTCCATTAATAAAAACTGAGTCAGTAGGAATGAGATGGGGCTCAGGAATCTTGTCAAGTGATTCAGATGTGCAGCCATTTTAGAAAGTTCCATTGGATCACATGAAGCATTCAGTATCTTGAAAAGCTTTTTCTCTACCTTCTCCCCCACCCTTCATTTTGTTTTGGAAAACTTCTATGAAAATTAATTAATAACTCATAATTTAATAAATGATTTATATTGAGTCACTAGATTTCCTTAATAATCCAGCAAATTGGCCTGGAACAAGTTCACCTGCACATTCCTTCCCCAACCACGTGTGTGTGTGCATATCACTAAATTCAGGGAAGAAACACACAAAGATCACCCAGCCTTCTTTGCTTCTCACCTCACCCTCATTTCCACCATTTCTAATTTACTGATTATAGTAAAAGACGTATGGAAACTGTCTTTGTACACCCAAGTGTCAGGTATAGTTAAGCTTTGGCATATACACACCACCATGTCACATAGACTATCCAGATGCACCAAAGCATATGTCTCTTTCTACAAAAATTAAACAGTATTTCTGCCTGGAATAGAGAACCATATATTTAGACTGGAAAAGATGCCTTTAATCTCTCCCTTGTTCCACAAATAAACTAAAACCATGGGGAAGTGTCTGAAATAATCCAAACTAATCACCACATTCAATTATTATTATTAGAGAAGGGAGAGATGGAGAGAGAAGCATCAATGTGAGAGAC
This sequence comes from Myotis nattereri, assembly GCF_964212035.1. Classification (NCBI taxonomy): domain Eukaryota; kingdom Metazoa; phylum Chordata; class Mammalia; order Chiroptera; family Vespertilionidae; genus Myotis; species Myotis nattereri. The sequence continues at coordinate 33,229,515 of NC_138085.1, forward strand.
ACATTGATTGGTTGCCTCCCACAGTTGCCCCAACTGGGACTAGGATTGAAACTGCCACCTAGGTATATGCCCTTGACTGAGAATTGAATCTGCAACCATTTGGTGTGTGGGCTGACGCTCTAACAACTTAGAAACACCATCGGGGCCACCACATTTTAACTTTAAAAAAATCAAGTAAAACTGCAGCATTTAAAAAATTGTGTCTATAAATATATGTGATTGTGTGTTCAGGGTACTTGAAAGTTGCTGAGATTCTGATAGATATTCTTTGGGTCTATTTAGTCAAGCTAGCTTGTGGGATAAATCTAAGAGAAAGACTTGCAACACTGACATTCAATCTATCAGACTAAAATAGTGTTCATTTGGCTATTCTGAAGGAGAAGACAAGAGAATAAACATGAAAAGACACATGTGCATTTGGGATTTGATCATTTGTTCATCTATACTCTAGAAATCACACAGGCAAGCCATTTCCCACGGGCATAGTACCAGATATATTTTGGTTGAACTCATTTAACACAAAATTCAGGTAAAGTTTTTATGTCAAACAATTGTGGGCAAATTGATTGATGTATAGCCTTCACAGGAAACTCTATATAGTACCTAGTTTTGAAAGGGACAGTAGCTGTAATGATAAAAAATAGGTATTGTTAATATCTAGATAAAATATATCCCTGATTTTATTTCTTCACAAAGAGCTCCAGGCAAGGTAAGTTTCTACAGAAACTATAAATGTTTGGGCACCTTCTCTTCACTATGTCCTTATTCCTTATAAATACTGCTCTTTTCTTGTTTCATTTATTTGAGAAGTTATAATTATAGGTATCATTCTCATTGAAGTCTAATTGATTGAAAGAAAGCTCAGATGCCATATATTTCACAATGCTATGTGGATTCTAAGAGGCATCAGTATGACCCAACAATCCCTCTTCTGGGTATCTACTCAAAAAATTTTGAGAAAACATATTCATAGAGATATATGTATCTCTGTGTTCATTGTAGCATTATTACCAATGGGCAAGCCATGGGGGAAAAAAAAACATAAGTTTCCTCAACAATTGATTGGATAAAGAAGCTGTGATACATACTGTATATGCAATGGAATACCACTCAGCCATAAAAAATGAAATACTGCCCTTTGTGGCAAGGATGAATCCTGAGAATATTATGCTAAGTTACATAAATCAGATAAAAAAGGACAAGAACTGTATGATTTCACTCACATGTGGGATATAAAACAAAAAGCAACAAATGAACAAACAAAACAAATACATAAATAAACAAACAAAAAAAACCCTCTTAGCTTCAGACAACAGGATGATGGCCACCAGAGGAAAGGGGCTGGGGAAAGGATAGAAAGGAGGAAGGAAGTCAAATATATGGTGTCAGAAGAAGCCATATATTTAGACAGTACAGGATGCCTTCAATCCCTCCCTTGTTCCACAAATAAACTAAAACCATAGGGAAGAGACTGAAATAATCCAAAATAATCACATTTAATTATTATGATTATTATTATCATTATTATTACTTTTAGAGAAGGGAGGGATGGAGAGAGAAGCATCAATGTGAGAGACACATCAATTGGTTGCCTCCTGCATGGGCCCCCACTGGGATCGGGATTGAAACTGAATGATTAAATAATAAGAAGAATTCAGGTGGGGAGCACATAGTAGAGTCTACAGATGTCGCATTATAAAGTTTTACACCTAAACTTTATGTGATTAACCAATGTTACATCAATAAATTGAAGAAAATTTTTAAAGCTTCCCTAAATGATTACATTTTAACTCAATCATTTTAGGCCCCTTACTGTTCATTCATTTAAAAAGCATTTAGTGAGTACCTTATGTGCTAGGCCTTGGTCCAGATCCTAAGGCTATACAAATGAATGGTGCTCAATGTGCTTGCCAGTAAGAAATCCACACTCATGTATGAGACAGACAAATAAACAATTATAAAATTGCACTTAATGTATTTAATTCTGTTTGCTCTGGGAGCAAAAAGGAGGGGCATGAATTCCCTCTGGAAAGTGTGTGTGTGTGTGTGTGTGTGTGTGTGTATGTGTGTGTGTGTGTGTTGTACTAAAACTTCAGACACCTTTCTCTGATATATCCCTTTCATCAAAATAAAAGCAATGACTTCACCATGACTGGCCAGCAGGTTCTCTTCTTCCATCGTTTCCCACAGCCTCCCTCTGTCTTAAAAATCTTTATTCACAAAGATATATAAAAAATAATAATAGTTGAAGGCATTGTCTTCCTGAAAACATATTGATATTAATAGTCATTTCAGCCTGGGAGTCGGAAAATGGCGGAGGTATAAGGGGACGTGTCCTGTGCCTTGTCCTGGAGCAGATAAGGGTGAGCAGCTGAAACGGGTAACATTCAGCCCGAATAGGTAGAGGATTTTCAGCTGAGAGATTGTCTGCAGCTAGGAAAGACTGAGAACCCCCCAGGGAAAAAAAAAAGGACGGTTGGAGACTGCGGCTGAAGCCTCTCCTGGTGCGCCAGCTAAGCAGCGGAGACTGCGCCATCTTGGGTGATTGTTGCCAGCATCCAGAGACCAGCTACTAACCTGGAAACAAGGGATCTCAAGCAGCGTGACTGCGTGAACTCAGATGAGCACTGCTTCTTCTCACGGAAAGGTTGGACATCCCCTAAAGGTGCGGTTTGCAGTTCGGGTTGGAGGGAGGACCAAGCTCGCGCGCGCGCGGGGCGGAATCTGCGCCCCACAGAGTCCGCAGCCGTTGGGACCAGCGTGACCCGCGAGTGGGGAAGGGGCCCCACAGGGCTGCTGGCAGAAGGGAACGCGAAAAATGAGCCCATAGCTGGACTGGATGTAAAGGAGCAGCCTTGGACTTTGCCAATCTGCTGGCTGCTTGGTGCCAGGGGCGAGTGGGCGCGTGGAGACTGCACGCGGAGACTGTGCGCAGACCTGGAAGGTGGAGGCTTGCGAATTCGCACAACTATCAGGCTCTTGTTACAGTTCCCCTTAGATCCGTGCATTTGATTATTAAACCCAGCGCATGGGATTCCCCAGTTGGGGTCATTCGCAGAGCCTGTAGGGGAAAGTTCTTTTTGGAGAGCCTGGGAAACAGCGGACAGTGGCAAGGAACCAGCTCTGGGCAGTGGTCTTTCCCTAATCAGTTCCAAATACCATAGAGGACAAAACCCTACTGATAGAGAGGACTTAGAGCCTCGGAGGTAAATCCAGAAACACTGCCACCCAGAGGCAGAGCCACGAACTATCTCTTTTGCGATCACAAATAAAGGCAGTCTGGTAAAAAAATACAACCTGCCTTAAAATCAGGTCTGTGGTTTACTGCACGGAGGGACAGTGTATCGCAGGGAAGTTCAACACTCCCCTGAATGCCTGGCAGGACTGAGGCGTGCCAAAAAGAAGAGTGGAAGATCTGAAGCACCTTCACTTCTGAATATTTATATATATATATTTTTTTTAATTCTTTTTTCACCATTTCATTAAGAACCTATTTTATTTATTTATTTATTTTTTATTTTTTTCATCACCTGATTTTACCTTTTTAATTACTACATTTTTTAACCAGTATTATTGCTATCCTTTTACCATTTTTTCAAGGGTCATTTTATTTTTTATTATTTTTTTTATTTTTTTTTATTTTTCTTTATTTTATTTTGGGATTAGTGTTCTACACTCTATTTTCATCGTTCCTTTAGCATCATTTCTCTCTATCTCACATTTACCCTTAAGCCAAAACTCTCTTCCTCACTTTTCCCCTTTTGTTGTCCTGTTTCTCTTACCCTATTCCTGCTTTGGATTTTACCTATTCCTTCTATCTACCCACTGTCTAAATTTCACCCTACTTATATATCTAATTTCCAATCCCTCGCTCTCCCCATACAAATAGCCTCTTCCCCACCTCTATTACATTCTCTTAATTTTTTTTTTTGTTTTTGTTGTTGTTGTTGTTTTTTGTTTTTATTTTTTTTTGGTCTTTTTGTGTGTTTTTTTTTTCTCTCCCTTTTCCCAATCTCATTTCGGCACTCCTTTTTGTTTTTTATTTTTCTCTCTAATATTTTTCTCTTTTTTCTTCTTTATCCGTAATTCTCTTCGCTCGGGGGGGGTTACCTTTATTTGGGGTTATTAATATCGTGAATGCATTTAGTTTGGTGCCTTGTACGTTGTGCCTTGTTGTGTTGTATTTTGTGCCTTTGAATCAGCGCAACAGAGAGAGATCTACATAACCAAACACCTTGAGAAGAGAAATCATGGTGAAACAAAGAACCAACCCAAATATGAAAGAAAAACAGGCATCATCAGAAAAGGAAGTAAACGAAATAGAGGCAATGGAGGCAAGCAACCTGTCAGAGAAAGAATTCAGAGTAATGTTCATAAGGTGGATGAAAAGAATGGAAGACCAATTCAACAATATGTGTAGGAACCAAGAGGAAATGAAGAAGAACCAAGAGGAAATGAAGAGAAACCAAGAAGAAATGAAAAACGACATCACTGCCATAAAGAACTCAATAGAAAGCATCAACAGTAGACTAGAAGAAGCAGAGGACTGTATCAGCGAGCTAGAAGACAAGGTAGAAAAAAATACCCAAACAGAACAGCTTCTAGAAAAAAAAATTAAAAAGCAGGAAGAGAGCCTAAGAGAACTGTGGGACAATGCTAAACGAAACAACATCCGAATAATAGGGGTGCCAGAAGGAGAGGAAACTGAGCAAGGAATAGAAAACCTGTTTGAAAAAATAGTAACAGAAAATTTCCCTGATATAGGGAGGAAAAAACTCACACAAATCCAAGAAGCTCACAGAGTCCCAAACAAAATGAACCCGAAAAGACCGACACCAAGGCACATAATAATTAAATTGGCAAACACCAACGACAAAGCAAGAATCTTAAAAGCAGCCAGAGAGAGACAGAAAGTTACCTACAAAGGATCCCCCATCAGAATAGCGACCGATTTCTCAACAGAAACACATCAGGCAAGAAGGGAATGGAATGAAATATACAAAGTCATGCAAAGGAAGGGTCTGAATCCAAGAATACTATACCCAGCGAGGCTATCAATCAAAATTGAGGGTCAAATCAGGAGCTTCACAGACAAAATGGTCTACGGGAGTTTATTACAACCAAACCAGCAATGCAAGAAATGCTAAAGGGTCTGCTGTAAATAGAAAAAACAGGAAACAAAGAAGGAACGCAGTGGTAAAGAACAAAAATGGTGACTAACAAGTTTCTATCAATAATAAGTTTAAATGTAAATGGATTAAATTCCCCAGTCAAAAGGCATAGGGTAAATGAGTGGATAAGAAAACATGACCCATATATCTGCTGTCTACAGGAAACCCACCTCAGAAAAAAAGACGCACACAGACTGATGGTGAAGGGATGGAAAAAGGTTTTTCAGGCCAATGGAAGTGAAAAAAAAGCTGGGGTAGCAATACTTATATCTGACAAATTAGATCTCAAAGTGAAGGACATAAAAAGAGATCAAGAAGGCCACTTCATAATACTAAAGGGAGCAGTCCAACAAGAAGAAATAACTCTGGTAAATATATATGCACCCAATATAGGAGCACCCAAATACTTAAGAAATCTTCTGGAGAAGATCAAGGGAGAGATTGACAGCAATACAATCATAGTAGGGGACCTTTACACCCCATTATCGCCACTGGACAAATCCTCTAAACAGAAACTCAGCAAAGAAACATCAATCCTAAATGACTCACTAGATCAGATGGAATTAATTGACATCTTCAGAACATTTCACCCCAAAGCCACAGAATATACATTCTCCTCAGGTGCACATTTGTCATCTTCAAAGATAGACCATATATTGGGTCACAGACAAAGTCTCTTCAAATTCAAGAAAATTGAAATCATATCAAGTATCTTCTCAGACCACAAAGGCATAAAACTGGAAATCAACTACAACAAAAACAATCCAAAAAAATCAAACACATGGAGACTAAATAGCATGCTATTAAACAACGACTGGGTCACCAGTGAGATCAAAGAAGAAATAAAAAACATCATGGCAACGAATGACAATGAAAACACAACAATCCAAAACCTATGGGACACAGCAAAAGCAGTCTTGAGAGGGAAGTTCATAGCTCTACAAGCCTACTGCAAGAAACAAGAAACAATGAGAATAAATGACCTAACTCTACAACTCGAAGAATTAGAAAGAGAGCAACAAAAAAAGCCCACTGTAAGCAGAAGGAAGGAAATAACAAAGATCAGAGCGGAGATAAACGACATAGAGACCAAAAAAAACAATACAAAAGATCAACAAAACCAAGAGCTGGTTCTTTGAAAGGATAAACAAGATTGATACACCTCTAGCCAGGCTCACCAAGAAACAAAGAGAGAGGACCCAAATAAACAAAATCAGAAATGAAAGAGGAGAAATAACAACAGACCCCATAGAAATACAAAGGATTGTTAGAAAATACTATGAACAACTCTACTCCAACACACTAGACAACCTGGAGGAAATGGACATATTCCTAGATAAATACAACCTTCCAAAACTTAACCAGGAAGAATCTAAAAATCTCAATAGGCCAATAACTATGGAGGAAATCGAAGCAGTAATCAAAAAGCTTCCAGCAAACAAAAGCCCGGGGCCAGATGGCTTCACAGGGGAGTTTTACCAAACATTCAAGGAAGACCTAAAACCTATCCTCCTCAGACTATGTCGAAAGATCCAAGAGGAAGGAACACTTCCCAGCTCATTCTATGAAGCCAACATCACCCTAATCCCAAAACCAGATAAAGACAATACAATGAAAGAGAATTATAGGCCAATATCCCTCATGAACATAGATGCCAAAATCCTCAACAAAATCCTAGCAAATCGGATCCAGCACTACATCAAAAAGATCATACACCATGACCAAGTAGGATTTATCCCAGGGATGCAAGGATGGTACAATATCCGCAAATCAATAAACGTGATACATCACATAAACAAATTGAGAGAAAAAAACCACATAGTCATATCAATTGATGCGGAAAAAGCATTTGACAAAATCCAACACCCTTTCTTGATAAAAACTCTCAGCAAGATAGGAATTGAGGGATCATACCTCAACATAATAAAAGCCATATATGACAAACCCACAGCCAACATCATAATCAATGGGCAAAAACTAAAACCATTCCCCCTAAAAACAGGAACAAGACAGGGATGCCCCCTCTCACCACTCCTGTTCAACATAGTACTGGAAGTACTAGCCATTGCGATCAGACACGAAGAAGAAATAAAAGGCATCCAGATTGGAAAAGAAGAAGTAAAACTGTCCTTATTTGCAGATGACATGATACTGTACATACAGAACCCTAAAGACTCCATCAAAAAATTATTAGACTTAATAAATGAATTCGGCAGTGTAGCAGGTTACAAAATTAATGCTAAGAGATCCATGGCATTTCTTTACACCAATAGTGAACTTACAGAAAGTGAAACTACAGAAGCAATCCCATTTACCATTGCACCAAAAAAATTAAAATACCTAGGAATAAACTTAACTAAGGAGGTAAAAGACTTATATGCTGAAAACGACAGGACACTGAAAAAAGAGATAGAGGAAGACATAAACAGATGGAAGAATATACCGTGTTCATGGATTGGTAGAATCAACATCATCAAAATGTCCATACTACCCAAAGCAATTTATAGATTCAATGCAATCCCCATTAAATTACCAACGGCATATTTCACAAATCTAGAACGAACGTTCCAAAAATTCATCTGGAATAAAAAAAGACCCCGAATAGCTGCAGCAATCCTGAGAAAACACAAAGTAGGTGGGATCTCAATACCAGATATCAAACTGTATTACAAAGCCACTGTTCTTAAAACAGCTTGGTACTGGCACAAGAACAGACATATAGATCAATGGAATAGAATAGAGACCCCAGAAATCGACCCAAACCACTATGCCCAATTAATATTCGACAAAGGAGGCAAGAGCATTCAATGGAGTCAAGACAGTCTTTTCAATAAATGGTGTTGGGAAAATTGGGCAGATACATGCAAAAGGATGAAACTAGATCACCAACTCACACCATACACAAAAATAAACTCAAAATGGATAAAAGACTTAAACGTAAGACGGGAAACCATAAAAATACTAGAGGAATCCACAGGCAGCGAAATCGCAAACATATGCCGAAGAAATTTCTTCTCTGATAATGCTCCTAGGGCAATGGAAACTAAAGAGAAAATAAACAAATGGGACTACATCAAAATAAAAAGCTTTTGCACAGCAAAGGAAACCATCAACAAAACAACAAGAAGACCCACTACATGGGAGAACATATTTACCAATGATACCACCGATAAGGGTTTAATTTCCAACATATACAGGGATCTCATGAAACTTAACAAAAGGAAGATAAACAATCCAATAACAAAATGGGCAACGGACCTAGATAGACACTTTTCGAAAGAGGACATACAGAAGGCAGAAAGACATATGAAAACCTGCTCAAAGTCACTGATTATACAAGAGATGCAAATCAAAACGACAATGCGTTATCATCTCACACCTGCCAGAATGGCTATAATCAACAAATCAACAAACAACAAGTGTTGGAGAGGATGTGGAGAAAAAGGAACCCTTCTGCACTGCTGGTGGGAATGCAGACTGGTGCAGCCACTGTGGAGAACAGTATGGAGCTACCTCAGAAGACTAAAAATGAAACTCCCATTTGACCCTGTGATCCCACTCCTAGGAATATATCCCAAGAAACCAGAAACGCCAGTTAGAAAGGATATATGCACCCCTATGTTCATAGCAGCACAATTCACCATAGCTAAGATTTGGAAACAGCCTAAGTGCCCATCAGCAGATGAGTGGATTAGAAAACTGTGGTACATATACACAATGGAATACTATGCTGCGGTAAAAAAAAAAAAAGGAACTCTTGCCTTTTGCAACAGCATGGATGGAACTGGAGAGCATTATGCTAAGTGAAATAAGCCAGTCAGAGAAAGATAAATACCACATGATCTCACTCATTTGTGGATTATAGAGAACAACATAGACTGATGAAAAAGGATAGACCCAAAGACTGAGAAACAGCGATCAGGCTATCAATCCCCAGAAGGAAAGTAGGGGAGGGCGGGGGTAAGGGGAAGAGATCAACAGAAGGACTTGTATACATGTATATAAGCCAAACCAATGGACATGGACAACGGGGGGATGGGAGCATGAGTTTGTGTGTGTGGGGGGGAGGTTGGGGGTTAAAGGGGGGGATGAGGACACATTTGTAATACCTTAACTAATAATAATAAAAAAAATAGTCATTTCAGCCTCAAATAAATATAATTTCTGACCTGGTGAAGTTGGGTATTGGGTTGGAAGGGCATCTGTTGGGGACCTTTTCAGCACCCCATAAACCACAGGTTCTAGGCCTGGAGTGTTCCTTACACTGTCTGAAATAAGTGTCTTTTCTACTGGGTTTTTGTTTTCTCTTCTTGGTCACTCTAGTATTTCTTTCCCAAGTTGCTCTATAACAATTTCTAGCAACATTCTTTCCTCCGGCTAAATACTGATGTGTGGTTTTTTTGTTGTTGTTTCTCCATAAGTTGTTCCTGGCTTCCTTCCACCTTAATAATGACTTTGTTAAAACTAAATTTCTTTATGCTAAACTATCCTCTTGTTAGAAGAGTGGTCCTTAAACTAAGCTTCATCTTGGAATAAACTGGGGAGTTTAGAAAAGCCCCATGTCCAGCCCAATTAAGTCAGAACCTCTGGAGAGAAGGCCTTGGCATAGCAGTGTTCTAAGCTTCCAGGTGATGAAATTGTGCAGGCGGGTTGAGAACTATGTGCTAAGATTTCGTCTCAGACTGCCTAGTGATTCTTTTCCCCTCATTAATCCACTTTTGAAAAAACCCATTAGCAGACTGCCCCCTAAGAGTGACCATATTTTTATTTGGTGGTTTTATTAGATAGAATAAGGGTCTCAAGTTCTGGGCCATCCTGACAAAATGCTATTCTTGCTAAATGTTAAAATGCATCACAGTATTTTGCAGACCATCTGTAAACATGATGAGCCGGAGAGGAACTCCACTGTGTAAATGTAACCAACTGCAACGAAGAAATTGACCAAATAGTACACATAAGCAATTGGTAAGCCTCCCTTTGGGGCAAAGGTTTGGTTGTGAACCCCCTGTCTCCTTTACTTGCTGCAAGTAAATAAAAGTACTGTGGTAACAGCCACGCCTCTTTCGCCAGTAGAACACCCCAGGCAGTGAACCCCTTGAGTTCCCCAAGAACTACAGGCAAAGGAGATGCAAGGTGCTCAGGGCAAGGTCTATGCAAGATAGGAAATGGGGCTATGGGTGTGCAGCTTCACTGCTTTCAGTCCACCATCAGAGGAATATATATTTTTTATTCCTTAGCCGTGGTTCTCAACCTTCCTAATGCCGCGACCCTTTAATACAGTTCCTCATGTTGTGGTGACCCCCAATTTCATTGTTACAAATTGAACATAATTAAAGCATAGTGATTAACCACAAAAACAATATGTAATTATATATGTGTTTTCCGATGGTCTTAGGCGACCCCTGTGAAAGGATCGTTCAACCCCCAAAGGGGCCGCGACCCACAGGTTGAGAACTGCTGCTTAAGAGTCTCATTCATTCACTCATTCAAGTAACTGGGGAAAAAACAACAACAACAACAACAACAACAAACCAGTAGGCAAAGAGTATAAGCAGAATTGGTCCTTAGGGAGGTAATGCTAAGGACAGTGGGTATAAGAGAAATTAAAGAATTTCAGACCCCAGAAAAGTAGGTGATCCTAGCTGAGCCCAATGAGGTCAATAATGGTGAGAAAAATACCTTTCACCCACATGCAGTGTCTGCCCAATGTTGAAAAGTTTTATGAATAAATAGATTTTGCTTTGCCTGTTGGCTGAAATTATAATATAACAAGGAAATGAAAATCTCTCAACAGGGGTCTCCAGGATTTAGCCACATTAAAATCACGAGGGAACCTGTAAAAATCCCTATGCTGAGGCTGAATCCATGCTAATTAATTAGTGTGTCTAAGATTGAGGCCCAGGCGAGGATGGTTTTTAAAGCCCTGCAGGTGATTCCAATGTGCATCATTATAGAACCACCCTGCTAATACGAGCTTTTCAAAGGACAATTCAAACTTTTCTATCATCTATTTATGGGGTTTGGTCAGGGCAGAAAGGCCAAACAGGACATTTTGATTCTCCACCATCATCATAAGTTACTCACCCCTCTACTGAGACAAACTGACTAGAGAATGTGTAACTGATCCTGTACTTCCTTTTCCTTCACACTGGACTAATCTCTTCATTGCTCTGCTTTATAAAAAGACATTGCAAATCCTCTGAAAATGATTTGTAGGGAATGTGCCCCAAATTTGATTACATGGACCAACTTATAGGCATTTTCCCCTCTACAAGTAAATAATCTATTTTTTTTTTTTTTTTTTTTTTTGCTTTAAGTAGTCAATGAATGAACAATTGCCAAGTGTCTGTGAGCTATGCATTATTTCATTGGTCCTGTCAATAGTAGTATGAATAGACCTGATGATTCTCATTTTCTGGAGCTCAGAGAAATGAAGAAAAAAACATTTTTTTCTTTACAATTTTTTAGAAATATATTTTTATTGATTTCAGAGAGGAAGGGAGAGGGAAAGCGAGATAGAGACATCAATGATGAGAGAGAATCATTGATTGTCTGTGTTCTGCACACTCCCTACTGGGGACCAAACAGGCAACCCAGGCATGTGCCCTGATTGGGAATTGAATCGTGACCTCTTGGTTCATAGTTCGGTCGATGTTCAACCACTGAGCCACGCCAGCCGGGCTACAAACAATTTTTCGATGTTATACAACATCTCACAGTCAGTAACTGAGAGATTGGCAACAGATAATTGTGTGTTTTAGGATCTTACAGTTTAGTTGAGGAAACCGAACACATACTTAAACTTGGTGGTTTTTAGTGGTTCTTCATTTTTAGAATGGCTATTCACCACCCAGTGTGGTAGAGGAAAAAAAAGAAAAAGAAAAATCAGATTCCTAAGCCTTATTTTGAGACCTTATGGCCCAGTAGTTGCTTTCTGTTTTCCTGGAATATGCATGTTTATCAAGTTGCCTTAATGGTTATGCCATAAATAGTCAACTTTCTAAGCTTCAGTGCTTTCACATATAAAATGGCAATAACAATGCCACCAATTTGTTATGATGATGGAATGGTATAATTTATGTAAAGCACTTAACATTGCCAGGTACATAATAAGTGATAGCCAAACTACATGTTAAATGTCAAATCATGTGGTATTGCATTATTGTATATTACAAATGAATGCAATACATTTTAAGAAGCAGCTTAAATAACAAATGAAGGGATACAGAGAGTTGGTCAAGGTCTGATGGAATTAAAGGATTATTCACTGTATTAATGAAATTTAAAGGGCCTCAAATTATTATGGGGCAAAAAGCAATTACTTCTGTTAAGGAAATTGACATTTGACAATACATGAGAATCCCATAACTGACCAATTTAGCTAAATCAGCTTGTTATTTGTATAAAAATGTCCAACTTTATGATATTGTATTGTAACATTGCAATTTATCATTGTTGGTTAATTCCTTTTAAGAAACATCAATATCAGATGTAAACGTCAATTGACTCAATACTCTGGGTTAAGAAAATGTGCAGCCTAACCGGTTTGGCTCAGTGGATAGAGCATCGACCTGTGGACTGAAGGGTCCCAGGTTTGATTCCGGCCAAGGGCATGTACCTGGGTTGCGGGCACATCCCCAGTAGGAGGTGTGCAGGAGGCAGCTGATCGATGTTTCTCTCTCATCGATGTTTCTAACTCTCTCTCTCTCTCTCCCTTCCTCTCTGTAAAAAATCAATAAAATATATTTTTAAAAAAAGAAAGAAAGAAAATGTGCAAACATTTGTGCAATCTGGCTTTGGTGGTCCTCAACAATGTTAAGATCACCATTCTAGTCAATAACTTTTCCAGGTCTATAAAAGCAAACAGAAAGTAGGCTGGGAGAGAAAACAACAAAGAACTGGCAAGCAAAGACCTATAGGATCCAGGTTTATACCTCTTAAAAGGAAATGGGCTGTAAGTGTGCCACACTCCCCAAAACATTGAGCTCCAGGCTGGCTTTCTTCCCCAAACAGAAAAAAAAAACAAACAAGCCCAGTTTATTTGATCAACAAAGGCCTTCAGGATCTATAGTCACCCCAAAGCAAGGTCAGGCATTTGGCATGCCAGAGTGTGCTAAGTCCTTATTTATATATTCTGTTTTGAAGTTTCATGTACCAAAATCTATGTTAATTTAAATTTGTTGATGCAAATTATAAATATTTGTTGAGAATCCACCATGTAAGATAAATAAATACATGACATGGACAAATAAAGATGAATAAGATGTCCTTCTGTGCAAAAGTTGTGTTCAACCCAAGAGAGATAAACATGAGTGCAAATGTCATTGAAAAGGTAAATAAGCCCTAACCAGTTTGGCTCAGTGGATAGAGCATCGGCCTACGGACTGAAAGGTCCCAGGTTCGATTCTGGTCAAGGGCATGTACCTTTGTTGCGGGAACATCCCCAGTGGGGGGTGTGCAGGAGGCAGCTGATCAATGTTTCTCTCTCATTGATGTTTCTTACTCTCTATCTCTCTCCCTTCCTCTCTGTAAAAAATCAATAATATATATATATATATATATATATATATATATATATATATATATATATAAAAATAAAAGGTAAGTAATACTTAATAGAAGAAAGATGTCTGTGTAAGGTCTAGGCCAGTGGTCGGCAAACTCATTAGTCAACAGAGCCAAATATCAACAGTACAACGACTGAAATTTCTTTTGAGAGCCAAATTTTTTAAACTTAAACTATATAGGTAGGTACGTTGTTATCAACTTAATTAGGGTACTCCTAAGGCTTAGGAAGAGCCACACTCAAGGGGCCAAAGAGCCGCATGTGGCTCGTGAGCCGCAGTTTGCCGACCACGGGCTAGGCTTTAAAGTATATACCTTGATGGAAGGTGGGAATTTTGATACATCAGGAAAACTGAGAAATTTTCAATCTATCCATATCTCTTATGACGAAATATTTAGTGTGGAGGATGTGGCTAAGCATGGATAATTATAAAAATGCCTCAGGGAGATTCTGGTAAATGAGATTGTGGTAAATCACTGAAAGAGAGAAAGAAAGAAAGAAAGAAAGAAAGAAAGAAAGAGAGAGAGAGAGAGAGAGAGAGAGAGAGAGAGAGAGAGAGAGAGAGAAAGAAAGAAAGAAAGAAAGAAAGAAAGAAAGAAAGAAAGAAAGAAAGAAAGAAAAAGGAAGAAAGAAGGAGTTGTTTTTTTTTGTTTGTTTGTTTGGTTCTTTTCCCCTCCAAGAGGTTCCTGGAAAGCCTTTGGGAAGAGGTAACTTAGAAATAATTCATTAAAATACTAAAAACAAGCAAAATCCTTTGAAAGAAAATGTCATTTCAGAAAGGGACAAATCATTTCTTTCCAAGGCATGGGGTACACTGGTCATGGCTCATGGTTTTGGAAAGACAACCATGTTACAAGCCTTGTAGACTTACCTCCTTATGGTGACACTTTAGTGTGGTAAATGTGAAAGGGAAGAAGGATATCCAAAGGCCACTTCTCCATGCAGCCATCTCTGAGGGGTGTGTGATGGTTAAAGCAAGGTGGTTTACACACGGCCAGTTTCATGGGCACGTGACCAGTGCACTTGCACCTGGACATATATTCAGAAGGGAGTTCCATATTCTGTAGTTGTTGTCTTTAACTATTAGTAATTTTCTCTTTGAAGTTTCGCGTTGTAAGTGAATTTCAAAGGGCTAATGGAACAAGCCCTGCTGGCTTGGAGCATGGCTCACAGGCAATGTGGTTTCCCATACACCCTCCCGCCGCCCCCACAGCCCCAGCATGGCGTCCTCATCCCTGGCTCCCAGCTCCCTGGAGTCTGGGTTTGCTCAGCTTCTCTTATCCTCCTCCGCCTCGGCACTGCTACACCCCACCTGGAGTGGCAATCAGTTCCTTCTTTCAGGAGATCTGCCTTCTACAACCACCCTCTGCTGCTAGTGGGAGCTTTGGTACCGGTATGAGGAGACTCAAGGCTGGGCATGCACATTCCACAGTGCTGTAGGGCAGGACATGCTGAAACCATCCCTGATCCAACCTGGCAGTTCCATGGCCACTGGGCAGGTGAATCAGTGAAGCTCTGGCTCTCCCCAGACCCAGGCAATGAGCATGTCCTGGGTTGCAATGCCTTGAGGGTCAACTGTCTGGCATGAGTTGGAATGGAAATCAGAGGGAATAGGAGATTGATTCCCCCACTCATGGCCAGAAAGACAAGCCAGTTCATCTGTTGGCAGAAGGGGGAAGCCAGCAGCTGGTGAGTGATGTATGTACAGTGATTCCTGGACCAGCACTCTGGGTACATGTGCACTCTGCACGTGCCCTGCAAATAGCTTCACGTTGCAGGGAGGGTGACATTAAATAACAAATAAAAAACACCAGGCTATATCAAGAGAGAGCCTGTGAAAGAATGGAAACCTTTTATATTTTAGTACTTTCTGTGTTTTTAATATTAAAATATGCATGTTATAAATATGAAAATGGCATGATTATTGCTATATTTCTGCTTTTAGAAAAAGAAGTCGTCCATTTTCACTTTGTTCTGGGTCACTCAAATTATGTAGCTGGCCCTGTGCCTCTGAGTGCTCTTGTCTAATGAGCCTGCATCTAAATGAGTCCACATGGCAAGATGAGAGCACTCACCAATAACAGATTCCTGTCTTCTTGGGGGCATATGAATAGACTATTTTCCAGCCTTGCAGGTAGGTGAGCCTATGTGATTAATTCTCACCAGTAGAAGGTGAGCAGAAGTGATGTGGGTCCCCTTCAGGCTAAGGCAGGGGAAAGCAGGTGCGCCTTCTCCTTTTTGGTTTACCATCTAATTACACAGGGCAGTAAGCCTCCAGGCTGATGGGTCCTGAGACTCTCAATAATGACAAGTTGCAGAACCCCTTCCCCACCTCTCTCAATCAACATGGACCCATCAGACTCTAAATTCAGTGAAAAGACAACTTGAACGTGTTAAGCTACTTAAATTTGGGAGTTGTTTGTCACTTGATTACCCTACCCTGACTTAAAGCAAGTCATGATAAGAGTCACCAAACAGTACTTGCCTGCCTCTACCTCAATTAAAATGTAAAAACTGCCTTAAATTAATTTTCCTCTGAGTTCCTTTTGGAAACTATAGGGTATCAGTAACATATACTCCTTAAATACTATTATTACAAAATCATGTGCAATTTAGTCTCTTTCTCTTCCCCTGTTTTTGCATGACTTCAAAAAAGGGTTGAGTATGGTTAAGGGACTCCATTGAGTCTTAGGATCTAGACATCAGAGAAACTCCAGAAAACCAGGTTGGGAACATGTAGCCATGAGATGGCGAGAGAAGCATCTCTAGCTATGCACTGAGAAGTCAAAGCAAAATCAAGAAGTCACACAAAAATATGATTCATCACTTTTAAACCATTGAAGAGAAATATTAAACCTATGAACATGGTGTAAAGAGAAGAACCTTCTCCAACCGGTGTTTCTGCAAAAGGCCTTGATCTTCCCAAACTAGTCAGTCCTGTTTGCTTATGCAGCTCCTTCTACACTCAGCTTCACTCACAGAAACATGTGCTACTGAAAAGGTTAATTTCTGGCTACCAGAAACATTGAAGTAGAATAGAAACATTGCACAAATAGAACACTTGCTTATTACTCTATTTCTAAACTCTCTAATTATTTTATGTAAAAAGAATACATTTGAACTTCTGCTTCTATTCAACCATTTGATAACTATATAAAAAAAAGGAAACATGAAGACACTCAAGCATATATTTGGACTTATCATGACTTCTGGAATAAAACAACAGTTCCCTTGATTCAGTCATCTCTCATTTAAAAAGTGAAACCAGGGCACGGCTTCCATTTTAAACTCTTTTTATGTTTTAATTACAGCAGTTCTCACTTGGCACAGTAATGTGGAACGGTAAAATAGGGCATGCAAGCTGAAATCACAAAGGGATCGTAAAAATCAATGAGAAATATTCTATTTCATGACCTTTAAACATTTTTGTCAAAACATTAAACATTCACTTCTTGTCCATGATAAATGCATAGGAAAATGGGGGCAGGGGAGAGGTTAAAAGAAATATTTTATACACTAAAATTTAAATTATAAAAATGGAAAATTAAAGTTTTTTATTTCTTTGATACAATAAAACATCCAAAGAGTTTAAACATTACTTGTAGTCATGTTGTACACTTATGATAGAAAGCAAGTATCTTGCATAAGCATTGGCAAAGTGTCATACCCTTTCCTAAGTTTCAATCAGCATCTAAAAATTAACCTCTTCTGCTTTCAGGCTCATAAAGTATATCCAAGTGTTCTCTATGTGTTCTTATTTTTATCACTTTATAACTTTCCCTGGGACATTTTCCTTTTTGTCACAATCACTTTCCTCGCTTAAACTGATATATTGATATGTACTTAGTCCCTGTAGCTGGGTATCTAGAGTCCCTGGAATGTCAGCACTATCAACATCCCACAATCAGCTATTTATTCTCTAAATTCCATGTAGGTTCAATACACCATCACTTGCATCATTATCACTTTTCTTTTCTTAGCTAAACTTTCATTTTGCTTTACTAATTTCCTTTTTTCCTTTGTAAAATGTCATACGGGCTTATGCTCCGGAAACAAGGAGGCAACACAACTGTACACTTTGCAGTCTGCGTGTGAACTAACAGATGTGCAGTGACCAATGCCCAACAGACTTTAAAAGAAGTGATGTGACTGGTCACGTATCACAATGTGCCTGTGTTCATTATATAGAACTTTGTGAACTGAAGCGCTGTTTCAGTGACGATTGTACTTTATCCAGTTACAGTTAATATACAATTATAACTGAAATTTGAACTGTGCTCCTGGAAACTGGCATTAGTTGGCAAAACTGTCGGTAACTAAAATGTATGCACAGTAGAACCATGGAGAGAGCCGACTGCCTAAATTTTGCCATATCCTCAAAGATGTAAAACAATAATGTCATAGTTTCAGATATTCAGTATTTTTATCTTTTTCCTACAAAACAAATACATCTTTAACTCTGTATAAAAATAGCTATTGCTGCGCATCAATTTGTGGCCTGTGAAAATTAATGCCCTCTCTGGACTTGCATGTGGTTCACTATTGGGCCACATGTCCTGAATTATAATTCTTTGTTTTGTATGAATAACTAATTTTGCTGGTGAAATACCTGTCTATTTGTATAAGGTCAACAGTCCAAATATTTCACAGTAACTGTTATCAAAATATCCTCAATGTGCAAAAGTTGCTATGAAATATTGCTAATTATTTCACATAAATAGAGTTGTCCTAGGCAATATTGACACATTTGCTTTATTAAAATTTAACTAATTGTTGAATTATATCATACAAAGTCAAAAATATTGACCCATTGCTTTCATAAGGAGAAAACAGATCTAGATGAATTATCCCAATAAAATCTTCATACCGCATGTTCCATACAGGATTAGAGAGGTTATAGGTTTCACAGACTCAGCACAAAACAGATATTTTTTCTTTGGCAATTCATCTGACATATTAATGTTAATTAAATGATGGAAATAAATGATATTTTTGTCCTGCAATGCCAATTTTCACTGTTTTGGAAGTTCTGTATATAACAAAAAGAGTTCTATAATTTGATTAGTGTGATGTAGTGAAAGAAAAGTTAGATGTGTTTTTAAAATGTCATGTAAATTTTATCCCTGCTGTATTCTAGAGTAGAGAGAAAAAAGGAAAAGAATAACATTCCCTAACCTGATGATTGACACTTTATACATGCTATTTCACTTAATTGTCATAACTAGGCTAGGATTAAAGCATTGCTATTATCATTTTTTAAATGAAGACATAGCATCTAAGAGGGAGGGTATAACTTTTCCAAAGACACTAAGCTAGTAAATATATATGAGATTTATATCCATATTTGTCTAGTCCCAATATTCACACTAATTTTTGACACTGGCTGGTACAACATTTATACATTCATTGAAGACTTTCTTTTAATGTAAACTTGAAGGGATGAGAGATATAAAAGAAAGACAATTAAGAATAATCACAAAGTCATTTATAACATGGCATAATATTGCATTACACAGCATAAAATTACTCAATCTGATCTCAATATTTACATTACCACATGGGTCCATGTCAGTGCTTTAAAAGAACTGTTTATGGATAAAATTTACTTAATCCCAAGCACATAATAAAAGAGTAATATGCTAATTAGACCTGATGGCCGAACGAACTTTATGGGCGACTTTCCAGACGAAGCTGGGACTGTGAGGGCCTTGCCCCTTGCACGAATTTCATGCACCAGGCCTCAAGTTTAGTAATAATTGTTAATATCTGTGGTTGTCACCTACTATATAGTCAGATTATCTTAAGCAAGTCTGCTGGAAGGACACATAATTCCAGCCCTGCCTACCTCAAAAGCTTGTTCGAAACTTTAAAAAGATAGTAGAAATAAATTTTAAGTTTACAAATAAATGTTCAATGGGCTTCATTATTATGTAGTTCTATGTATTTTTTTTATGTAAGTACATCACCATTCTCAAAAGGTAATTTAAAACATTATTTGATTTTATGTTCTTAGATCGGTTGAGACAAATTCCTTATGTACAAGGGTGGGTGATCTGGAAAAATCATTCTCATAAGCACCTGAAACATTTGCTGTAGGACAGTAAGTATGAAAGACAGCCAGAAATAGGCAAGCATGGCTGTCTGGCACTACAGAATAAAGACATGGTGCCTCCGTGTGGGTATTTATTTTGCTATTTCCATTATCTTCCATTCTGAGTACTATAAATGAGTAATACCTCAGGAAGCCAGAGAGCTAACTTTTTCCATAAGGTATTAGATGTCTTAAAAAGAAATGCCTACAGCAAGTTCAACATTAATTTGAAATACTGTGAATTAGAAATCTCTGGACTGGGGGATATAAGGAATTTCAGTATCTAGAGACTGTGAAAATCTAACACTCATTTTACTCTATTGCACTCACAATTCTACATTACTGTGTAATAGAAAAAGAAATGCATCCCTCCAGATATAAAGCAAATAAACCAGACATTTGAATTATATACCACTACAAAAAAAGATCAGAACTTGTGTCTTTGCAATAAATAGAAAGAACAGACATATGCAATTTTTGGCCATTTAAGATTATTTTCATCTACTTATGATATTCCATTTTATTTTTTAGAGTTCTTAAAGTATCCCATTGGATTCCAACAAAAGTTCTTGAGATATACAAGGTAGCATTATATTCATTTAACATAACAACATAAATTACTAAGCAGTCAGTGGTTTTGGCAAAACCAAACATAAAAAAGAAAATATGGTAATTAGACGAAACCTTGTATAAAAATATTTAAGCACCTGGAATTGCATCTTAAAATACATTTTTTGAATCAGACAGGCACTTGTTAAGTATAGATAGATGACCTTCCTGTCCTTTAGGAGTTTATATTCTAGTGGGAGGATCTGATATTAAATTTAAAATAACAAATCACTATAGAATTACATCGAAAGAAATGGATGTTGCTGCTTTTATAGTCATTATCAAGGGACTTATATTGGAATAAGCAGAGATCATATAAGTTATTGACTACTGTAAATTGAGAGTGTTTAGTGTAAACAAAAATGTTAGAAATGATACAATTTAGCATATTGGTAACATTCAGAGTGTGGCGGCTATGGAAGTAGCTTCTAAAATGGAGCAGAGGTGAAAACCAGTGGAGTTGAGAAGACCATGAAGCCTGACACGATGATGTAGAAAAGCTCTTACCTTCAATCTCTGTGATAACAGCCAGTCTAGAGGGAGACCATGACATGGAAGACATTTCTGTCCTTCTTGACCTGGCTCTATCTTTCCCATTTGCAACAAATGGCTCTAAAATAGGCAAAGTTTATCAAGCTAGCTATTTAAAAAAAAAATTACTCTTTCTCTTCAGTTGACTTTCGTAGTCAATTAGACTCAGATTTTATCTATCTTAACTCTTCGTTTGTTTTTTAAATCCTCCTCCAAGGACATGGAGAGAGAGAGAGAGAGAGAGAGAGAGAGAGAGAGAGAGAGAGAGAGAGAGAGAATAGAGAGAAAGAGAAAAAGAGCCATTGATCAGTTCATTGATCGGTTGACTTCCATACTTGCCAAATTGGACTGGGCTCAAACTGACAACACTCAATGCTTTGGTGCACAAGACAACACTCAATCAACTGAACCACTCCGGCTGGGCCATTTATATTATATATTAAATCTCAATTATATTTTTCTTCATCCCTTTTTCCTCCAACATTGTTATTTATCAGATTTTCATCTTTCCTAGTTGGACTATTTCTAAACCATTATAACACCAACTTCAATTTCAAATAATCTAACATGTTGTCAGAGGAATTTTTCACAAATGCACTTGTTCATATCTCCTAGCTACTCATGGATGCAGTGCCCTCTGAAACCTCTAGTAGCATCATAAACCAGGGGTGGGCAACCTTTTTGTGAGTGCGTGCCAAAACCAGCAAAGTCTCTGACTCAAAATTCTTCTGCGTGCCAACCCTAATTTTTTGAGAACATGCTACGCCTACTTGGTATCTCTTAAGGTGTATGTATGTGAAGAACCTTGAAGAAATAATAAAATTCAGTAGAGTGACAAAAACACAGTATATGATGATGAAAAATACATTTACTTTTTAATGTATACATGTACACTGATAGTCCGACAGAAAACTTTATGACTCCGATAGATACTATCAGTGGGACTTTTGCTGCTGCATCACTGATGACAGAGATTTTACATCAGGTTTATATTTCATGACCTTCAGAGATATGCACAAGCTACTACTTTCATCAGTCAGGCTACTCCTATTACGAGACTTAACAGAATTCATCACTGAGAGCAAAGATTCACAATTGTAAATGGAAGATTATAAGAGAGGGTTTCGCCTGCCAGCAAAAGTTACTGGCATGCCATGTTTGGCACGCGTGCCAGGGGTTGCCCACCCATGTCATAAACATTCCTCTGGGCACCTTTATCTTATTCATAGAACTATGCTTCCGCTAGATTTTCTAAATTGGCTCTTCTTCCTCTCATTTCGTACGTTATGTGGAAGTTGCTGATTTTTCCACTTTCCATTATGCTCAAGTCAAATGTAGTTTGTGCTATTTCAAGAGCATTACATTTTCATTCTTAAATACAAATTTCTCCTTCAGAGTCCATGTCAACAAATACTTTGTCCTCTGGCCCTCCTTCAGTGGCTACCCTGGGCTGACAGAGAGGCTCTAGAAGTTGACTTATTGGTAGATGGATAAAGATTAGTCCGTTGAGTTTGAGATGCTTATGGGAAATTCATGTGCTAATAAACACCTTCTCTTTATTTTATTTTCTTCCTTCAGTAATTTCTTTCTTTTTCTCCTTCCTTTCTTCCTGTTTCCCTCCTTTCTTTCATTATTTTTCCCTCTCTTTTCTCCCCCCTTGCTTTCTCTATTTTCTTGCTTTCTCTATTTTTTTTCCCTCTATCAAGGAAGAAGACAGTGTAGACTGGTGATACTCAGACAACTCCCTGCCCATGAATATCTTGGCAGAAAGTCTCAAATCCTTCAAAGCAGTGGCCTACGGAAAAGTCCAGAGTTGGCACCAATATTCCTACTAATCCTCAAATTTCACATATTTCCTGTTCTCTTTTTTCTCCCAGTTTCCTCCTTCCTGCCGGAGGCCTCTATTCTGAGCCATATATAAAATTCGACCATTTTTTAATTAAAAAATTTTTAAAGTACTATAGTATGTACTTTAACTAGAGTAGAGTCATTGGCATTTCAGTCAGAAAAGGATTCAGTTGGGTGACAAAGGACAGACACCTCTATTATGCCAGCAGTATATTATTTAAATAGGGCAGAAGTTTGCAACATTCTTAAAATAGTCTTCAGCCTTTATATAGTGGGAAGATTTGCTGTCATTTCTCACCTAGTTCAATTTCTCTCCACCCTTTTTTCCCTCTTACTTCTTCTCCTCACAGGTCTCCTCACCTGTTATTGACCTTCTCCAATCAGGAGCACAGGTACCATTTTGTTTTACTTTGTGTCTTATGCATATTAGCTTCCACTTTCTCCAAGATCTTGGTATCTGTCAATATCCATGTCCAAGTAGTTTATGAAGGTATTTGTGCCCAATGTAAACTGTCAAAACTTCACTAATATAACTGAGACTAAAAAAATTTTTTTTTTTGAGATTTCTCTTTCCAAGAATTTACATTGCCTTACTCTAACAACAGAATAAAGACAGTGTGCTGCCTGTTTTCTTCACTTATCTTAACATTTAGTCACTAAGCGCTCACATTCTTGTTCACTCAACTATCTATACTTACTGAGCAACTTTCTACACAGCTTTCTCTTTGGTGCAGAGATCTTAAGCATATATATTTTGGGAGGCTCTTTTTTATACAGAATAAAACCATAAATTTAGTTATAAAACAGTATGTACTTATGATTAATAATGACATATATAAATTTCAAAAATATGACTAGTACCACCAACAATAAAATGTTGTTTGAATAAGGTATTTTTATTCATTAGTAGCTGACAGTGCTCTGTTATCTCCCCCATACATTTTTTTTTTTTTTTTGGCTACAAAATCATCTCTTCCTGTGACAACATTTTTTTTACTATTGTCTGTACTAAAAAAATAATTTAGTCATTCATTTATCATGGTTATTTTTCTTATTCATTCATTCACTCATTATAGTATTCATTTTTCACTTCACAATTCATTGTCGGTGATGTCATAAACTTTCTTAGGATTCTTGTCAAATTTAGAAAATGTGTCTATCAACTCCATTCACAGACAGGCTCTGAAAATTTGGGGCATTTCAAGTTTTCTTCCAGTGATTAAGGACTGTTTGAGTTGATACCACTTGTACGAGTTTTTGTGGATGTCTTATTGGAGTGGCATATTGTGAATCTTATGTTGTCTTCTTTGATCCCAATATTTCTTGTCAACTTCCTTTAATCACTCCTTAGTGAGTAACCATGGTCCCACCTGACAGAAGAACAGGTGTGATGGGGATGTCAGTGTGGCGAAAGCCCATTCTTAGGTGATTATGGTTAAAATATTACACTTGGTCAAATATTATGACAATGACCAAGTGCACACATTGCTCAAACCCCTTTTAAGGGAGCTCAGGCAAGTGAGGGGTCATGAAACTTAAGCTTCCTTTGCTTTATGGCAACTGACTAACTCTTCCTCTGGTTCTTTCTTTCAAGACACTTGAAGAGCATAATGACAGTTGATCTATACAAACAGTTTTAAGTTTTCTCCTGACAGCAACAGTTGTATGGCTCACCTATGTCTTTAATAACATCCCAATTATGGTTAATAATAGTGATATATAACACCCACGCCCCAGAATGAAGGGTATATCTTAATACTGGAAACAATGTAGCCTTTTTTCTTTTAGACACGATAATATGATTAACAACATTACGCAATGGAACTTTTGCATTAACAATGATATCCTAATAATTTAGCAAAGCAATTTAAATTACATTTAAGTTGATGAATTGATTGCCCTTAAACTAAAACTAGCAATTATCACTAGTAAATAATGAATCTAATTTTCTTCTTCAATGACCTCTTCATTCTGGAATTTAACTTTTGATTTGGAATCCAGAAAATCAGGAAAGAAGGTCCAGGTTATATCCACAGAGCTATAAATCCAAATGCCTCATCTCTCCCCCATACCTAGTTCAGGTACCACGACTCTGTTGAATGGTATTATCTCTTTATTTCCTAAGAAGAACAAAGAAAGTCATTCTACTCAGATTGTGCTTTGTACTTTCATAGCCACGTCTCTAATCCAGGCACTTATCTTCATTTACCTGGGTTAGAATAAAGATTCCTTAAACCTCATCCCTGCCTTTATGATGCTTGCCTCATCCCCAAACTAATTCATTTTTATTACTACAAAAATGCACTTTTTGAGACACTTTGCATGTTATTCCTTTTTAAAAATTCCATCAGTGTCTCCCGATGACTTCTAAGATATAAATCAAATTTATTTGCACATGCTATTAGACCCTTCATGCCTTGGTCTGGCCTGTATGCCTGTTAATGCTTTTATTATAGCAATGTAACTCTTGTTCCAGCCTCCAGAAATATTGAACTCCTTGTAGTTTCTTGAACAATTTCTGACACATGTTATTTTTTTCTATAATGTGTGAATTTACACATTTGTAATTCTGAGAAGTCCTGCTCATTCTTCAAGTACTCACTTTACCCTATACTTTATGATGACTTCCCTAGGCACAGATAAATCTTTTTACACATTCATTTCAGAGATAAATTTGCATCTGAGAAATTTCTCACAGATATTTATTTTTCCTATGATTTAAATATTTGTTTTTTCACTAGACTATAATAACGTCCATCATATATATATATATATATATATATATATATATATATATATATATATATATACTGCATATTCCAATGTAAAGCATAATGCCTGGGCCACAATAATCACTTCTTAAACATTTGCTAAAATAATTAAATAAAAAATATAGTTATTGTCTTCAAATTATTATCTGCATTGATACTTTCCTCAAAGATCCCAGTTTTTGTTGCTTTAGTCACCAAAGGAAAAATATGATTTATATTTTCTATTATTGTGACAATTTTTTAGAGGGTTGAGAAATTACACTTACCATTTCATCAGAATTCCCTCTATGCATGTTACCCAAATAACTCTGCATATATGTATTGAGTCTGAAATGAAATATCTTTTCCTGTTATATAGCATCTAATCAAAAGCAAAATGGACAAAACTTATCACCTAGAACAGCGGTTCTCAACCTGGGGGTCGAACGACCCTTTCACAGGGGTCGCCTAAGACCATCGGAAAACACATATATAATTACATATTGTTTTTGTGATTAATCACTATGCTTTAATTATGTTCAATTTGTAACAATGAAATTGTGGGTCACCACAACATGAGGAACTGTATTAAAGGGTCGCAGCATTAGGAAGGTTGAGAACCACTGACCTAGAAGATCTGACATGCTCACCAGCTTCCTAGCTACTAAATTATGTCATAACTTTGTCACTAAACCCTAGTAGCCCAAACGTGAGAGGAACAGAGGTGCTTTCTTTATATTCAATCGATGTCCAGTGAGAAGTTGCTGAGTCAGTGCCTGCTTAGAACACCCTGGAGAATGGCACCTATTGAGAAACCCAGGAAACTGAAGCCCAGTGTGTGATCCCTTCACAATCAGCCTTATATGATCCTGTCACCACATTGCTCCAAACTTCTCCTACTCATCCCCATTACTCTTTCTAATCCATCTGGGTCATTTAAAAAGCCACCTATGCTCAACTTCCAGACACTAGTCCAGTTATCTCAAAACTACTGATTTGGGCCACTCTTACATTTTATCTCCTGTAATTTATAATATGTGTCATGGCCTTTCACTTGGAATTTTCACTCTACTGACAAAATATCTTGATCACCTGTTCCTGCACTTGTAGCAACCATAAGAGTATTTTAAGACTTCACAGCTTCCTGTCTGCTCTGTTCCATTTTTCCCATGCAGCTGCTATAATGTTTTCTGTGGGTGTTTTTTTGTTTTTGTTTTTTTTTTTAGACCAAATTACTTTTCCTATGCATCAGGGCTCAAAAAAGTACCTTGAGCAGAATGATGCATGGAATATATTTTGAATTAGAGAATAAAATAGTTATCCCAGTTTTGCCAATTGTCAATAATCACTTCTTAAACATTTGCTAAAATAATTAAATAAAAAATATAGTTATTGTCTTCAAATTATTATCTGCATTGATACTTTCCTCAAAGATCCCAGTTTTTGTTGCTTTAGTCACCAAAGGAAAATAAAATAGTTATCCCAGTTTTGCCAATTGTCAATAATCACTTCTTAAACATTTGCTAAAATAATTAAATAAAAAATATAGTTATTTTGAAAAAATTGGAGTGTCTCAAACTTTTAAATATAGAATAGACCTTAAAGAAGTCCTGTGCCTCTCCTCCCAGTGAGAAGACTGAGTACCTCGAAGAGTTTAAGTAATTGGTAGCAACAACTGGTTTAATGAGTCTGGCTTGTAATTCACAGCTCTTGGAACTGCCATGGGTTACCACTGGTCATATTCAATTTTCTGAGCTTTTGTTTCCTTATCTTTAAAATAGGAATCATACCATCCCTTCTTACCTCATAAAGTTATTGTAAATAATAAGCAAACTCATGGACATGCAGCATTCTGATAAGCAAAACTGTCTATCTCAGATGCAGTATCATTAGGGCAGGGCCTTCCGGAACCCCCTTATTCCTGTGGCATGGCAGGTAATTATTATTCTGCTCTATTTTCTTAAATTGTGCTTTGATTACTAAGCCCTCCCTAATTCATTGTACACTGTAATTATATCCCTTTACGTGGTAAACAAACAGCAACCTATGTGAATATGCTGATCCCACAGTGGATTTTCTCTATTCTAAAATCAGCTGGAATTAGATTTAGATAATATAGCAAGCTGGAGCAATAGGCCTCCTAGGATTGGGAGGAAAGGAACCTATTAGCCAGAAATATAGTTGAGAGGAAGTGAAAACAGTAAGGATTGTTGATGGGAAAATAAAAAGTAAGACTTGTTATGCATCTAATATATGTTGGACATACTTACCTCCATTTTCACATCTAACATTCACAAGGTAGAAGAGAAAGACTGATGGGATAACTCATCCAAAACAAGTAGAACCACAATTTAAACTGGGTCTGTCTATGGAACACCTGTTCTTGTCAGTACTCCATGGTGGCTCTTGATTTATTATTGCAGATAATTGAAATCAAAAGCTAGAAGCCGGAGAGCCACAGCTCACTGGGAGTTTTCCTGGGCTACATAATAGAGGAATATAAACATTCATCAGATTCTGACAAGGACGTCCTGATGGTGATGTGTGGCTGCTGTGATTGTGTCAGAGCCTACCTGCTGCTATGCCAGAAGCCAAGCTGAAGACAAGACCTGGGGATGGGGAAGGCTTTCCTGGCAGCCCAAAGGTTAGTGAATGTGAGCTGAGGAGTTGAATGCCTTAAGACTGATGAAGTTCACTTAACTACTGTGATTTCTAGAAAACTGATGCTTTAATGCATGAATGAATACCATTTCCTGCTGTCAGTATCATTTCCCTTTAGGATATCTCATACACTCTCATCAAAGAATCCCAAATAAAAAAGGTTAACCCATATGTCCAAATACCTAATCAATATTTCCACTTAAAGGTTTCATGGTAACTCTTACAATGTATAAAGAATTTTTTTTAAATATTCCCTCCAAATTGGTTACTATAACACTATGGCTTTTGTTAGTAAAACACAACTGAAGAATTCTGCATCTCTCTTGTCAGCCTCCATATACAACCCATAGCAAGTTCTATCAACTCTGTCTTCTAACTGTATTTACCAACTTCTTTTTTAATCCATTCCTATTACCAGTATCACTTGTTCCAGGCACCAGTTAGAAAAGCCATTTTGCATTGCAACCAATTCTGGTTCTCAACACCAGATCCATTCTTCACCCAGGAGACAGAGCATCATCTATAAATGCGTGGCTGATTATGTTATTCCCAGTAGTAACTTCCCATTCAATTAAAATATAGGTCAAGTGCCTTCATGCTGCACTGTATTATTTTAAGATGCTACTGAACTTGTGTAGTGCACAGCCTATGTGGTCTTTGCTGAGAAGCTGGGATTTCCTTATAATACATCATTTTTCCAACCTGTATTTCTCCTTCCTACTCCTTATCATATTTGGAAGTTATGCTTTGGGCTAATAATCTATTTAAATTGTATATTTTCTGATAGACTGTCTGCTTCACTAAGATGGGAACTGGTTTGTATAACCCATCATTGTGTCCTTATCCCTTAGCATAATACCATAATCTGATTGTGGCAATTGAGCTGTTTCTAGTGTACCCCAGCTTACCCAATATTGAGCTCCATTTGTGCCAGTGCTTGTTCACTGTCACTGAGTCCTTTTTCCAAGGACGCGGTGCTTTGAACGTCTACCCAGAATATGAGGGTTCTATCAGGCCACCCATAAGTGAGCCTCAGACACAATTGTAATACCCAAACCACATGACGTCAAAACCCAGGCTCTCAGTCCTTCTTCTGCATTAGCGAAATATCACAGAGAAAAGGCCACAAAAGCATGGTTCAGTTATTTGGGAATTTGTCTTCTTTTTGCTTAATTTTGGATGGGTAGTTTGAGAAACTCAAAACAAACAAAGAACCCAAAACCTTAAACACTGTTCTGCCAAACCCTGTTTAGACTGTACCTGGAGCAAAAATTGCATGATATTCTCCTGATTGAGGAGTAAGTGATGCTGTTCTATAGATACCATCATAATCTCTGTAGCTGGGGAAAAAGACAGATTACCAATGATTACACCTTTCCCAGTTTTTCCCACAGTAATTATAATCTAAAAGCTGCCAAGCATGTAACCTACTGGGTGAGAAAGTATTTTTTTATTGTTTTATTGCCCTTGACAATCCCCTGGCCTCCCCTACCCCCCAGTGTCTTATGTCCATTGGTTATGCTTATATGCATGCATACAAGTCCTTCGGTTGATCTCTTACCCCCGGCTCCTGCCCACCAACCCTCCCCGGCCTTCCCGCTGTAGTTTGACAGTTTGTTCGAGGCAGCTCTGCCTCTGTATCTATTTTTGTTCATAAGTTTATAATGGTCTTTATTATCCATAAATGAGTGAGATCATGTGGTATTTTTCCTTCATTGACTGGCTTATTTCACTTAGCATAATGCTCTCCAGTTCCATTCATGCTGTTGCAAATGGTAAGAGTTTCTTCTTTTTCACAGCAGCATAGTATTCTATCATGTAGATGTACCACAGTTTTCTAATCCATTCATCTACTGATGGGCACTTAGGCTGTTTCCAGATCTTAGCTATGGTGAATTGTGCTGCTATGAACATAGGGATGCATATATTCTTTCTGACTGGTGTTTCTGGTTTCTTGGGATATATTCCTAGAAGTGGGATCACAGGGTCAAATGGGAGTTCCATTTTTAGTTTTTTGAGGAAACTCCATACTGTCTTCCATAGTGGCTGTACCAGTCTGCATTCCCACCAGCAGTACACGAGTGTTCCTTTTTCTCCACATTCTCTCCAGCACTTGTCCTTTGTTGATTTGTTGATGATAGCCATTCTGACGACAAAAGTATTCTTGTTGATGCTTTTATTTCAGATAGATTTTATTACCCATTACATCTCCATTTCCTTCTTGGAAAGATAATGAGTCATGGAATAGACACTCCAGCAATCTAACATTGTCACTATGATTTTTGACATGAGACTTTGTATGTAACTTCATTAAAAAATTGCCTCTGAATGAAAATTAGACTTTTATTTTAAAAGTATCTGCTAAATCAAAGTTTCCTATTTATATAAAAGACTTCTACAATGTATTTCAGATTCCTGTGTATTGCTAATGTCTCCTATTGCTTTAAATCTTAGAAACATTTTATGCTACAGATATAATAATACTCAGAGTTTGTGTAAATTAATGAAAATCTTTTCTGCACATCAGGCCCAGAGGATTTTTAAAGTCAATTCGTTTACATCTTCAGAGACATAAGCACATCAGGTCTGTGGACAATCTTCATTTAACCTGTAGTTCACCCCACTCAACATTTTTATTGGACAAAATTATATCTCTTATAAGAAACCATTATATCCACAATTTAATAAAAATAATAGTTAGAAATTACAAAAAATTAAACCAGAAAAATAGCCTCCCCCTTTAGCATATCATATTATGTCTTAACTATCATGGCAGTGGCATGAGCTATGCTTGACCCATTGAAATGCACAGGTGTGGTTAGATAACCACAGATTTGGGGACATTATTTTGCCTTTTTCAGAGACCTTAACAATATAATTCATTAATCTTCATTTAATTCTTTAGAGCTTGGTCAAACAAGCCAAGCTTACACAATTAGGTCTGCATTTTCTGAATAAAAGCAGCCTAAGACCGATAATCTTACCAGGGGTCAAAAGCCGTCTGAGCTTGCCTATTCTGTTATTAGGCAGCAAACCATGGAAAAGGGCCTGTGTTACAAGCATTGTGAGGCAGAATTCACAAAGTTCTATGTGCTATAATTAAGGATCTCTTACTCAAATCTTATGGAAAAGACACACGAATGCATAATTTTAATGGTATGAATTACTTGATGGGGTACTCCCCAGAATGCAATAGGAGGGGCCTGAATTGCCAGTGTTGGCATGCATGGTAATTATAGCACTTAATGTGTAAAGCTGTTAATGCTGATTACCTCATTAAGTCTTCAATATAGTCCTATGAGTTAGAGAGTACTGCTTTCTGATTTTCATCTAAAGATGAAAAACAGAAATATTTCATTAAATTATCCAGTGCCCTAAAGTTAGCAAATAGTGGAGCTAAGATTTGGACCTAGCAAATGTAGCTCCAGATATTTTCTGAGATAAAGAAAATGTGCAAATAAGAGAGCAGGAGAAAGTTAACACACACACACACACACACACAAAGAGAGAGATAGATGCTGCTGCTTGAGGTAATACTTAGAGAAAGTCCTGATAAGGTGAAATTTCAGAGTGGGATCAGAATTTGCTGGGGACCATCAGGAAATGTCAGTGCTGCTTCAGGAGAGCACACACACACACAGGCTCCAGGAGAGAGCCATCGGAGGTGCGGGAGGACTTGGAGAAGACAGATGCATAGTTCATCATCTATCTGGCTCTCTGTCAAGTAAGATGTTTTTCGTTCTTAACATCATTTGTGTGGTTAATAAGGAAGCAAGTTGCTAGTGGCAACAACCAATTTCTCAGAATTTAATTATTCATAAATAAAATCAGAGCTACATTCAGGGCTACATTTCAGCAGAGTTCCAGCATATCTTTATGACTCTTTATCTCATTTCTTAATGAGCAAACTCTAGGAGAACACAATGTATCTGTCGAGACAGTGGTTAAGCTGAGGTAGGTGAGGAGGGGGGCATTAGAGTTTGAATAGAACAAAAATGTATTCCTTACACACATTCACACCCAACCGAGGATTTTGCTCATCATAGTTACTCTAGAATCTAGGATAAAAGAGGCTCTAGCGTGATGTATATGTCCAAGATTATTAAAACAGGAGAAAATAATATATAGAATTAGATACCAGTTTTTAAAGCTTCTTTCAAGAGTGACATACACCATTTCTATTGGCCAAAGTGAGTCATGTGGCCATGCTTACCTTCAAAGGGAGCAGAGAAGTGAAATGCTACGATGCCTGGAAGTATATGGTGATTAACACCAATGAGTGTCACACACACAGGAAGCATGACACAATATCCTAGGAGATGTTATGGTCTATTCTCAACCAACCAGGTATAGGAAATGGGTCTGAAAGTGAATGCATTTGAGTTAGTAGAGTGATGTTATTTCTTTCAGAACTCACACACTACAACTTGTTGGGGATTTTCAGTTATTCATTTCAAATAAACGGCAGAGGTTTCTACCTTGGAATAATAAGATTTCTTTTTTTTTTGTACCCACAGTAAAGATTGTGCATTGTCCATTTCACCAGTTTTCATTGAACTACGTAACAGTGGCCCTTTGATGGAAGAAAGTAGAAGCTGTAAAGAAACCAAACTTATAACATCTGCCAGAACCAGGGATCTACAAGGGCCTGAAATCTGAGCAGCCTTTTCGATAGCTCAGTCAGGCATGTACAAGAACACTCTAGAGCCGTGAGCTGTTCAGCTACTGATATATTACATCGGACACCTATGGAGAAATACCTGATGTGAGAAATAAGATGCAATTTCCTAATGCATAAGTAAGTGCTGCCTGCAAAGTCTTTTTCTCAGAAAGAACATACAAAATAACCGTATGAAGCAATGTTCCCGTCCCTTGTCAAATTGCTTTTGTCATCCAAAGGCAGTCATAATATTTTCTTTTCAAATGATAAGTTGAAAATATAATTCAGGTCTCTTAATTACCAGCACTTCACTATATACTTCAATATTCAGTGATTGGACTCGAGCAAGTAAATTCAACATTTTATTTTTATTTAATTGAAGCAAGTATAATACCCATTTAGAATAAATTATGTTATGATTCCTTAGGAAAATCATTCCCCTGGATAAAGAATTTTTGTAATTTAGAATGTTTTCTTCACAAATTCAAAAATCCCTGATGGCTACAAGTAGGAAATTTGAAGAAATTTGTCATATGTATTTCTTCTACCTTTCCTTTGGAGACATTTATTCTTAGCACAAAATGAAATAAAATTACCTTTATTACATAGACAAGAGGATCTGAGATTATGTCACTCAAAAAAATAATCATCCAACTGGACAAGTAAAATATCTTTTAAAGATTCTTAAATATTTCATTTTATCTTAAAGAAAGCATCACTTTTTGGTCTTGGAGAAGTAACAGAGAAAATTATAAACAAGCTAAAACTGATATTACTTACACATGCACTTCTAAGATTCAAAGAGACCTGGTTTTAAATCTTAATTCTGCTACCTACTTTCTGTGCTCATTTGCCAAGTTATTTAATCCCTCCAAGTCTTGAGTTTCACATACAATTTTGTCACTGCTACACATATTATTCCTAAAAATTTGTACTATGAACAGAGACCACAATCTAAATAAGAAAACCCTAGACTACTCTAGTATTATTATTGATAAAACATTTGTATTTGGGATGATATTAAATATTTAGTGCCATATAAAGGCCACAACTGGCAAAGTGGTGGGGGGAAATGGTGGCAATAAATAAATACAACTAAGAGTTTTAGATGAACCCAAGGGTCAATTTATCAGTAATTGGTTATAAGTGTTATTTATTTCATTATTGCTAGACAACCATTATTTTTAAAAAGGTAGCTTCTAAAAGTGAAAAATATGTTCCTCCCTTCCTTTTTTTTTTTTTTTTTTAGTTTTTTTTTACCCAGGGGCTAACATACACACACATACTTCAAAACTACTACTTCTTTATTTGATGTCTAGCAGTTAATTGATTGCCAGCCTTATTAAGCTGTATTAGAAAACTTTTGAAACTTGATTTTTTTAAAAATTGCCCAACAAACTGTTTTTGTCATTTTCTCAGAGTATCCAGGCCAAAGGAGGACAAAGTCTTTTTCTTTGACGTGCATTGAGTAACTGTTAACTTCAGGGGGAATGTTATGAACTCATAGTCAGGCTTGACCTGAGACAGAGAACCAATTTACTTATTTCAAAATAAATTTGAGGTCACTGTAGTAGATCATTTTCTTTTTATTCATTTGGTTACCCTTTAGGCTTATGACATGTGCCTTCATCTTCTGCCTTAAGTCCGAACAACGCAAAATCAATGACATATGTGTGTCGCTGTCACAGATAATAAATACCTTGTTCACTGATATTGTCTCTCCTTTCTCAGACAACAGAAAAAACTATACTCCCCGCGCCCCATCCCTGGCTTCACATTGGGTGTGGTTACATGACTTGCTTCAACCAGTGAAATATGAGTGGGAAGTGAGTGTGTTACTTCCGGGGGTAAGCATTCAGTGAAACGGCTGCTGGGATTAAGGGATGTATGCTGATGAGGAGGTGAGTTGCAGGACCTTCTGAAGCAGGACAGCCTCCTGGGACAAGTGGCTGAATGCACAGTGGGCTAAGCATCAAAACATAAGCCCTTGTTTTTTGAGTCGTCACAATTTTGAGGCTGGGTATAGGCAAACTCGGGCTGATTTATGTAACCCCCTTCTCCAGCAGCTCCCAGAGTTGTCCTTCCTGCCTCTCAGGCTTTCTCATGAAAGGTGATCAATGACTCATGCTTCCCAGCTGAGTAGGTCTATTGTTTTCCCTTATATATTCCACTATTCTTTAAGAGATAGTTCATGACAAGTTAAACTAGATGTCAGAGTTATTATTTAAAACAGTGACAATAACAAAATAAAATATCTTTTTCAAATAGGAGTTTAATTTAATATCATCTAGACAGAAAATGACCTAACTGAAGCCTCAAATGTCCTTAGCTAGAATTTTGCTTATAACTCATAAATGACCGTTACATATTCTTTCACTACTTTTTAGTCTATGTACTTTTTGTTTTTGTTAATTCTTACCCAAGGATATTTTTCTAGTAATTTTTAGAGAGAGTGGAAGGGAGGGGGAGAGACACAGAGAGAAACAGCGAAGGTATGTGCCCTTGATCAGAGTTGAACCCAGAACCTTTCAGTCTGTGGGGCTGATGTCACTGAGCCAAACTGGCCAGGGCCAGTGTATATATACATTATAAGGTGAGTCCTATTAGGTATCTCCACATACAAACTGGCATTATGGGTGATTTTTTCATCATTCCATGAAAATGTGGTGCAATCTCTGAGCTCTGTCACCAGCATTTATAAAAGGTCTATCCATTTCCATTGCTTTTCACTTTACAAAAAGCAAGGTTTCTACAGGTGCTCCTCTGAAAACAAATTATTCAGCAATTTATTAAATTCCCAGTAAGTGCCAGGCCTGGGATTGGAGTGTAATTTGAGAAGGGATTTGGAACTGCTGGACAGATGTAAAAAGGATGTAGCTCTTTCCTCAATAGTTTATGATCTAGTGGGGAAGCAAAGCTATCTATATCTGATAAACCCTCCTCCCCTGAAAAACAAAACATCAGTAATTAACATATTGAAATGTGTCAAAGTGGAAGCATTGCCAAATGAGAAACAACATAGAAAGTCATTTCTCTGTACTGATACTTAAGTCTCTATTGCAACGGACAAGCCACTTACTCTCTCTTGGAGTTCCAGTTTCCATGTTTGTAAAATAAGAAGATTGGATCAAATAATATTGAAGGTTTCTGCACATCTGAGAAACCGTAATTCAGAATTACACAGTTCATTCTGGTTCTATTTCTATCTTTGGAGTTTGTTTAAACTATCCACTGAGATGCTGTTTCTGAGTCTCGTTTTCTCCATTTTGAGATGCAAAATACCCCAGGATTTGCTCTGAATCTAGATAGATTTAGTATTTGGTTTTGCCCATAGAAGGTAAATTTACTTTCACTCAGAGTGTCTGGATGTCCAGAAACCCCTACAAAATGAAGTGCCCTATGCTTAGAGTCACCCAAAGAAAATTAGCATAGAGGCTACACAGATTGATGAAGGTGACTCACAGAAGGTATTAATGGCGTGTTAAAAGGAAAGGGAGAAGAAAAGCGCTTTGATCTTAAAAATCAAAGAAGAGCACGATATAAATCACGGAAAATGCTACCCCTTCTCACTGACAGCATTTAAATGCTCCTGAGAATTAGCCTTCTTCTTCCTATCTTAATGCTATTTATAATTGATTTTTTTTTTAACCAAAAAGGCAATCTCTAATAGATTGTCTGAAGTTCTTTTTAAAATTCATCATCAGTCAGTTTTTGCTTGAACC
This sequence comes from Myotis nattereri, assembly GCF_964212035.1. Classification (NCBI taxonomy): domain Eukaryota; kingdom Metazoa; phylum Chordata; class Mammalia; order Chiroptera; family Vespertilionidae; genus Myotis; species Myotis nattereri. The sequence goes on from NC_138085.1 coordinate 33,266,124, forward strand.
ACGCTATCTTCCTATGCTAAGGTATTTTTTTTTCAATTATCTTGCTTATATTTTAAATATTTACACTAATATTCAGTTGGAGAAATATTGATACTAAATTATAGCATAACAAGAAGGATTACATACATACTTTTATACTTTGAAAATTGCCAGACGAGATATTTGTTAACCATGGGTTCTGTTGAAGTCTAATATGTAATGCAATTAATTTGTTATTTAAACTTTGGAAATATTTAATTTTTGAATAGATTTTACTCTTTCCTAAAAAAAATCATGATGGATTTTTTCAAAAGATAGTAAAGCAAATAGAATGGGATTGAAAGAATATACAGAAAGAATTACTTTAAATGTTAAAAACTTTAATTTACTAGGATTATTAGAACACAATATACAAATCTAAACTCATATACACTTAGAAACACATCATCTCACAATATCTTGAACACAAACCAATAGAACTTCAAGGAGAAATTGATAGATCTTTAACCTCACTTTTTAAAGAGTGGATTCCCTAAGAAAAAATGCAAATATAAATTTAGGAAATTCAAATAACTCTTTTGCAAACTTGATCTAATAGATGTATATGGAAATTGACACCAACAATTGTAGAATACCTGAAATTTGTTAAATTCTACAATCTGCTAGACCACACAACACATCTCACAAATTTCAACCACAATGCAATTTGGTTAATAATTATAATAATTATGATTGGAAATGAAAAACCATAATGCTTAACAACTCATTAATCCAATAAGAAATCATAATGGATATGAAAAACATTTAAAATAAGATAAGAAACCGAAACCGGTTTGGCTCAGTGGATAGAGCGTCGGCCTGCGGACTGAAAGGTCCTGGGTTCGATTCCAGTCAAGGGCATGTACCTGGGTTGTGTGAACTTCCCCAGTGGGGGATGTGCAGGAGGCAGCTGATCGATGTTTCTCTCTCATCGATGTTTCTAACTCTCTATCTCTCTCTCTTCCTCTCTGTAAAAAATCAATAAAGTTTATTTAAAAAATAAAATAAAATAAAGTAAAATAAAATAAAATAAAATAAGAAAATAGTATATTTAAAACTTAGAAATAATACTGAGGTAGGAATAAAATAAAATTTGCAGCCTCATGTATTTATATTCAAGATAATGACAATCTCAAATGATTAAACTAAGAAATCAATTTTAAATGTTAAAAAGGGATTTTTTTTATATTTGAATTATTTCAATGAAGCAAAAAACAAAAGTAAAGAAAATGGTAAAGTTTATAGAATCCAGATGAAATAGAAATCAAATAGGGAATGAAGCAAGTGAAGATCTCCTTTTAAGAAATAACATTGATAGTGGTTGGCTAGATTCATTTAGGCATAAACAATATTAGAAATTAAAAGAAAGAAGTAAACATGATATCAAATCTCAGTTGCTTTATATAAGTGAGTTATACCTAAATATTCACAGGTGGTTCTAATTTTAAACAAGATATTCTAGGAATAAAAATAAAATAAAAGGCATATTACTCAACGCTTATTATGTGACCAGTACAATGTTGACAGCAAAATCATACATAGAACACAGAAAAATAAATTTATGAACATGGAATTAAAATCAGTGTACTGTATGTAGCAATAGATAAAAGGGATAATATTATTATGATTTTTATATAATTTTGCAAGTCATATGTAATAAATTTATAAGAGAATAAGTAATGAGTTACTTTAAATATTTATTTATTTAAATATATTTTTTAAATGCCAATATTATAATTCCAAGGAGGCTGGAATGAATTAACCTGATCTAGATAAGGCATGCTGGGAGACCCTATAGCAATAATTTTTTTTATTCCTTAGGATAGATGGTGAGTGCATCAGTGTCCTTTTAATTAAAATGAATTAAACTGGTCATAGGCATTTACTACTTAATTGTGTAAAGATAATTAGAACAACATGTGAGCAGTCATGGATTAGGAGTCTAGAAACAAGATTTTTTAGGCTGTGTCCTTATTAGCTGCAAGGCGTTGGGCATATATTTTGATCATTGGGAAAGTTTACCTAGGATATGAAGATATTTTATTTTGCAGTTACCAAAGAAAATTATGATGTTGGGTGAAGAGGAGGCAAGAGAGGAAGAGGAGTTCATTTCAGGATGGCTAAAATATCTGGTTGCTGCATTTGTGAAAAAGAAATTTGAGATCTTTTTCTATCTTTATAACTGTTATTTTCACTATGGGAAATGAGGTGGCATTTTAAAAATATTATTTCATTCCCTCACCAGCTATTTTGAAAATATTTCCTCCACTCCCATTGTTAAAGATAAGGTCCATGAACTCTTGAATTGAAGGCTCAATAGTATTGCTCTAATCCATTTTTCAGGTTTCTCTCTTTAATCTCTTCTATAAATTCTGCTCTGTTCACATTGACTTGGTGTTTCTCAAATGATTATGTGATTATCCTGTCTCCTAGTATTTTGCCAATACATTTGAAATGTAGATGGCATCTTGGTTATGTCCATGCATTGACACACCACTAACTCCTCAGGATCCAGCTGAAACTGCTACCCTGATTGCAGGGGTCCTCCCGATGCACTTTCCCGGAATGGTTTTCTCCCTTTTATAAATTGCAGCAAATCTTCACTTAGTGTCAGTGATACGTTCTTAGAACCAGAGGCTTTAAGCATTAAACTGTCTGAGCCACCATCACCAAAAACTTTAGTCTGAGTTACTTACATTTTCAAGGTCCAGATGAATGCAAGTATATCTTTGGAGCCCACCCTCATATAATGTTTTATATTTTCCTTAATAATTTCAAATATTAAGCTTATATCACTTCCGGTCTCAGATCCAAGAATTCTTGCTCCTAAGAGCATTCTTGGGCTCTGCCCACAAATAACTTCTTCCTTAAGACATTGGTAGACCAGAGACTCTTCAGAGGTGGGGTCTCAAGCAAACAGTGGGTGTTTCAAGCCTGAAGCTAACGTAGTTGAGGTACAACTTTCAGAATTTTTCATACTACATCGTGTGAATATATAGGTTCTTCACTGGCTCACCTGCTTTTTTGGAGGAAAGGATTTGATCAGAATAGGAAATATGTTACCCGAATTATGGAATTTGGTGATTCTTTGTATACCTCACAAGGCCAGGGTCTGGTGAAATTTTGACTAGGAAATAAAAACTCCCAAAATCTTTAAAATTATATTTTAAACTTCTAATTTCTCTCTTTCTTTTAACAAGTATTTAGAAAGTACTTGCTATGTGCCAGACAATGTTCCTTTAAGTAGAAATAAAGTGGGGAACAAGAATGGCAAAGTCCTGCCCTAGCCAGTTTGGCCCAATGGATAGAACTTGACCTGTGGACCAAAGTATCCCAGATTCGACTCTGGTCAAGGGCACGTACCTAGGTTGCAAGCTCCTTTCCAGCCCAGGCAAGCCCTGGTCTGGCAGCATGCCGGAGGCAACCAATCAATGTTTGTTTCGCATTGATATTTCTCTTTGTCTTTCCCTCTCTCTTCCACTCTCTCTAAAAAATAAATGGAAAAATATCCTCAGATGAGTATTAAAAAAAATGAATAGCAAAGTCTCTGTGCTCATGGAACTTACATTTTTGAGGGTAAGACACATAACTAAATAAGTAAGTAGATATGATGATTTTAGTTACTTGTAGGGTTAGGGTTAGGGTTAAAGGTTAGGAGTTAGGGTTAGGGTTAGGGTTTTTTCTCTTAATTCTATGAGAAAAAATAAAAGCAATTAAGAAAATGAAGGAAGTAGGGTTTGTATGTTTTATAAAAAGCACACAAAGAATAACTTGCAGTGGGGATATTTAAAACGAGGTCTGACCATGAAGAAGATAACAGTGGCACTCTCTATGTAGCCACTTTCCTCACTTCCACACTTTATAAGCCCTTATCACAAATAAAGACACTTAATCCTCATCCCAACTCCCAGAAGTACATGCAAACATTATCCTCATTTTTTCAGGTAGACTGAGAATGTCAGAACTAGATACCTTTCTCATGCCATGCACCCAGTAGGTGTCACAGCTGGGTCTTTAACCAGGACAGCAGAGTTCACAGCCCGCACTCCTCACCATGGCACTGCCTCACTGAGAGATGTCTCCAGACAGAGAGAACAGCAGTTGTGAGGTTGTAAAGATGTCAGGGTCATAGCAGGTCAGGAGATTTCATAAACAGCAAGCATCTGAATGTGGCTGGGGAATAAGAAGTGGGGATGGAAATCAGAGAGGGAAGCAGGAGCAGTACAGGTGGATGGAGGTAAATAGCTTAAGGTTTATCATGGGCATAATGAGAAGCCTTGCAGGCTTTAAGGTAGGGAAGCAACATGACTGATTTTAGGTCCTTTTGGCTATTTTCTGGTAAAAGGATTTTAGGTGAGCATTTTTGAAAACTCTGACCACTTAGAGGGCCGCTGCTGCAGCCAATGACGATGGTTAGTGTTTGGTCTAGGCGCAGTGCTCAGCAAACTCATTAGTCAACAGAGCCAAATATCAACAGTACAACGATTGAAATTTCTTTTGAGAGCCAAATTTTTTAAACTTAAACTATATAGGTAGGTACATTGTTATTAACTTAATTAGGGTACTCCTAAAGCTTAGGAAGAGCCACACTCAAGGGGCCAAAGAGCTGCATGTGGCTTGTGAGCCGCAGTTTGCCAACCACGAGTAGGGTGGCAATATTAGAAGCTGGGAGATGGGATAACATGGGGATATGTTTGAAGGCTGAGATGTCATGATTACATAGGTCAGACGTGGGAGGAAGGCAGGTAAAAATGCATTAAAGTGGAATGTTTAAACTTTAAGACCATGAGCTAAATGTATTCATTAATATACCAAAAAAGACATATTTACAAGTATTACAACAGAATATGAATACATCATATTTCATCAACTCTAATATGTGCACTTTTCCACATTTTAATAAATCTAAAATTGCTATGCTCCATATTCCTGATAATAATCTAGGTTTAATAAAATATCATTCACTGAACTCAATTTTCTCATGGGAGAAATTATTAGCATTTGATGATTTGCTAGGTTTAACGTTTTGTGGCAACATCCACATCGGTAGTTCTCTTTCCTAGGAGCCTGTACCAGAATATTGGCAATTTGTTCAGCAGTTTTACATTCTTCTTTAAACTATGCACTGTATGTAGGTCATGCTTTTAATACTAGAACACAAGCTATTTTAGATCAGTAGTTTCTCATCTGTGCATTTTTGATATTCCAGAGAGTACTCAGCCCAGAATTAGAAATGGAATAACAAGCTCAAGAGAATACTCTTGACTTAACAGGTGTCAGTGGGTGCTACGTAACTCAGAATTTCTTTTTATGATGCAAAATTCAGCTAAAAATTTGGTTTTTCAACCTCACTTTTGTGTTGGCTAATTGGCTATGAGAGTGAAGAGAAATATCATCTGTTTAATCAAAATGCCAATAGAACAGCTAGGGACAAGGGGGAATATTCTTTAGAGAAATGATGAATGAAGGCCACAAAGGTCACTGTTGAAAGGGACAGAGAGAAGGAACCTTTTCATGAGAAGCACAGAACTTTAATAGATACTGGCAGGGGAAGAGACACCTAAGCAAGGTTTATTGTTTTTCCTTTTCCAGTTAAGCTCTTTCCTTTTCTTTCTTTTTTTCCTTTTAACATTAATTTTATTACATAACAAGACTAGAAAGGTAGAAAAAGAAATACAAAAATATGTGGGAAAATTCAAAACACACATATACTACAAATAAGATTAGTTACAAAACACATTTTGAAATCTATACACATAAAACAAACTTTGCAAGATTTGATAATTGGCAGTGTTCCTCTGAATAAATAAAATATGTATGCTAATTTATTTATGTGTGTGTGTGTGTGTGTCTTCCTGACTCTAATATCAGTATAATAAAATCAACACTAGAAAGAAAACTTTTTAAAAGATGAGTACATGTTTTTTCCATAGTGGCATTATAGTCAATTAATGTGATTTGATGAAAGAAATTGTTATAGATAGAAATTAATAAATCAAGAAAGAGCAGAATGTGGTCACAGTGAAATAGCAATAAAAATTTATAGGCATGAAAGAACAAGAGTTTATTAGGCTGCATACTTAGCAAGTTAATTTAAAAATTTAGATCATCTGACTTTTATCTCTAATAGATTGTCCTAGTGCTGGGCATTCTGGAAATTTCAACAACGTCAGCGTAGACAGACCTTGGTGCATTCTGGGCCTGGGTAATGACAGGCAGCTAAAATCGCAGTCTCCAACTATGCGCACAGTTTCCTTCACCCTTGTAATGTGCATAAAAATCACATGAATATTTTAAAATAACGGGCGCCTCCTTCATACATAAAATGCAAGAAATAAAAATACAATGAGATTTTCCCCACACACACAGTCCTTCACACCTGTTAAATCAATACATCTTTGGTTTGAAGGCCACTGTGAAATTTGAAGAATGTCAAACGTAACATATTCAATGCTATTTAGGATGTTGTAAAACACAGTATGTTGAATGTCTAGACATGTAATCTGGAATATCACACTATGCAGTAAACACAGTAAAACATCACAAACCCTGGCATCATTCTTTTTCTCTTAATTGATTTTAGAGAAGAGTGGGGAGAGGAACATTGATGTGGAAGAGAAACATCAATCAGTTGCCTTCAACTACAGATTGAATGCACAACCATTTTGGTGTATGGGATGACACTCCAACCAACTGAGCCATCTAGCTAAAGCATGGCTGATATAATTCGAAGCAAAATGAATAAATGGAATGAATGGTGAGTCACACTTTTTTCTTGTTCAGACATTTATCTTTCAAAAGACACAACAAAGACACAGACTGGTCTAAGTCACAGAGTGTCTGGAATTTTTATTGAATAATTATGCATGCCATATTTTATTCTAGAGACTATTGCATGGAGAAAAATACAAAATGAATGTGGAGACTCCTCTGCACAAAGCTCTGCAGGTTTTCGAAGGCTGCATTAAAAGAATTCTGTGACAGCTGCCTGATCTTCATGCCCAGCAAAATCCAGCTCAGTCTACAATATACAAATTTCATTCATGAAGGATATCTCAGGAATTAGGACAAAAACAATGAAACTAGGGCCAAAAAGAAACCAAAGGACTCAGGCAAGAAATTAACCAAGTTCCAGAAGGACTTGCAAACCAGTGAACAGGAGGAGTTGCCATACAGGTGGATAAATAGAAAAGCACATATTCTCTGAAGGTCAAGGTGATACAAAGTTCAGAGAAATAAGGTGAGTAGAGAATTCAGGAAGAGCCTTTGAATTACTCCCTCCCTGAAGCCCACTGAAATGGAGAAAAAGTAAATAAAATCAAACATTTGTAATATATTAAAAATTATCACAGTTGCATGCCATCTGCTCTAAAAATATTACCTGGCAGATACGATGAAATGTGATACAGGACTTAAAAGCATCTTTAACCTCTGTGGAGGCAGGACCAGGCAGTTGAGTTAAGCTCACTATTATGAACTGTTTGGCACACAGGGGGCCCTCAACCTCAATGAAGGGTGGCATGATTTGCCTTAGATGCTCCATAATTTCAGACAATGCAGCATTCTAGAGGTAAGTGAGATCGTTTTAAAGCTATATTATGACTCATACAGTATACCTTAGTTTGGGGTATCAGAAACAAGAGTGTAGTGAGGCCCCCCAAAACAGATGTTACTGAGTGGGGTCTATTTCCACTAAACTTAAGTGCAGAGGAAAATGGGCTGAAGATGAGACTAGGCCATGATTTCTGCCCCCCAGCCCCACCCCCTCAAAACCACCACCACCACCCAAGTGAGTCAGGGGAGCCTATAGAGAAGGCAGGGATGGAAGAGACCTGAACGAATCAGCGGCACCTAGTTTTAAGGTCGCTGCTCACAATTGGTTGAGTAGGATAAATGCACTCTCACACTCCAAACAAAAACGTCCTTTTGTCCAATGTCATTTCATTATAATGTTGGTGGTGGGGGAGGGGGGCAGAAATCGATTCCTTGCCAGAGCTACTGTCTGTGTGGAATTGGCAAGGTCTCCCCAGGTCTGCAGGGGTTTTCTCCTGGGGCTCAGGTTTCCTCCCACATCTCAGAGATGAATTATTAACTCTGCACTGTCCCAGGCTGAGTGAGTGTGTGTGTGAGTGGCTCTGTGATGGGAGGACATCCTGTCCAGTGTGGGTCCCACCTGGAGCCCTGAGCTTCCAGGAGAGGTTCTGGCACCCTACCACCCTGAATTGAAGTCAGTAGTTTGGAAAATATTAATCTCACTATTTTTATAAAGATGTCTTAAATGTATGTAGAGCTCACATTCATGTCAATTTTTAATGTTAGAAGTGGTTTGTCTCTTTATTTAGACATTTGGTGATGCGATAAGAAATATGCTGCAAGAACTTAACTCTTGTTTGTATCAATTAGTCTATGGTGAAATTGGCTTTGTTATATTTCCTTTTGCTTAAGCCCTTCTCTGTACCCATAATAATGTCAAACCTGTTCCTGACTGCTTCAATAATAATTTATGGTTTTAATCCAACTACTTCGCAAACAGAATTTTCCAGTATTCATTAATTATAAAAGAAAAACACAAAAAGCTAACCACTGAGTATGGATTTTGCATTATGCATTCTGCTCATGTTCCCGGCCATCACTTGCTATGCTGGACATGTTTCTCCGGACTCTCTGCTGTGCATTAGAATATGCAGAATATTTGGAATAGAATCTCTCATTTTTTCAAATGTAATTTTGAGTTTGTTTGTGGGGGTCTCATTTCAAGAGTCTAATTAGAGATGGTTCTGAAAAATAAAATTAGCTGCAGCTACAGAAAAGACTGATGGGTGGCTTAGCACCATGGCCATCATTTATGGAGCTTGCTGATGTTTGAGATGTTATCTTGTCATGAATTTTTTATTTTTAATATGCTCTAATTAAAATGATCCCCTCATCGTGTGATTACTGGTTTAGAAGGCATCTAGCTTTCCCAAGGCTTAGAAAATATTTAAAGTAACCTCAAAATTAGAAAGCCCAAAATATTGATGGCTGAGTAAGTCAATTACTGACTAATGAAGCCAACACCATTCTGTGATCACACGAGCACATTGACTTGGCACAGTCGTAAGTTGACGCTCCCACCCTATTCAAATGTGTTTATTTGGTGGTAACAGAAATGAGCATACAATGATCAAATGAGCCCTGGGGCTATTTCTCTATAAACAGACTTTAAGAATTGAGACTTTACTTGAAGAAAAAAATGCCAATTAATATTGTAAGTGAGATGTGTGCCTCTTTTGTTTTACTTCATATTACACTTCCACTTGCTCTTTCACTTTCTTCTCCTGCATCTTCCAACTTTTCTTTTTTATTGTTTATTTTTTTGTTTTTCATTAAAGATTACCAAAACACTCTTATCTGCCCCGATATCTCGATATTGGCCACAAAAGAAACTGAGAAATAGAATTGATGGCTTAGGATGACAAAAAACCTACTTCACAATTTTACTCTGAACTCACTTATACAATCCATCCACCTGGCTCTATAGATCTAGCCAGCTTCAATCAATTAAACTAACCTGAATAATGACAAAAATAGCATTTCAGATGTATAAGGTAAGGTGAGAATAAGTTAGCAAAAGAGGGAAAAGAACAGAAGCTTTAAGTGACATTGGAATTTCTTAAGTGAATCTAGAAAAAAACAAAACAAAACATGGTTTCTTGGTCTAGCATTGCACTAGGTGGCAAGACACAGTTAAAGCTTATACTAGAAGTAGATTTCTAATGGAAGGTATGCCTTGTCTGGAAGTGACCAATAACTATCCTGAAGTATGTCCTTGATTTATCTTTGTCCTGCATTTCACTGGGGTTCCCATGGTACCTAGTTAGCTTGAACTGTACTCCTATGTTCAGTTACTCTTTCTCAATTGCTTATCTCAACCAGTTTTTGTTTTTTTTTTCATGTCTCTTCTATCTATTCTCTCTGTCATTTCCATATACACATAAAAATACTGATCCTTCCATTTGGTGGTTTTTTGATACCTTCTGTTAATAAGAGTAAAGAATAAACGTAAACTCTTCTAAATAATAAACTCAATAGTACAGTGAGTTATAAAAGTGTATTTTTTTCTTACAAACAATCCCAAGGGCAGTTTTTATTCTAATCATTGTTCAGGGGCTAGTTTCCATTCATTTTAGAACATGCAGAATATTTGGAACTGATGTTGCATCTCATCGGATGGAGAGAGAAGATAGGCCAGGCCACATTAATAACATTTAAATTGATGATGAATCAGAAGTTACAGATGTTAAGACTGCTTGCATCTTATTGACAAACATTTAGTCAAATATCACAGTCTAAAAGGGTATCAAGAGAATGTTATCTTTTCCTGGGAAGTCATGTTTTTAGCTATAATTATATTGCTATTGCTATACATTAAGTGTATAACAGATTTTATACTTTAGGCAACCAGTAGTTTTTACCATATGTTAATATAGGTAAAGAATTCCCTCACCATGTGATTACTGGTTTATTTATATTAATAACTTCTTATAATTTACTATGCATACATATGCATACATAGCAGTTATCTATTGTTATATAAAAAATACACCAAAACATAATGGGTTAGAACAACAAAACTGATTAACAATTCCTGAGCATCAGGAATCATGGGTGATTCTCACTTAAGGCTGCTCAAGAGGTTGCAGCCAAGCTCTTGACTAGAGCTGTAACATCCCTAAAGCCTTTATTCGGTAGCATGTACTTTTAAGTGGCACACTCACATGGCAGTTGGATGGAGCCTTCAGTTCCTCACTGGCTGTTGGCTAGAAGTCTCAGTTCTTCCACACGAGCTCTAGACTTTTATCACCTAGTCTCAGAAGAGACACACCTCGCTTCTGCCATATGCTGTGTGATCGGATACAAGGCACAGGGCGAGAGGGGACAAGACAAGATTGTGAAAAGTAGGAAGTGGCATCATCTTGGACATTTTAGAAGTTAGCTACTACATCTTTCAATGTTACAATATTTGTGCAGTCAAGAATAAGAAGTTTATGAAATAGTGTTTTAAATATAAAATACTCAAGGTACATTAATATTACTAGGAAACCAGTATACTGAATGTTATCAAATAAGTATAAAAAATAGAGAAGAAACCAAGAGAATGGGTATATTTACCAAAAGTAGGGGAATCTCACAGTCTTTTCTACCAGTGTAATAGTTATTCTTCAATAATGCCTCATATTTCTTGATTCCACTCCTCCATCAAACGCTACACCTCATATATTTAGTCTTCTTTGGGTCAGTGACTGAGACATGGTAAATTAATTTGTCTTAAATTATTAATGGGTTCCTTTTATAGAAGAAAAAAAATTTTTTTTTTTACTTCAAGGAGCTATTTTTGAAGAGTTCTCTAAAATCTTAAATAAAATGTTACACAGGTGATATGTCAAGTGATTTTATATTATTTATATTACTTATTTTCTTTTACTTATTTGTAATTTATAATTGGTTTCATTTCGGTGGTGAAAGGATCCTTTTGATCTCCTCATATTACCCCTGTCTGCCTAGATTAATGTTGGCTTTGTCATGTTTGAGAGTGCTGAGTTTTTATTGGAACATGAATTAAAATTTTTTTAATCAGGGCATAGAAAGTAGTTTTGTATCCAGAAGACAAAACAGTACTGGAAATGAGCAGAATTTTGTTCCAGTCTTGACTATATAGTGAATTAATCCTGACACTAGGGATAACTTTTTTGTTTAAAAACTTATTCATTTAACTTTTAGGTGCCTCAGTTTCATCATCTCTAATTAAAAACTTTTGTACAGCTAATCCTTAAAAGACTTTTAGACTTAAATTCCTGTCAGTGCATACAGTTTTGGGCCCCTGGATTTCCAATTAATCAATGTCAAAATACACCAAGAGATATTATATGGATGAACACAAAGCAAAATGTTAACAGACTAAGTCACAGAAATTATTCTCAAAGATGATGCAAAACCCTAACCTCTCCAACAACTCAGCATCTTCACTTGCAAAATAAGGATTGATTTTTCTTTTTCTGAACAGCTTGATAGATGTATTTACAAAAAACTAATGAAACCTAGTCTGAATAAGAGTGTGAATTCTGCATGATTAATAGTAATCTATGAATAATCTATGCCTGGCAAGGCCAGACCACATGGGGGAAATATTGCCCATTGCCTATTTTCTAGATTTTATAAAACTGTCTACATTGTGTAGATTAAAAAACAAGAAAAAATACACACAGGATTTTTTTTCTGCTTAAACTATCTTCCAAATACTTAATACTAAGCTTGACCATAAAATAGAAAGAGGTTAAAACCACATTGAACTTAGCCCATTAGTTTTGCCTTCCAAAGATTTTTCTCATCCTCTCTCTTTTCTTTGAGCGCACCTCTTCTCTGCCCACAAATTTTCCTTACATTTACGGAGGTGCTTCCCCCCCCTAAAATCAATGTACTCTGTAATGATTTTTCTAAAACCCTGGGTCCCATCTACCTCTCCACTACTTTTGAATTGGTAATCTCAAGCCATTTACCTCTGCCCTATTTATCCTGCTCAGTATTATTTAATTTCTTCATTATTGCTGTTGCAATTTATTACACTTGTAATTTTATTACATGAGTTGTTAAGCTCCTTCAGAATACTTGTTTATATGATTGATGCTCTATCTAATTATACTGCGTGGCACAGCTTGCCCATTTAGATTCAAGTACTCTTATGGCACTTCCCACTTTATCTTCAACTAAGGAACTAATATTGTTTCAAGACTGAATTTTGAAGACTATAAATTATTACGAGAAAGGTGATAGACAGAAAAATCAGGAAACCTAGGTTCTAGTCGTAGTTTTCTATCACAGACCACTAGTGTGTATGTATTCACTAGTGTGTGTGTGTGTGTGTGTCTGTGTGTGTGTGTGTGTGTGTGTTTCTTTCAAATTCATTTCAATAACACTTACTAGATACATACAATGAGCCAAACTCCATAGTTGGAGTTCAGGATTCAAAGATAAATAACTGTTCCCAGACCTAATGGCACACAGTGAAGAAAAGAAAGCAACACAATTCAAAAGAACAGTGATGGAGTCTTGTACTAAGTACCACAGTCACACAAAAAAGAAGCAGTCCTATTCTATCTACAAAGAGAAAATCTCTCAAAGACTCGGTCACAAATGACCTCAGATGTACAAATGAGCAGCAATGTGCCAAGTAAAGGGACGAATGAGTCAGATAAGACAGGCAGGGTAACATGCCCTTGGAATTAAGAAAGCAATTTGAACTTTCTTGTCACTCTGAATAAATAGTATGAATTGCTGGCTTCTCCTCCAAAAATTAATTCTGGTGAAACTAAAGAAGTAAAAGAGAATCAAAACTATACAAAATAATAATAATAAAGGTGGTTGTCTTAGCAGTTAGTATGCTTTCTGGAGGTGAGAGGGAAAGGGGTGGCTGCAGTGAGCTGGAGAAAACAGCAGAAGGAGAGCTTGGCGGAATGTTTTCGGGCCTATTTCTTACAACTTCTTGGAGCTGTCTTAGAAGAATCAATGAAGGCCACTCTTCCACATAGAAATCATTAATAACAGCCTGGAAAACCCTTTGAATTGAGTAAAATTAGGACTGTACATAAGCCTTACTGCGATAAGGAATTAATATCATTCATTCAGGATGCTCTCCACTCCTTCCCTCCCAAACACACAAGCTTATGTCAAGAAAGCCTTCAGCTTTTCAGAAGGTTTGGGTATATTATATCCCACTTACATCTAATTTGATGTCTTCTGTTGGTTTAAAGGTGGGTCCCTTAACAAGAGGTTTTCTTCCATGCTGTGACTGGGCTTCTCTGACCTGTAGTTCACCTTGATGAGCCCGCAGTGAAGCCTGGATGTATGCCATTCCCCACCACACATTGGAAGACATAGAAATTCACACAGAAAAGTTAACTCATTTGCTTAAAGTTCATAAAACTATAGAGTGACAGTGCTGGGCAATGAAACATGGAATATGATTCCAAGACTTATGTTATTAGACATGTATTACATGTATAAGTGTACAGAGCCCTCTGTACATGAAAAAAGTGCACACATGTAACACATTTTACAGATAAACATTAAAGCAAAGTCCCAGAGAAATGCCTACCTGAGCTGTGAATTGACCACTTGGGTATGTTTGAACATCACAGTGTTTGTTCCTGACAGAGGGGCCTGTGGTAGCTTCTCACTGCAATTCAGGAGAAGGAGTAAGTAGCTATAGCGAGATGACACCTGGCCTCTGGGCGTGGATATCACTTTTTATAGAAAATCAGCCATATATTAAATTCTTAGGGAAGATATACAGGAGGAAATGATTAAGCCTTCTAAAGACTCTATGAACACAAGCCTATTCTAGAGGCATCAAGAAAGCCTCTAGAATAGGCTTGAATGTGACACAATGCAATTCTTGCCATCTTCTCTTTTCTATAAATTAGGGGATTTGATGTAAGCTGGAATTTGATGTGGGGTCCTCAGAGTGAAGCACAGACAGGGTTTTATGAAAAGAGAAGGTGGTTTAGAGCATTTAATTCCACAGGGTAAACATGCCCTTGGAATTAGGAAAGCAAGTTAGATCATCTGAAATACCCAATCTCTCCTGACTCAGACAGAAGGCACAAAGGGTCTGAAAAGAAATATGTTGGAAGAGGGATTTGGAGGCTTTCCATAGACAAACAAGGGAGGCAATGGAATGCAGAAAGAGAAAGCATTATAGGGAAACTTGATTGCTGAACCCGTGGGTAAGAAGATGGCCATTTTAGTGCAGAGCTAATCCAAACTCAAGTCAATCAAAACTTCCTGGCCAGCTGCCTAGAGACTGTGCACCGGGTTCATGGATAGTACAAAGCTGTCATAACCTTCAAGTCTTGAGTTGGAGGAAGCAGCTGAACCTCTAGAAACAATCTGGGGAAAAGAAAATATTAGGTTTTGTAAATAAACACAGATTTTGTCAAACAAAGGGAAAAGGATGCCCCACTTCCACTCTAGACTTGAGAGTAACAGTCATTAAAGAAAAACAGAGTTGTAGCCATGGGCTGATATTTCTGATACTTAAATGAGTGGCTCTTTGCTTGATTTACAACTTTTCTGTGACCCAGACCATTCCACCACCATAAATTTGAGGTGTCAATGAAGCAACTCACCTCTGCTTCAGGTGTCCCTTACTTTGTCTGCTATTAGTTCAATCAAAGCAGATTCAGAAGTTTTCTCCCTTCCGTGCTTCAGGTATTGCTGGAGCTATACCAGGTGTTTGTGCTAAAATGTCTTCCTAAATGTCACTCCTGCCTCACTTCTACCTCCCCACCATTTAGCTTTTGTTCAGTTCTTTCTGAGATGCTTGTACTGAGCCTCTTTTAGAACAAAACACACACAAAAAGAAAGATGCCTTGTAAATTATGGCCACTTGCTCTTTCTGCATGTTGTCATTGTAAAAGTGTAGTCTTCTCAGAAAAGGATGAATATAATGCAGGTCAAGAGTCAGCATTCGTGTCCCAAAGCAGCCTTTCCCAACCAAGGTGCCTTCATGAGGACATCTCAGGAACAAAGGCTGGCTTTGTTGCAGGGATGGTACTCGTTTAAAAATAAAACAAGCAACGACAACAAAAAGACACAAAACAAGAAATTCCCTGAACTGGGAAGTTTTTCAACATTCAGCTCCATTCAATCCAGCAATTGTTGAGATTATTGAACTTTCATTATATGTCAGACTCCATAATAGCGACTTAGAGATTAAAATCATAAATAGAGCATAGCTACTCCTTTCAAATTATTTTTTTAACTAGGGGAAAAAAGTGATTCAAACAATTGTAGTGTAGAGCATAATCCAATAAGTTCTATAATATAAAGGAGACATGGGGGCACTGAGAAAAATGTGTTTCTTTTTATTGAGGAAATCTTGCAAGGATCTTAACAAGGATGGAGGAAAGATTGTCCTAATCAGAGAAAGGATGGAATTTAAAAAACATTCCAAGAATAGTGAAAATTATAAATAGATACAAAGGTGTTTATATGTACATATCTGAAGAACAAAGAATAGTCTAAACAGTTGATTTACAGAAGAAACTAAAGGAAAGTGATTGTAGGCCATCTGGTATTTTTGCCCTTGTCCTGTAGCCTTGTGATCAAGTGGTTGTAAATGCATTTCTTTTAAAATTTTTGTTCCGGTTTCTAGCTTCTGTGTAGCTCTCTAATGAAGTGGCTTGGCTAAGTGGTTCCTGGAGACCCTTCTCATCTGGGGCTCAACGGATTATGTAAAGGATCATCGTGGTTGGGGAAAAAAAAGCAAGACAGTTTGATTTCTCAAAGAACAATACAAGTTTCTTGATGATCCTCTGGTTCAGCATTGTTTACTTAGAAAGAAGAGCTCTCTGAGCTTTAAAGAATTCAACCAATAGTCTAAAGCTAAGTTTTCATCTATGTATGAACTATTATGTTGAGAAATCACTCATCAACAAATATTTAACTCCTTCTATGTATTAGGATATGCCCTAGGCAATGATAACATAAAAAAGGGTAAGAAAGACAAATTTCCTGCCCTTTGGAGACCTACATTGCATGATATATATTAAAAAATTAGAATGATTATTAGATTTCAGCATGAGTGCACTAAAATGTTATTTTTATGTAACCAGTGTCTATAAAATCTCTGAAGCTTAGTGTCCTGAATTATAAAATATATTTAAAAAACCTGTTTAAACAATGATGTTTTACTGAGTTACATATTCATCACAGCCACAAAATATTCTACGTGGTATAGAGTGTTATACAAGAGTAAATTATGATCAATAACAAGGTCACTATAACATTTTTCTATTTTTCAAATATTTTATCCTGGCAAATCATGAGCATACCATGGAAAGTACATTTTAAATTCAGAAAGGTAATTATTTTTAATAAGAAAAGAAAACTGAGGTAAAATTGCATGGAGGAGTCTAACAGCACAGAAAGTTTTGAATTATTAATGTGATAAGAATCCAAATGGTATTTCACATGGTTCAGTCCTGGGCCTTAAGGCAATGGCAGATAGGATAAAGAGATTTAAGAAAAACTGAGGAGAATAAATTTAGTATACCTGGAGTCTAATTAAATATGATGACTTGAAGGGAAAAAGAAAATTTTAGGATGGTTATGAGCCACTGTACTGACAGTAACATCACTGACCACTGTACTCAGGAAGAAAAGCAAGTTCAGGGTTCAACAAAACAATTACAGCTTGCGCTTCTTTGAGTGTTAGATGCCATATTAATATCTATTATTATATAATAAATGATCCCAAATCTTAGCAGTGTAAAACAAAAATTAGTCATTAATTCACATATTTTGTGAGGATCTGGAACATGGAAATGGCTTAGGTAAGTGGTTCTGGTTCTATCTCTCTTGGAGTTGCCTTGAAACTGTGGGCCATGTCTGTACTCATATCAAGTAGGATCCATTCCAAGCTCATTCATGTAGCTATTAGCCGGGGGCTCCAGTTTCTTATTATAAAGGTCTCTCTAGGAGGCTGCTCCTAACATGGTATCTTCTAGAGCGAATGATCAGAGAAAGAACAGAGAGGACTCAAGAGCCAACACAGCTTTTTTATTTTTTTATTTTTTTTTAACTTATGAGCATTACTTCTGCCATATGTAATGATCACAAAGACCAATCCTTATGCAATATTCAAGGGTACTGCACAAGAATGAGTATATCAGGGTGTGGGGATCATTTTAGAGTCTGCGTACCATAATTTAATGAAGGATATCCAGAAAATTGATAAATGAACAGGAGAGATACTAAAAGGAGGGGGGGGGGGCAGTCAAGTTTAGTGATGGAAATTTTGATATTTTTAGCTTAAGGGTGGCATTTGAAGCCCTGTGAGAAAATAAAAGGCCCAAGTCAGAGATATTATAGACCACTAATCCTTATAGGACTGCATAGACAACCTACTCTCCATTATCAGTGGGCTAGAATAGTAGAAGCAAAAATCTTATCTAATAAAGAGGGAATATGCAAATTGACTGTCACTCCACCACAAAGATGGCGGTGCCCACAGTGGAGGGGGTAGTTTCCCATAACACAAGATGGCTGTGCCCACAGTGGAGGCCAAGTTACTGTAATGAGCCTTAATGAGCAATTAGCAGGGACCTGAGGCTGTGACCCCTGCCCCTGTCAGGCTTGACAGGGGACCTCAGGCCGTGCCCCCCACCTGGCAGGGTTTGACAGGGGAACTCAGGCCATGCCCCCAACCTTGGCACCAGGATAGGGACCTCAGGCTGCTCTCCCCACCCTGGCACCAGGCCAGGGGACCTCAGGCCACGCCCCCTGCCCCGTGGGGCTTGACAGGGGACCTCAAGGTGCATGCGCTCCACCCCATTGCTGGGCTGGGGGACCTCAGGCTTCACTGCCCGCCCAGCAGGGCTTGATGGGGGACTTGAGGCTGCACCCCCCTCCTGGTGAGGCTTCATGGGAAACCTGAGGCTGGGCCCCCCTCCTGGTGCTGGGCCAGAGGCCCTGAGGCTGTGCCCCCTGCCTGGCAGGGCTTGACAAGGGTGGGGCTGGCCGGGTCTGGATTTAGCCCAATGGGTGGGGGCAGCCAGGTCTGGGTCTTGCATGATTTTGAGGCGCATGTGGGAACTTGACTCTGAGTCCCATGGTGCACCCCAGACTCTGACAGAAGGAAGATTTTCAGATACATTTTACTAATTTCTTTCATCTCTGACACTTCTATTATAGAGAAAGGGCAAATGGCAATATTAAAATATTTTCTCTAATTAATCCCCTTTCAATGTGCATGAATTTCATGCACCCGACCACTAGTCCTATATAATAAAAGCCTAATATGCAAATTGACCAAACGGTGGAATGACTGGTAGAACAATCAGTAGCTATGATCACACTGACCACCAGGGGGCAAACACTCAATGCAGGAGCTGCCCCCAGCCTGCAGGCCCCAGGCTACCCAAGGAGGGTGCACTGGGGGGCCCTGATTGCCCCGCAGATCAGTCCTGATAACCGGCCAAGCCTAGAGACCCTACCCATGCACAAATTTCAAGCATCGGGCTTCTAGTAATTTTCTAAAATCTTTATCGTAATTTTAAAAAGAAACTTTTATAGGTTCTGTGTGATTTTATCCCACCTAGATAGACTATTACCTTTGAGAGTCACTGCTATATTTTCTGATTTGTTTATTCAACAAATGTATATGTATATGTATATGTATATGTATATGTATATGTATATGTATATGTCTGTTTATAATGGAGATCACAAAAGACAACTATTTTTAACATTTCTGACAGTTGTTCATTGTATACTTAAAACTTTTTTTTTATCATTGGTACATTTCCAAGATATAAATCATCTTAAATTAAGCTAGACTTAGGTAACATTTTTAAACAGAGGGATAGTCTCTACCTTTCCCAGTTAACTGTGAGCTTGCTTACTTTTTAAATCTCATCCACTCCTTTAGAACAAAATGTTATTAAATTTGATTCTTACCAGAAAAACCTATATGAAATGCCTCTATTGTAGAATAGTCTTCCAAGAAATAATATTCTCTTAATTTAATCAAATCCATTCAGTAACAAGTTATTTTTTCCCATATTTCACATTCAGTTTATCATCAAATCTTTCTACTCTACCTTCAAAAATAGCTCAGATTGCCTGGCTGGTGTGGTTCAGTGGTTTAACATTGACCTATGAATCAGGAGGTCATGGCTCAATTCCAGGTTAGAA
This sequence comes from Myotis nattereri, assembly GCF_964212035.1. Lineage (NCBI taxonomy): Eukaryota > Metazoa > Chordata > Mammalia > Chiroptera > Vespertilionidae > Myotis > Myotis nattereri. Next base: position 33,285,876 of record NC_138085.1, read on the forward strand.
CAATGCCTGGGTTGCAGGCAGCTGATTGATGATGTGCTCTCATTGATGTTTCTATCTCTTTCTCCCTCTCCCTTCCTCTCTGAAATCAATAAAATATTAAAATAAAAACGAAACCTCAGATTTATACCACTACTCACCATCACTACCAAGCCTCTTCTCAAGTCTCACCTGAATTATTACAAAATATTTTAACTCTTTACCCTGGTGCCCTCAAGACTCCCTGACCATTGTTGATTGTTCCTAGAACCACAGGCAGATCAAGGATAGTGAAAGTAGTGCATGACCCTTCTTTACCACAAATTTTGTCCCTTTACTGGTCTAGATGCAATTTAAATTTTATCTCTTTGTTTTGTTTTTGTTTTCTCTCTTTCTTTTTTTTTATTCTCTTCTAAGTAATGGTATGTTTTAGCTCCAGAGAAGAAAATAATTTTCCCTGTGTACAGGAGCATCATGGTGACTTGTTCCCGGGGCTGACCAGCAGACCCTGATAGATAAATGAATTACTCTGACACAACATTTGTTGTAAAAGAGAGGGCTAAGGGGCTGCCTGGCTAACGGAACCAGAAATCCTCAATCATCTGACTCATTAGGCTTTTATTGTAACAGCAATTTGAGATAAAGTTTATCTTTTATACAAGCAAGGACACCCAAAGATTAAGCGTAAGGATTCCAGTAAACACCCAGGGGTCTGCATGTGCACAGACTTGTTTGGAAAGGTCAAGGAATAATTAAGGGCACGACCTTCAGCACTCCCTTAAGTCAGAATTCCAATAAACAGGCTGGGCAGCCTTCCACACACTTCCCTTTTCTCAGAATGTCCTCCTTACAAACTTTCCAACCTTTCCAACCGAGTCTCATGTGCTCCCTAACAACTTGTCCTTCATAGAAGTGAACTCTTTTTTACTTCCAAAAGATGTAGAGACTGAGGACTTCTGATTTAATCAAATAAGTTAAATCATATACATAAATAAAACAAAAAATATTGACCTCAACCACTCATCAATATATTTTACATTAAAAAAATATATAGAAACATGCTAATTTTACTTCTTAATTTATTCTACAAGTCATAGTTTCTTTCTATCACTAGCCATATTTATTCATATTGATAAGAGTTTGGTTTTTGGTTTAATTCAAGAGGCCCACAAGTTAAATAAGAATCTGTTTTTAAAATCTTTTACTAATCTTTTTGTTTTGTTTTGTTTGTTTTTTCATGATTAAATGCTGTTAATGTGCTAGAGGCAATAGAAATTATTGTGGCTAATGAATATATAAAATTTTATTCTATATATTTCCCAAAAGAATTATAATTCTATAGCATGTTTCACTAAAAATAATGGTAATATTTTCCAGTGTCTTGATGCCCTCAGCAACTTATATTCTCAGATTTTTAAAAATAGATTTTGTAAAGTTATCCTGGTACAGATGTTGGTCTAAAAAGTTTTCATTGGAAGTGTAACTGTAACTTCACCCTAATGGATACATGAACATGTGAATTTGTTTAACAGACCTTTTCCAGCATGATATCTAGTAGGCTTAACTAGAAAGAGCTTTACATTATATTGCTGCATCCTAGATCAGAGGCACGCCCATGCAGGAATCCTGGGTCTCAGGGAGCAGTGTAAGGCCACCAGACCCCTAACTGTGAAATCGATGCCTGGTGCCACTATCGCACTCTGCAAGATGTCCATTGAAGGTTTTACCACACCATTTGTCAAGCTACATGTGAGCCTCATAATCTCCTCTCATTCATCTTGTACTCCAATCATACTGAACCTATTCACTGTTTCTCAAAGATGCAGCATTTATTCCTCCTCTGAATGGTTTTCTTTTTTGTTTGTTTTTGTGGGTGTTTTTTTTTTTACACAGTAGATTATGATATAATGTATATTCTATTTTATTTTTCTTGTAACGTCAGATTGGGTATTTTTCTGTGTTGTCACAATAACGTTGTAAACATTTTTTTTTTTTTATGGTTTCATTTCCTCCATTGAGTGGCTAAACCAGGGTTACAGCTGGCCTCAGCCATTAAGTCTACCCCCATTCTCTGTCAGTTACCATGTCCCCACAGGAGGTTTGCTCATGCTCCCTGGACATCCTTTAAAGAGGGAGGCAACTATGACAAATTCTCTATGTCCCACAGTTCTTGGCTATAACCATTATTGTAGGGCACAACAGCAGGCAAGAGTTTGAAAGCAGCTTTCCTCAAAGCTAGGGCAAGTTAAAGAATTTTTTTAAAGTTTTTTTTTTTTTTTTTATTTTTGAGATCATTTTAAATTTGTAAATAAGTTAGGAATGTATTACAACAGTGTGCATAAAACTTTCATTCAATTTCCATTTAATCTATAACTTCCATTACCATAAAATATTAGTTAACTTATTAACCTTAGTAAAATATACTACCTAATGTAGCCATTTTTTCAACTAATGTCTGTTTCAAAATCTAACTCAGAATCTACATGGATTTAATTGTCATATCTGTCATCTTCCCTGATCTGAGGAAGTCATTCTTGTTTTTCGTGATATTTTTTCTTTTTTCATATTTTTTAAGTCTCTTGTGAAGGGTCAGTTAATATGTAGAATGTTCTTCAACTTGAGGTCATCTGGTGTTTTCCATCATTAGACTGAGGCCGTGAAATTATGGGAAGAATACAGCAGAGTAAATGTCTTCAGTGCATGTTTCAGGGTGTGCAGGAGGTTGTTATTTTTTACTGATGTTATTTATCCTCAAGCACTTGACTAAGGTGATGTCTTCGAGATTATACAAATATTCTGTTTTGGCTTAAATTTTCACCAGCTTATTTCTACATTCTTTAATGGACCTTGTCCAGGAAATTATTCAAATATACTAAATGGTGATATTTTATTTTCTTCATTGTTTATATGTTATTAATCTGAATTCTTTCACAAGGAAGACTTGTCACATCTCCTCACCCCATTTATTTATTATGAATCATTTATTTGTATAATTATAAGCTCTTGGATATTTGTTTTATTTGTATTTTTTTAGTACTTTTTTACATTCGGCATTGCAAGATGTTCAGACTAGTCTTTATTTCCCTTGCTCAATCTCTGGAATTTCATGAAAGGGCTGTATTCTCTCAGAAGGGTACCCTCGCTGTTATTGGAGAATGGTATTAGAAATTAAGATGCGTTCATTGCTCCATATATGATTGCTTCTAGTCTATTTCTGTGAATAGCAGAGAGAGAAAATGTATATACACATACACAAACACACACACTTATCATGCGTAACAATTCCATATTTAATTATCTATCTCTGGGTGAATGTGTGTTTTAAAGAGTCTCTATTAATACCTAAGGCTTTATTCTAGCTTTCACCCTTTCCTTATTTATAACTTTTTTCCCATCCTTGAGAGCCTGGATCTCATTGTTCACTGTTTGTTTGTTAGTTTAACCTTATTATACCAACAAAGTGGTTTCAGGATTCCCAACCTATATTTCTGTAGGAACAAATGCACCCCCAAGAGTACAGTGTTTGTATTCAGTTCTTTTTATCTGCCTTATAGTATTTTTCTTTAATCACATTTGTAACTTAAATGGCACATCTTTTTTTTTCTTTTTATTGTTTAATGGGTGAAAGTGGTTAATAAAAGTATATAGGTTTCAAATGTAGTCTTCTATAATACATCATCTGCATATTGTGTTGTATGCTATCCACCCAAAATGAAGTTTCCTTCCATCATCATTTATCTCCCTTATACCCTCACATACCTCCCTCCACCCCCTTCCCTCTGGCAATCACTATACTCTTATTTGTGCCTGTAAGTTTTTTGTTTGTTTGTTGCTTAAGCCCATCACTGTTAAATAGCACTACCTATGACTCTTCCACTTGTGCTTCTATAGAGATTAGACCACAATTCTGTAAGGCCCCTGCCCATTCGAGGAATGCAGCTTTAAACAAAACGTAATCTCTGCTCTCAGGAGCTTATTACCTCAAAACCGGCCAGTGTGTTCCTTTTAGTTCAGAATGTTGGATCATTCAGTCACAACATGCTACTTGAAATTAGAATAAATATAGCAAATGCTATGTCAATAAGTTAATTAAATAATGGATATTTTGTGGAAACAGGAAAGAAAGAGGTCTTGAAAGATATATTTGGGCTAAAGACTCAGAATTGTTTGATGGGTAGGAACTCTGGCTTTGAGGTTGCCCACACGAGACTTGGATCCTAACTCTGCCCCTGACTGCTACATGTGTGAACTTAATCTATGTAGGAATATTAGAAAGAATTACAGGCAGAATGATACTGAGAAGACCATATATGAATGCAATCAAATTGCACAGTAATTTTTGAGAAATCAGAAAAAGGTTGATCCTAGCAAAAATTCTAGCGAGTGTATGAAAGATTAAGATGCTCCTATCACTCAGAGATGGAAACAATATGCTTTAAAAAATCTTAGAAACATAGATATAGACTTTCATTTTAGTTCATTTGACATTATTAAATTTGATTATTGCTTCAGAGAATATGTTTCCTTAAGGAGATAAAGTAGACTTCTCTAAATCACCTCTACCACACGAGCCAATCTCCAAAGTGGTTATAGGATCTTGCTGAATATAGCTGATGTAAACATTACATTTGTGAAGTGATAAGGAGCAAAGATTCTCTGAAAGCACAAATAATTTTTCTCCCTTTTGATTTGTATTATTTTCCCTCTCCTTGTACTTCGGCACAAATTTTTAATTCATCCTATGAGTAGATAAGAGAATTGTTGGTTCAGCTGCAGGTATTCTTAAATTTTAATGATTTATTTGAGTAGACATCAATAAAACATTTCTTAAGGTATTCTGGTAAACATTAAGATGACTGAAATCACCAGCGCAATTTTGAAAATACTTTATTTTCCCCCTTAAATAATTATGACACTTTCTGAAGATGTACTTTGCTGGATTAATTGCCCAAAGTTTGTAGGTCATTCACTCAATATGGAACCATTTCCAAGTTCTCTCTTTTCTCTACCATTCTTCCTCCTATGTCATAAACCTTGACATGCTAGACACAATAAAAACAAACAAATAAACAAAAACAGAGGACATAGATTCTTTACTAGGGTCTAATGTGGTAAAGACACACTTGAAGCATATAAATCATTGCTATTTTAATTAACCTTGAAAATAAAAAGAAAGCTAAAGTGAAAGGGAAAAAGCACTTATTTGAAAAAAAATTTTAAATGTATAATACAGAGGCGTGGGTTCAAGCAGAAACCCAAATTATATCCCAAATTCAGGGTGAAGCGAAGGGATTTTTATGAGAAAAGGAAAGGAAATAATTACAAGAATAGAAGGAAGGAATTTCTATCAGTGTTAATAAGCTGTTATTCTTTAGCTAAATTCTATATTCTACCATATTCTTTTTTTAAAATATATTTTAACAATTTTTTGCAGAGAGGAAGGGAGAGGGATAGAGAGTTAGAAACATCAATGAGAGAGAAACATCTATCAGTTGCCTCCTGCACACCCCACTGAGGATGTGCCTGCAACCAAGGTATATGTGCCCTTGACCAGAATCGAACCCGGGACCCTTCAGTCTGCAGACCAACACTCCATCCACTGAGCCAAACCAGTTAAGGCCCATATTCTTTAGTAATGTGATTTGTTACTGATTCTAAAGAATGTCCATAATCATCAGTCCTTGTGGTCAAGATGGCTGCTTTCCTCTCAGCTTGACAAATAGTTGTGTGTAAGACAATATTGGTTGGGCCCAGTCCAAAAGGTATTTCACCAGGTAAGCATTCCAAAGTGTCAAGGAGTCAGACCTGCAAGGCAGTTTCTCTGGAATGGGGGCTCTCACTGGAATGGGCGCTCTCACTCTATTTTAAAATGGCACTCCACCTGTGTCCATTTTTCATATTTCCCCCCTTTTTATTAAGATCTTATCTTCAAGGCATCACTGCTCAACCATTACAAAGTAACACTGATCAGTTATTTAAAACCTTCTCGATGGTCATTTCCTTCGCGTATGTCGTATTTTTATGGATCTCTCACCATCAGGAAAGCTCATTCCCAGTGTATCTTGTAGGAGGGAAAGTAGTTTTCCTAGGAGCCTTCAGACACATTTGAGCAACAAAAACTCCAGGAGAGAGGGAGTTTTTACTGATGTGCTCCTTTAAAGGAAAACATCTGCAGATCCTGAAGTTTCTCACATAAAGTCCGTAGGCCTTAGTGAACATCTCAAAGCACTGTATGACCACTCATTATTTCAATGGTGTTCTTATAACACTGAGCTATAGCAAACAGACAAAGATTCATAACAGCAAAACTTCCTACCACAAACAACATGCTAAGTCCACTCAGTTTGAAAAATAGATCTGAACCAGAAGGCAATACCTGAGGACAGCCAGCTAATGAGATCAAAGGTCATAGGGGTGTTAGTGGGCATTTCACCTGCGCCTGCCTGGGTTTTATCTAGTTCTATGTCTATTATGGCAAAGGTGTTTATCCAAGTACAACAAGGAGTATTAATAATAGTCAGCCCCATTTTGTTCTGCCAGGATAAAATAAAAAGCATTCAATGTTCTAATGCAATTCATGTGAGGGGATCCAAAGTTATTAGTTTTTTTGTTTGTTTTTATTGTTTGGGTTTTGTGTATATTTGTTTATTTTGGCAGCTAAGCATTAGTGACAGATTTGACAATCTTTAAAATTTTAGATAAGCTTATAACTATGTATTTATTCCAAGTAGCACCTACCCGAGAAAAAAGTATTCTTCCAAACCTGGCACTTTACTGGTTGCCATGGCCAGATATTGAACATCCTGACACGTGTGTACAACCTGTTTCACATTTTAATCTGTGATATAGATTTAAGGGTGATGCCAAACGCTGGGTTTCTGATTGTTCCCATAATGAAATAGATGCGATCTCATGTTATTAGCTATTATATCTCTTATTTGCAAGATAGAAAGGGATTGATCAAATATGTGCAAAGAGAAATATAGGTTCACTAGCTAGCATTGCAGTTGCAACATGTTCTACAAAAGCAGGGTCCTTAGGCCACCTTCCAAAACCACCAATTAATAAAGTGAACCTGTTTTAATAGAGCAATCAACATTTAAAAAAGGCAATGAGGAGTAAAGGTATTTAAAACTATCAACAATCTGGGACACCTCAGAAATTCTGACTTGTTCGTCAATAGTGTAAGGGGGAACTAATGTGAAAAGGATTGGGAACAATGTTAAGACAATGTTCATGATTACACTGGCCTGGTCTGGATCCTTTGATTAGCTATCTATAACAGGCGTTACCTGCTCCCTTTTTAATTTAAAATATTCTGTTTGCTGGGCGGTCCAGTTATGCGCAGGAGCTTTTCGGTTGTAAGTTTTGATGCTTAATTCCATCCCCTTTAATTAACTGGTTATCAAGGACAGATAAAACTAACTGCATAAGTCAACCTGTAATTATTTCAAAGGGTAAAAGCTTATGTTTGCCAAAAAAAAAAAAAAGGCAAATCTAAGATTTAGAGTGACTAATAGCAATGCCTCTGGCCAAGGTAATTTTTGTAACATAAAACATTTTAAGACAATGTCTGTAATTATGACTGATAACATTACATGTCATATATCTAGAAATTTTACATAATTTGTGGGACATTTGCATTAGCATACTAAAAAGTGCCTACAAACGCAGCATAATTATTATTTCTTATTTGACAATGCTTCTCCTGTAATGTTAACATATTAAATAGCCTAATTAGTTTAATTCTTTTATAAAGAGATGGGCCCTTTGAAACATTCCAGAGACTCTTCTTGAAAATCTTAAAGTTATTTTCAAGTTAAGAGAGACTCTATTTTAAAATTTGAATTTTGGTAAGTTTGTCAAAAAATATCAAAGGTTTTAAAACACTTAGATAAGATCATAGATCATCACAAGAAAATACTCATCCATGAACCAAAGTAGCAAAGACTTTGCAGACAAGTACAGAAAGTTAAACAGTTCTGAGCAAAAGTTAGCTGTTTTAATATTAAGAACACTTGGTTACTTAAGCAATTAAGGACCCTAATAATAAAGAGCACAGAAAATAATTTTAATAAAATAATTTATTTGGTATTCTTTTATAATCTCTTATTATAAGCATACAATAGTACAAGAAAACTTTGTCCTTTTAGAAGATACAATAATTTTAAATTTTAGTCTTTTCTAAGCATACCCTATGCATTAAAGTTGATAACTTTAGAACAAATTCTCTTTATTTTCTTCAGTCTGATCTCACATAAAATTCCTCAGGATTCCTTTTCACAAAACTACTACTTTAAAAAAAAATCTTTATTGTTGAAAGTATTATGTATGTCCTATTTTTCCCCCATTGACCTCTTCTAGTCTACCCCTACCCTCCTTCCCCTGCCCTAGGCCTTTACCACCTATTGTCTGTGTCCATGGGTTATGCATATATGGATACAAGTTTTCTGGTCGTCTCTTCCCACCCACCAACCCACCCCCTGCTTCCTTCTGAGATTCAACAGTCTGTTCCATGCTTCTGTGTTTCTGGATCTACTTTAGTCATTCATCAGTTTATTTTGTTCATTAGATTCCACATATGAGTGAGATCATGTGATACTTGTCTTTCTCTGACTGGCTTATTTTGGTCAGCATAATATTCCCCAAGTCCCTCCAGTTCATCTCTAGTTTTCTTACCCATTAAGAAAGAACCAACTTTAGGACAGAATTACTTTATTTTCCTCAAAAATGCATCCCCATATCATATACCTTCTTTCACGATATATATATATATATATATATATATATATATATATATATATATATATATTTACATCCATATTAAGTAGAATTCTTAACCCTTAAAAAATCTTAATTTTCCATGTATAAGTTTTACTAACAAATACATTGCATAATTTTTAAAATCATATACTTCCTCAACAAAGTGTGAAATGTTTTTATTACCTTTTAGTTTCTCTGTAATAAGAAGCTAAAATTAGGCAAGCTTAGAACTATTTAGCAATAAATGTTTCAGGATTTTATTTGGAAATTATCTAGATATTCAATAAATTTCAATATTTAACTCAACTTAGCAAAAGTCTAATGTTTTAAGTTACCAAAAAGATTTGGAAGCTATTTTTAACTATACATAAAATAACACATAAATGTTAGACCTTATAACTTGTATCCCATTCACATTAATTTACTTGCTTTTAATAATTATGTTTTAGATGACTTATGAAAATGTTACTACTCCAAGTAATTTCTCTTACTGACAAATAACATCAACTTATTTGTTTTCTAACACACTTATGTAAAATAAAAATATTACATTAAATGTTGATAACTCTAAAATGTCTATTTTAATTAAACCAATACATTAACATGAAGCCTAATGCTAAATATTTTTTTCAGAACCTGAAAACATTTGGGTTAGTTTTTATTCTTTTTCTTAATTTATATGTGGTTAATACCTTTGAGTCAAATAAATGGAGCTCTTTACAAACCAATTTTAGTAATATCCTCCAGAAGTACAATAAAAGCATAGTTCTACAACACATATCGACATACATACAAATATAAGACACATGCAACCGAAGACCTGAAAGTCTTATTTTAAAATTTTTACCATGAGATATATACTATAATGCAAAACTCACTACTTTACAGAAAACAGTTGGAGTAAGCTAAGTTTATTCATTCAGATTGCTAACATTTTTATTATTCATGGGTAAAATGTTTAAGATTCGTATTTGTCCTTGAAAAATAACTTGAGCCTAAATTTAGGCAAGAGAGCCTTTTCAGTCCCATATGCTTCATTCTCCTTTTTTTTTTTCCCCTTTTGTTCTAGTTTCTATTGTTTTAATTAACTGGAATCAGTTTCAGGCAGCTGTGAGCGCTGTTTACTGATTTTGTAGAAATTTACAGAACAAAGGTTTTGGCATATAACTGATCTAGTTCCTCATTATATAAGAGGAATGTGTGGGGAATAGGCTTAGAGGCCAAAACATTTCTATCAGACTGAATATAAACTTTCAATTCTGCCAAATTTTTGGTCAGTGATTCCTGAAAGAGAAAGAATCACTAATTGGTCTTTTATAGTCCTTTGTTTTAGGTAACTCATATCTTTAATTTTTCATTAGCCCATTAGCACAAATCTTTCAATGAAGCTATTTAAAAATATTGACGTCTATGGAGACTAGTACTTTTAAGTGCCTGCATTGAGGTTACCTACTTAGATGTCAAAAGTTTTGTTTTTAAATAATCCTTTTAGATCCTTTTAGAGCTTTTGTTTTTTAATCATTTTGTCTTTTAGAAGTCCTGCATACCAGTCAAAGAAGCCATTCTATTGTCTCCAAGATGTGTAAAATTCTCTCCTTTTAGGTGTGTGTGTGTGTTGGGGCAGGGAAGATTCATAAGGTAGACTTACCTAAAACAAAGTTTCTCCAGAATGGCCATTAGAGTTTAAAAATTATTTTGGTTAAGTTGGTTTATTTTATGGAATAGGTACAAGAGGAGGGACTGAAATGTTTGTACGTATAACCAGCTGTCAGGTGGAGTTCTTGAGAAAGGTACATCTTGGGATTTTTAAAGTATGAACGTCCCATGTTAAAGATAAATTTCCCAGAGAGCTAGAAAGGCTGGACAAAAAAGAAAAGAGATAGCAGTTGCAAATCTCAGGTATATTTCTGTGTGCTTTTTACCTACTGGATTCAGGAATTCCGCGTCTATCTGTTGCCAAATGTATGGCAAGGTGTGCACTTCTGGGGGGCACAGACCAAAGCATGTATTCTCATAGGGCAAATGCCAAACTCTCAAGACTAAAGGAAAAACTTTATCCAATTTTTTATTATATGCACATTAACAGTGTTAGCTAAGTCTTGGGTCTCTTGGAACCCAACCGACACCTAGAGGGGGCTGTGCCAGAGACAAGCTTGGGGATTGTGTAATGTTTTACCAATACCTCATGGCTAGGAAATGTACTTGAGTTTGGCCTTTGGCAGGGAACAAGCCTGCCCAAAACTTGACAACCCACCATAAACTGCTTTTAGTTAAAACGTTTTAATCTCAGACCATCCTGTGTGGTTACTTTAGATCTCTGAGCCTGCAAGGCTGCCACGCAGACCTTCCCTGAACTAGTCAGGTTAGCATGTGGCCCTTTTCATCCACAGGATTAAGACATGAAAGGCGAGTTTGAAAGCATTTCCTCTGGAATGGCTTCTCTAGCTCTATTTTTAAGTGGCTCCACTTGTGTCAACTTTTTACAGATTCTTGTAAAGCCCTACAAAAGCAATCATGCTTCTCACCATGAGGCAAGGGCAAGCCCTGAGTCTATTTTGTCCAAAGATAACTTCAAGGATTTATAATGAAGTTATAATTTATAACCTCTGATTTTCATCATTGCATAATATCCTGAATTATTCAAGAATTATTGCCTGGCTGGCATAGCTTAGTGGTTGAATGTTGACCTATGAATCTGGAGGTCACAGTTCAATTCCTGGTCAGGGCACGTGCCTGGGTTGTGGGCTCAATCCCCAGTGTGAGGCATGCAGGAGGCAGCCAATCAATGATTCTCTCTCATCACTGATGTTTCTCTCTCTCTCTCCCTCTCTCTCTCTCTCTCTCTCTCTCTCTTTCCCCCTTACCCTCAAATAAAAAAAATATATATACTTTTAAAAAGATCTATTTCGGAGAGGCTATATACAAAAAGGTAGACAAATGTCAGAGGTCCACTTAGGATACAGCTAGTAGCAGCAAAGCTTTTTTATGCCCAAAAGAATGAGAGCAATGATTCTCCAAGCATGAACCTTGGACCAGCATTATTAGCACCGCCTGGGAACAGGTTCCACATGCAAAATGTCAGGCTTACCCCTGAATCAAATCTCTCAGGTTGGGGCCCAGCCATTTATGTTTACACTGGTGATTCTGATGTGTGCTAATATTTGAGAAGTAATGGAGTAGTCAAAACAGGGACACCTGGTGCTCAGAAGAAGGAATCTCGTCAAACAGCATGCCTTGAAAGAAGTACTGACCTTTAACTGAGAAATATAGCTCAAATGAGGCTGAACAGAAGGGCAGGTTTCCCCGGGCAAGTTAAGGTTTATATCTCTTGTACATATGCAACCATTAGTAGTGCCTCTTTCACTTTCAATTCTGTCCCAGTTTGGAAGAAAAATCATTTAGTCATCTCAACCTAAGTTATGTTGCAGCCTGAGAGCCAGGGGAACACATATCTAATTTTTCTGCCTTTCCTCCCTCTCATCTTTTGGCAGGATCCTCAGTGCCCAAATGCATTTAAAATCCCAGTAGCATGTACACTCTGTGGATATAATTCACACAGGTCAACTAGAATGGACACAGAGCAAGGTAGATTAGGTACAAACAAAATGGAACTGGGGTGGCAATTGGAAGCAGTTTGTTACATCTGGTGGGTGTTTTTAACTTAAAAGAAAAGTAAACAAAATTATGCACTTGTTTATTTCTCACTTTACTTCTTTAATTGTCCTACTATTGAGTCCTCAATAAATGCCACTTCTTTTTTTCTTCTTTTTTCCAGATAGCAAAATATTTACTTCTAAAGTTTCTGCTGAGTTTCTTCATTCTTCCACTTACAAAATTGAGAAATGGACGCAGGATCAAGATAATCCAATGTTCCCCCAAATGTACTCCTTATACATGAAATTTGGCACCCATTTTAATTCTGGTATCTTCAAAATTCAGCTATTAAATTTCATATTGTTTCATAAAAGAAGACATGCAATTGTTATCTCTTTACTACAGATGCCCACATCTTTGCATGGATTTCAGTTAGGAACTGTAGTATTTAATAAGATTAAGTTTTTTTTAGACAAGTTAGATTTATTTATTCATTCAAATATAGACATGATATTAGTTATGGCTCCCTTCTCCCTCAGAAATTGAATAAAATTGGCCTGAACATTGTTTTCTCACCTTATACCAATTCAGAATGTTGTCCATAGTTTCTATCCCTTCCTGTGATTGTTCTCTACTTTTTAACTCATGCGCCTGTCTTTTGTGCTGTCTGCATTCAGTTGGATTTACCTTAGCTGCAGAACTCTGCTTTTATATTGTCGTTATTGTCATTATTTTTTGTATAGTTTTCACTCAATTTTGAGAAGTGAGTGTATCACATACCCCTTTCCTCATAACATATGTAGCTCTATCACAGTATGTCCTGTTCCCACCCCCTATAGGCACAGCACAGCACTATTTAAAATGATATTGATGATTTACTCAATTAGTTTTCAATATTTGTATTATTATATTGTAGCTATGAGAACAATCTTATTCTGTTGTTTTATTGTTGTTGCTCCTGTGCCTATTATATGGTAAAATTGCAATAAATAGTAGCTGATTGAGTAGCCAACTGAATAAGTGGATGGATGAATGAATGATTTAATACATATCTTCTATATTCAGGAATCCTTTGAATATTAGCTTGCACAAAAAGGCACTTATATAATTTTTCTAATTGGGTATAAGGGGGGATAAATGGTGATGGAAGAAAATAAAATGAAACAAAGAAAAATTTAGGACTTTCTCTAAATAGAATTCTCATGGACAGAGTTTTATCTGTCTCTCATTCAGCTAATATTTATTACACCAGCTCTGTGTCAGTGCTGCACTAGGTAATGGGCTACCAGGAGAAGCCTAGCAGACATAATCATTACTCGTGTGGGGCCTCACATGGTGGGAAACAGAGATAATAATCAAATGATTAATTATGCATTTGGATCATTATTACAAACTGAGATTAGTGCTATGAAGAAGAGTGATAAGGAATAATGAAATTATATTAAAGGGGAAGCAGATATAGTCAGGAGATTAAAAGAAGGCTTCCCTGGGCTGTGATTTTTAATTGAGAAATAAAGTAATAGGATAAGTTTATTAAGAAAAAGAGGGTAAAAGCACATGCAAAGGCCCTGATGTGAAAGGAATATGACTAATTCATAAAAATGAAAGCACTCGTGGTGAGTGGTATACTATGAACAGAGAGTTTGACAAAAGCAAAATCATGCAAAATTTTGAGATCAAGTTACATATTTTAACCTTATTATCAAAGATAGAGAAAACCTTATAAGGGTCTAAGTATGGACTTTTAAGCTAAAGTATTTATTCAGCTACAATGCAGTGCGGGAAATGGATTTAAAAAAGACCGTAAGTGGGTGCATAGAGACCAGTTAAGAAACTTTTGTAGTTGTCCAGGCGAAAGATGGTGACAGCTGATGATTACAGAGATGAAGAGATATGGACATATTTCAGCAATAATTCCAAAGGAAAATAAATGTGACTACATGACATTATTACCTCTGATATGGCTATTTCCTCTGTATTGTGGATCCAGAGAACGCAGAATTGTTTAAAGAGGCTATCCCAAAAGGAGAAATGGACTTTGTCAACTAAAGTTTGCTGCCAAAAAGTTAATTACACCAGTAGTCCCCAGTCTGGGGTTACAGTGAAGGGAGAGACTTTATTCAAATGAAACAGCTCAAGTCACACAGCCCAAGTATTGCAGCTCCAGTGTTACAGCTCAGTTGGTACAGCAAAAGGGGTACAGTTCAAGCCAGGGACAAAGAGCCCAAAGGGGGCTCTAGGGAGACAAAGGGGAAGCTGGCTTATATAGAAAAAAGACACCCTCCTCCCCCTCCCCCCACCATCATTGGATGGTTTATTTCTATGCAAATAAGAATTTCAAATCTACACAATTTAAATGGTCCAAATAGCACTGCCCTGATTGATCTGTTCCCCATGTTCTGATTGGTTGTTGTGGAGCTACTCTAATTGGTCTATAAAGATACAAATGAGGATATAGCTGTGCTTCTCTTATTAGATGGGGAAGGCCTCAGTCTTACTGGTCAAAATACAATTCCAGGAACTCCTTCAAAATACCTCAGATAGGTATTTTCTTCCTCAGGGTTGACACTCTTGGCTGGAGGACATGTCACTTCAATGCTACTTCACAAACCCTAGTTATTCATAAATGGTACTTTTGTTTTGTTTTGTTTTCCTAGCATAATATACCATAATTCAATATTTAAAAAACATAAGAAACACACACACACACACACAGAGAAAACCCAATAGAAAACAAGCTCTGATTCAAATAGGCAATGGACTACTGACCTCAGAACTGGGTACAATTGCTTCTCTGAAATCCATAAATAAGGGGAAAGGATTCAGGAAAGTAATATGTCTATGATTTAACTGTTGCTAGTATCAGAAGTGAGCATAGGAGCTGAAATAGTTGGGTTTAAAGATTATCACTCTTCAAAAACAAAAACAATGAGCAAAAGTAAGAGGTAGTTTAAAATCTGTGCCACTATATGGATATGGTGACAGGAACCTAAAGTTCTATGTAATAAAAGGCAGGTGCTATAATTTTATCCTGAAAATTTTAAATGTATTTTCATAAAAAGTATTGAAGCTTTTTAAATTTTTAAAATAAATCCATGCTCCTTTTTTCTCTTTAGACTCCCCATTGTTTTAGAAAGAAATATAAGTATCTGAATTCTAAAAATAAGAAGTCCAGGAGGATATGACTAATTGAATAAAATCAAGAAAAAAGAGAAAAGGAGTTATAGTATAGCATAAACTTCATCACAAAAATCCCAGGGTACCAAAATGGTTTTAAAATTAGGTCAAATAAATGAAGTAGTTTTTACAGTGAGAAGCAAAATTAAAATGCTTGCTACACCCAAGAGTTTGAAGAGTCTAGGAAAAAATATATTTTAAAAAAACTTAGATAAAATTATGAGTAAAAATGTTTTAATGAGTTTTCATTTGAAAGCATTTTATATGTATCTTACAATTTATCAAACAGCTACACAAAATATATGCCTTACTTTACAGTCTTAGGTATTTATATCAGACATTGTAATTGTCTTTATTCATTAGATCATTTTCCATAAGTTTAACTTAAACTATGAGCAACAAATATCTTCGATTATTGAAAAATTAATAATTAGTTAAGTATATAATTAATTTGATAATTATTTGGCAATTTGGAAAAGAGTTGTGAGTGTTTCGTCAGAAAGGGAACAGACCCAAGACAATGGAAACCATGCAATGTATTGGGCAGAAGGTGGGCTTTGGATTCCCAAGGACTGTTTTGAACCCTAACTGGACAATTTGCTTGCTGTGATTAATATTCTTGCTTGCTGTGAGAATATTTCTTAACGTCTCTGTGCTCAGTTTCCTTAACTATAAAATTTGATGCTATTACTACCTCTCATACATATGTTGGTCAGCACTTTTGTTAGTTAGCACATAGTGTAATTCACAACTATTATGTGCTCAATACCATTATCATACCCAACAAGTCAGCCTTTTTGTAGTAAAGCTGTTTATATCCCTCTAGCTTACTCTCTCTGTTGTTTAAACATCAAGTCAATGTAGAAAAACTTTCTGGTTGTAATCTCTAATTAGTCAGATTACAGTAAATAATAACATACACCAACAAAGTCCTTTTTATAATAGCATTGTTTTAACCTTCTTTCAGCTACATTCTACACCAAACATATACCTAAAACAATAAACAGACTTATTCTGTTTAAATCACTATCAATATTAATTATTATGACAAAAAGTTTGGGAGAAAATGTGATCTAGCATTGGAACACATAGCTTGGTAAGTGAGCTATCTCAATCCTTCCACACAGAATTTCTTTGCTGCCAGAACCAGCTGGGCTCCTAAGAAACAAGCCTGAGTTATAATACAGGTCAGCCAGGATAGTCAACAAGGTTAGCTGAGTTAGATCTGGGGCCTGATTAGCTATGCTCTGATCCTGTCATCATTGTTAGTATTCTTCTGTCTTGAACTCACTGTGAGTTTTTTCTTTTGAGTATTTTATTTCAACTCTTTAGACTAGTCTCAAATTATGTTACTCATCTGATCAATACCTTCAAATGGCTTTCCAACTCATTTACAATAAAGGCCCACATCTTCATGGGGCTTATAAGGAAAGCCCTGTATGATCTTCCACCCACATGTCCTCTCTTTGATCTACACTAGCCTCCTTGCTGAGCCCTGAGTGTGTTTCCAATACAGATACATTTTTATGTGTTGCTTATTATTTACAATATCTTAAATCCAAATCTCCATATGGTTCAAACCCAGAAGAGATTACTTTGTTTTATTATATCAAGTGTAGAAGACAGAATAAAGTCCCCAAGATATCCGCATTTATCCAGAACTGTATATCTGTTACTAAATATGTCAAAAGAGACTTCACAGGCTGATTAGGTTAAAGTATTGAGAGATGGGGAGAGTATTCTGGATTGTCCAGGAGGGCCTAATATTAAGGATACTTTTAAGAGGGAAGGGATGGGGTCAAAGTCAGAGAAAAGTCAATATCATGATGAAAGCAGAGGGAGAAAATACTATGTGATATGAAGCTATAAAGAGAGGAATCAGGAGAGTTCTATAAGTTCTAAAGTCAATCAAATAAACTGTCAGAGCCTCCAGAGAGAACACAACTGCCAACATTCATTTTAGGACTTCTGACCTCCAAACTGTAATACCATAAATTTGTGTTCCTATAGGCCACTGGCTTTGTGATCATTTGTTAACAATAGTCACAGAAAATGAAAATATCAAGTTTTCCTTGATAGCCCCCTTAGTGTAGGAGGGAGCCATGTGATTGTTGGTTTTGCCCAGAAGCTGTGAGCAGAAGAGATATGTATGACCTTGGGCTAAACATTTAAAATCTGATGTATGAGTGTCTCATTTCTCTTCCCACAACACAAAGCTGCCCAAGGCTGTAAACTCCTGTACCAGTCCGAACACAGTGGAGCTATTAGCTTTGCTGCCTCAATGACTGTGGAGCACAGCACCTTGCCTACGCTCACTGAACATGCAATGAAAGCTAGGAATAATCTCTGGTTGCATTATCACACTGAGATTTCAGTCAATTTTTAACTGAAGCATAACTGAATAATATACCTCTTCTTCAGTTTTTGCCCAAGTGTCACCTTCTCAGAAGAAATTTCCCGACTATAATACACATACATATTACCCCACTGCTCTGGCAATAAATTTCTCTCTGTGCTTGGTTGATTTCATCACATTTCTTTCTTATTATCCCCCCAATGGCAATTGTCATTGCCTGACACTCTACATGTTTTATTTTGTTTTTATACATGTAACATTTGTTAATACTCTTATGTAAGTTTCAGGTGTACAATATGGTAATTGAAAGTCTGTATATATTACAACATGCTCACCACCAAAAGTCTAGTTCCATCCATCACAATACATTTGTCTATTTTAGCCCGCTGCCACCCTCCTTCCCTTCTGGTAACTACCAATCTGTTGTCTGTCTCAATAAGTGGGGATTCTTGTTTGTTGGATTTGTTTTGTTCTCTTTGTGTTTTTAATTTTATATACCACATATAGTGAAGTCACAGCTATTGTCCTTTTCCATTTGACTTATTTCACTTAGTATAATGCCCTCAAGGTCCATCCTTGTATTTATTGCAGCATTGTTAACAATAACCAAGACATGGAAACAACCTAAGTGCCCATCAATGGATTAATGGATAAAGAAGAAGTGATATATATATCATATATATATATATATATATATATATATATATATATATATATATATAATACACACACACACACACACACATACACACAATGGAATACTATTCAGCCACTAAAAAGACTAAATGTTGCCATTTGTGACAAGTTATTATTATTTTTTAAATCATCAGTCTCACCCACACTATTATTGCCTGAGGAATTAGTAGAGGTTTGTGAATGTAAACTTCAACAGGGCATATATTTTTATCTGCCTATTTCTGCTTTTCCTTGGCACCTGGAATAGTGCCTGCCATGTTTTATAGGTTAGATGAATTAGTCTATACAGGTGACTATGCTTATGACCCTTTTGTTTCTGATAAAAATTGTTTCCACTTCCTGATTTCAATTTCAATCCCAGACTGCTCTAGCACTTCTTCATTCCTGAACTGTTTTTGTTGTTTTTTGTTGTTTTTTGTTTTGTTTTTTCAATTTTTCTCATCTGCAAATTCCACTTTGCAAATATGGCAAAAACTCTTCTAATATTTTTTTTCATTTTTGAACTTTGATAGAACTAACTAAATAAATAAATGATTAAAAAATACAAAACAATGAACAAGAATATTTGGACCAAGAACAAATTACTTGCTAGAGATTGGAGTGCAGAAATAATATAGCTCACTTTCAAGGAACTCATAACCTATAGGAGTTGTATGTAATCAAATCAAAGTTAAATACAGTTGTTAACTTTAACTAAAATACTGAGCTTAGGAAACATTGCCTAAATAAAATTTTCAGGAATATGTTAAGTTAAATTGGTTGATTTGTTACTTATTCAGAAAAAAATAGTGACTACTCACTATACAGAAGTCACTATAATAAGTGCTGGGGATATAGAAGTGAGCTCAGCTCACACTATCATCACCTTCATGTAATCTATGGGATTAGTAGAGGCTCCTGAAAAAAGGAGTGACGTTTGCTTCAGAGGAAATTGGAAGAGAAACTGAATGTGGGTTGTGATAAATTAAAGATCACCTGGAATGTCTGGGGTCATCAAATCATTTAAACAGAAGAATATGATTTTAATGCAATTTAGAAAGCTTGTTCTGTAACAAATTCACTAGATTGACGGGAAGAGGACAAGACTATAGGCAAAGCTCCTATTAGAACATCCTTAAATAAAAAATAATAATATTCTTTAAAATTAAGTATGGCAGTGAGTATAGAAAGTAGTTGAATGACATAGCAAAATTTAAATGTTCACATATCAAAGAAAAAGATTGATTTAGAAATAAAGCCTATCAAGACACTGACACAAACTTATTTTATTTTTAATTAATCTTTATTGTTGAAAATATTACAGATGTCCCCTGTTCACCCCATTGACCAGCTCCCCCCTGCTCCTGCCTCTCCCCAGGCTTCCACGGCTTTATTGTCTTTACATGGGTTATACATATATGCGTACAAGTTCTTTGGTTGATCACTTCCCACCCACCCATCCTCCCCTACCTACCTTCCCTCTGAAGTTCTGAGGTCTGTTCCATGCTTCAGTGTCTCTAAATCTATTTTGTTTGTCATTTTATTCTGTCCATTAGATTCCACATATGAGTGAGATTATGTGTTACCTGTCTTTCTCTGACAGGATTACTTTGCTTAGCATGATATTCCTCTTCTCTTGTACAGTTGCATAGTATTCCATTGTGACACAAACATTTTATTTTGAAATATCCTTATTGAAACTAGGCAGTGGTAACCTTACTTTAATTGATATTTTCTATGTGCCCTGATAATGATTTTCTCTTTCTTGGATCTCAAACCATATGCTTAGCTTTAAGTGTTTTTATATACTTTTGTTCATTACCTTCTTAAATAATGCCTATTAAGTTCCCCAAAAGATAGTCAGAGCTGCAGAATCATATAAGAAATGTGCAGTGAGGTTCTGGACAAAGCCTTTCCCAGGGTTCACAATGGTACCTTTGAAATGCCTCCTAGGAGAGAGAAAATATGAGGTTCTTCAACATAGGACTAGGATAGAAAGTCTTTCTTTGAGGCAATGCATGGTACCAATTTAATGCTCTCTTCTATGTTGAGATACATGTTGTAAATTCCTTCATAAAACCATAAGTAGTGGAAAGAACCATAAGTACCACCTGGATGGCACCAACAGGAAGAGATGAGCTTCACTGTGAACAAGGGATAAGACCAAAATGGCAGGTAAGAGCCACAATACCAACTGGACAACACAGAGAGCTGACCCAGAGGCAAAGCACAGTCACTCTCCAGGAGATTAGACCCACTCTCTTCCTGACTAGTTTGTTCAAGGAAACCATTGGTTAGACTAATACTAACAGCAAAGATTAATAAACCCCAGTATTTATCCTCAGAATGTAATCAGAGCACCTTAGGATGTCCTTGAAAGAGGGATTTTTCCCCCCAGGAGAACGTTGGTAACAGAATTGTCCAAAAGTAGAATTGTCCAAAGTAGAATCTCAGCTATTTAGTAACAATCGCATGTTGAACAGAAGTAATTAAAAATTCTGATTTTATTTCCCTAAAATATAAAAATGGTCATACATAATTTTCAGGGATGTTGGAGAATTAGGGTAAACATGTGTGTGGTAATATTTAGCACAGTGTTTTACTCACCACACACACACACACACACACACACACACACACACACATCATAGTTTTTCTTTCTCCTTCCTTATTTGAAAATAAAGACTGGGATGTATCATTTAGATTAATAGGGGACATACCATAGAAAGAACACTTGTCTTGGTGATTTATAGATTATGTTTAACCTACAACTAAATATAACTGCTGTATACAAGGCCAAAGTTCACAGAAACTCTCCAGATGCCATTAACTCTTTAGCTTGAACTAACTGAAATCAACTGAGGTGTTTGTTGTCACTAACCCTGGGACTCTGCATAAAGTAGTTGTACCACTGGGCAGACACTCCATCATGCATGCGAAGAAGGCTCAGTATGCGGCGAGGCTAGTCTGAGATGAAGAAGAAAAGATAAATTCTCTCACCCAGCTATAATTGCCACATACTTTACAGATTTGTAGCCATTTTAAAATATATAAAAGCAAATATCCTGCCAGGGGTGTAAAATTCACTATCAAGTGTTAGCAGTTTCAAGGTTCTAGAGAAAATTGGGTGCTGGTTAAATGCGACTCAATCATGGCCTTGAATAAGAATAGCGCATACATGATAGTCAATCAACAGAAACCACTGTGCAAAAAAATACCTGGCCGTATGCTTCAGAGCCTGAACAGATTGCTGGCTGGGGTGAGAAAAAAAATAATAACTCATTTTGCATCTCACAGTAAAATGAGTCCAGAGCATTCTGGGAACTCCCTCATTTCTTTGCAACATCTGGAAAGGAGACTGAATATTGATCTCTTTGGACTGCTATGTTTTGTTGGTAGTACAGTTTCTATATTCAAGGGAATGGTTATTTGAGAATAATGAAGACATTACACATAGCAAGCCACTATACACATCTAGATAAAACGCTGCTGTCCTTAGGTTGTGCAAATGAATACCAATGGTGAAAGTAGAAATGTAGAGATCTCTGCTGCTCTGCGGCCAATTCATCACAGAATGGCTGCAGGCTGGTGCCATCTGTAACATTGTTATTTGCTTGAGGAGATGCACACAGGTCAAGCTTACAGAAATGCGGACTTGGCCTCCTGATGTGGTCCTTTCTACACCATTTCAATTACATTGCCCTGGGGTTGTGTAAGCTTTTTGTTAGCACGACGTATTCATCCCTTAAAATGCATGGTTATAAGGAAAGCAAATACAGCGTTATGCTGTCATTTTTCCATTAATTAATCAGTTCAAGATACAACCAGATGTGACTTTAATCATTCCAAGTACAGAACTATCAGCCCTCATCATTGATCAGTTGGAGCTAGTATGCAATTATTAATCCATTTAAACCTAATGTATCATGTACTATTAAATGACTGACAGAGCCTGACTACTCTGTAAACAAGGCTTTTTTAATTGGGTAGGCTGACATGACCAAATATCTGGACATTATATTTCCTTATCCTTTGTCTTCCCCTTCAAACCTATTCAGCAATATCATTTTCTCTGCTGACTTTCACACACCATATACATTAATAATATTTTAATATTTATCTAAACATGATTGAGCATATTAAAATTAGAGACTGAATGAAACTTAGAGTTACTATTTTTTTTAAAAGATGCTTATGAACTCTAAGGTTGAAATGTGTGAATGTCTAAATGTGAAATATTATTGATAAGGACAATCACTTTAGAGCACCTTATTTTTCTTTTGTTTTTGTGGATACACAACTTGAAAACCTCAGAATGTAGGAGATGGGGCAACTGCCTACTCTGCCTCATACAATCTTGGTCTTTCTTTAAATTCTTCAATGTATAACAAGAGCAAATAGCAATATACCACGATTTTAATATACTACACAGTATCCCGCGAAACTGAGTAACAATGGCATTCATTTATTCATTCATTGATTTACCAAAGATGTATTTAGCACCAACTACAAACATGATTCTGCTTGTGTGTAACCTGTAGTTCTTAATACGAACTTGAGATCTGCTTTTAGGATTCTTACGGTAACTGTTCCTCCCAAACAGAGAAATTGAGTAAAAACACTCATATTACCCAACCTGTTTCATTTGAGTGGTGATAAGGCTTCCGTGTAAAAGACACCATCAGTTCTAACCCAGCCATCCACATCACCATGTAATTAGTCTTCAGAATTATAAGAATGAACTTCTTAAGTCACCCGTCCTTACTTAGCTGCCAGAGTCCTGAGCTGCTTGTCAGACAAAGCATTATGATAAGGTCAATGAAGGCCAGAGAGAAACTGGAATTTCTTTATTCAAATAGACGAGGGTGTTGTTTATAAATATAAATTTCCAGCTGGGCCATGATCCCTTCACTATCCCATACCCTCTTCACCATTTATATCAAAGTGAAGGCAAAGCAATACTTTTAAACAAGTGTGTGTGTGTTTTCAGGGCATTCTCTCTTTTATTGTCCATCACATATCTTTTATCTCAGTTCTTAATTTAGGCCATAAGCATACTTCTGGCCCTAAAAGATTTGCTTTTTCAAAAATACATATTAAAGCAAAGGTGTCAAAATGTTTAGGCCTTGATGTTCAGAAAACATATTATTCCTATTATTTTTCACTCTCTTTACACGACCCTTTCCTCTAAAAAGTAGTTTTGAATTCAAACACTGACCTTAAAAAGCTGACATGAAGTGGTATTTTTAGGCCAAATAGCACCCTCTGGTTTGCTCAATGAAGATAGCCACTTACTCTGTCTAGTCATACAGTCCATTCTGACAGGGACATTAGATGACCTTGGGTTAGAGTTAATCTCATTTTCACTGTGCTGACTGTGTGTGAATATGCTTTTATTAAAGAATTAATCAATAAACAAATGAATATATATATGCATTTACTTTTTAATATGGCATAGGGTTTGAGGATGAGTTAACTACATAATGAAAGTCTGCAGAACAACAGCATTCATCAAAAACACAATAGTGAGTGGAAGTAATTCTACTGTGTCTAGTATAACAAAATTTAGGCTTTCTTTCTTTCTTTCTTTCTTTCTTTCTTTCTTTCTTTCTGTATTTATTTAATTATTTTAGCTACTTAAAAAAAATCCTATGGCTTTTCCATTTTGAAATGGAAATTTCATCACCTTGGGGTCAGGCTCCTTGACTTTAAAAACATATATATAAGGACCTGGGGAAGGAAAGAAATCAAAGCTAAATATAATTGCTTTAAAGGGGGTGTGAAAATGAAAATACATTAACATATCCATTGACTAAAGTAAAGCAAATTAGCTAGATTTTCTGAGTCATAAGCTTACATACCAAAAAAAAAAAAAAAAAAGAAAAGAAAAAATTACTGAGGCCCGTCTGTGGAAAGTAATTAAAACACTAGCCAATGTTTACTTTGTGCAGGGTGCTATATTAAAGACTTTAAATACATCATGTATTTAATTCATACAACATCCTGTTAGCAAGTACAAATATATCTTCATTTTATAAATAAACAGATCAGGGAAGTTGGAAATCTGCGCTAAGTCACACAGCTAGAAAATGGTGGAGCTGAATTTAGAACCTAGATGTCTCTAGCACTGAAGTCCAGCACCTAAAACAGTGCAAGACCCAAAGCAAGTGTCCCATAAATACTCTCAGTGCTACTTAAATACTCTACTAACTGTACTCTTTATAGTTTTACCGCTTTACATAAGGCTGTAGCAGACCATGTACATAGACCTGGCTGCTACATAGCTATTGTGATTTTGTAGATTCTGTAGGCTATCTTCTAATGAATAATAGACTTGCCTCTCAAACTTAATTTAAAATGTCACTCTTGAATTTTATCCCTTCAACATTATTCTTTGACTTGCAGAAAAGTTCAAATTATACTGAGGAACATAAACCATAAAGTAGAAGCTTTATTGAGACTATGTTGAAATTATGTTGGGGTATGGGGGGGGGGAGGGATCATGAGCATCTTAACTAGTAAGAGAACTTACTTCGTATATAAATTCCAATCCCATGCCTCAACCCCACGTCCACCAAGGACCAATAGTAATGAACTAATAATGATAATAATACCCATAATAATTATTGGTATTGCCATTGGTATTTTAATTAACATTAGTATTTCTCTAAGAACCATTAGTACAGACTTTATGAAAATTAAGAGTGCTTTGAGGACCCCATACCACCTTGCTCAACCAAAACTAAGAGACAAATATATATATACATATATAAAATGAGAAGTTAGAAAAAAAGAGGCTGGAGAAATTGGGGACTACAAAGTAGCTTGAGTGGGAAAAGAAGTGGAATCATTCTCTCCATCTTGGAACTAAGCTTCCTCAGTTGGATTATTGTCTAGGACTAAACTAGATACTGCAAGAGATGGGGTATGATTTACATGTTTCCCTTCACCATCAATAAAATGTTATAATGCAATGTGTCAAAATGAACATCAAATTGAGAAGTATAGAAAAAGAGAGATGTCTAAAAATATCTGAGGTACTGTTTTGGAGATTAGGCTGCCCATCAATATTGCCTATGGATCCAAATACCCTGGCCTATTTTTCTCACACCTACACAAAGATGATTTTTATTTTACATTTCAAATGTGAATGTGGCATCTGTATTCATAATGATTGAGAATTTCCAAAGGAAATTAGTTGAAGACAAATGAGAGGAATGTTACAAATTTGGGTCTATCAAATGATCATTTTACATGAGAAGTTCTACTGACACTAATGTGTCTTATTCTTTTGGATTTTTCAATTTTCCTTGATTTTAATGAAAAAAATATATAGTACATTACATGAGAGATCTGTCACAACTCATTGAACTTTATGGCAAATAGAGTGAATCTGGATATATGCAAATCTATAAAATATTTAGGAATTCAGTAGAAAACCCAAGATAGAATGCAATAAGTGAAAAAAAAGGTATCTATAAATGTAATCAAAGAGCCTCTTTGAATTGGGTGGTGATAAGCTGCTGACCTAAGTATGTTTGGAAAGTGGAATCTGTAAAACTAAAGGCAAAAACTACTGTACGTAAGCACTGTGCTCCAGTTGATGAAGTTGTATTACATGGGGATATATAAAATCAAAGGTGTCAAAATGTTTAGGCCTTGATGGTCTGAGAACATATTCTTCCTATTATTTTCACTCTCTTTACATGACACTTTCCTCTAAAAAGTAGTTTTGCATTCAAACACTGACCTTAAAAAGCTGACATGAAGTAGTATTTTTAGGCCAAATAACACTTGGGCTGCTTCTAAGTCTTGGCTGTTGGAAATAACGTTGCCATGAACATAGGGCTGCATATAGTCTTTCGAATTAGTGCTTTGGGTTTCTTTGGATAAATTCCCAGAAGTAGAATCCCAGGGCCATAAGGCAGTTCCATTTTTTGCCTTTTCCACAGTGGCTATAACAAGCTGCATTCCCACCATGAGTGCACATGGGTTTCCTTTTCTCCAGACCCTTGCAGCACTTGTTTGTTTGTTCATCTGTGTTCTACTTTAGAGGCAGAATTTCTTCTTCAGGAAACCTCAGTGTTGATCAAACAACTAACTGGTCACCAGAGCCTGGCCACCTTGACACATGAAATTAACCAAAGAACTTGTATGCATATATGCATAACCCATAGACACAGACGGTGGTGAAGACCTGGGGTGGGGTGTGGGGGCAGGCTCGAATGGGTCAGTGTGGGGGGGAAAAGAGGGTCATATGTAATACTTTCAACAATAAAGATTTTTTAAAAATTAACCATCACAACCAATTTCTAGTAGAAACTTTCAATGCCAGAGAGCATTGGTCCAACCTATTACCTTTGTTGGAACAATGGTAGAAGCACATTTTGGGAGAAAGCCTTTGTCAGTCTAAAATCCTGACCAATCCATGTTGGACACAAGAGAGGGTAGTTAGAAATTTATACCATTGGTCATTTGGGAATGTTTATTTATATAGTCTAGTATAGTTTATGTGGCACCACAGTTGCATATATGCTGGGGTCCCACCCCAGCAGGTCCAGGGGTCCCCAAAGGTGTGGACGGAGTCGGCGAAGAAGGAATGACACAGAGACAGCGTTCAGTTGATCAGCAGCCTAGTCAGGATCTCTAGCCAAGTTCTGGTTGGGATCTCCAGCCAAGTTCTGTGTCTAGGTTCTTTAGCCATGTTCTCTCACTAGGTTCTCCAGCCAGGTTCTGTGTCTAGGTTCTCCAGCCAAGTTCTGTCACCAGGTTCTCTAGCCAGGTTCTCCAGCCAGGTTCTATCCAGGTTCTCCTGCCATGTTCTGTTGCCAGGTTCTGTTGCCATGTTCTCTCGCCAGGTTCTGTTGCCATGTTCTCTCGCTAGGTTTTCCAGCCAGGTTCTGTCGCCAGGTTCTGTCCAGGTTCTCTTGCCAGGTTCTGTAGCCAGTTCTGTCCAGGATCTTTTGCCATGTTCTCTCGCTAGGTTCTCTCTAGGTTCTTCAGCCAGGTTCTGCCTCTAGGTTCTGTCTCTAGGTTCTGTGGCCAGTTTCTGTCCAGGATCTTTTGCCATGTTCTCTCCAGCGAAGTTCTTCTGTCTCTAGGTTCTGTGTAGGTTCTGTGTCTAGGTTCTGTGTCCTGTTGTCTTGTTACATCTGTATTTATACCAGTTGATTCCAATCCTATTAATCTCTATTCCAAAGGTTAGGGCGTTTCTTATCTCCATCCCAAGGAGTAAAGATTATGTAGCTTAAGCATGATTGTTCATAGTTAAAGTGATTAATTACCCGTCTGGCACTTAGTTAAAGGGTTTTATTCCCTCCCTAACTTCAGGGGAAAATCCCTACCTGGGGAAACAACCTTTCTCAGAGAGGTGACCTTGGTTAAAACACATAGTGCCAAGAAGGTGAGCAAACATATTAAGAACAGTATGCCATATATGCCAGGTCCCTTGAAACAGCAAGGATGGACCGGCTCCCGGCACATATATGTGTGGTACTCTATACTCAAATTAAGAAATATGCTTTAAAACAGAGGCACTCTAGGAGGTGTAAAAAGGTCTGGATCTACAACATTGTAGCAAAGCTCATAATAATAACATTTAGTTATTGCAGTGCTAGTGCGTCTTAAATTATCCAAAGTTGTCCATGCTCTGAAACTCATCAGGCTGTGACTGGGTACCTATACTTGACGAGCATATGAAATAATATTTATTGCATGCAAAGCCATTTTACTATAGTATGAATGTATCACAGTTTAAGAAATATCACAGGTATATGAAAAAGTTATTGCTGATTTTAAATATTTGCAAAGTATTAACCTACAAAATGAAGGAACATAATATAAGTTGAGTATTTGGACAAGAATATAATTATTCAGCGATATTCCTGGGAAAACCAAAGATAAATAAATTACATGCTCCTCTCTTGCACAACTCAAAAATTACTAATCAAATGTTAAAACTGTGTGTTTTTTTTCCAGAAAGAATAATTCTTGTTTAAAAATCTACCATAAATATGGATTTCTCTTTGACCAGTGTCATTAATGTTATATTCTATGCAACATAATAAAGATCTCCATACCAGGAATAATATGGAGTGTACTCCTGCTTATATTATTTTGAGAACTTTCTTATCTGGTATCTTACTTAAAATATACTTACAAGATAAAAATTTCTGCACAGTAGCTGAACAAAGCAGGAGATACATTTGGTAGTAACTCAGTTCAAAATGGCTCAAATGCATCTTGTAGGTAGCATTCATAAAGCCAGCCCAGTATGAGATGTCATTTATTTTATGCCTTAGAACAGTATCACTATACACCAGTAATGTGCTTGCACCAGCTTTCTTCCTAATATGGGAGATATTTTGTAGGTAATACATAAGTCATGTCCTCCTTCTACTATGTCTTGATTCCGCAAACTTTGCCTGTGGTGTAGAGAAATAAAAATGTTCAATTAACATAAAAAATATTCAACCTCACCAGAAATAGAACTCCAAAATAATTGATGTCTAAATATCTTGCTTTTAAGATTTGTTAAGATTTCAAAAGTTATAATTAATTAATGGGTAATTTCTTACACTGCTGGTAGGGTTGCGTATTAGTAAAATATTTCCTTCTAGACTACTTAGTATGTAATGTTTAAAAAAAATTACACTCAATTGTTGACTCAAAAATTCCACACATAGTAAGTTATCCTGAATACAGGATAAAATGGAAAAGATTAATCCATATACGAGGAGTTGTATTATTTGAAGTTGATGAAAATGGGGCAAAATTTAAATAGCTATTTATAAATATTAAATAAATATGATGTAGCATTTTCACAGCTATAATTTCAGGCATAATTTCATTATTTATATATGAGATGCATAAATATTATCCCATTTTGTAAAGACTCATTTAAATTTATTTATAAGCACATATACATAATATAGTCATTCAAATTATCACATCGACTATCAAAATATTAAGAGCATTGTATACAGGCAATGTGATTATATGACTATATATAACTGAAAGCCTTGCCTAATTTATTCAATAATTTTTCATAAATGAGAATGTACTATTTTCATAATAAAATAACATTTGTGGGCATATTGAGTCACATACAAGCGGTCTCTGCATTAGATTATAGATTGCAAATTTAAATTTAAGCAGCTTATATTTCATTGTTTTCTTGTGATAAAATGATGACTTTATTCAAGAGAGTAAACCAGTAGGCACTCTGGAACCAAGCTTAGATAATTGTGATATATAAAAGTATACATTATTTCACTGACAAAATATGTTTTCACCTAACCCATGTTTCACGCACAATATTTTATTCCTATTTATTCCAATGAGACTGAAGATGAAGAAGAATTCAGAAGCAGAAAAAGGGTAAGCATAGTAGCATGACATTTTATTATTTCTACTAGTTTCTTGATATAGAATTTCATGGGTTAAAAAAATAAAAACACTGACACACTGTATTCTACAGTGGAATCTCTTTCCAAGTACATCATGAAAAAATGCTTAACATAAGGATGACAGAAAACACAAAAGCGATTAATAGTACCTATTACAAAGATTGTTATGCAATTGAGATAAATGGTCTTGGTGAACTAATGGTTCTTTATTGCTCTTCCTCATCTTTTTAATTCTGGAAGGAAAAATGGCCATGTAGTATTTGAGGATTTAATTGTTCTGAATATTAAAAAAGGACTGAAAATTAATTTAGCAACTATAGTGATTGATGTATAATCATTTTATTACACATTCATTT
Source organism: Myotis nattereri (assembly GCF_964212035.1). Classification (NCBI taxonomy): domain Eukaryota; kingdom Metazoa; phylum Chordata; class Mammalia; order Chiroptera; family Vespertilionidae; genus Myotis; species Myotis nattereri. The sequence goes on from NC_138085.1 coordinate 33,316,181, forward strand.
TTAAGGATTTTGGGTGGTTCCCCATAATGATATTGTTGAAAGGTTGGAATTATTATGTTGATGATGGAGGTAATGTCATTTTGTCACCTTAGGACATATTTGATGGATGGTTTTTGTTTTTTTGTTTTTTTATGCTTAAAATGGATTTAAAGGCCTATAGCAAACCCTTTTAAACTATTCCAGGCAGGAAAGAGAAACCTAAGAAACTAGATAGGTCTCTGGATCAAATTTCTACTTCGATGAAAAAAAAAAACAAAACAATTTTATCTAATATTAGGCAAGAAAACAAAAGTTTGGAAACTATTAGGACTCTATGCTCAGCCTCTAGTTGGTGGAGGCGCATGGATTTTTATTGTAGTTGCCAGTAGAAACATATACAGGGCAACAACATGACTATCCTCCAGACACAGATAATCTGGAACATAGTTGTATCGATAACAATAAATTTCACACTCAAATCAATAATTTTCCTTTAATCTACAATGCACTCATAATTAAAATATCATAAAAATCTCTGAAGAGTTTAATAAGTTCTGCAAGATGTTTATTACATCATTTTTAACTCCACAAGGTCCTAGGTCTAACTCTATGTCATCACAGCAGTGGTTTTCTGAGATAACTCTCTTCTGAGATGGATGATACCCAACTTCATCTGCAGAGCATCTTTAATTGAATCACCACTCAAGGTGCACTGATGGTGGAGTAAAGGAAGGCACACTGGCCTTCAAATTAGCATACTTACTAGTAAGATATTCTAATCCTTGTTTCATTTCTCATGAGTTAAAAATGGATTAGATGAAAATGTATTTTGTCAGCAGAATAATGTATACCTTTGTATATCGTAATTATCTGAACTTGGTTCCACAGTGCTTATTGGTTTACTCTCTTGAATGAAGTCATCATTTTATCACAAGGAAACAATAAAAATAAGCTGCTTATATATAAATTTGAGAAAATCTATTAATTTTGCCTAGTCTCAGTTTCTCAAAAGAAAAGAGAGAGAATAAAAGTATGTATACCATAGTTATAAAAGCTTACTGAGATAGTTTACTAAGGAACTGATTCAACAAATGCATATTGTAAAGCTACTATGAGCCAAACCATTAGTAGGCACTGGAGTACATATTTGAACTAACCAGAGTGAGGTTACGGGCATATAGGAAAGAAATATTAAAGTAAATAAACAATATATCATGCAAATATTGGTAAGCACTGCTAAGATTAAAAAAATACAAAAAAGAATTACACAGCATACCACCGTTAGGATAAAGAAAAGCTTGTATAAAGACATGACATTTAAGCTGAGACCTGAACAATATTATGAGACTGTCAGGCAAAGACAGGGAGATAAAGCTATCTGAGGCAGATCTGACATAAACTAAACTCAGAAAAAAACTTTAAAATCAGAAATAAATGGAAGCAATTAAGATGTTCTTCAATAGGTGAATGGATAAGCTAATTGTAGCACTTCTATACAATGGAATAGCATTCAGTGATAAGGAGAAATGAACTACCAAGCCACAAAAAGACGTGGTTAAATCTTGAATGCATATTGCTAAGTTAAAGAAGCTGGCTGAAAAGGCTTCATCCAATATAATTCCAATTACATGACATTCTGGAAAAGACAAAACTATAGAGACAATAAAAAATATCACTGGGCCTGGCTGGCCTGGCTCAGTGGTTGGGCGTTGACCTATGAACCATTAGGTCATGGTTCAATTCCTGGTCAGGGCACATGCCTGAGTTGCTGGCTCATCCCCTGTCGGGGAGTGTGTGGGAGGCAGCCAATCAATGATTCTCTCTCATCATTGATGTTTATCTCTCTCTCTCTCCCTCGCCCTCTCTCTCTAAAATCGATAAAAATATGTTAAATGCACACACACACACACACACACACACACACACACACACACAACACTGGTTGCCAGGTGTTTGTGGGAAGGAGAAGAAGCATAGGGAGTTGTTTAGGGTGGTAAAACTATCCTGTATGATACCATAATTGTAAATATACTACATGATAGATTTGTCACAACTCATTGAACTTTATGGCAAATAGAGTGAATCTGGATATATGCAAATTTATAAAAATATTTAGGAATTTAGTAGAAAACAGGATGGAATGCAAATTGTGAAAAAAACAACACCTATAAATGTAATGAAAGAAACTCTTTGGATTGGTTGGAGGGAAAGCTGCTGACCTAAGTATATTTGGAAAGTAAAGTCTGTAAAACTAAAGGCAAAAAGTACTGTACATAAGCACTGTGATCCAGTTGATAAAGTTGTTTTGCCTGTGGATATAAATTAACAATTCTTATGTGTCTATCCATATGTCCTGAAAACAAGTACTAGGTTGGCAATGGTGGTGGGCAACTGTGTTTCATTATTATAGCAGGAAGTTAAGGATAAGCAAGGGGAGAAAATTGTAAAAATCCTAGTGGTAATGAATTAGCATTGGAAACATCAGAACAAACTCATTTTTAGCTTAATGTAGGTACCCATGGCACGCGCGTGTGTGTGTATGTGTGTGTGTGTGTGTGTGTGTGTACTAATCTATCTACCTATATATATAGATATACACATATATTTTCATGCTCTGTCAGCTGAAAGAACCTAGAGGTAATCACATTTCAGTTTTGGTTTCTAATAATATTCTATAATAAAAGGAACCAGGGCTCCTTGGAGAAATTGCTGAGTTCAGGACAGGAACACTAAATATGCAAGATGAACATGGGGAATCTTATAGTACAAAAAAGTAAAGTAATGCACAGAAAAACAAAACCACACAATAATTGGAAATAAGAACCAACAAAAAGAGCTACCTATAATCAAAGCTGGGGGAATCAAACCAACAAAATAAAATAGCACTGGATTAAAACTCAAAGTATAAAGTAAATACCCATGAGTCCATATTGACATAAATGCATAATTAAATAAGTTAATAAATAGGAGAGAAGAAACAAATTTCCCAGCCAAAATAATTTTTTTAAAAAATTGAGGAAAATAAATTTATAGTGGAGAATGTTAACAAACACTACCGTAGGAAGGTTATCAAGGTCAACATCAATAGTTATGAGTTATTTTGAACCTGAGTATACTTCATATAAGGATATTTTATCTCTGTGATCTTTCTCCCCAAAACCCTAATCTCAAGTCTAATCATGAAAAAAGGTCAGACAAATCCCAATAGAGGGACATTTTGCAAAATACCTAACCAGTATTCTTCAAATCATCAAAGTCATCATAAATAAGGCAAGTCTGAAAAGCTGTCACAGACATGAGGAGCCTAAGGAAATGTGATGGCTAAATCAAATGCAGTTTCCTGGATGGCATTCGGAGCATAATGTCAAAGTATAAATTTTAGTTATTAATAATACACATATTTAGTTCATTAATTATAACAAGTAGATCATATTAATATAAGATGTTAATAATAAGGGAAACTGGTTGTGGATTTATAGGAACTTTAATACACCTCTCAGTTGTTTTTTTAAAGATTTGTTTATTGATATTTAGAGAGAAAGGAAAGGAGTAGGGAGAGAGAGAGAGAGAGAGAGAGAGAGAGAGAGAGAGAGAGAGAAAAGAGTGAATCATAGATTAGCTGCCTCCAGCATGTCCCCTACTAGGGATGGAGCCCACAGCCCAGGCATGTACCCTGATCAGGAATCAAACATAGCAACATTTTGGTGCACTGGGTGATGCCCAACCAACTGAGCCACACTGGCCAGGGCCACTTCTCGGTTAGTATATAAATGTCAAACTGTTCTAAAAACAAATGTTTATTTTAAAAACTGAAGGAAAGACACCTGGAACATAGTATGTAAAAGAGAAAGGTAATTATTTGATAAAGCTGAAGAACTAGTTAGGGGTGTGATCACACAAGGCTTTGTAGTCAATCAAAAGATGATTGGAATTTCTTTTCAGTGCAACGGGAAGCAAGTAGATAGTTTAAACCTGGTGTGTGACGTGATCACAATTTTGCTTTAAAATAATAATAAAACTCTAGCAGCTGTGCAGAAAAATTGATATGAATTGGGGATGACATAAGGGTGTGAGAATTAAAATGGAGGGGGGTGCTGCTAAAAAGTGTTTATGATAGTACAAGAGAGATGTGATAGTACCTGTGAAAATTTAGATGGAAGTGCATTAAGAATATTTTGGATATAAAATGTGAAAACTTGGTTATAAGTTGAATGTTGGGTTGAGGTAGAATGAATCGACAATAATGACAGTTTTCTCATATTCTGTTAGGAGAATATTTAAAGAAATGAACATTAATACAGGAAAACATCTAGAATTTTGTTTTGGACATGGTAAGTTTGTGAAGCATTGAGGTATCTAAGTGCAGATATCAAACAGTCAATTGACCTCAGAAGAAAGGTCAAAATAAGAAAGAAAAATTTTGTATTTAAGGTATTATACATCATATTCACAGACACAAAAATGAATAAAGTCATCTGGGAAGACAGAATACAAAGCAAAAAGGTGCAACCAGGAAGAATTCAAGCACTTGGATAGAATAGTAGGAATTAGTGGGGGAAATAAAGAGGTATTGACTATTTGGGAACATGGAAATATGTTTCAAGAGGGGAAAGTATTCAACCCTATTGTTTGCGGTTGAGTTCTAAAAACAAGAGAAGAGAAAATCTCCTAACGGATTCTAATATACAGTGCTCAATTTTATGTCATAAGAGCAGTTTTTCTGTAATAGTGTGAACAGGAATTATGCACTGAAGAGTGAGTCATTGTGAGGAAGTACGTACAGCAGATGTTAAAATATTTCTTTCAGAAAGATTGAGTGTGATGTAGAACAAGAAATAGGACTATAACTGAGAGGATACATGAAACAAATGTGGGACATTTTCTGATAGATTAACTATTAGAGATCTGAGGAGGGTACTGGGTTAATTGAGAAGATTAGAGGTAGAAATCTGGAACACATGTGAAGGTATTAGTATTTCATACAAAGTGGAGCACATCTTTCATGGTAAGGAGGTAGAAGAAAGTTAATGGAAGAAGACAATGATTGATGAAGAGAACAATACTTAATTTTTTTTAAGGGAGTTCCTTTTTTAATTGTGTTTTCAATAAAACATGGAAATATTAGCTGAATTTTAGTTTTGTGATTCAAATATGCCATAGCTTACTTTTTTTCAAGTGCACACACTAGAGAAATCAAGTGTGTTGTGATGTTAAGTACTCCTTTTAAGGAAGTGACCATGATGTCATAAAGCCAACGACATTCAGGCAATTGGTTTGTTGCACTTTGGGTTGAGGTTATGACAGATAAAGAGGTGGGTGAATCAATAAAATTCTGAATATGAATATGTGTTATAAAATTGTTAGCTGGATGGAAAGAGAAGTAGTTTTAAATACTGCATAAAAATAAAGTAGTTTGACAATCCAATGCTTCTTTGTCTCTGTATCTATTTTTGTTCATCAGTTTATGATGTTAATTGTAAAAGGACTTGTATGCATGCATATAAGGATAACCAATGGACAGAGACACTAGGGGTGGGTGGGTGGGTGTGAGCATGTGCCGGGGGCTAGGGGAGGCTGGAGGGAGGCCAATGAGGGGAAAAGTAGACATATGTACTACTCTTTGTAATACCTTAAACAATAAAAAAAAAATGAAAGAAGTAAAGAGATAATAAGTGAGCATATTGGATTAGTAGGGTTAATTGCTGCTGGTTGTCACAACAAACAAACCCTCAAATTCCCACTAACTAGGACCAAAAAAAAGGTAATTTCTAAGAAAAGTTTGAAATGTATTAATGAGGATATCATTTCACCTAGTGACTGGTTGGTTTAGACTGCCTCCATTTTCTTATACTGTGATCTCAAAGCATGACTTCCAGAGTTATTTAAGCAGAAGCAAGAAACAGAAGATGCACATTCAGTCTTTACTGCCTACACTTTAAACAGAGTTAACCACATTAACTGAATTAGCTCCAAAGGCGTTTGGGGGAATGTTTGACAAATACTTTGCCACAAAGGCCAAATGTTGCTTTCATTGTCAACCTAAATTAGATGTGCTGGGAATATAGAAAACTACAAACAATTCATTGTGTTGGCAATTTGCTGTGTTTATAATTAATAAAAAAAAATCCATGGGGTTGTGTGGCTGAGATAGACAGGATGAAAAGGACTTTGGGGATGAGGTTGCCAATAACTGAGCATGGACAATTTCAGTGAATAATGCCTATAGATTTCAGCAACCTGATGTGGAAGGAAAGGTTATAGGCACATGGTATAAACATGGAAAGAGCTGAAAATTTTAGAAAATGAACAGGATGTTTATGACCTAGAAGAGATACTGAGGAATGAGAATTAAGACATCCCCAGCTTCTGAACATGAGATACCGTGGATGTGGGAGGATCTGAAGGCTCATCTGGAGAGGGAATTTGATGACATATCAGAGGAGAGGCAGATTTTAGGTAAGGTAAGATGCTTGGGGAAACATTCCAGGAAAATTTGAGGACATCAGGGAGCTTGTATATGCACAAACTAGCAGCATAGAAATATAATTTGGGAGGAAAGGGTGTGATGGAATCAATTGAAGAGATTGGTTATATATAGGACATTATGAGATTTTGGGAATAATGAATAATCAAAAAGGTCTAAACTCTAACTAAAATTGCAGTTTTAAATATTATAAAAACAAATAAAAGTAAGAAAATTATGTTGACAATAAAATGTCCAGAAAAATATATAAATTTACTTTGTGATTAGTTTTACTTTTGATTTTTTAATTTTATATTTCTTTTTTATATCACTTTTTTCTTTATTGATTAAGATATTACATATGTATCCTTATCCCCCATTTTCCCCCACCTCCCTCCCTACTCATGCCTTCACCCTCCTGGTGTCTGTGTCTATTGGTTAGGCTTATATGCATGCATACATACCAGTCTTTTGGTTGATCTTTCCCCCCACCCTCCTCTACCTTCCCTCTAAGGTTTGACGGTGTGATCGATGCTTCCCTATACACCAATGGTGAACTTACAGAAAGATAGACTAAAAAACAATCCCATTTATCATCGCACCAAAAAAATTAAGATACCTAGGAATAAACTTAATTAAGGAAGTAAAAGACCTGTACTCAGAAAACTACAGGACACTGAAAAAATAGATAGAGGAAGACATAAACAGATGGAAGAACATACCATGTTCATGGATTGATAGAATCAACATCATTAAAATGTCCATACTACCCAAAGCAATCTATAGATTCAAGGCAATCCCCATTAAAATACCAATGGCATACCTCACAGACCTAGAACAAACTCTCCAAAAATTCATCTGGAATAAGAAAAGACCCCAAATAGCAGCAGCAATCATGAGAAAGAAGAACAAAGTAGGAGGGATCTAAATGCCAGGTATCAAGCTGTATTACAAAGCCACTGTTCTTAAAACAGCTTGGTACTGGCACAAGAACAGACATATAGATCAATGGAATAGAATAGAGAACTCAGAAATTGACCCAAATTGCTATGCTCAATTAATATTTTTACAAAGGAGGCAAGAACATACAATGGAGTCAAGACAGTGTCTTCAATCAATGGTGTTGGGAAAATTGGACAGATACATGAAAAAAAAAATGAAACTAGACCACTGATTTACACCATACACAAAAATAAACTCAAAATGGATAAAGGACTTAAACACAAGATGGGAAACCATAAAAATATTAGAGGAATCCACAGGCAGCAAAATCTCAGACATATGCCAAAGCAATTTCTTCACTGATACAGCTCCTAGGGCAATGGAAACTAAAGAGAAAATAAACAAATGGGACTACATCAAAATAAAAAGCTTCTGCACAGCAAAAGAAACCATCAATAAAACAACAAGAAAGCCCACCGCGTGGGAGAACATATTTGCCAATGTTATCACTTTATATTTCTTTTTGCCTTTCTATCTAGTCTGCAAATTTTATCAACCAAGTGATCATATTGTGAATTTTTCTATATTTTTCATAACAACTATTGAATATTTCTAGACATATTATCTAATTCCTTCTTGTCATCATAGTTTATATTTACCAGGTCACTCTTGAATTAAAAGGCCTTTCAATGACTAAAGTAATGACATAAAGAAAATGTCAATATGATTATTTGAAGTCTATCATTTTCCTGACTAACTAAAGCTATTTGTTCTATTCTTTCTCTCTTGTCCCTCCCCATCCCCATTTTCTATACACAGACTTAGAGAAACAAGCCTTAAAATCTGAGTGTACTTGGCATAGGAAATGAGGTATTGATACAGTTGATTGAGATATCTTATTCCAAAATGAAATTACTCAAATAAGTTTCTCAAACTCTTTACTCACTTGATTCATACCTATACAAACACAAATATATATATATATATATATATATATATATATATATATATATATTTCAGCATTATATCTCTCTTCTTAGACTGTTAAATAAATGAATTGTATTAAACTGAAGCATAACTGTGAGATGCAGAAAAGTCTAAATATTTCTGACAATGAAAACCCCAAAAACTTTTATGGTGAAAACTAACAACCAAAAAAATTTATGAGCAACATCTTCTTCCAAGGTTAACAGGCTCCCTATCCCACACTTGCACCTGCCTCCCAATCCAACATTGTCAAGGATATTATTTTCACTGTTATTTTCTGCCTGGAAAATAAAAGAAAGTAAGTTTCAGTGAAATTGGAAAATATAGGGAAAGCTGTCCAAGAGTGGGAAGAACTGTTTTTACCAATAGGGAGCTCCTCAATCCTGGACATGCTCAAGTCTACAGGACCATCTGTTAGTTACCATGTAGGGTGAGGCGACTCTTCCATAGGTTGATAGACCTAGATGTCTTCCACCACCTCTTTACTCTAAGAAATTTACATCGGTAACATGACTACAGATGCATGGCATTTCTACCGGGTTTACTAGCCTGAAGTATCAGTTTAACTTAATAATGGGTGATTGACACTTTCTCTGATTTAGTGTCAGTACAATATGTGTCCAAAGCTCCCCTCTTTCTGCCTGAACTTTGAAGGCTACATGTTGAAGGTTCGCTTTGAGCTTGGTTCTTCTGGAATTCATGCAGCTTCAAATAAATGTCTGCCCACTTATAAGCTCAACCAAACCCAGGATTGCTGATTGCTAAGGGGAAGAAAAAGGCTCCATAAAGAGATTCTTGGGTACCCCTGCCTCAGCAGTCATTCTTCTGTTTCTATAGAAACATTCACCAGACAGACACATGTTGTGCTGTGCAAGTGAATGAGCAGGCATGTCCTTCTCATCACCACGTCTCCTAGAGTGCAACCAGTTCTTGGAATGAACATTGGTGAACACAATTCTTTATTCTGACAGGTAAATTGTTCAGGAGAATGTGAGTTCTATTCAGAAATTACATGGTGTGGCTCATTTCTGTTTTCCTCTTTCAGGATTAAAATATTTTCTTCAGAATGACTTATGGAAGATTGGGGAAATGTGGATGGAAAAGGACTCACATTTATAAAGTGCCTACTACAAACTGGACACTTTGCAAACATATTGTAAACATCTTCCCTGGAGGAAACAGAGAATCAGAATTTACATGATTTGCTTGAAGTGGCACAGCATTCAAATTGGAAAACCGAGACTAAAATCAGTCCATGTCTGATTATAAAGTCCAGTGTGTCCTTTGTGTCCCTAGTAGAAATGAAGGCCTCTGGTAAGTAAGCCGACAGACCTTGAGGAACGGGCATGAGTCCAGGACCCAAAATGCTGAAACAATGAAAAAGAATCCGAAATGCGGCAGAGAAGGTGGTGCAGTGGATAGAGAATGGGCTTGGAAGGGATCTAAGAACTTGTCCAATCTAGAGGGTATTAGTACTGAAGCTCCAAAGTTGGTAGCTGGTGTACAATCCAGATGGTTGGTAATAAGAATCAATATGAGATTTTGTCAAGAATGCTTCAGTCTTTTGCTGCCAATCATCACTCAGTCTAGGTTTATAGAGAAATATCAATTATAACATACCATTTTATTAGTAGCAACTACTGCTCATCTTAGGCAAATGAGCTTAGGAAAAAGACTGAGTGGCACCTGGCCTCAGCATGAAGCCTGTGTAAGGCTTATTTCCTTTCTTTTCTTTTGTAAATGCTTTATTTATTTATTTATATATTTATTTCAGAAAGGAAGGGAGAGGGAGAGGGAAATAGAAATATCAATGATGATTGAGAATCATTGATCAGTCGCCTCCTGCACACTCCCTACTAGGCATCAAGCCCAAAACCCGGTCATGTGTTCTGACCAGGAATTGAATCATGAACTACTGGTTCATGGGTCAATGCTCAACCACTGAGCAACACTGGCAGGGCTAGGTAAGGCTTCTTATACCAAATCTATTCAGTATTGGCACCATGCTCAAATTCTCTGAGAGGAAAATGTGGTGATTGGGTAAGTCAGAACAGCCATTCCTTGTTTTAGCTGCCTCTTTGAACAATGTACAGAAGTGACTTACCACATTGCATTCTTGCAATTTCTGAGGTTTCATAGGTGGTCAACAGACCCCATCTGGTTGTCCTGGATTTCTGATGCCCCCTGGAAGAAAGAGATCTCTGGACCTCTTCTTCTTCCCTCAACTGACTTCACAGTGACTTCTCCAAAGGAATGCTCAGCACACTGTTTGGGACAATGGTTAAGTCATAATTACTTCTATTGCCTCAGGTTTCTATGTCTAAACAGCAGAAAATCTGCTTCTAATTTCTGTGTATATTCTTTCTCTGTATGTGTGGGTTTGTCCTTACCTCTACCCCCTGTCCTCTCTTTTCAGGAAATTTCCAAATGCCTATCCTCAATTATCACATATTCATGAGCTATTTAGCTGTCATTTTAGGTAGATTATAAATTCCTTGAAGCCAAATACTTCATCTCATTCACATTTATATTCCCAGTGTCTATCAATGCATATGATATGTCATAGATTTTTTTAATTATTTGGGAATTAAGTTGCACCATCCATGTCATTGGATTCTCTATTGCCCACTGGATCCAAGTGAGCAGCTCTAATCCTTTATCCACATGACAGCTTTGGAGTTATATATATACTAATCTTATTGTTTGGGCCTTAGATCTCCCGTTATTTCACCCATTTTTTTCTTATGGCAAAAGTTTGAGTTCATCATGTTGATGGTCTTATTTTCAGTATTCCTCTAAAAGTTTGTCACCCTCATGAAGAATGACATAGCTGCTGGGGATGTACCACCAGTCACTTTCTCTTTCCCATAAATGTGTTCGACTCTAGTTCTAGTTTATGGGCAACCATTTCTCACAGGCTGGTGGAAAAGTTGAAAACCTTGATGAGGAGTGTCCTATTTCTTTCACTTCGTCTCTATTGAAGCATTGCTTACGGATTTCAAATTTCTTCTTCCTTAAGATATCTTTATGTTTTGGTATCTGTATCCCCCCTTTATGCCAGTTTTCAGTGTGATAGTTTTAACGAGAACCTTTCGCTTTTAAATACTGACATGCGTGGATTTTGTCAAGTCTAGTTAATGGCTAGTATTTGCGCATCCCTCTTCTCCTGCTCAGATTACACATGACAAGCAAGACAGAAAGCAATTTTCACTTAAGAAGTAGAGCTCAGACTAATCAGTTTTGCACTTAAGATTTTCTATCATCTTTCCCTAAAACATTTCTCTAGCCTATATCCAAATAGCTCACCCCCAATGTGTTCCATACTGTAGCCAAAAGTGCTTTCCCTGTTCTTCCAAACATGTTTGCTTACATCTGTTTTATATGCTCATCATCATTCTCTCCATATAGTAAATCTAAATAGTAAATCTAAATATGCTTGATAAAACCCTAAGCATTAAATCATTTTTTTTTTGCTTTTGCCTATTTACACTTTTTGGTGCTTCAAAAAGACACCAAATACATTATATATATTTACATTATATGTATATATATATGGTAGATATATATATATATATATATATATATATATATATATATATATATATATATATACCATAGCTGGTGTCTCTCTCTCTCTCTCTCTCTCTCTCTCTTTCTCCTTTCTCTCCCCCTCTATCTCCCTCCCTCCCTCCATATTCTCAGGAATGTTCCTATCTATACAGAAAATTTCAGGTAACAAAATCTATTTATATTCCTGCAAGTCTGTGATAGTTATTTAATATTGCATCACAAAATACCCTAATCGTAGCAACTTAAAACAAAAACATTTATAGTGCACAGTTTCTGTGGGTCAGGCCTCTGGGCTGATGCTTAGGTGGGTCCTTTTCTCAGAGTTTCTCACAAGAGTTCATTCCAAGTGCCTGTGGGAGATACGTCATCTTAAAATTCAATAAGGTAACTACCTGCTTCCAAGAACATAGGGTGTTAACAGAATTTAGTTTATCAAGAGCTGTTGGACTAGAAGGCTTCCCTCAGTTCTATGTGGGCCTCTGCAACATAGAAGCTGGCTGATCAAAGAGTATAAGCCCAGAAAACTAGAGAAAAGTGCTAGTAAGAGCCACTATCTTTTGTAACCTAATCGTGGAAGTGATCATTCTTCACCTTTGCCACACAAAGAAACAGAATTAAATACCAGGAGATGGTGATCTTCATGAGGACATCTTAGAAGTCAGCCCAACACAAATACTTTTAGGTGGGATCCTGGACCTAGTTAACTTAATGGCATTAAATATATGCTTTCTATAAACTAAATTGATCTACTTTTCACACAAATCCATTACTAGATGATAATATAAATGTGAAACTTTCAAGGTTATTTTTATTTTTAAAAAAGATCCTAACAGATAGCAAAGCCTTAAATTATAAAGATCGGATGTTACAAACTTGCTTCATACTAATTTTATCTCATATTTACTTATTTCCGTCTCTTTCTAGCCAAAGCTCAATCTCTGCATCATTTTATCCTTGTTGACTCCCCATCATGTCTATCCTTGAGCTAAAACAAGGGGATAGTAAGAGTTTGTGGTGTATCCTTTCTTGACCTTTATTTGTTGCAGCTATCAATTCAGATTACTCCTTAACCAGTTCAATTTCTACTGCTTCATTTGCCTTAATGAATATTGTTAAAATGGTATTAAAAATCAAATTAAATTGGAATTCAGTGATAATAACAATACAGTATAGCACTTTCCCATTAAGGATTCTCACACTAATATGAACTCCTGCATCTTTCAATTTACATACAATTGCTTCCTTGTGCTAACTTAAAATAGAACTTGTTCTAAGGATTATAAGATGTTTGGTTATTCTGTATCTGAATATCTTTAAAGTCATAAAATGGTGCCCAAGTTGGGACCTACTTGGATTTTGCATGCCCAATTGCTCTCAGTCATATTACTAAAGCCATTTAACCTCTATTCTAAGGTTTATTTCTTTTTCATCCCAAATTCTTGAGTTCAAGAGAGTACTCAAGAAGTATTCTAAGAAGTTGAATGGAGTAAATGTAAGAATTTAGTGTTAAATATTATAGCCTAGTATCTCAGTCCATACTGACTGGGTTCTGTTATAATTCCTGAGTTTGCAGTACACTTGTTTTAGGGGTCTCTTCTATAGAGAGAATTCCTGCATTGTACTTATTCATTTGAGCTTCTACCAAATGAATCTCTACTTTGGACTCAGTCATTTGAGCTTCTACTCTCTATAACAGTGATGGCGAACCTATGACACGCGTGTCAGAGGTGACATGTGAACTCATTTTTTTGGTTGATTTTTCTTTGTTAAATGGCATTTAAATATATAAAATAAATATCAAAAATATAAATCTTTGTTTTACTCTGGTTGCAAATATCAAAAATTTTCTATATGTGACACGGCACCAGAGTTAAGTTAGGGTTTTTCAAAATGCTGAGACGCCAAGCTCAAAAGGTTCGCCATCACTGCTCTAAAACAAACTCATTCAATGGATGGATTTCTTTAATTGAATCCCAGTGTCCCAATGCTTAAGTTTCCAACATCAATTTCCCTCTCACTTTTTTTAAATTTCAATTTAAATGTTTAAAGTATTACACGAGTCTCTTTTTCCCCCCATTGACCTCTCCCCAGCTGCTCCCACCCCCCAGCACATGATCTCACCCCCCTACTTTCTGTGTCAATTGGTTATGCTCACGTGCATGCATACAACTCCTTTGGTTAATCTCTTAAAACCCCACCCCCTGCCTTCCCTCATAGGTTGGACAATCGGTTCAATGCTTCTATGACTCTGGTTCTATTTTTGTGCATCAGTTTATATTGTTCATTATATTTCACAAATGAGTGAGATCATGTGATATTTACCTTTCTCTGACTGGCTTATTTTGCGTAGCATAATGCTCTCTAGGTCCATCCATGCTGTTGCAAATGATAAGAGTTCCTTCTTTTTTACCACAGCATAGTATTCCATTGTGTAGATGTATCACATTTTTCTAATCCACTCATCTGTTGATGGGCACTTAGGCTGTTTCCAAATCTTAGCTATTGTAAATTGTGCTGCTAGGAACATAGTGGTGCATATATCCTTTCTGATTGGTGTTTCTGATTTATTGGGATATATTTCTAGAGGTGGGATTACTGGGTCAAATGGAAGTTCTATTTTTTACTTTTTGAGGAAACTATACTGTTTTCCACAGTGGCTGCACCAGTCTGCATTTCAACCAGCAGTGCAAGAGGGTTGTTTTGTTTTTTGGTTGTTTTTGTTTTTTTTCTCTGCATCCTCGCCAGCACTTGTCTGTGTTGATTTGTTGGTAATAGCCATTCTGACAGGTGTGAGATGGTACCTCATTGTCATTTTGATTTGCATCTCTCAGATGATTAGTGACTTTGAGCATGTTTTTATATGTCTCTTGGCCTTCTGTATGCCCTCTTTTGAAAAGTGTCTATTTAGGTCCATTGCCCCTTTTTTGATTGGGTTATTTATCTTCCTTTTGTTAAGTTCCATACTATCCAAAGCTATCTATAGATTCAATGCAATCCCCACTAAAATACCAACGGCATATTTCAAAGACCTAGAACAAACTCTCCAAATTTTCATATGGAATACAAAAAGACCCTGAGTAGCTGCAGCAATCTTGAGAAAGAAGAACAAAGTTGGAGGGATCACAATACCAGAGATCAAGCTATACTACAAAGCCACTGTTTTTAAAACTGCCTGGTACTGGCACAAGAATGGACATATAAACCAATGGAATAGAACAGAGAACCCAGAAATCGACCCAAGCCATTATGCTCAATTAATATTTGACAAAGGAAGCAAGAGCATACAATGGAGTCAAGACAGTTTCTGTAATAAATGGTGTTGGGAAAATTGAACAGGTACATGCAAAAAACTGCAACAGGACCACCAACTTACACCATACACAAAAATAAACTCAAAATGGGTAAAGGACTTAAATGTAAGACGGAAAACCGTAAAAATCTTAGAAGAATTTATAGGTAGCAAAATAGCAGACATGTATTGTAGCAGTATCTGTACCGATACAGCTCCTAGGACAATGGAAACTAAGGAGAAAATAAACAAATGGGACTCCATCAAAATAAAAAGCTTCTGCACAGCAAAAGAAACCATCTCTCTCACTTTTAAGTGCCGTTTTTACAAGATAACTATCTTTTTCTTTTCTTTTCTTTTTTTTTTTGCTAGACTGATACTCCAAATACAGCAATATGTTTGTATCTCTGATGATATATTGATTTATAACTTGGGAAGTTTATAGTTCAACGAGGGGCCCAGTGCACAAATTTGTGCACCTTGAAAGAAACTGTGGGCTGCTAGGCTGCAGGGGGCACAGAAGCGTGTCTTGGCCCATCCTCCCGCCATGGACCCTGGTCCCCTGTCTGCCAGCAGCCCCACTCCCACCGCTGCCACTCCCATGCACTGACAGCCCAGGCCCCACTCGCACCCGCTGATGACATGGAGCAATTGGGGCCGGCGATAGCAGTGGGGGTGGGGGGTTGGAGGAGGGGCAGGGTTGGCACCCTCAGAGGGTGTGACCAGCAGCTGCTGCCCCAATCACCCCTCAAGAGCAAGGAGAGGTGGAGAAGGACTCAGGGGCAATCTGGGCTGGCAGCTGCCACTTGTACCTGCTGATGTGAGTTATTGGGACTGGTGCCAGGCGCCAGCAGCGGGTACAAGCAGTGGCTCCAGCACTGGCAGCAGGTGCAAGTGGGGCCATTGCTGGCAGCAGGTGCAAGAGGAAGCTGCAAGCCCAGATTGCCCCTCAGGAGCAGGGGGAGGTGGAGAAGCCCTGAGGGGCGATGGGGGCCAGGAGCTGCCACTCACGCCTGCTGATGGCGCCCAGCAATTGGAGCTGGCACTGGGCACCAGCAGCAGGTGCGAGCAGCAGCTCTGGTGCTGGCAGCAGGTGGAAGCGAGGCTGGCACTGGCAACTGGTGTGAGTGCCAGGTGGGACTGCGGTGCGCAGGAGCAAAGAATTTTCAGTAACCACTAGAGGCTTGCCCTGATGACAGCGACCGGTTCCCTGCCTTGCTCTGGAGCCCCCACTCACCTTCTTCACCATCCTGCCACAGCCAACACCCACCATGTTCTGCACATGCCCCCTGGTGGTCAGCGCACATCATAGCTACTGGTTGTTAGGTTGTTTGGTTGTTCCGCTGTTTGGTCTATTTGCAAATTAGTGTTTTATATATAGATTATCTTAACATATAATATTTTCCCTCAATGCAATAGAACATTTTTGCTGTCAATTTCAGGTCTCTGATTTTAAGATATGTCTTCATTTCAAGTTCTACACTTTCTTTTCAGCCTTTGTGATCAAGCTTTACCTTAGCAGCCAACAATGAAAACCTGCTCTCTAAGGCTCAGCCCTTCGTCCTAAGACAATGAGAACCCAGCCTAGTATTATATTGAGAACTTTCCTGTCTTTAGTAGGTGGAGTCAGGTCTTATTTTGCATACTGAAGCCTAGTTTTCAGACTGTCTGAATTTGTTTAATTTTTATATTAGTCTAAGTCCACATATATAGTGATTGCTGACATTGGTTCAGTGACTTGAGAAAAACAGGGATGAAGTCTGAGGGAGTTACCTGGGTTTTTTTTTTGTTTGTTTTTTTTTTTGGTCATTATGTCAAGATGGTTGTTTCTGCTTTAGTCATCACAGGAAGGAGAAAATGCTAGATTGCAGAAGTGTCTTATTTCTGTTTCTTCTTTATTAAAAGAACTCAGATTTTTGGGGGACAGGACTGTGCCTGACTTAAAAATAAATAGAAAAACAAACAAATAATTTAGAAATTACAAATAAAAACCCCATGTTTATATTTCCTAGACTCTCTTGTAGCTGTATTTTGGGATGTAACATAATTTGATGTATGAGATATGAGTCACAGAGTATTGTTTTGGAAACATTTTAGAACAAGCATTGATTTAATTAACCCACGTTATTTTGTTTTCCCTTCTTCCTTTCTGCCAGAATCATTGATAAAAATTTGAAATTGCAGCCAGAGATGACATTCAGCTGCTATATCCTGATGATCAGATGTACTGGTTGTTTATGTCCAGAAACCATTTTGATTGACCAGGTATCCGTGCTGATTTTTTCCCAAGTTCATGCCATCCTGGTAGTTGTGAATATTGAGTTCCTCTGCTGGTTTCTGCCACATCTCTTGTATATAGTGATCAAAAGGAGTTCCATTGGAATTGCAGCCATCTCAGCTCTTCTACTGTTGAACCATTAAACCAATCCTGTGTTGTTTACTATCCATATTCTGTTTTCTGATTAAGATGAACCTCTCTTATCCTATGTAAGTCTATGTTTGCAGTTTCCATTACATAAAGCTGGAAGCAAATGCTGGCTAATAGAGATAATTAGTTGAACATTGACTTATAGTTTCTTTACGGACTCTTTTGGATGTACATAATCCATTTAAAATTCCTGTTACGTGGAGTGCTTACATTCAAAATATTCTCTGGGTTTAAAGTCTGACCCTGAATCCTAGCCTAGCCAGCCATGTAACCCTAACCCCACTGTCAAATTCTTGAGAAATGTTCCCGTTGATTTCTACATTTCACTTAAATCCCTTGCAGTCACAAGCAAGTTCCTCCATCAATATAAATATTTGACTTTGCTGCTTTTCTGATGTAAATTTTTATTCCTGTTCTAGGATTCCTTCCATTACATGTCTACCACCTCCTGGTTTAGCTACTTTGGACACTGAAAGTAAATTATATCTTCCTAGTTTGCTAACTGAACACCTGGCTATGTAATTTTCAGGTGTGACCCATAGTTAGCACACCTAGAGACAGAAAGCATAGCTTTCCATGAATAAAGCAACCATTCAACAAACTAGCGTCTATTTACATTGAAACATTTTGTATAATACAAAGAATAGTAACTAAGCCTATAAAATAGGATATGTTTACTTAATAGGGACCATAAATAGTGTATAATATGTCTCTATTTTAATTTCCTAATTTTCTAACATAAGTGGATGAAATAAGGCAGAACTTTTATATCTTGACTAGTGACCCAGTGCGCAAAATCACACAAGATCCAAACCCTCAGGAAATCGCGTGAGGCCTGGGACCCCAGACCCTGTGCAGCTGTGCATGCAGCCCCGCCCACCTGCGTTCACCTTGCTGCGGATCCAGCCCCCTGGTGACCAGTTTTTGGTCGTTTCTTGGCATTAGGGCCACTGGGTTTTTATACTATAGATTCAAATAAGATATATTTTCAATTGATATGGCAGATATTTAGCAAATTATTAATGCTAATCTCTTGCACATGAAAATAATTTTCACATATTTGAATAAATAGTTATTTTGTGCCAGAAACCCATTTAAAAATATGGTGTTGCCATGAAGCTAACTGTGGAGTACCTAACAACACGTCCTCTTCAAAGTGGACGGTTTTATCATTAGCCACTGATTCTCCAGAGCCCCAAATCTGAGAGCTACCTTCCATTAAAAGTATCTTCCTATTAACTGCAGTCACCAAATCCAGTGGTTTTTAGTAAATATTGCTCCAAATATCTTGGTCATTATGTCCCTCCTGCTTCCTCCTTTATTTTGATCCTTATCAACATGAGCCACTGGAAAATGTCCCGGAAATGGTTCTCTTTCCTCAAGTCTCTTCTTCCTTCAGGCTATTCTTTACTGAATTGTATGCGTTATTTTACTTAAACACAAATCCAATCCTTTCTTCCATCATGTAAAGTACTTAAATGGGACATTGCACTACCAAATGTCGCCCGTGCACACTTTACGTTGTCTAAATAAATTCTACCTTCACTTCATCTCTTTATCTGCTTCTCCAATGCTTCCTTCCAACTTTGGATTTAAACCTTGAGCCATTTCTTAATATGTGTGACTTTCCAAAGACAGCATGCTGCCTTTTGTTCCTCTGCCTTCTTGGGCTCCTCTTCCTCCTTCTAACTATGCGCTCTTTTAATGTGGCTTCCTCGCCTGGGAAAGTCTATCTATGTCTTTTTCTTTTGTTAGAAAATGTCTCTTTCCAAAACTAAGCTCAAAGTTTGCTTTTATTTTTCTCTCTCCAAGATTTCTCTGACTTATTTAGGAGAAATAAACCGTCTTCCCTTAGAATGGCAAATGTGTTTTACACATATGTTATAACATATGTCACTGTGGATTGTATGTTGATGTTGATTTTTAATCTAGTCCCCTTTTTCCTTCTGCTGCTTGAACCACCTCTACAAAAATGGCACGTAAGTAAATGCCTGGTACAGGGCTGGACTGTTTCAACAGTATTGAATACATGGATGGGATGATAGCAAGAAGAAAGGAAAGACCAAAGTGGAGAAAAAAGTTGCAAAGTCCTCTTTTATCAGTGAACTCTTTCAACAGAGTAGCTCACCAAACCTGCAAACCAAGTTTATGTAAATAGAACTACAAACTTTTTCTACCCAAGCAATGATTCTATTTATCACAAACTGTGTTTTTTTTTTTAATTTTTATTTTGGGTTATCAATATAGCTAAAATCTAAAAGAGGCTCTAGAATGGTTTTAATACATCTTGGATGGCACAGCAGCATTTTAAATCTTCTTTCATTTTGTAATCCAAGATATATTAAGTTAAAAAAAAAAAGAAAGCGCGCCAGCCTGCATGTCTCAGTGGTTGACATTGACTTATGAACCAGGAGGTTAGGGTTTGATACCTGGTCAGGGCACTTGCCTGGGTTGCAGGCTCGAGCCCCAGAGTGGGGTGTGCAGGAGGCAGCCAATCAATGATTCTCTCTCATCACTTATGTTTCTATGTCACTCTCCCTCTCTCTTCCTCTCTGAAATCAATAAAAATATATATTTTTTAAAAAACAAGGTGCAGAATAGAAAGCACAATGTGCTATTATTTATGTAAAGAAAAAAGTACATGTGTCAATGTGTAAATGCGAATGTCTTCATTTGTATATGCACAGAATAGGTTTGAACAGTGGTTACCTTTGATGGGAATACTGCATGCCCCAGGCTAGGAATAGGAGGCTGATTTATTTTTCACAATTTGCACAATATACTCTTCTCTAATTTATTAATTTTATTCCATATAAATATATACATGGTGAAATATTTACTATGGAAATGTTTGTGACATAGTCAGCAAAATTATGTTGAAAAGAGAAAACATTAAATGATTTTAGATTTTTACTGAGCAGAATCACCCAGGGTTTACATTGCATACCAATAACTTTAGTCTCATTTAGGTCTAATTTTTACAGGATCAATGGACCTCTCTAACAGACCAGTAGATCTGTTTTGCTAATTTTTCCTTCTGCAAATTAATTAAATTCACTCACTTGACAAATTATTCTATTACCATATACATATAGTTCAAGCTTTCATCTCTTAGAAAAGTAAAGCAGAGTTTGCTGGTTCATTTAATCTGTACAGACAGCTTTCATGGATTAGAAATGGTGGAAATTTCAAAGAAAAGCAAGATAATCCTGACAGAAGATGAAAAAAGAAAAAGAAAAAAAAACCCTCTGTGTTAACTCTTACATCAGTGGCAGATTATTCCCAACAGACACGTATCTTAACATGAACTCCAAAGTTAACTTTTGAGATGATTTATAAAGCAGAGGTAGGTCATAGCTATCCAAAATAAATCCATTGAGAAATATTGCCAAAACAACCATGTCCTACCCTTCCCTTGCATCCTTGTGCTTAAATGGGAATCCGTTCTTCTCAGGAGGACACTATCGGACTGAACTGCTGGTCCTTTGAATGGAGTTATCACTTAGCTGGTGTGAACTCATTCTTGACAGAGGTCTGCTGTCAGCTATGAATCTTCATTTACTTCAGGGAAACTGTAGTTCTTGACATACTAGACACTATAGCTGAATGGGTCACTATTGACAATAAATCTTTAGCAATAAGAATAAAAGAAAGAAAACTCCCCTAGTTATAATAACTACAGCTTAAATTAAGTATAATACTGGAATCATTAGAGGAGGTTGATTGGTTGGACTTCTTACCACTCCCTTCCAAAAACAATAAAGTCATTGACACTTCTTTGGTGAAACTTTTCTGTGTCCCTGACCCTTTTCCTTGGAGAATGGATTCCCCCATACATCAAGCTACAAACGTACCCCCTATTGTGTCTCTGACAAGCCCTGAATCCCAGCTATGGCATGATTTCTCTTAGCAAAGACTGACCTATAAATACAGCAACAGACTGAACATATACTGTGGCCATGGGTTAGTATAATGCCCTCTGACGTAAGATAACTGTGGTCAAAAACTGAATATACAGCAATGCCTCCAAAACTACATTCACACACTCCTGAAAACATTACTAAAAGACCCATGCTTGTCACAAAGTAGATATTGTGCAATAACTTCAGAAAATGTTTCATTAAATGAACTATTTTAAGATATTTAGAACATTACATCTTGCTTCTCTATGAAATTGGAACTGTAAATAAACTATGAGCTATAGTGTCTATGAGCACCTACTTAGCTTGAAACAGTTTTATATTCACCACTGCCTTCTTGAAACCTCATTGCAATCTCAGACACAAGTGGGTTCCTCAGAAGTGATTCTGAGGCTATGTATGATGATAGACGTTTTATGGGAAGGTACCTTATAATCAACATATCTGGAAGAGAGAAGACATCACAATTGGACCACAGAGAAGTCCAGCTGCATAGCAGGCCCAAACCACAATGGGAACCCCAACATAGCTCTGAAGCTAAAATGTCCCATCCGAGTTGTCTATATTGGCCTGAAATGACCAAGCCTTCAAGCCCCCGTTTCCGTCAGTCATTATATATGGACTGCCCCCAGAAGGACTTTGCTCTGGGTGAGGTAGCAACGGAGGCAATCATTGAAGGGGCTGATAGCTGAAGGCTGCCTGCAGATACCACTACCATCAGCCAGGGCAACAATCCTTCTTTGAAGAGGAATCCGGGTATCATGTCTCTATGGCCATTATAACCTCTTTGTAAAAGACAACATAAAAATTTTGTTAACCAGTGTCACCCCAACAAATTCAATTAAAAAACAAGCAAAATACAACAGAACAGGAAGAATCAGAGCAATAAAAGGTATTAATATGTGTAATACCTCATAGTAAGTGGTAAATCTGAAAATCACAAATGGATTTTTTTTATTCTAAGCCCATAGCTCTTCCCAGTACTCATAAACTGCCTCTTTAGAACTTTTAAAAAGTCTGAAACTCTTTAGTATCATCCTGTTTAAAAACACTTTTAACATCCTATGTACAAAACATCTTTCTTTCTTTCTATGCCAACATTTCACAAAATGTTCATCATATGGACTTCCTTTGTGTCAGAATAATATTCTCTGTTCTTTTTCAAAAAATCTGCTACCTAAACATTTCGTTTTACTTAATCTGTTTTTCAATATCTCTGAAACTTGTCCCTGTTAATTATTTCCTCTTTCTCACCTTCAATCCTCCCTTAAGCCAATAACTCATGACCCAGGGGTAATTGTTTGCTTTTTCATAGAAACAGGTATAAGCAAAGGCCCCTGAGGCAATGATGTGTGAGCTTGCTTTACTGAAAATACATCAGATGCTACCCCATGCATGTGATCATCCGAAGAAGTCCCAGTTTCTGCAAGTTGAGATCGTATAAGAAAGCTGAAAACTGCAGGAATTTACCCTAACTCCCTCTTGCATCCCCTTTTCTCACTTTAAAAACCTTTATTCTGATACAGTATCAAAGTCAAAACTCTAAATGTCAGAGTCGGGAGTAAAGAAAAGTTTATTGCTCAAGAAGGTGCCAAGAAGGTGGAAGATTTAGTGGTGCCTAAAATTCATTTCCCTTGCTGGACCAGGCCAAGGGTTTTTAAGGGGCTAGGGGCAACAGATACGCTACATGAGTGCTGGCAGGGCAAGCACTTTTTAGCTGGAGGAGCTTGGAACATGGCCATTTATAGTAACGGGGTGTTTACACCAATCTTCCTGGTCAATGGCCCTTTCACTTCTAAAAGGGTTCTAGTGTTTGGATTAAACTGACATTTTGGTTTCATGCTGGGGGCTGGGGCACAAGACTTTGGTTCCAGGTGCAGCTGAAGGGCCAAGTTCTCTCCTTTGTGCGTGCCCAGGCTGCGTGACTTGCGGGCTTTATCCTGAGAAGCAATTCAGTACATATTTTGTTAAACAGGACAGGATTATTTTGAGCTGGTTCTGCGATTACAAACCTAGTCCAGCAAGTAAGATGGATTTGAGGCATTGCCAGATTAGAATGTGCTTTCTCTAATCGGAACAGAATAATCAAGGTTAACAGGGCAAGATTAGTATTTCTTATAATTATAGCTAGTTCCCAATATTCTATTTCTGCCCCTAACATATTTACATATAAATAAATCTGATTGGAAAGCAAGAGTAAGACAGTAAACAAACAGCACTCAGCTATATTCAATGTTTTTTTGTGGGTTTTGTTTTTTTGAGTGTTCACTGCAGTGCTGCTCAAATATTTTTACAAATTACCAATGATAGAAGAGTGGTACATATGAGGCAGAGAGAGCAAGAGGGCAGGGGGAGTGTGAGAGAGAGAAAAGAGAAAGGGGCTTTGGTGGAGGGTAGGTGTGTGAGCTCTTGTTAGCCTCGGTAGCTTGAGAGTTAGGTATTAAGAAAGGAGAAGGAAGCAAAACTGGCAAAGTCTGATTAAGCCCGGAAGCCACAGCTTCACAGACACCAGAGAGGACAACCAAATCTTCCACCAAAGGGATGTTAATCCCCAGCAGGCAGGAAAGACCATCTTCCCAATCATCCTGCGAACAATCAGTCCTTTGGCCCAGATTACTGGCAGTAAGATATACAGTAAAGTAGAAATTCCTTTGCTGGGCTCCTATGCAGAGGAAGCCCAGATGGCGCAGGCGCAGGCAGAGGTCCTACTACTAAGCGCTTGCACAGTGAAGCCAGATGACAAAGCAGAACTATGAGACATGCGCAGTGGGCGCCATACAGGGCAGGAGTCCAGCCTGGGAAAATCTGAGTGAAGATTCCTTTAGGATAAGGGCACAAAACCTGAAAGATCCAGGAAGGGGATTGATAGGGGGAGGACCCAACACAGCCCCTGGAAAACCCAGGAAACAGGTTGGACAGTTTGAAAAACAGCCTTCTCCCTTCCCAAACCGAGAAAATATTAGCAAGGTCCTGGGGGCAGCTGATGCTAGAGACTGCCTACATCCCGTGGGCGGTATTATTTTTTTCACCCCAATAAATCTTGCCACTCAGTTAAACTTCCCCCATGCATGCGTCCTTGAAATTCTTTGCTCAAGACATTGGAAGAGGCCATTTTCTCCAGCAATACTTTGATGAAGGGCAGAGATAAGGTTTTATCAGTGATTTCCTTATTTTTCAGTTTGATGCTTCAGGCTATAAGTTCACCTCTGGGTATCCTCTGCAGGGCCAGCATTTCCTCAATCCCTGCATATGAGAAGAGTCTTTCTTACATTCGAATGGTTATTGCAGACTATTTTTTAATCATCTAGATTTTAATTTTGTCATAGATTTGACTGTGGAGTCTATTGCAAATAAAATATTAAGAGAGTCTACTTACTGACATACCAGTGAAAGCCAGCTGTATACAGAGAGATGGCATTGTTAAAAAATAAAATCCTAATGAATAAATTTCGGGATCTAATTGGCTTTATTTAATGATTCATGAATCAGGCAGCATCCCATCTGGCAAATGGAAAGGAGCTCCACGGAGCTGTACGAAATTAAAGGCATCTAGAGACACAAAGAGGGTGGGAAAGGGAAGTTAAAAGAATAGATTGTTTTAGGAAAGGTCACCTTTCCTTATGGGAAGGCAGGGATTTAGCAGGCAGATTACTTCACTAGTGCTGACCAAGAAATTCCAGATTGATTTCCTAAAATTACATTCCTGGGGGAGGCTGAAACTGCAATTAGGTTCAGTATTACGTCTTGTTTTGGTTTCATGAGCTTAGCACAAGTGACTTCATTTGTGGCCTATTGTCTCTCCTTTTAAGTGTATTAAATAAGCTTGATATTCAAAGCTCCTTGTAATCCCAGTGACAAGCATAATAAACTACTACTATTCATTCGTTTCCTTTGGAAAGTTTTCAGGACTTTTGGTGACAACCTGTACTTGACTTAGACTCTCTCTAATTGCAACCAGATTTCCAATTTCAAAAGTTTCTCTCCATCACCTCAGTTTGAATGACTGGTTCATACTTGTAGACAGATGCACTGGGCATAAGACTTTGGGACATTTACTGTCATAGAATCCTGAGTCACACTCATAGTTTATTTTATTTTATTATTTTATTTATTTATTTTATTTTATTTTTGCTGACCAACACAGACAGGTCTAGCCTTTCCTACCTTAGAACCTTTATTTGGTTCCTGAGAGAACACAGTGTTCAGTCCTTTGTTACGGGTCTCACAGGTTCAGAATGTATACCACTAAAAATATTTCCCTTTGCCGAAACCAGTTTGGCTCAGTGGATAGAGCGTCGGCCTGCGGACTGAAGGGTCCTGGGTTCGATTCCGGTCAAGGGCATGTACCTGGGTTGTGGGCACATCCCCAGTGGGAGATGTGCAGGAAGCAGCTGATCAATATTTCTCTCTCATTGATGTTTCTAACTCTCTATCTCTCTCCCTTCCTCTCTGTAAAAAATCAATAAAATATATTTTAAAAATATATATATTTCCCTTAAAAACACACCTATCTACTTATCTAAACCATTTAAAAATCTAGTTGAGTACTAGAGGCACAGTTTCTTGATATGTATAAACCTGCTTGGCATTTTTTCAATTGCCCCAAATTACATTCTTTTTAGACCTTGAGATACTTTCTAAATCTAACATCATCGATAAAGTATGATAGTACATACTCTGATATTACAAATCATAGACTACTTAAGCCTCGAACTCAAGAACTGGATCATAAATTTTGTTATCTTATGGTCTCAATTGTATTGATTTTATTAATCTTTTAAGACCACAATGCCTAGACCAAAAGGTTGGTTTGACAGTGACATTTGCAGAAACTAGTCTATTTGTACAAACAACAGAGTTTGAAGTCTGGTTAACCTGTGCATTCTGGCTAGCACACAATGCATTGACACAGAAAGATCCCAGGGGTAGGACTGAGACATGATTCTATCGCTGTGCTTGTCATAATGATCTATAATTTCTGGGCAAGGTGATTAGCTCCAACTTCATCCGTCTCAATGTTCTGTTCAGCAAAACGAAACATTTTTTTAGCAATAAAGAAGATACATCACAACCATAGCCTTTTTAATACTTATAATAATTTCAAAATTTCCCTTGGGGTGGCCTCATTTACTTTTAGAATTCTCTTTTAACAAAACTTTGAATGTGATTATTTTTCATTGGAACAAACCTATGCTTATTCTATTACATAAATACAGTATGACTGCTAGTCAATCAAGAATACATTGTTTTAAGCAAAACCATACTGCTATATGGCAATTGGTTCAAAGTGGTCCCTTCATAATGGTAGGCAAGGCCAGTGACGAATCACTTTCAAATAAATACTGTCTCTGTATGGAGAATATATAACTGGCTTTCAGAGAGCTGTGCACTTAAAGATACTGCCTTGCATGTTCCAGGACAGTTGGGTTTGGATTCATTGTCACATTTCACCAGATTTGCCTTGGAAATAGCTGCAGAAGTTTCTGAAACATTTTTGTACATCTAAGACCCGTACAGAAGGTAAGCTATCTTCCGGGCACTCTACAAATAGCAGTTTGGCGCCCTGGATTAGATGACAGAGAAACACTGTCACTCAACCCCGGACTGGCTGTTATCTTTGGGGTGACCTTTCCCTTAAGACAAGTGCCTTGATGGTTCCTGACATTTGAAACAAAAATTTCAAAAAATAAAATCTAAAAAGGTTAAAAGTTTTCTAAAATCATGTTGTGTCAAATGTTTAGATCTTGCTAAGTGACAGCTGAAAGAACACTGTGAAAAGCAAACATTCTCTTTCCCTTGCATTAATGCAACATTAAGATAGTTCCAGTTTAAAAGGAAAGTCAGAAATGCAAAGCGATATTGTTCCCATAGCAGCAATCTTTTCTTTTTTTTTTCATTCTCTGTAGATGGTTTGTGAGATTAGTAACCTGTCAGCTAAAAATAAACTCGGGTATCCAAAGGATTGTGGAAGAAGAACTGGCATTGGTATGCAAATCCAAGCCTTAAGCATCACCTCTGTGCAGCAAGCAATAATTTTAGTTCAATTAAACTAAAGAAGAATTTCTGTTTGTGCATCTGTTACTAGACACTTACCAATCCCAAGAACGCCATGAGGAAATACTTCTTCTCCTGAGTTAGCAGTGGGGATCATTCTCCATAAAATCTATATAATTCCTATTTTCAGTGTAAAAAATTGACTAAAAAGGGATTGACTTATTTATCAGCTAGTCTATAAAGTAAACAGTAAGTTTGATTTATGTTCTCATCTGGGCAGCCAATTCATTCAGCAAAATCAAATGGATTTTCTAGAAGACATGCATTCATTTAGACATTCATTTGCTGGATGCTTAAAGGATAAACTGATAAATGAAAGAATGAATGCCCCAAAGGGAAAGATAGGAAGAATAGTGACAATGGACCATATGCTACCCTTATATTACCCTTGGCAAAGCACAAGGTGTACCCTCATCATGCTTAGACCAACTGGCTCTTACCCTTCTCCACGAAGCCAGATCATTATGGGTGTAAGGAAACCATCTGAACCTGCGGATATGTGACTTCAGACAGGCACTGTACCGGTAATGGAATTAAATTTAAAGGTTAGAGATGAGGAAACTGAGGCACAGAGACATACGCCAGCTGATACAATGGCCAAATTGGCAGTAGAAACCAGATCTTTTAAAGCTCAGGCTATAGATAAGACAGAAAAAAGGAAGTGGATTGAGGGGAAATAGAATTTGAAAAAAAAAGTTAGATTTGGATGATAGGCCAAAAAATTGAGCTGGGTTGGAAAGAGTGTGGTCAGTGACTATTGGTTTGTTTATTTTCAAGGCCTTTTTTTTTTTTTTAAGAAGATGGCTAATATATAGTGTAATAAGAGAGACATATAAGTGAAAAGAGAGGATTAAAATGGGAGAAGATATCATTAGGCATAATGAAAATCAAGAAATAAGGAAGTAGATGGGACAGATCTTCAAGAGATGATTCAAGATAAAAATACTTCATTGAGCCTTAACTGGTTTGGCTCAGTGGATAGAGCATCGGCCTGTGGACTTGGGTCCCAAGGGCATGTACCTTGGTTGCGGGCACATCCCCAGGAGGGGATGTGCAGGAGGCAGCTGATCGATGTTTCTCTCTCATAGATGTTTCTAACTCTCTATCCCTCTCCTTTCCTCTCTGTAAAAAATCAATAAAATATATTTTATATATATATATATATATATATATATATATATATATATATATTCAGAGTTATGTGAATTAAGCCAACAATGGCATTTGTTTTTTTTTTTAAGTTTATTCAATTTCTTTGTTTCTGAGTTAAAAAAAAAAAAAAAAAAACAAAGAAATCATCAAGGAATAGTAAGGAGAAAGAAGGAAAGATATTTACTTTCATTGTGATTCTTGATGCCACTTCTGAGGCTAACTTAATTCTTCATTCATCAGAGCTTTTAGTACTATGACTTTTTATTAGCCATTCCCTGTATGCACTCATTCATTAAACTATCAGAAGGGATTCCCAAACTTTTTAAGACAAGTTTAGAGAGATTCAAAATAAATAACTCTCTATGGGAGCAATATTGTGTCTTGGAAGAACAGCTTCTCAGAATCACCTACTGAGACTCTTTTTAAGTGTATATGGCATCTCTCCTCTGGCACATCAGTGCCTCCTGCTGTCAGCGGCTGTAGCTGTCACTTCCCTGATGATCTAAGTTCACCTATGCAATTAGATGAAGCTTTGAAGTATATGCAGAAAATATATTTAAAACTGAGCTGAATTATACAGATAAAAGTAGAAACTTATTTTCTTTTGTCCTGAATCAGTATCAAAACAAACAAAAAACAAAAAAATAAAACAATTGAATTAATTTTTTTTCTTTGAGTTAAATATTTTTCACAATTTATGTACTTGTAAGACTACCTTAATTTTGAAAAGAATGAAATGGAGGTATTATTTATTAAGCAATTTATTTTATTTTATTTTTTTTTTTTTTGCCAAACCACCCCATTTCAGTTGGTCTGAAGACAGAGAATAGCACAATATCAATTTGTTGTTCTGAACAATTTGTTCTAAGAATAACACAAATGGACCTAACCAGTTTGGCTCAGTGGATAGAGCATCAGCCTGTGGACTGAAAGGTCCCAGGTTCAATACTGGTCCAGGGCATGTACCTTGGTTGCGGGCACAGCCCCAGTAGGAGATGTGCAGGAGGCAGCTGATCAGTGTTTCTCTCTCATGGATGTTTCTAACTCTCTATCCCTCTCTCTTCCTCTCTGTAAAAAAAATCAATAAAATGTATTTTTAAAACAGAATAATACAATGAATCAAGCAGGACAAATGTAAGAGATGATAGAAAATGGAGAGAAATGGGTCCAATGGTGAATGCATACTGAATTGGATGAAAATGAGTTTTTAAGGTCCAGCTGCTTTTTCCATGTCAGAATGTGGGCCTAGCATTATTGAAAAGAAGCCAGCTAGGCAAGTTAATGTAAAACCTCACACTTAAAATATAATTTAGTGTAAAATATTATAAAGATATAGGCAATTAAATCACAGCTTTCGAAGAACTTTGCTCTTACACAAAGTATACCTGTGGGCCATGGAGGGATTGTAGGCTACCAGTTTTCATCTCTGTGTGAAGAAAATAAAAGTTTTTCTTTACTCTTGTCTCCTCTTGGCTCTTGCAAGTGAATACCTAAGTTGAATTAGTTCTGGGCAACAGGTATGTATGGACCCCAGAGAGATACCATTCGAAGTTCACTGAAGGAGAAAAGACTCTACCTGCTCTGCACTAAAGCAGCAAGTCTTGATTTTCAGGCATTTTTACCAAGCAGAACATTTTCAGAAGACATTGTGAGGCCTGTCAATGTCAAGAACATTAAAACAAAACAAAAACTAAGTAAAATGCAAAAAATTACCATAATTAAATAAAAGGGTTTAAACACTCTTCATTTAAAAATGAGCAATCCTTTGAATTTAAAAAAAAAGGATCATGAACAATGATCACACTAAAAACTTCTATTTTCTTGTGTGTGTGTGTGTGTGTGTGTGTGTGTGTGTGTGTGTGTGTTATGGATGATTTTTTTTTTTTTTTTTTTGCCACAGACTAGTGACAATTTAGACACCATGAGTTCAGCAACCTCTGTTTTAAAACTTCCAAAATTCATTTGAGATTGGTAGCTCTTAATCAGGGGCCAATCTGCCTCCCCCACCTCCAGTGAAATGTGACCAGTGAGGGAAGGAGTGGCTGCTGCTTACATCTAGTCCCACTTGGCTGAGACCAGAAATTCTGTCAGATACCCTACACTGCACAGAACAGTCCTCCTGAACAAGGAATTAGGACACCCCTCAATGACGATATCGCTGAGGTTGAAACTCTCTGCTTATTCAGAGTTGGTCCCCCATTGACAGTCAAGATTAAACTCAGTGGAATTGTAAGCTTAGGAAAAAAAAAAACCTGATACATATATTTCTGAAATATCAAAGGTGCTTGTAAATTACCTTTTTAAATTATAAACATGAACTTAATGAATATACTTGTACAGTATACTTGCTGAGACTTTTCTCATTATTGAGATGAAATTCACATAGCAAAATTAGCCATTTTTAAAAGTGAACAATTTAATAGCATATAGTATGTTCACAATATTGCACAACCATTACATTGGTCTAGTTCCAAGACATTTATGATCCCCAGAGGAGAAAGCCATTGATGTTGGCTTGCCCTAACCCTGAGCATATCTGAGGTAAGTATGTTTCTAAAGGTGATTCTGGGCTCATAGAACACAAAGAAAGTTTTGAGCTAGCTTAGACAGGGTCTCTCACTCTCAAAAAACAAAACAAAATAAAGAATAAAATTCAAATACAAAGAAGAATTAGCAAATGGATTTATGACTGCCCATTCTTTTAAAAAAATATATATATTTCATTGATTTTTTTACAGAGAGGAAGGGAGAGGGATAGAGAGTTAGAAACATCCATGAGAGAGAAACATCGATCAGCTGCTTCCTGCACACCCCCTACTGGGGATGTGCCCGCAACCAAGGTACATGCCCTTGACCAGAATCGAACCTGGGACCTTTCAGTACACAGGCTGACGCTCTATCCACTGAGCCAAACTCGTTAGGCAGACTGCCCATTCTTTGACATACAGTTGAAAAATCAGTCCCCTAACTTGCTGAGGTTTTTTTTTTTTTTTAATTTCTAAATATTTTTCTATTGATGAAAATTACTCATCTATTTTTTATCTTAAGGGAGAAATATAAGTGTGTGTGTGTGTGTGTGTGTGCGCGCGCGCACGTGTACGTATATGCACATGTGTGTGTAGTATACCTATTAAATTAATTGTCTTAAGGTGAGGTTTGCTTTAAAAAATTACTGAAGAGTCTAACTTAAAAAAGGTGGGCTCCAAAAGAAATAGTTTTTGCCCAAGACTCAGATAATTGAAGAGAGACTTTTCTCAAGGAGTATATTTTAAAAACTCCATTCTGGCACTTACTTGAATTTCTATAATAATAATTATGAAATGGAGTTAGTCTTCGCAGACTTGATGGATAGCCTCATGAATATCCAAAGACATTCTCATAACCACGAGCTGTGTAAGAGGATGTACGTTTGAAGTGAAATATAAACATCCTCGCCTGCTTCAGTCCTTCGAGGTTGTGGAGGGCTCATGGCACAGAGAGGGAGCACTGATTTATTGGAATGCTAAATAGTGCACTGGAGTGTCTGCCACCAGCTCTGAAAATACAGAGGTAAAATAGGGCAGAGACTCCAAGGATTGTACTCCAGCAGCAAACATAGACAGAATTTCTGAGGCCATCTTGTTTTCTATAATTCCTGCATTTACAAATAATTGAAGAGCATGGGGTTGTGGAGACACAAATACCTCCATACCTGTAGCAGCAGGTGATGCTGCAACTGTGTAGGCATTTGGCAAACTTTCTGTGCCTAACTCCTCTGGTGGCACAGGGTGCCTACTTCTTGGATAGCTTCTCTTTGTTGCAACATGCTTATTTTTTTCTTTTTCTTTTTTTCTCTCCTCTTTTTTGTTATTCCTCACCCAAGGATATGTTTTTATTGATCTTTTAGAGAGAGTGGAAGAGAGAGGGAAAGACAGAGAGAAACATGGATGTGAGAGAAACACTGATTGGTTGCCTCCTGCAAGGGCCCTGACCAAGGCCCAGGCCAGGGAAGAGCCTGCAACCAAGGTACTTCCCCTTGACCAGAATCAAACCTGGGACCCATTATTCTGCAGGCTGACGCTCTATCCACTGAGCTAAACTGGCTAGGGTGCAATATGCTTCTGAGTTGATCTATCTGTATGGGTTTACAAAGCTGCCAAACCGCTCTGAATCCATTTGTTTACTGTGCAGTGGCACACTTCAACCTGATGCGATTTAAAGCCTATGCACATGCAAAACCCAGTTCTATAATAAGGAAAATGAGACAAAACTTGTGTTTCAAATGATTTAATTACAATTTAGTTCACAACCTATGACTGAGAATTAACAGCAAGGTCCTTAGGGATAATCTTAACAATGGAGCTGACTGCCTCCAGAAGAATTTCAAGCTGAATGCTGTTGCATAGATCATTCTATAATATGGATTGATAGATATTTTGTATCTGTGCTGTCCAGTACAGTTGTCACTACCCACATGTAGCTATTAAGCTTTTGCAATGTGTGTGGTTAGTGTGAATGAGGAACTCATTTTTTAAAATATATATTTTTATTGATTTTTTTAGAGAGAGAATAAGGGAGAGAGAGAGAGGAACATCCATTTGAGAGCACAACATCAGTCTGTTACCTCCTGCATGTCCCCTCCTGAGTATCAAGCTCACAACTTGTGCATGTGCCTGATCCAAAATCGAACTCACAACCTCTTGGTACACAGGACAATGCCCAACCAAATGAGCCACACTGGCCAGAACAGAAACGACTTTTAAAAAATGTTGAGTAATTAAATTGAAATAGTCACATGTGGTCCGTTAGTACTGTGTTAGCACAGATTCTAGCCACTATTTCGTTCTTTTTTAAAAATATGTTTTTATTGATTTTTTTAGAGAAAGAGAAACATCAATGAGAGAGAACCACCAATCGGCTGCCTCCTGCATGCCCCCTACTGAAGATAAAGTCCAAAACCCAGACATGTGCCCTAACTGGGAATCATACCTGATACCTCTGGGTGCATGGGACAATGCTCAACTAACTGAGCCACAATGGCCCGGGCTAGCCTCTATTTCATAAAAGCATTGACACTATATGCAATTATGAAGCAACTGCTTGTTTAGTATCTTCTCAGACACAGTTTAAAGAAACAATTAGCATCTAGTTCACTCATTTTTTATTCTTACTATTGTTTTTAGTATCTCTTTGTGACAAGGACTGTGGTAATGACTTGATATGGTATGTAATTTAAGACAGGACCCATGGCCCTCCGGTAGTGCCCTGCCTACTAGGAATGGGTATTAGAGATCCTGTGACAGTCATATGTGGCTTGATACAGGTAAGCACAGGGTGCTACTGGGATCCAGAGAAAGGCATTTACAGGGGTAATAAGTGGTCATCAAAGGAGACTTGACTTGGGGTGATGAACACCAAAGTACAATATACAGACGATGTATTATAGAATTGTACCCCTGAAACTTATATGGTTTTATTTACCAATATCATCCAATAAATTCAATTTAAAGAAAAAAGGAAGTCATTTACACCTCATTAAAAGGATATGGTTTCAAAAAGAGGTGACATTTGAATTGAGTTTTAAAAATGAAAAGTAATGGAATGCAGTAACTAGAAATACTTCCAGCAAGAAACACTTGGAGTTTCTGGATGAACTAAAACAAGATAGTTTTTTTGTTTTGTTTTTTAAATATATTTTATTGATATTTTACAGAGAGGAAGGGAGAGAGATAGAGAGTTAGAAACATCGTGAGAGAGAAACATCGATCAGCTGCCTCCTGCACATCTCCTACTGGGGATATGCCCGCAACCCAGGTACATGCCCTTGACCGGAATCGAACCCGGGACCCTTCAGTCCACAGGCCGACGCTCTATCCACGGAGCCAAACCGGTTTCGGCAAGAAGATAGTTTTAATAGAATAACTATGTTTATAAGAAAAACAACCATTTCAGCTTTTTGAAAATGAATGGAAACTGACAACTTAGATTGATAGATACATGCCTCTGACTCAGGACCACATGGAACCTGGAGGTGTTTGCTCTTTGTAGTCTCAATTCTTGGGATTTGGAATCTCCCCAGGATACTAGACAAGGTCATGGGACTAGAATGGGAGACCTCCATCATGCCAGGGCCCTGGAGGAAAGGGCTGTAGCTCTGGTGAAAGGTTGGACTAGTCACCAGGGAAGAGAGTTAACCGAGCTCTATCTCTAGATAGAGTGCTTCTCAAACATTAGCATTTCCTGGGGTGCTGGCAAACAAACACATGCACAACAAAGGAACAAACACAAGGACCCCACGGCCACATCCCACGGAATAATTAAATCAGAATCTCTGTTGGCATCCATCTTTATTTAAAGCTCCGCAGGTAATTCCAATGTGCTGCCAACTTTGAAAACCACTGTTGGAGGTGATCCTTCCTCTCTGAGTACTTGGAACCTAAATATCACGCAAAATAAGGAGCTCTTCCAAAGTTGGACTAAAAAACAAACACGTGAAAAACCTTAATAAAAAAATTCACGATGAATAACAGTCAGTGATATAGGACAAAATTTAAAATACAAGGTATCAAGAAAGCTGAATGTAATTTAAAGGAATATAAAGTTATCTTTGATAATAATTAAAACCATAAAAATTAAGAAGAACTATAGGGATAGTCAAAGATCATTGAAGGTTTACTTTGTGCCAGGCTGTGCCTGCATTCTGTTGGCTTGGTGATACATATAGTGTGAAAGTACAAACAACAAATAAAACTAGAGGAGAATGTGTGTATGAAGGAACTTTTTTTTTATTGACTTTTATTTTAGGTTTTGAGGCAGAACATGGCTTATCATTGCATTGTTGCCAGGATGACTTTCCTAATGCATATTTAACAGATGCTTTTCACGGTATTTCAGAGACAAGAGGAAACTTAGAACATATTTTTATATCCTTTCAGCTTTGGTTCTGTTTCCCTGGAGAACCCTAATACATATGGAAATTGCACATTGGCTCTAATTCTTTGCTGTTTTCTATATGCACATGAACTTATATTTGACTTCACGCTCTGTCCTGTGGAATGTGGAATGATTTTCTCACTCCATAAATTTGAACTTGGTCTTGTGACTTACTTTGATTGACCACAGCACTTAACATATTAACTCTCTAACAGAGGCATAAAAATGTGCTTGTGCCCTAGCTGGTTTGGCTCAATAGATAGAGCATTGGCCTATGGACTAAAGGGTCCCAGGTTCAATTCTAGTCAAGGGCACATGCCCTGGTTGCAGGCTCGATCCACAGTAGGGGGCTTGCAGGAGGCAGCCAATCAATGATTCTCTCTCATCATTGATGTTTCTATCTCTCGCTCCCTCTCCCTTCCTCTCTGAAATCAATAAAAAATATATTTAAAAAAACAACACACACACACACACACATATACAAACAACAACAAAAACAAACAAAACAAAAAAACATGTTCTTTCACAGGCCTGGTGTGGCTCAGTTGATTGAGTATCATTCCATGAACCAAGAGGTCTCTGGTTAGATTCCCAGGCACATGCTTGGGTTTGGGGCTTGATCGCCAGTAGGGGGAGTGAAGGAGTCAGTTGATGGATGTTTCTATCTCTCCATCTCCCTTCGTCTCTCTCTCTCTAAAATCAATAAAAACATTAAACAATAAATAAATCTGATGCCTTCATTCTTAAAAACAAAATCAAAATAAATAAACAAACAAACAAAACCTACACAAAATAAAACAACAATAGTGCTGGCTTCACTGGCTCTGCTGTGCTGTGTCTCTCTATCAATGTTCTGACCAGCTCAAAGAACATTGTAGAGATGGGAGAGAGTTGAGCCAGATCATTTAAGCCATAGTGTGGATGACTGAAGTGAAGTATGGATGAAGAAAATGATGAAAAAAAGATCAGAACCTGTTATATATGTGATCCACATGACTATTAAAGTCCTACTGATTTTGTCTGGTGGTTAGGGAAATGATCAAACTCTCTTGCAAAGAGATGCAAGTCTTAGATAAGACAAAAGTGAAAAGCATACTGTGTCAAGGCTCAGAAAATAAATTTTTGCTTTAATATTTTCAAACTAGAGGCCTGGCGCACAAAAATTTGTGCACTCAGTGGGGGGGGGTCCCTCAGCCGGGCCTGTACCCTCTCACAGTCTGGGACTCCTCGGGGGATGACCACCTGCTGGCTTAGGCCCGGTCCCCGGGGGATTGGGTCTAAGCTGGCAGTCAGACATCCCTCTGGCAGCCCGGGAGCCCTCGGGGGATGTCCACTTGCCAGCAGGGAACAGGCCTAAGCTGCAGTTGGACATCCTTAGCACTGCTAAGGAGGTGGGAGAGCCTCCCACCATGACCGCTGTACTGGCAGCCATCCACTTGGCTTGTGGCTGAGCAGAGTTACCCCTGTGGGAGCACACTGACCGCCAGGGGGCAGATCCTGCATTAAGCGGCTGCCCCCTGGTGGTCAGTGTGTGTCATAGTGACCAGTCATTCCCAGTCTTTCTGCTGTTAGGGTCAGTTTGCATATTATCCTTTTATTATATAGGATAGAGGCCTGGTGCATTGGTGGGGGATGGCTGGTTTGCCCTGAAGGGTGTCCTGGATCAGGGTGGGGGTCCCGCTGGGGTGCCTGGCCAGCCTGGGTGAGGGGCTGATGGCTGTTTGCAGGCTGGCCACAGCCCCTTCAGGGTGGGGGTCTCCGCTGGGGTGCCTAGCCAGTCTGGGTGAGGGGCTGATGGCTGTTTGCAGGCTGGCCAAGGCCCCCAGTGGAGACCCTCACTCCATGAGGGTGTGGCCATCCTGGCTGAGGGGTTGATAGCTGTTTGCAGGCTGGCCACAGCCCCCAGCCACCCAAGCTCCCAGTGGAGGCTGACTGGAAGCAGGTATCTGGGATTTATTTATCTTCTATAATTGAAACTTTGTTACCTTGAGTGGAGGCCACGGCCAGCCAGGGCAGGCAGGAAGCTTGGCTTCCTCCATCATCAGGGCAACCAAGCCTCCTGCTTGCTCCAGCTCAGTGGCTGCTGGCCGCCATATTGGTTGGGTTAATTTGCATATAGTCACTTTGATTGGCTGGTGGGCATGGCTTGGGGCATAGCAGAGGTGCAGTCAATTTGTATGTTTCTCTTTTATTAGATTAGATGTTAAGTTTCAATAAAAAGCACATAGTTCATAGAATGATTAAAGTAATTCTGAATTAGTAAATTATGCTAGCAATATAGTAAATAAAATTTAAAGAAAGTAAACTTGCATCTTCATCTTTGAGATAATCCAGGGAACTTGATTAATGTTAAATTAACATTAATCTTAAAGTATTTTTAGAAATTTATAGAATCAAACAAGATTCAATGCTGAGTATATTCCTGTCCCTAGAATACTTCAGAAAACAGAATAGTAGATGCATGGTTTGTTATATTAGAGAATACGTCAACTAAGAAATGTTAAGGAGATCTTGCATTTGACTCCAAATGTTCCCTATAAGAACAATGGAGCTAACATTCTTGTAATTTTTCACTGCTGTTTATCCCCATTGCTCTGCATGACTTTTGTAGTAAATGTCAAGTTTTCTTGCCTTGACAGTAGGGTAAGAAGCCCAGTAAATTACTTTCTTTTTTTTGTTTGTTTGTTTGTTTTTACTGGGGTTTTCTGGCTAAATGTGATAGAATAAATTTTGACTCACTTCATGTTCCCCTTAGACAGAAAAAAAAAAATAGAAACAATGTTTATGCATACTTCTAGAATATTTGTCACATCAGAAAAAAAAAGGAAGAAGAAGAAAAATGGCAAACTACTTGTTCTTTCCTGATAAAATGGATCCATATCAAGGAACCAAATGCATAGTATCTTAAAGCTTTTTCTTCCCTTGGCTGTCTTAGAAAGCTTGTTAACAAATCAAAAAATTTTCAATAAGTTCTTTTTTGTTTCTTTGTTTTAATCCTCACACGAGGATATGTTTTTATTGATTTTGAGAGAGAGAGAGAGAGAGAGAGAGAGAGAGAGAGAGAGAGAGAGAGAGAGAAACATCGATGTAAGAGAGAAACACAGAGTGTCTGCCTCCCATGGACACCCTGACCAGAATGGAACCCATAACCTTTTGGTGTAATGGACAATGCTCCAACCAACTGAGCCACCTGGCCGGGGCTCAATAAGTGCTTTTGGAAGATGCAAATTTAATGAACATGTGGGCATGTGTTACATATCAGACCCTATCTTCTATCCTGCCCCACAAATATCTGCTCCACGTCGAAGCCATAATTCCAGCATTCAGGAGTTCACTGGCAAGTGGCCTGCAATCCAACAACAGCAACAAAAATGCCTCATATGATTCATAATATAACAAAATCTGAGCAAAATGTACAAGACACAGGGAGGGGGTGGCAAACCTCATCTGTCAGCAGATCTCAGTAGGTCTTCAAGGGGATGGATTCATTAGCCTGAAAAAAAGACAAAAGGAACTGCTTGAACAATTGTGTGAGGATGAATAGACAAAGGAGTTATAAAGCCAGGAAGCAGGGGGTTTAGGCTTTCGAAGAGGGAGAATGTGGCCTGCAATAGAAATAGCTAAATGCAAAAGCCTCTTGCCGACCATGTCCGATTTCAGGAGAGTTCCTCTAATTGCAAAGTCCCATAGAGCATTTACATATTGTACTCTTTACCTGGATTTTTTTTAAAAAAATTACAACAGCATTATATATTCTATGAAGGTTAGAATTTATATGTGAGAAAAGAAGTTACATATGCACATTGAACACATATATAATCATCTTCAGCTGCAATGATTTAAGATAATTATTTTAGACATGTAAGGGCATATTTTTTCATGTACTCTGTGTAGATATGTAGGTATATTTATGAACAATAATAAAAATGGATCATATTTTCCCCAAATTCTTAGTGTTTTTTTAAAAAATCACAGTATATTTTGAACATATCTCTCCATCTATATTATTTTAAAGAGCATGTTTATATGAAATACTTCTTATGCAATCCTTATTGTTGAACTACTTTTTTTTTTTGGTTTGTTATACCTAAAAAAATCATTTCTCTCCCATAAATTCTTAGCTGTCTAGTTGTTGGGTCAGAGAATACTTTTTAAAATATGTTTATGCATTCTAGTAATTTTCCTATTGTATTATTTTATAAATACAAATGTGATGAATAATGTTCATTGATGTTGTGTGTGTGTTTTTTAAACTCCAATCCAGAAATATATGAAATGAGACATGGAAGCACTGTCATCCCACAACACATTCTCTCACTGTCTTTCTTTTCATACCAACTCCATTACTATTCTGTTGTTTAAGTATTTGGTGTGTACCTTTGCAATCCTTTGTGGTTGATTCCATGTACATGTAGGATTGTACATGGAATCAATCCTTTGTGGTTGATTCCATGTACATGTAATATATACATGTACATGTATATATTAATTATATATTTATACACACACAGACTAGTAGCCCAGTGCACAAAATTCATGCACATTAAAGGGGAATTAATTTCCCTAACCAGTTTGGCTCAGTGAATAGAGCATTGGCATGCGGACTCAAGGGTTCCAGGTTCGATTCCGGTCAAGGGCATGTACCTTGGTTGTGGGCACATCCCCAGTGGGGAGTGTTCAGGAGGCAGCTGATTGATGTTTCTCTCTCATCGATGTTTCTAACTCTCTATCCCTCTCCCTTCCTCTCTGTAAAAAATCAATAAAATTATTTTTTTATAAAAGGGAATTAATTAGCACAGATATTTTAATATTGCTATTTGCCCTTTCTCTATAATAGAAGTGTGAGAGATGAAAGGATATTAGTAAAATGTATATGAAAATAATATATAGATTTATTAATAAATAAGTAATAACAAAAGGATATAACAACAACAGAGGCATGATATAAAAATGACAAAAACATGATATGAAAACAACAAAAACATGATATGAAAACAACAAAAACATGACATAAAAACA
Organism: Myotis nattereri; assembly: GCF_964212035.1. Classification (NCBI taxonomy): domain Eukaryota; kingdom Metazoa; phylum Chordata; class Mammalia; order Chiroptera; family Vespertilionidae; genus Myotis; species Myotis nattereri. Next base: position 33,356,896 of record NC_138085.1, read on the forward strand.
ACAGTGATGCAAAAGATGACTGATAAAGTGATTAAACTTATTCTAATATCTCCCTGTACACAACATTAAGAGTGAAAACACTTTCAGAGTGCTTGACTAATTTCCCTTGGGATAAAGTATTTACAACTTTAACTTTAACATCACATGCTCTTCAAACTCGAGAGAAAGCAATATATAACTGATTATGTGCAAAAACGGGTTCAGGTAGGAACATGCCTACTCTGTCTAGATTTTGTCCTTGTGATTTATTAATAGTCATCACAAATGCTGGCATCACGGGAAACCGTCATCGAATCAATTTAAATGGGAAGCCAGTGTCAGATGGGGACAAATTAATTCTTAGAATCAGAACAGCCTCTCACTCTGCAGATCCTGTTAATACTTCAGCTTCGATAATGTTAGGTCATAATCTTTTGATAATAAATCTGGTACCATTACAAAGACCCCATTTACTATTGAGATTTCTCAATAGCATGATGACTGCACCCACTTTCAATTTTAATTTATGACACGGCATTCCCAAAGGAGTAATACTATTAAGAAATTCTATGGGAAAAATTTTCCTTTTCAGCATCATCTGTGGAATCAATGGAATCATCACTCAAATATGTGTGAAAATCTCCATCAAGTATATCCAAATTTTCTTCATTTAATTTTTGAACATGCTCATTTTTTGGACAAAGAATTGCACGTTTAGATATATTTTTAATATTATCTATAGCAGTGGTTTTCAACCTTGGCTGCACATTAGAATCACCTGGGAATCTTTTTAAAATCCTGATTCCTGGGCCTCATCTCCAGAAATTGTTTATTTGTTATGGGTTGGGGCCACAACATTAGTAACAAAGAAACAGAATTAAAACTTTATTGTGGGGAGCCGCTACAGTGTTTTGGACAGGTTCAAGCCTTGGACTGATGAGAGGGCACAGTCTTCTCATTGCCACATGCAAGCCCCAGCTTGGAGGGCAGGGTCCTCCCAGGACAATTACAGTCAGCAGCTGTAGTTGTAAGATTGAACCTATGGTCCGAACATGTGGCCCCACATGCCTGAGTGATGTGGGCTTGACAGAGTTCAGGTGCATGTAGTTGAGTAGGATTGAAACCCAGGAGAATGTTGTAAACATCTTGGTCATGTCCTTACTTTGCCTTGTAGTATCTGCTATAAAATAAAGGCATGGCTGTGGGCGTGGTCGCTGTCTCTCAGAGAAGCAGCGTGCCACCAAGACCCAGATTTCATTCTCTTGTCTGCCTTTTCTAAGCCTTTCAGCCGCCCCCACTCAGGTTCACCCTTGGCTGTGCTGGCGTGGCACACTTTATAAAGATCTGCCTCCACGCTCTGAGGGCGGGTTGTTGCCTCAAATCCCGCCCTTACAGGAAACAGCTCCAGGAAACAGCTCGGGGGAGGGCACACCATTGCCAAGACAACCCCTGTAGGACTGACTTCCTTCCACTTTGTCAGGGCAGTTCTGGTCGTGATGAATACCACCCAGGGTTTTTATATAAGTAGATATTATTGCATGCACACAATTTGTTATTTATAAAAATACTAATAATTGGCCCTAACCAGTTTGACTCAATGGTTAGAGTGATGGATCATGAACTGAAGGATCTCAGGTTTGATTCCCGATTGCAGGCTCCATCCCTGGCCCTGTTCAAGGAGTCCATGGGAGGCAACCAATCAATGTCTCTCTCTCTCTCTCTTTCTCTTTCTTTCTCTCTCTCTCTTTCTTTCTCTCTCTCTCTTTCTATCTCTCTCTCCCCCATATACTCATTCCCTTACATTCTCTCTAAAATCAATGGAAAAATATAATCGGGTGAGAATTAAAAATACATCTATATTAATAGTTGTAAATATTGTCTTTCAAATAATTTAGATCATAGGCGTCTTTAATACCAGGATATAAAAGTTTGATTCTTTTTAACTGAGTGTCAATATTGCATGTTACAGATTGGCATAGTTTTACTAACTCCAACCCTGGTTCAAGTAATTACAAAGAAATTTACTTTAGGAGGAGCTAGTGGAACTATTTTCCAAAGTTTTTAGATTTATATCTGAATTTAATTCAGATACTATATAATGGATACATTTTCACTGTTTTAGTTAAGTACAGAAATGATTAAAAGTTATTAAAAATATAAAAAATAGTACCAGAGTAGCTGGCTATATTGATTTATTATATGTTTCAAATAGTAATAATGTGAAAAATTAAATATACTTAAGGTGAAAAAATAACATGACAAGATGACAAGGCATTTTAATCATGGTCTCTCTGAGGAAGTGCCCCTAACACACCCACACATGGTCTATGATTCCTGCAGGTGCAGTGAGATTTGAAGAGCCATTAACAATAAGAAATAAAAGACTGAGCCACAGTATTAAAGGCACTTTCACATACAAGGATTTGAAAGACTATACTTCTGTAGAATGGCCTTCTTGTTAGCAAATAATCTTTTCTCATCTAATTCTCAATTTCTTTATCTATAAAATTGTAATAATAATGTTAATATTTGTTCTGTCTTGCAGAACTATTGTGGAGTTAGATTGTTAAGAAGCTGCATCATCATTCATATGTAAGCCAAAGGATCATCCAAGTATAAGATCTTGCATTGAAAACTGCTATATGTGTGCATGTGCAATAATTACACATATATAATTATTAAATGATATAGATTGTAGCAATACCTGCACTACATTAAGAGATGGTCACCTAAGACTTTTTAGGGCAGGTTTCTTATGAAACATTCTATCTCAATGTTATGTGAAATGCAATGTTATGTGAAATCTATGTATCATTTTCTGTTGTAGTTTTTGGTTTCTATATCATAGTCACTTCAGTTATTGAAAAATCTTCTAAGTATTCAGAGGGTATTATGTAATAGTATTATCAAGTTTTCATCTGACCAGTTGAGAAATATTAGTAGCCTTGCCAGTGTTGCGCAATGCTTGAGCATTGACCTATGAACCAGGAGGTCATGGTCCAATTCCTGGTCAAGGCACAGGCCAGATTCAGCTTGATCCCCAGTAGGGGGCGTGCACGAGGCAGCCAATGGATGATTCCCTCTCATCATGGATGTTTCTATCCCTCTCACTCCCTCCCCCTTCCTCTCTGAAATCAATAAAAATATATTTAAAAAAAATATATTAGTAACACATTAAATTTCTTTCTCAACTCCAAAACTTTGTGTTCCCAGATAGCAAAGATATCTATGGGCCATTTATAAGCTTTTAGTAGGTGGAGATATGATTTTTAAATCATGGCCTTTTCTTTTTTGAGTTTTTGCTTCTGTTTTATTTTCTTTTTAAAAATCTCCAGAAAGTGCAACTTGCTAATTTACCCATTAAAAGCCAAGTGTAAAATTTGTATAATTGGCCCTAGCCAGTTTAGCTCAGTGACTAGAATGTTGGCCTGCGGACTGAAGGGTCTTGGGTTTGATTCCAGTCAAGGGCATATACCTTGGTTACAGGCTTGATACCTAGCATTAGTTGGAGGCAACCAATCAATGTGTCTTTCTCACATCGTGTTTTTCTGTCTTTCCACTTCCCTTCCACTATTTCTAAAATATCAATAGAAAAGTATCAACCAGTGAGGATTAACACAGAAAATATATTTGATGCTTTCCACTCCCCTAGAATATAAAGAATTTTGAAAATATTTCTTGTTTATACAAAGAAACAGAAGGTTTTGTAAATCATATTTGATTCTTCTTGCTAAATCACATTTGCAACAAAGCCAAGTTTTATTCTCACCATCATCATTTTTACTTTTAGATTAAATGTGTATATTCTCTGTAATAAACAGTCCTTACATACCTGGAAGTATTTGGCATAAATTCCAATAAACATGAAGTCAAAATGCAGAATAGATTATCACAGAAAAACTATGACTAACAGTACAGAGGTAGCATTTAGCAGATACATATTTATTGTTCAAAGAAATCAGAATAATAAATAAAAACAGTGACTGAGTGAGAACAACAGGAGGAACAACGTTTCTATAAAGAATGAGAATAAGTCGTAAGAAGAAAACTTGTAGTACATTAATTATAGAAGCAAACGTGTCAGGTCCAGTCTACAAAAACAGGTAAGTTAACATATTCAGCCCCAACCTGCCAAGATAGGCTAGTCTTTCAGTCGGGATCATCCACAAATTTTTGCTAAAGCGGTAATTAAAAAAAAAAACATATTTAGTTGGACCCTGTGGGATCCACTATTTAGAAGGAGAAGGAGCTAAAACAGTGTTCAAGTCTGGAGAGCTAGTGAGCACTCAGAGAAGTGGATTTCCATGGGGGAGTTGGCCAGATTAATTCACTTATTGTGTATCAGTTAGAAAATTTACACTAGAAGATTAATTACATGTTTCTCCTTTTGAAGACCCAACATAGGAGGATATTAATGCTCCTGAGAATTAATGTTTCCTGAACTATTCATGTAAAAGAATTCTATCAATGAACATGGCAGAGAAAAACAACTTAGAGATGTACAGGACAACTTGCAGAATGAACGTTATTAGACCTTACATTAAAAACAAGAGCCATCTGGAGAGTGTACAGAATTTAAGTTCAGAAAAATAGCATAAATAAGCCACTGCCCAGGTCTACCTCTGTCCCCAATCATGTCACCTGATGTACACTCTCTGCACAGTGGTGCTACCAGTCATGTTAATAGGATGATATGTTAAATGGTTTTGGGTGAAATTAAAGTATCTACTACCACTGTGATAGCTATGTATGCTGTCAGGTGGGTACTGAAAATGTCAAGAGGAACATTTTGTAAAGTATATGATTGTCTAACCATTAAGCTGTATACCCGAAACTGATACAAAATAATATGTAATGTAAACTGTAATTGAAAAATGAAACGTACAGTTCTTTTAAATTATGTATATAACAACAAAAATATTATTACTAATAATAGTTCAAGCATTCATTTCTTGAAAGCACATTACTGATTTTAAATAACTCACTTGCCTTGGGATACTCCAATTTGGATGAAAAACCAAATATGGAGTTTTAACTCATCAGGAATTGGACCCAACTTTGAATAGGAGTGTTGAAAACATAAAATACACTGGAACAGCAATGTTGACGTTCGCAGTGGCACTGCCATGAGTATTTCTCTCTCAACCAGGCGGAATCCCTCACCATTCTTTGAAGTACTTTCATTCTCTAAACCTTTCCTTTGGACTGAATATCTTTCTTTGTAATCTGTGCTACCTCCCACCAAAATTTAATCATCTTTCCCCATATTTTCATGATTATAGAAAATATTTCCACCACTCCTTACAGAGAATGAGTTTTTTCCCCAAACATGTTGAAATTGCCTTAGTATTGGCAATAATACTATACTGGTATCATTACCATTATTTTACTTATCTCTTATGGAGACTACAAGCCCATTGATTTTTTAATCTTGCCTATTTTTTAATCTTGCCTATTCATCTCCAGATTCACAAAGTTTAACACAGGGCCTCTGTATGTTACCAGTAAGTAGAATAATATGTATTAAGTGGGATACAATTAGTTTTCTTGATTTAATATAATACCAAGAATCAGCAAAATCAATATCTTAAAATAATTTTCTATTGGATGCCATTAGTTGAGTGACTTTGCCAGTCATACCTGTAGAAAGTAGCAGATTAATTTTATTTTTATTTTTTTTTATTTTTTTTTTACTTTTGAGTCTTCTATTTTTTGGAATGAATTTGTGAAGTGATAGTATGTTTAGCTTGTGCAAAAATAAGAAACTTGGCTATCTGACAGGGCCAGTTTCTGTCTCTAGGTAACACTAGAGCAGAGGTCCCAGTCTACTGACAGCAATTAACCAGCCGATCCTGAAAGCTAACCTTGGCCAACAATGAGCCACCCTATCTACTAGTGTGCTTCAACATGTCAAAGCAAGGAATCTCAGGTTCTGTTTTGATGACAACAATTGTCTGACTTACAGAATTCAGCAGAATCTCTTCCCAACCTCAATCATTTGCAGGGTAGGACTTCTGCCATTCCTGCTCTTCACAGAATAATGAGAAACTACAATAAGCAATGTAATAAAATAAAATGTCATTTATCTAATATCAACATTAGTTTTGTGACATTTAATTTAGGCAGAAATGATCACTAATGTAAATTTAGCATGGGAATAGAAATTATACGTTTCCAAATGGGCACTGATAAAAACTAGCAATTTATGTATATACTATTATTTTATTGTCCATGAGTGAATGATAGAGATGTGCAGAGTTGTTAAGAATATTCTTGGAGGCATAAGTTCAGAAACCAACCCTGCTATGTACGGAGCCTTTAGTAGATGGCTTTGCCTCCATAATAGTAAATATTTTGTGGTTTAGTTGTAAAAGATTAAAAAAGATAATGTCCACAATAAATACTGTTATTAAGTTTGATCCTACATATGCTTTTTTTAAAGCACTAATCTTCTTTTTAATTGAATTTATTGAGGTGACATCCTATATAATAAAAGGCCAGCAACCATAATGGCGTAACGACCAGAATGACCAGTCGACCAGCTGCTATGAGGTGCAGTGACCACCTCTCAGTCCCTCCCTCCAGCCCGCAGGCTCCAATTACTGGCTGGCCAATGGGGAACCACGGGGGAACTAGGGTGGGTGGCTGTGGGGCGGGACTGGGGACTGGTGAGAGGGCAGACCTCTTGGTCTCTCCCCCCAGCCCACAGGCTCCGATAGATGGCCAGATGGTGAACAGGGAACCAGGGTGGGTGTTGGTGGCAGGACAGGACTGAGGACTGGCGAGAGGGTGGACGATGGCCCTGATCACAGGCTAGGCCTAGGGACCCTACCCAAGCATAATTTCATGCACTGGGCCTCTAGTTGGTTAATAAAATTATATAGGTTTTAGGTGTACAATTCTATAATATATCATCTGTATATTGTATTGTGTGTTCACCATCCTAAGTCAAGTCTCCTTCCATCACCATTTATCCCCCCTATAATCTCTTCTGCCTCCCTCCACCCCTATTTCCCTCTGGTAATCACCATACAGTTGTCTATGTCTATGATTTTTGGGTTTTGTTTATTTATTTATTTATTTATTTATTTATTTATTTTTATTTATTTTTTTTGCTTAATCCCTACACCTTTTTCACCCAGCCCTGAAACCCACCTCCCATCTCACAGATGTCAGTCTGTTCTCTATCTATGAGTCTGTTTCTATTTTGTTAGTTTATTTTGTTCATGGGATTCAACATGTGAGTGAAATCACATGGTACTTGTTTTTCTCTGACTGGTAAGCATCAATCTTTATTGAGTTTCTATTATACTGCAGGTAGTAAGCTAAGTTGTTTGCATTTACCATCTCATTTATTCTCACAATATACTATTATTATTTCCTCTTCAGATATGTCACTGAAGGCTACAGATGCTTAGTGATTAGCTCAAGTCCTTAGCTAGGGAGTAATCAATATACTTTCTACTTTGAACATGAATTATCAGACTTTAAACCCCAGGTCCTTAACAACTCTACTCTAAGTATATAAGTACATTATACCTTGTTAAAGATAATCAATTTATTGTGTCCCCTTCATTTATGAATAGGAAACTTATAGGCAGATTTTCTTTTATCTATTAATAACTCATCAATTGCTTTTCTATTCCTTTCATCCCATTATTTTCTGTTTCTTTTTTAAAATATATTTTATTGATTTTTTACAGAGAAGAAGGGAGAGGGATAGAGAGTTAGAAACATCGATGAGAGAGATCGATCAGCTGCCTCCTGCATGCCCCCCACTGGGGATGTACCCGCAACCGAGGTACATGCCCTTGACCAGAATCGAACCTGGGACCCTTGAGTCCGCAGGCTGAAGCTCTATCCACTGAACCAAACCGGTTCAGCTATTTTCTGTTTCTTTAAGCCATCTCAAATTATATATAAATAAATAACATAAGAATTTGAAATATTTAACCTATCAATATTTACTAATAGATTGCCCAAGGCACTGAGAAAATCTCATAAGAAATTGACAGCAGTTTATTTTGTCAATACTCCTACAATAGAGTTAAATAGGTATGTATATCAATACAAGTAATCTTAGTGCACGAAATAAATAGAGGGCACTGTCTTAATGAAAGAGAAAAGACCCCCAAAGCAGTAGAAGTTTACAATGCAAAGAGAGAAAATTGGGAAGAGGTATCCCACAGAGAAAAAGAGGTCTTAAAAGATACCTATGCCTCTATAAAAGACCTTCACTTTATTTCCCCTTTTGACAAATATATGAGAGCTAACTAAATTACACAGCCTGCATTTTCTGGCATTTATTAGAATCATTTCAAATATCACATCTATCTATACCTAGTAATTCATATATGTAGGTGGGAGGATGTTGAGTGGTAGGAAAAGGGATATGCATATGCATAGATATGTATAGAAAACTCATCCTATCTAATAAAACAGAAACATGGCAATTGGCGTACAACCCCTACCCTTCCCATTGGCTAATCAGCGAGATATGCAAATTAACTGACAGCCAAGATGAGGCTAACCGCCAACAAAGATGGCGGTTAATTTGCATACTAGCAATGATGAGAGGCGAAAGGGGAAGGACTCAAGAATGGTGATCAGCAGCCCAGGCGGCAGGCAAGAGTTGGGGGGAGGGGGACAACGGCTGCCTTTCCCCACTCCCCAGAGGGTGATCGCCATGGGAAAGCTGGGGTTGCCGGCTGGCCTGCGGCCCTGATCGCCATGGCAATTGGAGGGCAGGAGGGCCTGTGTTCCTCGATCACCATGGCAATCAGAGGGCGGGAGGGCTGTGTTGCAAGCCAGGCCTCAACACCCGACCCCCGCCATGGCAATTGAAGGGCGGGAGGGCATGTGTCCCTCGATTGCCATGGTGATCAGAGGGCGGGAGGGCGGGGCGCAGGCCAGGCCGCAACCCAGACTCCCGGAACCTCTCTTAAAGGTTCTCTTAAGACAGTTGGCGAGGGACCTCGGAGAGCCCCAGGGGGCCCTGGTGCCAGCAAAACTGAGACCTGGGGCGGCTCTCCCCAGAAGGTCCAGCGAACAGCCACTGCAGCCCGCCCCCACCCCAGCGCAAGGCATGGCACGCTGGGCCCGAGGCCCCACCCCCTCCCAGAGGCCCCTGGCTTGCTCATGCAGCCCTGGTCACATCACCGGAGCAGCTATAAGGCACAGAAAGCCCAGGGACAGCCGCTTGCTCCCACCCGCATTTGCAAAGACAAGGCCGGAGGGTGTGAGGGCCGGCTCACATCTCCTTCTCCCTCCTTTTGCTCCTCCTCTGGCTGCTTAGCTCACCCAGCTTCTTATCCAGGCTCCTCTGCAGCTGGGCCCACTTGGCGGGGTCCAGGGACCGGTCCTTGGCCCCACTGCCAGCGTACAGCACTCCCTCCCAGCTGATTCTCTGTGGGGCATGGGCGCAGGCCCTCTCCCCACAGCCATGGATCTTGGGCAGGCAGTGGCTGAGGCAGTAGTGGTGGCTGCAGTGTGGGCAGAGCAATCCCGGATTACAAGAAGGATGTCCGACTACTGGTTTAGGCCCAATCCCTGTAAACTGGCAGGACATTTTTCGAGGGGTCCCAAATTGGAGAGGGTGCAGGCCAGGCTGAGGAACACACCCTCCCCTGTGCACGAATTTCGTGCACCGGGCCACTAGTATTAGATAAGAAACTAAACAAAGGTATTATTCCCCTTTAAATAATTCCCATAATTGTGAGGAGTTAATTATTTGTGTGTTCATTCAATGCCTGTACACTCCATGAAAGCAGAGAAGATATCTATTTTTTCATTTGTGTATTATGTCTAACAGTGTTTGTGACACATAGAAGTTACTTAATAAATGGATTTTCATTAGGAGAGTAGTGGAGTGTATAATCGAACTAATGAACGAATGGAGTCTGGGAATGGAAAAGTGGACAAACCAAGCTTACTCACAGAAAAGAGTCCTAATTGAAGAGTAGTTTGTTTATTTGTGTGTGTGTGTTTTTAAATATATTTTTATTGATTTCAGAGAGGAAGGGAGAGGGAGAGAGATAGAAACATCAATGATGGGAAAGAATCATTGATTGGCTGCTTCCTGCAAGTTCCTTACTGGGGATCAAGCCCAGAACCCAGGCATGTGCCCTTGACCAGAATAGAACCTGGGACCCTTCATTCCACAGGCCCTAGCTCTATCCACTGAGCCAAACCGGCTAGGGCAGGGATTAGTTTTTAAAAAGTCAGGTTGGGTGATGGAAAACTAGATTTTTGTGATCTTGAGATCACAAAAGAAATTTTAATTTGATTTGGTAGAAATAAAAAGCAAGTAGACAGGATAATGAGAATAAATTGAGAAATAAAATTGAAGATTATTAGCAATAATCAATGTGGTTTATCCCATTGATTACACTCTTTTTTTTTTTTTTCCCAAAAATTGTTTTGGTAGTCTTAATTCATTTCTCCCTCCTCTTGAGCAGGATAATATAATGGAAAAGTAAGGGGCTGGACCTGGCAGGGTAGCTCAATTGGTTAGAGCATTGCCCCAATATACCAAGGTTATGGTTTTGATCCCTGGTCAGGGCACATACAAGAATCAACTAGTGAATGCATCAATAAGTGGAACAACAAATTGACATGTGTTTTTTGCGTCTCTCTCTCTCTCTCTTTCTCTCTCTCTCCCTCTCTCTCATCTCTCTCTCTCTTTCTCTCCCACCCTTCTCTCCTTTCCTCGCTCTCTCTAAAATCAATCAATAAATTAAAAAATTTAAAAAATAAGGGGCTCAGAAGAGGCTTACCCGATTTAAGATAATAAGACAAGGAGAACAGGTGGTATAAAACAAGATTAGAAATCAGAAACTGACAGTCAAAATTCCCACGTTGTATCCACAAAGCTACAGCTTAAACTGTGGAGTAGCCCACTGTATCAGTGGTCACCAAGACCACCCTCAGGTCAGATGATCCACTAGAACATCTCTAAAGCTATTATGCTCATGTTTATTCTTTGTGAGAGCAAAAGAATGTAGATTTCGAACAGCAAAGAGAGAGGTGCATGAGACAAAGTCTGAAGGAAACCAGCTCAAACTTTCAAGTGTCCCCTTCCAGTGAAGTCACATGGAGTGAATGTCATTTCCCCCAGGAATGACGTATGACAACACACAGAAAACGTGTTGACGCCGAAACCGGTTTGGCTCAGTGGATAGAGCGCCGGCCTGCGGACTGAAGGGTCCCGGGTTCGATTCCGGTCAAGGGCATGTACCTGGGTTGCGGGCATATCCCCAGTGGGGGATGTGCAGGAGGCGGCTGATCGATGTTTCTCTCTCATCGATGTTTCTAACTCTCTATCTCTCTCCCTTCCTCTCTGTAAAAAAATCAATAAAATATATTAAAAAAAAAAAAAAAAGTGTTGCCAATCAGGAAACCTCATCCTAATCTGAGTCCAGAGTCTTTATTGGAGGTCAGTTAAATAGTCCTTCACCGCCTTTGTGACTGACTTCAGTTACTCAAGCTCCAGACCCTCTGATAACAAAGTTGTGTTCACCACACATCACGTTAATATAAACTACCTGGAGAACTAGTGAAGTGTGGCTCAAGGCCTCAGGCATGCAGACACATCAAATGGAAAATTTCAGGAGCTCAGTTCCCAGGAGACAGCCAAGGGCTAGCCCTGAAAACAGGCCTTTCCTGGGACTCTACATGGTTTGAGCAGAATTAACCCTTTCCTGTGCACCCACATTTAAAAAAACTGCCAAAATGTTTATTAAACAGGATTGTCAGTGCAAACCAAAAGGTAGAAGAAGGTTTAAAGAGAAGACAGAAAAGGGCAAGTCTACTGGGGATAACAACCCAATGCTACAAAAAACAAAATGCATAGAATTTCAAAAAATGCCTCTACTTTACAAATGAAAGGGGAAATTATTTAGCAAAATTCGGTTGACATTTTATTAAAATAACAATGCGAAGCACTTGATGAATACCTGGGAAGGCCTGCCCTTTACATGTCTATTCTTGAATCATGAAAATGAATTATTAGTTATAAGGTATTAGTTCAGCGTCTATGGATGCTATATTTATGACAGCCCAGGCCAATAGCAAAAGATGCATTGAGAAAACAAGCTGGCAAATATACCATTATCTTTAAATATTCTCTTGTCATTCCAACCCACTAAGGGCCCCATGCATTTTAATATCAGCTTAAACTCCCTTCGGCTACTTCAGTTAATATTGAAATTCATGGTCCAGTAGAAAACACCCAACTTTATTTTTTTTTTAACATATGATTATGGAAACATAGATGCATATGCAGTTTTTCTCAGTGAAGGTCTAAAAGGGACCCTTAAATTATGAGTTGATACTGATGTAGAAGCAAATGAAGTGAATTCTTCTTTAAGAAGTCTAAAGAATGTTGAAATTTAGAACATATTGGGGAATACACACACACACACACACACATACATACACACTGAGTGGCCAGATTATTATGACCACCCCATCAGTACTCCATTGGGCCACCTTTTGCCTTCAATACTGTGGCGATTCTTCTTGACATTGACTCCATGAGATGTTGAAAGGTGATGCGAGGAATCTGACACCATGCCTGATGAATAGCACTGTCCAGTTCTGTGAGATTTGATGGTTGTGGAACCAGCTGCCTGATGGCTCTTTTAACTTCGTCCTACAAATGCTCAATTGGATTGAGATCTGGTGATTGTGGGGGCCACCTAAGCAAGGTAAAGTCTCCCCCATGTTCTTTGAAACCACTCCTGCACAATATGAGCACCGTGGCATGGAGCATTGTCTTGTTGGAAGAAGCCATCTCCATTGGGATACGCCATCAACATGATAGGATGAACTTGATCAGCAACGATACTTAGGTATGTTGTGCTATTCAGACGTTGTTCCACACAAATTAAAGGGCCCAAATCATATCAGGAAAACATGCCCCAAACCATAACATTGCCCCCACCAGCTGGAAGGGTTGTACTCATGCATACGGAATGCATGCTTTCATGCTGTTTCCACCAAATTCTCACTCTGCCATCTGCATGATGCAACTGGAAATGTGACTCATCGGACCACATGACTTTTTTCTAATGCTCGACTGTCCAATCCTTGTGTTCCTGTGTGAACTGGAGACGTTTTATCTTGGTAACTGCAGACAGCAAAGGCGTTTGAACAGGCCTTTGGCTTCCATATCACATATGATGCAGTGTATGGCTAATTTGCCTACAAATGTCAGGTGGTCATAATAATCTGGCCATATACATACATATATATATATATATATATATATATATAGAGAGAGAGAGAGAGAGAGAGAGAGAGAGAGAGAGAGAATATGCAAATTAGTCCAGAACTCCATAATGGGTCACAACCAGATAAGAGGAGGTTGCATATGCAGGTGAGGCCCAAAGCGGAGACAAAGACAGAGATAGGGCAGGCAAGCCGCCGCGCCCTGGCTCTGACCAGCCCCTGGGGCCAGAGCAGGCAGGGACAGGGACAAGGGCCTGGCCGCAGCCTCAGCGACTGAGTGTAGGCCCAGAGAGGAGACAGGCCCTCCTCCTGCAGAATCAGCGCGGGTCCCTCCTGCCTCCTGTGGAAGTGGCGCAGCTCCCTCCGGACTCCCTTGGGCGCCTGAGGCTCAATTCCACCTCCCTCAGAAGCCCCATGGCTCCCATGGGAGCAGCGTGACTCCTGGCAGCATGACTCGGTTCCCACTGGCTCTTGCAGAAGCGGCAGACAGCCTACTGCATGCGATATCGCGTGATGGGCTACTAGTAAAATATAAAAGCAAATCCACATGGTCATCTAAACATATCAAGAGACAGCAATAATATTCTGCCACTTACAAAATTCAATGATTATCCCCACAATCAATGCTCATACCTTACTGACCCTCTCTTTTGGAAGTGGACATGCCTTAAAATCATACACAGGCTGAGTTAGAGACTGGTGAGCTGCACATGGATCAGGCTGTCTTTATCTTCAATTCATGTCCATTTATATTAAAATTGGTCTGACTAGACAAAATATAGTGTGTTTATCACACTCTTGCTCATGATAACATTTTATAGGAATGCTAATTTTATGTAATGCTAATTACATACATTTTTTAATTACATTACAAAAATAAATTTTGGCCCATATCATTTCCACTGGGTTGGTATTATGCCTTCAGTTGCCTTGTTTCAATCCACTGGCCTCTCCAGCTTTTACTTATAGTTTTTATATTATTTCTTAATCTGAATGTGAATCCACAAGAAGATATTCCTTAGTGCTAGTGGCTTTATTTCCAGTTTTACCTCTCTGGTTGTGAACATGGCTGACAAGTAATAAAATACTGTAGCTATCAACATCTGTTCCTAATTCATCTCATTAATTAAAACAGGAAGTTAAGGGTATTTACAGATCCTTTGCTCCAACTTGTCAAGCAAACTACTTTCTGTGAAGACTACTTTCACCAACCTGCGATTTCCCCAAAACATATTTTATTTTATTTTTATTTGGCCTATAGAAAGGCAGGGCTTATGATGCTAATGCAAAAGCAAATTAAAAAACAAAACAAAACAAATAAACAAAAAAACCACTTCCTTCAGTTTTTGATGTTAGAGCAAAATACAGTTGAGGTCAGCTAACAGGTGGCCCCATGAAATAAGCCATATAATTTTCTACTAGTCTCCTGTTGCCCTGATGAGCTCAATATCTGATAGTGGAGAGGCCTCATTTGGGAAGAACACTTCAGAAATAAGATCTCAGGGTGTTTATATAAAGTGAAATAATGAGTGAAAAGGGCCAATGATTTCACTCTTTGAATCAAACCAGACAATTTTAAAAAGTTTGATAATGTTTCAAGATGTGTGAAAATGTACCTAGTTATTATTCTACACTTTTTTAAAACATATACTTTGTGAATATCATTTTGCTATGCATGCACTGATTCAATAAAATTCTACTTTAATTAAAAATAAGGCAAATATGACTATAACAAATGTGTGTATATTGTACATGTTACTGTAGAGATAAGGTGTGGTGGTCATTGTCTGGTGTCCCCGTATTGTCTACGCGAAGCCAAATGTCATCTCAGATAACTATTCTCTAGTACAACTGCATCGCCCACCACTATCATTTATTGAGCTGTTACTATGCGCTAGCATTTCAGAAAGTATTTTGCATGCGCTGTTTCATTTACGTCTAAGAACAATCTGTAGAGAGCATAGTGTGCCTACCTTAAAGAAATTAGAATCCAGGGAAGCTAATAAAAGTGCCCAAAGTCATTGCTAAAGGTGACAAAAAAAATGGATACAAACCCAACTGTTTCTCAAGTCTGCTCTCTCAACCACTGTTGTCTCTTCTCATGCACTTCACTTGTGGCTATAATTTTATTATTGCTACTTCTGAGTCTTAAGTCTATGAAGCAGGAAGATGAGATGAAGAGGTAACGAGCGTGCTTTTGTTGAGCAGATAAACAGAGTGTGGTTCAGAGGACTCAAGCAGCAAACCCAGCGTTATGCAGTGTGGGGTACTACCAAGTTCCACTAATCCAGGTGCAGTGGCTCCACCATTCCTGTCTCTGCCTGTATGCCATGCATCTTGAAAAATAAAAGCTTCATTTCAATGGGGTTTCCCATCTCCTTCCACCTTTTATCCCTGATTTAAAGCCAAAGCACTATTTGCCGATAATTTTCATAAAATGCTATGACAGCCCTAGCCGGTTTGGCTCAGTGGATAGAGCATTGGACTGTGAACTGAAAGGTCCCAGGTTCGATTCCGGTCAAGGGCACATGCCCGGGTTGTGGGCTCCATCCCCAGTGGGGGACTTGCCGGAAGCAGCCGATCCATGATTCTCTGTCATCATGGATGTTTCTATCTCTCTCTCCCTCTTCCTTCCTCTCTGAAATCAATAAAAATATATTTAAAAAAATAAAATACTATGACAAATGGGGTGATAAAAGGATACATTCTTTGTGTTCAAATTAGGAAAAAATTTAATTTAAAAAAATAACTGCTATATTGGGGGAACTCAAACATATGGTAGTAGAAGTGGTGAGAAAGGGACAAGTAGAGGTGACATCTGAGATTATTCTCATAGATTCAGTTTTCTTTATGAAGAAAAGGAGAGAAAGGAAATCTGAGTAAAGACAGAGTGAGCAAGGTATGAAACTCTCATGGGCATGGTATATGGATACAAACAATAATTGGAACAATTTGCCAGGGAAAGCGTGTAAGAATTTGAAGGGTTCGAGATAGAAATATGAAACTGGGATATCACTGTTTGGATAATGGCATTTTCCAGAGAACCTAAAGGATCCGCCTCTTGTTGCCTCAGTGAATGGGAGCTGCAGAATATAAAAGCATCTCTCAGGTGAGAAAATATTCCAGGATGTTTCAAAATATAGAAGAATAATTTTTTCTCTGAATTCAGCAATTTTATAGAAGAGTAAAAACAAAACAAAAAGGTAGCAGTTGCATATCGAGTTGTTCACTTTTGATAATTTCATAGAATTTGTGCTCAATATGTGCTTGTTGAGCATAACCCAAGGAACAGATTAAAAAATTTGGATGGCTAAGAATACTTTATACATAATAAATAATTTCACCACAGGGATACAGATATGTTATATACTTTCACCTGTTATTCAATCCCTTAAGGCAAATGCACAAATAGAAGTATTATACAAGGAGAAAATGAAAGGGGTAGAAGTGAGAGAATAATATTGGTGTAATGAAAGAGAAACGATAAGAAACAAAATCAGTAATTAGGCATCACCTGGACCACTAAGGCAAAACTAATATAAAACATTGGCATGTAACATAATGCATGTTTTCCAAGTCTGGCTTAAAATATTAGTGCCTAAAAGAAAAGAAAAATGGGCATTAATTTTCTTTGCATAGCCAAAAAGTGTTAATATAATTTCAAAAAGTATCATATGACATTCAAAGGAAAGTTCACTTTTAAAAAAAGAGTGTTTCTCAGAAGATGTGATTTAAATAGAATATTTAAACATTTTTAATCCGTCTACTACTACAACATTGCTCCCTACTGCAGAGTTTTCCTGATATCACAGAGAGGGGTGCATATATGCAGTTTATTCCAACTGGTTAACAGCACTATTTAAATTCACAAGCATCACACACCACTTAATAATTTACAGTCCATGTGGAACACTAGATCATATATTATTTATGATAGCAAAAGCTCAGGGACATAACAATACAGAATGTATTTCTTAAGCTCCAATTATTGCCTTTCGGGTCACTTTACAGTGAAAAATTTTTGATTTGCTACTTAGGGAAGTCACTATTCATACCAGCCAATGAAAGAAACATCACTGATGGATGGCAACCTCTGGAGTGAGGTTAGATAGCAAAACTAATGGAAAGGTGGGTGGTGCGCCACCAATGGTTGCACTCACAATACTCCTGAGTCGTTCAGATCTGGAAATTATCTGTAAGCAGGGCTGACCTGAGCCATTAAGAAAAAAAGAAAAGGTATCTGTCTAGATGCCAAGAAAGTACTCTTTCCCTGCTAAAAATAACTCTTCCACCTAGTTCACTGAAGCCACTGAGGGATGATCTATAATCACATCTTCATGTATTGATTTAAAAAGCATAATGGATTCTGTGGAATACCACAATGATGCCACTCCCCACTTAAGGACTAAGGCATTCACACCCCCAGTTTCTGGATTTGTTGGCATCATAAAATGTCACCTGAGCCCCTCTCTGGGAATTGCAGGATTCAGAAGAGCACTGACTTCCCAAGGTTGCACCACCTTCAATGAGGAGCAGCCACTATCCAATGACAGGTCCATGCAAGGGAATAAAGTCTTGGCCTTTTTGCTTTAAGTAAACTCTAGACGATTATTCCAAGTCCAGAATTCCCCATGGAACAAGCTGAAGACTGTGGTGACTGTATCGCAGTTCGGTGTCTCCCTCTGCCCTGTCCCTCACTCTGCCACTGTTGTTGATCACAGAGGCACTCGTCAATTTCACCCACAAATACCAGCTTCAGAATCTTTCCTGGGGAATCTGACAATATAATCCTTCAGGATTCCTCAGGAAGAAGACTTTAAACTACAGATTTGGAGCTGCCACCAGCCAGCTGGCAATGGGAACTCCAGCGCTGCTAGAATGTGGAACATTTTAGTGCCTTGCTTGTGTGAGCAGTTCGGTACTTGAGACCTTCACCCTTGTAAACCAGAAGGGCCATGTGCACTACTAAGAGCATATCTTAGGTATTTAAGAATTCTGTGTAAGCAATAATCCTTAGAACAGGGTATTAAATGGTTCTAACTAGCAACTATTGATGCATTGTGTAAAAAAATAAAATAAAAGGCAGTGTATGATTAATGACCAATTGAAAGCTCAGAGTGAAAGCCCAAGGATTTCCTTGGTAATATATACCAAAATTCTATTTTTCTGCAGTTGGAGGATCTAAAAGCCCTTAAGATCAAGCACAGGACTTAAGTAGCAAAGTTGTAGAGGAAGTTGAATTCTAAAATTTGGAATATGCCTTACTAAGATCAGGACCCTAATTAGGAAAGAATAAAACCCAGAAATAGGTGATAAGGCTCATCTGGGTAAATGCACTCCAAAATACAAAATACTCAAATACTTCTGAGGACTCAAGACCTATCTAAGAGGCCCACTACTACTTGTCAAATGCTAGAGCTGCCCATTTGATTGAAATCAATGTATGGATTATTACCTTGCAAGAAAGCATGCACCCCAGCCAGGATCTACCCACACCTCTCCTTTAATCCACAAGATCAATAGTTAGGATCTAGTTACAGCATAACCAAACTGGGAAAGTACAGAGCCTGCTACAAGGGGAAGGAGACCATGGCCTAGATTCAGTGCTGGACTCAGTCAATATTTACTATTAGGTGTCAGGGGAGACCTTGTTGGGTTATCTTTTGAGGATGCTGGATTAAGGAGAGAACATAAAGTTGAAAGAAGAGTTTATGGATGAACTCCTATCATATAAGAGTTAATATCTTGGCAAGGTACTTGGAAATGATAATGGCATGATCTAAGGTTGGTTTTTGAAGCTTGGGAAGGTGATGGCCCATTCTGAATGATATAGAAATGCAAACAACATATGACTAAAAAACTCACTAATGGGGAGCTAAGAAGACATTTGGTTTACCCAAATGATGCCGTGTGCACTGTTGAGCAGTTCAATGGTTGCCTCACGCAGATCAGAGCTGGTGGTTAGAGATGGCTGTTAGAGCATTGGGCTCAAACGTTGGGATAGGAGTAATAAGATTGAAAAAAAATTGAAAAAAAAGGTGGTGGACAGGAGGTGCAACCATCATAATAAGTAAGACTATCTGAGAGGTAACAGAATAATATATAAACTAAGGAACATCTAAAGTTCCTGTCAAGATGCTTAAAAATACATGAAGTCTCTAGAGAAGTAGTCTCAACCAGGAAGAATTTTGCTTCTCAAGGGGCATTTGGCAATGTATAGGGGTATTTTGGGGATGCTCTATACATCCTACAATGCACAGGGAAGTCCTCCATGAGAAAAAATTCCCCAGGCTACATGCAATGTCCCCAGTTCTGAGTTTAAGAAACCCTGCTGCAGAAATAAGGACGATAGAATCAAAATAAATTAAGGATGGCTCATCAAGAGGTAGAGGGCAGAGATTACCAAACAAGTCATAACTCTTAGGTTAATTTCCAGGTTGAGGCCAATTTTCCAGATCCAGAACCCAAGGACTAAGGGAAACATTGGGATCCCAGGAAAAGACATTGAAAGGCCACAGGTATTATATAATGTAATGATTCACATAGTCCTTTCCCAAAGAGACCAATAGCCATTCACTTGGGTAACTGCATACTGGAAAAGGGGAATACACAAATATTTTCAAGATTACTGGGCAGAGAAGTCAAGCAGATACTATTTACGGACAAAAGAGTTATTAGGGCTCCTAGCAGGGGCATATGTGTGTATGGGGTGGGGGGAAGCTGATAATAAATGAAGGCTTGGTACATATTGGAGTCTAAGTGTGTCTGCTGTTTCCACAGACCCAGTCAGTAATTATTTTCAAAGTCCTCAAAGTATATTTGAAATTAACATGTATAAGATTTGACAGAATTCTAAAACTGGTTACTTGACCTGCATCAGATAAGTTACAGTAGTGGAGCCTCTATAACTGCTTTTCCTCACTGCCAGGCAATTAGTAAAACAGACTCACTCTGTTATCCCAGAGAGAATGGTCGAAAGTATTGTCACCTTAAAAAGATCAGGGAGGTTTCCAGCAAAAGTGGTGTAATATGGACTATTGCCTGAAGCAAATAAAATATGAGAAAATTTATATAAAGTAACAATCTTACAAAAAGTAGATATGAAACAAAGAGAGCGTTGTGTGAAATATGAGAAACAAACAAGGAGAACCCGAATATTGTCCAAGTTCACTATTCTTGATAGAACTTTCGGGCACAGCACAAGAAGACAGAACCCAAGAAGAGTCTGGCAGACTCACACAGTTGAGGATACAGAATTGAGACTCCAGGGAGAGCAAGGAGGAGGGAATGTTAAGGACAGCAGAACAGAAAGCAACTTAAGGAGAGAATTCTGGAGATCTGCAGAGCATCCTCCTCGAACGTTCAGCAGAGCAGTGATCAATGCATGTG
This sequence comes from Myotis nattereri, assembly GCF_964212035.1. Taxonomy (NCBI): domain Eukaryota; kingdom Metazoa; phylum Chordata; class Mammalia; order Chiroptera; family Vespertilionidae; genus Myotis; species Myotis nattereri. The sequence continues at coordinate 33,377,494 of NC_138085.1, forward strand.
TAAGAGAAAACTTCCTGGCCCCAGAAAAGAGTCACTTGAAAGGACTGAGGAAACTGTATCCATTACTCACACAGAGTAAGAAATATTGCTTACCATACACTCAGAATTACAAACCTCATAACCCATGATGGTCTGAGTGAGCAGACTACTCAGAGGCTTTTGCCTTAGTGGTAATACAGGTCTGGCCTCACCTAACAGAACTGTAATGCTAGTCCAAAAAGGATTAACCTGTTTTTCCAAATACTTAGCAACATCCCAAGATTCAACACCCAAAAAAGTAAAATTTACAATGTCTGACATCAAATAAAATAGTACCAGTACATTTAAGAGTCAGAATTAGCAGATGCTGTTATAAGTAAAATACAATTAAAGAAGGGCTTGTATACTTCATTCATTCCTGCTCCTTTCTAAAATTAAATTAATAATAATAATAATAACCTGAGGAAGTCAGTCTATGACAGTTTCATCTAATCATCAAGTCAGGTACTGGATCTTCTCTTTGGGTCTTTTTATTCACTCATAAATCTCTTATAAAAAGAGGCAAGATACAAGGTTTCAATTTAGGCTTAATGTAGAATCAGTCAGCTCAAGCTTTGGTCTACTATGGTTTTGCTCTACTACAAAATAGTCTAAGAAAAAATATGACTCCATAACTCTTAAATTATGTGCTGCTGCGGTCTATGTATTATTCTAGGGTATTTCATGAAGAAGGATTTCCTGTCTGCAACAGTCTTCTAGATTTTTTTTTTTAAAGTCTGCTAAGCAAACACACACATATTTCAACACTTTGTCTAATCACAAAAGTTAGGGTCTGCTTATTAGAACTTTGTGTTCTTTCCAGAAATAGACTGAAAATTGCCTCTTTGTCTACTCCAGAGCTATAAGTGGGGAACCAGGATTAGACTTGGAGGTGGTTCTCATCAGAGAGAAACTAAAATTCTGCCTGAAATTCTCTGCCTGAGATTTTTCATATGTATCATCTTCTTTAGGTATAGACACATATCCAAATACGATCACAAAATTCCACATAAAGAAAAAAAGTGTTCAAAACTGTCAAATAATTGTCTGTCTTTGGAATCAGGTAGATGATCAATTTTGCACCTGTACATTTAGACTTCTTTGAATGCCATTAGACTATCACAATCTAATTATGAGAAGCAACTTGCTAAGAAGAATTTTGAGGCTTGAGGATATAAAATACTATATATATATATTCTATTGTAGACTAAAAAAACAAAGTCAGAACTTAACGCTTTAATTTTCAGATTATAATAATGAAATACAATGACTGAAACCGATAAGGCTGCAAGTGAGCAACCATTTTCTTAATCAAGTTTACTCTCATCCTTACCTGTGTGTGGTTTATTGCAACATGACTTACAGCTTTCATTCATGCTATAAGCCTATCTGTCATGAACTTACTCTTTCTATTAATTTTATTTTCATTTTAAAGAATTTTTATTGATATTTTTAGAGAGGGAGAGAGAGAAACATCAATCAGCTGCCTCCTACATGCCCCCTACTGGGGATCAAGCCCATAATCTAGGCCTGTGCAAACCAGCAAACTTTCCATGCATGGGGTGACACCCAGTTAACTGAGCCTCACCAGCCAGGAAAATTATTTAAAATTTTGCCTTATTTAAATTTCATTGAATGTTTTCCTCTTCCAGAAAGTAAATTATTGTCAGTGGAAAGGGACCGGGACAGAGGTGGATGTATCCCAGCATGTCTGGAATGTGTAACCCATTTGCTCCTAAGTGTCCTTGGTTAGGGAAGATAAAAGTTTGCAATTTATAATCTGACTCTATATTGCTCAGCTTTTTAACTATTTTTCTCAGTTTCCCCATTCCACTTGTCAAGGAATTGTCCTATTTTCTTACTATCCTGACTCATTATCATCATTCCATTCCAGTCCCACACTGATGACTTGTTTTTCAGAGTTCTTTTTAATGGAATTAAGCAACATATTGTTCTCTAGTTGTGACCTCTAGCTACACTTATCTTGATTTCTAGGGAGATTTCTTGGATTTAAACCCAATGTATTGTGCTTTCAACATAGTCAGTCTGCTTTCACTGGCTCATTGCCCTAACTTCATAAATAGTTGAGACTTTTTTTTTTTACTTTGAATTTTCTATTTATCCCTCTTATTCCATTGACTGCTAAATATCTTAGAAAGTTGGTCAAATCTCCTGACTGTTTTTGTTTACCTTACATTCCATTCCCTTACTCAACCTCCTGCAGCTAAGATTGTCCCAAATTAAAATTTTAAATGCCAACTAAAGTGTTCAATTATTCATCCACTGATTTTTTTTCTGGGTCGTTTTTTGGCATTTCTTTCCATTTTGAAGTTGTAAAGCATATCTGTAATAGCCAGCTAAACATTTTTTTTAATGTTTAATTATTTATTGATGTCTTATAATATACAAGTTAAGATTTGGGTGCTCTGAAATCAGGCATCCTACGTTTTAAACTCTGTTCCACCATTTCTGTGTTGTTTCCAGCAAGTTACTTGCTCAAAACTCAAATTTGTGCGTTGCAAAATCAGAATTTAAAAAGGACCTGCTCCACAAGGTTGTGGTGGAGATTGCATGAGTATGTAAAATGATTGGCATACAAAAAGTGAGCACTGATTGTTTTTTATTATCTACTAGAGGCCTGGTGCACAAATTTGTGCACTGGTGGGGTCCCTCAGGGTGATCTGTAGAGATTGGGCCCCAGCTCACACCCCAGCCTCACAGCCCCCCAGCCCCACCTGGCACCTAGCCTTGGCCTGGCACTGCCCACTAACCTGCCCCACCATTCCACCACAGTCCCACTCTTGTCAGGGCCCAACAGGGCAGGCGGCGCCTCCACTGCCACATGCTGCCAGTGCTGTGTCATTGATGTCTGCCATGTTCCGCACCACCCCCTGGTGGTCAGTGCACATAATAACGAGCAGTCGAACTCTGGGTCTCCCAATCAAACTCCTGGTTGAATGACTGCCTGAGAGGACAATTTGCATATTAAGCTTTTATTATATAGGACTATAGGCCCTGTGCACAAAAATTTGTGCACTCGGAGGGGGGGTGGGTCCCTCAGCCCGGCCTGTGCCCTCTCGCAGTCTGGGGCCCTTCGGGGGATGACCACCTGCTGACTTAGGCCTGCTCCTGAGTGGCAGAGGGCAGGCCCAATCCCTAGGTGCAGCCCATGGTCGGGCTCAGAGCAGGGCCGATTGGGGAGTTGGGGTGCCGCCCCTGTCATGCACAGAGCAGGGCGGATTGGGAGGTTGCGATGCCACCCTCAGTCACGCTCAGGGAAGGGCCAATTGGGGGATTGGGGAACCGTCCCCTGTCACACTCAAGGCAGGGTTGATGGGGAGGTTGTGGCGCCACCCCCTGTCACGCACAGAGCAGGGCCCATCATTGGGTTGGGGTGCTGCCCCCTGTCACACACAGAACAGGGCCGATCAGGGGGTTGGGGCGCCGCCACTCTCACACTCAGGGCAGGGCCAATGGGGAGGTTATGGCTCTACCCTGTCACACACAAAGCAGGGCCCGTTGGGGGGGGGGGGTTGGGGCGCTGCCCTCTATCACCCACAGAGCAGGGCCGATCAGGGGTTTGGGGCACTGCACCCTGTCACACACAGAGCCGCAGGGCGATCAGGGGGTTTGATTAGCCAATGGGAAGGGTAGCGGACGGACGGACGCTAATTACCATGTTTCTCTTTTATTAAATAAGATAATTGATTTATTCTGCCCTCCCCGGACTTTCCCTGAGGGGCTTAGATTTAAAGTGCTTGAAAGAGAAGTTATGTATTTATTTTTGGGACTGTTAGGGTTTGGCCTGTGGCTCAGGCCAAAAAAGAATTCACAACTAAAAGAAGAGAGGTAGAAAGGAAGTTTATTTTACTTTCCAGGAAGGGAAAGGATCAAGTACTGCTAATCAATACAGGGCAAGAAACAAAAGGCAAGTTTCCCCTTTTAAAGGGTAATGGTTGCTGTTGCTAAGCGACAGGATCGGAGGAGGATTTGGGATGAACAGTCCAGCAGGTGTCCTAGGGAGGAGTCTTATCAGTATTTCCCCTAAGCCTATAAGAGCAAAAGTTATGAAAAGTTCAAAAGAGGCTTGTTTGAAAGTGGTTGGGAGAGGTTTCTACTAACTAGAGATTCCTTGATATAAATTATCCCTGAGTTGTCAAACAGCAGGGAGGATAGAGAATGCAAGAATGCAGCCTTGAGTGTAGCTTATCTTGTCTTGTAGTTTGAACAGAGCAACCAGTTTGAATCAGAGGAGCTAACAATATTGGGGGTTAGTTTCCAGGTGCTTCTGATAAATTGTGGAAGGCAACAGCTAAGAAAAGGGAGGGTTTTTCTTGTCCTTACAGGGACTAATAAGAAAAGTGGCAACTATAGTTACCTTTAACTCTGCTGCTAGAGTTTTATTTTTTCAGAGGCCAAAAATTGCATGCATTTTCTGAAGAACTGATGGTTGAATAAATGAGTACTGACATGAAGCAGGATGAGATATTAGGAGCCTACATGAAACTGAGAAAGGGACTTAAGAAGGTCCATGCTGCACCCAATTGGACACTTGTCAGTCTCTGGTCCTAAAAATGCAGCATCATGGGGAACATGTAAATCTTTAAAAAGTACTAAACTGATGCATGCAATGACTTGATAGGATATGGCTCATTTTTTTATGTCAATTCATGTAATCTAAATCTTAGGTTTTCTTTTATTTAGTTAACAAATATTTTAAACTATAGCTAAATATTCAGAATTAATTTGGACTCTTCAAATTTAAAAACTGCAAATAACTATGAAATTATGTGAACTGTACATATCTCTAAAGAACATAAATTATGTCAGTCTACATATCTCAGGGAAAATAACAGAAACTAGGATTACTTACTATTGCTATAGCAAGTATTTGACCAATTTGTTGGGGAATGCAGTGATGGCGAACTTTTTGAGCTCGGCGTGTCAGCATTTTGAAAAACCCTAACTTAACACTGGTGCCGTGTCACATATAGAAATTTTTTGATATTTGCAACCATAGTAAAACAAAGACTTATATTTTTGATATTTATTTTATATATTTAAATGCCATTTAACAAAGAAAAATCAACCAAAAAAATGAGTTTGCATGTCACCTCTGACACGCGTGTCATAGGTTCGCCATCACTGGAATATAGGGTATCCAAATTAAACAAACTAAGATATATTACTTAAAAATTTAATAACTCACTTTTTGACATGGAGTAATAAGCCGGAAACTTTGGCTTCCATTGGTAAGTATGACTCTTTGCTAGTATATTTCATATTATTTGTTTATTTTAAGTACCATCATGTCTTAATGGTTTCTTACAAACTCTCCTGTTTCTAGTTACCGATAAATATTTATTTTATTTAATACTCATATATTTGCGATTTGGTTTTTCCTTCAGGGTAACCTTTTAATACTGTTTTAATGATATCCCCAGCCTTTTTTTTTTCCTCCTAATTCTCACCAAAGGATATTTTTTTCATTGATTTTTCAGGAGAGATAGGTAGATAGATAGATAGATAGATAGATAGATAGACAGACATCGATATGAGAGAAACACATCGATTGGTTACATCCCACATGTGCCCCAGTTGGGGCTGGGGAGCAAACCTACAACCCAGGTATGTTCCATTGGCCCAGAATTGAACCCACAACCCTTCAGTGTGTGTGACCGACACTGTATCCACTGAGCCACACCAGCCAAGGCTATCCCAGGCATTCTTAATAGCATAACCTAACTGTAGGGCAGTAGTTCTCAACCTTGGCTGCACATTAGAATCACCTGGGAATCTTTTTAAAATCCTGATTTCTGGGCCTCATCCTCCAGAAATTCTGTTTCTTTGTTATGAGGTGGGGCCACAACATTAGTAACAAAGAAACAATTTCCGGAGGATGAGGCCCAGAAATCAGGATTTTAAAAAGTTTCCCAGGTGATTCTAATGTGCAGCCAAGGTTGAGAACCACTGCTGTAGGGAGTAGAAATTAAAAAAAAAAAAAAGTTTAATTAACACTGAAAAATGGTGCTTAGATGAGAATTTTTAAAACATGCAACACCTGACAATTTAGTTAGGGGTCCTGACCTCTTTTCCCTTAGAATATCAAATAAAAAAATGACAACACAAGAATAGCTGTCCGGTGTGAATGAATCAAAGTTATATCTTCTTTTTTTTTGTCAGATCGGCAAAAAATATAATACATTTTTGTGTGTGCTGCAGAATTTTAGTAATTAGTTTATGTGTGCCATGAGATGAAAAAGGTTGAAAATCACTGATGGATGATGTAACAATTCTGAATCTGCTTTTTATGTTTGTTAGGCTAAATAAGTAAGAAAATATGTTGGGTTATGGGGCCATGTTTCTCACTGTTCTACAGGAAAATATAGAAAAACAAGAGAAAAGAGCTAGAATTAATGCTGTACTAGACTGGAGTAAGATATCAGTATGAACTCAGGTTTAGTTTAATATAGATACAGATGAGTAGATACAGAAATAGCATTGTGTGTGTGTGTGTGTGTACATATATTAGCAGTATACATGCATATCTAACCTACATAGTTTGCTAAGAGATTTTGGAAACAATAGCAATCCAATAGCTATGAGCACACCCAGTGCTCAGGTTTTGGTTTCTAACTGTCATTAATAAATGAAAAGGACAAGGGCTCCTTGTAGAAATGGCTGATTCTAGGGTCAGGTCAGGTAATGTACCAGGTGAGCCCTGAGCACCTTCTAGTAGCAGAAAGCAAGAATGTGCTCAAGGGAGTAAGAAGCACAAATTGGTTGTTACAGAATAGTCACAGGGGTGTAGAGTACAGCAAAGGGAATATAGTCAATAATATTCTAATAACTACATTTGGTGTCAGATGGGTGTGAGATTTATCAGGACGATCACTTAAGTTATGTAAGGTATCATCCCTGGGGTGTGCACATGAAACTAATATAATAGTGTATGTCAACTGTAATTGAAAAATAAAGAATTGATTTAAAAAACAACAACCAATTAAACAAAAAATGTGCACAAAAAACTAAGGAGAGGATCATTTCAAAAGAATATAGAAGCCAAATTGAAAGAGCTATTAGGAAATGCCAGAAAAAAAAAAGAAAAAAAAAGAAAAAGGAATGAAAGAAAGCTACTGATGGTCAAAGCTGGAACAATTTTAGAAATAAAATGCATAGTGTGGTATTGGATTAAAAACTATTGTTTAAAATAAATATGAATGAGTCCATACTGATATTAATAAATGATCAAACAAGTAAATATGTGGGGAAGAAGGGACAAATCCTCTTACAAAAGAATTATAAGTAATATAAGTAAATACTGCCCCCTCCAGGAGATGGAGCTGAATTCCATACCTATTCATGTTAAAACACTTAGAAAACTAAATTAAAAGGAAACTTTCTTAATCTGAATGAGTATGTCCAAAAATATACAAAGAATTTATTTAATGGTTAATGTTAAAACATTTCCATTTGTAAATAAAAATGAGACACATAGGAATACTAGCCAGTGATGCAAACAAAGAAAAACAATTATATGTCTGCTCAATAAAAACGGAGACAAGCATGCTATTTTTAACAAAGGGCATGGTTATGGACACAGGAAATGCTAAAGTAATATATTTTTAAAATTTGGTAATTTGGTGCTTCAAGGTTGTGCTTTAAGGTTGTGCTTTATGCAAAATCCTATATTTCTATACATTAATCACAGTAATAGACTATAAAACTTGTAATGATATCATTTATGATAGCATTAAGACATGTCTCAAAAAAATGAATTTTATAAAAGCTGTATAACACTTCTACACAAAACATTGATTGACATTATGGTGGAAATTAAAGGAAATCTAAGTATCTCAAAGGATATGTCATCAGATATTAAAAGAGTCAAAGTTATAAAGACGTAACTCCCAAATGAATAAATCCTGTACAATAACAATAAAATTTACTCAGGCTCTTGAAAGGTTTGGGGGTGGAGTACTGGATGTGGACAGTGTGAATTTATAAGCTTATTTGAAACTTTATATGGGAAAATAGCCAAGACAAATGTTGACAAACAATAATGTTGGTGGCATCTACTAGATACCAAGCGTTACTTAAAATCTCCATAATATAAGACAGTATGTTGGTGCAAGGATAGACAAACAGAGCAATGGAACAGACTAGAGACTCCAGAAACAAACATAAACATAGTCATTTGATGTAGGATGATGACCATTGAGTGCAGTGCAGTGGAGAAAAAGTGATATTTTCAGTACATTGTGTATCTCTTCTTCTATCCTTTTACTAATAAGCCTTTCAGCTTCTCTTAAATCATTTTGTTTTGTTTTTTTCATTTTCTTGTCTAACATTTCCAAAACTCTAATGTCTAAAAACAGACATGCGGAGCTTGACTTTCATATCTTCACAAAGAACATTACATTCTCTTCTTTCCCTAGCGTGTAACCCTCCTTAAGATCCCGGCTTTGTGCTTGCTTGCTATCAGCTCCAAGTAACAGTTGCAAACAAAGAAAACAAGAGCAGTTTCCTTAGTGTTGGTTTCAAATCTGGATAAACTGAAGGTAAACTTTTCAAATGTATTATCACTGGCCATCTGGCGTGGCTCAATGGTTGAGCATCGACCTATGAACCAGGAGGTCAAGGTTTGATTCCAGGTCAGGGCCCATGCCGGGAGGATTATGGCCTTAATCCCCATGTGGGGCATGCAGGAGGCAGCCAATCAATGATTCTCTCTCATCATTGATGCTTCTATCTCTCTCTCTCTCTCTTCCTGTCTGGGAAAAAAAAAAGGATAGATAGATAGATAGATAGATAGATAGATAGATAGATAGATAGATATCGATTATCACTATGTAAAAGTTAATTTCTGCTATGTTTAACATTATTTATATTAATTTTTGCCTTTTAAATAGGTAAGTTATGAACACTGGTATAGCTTTATACATTTCTCCCAGGTTAGAAATTTTAGAGGTTTTGTTAATTTGTTTTCTAAATATTCCATGATATAAATTTTATTTTTTGCAGTTTACCCACTAGGATAACAGGAAAATTTTTGTATATGGGAGAGTTTACATATGCTTCTAGGTTTCAAAGTACTTTGGTTCCCATACTAGATATAGTGGATTAAATTATCAGAATTTGGTCTTTACTTTAAATTATCATTGTTTTGCTTATAGACTTTCTGTCCAGTTCTGAAAATATTCAACTGCTTTTAATTACTTTATAGTCTTTTTTATTACAGTTTTGCTTAAAAGCTAAAACTATACCTTCCCCTAGCTCTACTTCTTAATTAGTTCACCAATACTTTGAAAGGATGAGGTTTTTGGAAATGTTACAATATGTTCTGGTATTTGGGTCCGTCTTGTCATGTTTTTTAGCTTAAGATTTTGAACAGTGAGTTCTGCTCTGTGTCGATATAAATCTCCATTACTGTTCTTCTGCCTCTTTTTCTGGTTAACCATTTCTCAGAAGTTCTTCACTGAACAGCTTGTAAAGAGGAGGGTGGTTGTAGTGTATCAAGTCCAAACTCTCCATCCGCTGTGTATAGGGAGGGTAGTTAACTTTCAGCTTGTGAGAAATTCTGGGTCTCTTAGGGAGAAGACAAGATATAAGTGGAGTAGTGAATAGTCTCTGATGCTGTTATTGTCCATTTGTGAGACCGAGTTTGAGCTTGCCTTAAGATGAAGGCTAAGAACATTCATAGGAGTTACTAGTACTATTGTTGTAAACTGCTTTTATTTTCTATGTATTCTTGGGTGTTTTTTGAGGTTAAGAGGTCAGATAATATTTTTAAGGAAATAAAGACATAAAGTAGAATGTTTCTGTTTTGTTTTTTTAGAAATTACTTCTACATTTTATTTTGAAGTATACCACACTCTGCATGGCTTTAAATATTGAAAATCCATAGGTTAATCACACTGGTTTTAAAGACATCCTGCAATATATTTTTTGTATGTGTGCAGGTAGCAGTTGCCCCCTATGGATCTTCATTTCGTTTTTTAATGCATGAACTAAAATATAGACCTGTCTGCCTGCCCCGCTAAAATCTTTTCAAAGCCAAAATGACAAAAGGGAACTGTTTGAAGACAGCGACACCATTGTACTTGTCACTCTACTTTTTCACCATGGCTTTCTCTGAATATTTGTTAATTTTACTAGACCTTTACAGATCAAAGCTGATCTTGAACTTGAAAAAGACTATGCTCCTTAACTACTTCCCATCATGCCAGTGCAAACTCATTATCAACCTCCTATTAGAAATTCTAAACTATGAGTTTATGGTAAAGCCAATGCAATCCAGTATCGTTGAGGTACAAACTCAATGAACATACCATCTCAAAAAGATAACTTTGTCATAAGGGCTTACCATCTCTTATTCATTAAAAAGATAAATAATGCCAAAACTGGTTTGGCTCAGTGGATAGAGCGTCGGCCTGCGGACTGAAAGGTCCCAGGTTCGATTCGGGTCAAGGGCATGTACCTGGGTTGCGGGCACATCCCCAGTAGGAGATGTGCAGAAGGCAGCTGATCGATGTTTCTCTCTCATTGATGTTTCTAACTCTCTATCCCTCTCCCTTCCTCTCTGTAAAAAATCAATAAAATATATTTAAAAAAAGATAAATAAATCTGAGAAAGGTTCTCCAAAGAATAATCCTGCTAAGATTCTAAATCATAAAGCATAAGTAAAAAATTGTGAAAACACATGACTAGCCTGAGAGGATGAATTTGGGTATGATTATAGGTCCATAGATTATAGTTATGAGAAATATTTACAAATGGAAGAGAGGACTTAGAGATTGAGCAATTTCTGAAATGACGACAGAGGATTTCCAGAGATTGCCTGAAAGAAAGCACCAAGCAAAAAGTGAACCCCATATTTCTACTGCTGCTCAATGCTGAAACTACAAAGCCATATTAAACATTTTTTCAAAGTATCACTCACTCTGGTGATGAATTCAGTGAAAAACATTGCACAAAAAAGAAAAAAGACATAGAACTTTATAACTCACCTAATACACAAAGCACCTTGGAGATTTCTGCATGACACCTCACCATCAAATTGAAGATAACCAGAATCTCAAATGAACACTCATATTGCTTCAGAAAATGGACACAATTGCTTTTATTAAAATGCTGACTCAGGAAAATCTGAATATTATTTATAGAATGTATGAATATGAGTTTTATTGCCCAAACACAAAATATCTTCTTCCACAGTTTGTTACCAACCTATTGATACTACCTTCTACATGCTGCTCACCATCCTTATTTTTATTATAGTCCAAACCCCCACATTTCTGCTATGATTTTTGCAACATTCTAAAACTCCTCTCCCAGATTTCAGGCATGCTACTCTCCAGACTTATCTCAGTTTTGCAGCCACAGTGGTGTACATATCAAACATCACTCTCCTGCTCAGAACACTGCTAGCATTTTCTTACTGCAAAGGCTTAACTTATTTACTGTGACTTAGAAGGCTCTCTGTGAGCTACTCTTAATGTACGTTCTTGCAATATCGCTCATACCATCCATTTTACCTTCAGGTTTTTGCCTATGTTTCTCAAGGTTGCCACTGTCTACCAATTCTTATTCCTAAATCTAGTCCAACATCTTTAAGGCAGAGACACATCATATAAAGTGATCGTAGCTATAGTAATTAAGATGAAATATTTTATATGATAAACTAGGAAGGTATAGGCAGGCATTTCTTAGTGAGTTCTCTAAGAACCTGGTTCTTAGTTCTGTGGCAAAGGAAAAGTGCCTTCACAGACTTCCAGGAAAATAATCAATATTGTGTTTCAACTGAAACTTAAAAGGATTAAACTTTTCAGTATATTTGAAGTTTCAGAGTTATAAAAACACAGGATCTGATGAGAACCCAGGCTAGTTCAACATTTGAAAATCAATAACTGTAATCCATCACATCAACAGGCTAAAAAAGAAAAACCATGTGATCATGTCAAAAGATTCCCAGTCATGGCACATTCTCTCTCTCTCTCTCTCTCTCTCTCTCTCTCTCTCTCTCTCTCTTCTTTCTCTCTCTCTCTTTCTTCCTCTCTCGAGGCATGTCCTCTGGTGAGGATTAAAAGTAAAATAGAGAAGTCTGGAGGGAGCTCTTCCCTCCACTTTCCAGGATTAGCACCTCCCAATTTCTTAAAAAAAAGAAAGGAATTGATTTTCAGGTTTTTTATTAAATTTTATAATTTAATATTATGTAACTGAGAAGTCATCTATTCTTTTATTTCTTTTTTTCTTAGATGTCTACCTTTGTATTATTTTGAACCCAGAACTCAGCATTTCTTAAAGTTTTCTCTAAAGAATACACACACTTCTGCATAATTATCCCTAAGAAATGTAGGATTTACTAAAGACCAAGGAGAGATTACATCACATAGTCTTTTGCTTGTTTGTTAATCTTAACCAAAGGATATCTTTCCATTGATTTTTTAAAAATATACTTTTATTATTGATTTCAGAGAAGAAGGGAGAGGGAGAAATAGAAACATCAATGATGAGAAAGAATCATTGCTCGGTTGCCTCCTGCACCCACCCTACTGAGGATTGAGCCCAAAACCCAGGCATTTGCCCTGACCAGGAATCAGACCATTACCTCCTGGTTCATAGGTCAACACTCAACCACTGAGCTATGCCCACTGGGCTCCATTGATTTTAGAGAGTCGAAGGAATGGAGGGAAGGGGAAAGAAAGAGAGAGAGACATTGATGTGAGAAAAACATGTTGATTGGTTGCCTCTGTACATGCCCCTACCAGAGCTGGGGAATGAACCTGAACCTGAAACTCAGATATATACCCTTGACCAGGAATCAAACCCATGACCCTTTGGTGTGAGGGCCAATGCTCTAACCACTGAGAACACTGGCTGGGGCAAGATCACATAGTCTTAATAAATTTTAAAAAAAAGCAAAAAAAACCCAAAAACCCTCCCTTAAAGCATCCACTTGGATGAACCATAATTCATTCCATTTGCCGATGACTCTTCCCCTCACAGAACTTCCAGTCTTACTGGAGGCTCTTCTCTTTTCTCATTCCTCTAGGTGTCCCCAGTGACTCTTCCATTCCGATTGGAATAATTAAGTTCTGCTCCCAGCTTCCATTTCCAAAGTCACATGATGAAATTCATAAGATGTTCAGGATGAAATCTCTCTCTTCCTGCAGTACATTTGATATGTTTCATAAAAATGTCACTACTCCAAGATGAGTCACATCCCCAAAGAATAATGGTCAGAGTTCTTTTTAATCTTTGTATAATATTAACTATGAGAGAAAATAATTTAAAATAAAAATTGCCAGTATGCATGGGAAGTAAGATTTATATACAGTATGTATGCATACATACAGATTTGTAGGTTCAATTTTAAAGATAAGTTGTTAGTTTTGTAACATCAGTTGTGATGTCTAGTTTACTGTTGAAATAGGGTTTTTTGTACTATGACCAGGGATGGATCAGCAACATATTAGTATCAGTAGGATCTGTAGGAATAATCTTTATTTTAGTGATGAAGAAAATGAGGCAGAGTAGGATAAGTAACCTTATCAAAATGGCACAGCTGGTAAATTCGAACCTATGCAGTGAGCTTACAGCATTGATACTCTGAAAACTATGCTGCTATCTGCCTTTTGCAACAATGGAATTTCAAAGATTCAAAGTGGCTGTTACCCAAATATATAACTCATAAATAGATAGAATTTTAAAAATTCATGACACCTGCCTCCAGGCTAGTGATTTTGTTTGATTCTAAGTATTTATGTGGCTATTTTTCCTTGTTTACTTTTTCAATCTTTTGTGCTACTGCCACAAACTGTGGAAAACTTTAGAGAGAAAAGGCTGATGGTCAGAATAAATTATTTACTCCATCTAAATCAATCAAGTAGTGCTGGGTATAAAAAAATAAGCAATACCACCACCACCAACAAAAGGACCCTGCTCCTTAGATCCAGGAGTGGAGTCAAATGTAAAATATTAAATACCCATCCTCTTAAGAGTAGGCTGGTGATTGAGACTTAGTTACTTTCTTTCAAAGAATAAATGATAAATAGGGAAAAATAACTTTCTGGAGGATAAACCCAACAAACATTACCTTAACTAAGGGATCAAGGCTAACATCATTAGAAATAAACCATATTAATATCATGTACCTCCTGATATAAGGTAAAAAAGGAGGAAATTTACTTCTATGGTATTCTTCCTTCAAATCTATAAGCACATCCTAATCATGAGAAAACTTTAGGGAAATAAAAAGTCAAATTGAGCCCTAACCGATTTGGCTCAGTAGATAGAACGACAGCCTGTGGATTGAAAGGTTCCAGGTTCGATTCTGGTCAAGGGCATGTACCTTGGTTGTGGGCACATCCCCAGTAGGGGGTGTGCAGGAGGCAGCTGATCGATGTTTCTCTCTCATCGATGTTTCTAACTCTCTATCCCTCTCCCTTCCTCTCTGTAAAAAATCAATAAAACATATTTTTTAAAACAAAGTCAAATTGAGGGTTGGGGGGCAGGAGGGAGGGGGGTAAGAGATCAACCGAAGGACTTGTATGCATGCATATAAGCATAACCAATGGACATAAGACACTGGGGGTAGGGGAGGCCAGGGGATTGTCAAGGGCGGGGAAAAAAAAAAGGACACATATGTAATACCCATTGTAGTACTTTAAGCAATAAAACAATTAAAAAAAGAATTAAAAAAAAAACCAAAAAACAAAAACAAAAAAATTTAGAGACATATAAAATATGATGAGGGCTTTTGAAAAGTATCAAAGTTATATATATATATATATATATATATATATATATATATATATATACACAAAACAAAACAAAACAAAAAAAACACTGCTGAGAAAATGTCATAGATTAGAAGAGACAAAAAGGGACACAATGATTAAATGCAATGTTTTATTCTGTGTTGGATCCTGGAACTGATAAATGATATTAATGCAAAGATAATTTGGTTACCAGTGTTGTGCCAATTTAAATTTCTTAGTTTCAATACAGGTTCTGTGGTTATATGTTAATTTAAGGGGAAGCTAGATGAAGGATATATGGGTACTAATTTCTTCTGTGAATTTAAAATTCACTAAATGAGAAGTTTTCAATAATTACCAAGTTGGTAAGTATCATTTTAAGAAAAGAGCAGGATGATTGGGAGAACACATATGAAGAAGCATGTAGGGCAGTGGTTGGCAAAATAAAGCATGCTGCACCTTCTGCCCTGGCCTCTTTTGAGATGGCCTGAGAGCAAAGACTACTTTTAACATTTTAAAGGGTTGTAAATGCAGCAAAACAACAAGAAAAAAGAATATGTGACAGTCCATTTGGTGTGGCTCAGTTGGCTGAGTGTCATCCCATACACCAAGAGGTCACCAGTTCAATTCCCAGTCAGGGCACATGTCCGGGTTGCAGGCTCAGTCCCCAGTGGGAGGCGAGCAGGAGGCAGCCAATCAATGAATCTCTCTCATCGATGAATATGTGACACGGATCTTACATGTCTGCACAACTAAAATACTTACTACTGGCCCTTTGCAGAAAAAAGAATTGCTGCATGTGGTTGAGAGAATCCAGAAATAACACTTGGAAGAAGCAATTTCTAAACTAAAAATTGACAGGTCAAAGGAGCCAGCCTAAAAAAGCAAGATATGAGCAGGAGGGGAGAGTAAGATGCTAAAGTACAAAGCAATGTTCCAAGTCAAAGAAAGGCATAGGAGAAGGCAGGAAAAAAAGTGAGATTATGGCCTGTTTAAAAACTAAGTGTAGAACAGCCATGTGCCTGGAGAGCTTGGTGGGCATGGGAGAAGTTGATGCTGGTGAGATAAACAAAGGCCCCGTATGCCACATGAGTCCATTCAGACTTTATATAAAGTGGTTGGATAGCTCTGAACTGGTGAGCGACATGATCTGCTGTATATTTCTAAAACAGTTCTCTCTGGCTTAAATACGGAAAGAAATGCAGGAGGAAGAAAACTGGAAACCAACAGATCGTTTAGGCTTTTGTAATATTTCATTTAAAAAAGAGCAAGGTTGGCTTGTTCTGAGATAATGACCATGAGATCATGGGAACTGCAAAAATTTGAGTTTGATTTATAAGGTAGAATTGGTAGCATGGGATAATGACAAAGAGGGAGAGAGACATAAAATATAACAGCACCCTGGGTTACCAAGATTACGAATATGTGGGTGAGCCGATTTGGGAGGAAAGGATGTGAATGGTTCTGGAGCAACCAGTACTGATTCCAGTTTTATGGGTCATGAAGCTTCAGTTGGAAAACTGGCTGCCAAACTGATGAAGTAATAACACCGAAGATGTCTTGTAACTTTAAAGACCACTGAGTCAAATCTCGAATCCTTGCTTGAATGAGTTCTACAAACTTTTCTGCCAGAGAGCCATCCTCTGGATCTGACATAACATCCCACCTTTGCCCCAGGTAAACCCAGCTCCCAGGAGACCCAGACCTCAAGTGGAAAGTGCAACAAGGTGGAAAATCTAATAAGCAATGGATTCCTAATATCTCCATTGTCCTAAAACTCTGCAGAATGATGGAAGCAGGCTGCCTGCTGGCTGTGCCCCTCTGCTAATCCTGAAATCTGCGGGAGCACTGGCAGGGGCTACAGGAGGAGGCAGGCTACTTGGTTTATTGCTCTGCTTTTCCCTGGCTGGAGTGCTCATCTTAGATACAGGTAATGGCTATTTCCCAAGGTAGCTATTCCGTGGCCCTTCATTTATCACCCTGGGCAACTACTCACCTCTAAGCTGAAACTAACTGCCAGTCAAGAATTTATTGGACAGTAAAGGAGAGGTGACAGTTTAGTTTAACTTCACAGTTTATTTAATTATGTTGGTCATATCTTTTTAAGTGAAATATGGGATACCCTTTCTTGAGGGATATTTATAGGTATTATGACAAGTGTTTCCTATCACGCCAAGTAAGTTAGAATATTGTCAAGCATATGTAATTTTTAAAAAAATTCTTTTGTTTTAGATCTCTTTCTTAAATTATTGAGTGAAAAAAGGCATGGCTCATTTTACTCGGCATATAAACTGTGAACAGCCTCACTCTTTGGCATTAAAAATCATAAACAAGTGGTTACCACGCACCTGGTGAATTTAATCCAGAGCACCAAAATTTAATGACATAAGGACTCAATAAGCAGGGCTGAAAACCAAACAAACAGAGTAGGAGACTGTGGAGAGCTAGTCTTCCAACCTTAAATTTAAAAAGAAAAGCCAACACTAAAATTCTTTGCATATGAAAATTTGCATATAAAGTGGTGTTTTACAAATGCTTTTTACTAAGGGATAAGTAGAAAATAAGAAGTGTTAAGCAGCTTACCTTGGTAATTTAATTTGTAAAAACAGCTCTGTAGTGGGTTCCGTACCCCTGAACCCTCCAGCTTCAAAACAGATTGTGTGTGTGTGTGTGTGTGTGTATTAACATGTCAGCACAGCCCAAAGGTTGCATGTATGTCATTATCATCTATAAAAATGATGATGAGATACCTTTTCAAAATGCCTAGAAAATCTAAGTAGCTAAGAAGCCAAGAGGTGACTGGGGGAGAAAAAAGTCAAACTTTATTATAGGAAAATTTCCTACAATGTCTAAAGCTATGGAGTCAGATAGTGGTTTCTTTGCAGTGAAATCACTTATGAAACTCAGGTCTTACCGTTTCTCAGTATCATCGTTCCGAACATTAATCACTATTTATCACACAGTTGGAAATGGGACAAGAAGGATTGCAAGATATCATTCTTAATGAATCAAGAATATCCCTAACTAAGTCCCCCAATCTGGATTAGTTTTGACTCAAGATTTTTTTTAATATATTTTTATTGATTTCGGAGAGGAAGGGAGAGGGAGAGAAAGGTAGAAACATCAATGATAAGAGAGAATCACTGATCAGCTGCCTCCTGCATGCCCCCTGCTGGGGATCGAGCCCTCAACCTGGGCATATGCCCTGACTGGGAATTGAACCGGTGACCTATTGGTTCCCGGGTCGACGTGCAACCACTGAGCTATACCCGGCTGGGCAGTTTTGACTCAATATTAATGATATTTATCAAACATCTATTTTCTAAAGTTTCTGTCACAGAGAAAAAATAAGGTATTTTGGAGAATTTTATTGATCCAGACATGTTTTGGTAGTTTCATTTTGTTTATAGAATAATTTATGTATAATCATTTGAAATTAGAGTGGGAAATAAAACATCAAAAAGAATGCCATATTCCTGATATAGATGTAACTGGGCAATTTTGAGGCTTTGGTGATAAAGAAGAAGAATGTGCAGCATAGCTTCGTAGTTCTCATAAACTTTCTGAATGAAATTTTTACATATAAAATATAGCTATGATCCAAAGACCAGAATCTTTAGATAACAATATGATTCAACATGAATTGGAACCTCAAAATAAAATTCTGGTTGCATACTCACAAATAAACTAAAAGAGAGAATTAAATGAGAACTATCTAAAATGCATAGGGAAATGCAGAAATTAAACTGGAATGCGTGGATTTTCCTCTGGGCAAGATGCAAAGGTGATTTCCTGGATTCTTGTCCAGATGGGTTTGGAGAATGATGCCACGGACAAAAGGTGGCATAGGAAAAGGTGGAATTTATTGGGAATCAAGCACAGACTCCCATGTGGGGAGTGGGAGAGAGACCACTAAGTCCCTCTTTTCTAAGGTTTAAAAGGCTGCAGTTCTTTGTGTCCTGATAGGTCACAAATAGCAGCTTCAGAGCCACGAGGGGGTCCCCTCTTTCTCTCCCTTTTGTTTTTCTATTCCCTGTGGCCTTCCTCTCTTCTGTGAATGGGTGGCTTCCTCTCTTTTTATTCTGTGAATATGTACCTTTTGGCAGCTCCCAGCCCCCTTATTCTATGAATGTATGCTTTTTGGCAGCTCCCATATTCTGTGAATGTATGCCTTCTGGAGTTGCCAGCTTTGCAGCCCTGCGGTCCTCCCCAACGGCCCCCTAATTCCTAAAGCTCCCTAAGCCTGCTTTTTTTTTTATCTCTAAAAACTCCTTTCAATAGTAAAAGCCCAAAGACCTTTTGCAAGATTGTAAGATACCTTCCTTCCTTCCTCCCTCCCTTCCTTCCTTCCTTCCTTCCTTTCTTTCCTCCCTTCCTTCCTTTTTTTTAATTATAAGAGGGTAGAAAAGATACAAATAACCAAAGAAGAATCCAAGACTATAACAAACATATAAATAAAGTGTGTCAGGAAGATCTGAGCAGAAAATAAGCTGTGGCTTGTGAGTATTGAATATAAGAAAAGTGGTTCTTCAGGCAATGTTTTCAGAGGAGGGTACATGGGAAGGGAAGGGGTAGCCTGTGTAAGGCAGGTGCTATTATTGTATTAGAAATCAAAGAAAAAGGAGCTTACCCTACTTTAATTTTTTTTTCTATTTCCATTGTCAAGGAGAGAGCTCTTCAAACTTAAAATAGTGGGTTAAATATAGAAAAGAGAGAATTAAATGCTTACATCGGGTATTACATGGTTTAATACCTGTAGGCACCAGAAAGATAACATGAATTATTGAGGCATGCAGGTTTAAGAAAAGGGGGAGAGTTTGGAACTACAGAGAACTAAAGGACACATGTTTATCTAAAGAAATTTATGCTCTATTATAAATAAAAAAAAATACATTGTATGGTGAAATGCTGACCAGCAACTGCTTCTTTTCTGCTACCTCTTATATAAAAACGCCTAGAAACACTTGTCTGGACTTTCAATTCTGGAATTGCAGTTTTAAAATGTCCTTAAGTATCTCCCAATACATAACACCCATGAATACTGAATGTATCATAGTGAATATTTGGTGGGTTTTTTGTTTGTTTGTTTTTGTTTTTATTGGTCTTTTACAGAGAAGAAGGGAGAGGGATAGAGAGTTAGAAACATCAGTCAGCTGCCTCTTGCACACTCCCTACTGGGTATGTGCCTGCAACCAAGGTACATGCCCTTGACCTGAATCAAACCTGGGACCCTTGAGTCCGGAGGCTGAAGCTCTATCCACTGAGCCAAACCGGTTAGGGCTGGTATGGGTTTTGTTATTTGTTTGTTTGGTCAATTTGCTTTCACTTGTTTATTTTTTGAATTGTTGTTTTTTTAAGTCACTCTACTACTCAAGAAAGTAAGAGATATCTCAGTGATTAACAAGGGAGCTAGACACCAGAGGTAATCAGAGTAGGTTTGAAGCTTCTTTGGAGCCTATGCAGATAATGGTAACTAAGAGAATATTTTTGTGGTTGTTCAGGAAGCAGGAGAACTAGGACAACAACCTAAAACTGGGACTTATCCAGTGAAATTCTGTGAAAAGATGGGATGAAAAAATATCAGATTGTCAAAGGGAAACAACATTTATCTACCAACTGTCCTGAATTGAGCTTTAGGTTCAAAAGGTAGAATTGAGAAGGATTTATTTTCTTTGTGTAATCATGGATGCCCCCAGATAAATGTTAACTTGAATGGCCAACAAAACAAAAATGATGATCAGCTGAAAAAAAGAAAGAAATGATGTAATAGAACAGGGACCTTAGAAAAAAAGCACTAATGTTCACATACCTTACATTGCAGACCATTGTTTGAATAGTGAAAAATGTAATAAGTGCTGTTGAGGGTTATAATGCAATATGGTTGATTTTTACCTCACATCATATAGACAAATCAATTACAGGTGAATTAAACATTAGCTGTGGCAAGAAAATTTAGAATAAAACATGCAATAATATATAGATAACTAATGTAAATAACAGGATTTCTTTTTATTTTTTATTGATTTCAGAAAGGAAGGGAGAGGGAGAGGGAGATAGAAATAGAAACATCAATGATGAGAGAGAATCACTGATTGGCTGCCTCCTGCACACTCCCTACTGGGGATTGAGCCCCGCAACCCAAGTATGTGCCCTTGACTGGAATCGAACCTGGGAGCCTCCAGTCTGCAGGCCAATGCTCTATCCTCTGAACCAAACCAGCCAGGGCAATAACAGGATTTCTTGACACAAAATACTCAAATTATAATGAAAGTATTGCTAAGTTGACTATATTTAAAATAAAATTTACTTAATAACAACTAGAAACATTAGTTCAAATATATTCCATGAAAATATAATTATAATACATCTAACCAACTTTTGTTAATATAAAATATTACATATATATGTTATATGTAGATAAAAACTGAAAGCAATAATATAAGACAAAAAGTACTTCTTAAATATGTGCAAAAAAAAAAATAACAGACAATCCACTAGAGTGGTCAACTGAATTGCCAATAAATATTGGTAAATATATCATCACTATTATCATTGCAATTAGAAAACATAAAAAGGTAGTTTTCATCTCATCAAACAAGCATTTTTTTTAATTATAAAAATAACAAGTATTGTCAAAGGTGTGCCCAAATATAACAACTATATCTGCTAGAGGAGATTAAATGGGCACAATCAATCTAATCTACATTTGGGAAGAAACTGAGAATGTTTAGCAAATACTAATAAATGTGAATATCTGTGTATCTTAGATATTCACAATAAACCAGATACTAATTTATTAGTATTAGTATTATGTGTATCTTAGATATTCACAATAATCCAGATATATAGCCTAGAGAAAATCTCAAACAGGTGCACAAGCTGACATTTACAAAAAAACATATATTCTGACATTTAAAAAAATCAGGAAAAACAACCATATCAAGCAACAAGAGAACTGATAAAAACCTTTTATATAGTTATACAATTACCATTAATAAACTAGAGATACACATGCCAACTTTAGGGCATTTCATACATATTTGAATAAAACATAACTGAAAGAAAAGTATCACCAGAATGTTTCCCTTGCACACAACTTAAAAGCATGCATAAAAGACTCTTTGTTTTTTTAATTATATGTTTCACAAAATTATAAACCAAAGCACAGCAATGGTTAACAAGTCATGATTGGAATTACACCTACTATGCCAGGAAGGGGCAATGCAAATAGTGATGTATATTATGGAGTTCTATTAAGATTTAATGTATAATAAGTTAGGTAAAATATATGGGCATATATTGTATGATTTTGCATATAATTATATTTTTAAAGTTATAATAATACAGTTAAAAAAGAGTAAATTCTCCACCTCTTCATTCTAATTTGTTTAGTTAGCATCTTTATGTTAAAATTATGTTCAAGATCACAAATGTTGTTATAACTTCTAAATCATAACGTAATAGTAATCTTCATCTTAATTTCTTGAATAGTTTTATGCATGATTACTTACTTATTTCCTCTTAGTTATATAAAATTATATTTAAATATATCTCATAGAGAAGTGTGTGTGTGTATGTTAACATATTTTTCAATTTTTTTTCTTTCCATATTTTTCTTCTACTGGAATTCAAATATAAGAATGTTAGACCACTTATTGCTAAGGTTTGTTCCATATTTTCCCCCAAACCAGCTTTTGTAAGTTCTTGTACTTAATTTTTGACTTTTCCCCCATGTCTTCAAGTGCACTGATTTTCATTCTTTAGTGTTAAATCTACACATAAGTTCATTCGGTAAATTTGCTTCATTTTATTATTTTCCGTCGTTTTCGATCTAGATGCAATGTTAGGGTCTTTTTAATAATTTCCATTTCTTTCCACATTATGTTCATGTTTGTTTTTTTCAATCCTTGAATATATTTGTAATAAAAATTTTAAAGCATTTTTTTTTCTTTTATATCCACCTGCTAAGGCTTGGTTCTTCTGCAGATGCTACTGACTTCCACAGATGTTTAAGGCCATCTTTCCATTCTGGCTGATAGCACAATCTCTCCATATCACACTTATCAAACAAGCATCTTTTTTTAAGTTGTCAAAATAACGAATGTTTTCAAAGATGTGCAGCAATGAACTGTTGTATTCCCTTAGTGGAAATATTAATCAGTGAGCTCTGAAAATTGGTGAGTTTACTACTTCCCGATAGTTTCATAGTAATTGTTATTTGCCTGGCACTGTGTAGTTCACCCCAAACTTGTACACCTTAGTATCCAAATAAAGGCTCAAGCGTTGGTGGTATAGTGGTGAGCACAGCTGCCTTCCAAAGAAAGGCTCAAGAGAAACTCTAAGCAGATTTCTGATGCTCTGATAATCTGCCCTGTAAAATCTACCCTCTTTAATTTTTCCACAACTCTATTATTGGTCTTCCTAATTCAACAAATCCTCCATATTTGCTGAACCATAGTCTTGAAGAAAATATCAAATCAGAAAGCAGTGTGATAACAATTTGTTTGCCTTATCTCTGGGATTATAGGCTGTGCTGCCTGTTACATATTATCTGAAAACAATCATTTCATATATTTTAGGTTGTTTAGTTGTTTAGAGGTCAGTCTAATACCATTTACTCCATTATGGCTGCTCACTGTTTGTTAAATAGCCTAACATCATTTAAACACCTGTTTAATAAAAAGGAAGTAGTCCAAAGAACACAGACATTTTAGAATTGACTTGGTATTGACACAAGTTATATATCTATCCTCAATTGTAAGGACAGCATAAAGCAACAAAACTCCCCAAAGGAATGTGTAGGTAATTAGAAAGGATTAGATAATAATAAAGTATATCGAGTACACTATGTAATCCCCAAATAGATAAAGTTACATTACATCATATGTGTAAATATGTTTGTTGACCTAGATTTTCTTAATTAAAAAAGACTGTACTGTTTGCTGCTTCTGAATCAAATAAATTCATAAACCTCTAGAGCAAAAATTTTATTTGATCTCCATCCATGTCAGACTCACATTTGCCAAAATTATAATAAACTAATTTTGATCGATTCAGCTAAAAAGTACTGATACTTTTGAGAAACCCATATTGTTTTAATAATCATTATGCATATGAGCTCTGCATTTGAATTTTCTTTAAAAGATTTATGAATGTTTACTTTTAAAATGATCTTATTTAGAATTTGATTAGGAATGCTGACCCTTGATCCTAATGGTTTGATATGACTAATCCAACTGGAATAGAGTAGTAGACTAGTGATCAGCAGAAAAGAAACATAGACTCAAAGCTTGAGTAAGAGTAAAAATATATTTTACTACCAGTGTGACAACAATCACTATTGAAATATATTAAGTGCTTAGTTATAGCAGGGGCTTTTCTGAGCATTGGCAGCAGAAAAACAGCACCAGGTATTAGACCTCAGTTCAGCAACCTTGGTACTTGAGTTCTGGCTAAGAAAGAATTCAGAGGCAAGACTCAATCTATAAGAGTAAAGAAGGTGGAGAGGTGCAAGTGGGCGTGCTCCAGTAAAGAGAGCACGAGAGCATGCCCTGGGGAAAGGGGATGGGAAAGGCAAAGGCATGATCCACACAAAGAGCCTCACAGGGCCCTCCATCCTGAGGGTTTTATCCGGAGGCCTCAGGTGAGAATCTCAATAGAACACTCATCAGCTTTCCAGGTGTGCCCCCTCCTGGTCAGTGCCATGGGGTCATTAGTTAATGCAGCTGGTCCTGAGGTCAGCCATGGTGCATTCTGTCTGATTTTGCTCTTTCTCTGGGCCTGGAGGTGAAACACAGCTGAAGCTTAGATGTCATCTTTCAGGGGTTAGTGCTTAAGGGAGTGATCCTGCAAAGACTATGGGTTTTGCACCTGGCTAGGCACCCAGGCTCTCCGTCCTTGTGACCCTGGTCACCTGGCCTATCCTGCTCATGCCTGTCTAACTGCCTACTACACGAGTACCTTATAATTTGCCTTTAATCCTTGTGATCTACTTTTAAGGTAACCTCTATTTCTATCTCTATTTTATTGATGTAAGAACAAGAGCTCAGAATGAATAATATTTACTATTATGTCCAAAGACACAAGACTAGAAAAAGAAACAAAACCAGGTCCTAACCAGTTTTGCTCAGTGGATAGAGCACAAGCCTGCAGACTGAAGGGTCCCAGGTTCAATTCAGGCCAAGGGCATGTACCTTGGCTGTGGGCTTGATCCCCAGGAGGGGGTGTGAAGGAGGCAGCTGATTGATCTTTCTCTCTCATCAATATTTCTAACTCTCTATCCATCTCCCTTCCTCTCTGTAAAATCAATAAATAATATATTAAAAAAACAAACAAACATAATTCAAACCCTGACAGGCTGATTCTAGATATCTTTTGAATAAACCAGATGTCACCACTCAATTTGCCACAAAGAAATATCTAGTAACATTTACCATGATTTCCTGTGTCTATTTATCCTATGAGAAAGTGAATACCAGAGTAAACAAAATTTAATATTTTGGAAGTAAGTAAATTCAATTGTTAGATTCTTGTTTCTTTCTTTTGATTTCAAGGATAAACATCTTATTATCCAATTTGGATGCTTTTTTAAGTCTTTATACCAACTTTCTAATGTACCTGGGATTTATTTTTCATCTATCTTAGAAAAAAAGGATCTGTTAAAAATCTTCAACTAAAATGGCATTATAGTTATTTGAATGTATGTCCTCAGAGATAATTTGATCAATGCAGATTAAATTATTAACAAGTATACTTGATCTTTCCATTTGCAAGCATTTTTAATGATTCTGCAAGGCAAATAAAATTATTAAACCAGATAAATGAATTTCAACAGTGACATTGGACATGTAGACATGTAAAAGAATATTTTAATTATATCACTTATATAATTGATAAATATTTGATATCTTTTAATATGGTAAAGTCTTTCATACTTATTTTGCCTCTTAGTAAAGGCTCTGTGCGGCATCAAACACACAGTTTAGTAATTTTCTATTTGTAATTTAGTAAATTAGTGTTGAAAGAGGTCATTGAGAGGGCATGACTGGTGGGTGACCTGGGAGCTGGTACCAGGCAAATGAGAGGCTTCTTGACCCCTCCACTGTCCTTGGATTATACCGTTCTGCCTTCTTCCCCGTAGCAAAGTCTTTTTCAAGGACAGAGTTTTGGGAGAACAATGTGTTTTTGAAACCATCTGAACGGCATACATGACTGAACCCAATTAAGGCCTCTGTATAAACATTTAAGATCCTAGGGAGCAAATGCAGAGACCCAAGACAAAGTCTCCTACGTAAGCTCCCTTGATTATCAATCTGGAATGATTTGCCTGTGTGTTCTGCCTCTCCTTGTCCTCTAAATGTGGGGGCCAGTTTCAGATCTACCCAGGGAAGCTCTCATGCTTGCGAACCAACACTTAATATTTTAGTCTTTAGTGTATTTGAAAATTTCTATAAATTTTTGATATAAAAATCAAATCATCTGTGCCTAGAAGTTATTATCTAGCAAATTACTTAACTAAAAATTATTTTATTTAATACATATAAGGTGTTCAAGTTATTCCTTTATTAATAGTATGTTGTGGCAGTTTGTTTCTACGTATTTCTCCAATTAAATTGACAAGTTTACTATCATTCTTTATTAACTTTCCTTCCTCATATTGGTAATTTCTCTTGATCTCACACTTTCTATTTGATAAATCTTGCTAGAGTTACTTGATCTTCTGAAAGAACCAACTTTAACTTTTCATGGATTTGATTTTCTTTTCTGTGTTTTATTTTATTAATTCGTAATCTTATTTATTAATATATTTGTATCAATATTTTTATTTTTGAAATCTATTTTTATTGATTTATAGAGAAAGAGGAAGGGAGAGGGAGAGAGAGATAGAAACATCAATGAGAGAATCACCCATTGGCTGCCTCCTGCACGCCCCCTTCTGGGGATCAAGACTGCAACCTGTGCATGTGCCCTGACTGGGACTCAAACCTCCATCTCTTGGTTCTTGGGTCTACGCTCAACCACTGAGCAAAACTGGCCAGGTTTTATTGATTTTTTTGAGAGAGAGGAAGGAAAAGGGGGAGAGAGATAGAAACATCAATCAACTACCTCCTACGTGCCCCCTATTAGGGATCGAGCACACAACCCAGGTATGTGCCCTGATGCGGAATAGAACTGGGGACCTCTGGGTGCCTGGGTTAATGCTCAACCCCTGAACCACTCTGGCTGGGCATAATCCTATCTTTATTTTTAATGCATTCTGCTCATTTTGTGTTTAATTTTATCTTTTATATAATGTTTAATGTGGAAATTTAGGTAATTAATTTGAGACTTTTCTTAGTTATCCCTAAACAAAGGTTTTTATGGCTACAAATTTCCCACAAAGTCCAATTTTACTTGGCTCTCACAGGTTTTAATATGTTTTCGTGTTATTATTCATTCAGCTCATAATCAGTTTTTATTTCTTCTTTCCTCCGGTTGTTATTTAGAAGAATGCTATTTATTTTCCACACATTTGGGAATTTTCCAAATATCTTTCTGTTATTACTTTCTAATTTAATTCCATTGTGATCAGAAAAGTTTCCGTGTATAATTTCAGTCCTTTTGAGTTTATTGAGGATTGTTTTATGGTTTACACTGTTGTTCATATCTTCCATACCTTACTTATTTTTTGTCTTCTTGTATCAATTATTGACAATATTATATAAGATACTCAAATAGAACTGTGGGTTTATATATTTCTTCATTTAGTTATTTTGTTCAATTAAATTTTGCTTTATGTATTTATAAGTGCTATTATTAGATAGATAAACATGTAAGATTATCTTTTTGATTAATTAAGTCCATTATCAATAAGAAATATTCCTCTTTATCCCTGGTATTAATTTTAGCCATGAAATAACATTTTATATATAAGTACTACATTTTGTATTAGTTTTAGCATGATATATCTTTTCTAGTCATTTTACTTTTATCTATTTACTATAACTCTATATTTAAAACATGTTTCTTTAGTATATTTGCCATTTAATTGACTTGTTTAAACTATTTTTATTAAGTTGGCTTTGATATAGTTGGTTTTATATGTACTATATTTCTATTAGTTTCACATGTTCACTCCCCCACCTCATTTCTTCTTTTCTGCCATGTATTGTTATATATATATATATATATATATATATATATATATATATATAGTTTAAATATTTTTGGGCTAGTTGTATATATTTTAAAAATTCTATTTTACTTCTTAGATTGACATATTAGCTAAAACTTGTTCTTTTCTTTAATGGTTGCTATAGAGTTTGTGGTGTATATCTCTAAATTATCTCAGTCAACCTTCAAGTAATGATATACTACTTCATGTTAAATAAATCTATCTCATATCGGTGCAATTTCAGTTTCTCTTCCTGCCATTTATTATATTATTATCATGCACTTTGAAAAACTTTACTGTTTTTGCTTTGAACAATATCTGTAGAGAGATTTCAAAATCAAGATGAACACATTGCTTTTTATTTATCTGCCTGTTTAGTTTTTTGTTTTGTTTGTTGTGCTGTGCTCATAATTTCTTTGGTTAGATGGCGATTTCCACCTGATGTTATTTTTATTCTGAAAGTAGGATGATCTCGAACATTTCCTTAGTATAGTTATGCTAGTGACAAATTCTTCCGCTCTTTATTATATCTGAAAAAGCATTTTATTATATCTGGAAAAAGATTTTACCTTGCTTTTGAAAGATCTTTTTACTATAAATATCTTTCTTTTTTTTTCCTTTCAATAATTCAAAACTACTGCTTTATGTCTCTGTATTTGCATTTTTTCCAATAGATCTTTGTTGTCATGCTTGTATTTGTTCTGATGTGCGTAATTCCCCCCCTCTTTTTCTAAAATATTTATTTATCCCTGTCTTTAAGGAATTCCATATCATATGCTTTTTCTGGGATTTTATTCTATAAGAATGTGCTTAGGATCCTTTGAAATTTTTGGATCTGCCAGTTTATAATTTTAATCACATTTGGGAAATTTTTATTCACAATTACTAAATATTTTATCTGACCCATCTTCTCCTTCTCCTTTTTATTATATATATTAGATGACTTAAGATTGTTCAGCATTTCATTGATGCTCCCTTCATCCTTTTAATGTCTTTTTTCTCCAATGGGTTTTGTTTTGATTAGTATTGCAGTGTTTTAATGTTCATTAATCTTTGTTTTCTACAGTGTATAATCTGCCATTATACACTGCAGAACAGTATATTTTTCATATCAGACATTGTGGCTCTCATATCGAGAAGTTCAATTTGAATCTCTTTTTAATTCATTTATTTATTGTTAAATATTTTTTTATTGATTTTGGAGAGAGAGGATGGGAGAGTGAGAAAGAGAGAGAAACATTGGTGAAGTAGAGAAACATAGATAGGCTGCCTCTTGCATTCCCCATACTGGGGATGGAGCTTGCAACCTGGGCATGTGCCCTAACAGGGAATTGAACTGGCAACCTTTTGGTGTATGGGACGATGCTCAACCAACTGAGTTACACAGGCCAGGGCTGAGCCTCTTTTTAAATTTTTTCGATGTCCTATTTAATGTTGTTATTTTTCCTCTATCCTCTTGGAAATATGGAATAAAGTTATAATTATTTAATGTCTTTATATACCAATTACAAAATCAGTGTCATGCCTAGGTCATATTGTACTGATGTATTTAAAAAAAAATTCTCATCATTGTAGATCACATTTTCTTGCCTCTTTTTATGTCTGATAATATTTCACCAGGTGTCAGATATTGTGATTTTATCTTTTTGGGCCTGATATTTTCATACTCCTATAAAAATGATTACATTTTATTTTGAGATGCATTTAAGTTACATGAAAACAACTTGATATTTTTCAAATTTTTCTTTTTAAGCTTGATTAGTTAGGACAAGGGGTACTTTAAATTAGTACTGCATTTGTCTCACTATTAGGGCAGTTTCCTTTAAACTATTATTTAACCCAATGCCCAGTGAATTAGAAGACTTTTTTTTAGCTGTTGGGAACATGAAATAATCCCAGCACTGTGTGATTCCTGAGAACTGTTTTATCTGCTCCTTTGCATTGGTCTCTTCCCGCCCTTGCGTAGTTTCCGAATGTGCATGTGCTGATTAATGTGAGCTTCAACATCAAGGGAGACCTTTGGCAGATCTCCAAAGCCCCCACTCTCTCTCTATAGCTCCCTCGTTTTCAGTACTCCGCCCTGTGAGCTCTGAGTACTTTGATCTATTGGGATTTCCAGGTCTGTCTTCTCAAGTTAGGGAGACTGTCAGACTTCTACTGTTTCCTCCTTGCTGCACTCCAGTCCAGAAACCCTCTAGCCCTAAGCTAGAGCAATCAAATGGCCCAAGTCATTTGCTTCCTCTCTTCCAGTGTTTACTGTCATTTGCTGCTTGATGTCCATTGTCTATAAAATAGTCTTTCATTTTTTTGCCTTTTTTTGTTTTTGTTTTTATAATTGTCAGGGGCAGGAGAGAAAATTAAGTCCTGTTATTCCACCTGAGTTACAAGAAGTTTGTAACTATAGTTATGACTTTTTATAGAGAATACTTTTTCATAGCTATGTCAAACAGGATGGGTATCTTCTATACTTTCTTGGGCACTAAAGGGGTAATTTTTTCTTACCTCTACTTAATATGGGGAGAGTAATTTCAGAGTCAAAGAATATGATAGTTGTGTCCATTCTACTTTTCATTTTGCCATATAGACAAGAACTGATTTATTTTTTCTAGTGGGCAATCCCTGAGTCTATTAGCTCTATAAATCACCACACCATAAACCAGTGTGCTTACCTCTTTGACTCTGATTTTCTTATTCATTTTCTTAATTTTTTTTTATGTTTTGATTTTTTTATAGACAGAGGGAGAGAAAGAAACATCTAAAAATATATGACAACCCACTATTCAGAAATGTGTCAATATGCTTGAGAATTTTCCATGTACAGTTTAAAAGCACACAGACAGAATTGAGAGTAGTTTCATAAGTTCACTTTTAGGAATATGATTGTGTTGAACAACATAAATAAAAGAAAACCAAACAAAAGTCCAGGTACAGTGAAATCAACAAAGAAAATATGGGAATAAGAGGGCTAATAAATATGTGACTCTAGCACAGCTAGAATTATTGTAGTAGACTAGCCATGTTAGTTATAAGCAGTAGATGAAGGTTGACATGTTCTATTTTGCATAGATGTGATCTTAAAGGCAGAAAAGCACAGACCATGAAATCAGACTATACACATTCCAACTCCTTAAAAATCTGAAACTACCTTAATTGGTATATTTTAGAACAATAGCAATCTTTTTATTCCAAATGGAAAATAAAGTTTCATGATCTTATTATCTGCCTCTTTTGTAGCAAGTTGGGTTTCAAATACTTCAACATGTCTATGAATTTAAGACAGTTGTTTCTTTAAAAAAAGTCAGAGTAATTATAAACTAATTGGGCAAAGACAAATCTTCTAAAAAACACAAAAGTTGATGAGAGAATTTTTTTAAAAACAGAAAAGCATAGGAACAAAATTAATTGGACCTTAACAACAGCAAATAAATCTTACAATTGTGACACATTCCACCTCGAGGTAGGCATTGGCTTGATGGTTAGTTTTCTATGCAAGAATTTTAAACATAATTATTAGCACTCTTTCAGAAACAGAGTTGGAATTTTTACACAACTAATGTTTTATGTGCCCAAATATACACGTACTTAAATATAAATGTGCATCACTTAAAAATAATTAAATGTTTGTGATTATAAAATATACCTATGTTGTTTATATTTTATAAATTTAATAATTTACATATTCTTTCCTCATCACTGTGGGTTATGAAATATAAAAGATAAGCTTTTAATCTCAAAACAAACACACGTGTGATTGATTCAAGCCTCCATGAAGTTGATCCTTTCAATGATTCCCTCTCACCCCTCTAATAAAAGAGGAATATCAATCTTCACCTTCAATATATGTTGATCATATTTTACCCATCTAACATAATTTCTCCTAGTTCCCAAACTAAGTATTTTTTCTCTTAGTTAAGCCAATGCATACCTTTTACCTTGAAGTTGTTTTTTCTTCATTGCTTATCTCCCACTCTGCTCAACATGAAAATAACATACATCCTTATAAGTCCTGTTTAAATTATACCTCCCTGATCACTCAAGCTCTCCACATTTTTACCTCTTTGCTCAATTATGACTCTGTTAGACCACACAATGATTCATGTAATTATCATTTATTTTCTCTATTATATTTTTAAAATATTTAAATCCTCAAATAATTTTTCATTTTCTTGGACAAATGACCAAGTTTATTCCTCTTTCCTGCTTTCAAAGAGCATGATGCAGCAATAAACAAAATGTAAGTATCCCAAACATACTAGCTACATGATTGATTGATTGATTGATTGATTATTGATTGAAATATTATGTATCGTGTCATCCCGGGAACAAGAGACTCCTATACAGGTCTTCCTACATAATCCCATCTCCATTTTTATCTTCTAATGAAATGGTTGAAAGGATCCAAAGCTGATATCTTCAAAGAATTCTTTGTGTGACTGAATACTCTAAGCCTTTGATCCTTCCAAGGCATTAGAATTTGAACTTGGCCCCTGCTTTTCTGATAGCCTATTTCTTAATTTGAGCATCCTTTGCAATTTTGATAAGCTGATAATTTCCAAAATCTTCAAGTCCAGGTTCCTTTTTGCTTAAAGTTGTTCTCTCATTTTATCCACTTTACTATAAGCAGGAAGCAGAGAGCAGGCTATGTCCTCAACACTTTGCTTAGAAGTCTCCTCAGACAAGTACCCAAGTTCATTGCCTTAAGTTGTGCTTTCAAGTTAACTGTGGACACAGTTTAACTAAGTTTCTGCCTTTAAAAAACAAGTATCTTCGTTCCTCTATTTTTCAATAACGTAGTCTTACTCCCTGCTGAATGCTCATAAACAGTGCCTTTAATGTCTACCAACAATCTGTAATGACTAGGACAACACAGAATTTCTCTACTGTGCCCTCCATTTTATTTTTTAAATACATTTTTATTGATTTCAGAGAGGAAGGGGGAGGGAAAGGGAGAGAGAGATAGAAACATAATGATGAGAGAGAAACATTGATCAGCTGCTTCCTGCATGGCTCTTACTGGGGATTGAGCCTGCAACCCGGTCAGGTGCCCTGACTGGGAATAGAACTCTGACCTCCTGGTTTACAGGTTGAAGCTTAACCACTGAGCCACAGCAGCAGGGCTGGTCCTCCCTTTTCGGATTCCTCACTAACAGAGTCATTAACATGCATATTTCTGCTAACCATCTGGTTTGAGGCTTTCAAAGCAGTTACAGTCATGTTCCCTAATATTGTTCCAGCCTCTACCCATTACCTGATTTCAGTGCTATGTTCACATTTTTAGGTATGTGCTACAGCATCAATCCCAATTTTGGGTACTGAAACCCATGTTAGCTGCCTATTTTGGCTGTAACAAACTACCACATAATTAGTGGCATAACACAACACAGCTTTATTATCATAGTTATTGAGGTCAGGAGTCCAAAAAGCGTAGAAAAGGCTATGTTTCTTTGGGAAGTTCTAGGGGACAGTTTGTTTCCTGCCTTCATCACCTTCTATCTAGAGACTGTCAGCATCCCTGGCCTGGTGGTCCATATCACTTTAACCTCTGCTTCTATCTTCATATTGTCTTCTCTGATCTGACCTTGCTGCCTCCTTCTTATAAGGACACTCAACATTATATTGAACCCGCCCAGAAAATTTGGGATAATATCCCAATCTCAAGATCCATATTTTCTTGATCTTAAATCAATCATATCCGCAGTGTCCTTTTTGTCATGTAAGATAACATATTTATGGGTCCCAGGGATTAAGATATCTATATCAATGAAGACCCATAATTCAGCCTATTGCAGAGTTCAAAAAATATATTTAATTATGTATAAAGTCATTTCAAGAATTAAAATTAATATGTGTTAAGCGCTTAAACAACTCTGGACCAGTCACATGTGCTCAAGAAATAAAAGATGTTTGTATAGGCAAGCTATTTTAGAAAAATATATATATACAATAAATAAATACATGACAACTAGTATTAGATATGTACTAAGGTATCCACAACATTGACTGTTGTGCTCAGAAATGAACATGCTGAGATGCTACCTTTGGAAATGTGAGATAATTCAAATTTTCTGCAGTAGGGTGGTGACATAGTGAAATGTAATATTTCTCTCGTTTTTTCTCATATAGCTATTTCATAGTTAGGTATTATCTTAAGAAAATGATTTATTTTCAGTGAAAATATAATTAAGGTTGTGCTTTAAGTAAATATAAAAAATTGAAAGCCTACCTCAATTTCTTATTATAATGAATTTTTTAAATGAATTATGATAGGTTCATATGAGTAATTGCTTTATACTCATTAAATAAATATGTTCTTGAAAAGTATTTAATAATATGGCAAATGTTTATGATATATTGGTAGGTATAAAAAGCTAATCATCAAAGAAAACATGCAAAATGCTTTCAAGTCTACAGAATTTAATATACTTTTCCTTTGTATTTTTTCCTAAACTTTCTATAATATAATTATATTTACATAATAATAAAAGGAGTAATTAAATATTCAGGAACCAACCAAAACCTTTTTTTTTCCTATTTTTTAAAAGTATAAACTTTAAAGGAATAAACATGAATTCAGAATCTACCCCCTCCAAAAAAAATGAAAACCAAAAAAAAAGACATGGAGTATACAATACATATTAATAAATAATGGCATATGGGGGAGATTAAAAACAAATCTCAGCTTTGGCAATATCTGGAATTAGGTGAATTAGTTTGCCTCTCTTAACCATATTTTTTTCTGATTTTTAAAGTTGATAGAGTAACATTAAGTATCTCATAGTGTTTTGTGAATATTATGTGAAGTGATTAATGCAAAGTAATTTAGCAGTGTTTGTTCCATAATAAGTGCTCAAGAAAATTTAGTATTAACAACACCATCAGAATCATCAACAAATGAAAACTGTAGTTTCTTAGTTCCAATTTCAGTAAATACAACTAATCTATACTCAATACTGGATTCATCTAACAAATATAAGGATTTCTGTGATACATGAAATAGGTAAAGTTGCTTTTTATTACTTCTCATCCCCTCCTTTTGAACTACAGATTTACCTTTCTCTGCTTGATTTTTTTCTTTTTCTCCTATGCACATGCCTTTTAATCCTATCTAATAAAAGAGAAACATGGTAATTGGCATACAACTGCTACCCTTCCCATTGGCTAATCAGGGTGATATGCAAATTAACTGCCAACTAAGATGGCAGTTAACCGCTAACAAAGATGGCAGCTAATTTGTATACTGAAGGCAGGGTAGGACAGCGCAAGCTGCCATCCAGGCCCCTGTGTGCCATGGGGGGGGGGGGGGGGGCTGAGGCTAAGGCAAGCGGTGCTGATCACTACACCGGAGCCCTCCCCCACCCACCAGAGACACGGGCCCACTCCCCTGTGCGATCTGCAGGCGGGCAGAGGCTGGGGCCAAGGCAAGCAGTGCCGATTGCTTCGCCCGCCTACCAGAGACAGGGGGCCCACTCCCGTGTGTGATCTGGGGGGTGGGCAGGGGCTAGGGCCAAGGCAAGCGGTGCAGATCACTTTGCCAGCCTATCAGAGACACGGGGACCATTCCTGTGTGCGACCCAGGGGTGGGCAGGGGATCAGCGGCGGCATTGCTTGCCTTAGCATGAGCCCCGCCCGCCGGGAGCCATCCAGCACAGGGCCAGGAAGGCAGGAGGCCACCCTGGAGCGCTGGAGCCACCCTCCTCTCCAAGCTCTCCGCGCTTCATGAATCCCAATTTTCTGCGGAGGCAATGGCTGCAGGACCCAGAGCAGGAGACAGGGGAGTGGGCCAAGCTCAGCTCTGGCTCGGGCTTGATGGAGGGCACCAGGGCACCTGCGCACACGGAGGAGATCTCCCCAGGGGGCAGCGCCTCCCCCTGCTGCCAGGGAGATCTCCTCTGCCCCGATGCCCTCTGTCCAGCCCAAGCCGCACTCAGCCTGCTCCCCTGTCTCCTGCTCTGCGCCCTGCAGCAGCTGCCTTTGGGGAAACTTGGGATTCATGAGGCGAGGGCGGTGGGTTGGAGGAGGCACCTAAGAAGTCCCCAGCTGCTGGCGCTGGGAGCTGGGAACTTTGTGCCGGGCACTCCTGGCGGGGCCATGGCAGAGGGGAGCTGGGACTCTGGCCACCACCGCCGCCGCCCCCCCTCAGCTGGCTACTGCTGCTGCTTTGGCTGCTGGAAGCTCCGCTGCTGCTTGGGGTCCAGGCGCAGGAGGCTGGCCAGGGGCCTGGGCCAGGTCAGCAGCCCCCGCCGCCGCCTCAGCAGCAACAGAGCGGGCAGCAATACAATGGTGAGTGGGGCCTGAGCCCCGCCCGCCCGCCTGGACACTGGGCCGAGAGAGAGAGAGAGAGAGAGAGAGAGAGAGAGAGAGAGAGAGAGAGAATTTGGCACCCTGCATCCCTCCCTGATCAACCACTGTGATTTAGGCCAGCGAGGGCTGGCTTCAGGCTGCAGCTCCAGGTCCCTCATCCCCACCCCAGGCCTGAGAGCACAGTGCTGGGCAGAGGCACCCAGTGGTTCGGGTATGCAGCTCAGTGAGGGGCCGGCACGAGGTGTGTGTGTGGGGGGGGGTTGTGTTTATACCACCAAGTTCCCCACTTCTGCCCTGGCCCACATCCCTCCTCCTTCCCCTCAGAGGCCCAGCTCCTGCCTACATGCTTGCTGGGCAGGCCCAACTGCACCGGAGAGTGAGCTATGGCAATCAGGATGGCCACTTCCTGGGATGGGATAGCCAGACCACAGGGATTCATGAGGGCGATGAGGCCCATGGGGCATGTACAGCCCTCCGGCAGTGGGGGTGGCCGGCCAAGCCGAGTCTGGCTACAGTGGGGCCAGTGGGAGCCCCAGGCCACTCCAACCCCCACAGGTCCTGGGCAGACGGTGGCTCAGTGGAGAGTGGTATCTCCATGCCCAGGGGTGGCTGTGAGCTGCTACAACCCCACCCCACGCTTCAGGGATGGGGAGAAGGCTCGCAGCCACCAGTACCCTAGGCTGCACCGCCTGGCCTTTTCCTCAGCCTGCCAGGTTGGCAGGGTCCAGAGAAGGTGAGCTGTTCCCTTCCCCCAGTGGTAGAACAGGGAGGAGAGCGCTGGGTGCAGGGAGGGGACCTCAGCTGGTATCCTCCTGCTGTGGGCCCTGGCAGGGGCCAGTGCAGAACTACCAGGGCACAGTTGCTTCGGTGTCTCGGTGAAGTTTGCAACTGACCCAAGGAGGAAACCCAAGAGGGGAAAGGCCGGGAGGCATGAATTGCCAGCACTGTAGCCACTTGAAAACAGCTCCACTTGGAATGTGAGGCGGTTGTATGTTCAGCTGAGAAGTGAGGGGGCTGAACTCCACCATCGCTGGGCTCCTGTCAGTCCAAGGCCCAAGCATCCACCACGACAAGGGGAGAACCGAGCAAGGGGCCCGGAGGAAGGGAGGACAATTGAAGAAAACCGTGTCTAGACTTTCCCCAGCCCTCTCCTTCTTTCTGCTGCCTACAAGAGCCCCAGGCCCGGCCACAGTTCTGTGTCCACCTTTTAGTACCCTATTCTCCAACCGCAGAGGAAAGAAATAAGGAAGGAGTCTGTGCTGCCTTCAGAAAGTATCTATATACCTGATCGGCCAGTTGCCTTCCACAGAGGGAGGCCAGACTGCAGCTTAGGCCCGCTCCTCACAGGGACATCAGTAGGACATCCTGTGAGGGCTCCCAGACTGTTAGAGGGGGCAGGCTGGGCTGAGGGATGCCCCCTCCCCCCGAGTGCACAAATTTTTGTGCACCGAGCCACTAGTATAATAGATAATTGAGTTGTTTTATATGTTTATTATCTGAGATAAATTCCCTAGGTGCTGGAAGCAGATCCACCCTTGCTGCTTGATGCAGTCGCTGCAGGGATGTTTCAAGGGGCCTGGCGTATATGGCATACTGTTCTTAATATGTTTGCTCCCACTCTTAACGCTATGTGTTTTAAACAGGACCACCTCTCTGAGAAAGGTTGTTTCCCCAGGTGAGGAGTTTTATCAGTAAAACCCCTTAACTAAGTGCCAGGCAGGTAGTTAATCACTTTAACTACGAACAATCACACTTAAACTACATAATCTTTACTTAGAATAACCTCCTTCCGTTACTTCCTTGTAGCTTAATAGAACAATAGAGTAACCTTGGTATGGAGATAAGAAACCTTTGGAATGGAATGGATAGGATTAAGATCAAATAGTATAAATATAGATGTAAAAGGACAATAAAGAGAGGAACCTGGCTAAGAGGAACCTGGCTAGGAGGAACCTCGCCATGATGATCACCTTAACGCTGCCTCCGTGTCTTTCCTTCCTCCCCGACTCCGTCCACACCATGGGGAACCCCTGGACCTGCTGGGGCTGGACCCCAACACCTAGGGTAGGGTCTTTAGTTTGTTTTATTTATTGCCACACCTCAGTTTCTAGAACTGTCCCTGGCACAAAGTAGGCACTCAATAAACATTTGCTGAGTGAATGAATGAATGAATGAATGTGTTCAGTCGTGGTTTACCAGTGAAAAATTCATATATCTTAAGTTCCTAAATAGCAATGACCCTTCCCATTCAGACATTATCAAGTAGTAGATATGTACTTAAGGATCAGGCTTATACAGTGTAAATGTCACATACTTTGTGTCCTATTTTTTTACACTTTATTTATTTGTAATAATTCCAAAGTCCTTATGAATGAGTTAATGCATTTGTAATTATAAATTGAGAAAAATTCATTGGCTGCCAGCTTTTTCCCTGCTAGATTGAGACTGAGATCACCTAAGCTCCTGGTGCTTTCACTGTCCAAATATGGCAGGGTGTGTGTACATGAGCTTCAATCTAAATGATTAACTACAGGAAATGGGGGGAGGGGTAATGATTTAAATATGCCCATGCCGAAACCGGTTTGGCTCAGTGGATAGAGCGTTGGCCTGCGGACTGAAGGGTCCCAGGTTCGATTCCGGTCAAGGGCATGTACCTGGGTTGCGGGCATATCCCAGTAGGAGATGTGCAGGAGGCAGCTGATCGATGTTTCTCTCTCATCGATTTTTCTAACTCTCTATCTCTCTCCCTTCCTCTCTGTAAAAAATCAATAAAATATATTTAATAAATAAATAAATATGCCCAAACTATGGAATATAAATTATAATATTTTCTTTTTTACCTTCCTCATATACTTAGTGTCATGGTGTCTCTCTCTCTCACTGTCCATCCACTTGAATCAAGAAAATATTATTATTTTTTTCTGATTTGGGTTAAATGTATTGGGATTCTATCTGGTGCTGAAAGAATCTTTTGGTTTGGTTATTGACAGTATTTTTATAATTGTTAACATCCTGGTAATTACGCCTTGAATTTTTTTCTTCATTTATAAATGTGGTTTGTTTGTTAGAAGAATATTTCAAATTTAATTGAATATTTCAAATTCACCAAAATAAGTGAAGTGTCCCAAAGACAACTGAGGTTTTATGTTGAAAGCATTTTTGTGAACATCTATGAACTGTTGGCAGAATGATAAAATACTGTTTTCCTCTTCCCCATGATCACATCAAAATTACAATTAAATTATAGGACAATCGTAATTGAGAACTGCCTGAAGACTAGCTGAATAGAGTCCTATAACTAAGAATATAAAGAAGAAATCATGTCACGACTGGTAGGAGAGATGGAGATATGAAATGGACTGGTCCCACATCTATGTGTGGTGGTCAAGAATCAGTTGACCTGCAGCTGGGATGGGCCGTGAAGAGGAGGGAGCAGACTGGCATTTCTAAACAAGCATATATTAAAACTGCCCTGACTTTTCTCTAACAGGCAAGAAGGCAGAATGGTTATGAATGACTAAGGTTAGATTCGAACATTCATACTTTCTTCTCTAACCTTTTATCTACATCTGTTTTCAAGATAGGGTCAGGGAACTCTTTAAATGACTGGCAGTGTTTAATAGATTAACTCTCCCAGAGGTATTACTATTTTTTAATAGATGCTGCCCTAAAACTTAAAATAATGAGAAATTGTGGAATTTCCTCAAGCAGTGTAGAAAGTCATGAATACAGGATAGGTGGTTATAAAACACTAGAGGCCTGGTACATGCAATTGTGTACAGGTAGGGTCTCTTGGCCTGGCCAGTGATCAGGGCCGATTGGGCCCTTCCAGCTGCTGGCCTAGGCCTTCCTTCGTTCTTCACCGCCCCCTGGTGGTCAACACATGTCATAGTGAGCGATCAAACTCCCAGTCTCACAGTCAAACTCCTGAGGGGACACTTTGTATATTAGATATATATATATATATATATATATATATATATATATATATATATTCTCAGTACAGATGCCTGGCATATGTTGAGTGCTCAGTGTTCTATATTAGAATGCATGTTTTTAGGAGAGGTTCATTTATCTGGTATAAGTGAAAATTATTTCCATGGAGGTTCTATGACATAATTGCCTGAGGAGGAATAATGGTCACCAATGTCAAGAGCAACAGACTATAGGAAACTTCTAGTCAAGATGGCAGAATGATAAAATACTGTTTTCCTCTTCCCCATGATCACATCAAAATTACAGTTAAATTATAGGACAATCGTAATTGAGAACTGCCTGAAGACTAGCTGAACAGAGTCCTATAACTAAGAATATAAAGAAGAAATCATGTCACGACTGGTAGGAGAGATGGAGATATGAAATGGACTGGTCCCACATCTATGTGTGGTGGTCAAGAATCAGGAGACATATGTCAGCTGCAGAGGTCCCCATTGCAGAATGAGGGGTCCCAAGCCCACATAAGGCTCCCCAGCCAAGAGCACCAGTGTTGGGAAGAGGAGTCCCCACACAGCTGGCTGTGAAAATCAGCATTGGTTCAGGCTGGTGAGATGGGGAGCTGCTGTAGACCCAGGAGTCTTCTTAAAGGGTCTTAGCATAGATTCACTTACCCTAAACTAGGGAACAGACATAGCAGCTCAGAAGCCCAGGGACATAAAATGAGGAGCTGAATTGCCTTCAGGGCAAGGACTGGAGAGGGAGCTTTTTCTGGGACTGAAATGCAGATACCATTGTTCCATTGTTGAGTGCTCCCCCCAGGCAGAGGGGCACAGAGGGGCACCAAATCTGAATCTCCATTAACCTGGCTAACACTGCTCTTTTCATACCCTAGTGATTCTTTGAGACCCTGCCCCATCCAATTCATGCACTTAGCCCAAACCTCTTTCAGAAGCTAATCCATGCAAGTGAAACAGGAATTTTTAGGGGTGAAAAAAAACACAGATTTAGGAAATTTTAGAAATTAAGATGACCATGGAGGAAGCACAGGGCTGCAGAGCAGCAGAAGGTATATTTCCATAGAATAGGGGAGCTGGGAACAGCAAAAGTCTATATTTACAAAATAAAAGGAAGGAGGGGAGGAAAACCTCACATGTCCCATGTGAGGTTTGACCTTTGAGCTCAGAAGTTACTATAGTAACCAGTCCAAGGAAACAGTGACCAATCAGAGGGGATATCAAAGCACAAAGATCTGCAGCCTTTATAAGCCATGGCAACAGGGACTCAGTGGGGTTCTTCCCCCTCCCCAAGTGGGAGTTTGTGCTGTGAGATTCTTTCCCTTTCCCCACGTGGGAGTCTGTACTTGCTCTTCAATAAATTTCCACCTTTGTTATACCACCTTCCGTCCGTGGATTCATTCTTTGATTCCCACTGACAAAGAACCCGGGAGCCAGTCTGCCCAGGGGAACATTGCCTGTTTCAGTCCAAAAATTCTATTTCACAAGCAGCCAGCCTGAGTCCTCGCTGTGGACTTTCCTGAAATCTTTCAAAGTTACACGAACCCATGACAAGAAGAAGCTCGCCACAGTATGGCCTTGTACTATTTGCTAAGCAGCCCCAAGCCCAGTAACGGGGGAAGACAGACTCAGTTCACAGTATGACCACGTCCAGGTATCTTCAACCCACGACAGGCAGCTACCAACCACAGATCATTTTGTAGCTCCTACCAGGTGGCCCACAGCAGATACAGGCAGTGGATGACCTTGACCTGCACTGGAGCCATTCCCAAGAGGCCTCAGAACCAAAACACCTGGTGGGCAACTTCAGACTGCGCCGGAGCACCAGCCAAATAGCACCATAAAGGGAAGCCCTTACCCACATCCCCGAGCGAGACAGGGCTCCTGCACGTTCAGGAGGGCCAGTTGGAGTCTGCTGGGCACACCTGGATCTTGGCACAACTCCATCCTCTGTGCAGTCCCCAAACAGTCTGTCCTTCCAAAGTGGCCAGCCTGCCTGTGTTCACCCTGCTGCCTGCTGTCCATGCTCCAACTCACTGTCTATGGTACAGTATAGCGTGGTATCGTTTGACATATATGAAACACATGATAACCACAAACCAAAAATCTATAAGAGATATACAAGGATTAATGAGAAAGGAATTCAAACACAATACTACAGAAAGGCATCAGCATACTAGAGAAGAGAGCAAGAGAATAAGAAAGGAACAAAGAACCCCCACCCTCAAAAAAAAAATCAGAAAACAATGAATAAAATAGCAATAACTATATAATTATTAATAATTATTTTAAATTAAAATGGATTAAATGTCCCAACCAAAAGACTAATAAAGATGTGGTACACATATACAATGTAATATTTCTCAGCAATAAAAAAAAATCTTACCATTTGTGATAACACGGATGGGTCTAGAGGCCAGGGGTCCTCAAACTATGGCCCGCGGGCCACATGCAAATACAAATATTGTATTTGTTCCCGTTTTGCTTTTTTTACTTCAAAATAAGATATGTGCAGTGTGCATAGGAATTTGTTCATAGTTTTTTTTTAAAACTATAGTCCGGCCCTCCAACGGTCTGAGGGACAGTGAACTGGCCGCCTGTTTAAAAAGTTTGAGGACCCCTGACTGCAGTGGTTCTCAACCTGTGGGTCGTGACCCCTTTGGTGGTTGAACGACCCTTTCACAGGGGTCGCCATCTTGCATATCAGATATTTACATTACAATTCATAACAGTAACAACATTACAGTTATGAAGTAGCAACGAAAATAATTTGATGGTTGGGTCACAACATGAGGAACTGTATTTAAAGGGCCAGAAGGTTGAGAACCACTGGGTGGGTATTATGCTACATGGAATAAGTCAGACCAACAAAGAAATACCATACAATTTCACTTACATGTGGAACTTAAAGAACAAAGTAAACAAACAAAAAATCATTTTGTAAAAGTGATGCTATAATATGCAGTTTTCAGAATTATTGAAGAGTAGTGTTGGATTTCAACAGAGGATCCATAGTCATCTCAGGAATAGTTCTGTCTCTAGGAGACCAAAATAGAACTGACATTTTTGCCCATAAAAAGATGTTCAGACTTCTTAAAAAGAAATGAGAAAGTGTTTCATAAGTCATTATTTCTTTTTATATGGGCTCTTTACTCCAAGCATATTAGTCTTTCTGTTTGCCTTTTCAAAATGCTTTGCTTTTCATTTTTCTTATTTCACTCACCTTATTTTTATCTTTCTGAACTGTCCATATTCTTCACTAAGAAGAAAAGATCTCAAAATGAAAACTTATTCTGGTGTTCTTGAATAAAAGTTATTGCCTAATTTTCTAAGATATAGTTGGATATTTATTACATTGTGCTATATAACCAAATATTCATTCTGTGTAATTTTTAAGTGCTACTTATACTGTGATTTTTCAAAATGTTCCTTAGCCAAGTAAATGAAAGGCGTCAGCCTAGGTAGCATTGCACAAACCAAAAAGTAATCTCTGAAATATTCTGAAATGTGCTGAAGTAAGACCTCCATCGGAGTCATTCTAGGTGAGCTATTTACTGCTCAGGATAACACCCTAAATGCATTTAATGACAGAGCAAAGATTTTAACTATAGCATAGATTGCTCTAAATAAGGGTAGGTACTCTGTGATAGAATTATGAGTGACAGATGGGATTATGTCAGTATGCTAGGGAGGTGAAATAGGAGCACATTGACCTCATCCACAGAGCTTGCAAGCTTTCAGTTTTATCTGGAAGAGATATGGAGCTATGAGCCTCCTAATACAGGAGCTGCTTTATTGAAATTATGCAAATGATTGAGGAACCTGTATTGCCCAAACTTTCACTAAGTCATTGCTGAATGAAAAGGATAGACATTTTCACTAGGTAATCACGGCAAAAGGTTAACACTTTGGCACAGAGAATGGTTAAAAACCACCATAAATATGTATGGACAATCATGAAAATGAGGACAAAATTCAGAGATGTGAAATTAATAAACTAGTAACACAATTAAAGGATTTTTAAAAAATGAAATATGCTAAATATTTCAGTACCTTAGGCTAATAACTAAAGTTTAATACTTTGTGGTCAATGGGGTGTGAAGCATACCTTACATAATAATGATCACATTAAAATTCCTTGCAATAAAAAAGAGAGGAAATATGA
This sequence comes from Myotis nattereri, assembly GCF_964212035.1. Lineage (NCBI taxonomy): Eukaryota > Metazoa > Chordata > Mammalia > Chiroptera > Vespertilionidae > Myotis > Myotis nattereri. The sequence goes on from NC_138085.1 coordinate 33,421,843, forward strand.
ATTTCAGAGGGATCTTAGATAAAAATAATATAAAAATTATATTACTGTGATTAAGATATTTATCTGAAAGGGTAAGGTTGTATTAAGCAGTCATATGGGGGAGGGGAGAACAACCAATGCAACACATAAGTGATAGGGTTTCAACTGACTCAGACACTCTATAGTAACAGTCAAACTATATGACATATATATGAAATAATTTAAATATATGAAACAGTTTGGTATACACAAATTTATTTCTTTACTCTGTCAATTATAAATGGTCAAGAATCAATGACACTTCAGGAACAGTAAGCACACACAGTATCTAGATCTGGGTTTTTTTAAATGACAGTTCTAATTTTTTTTATTATTGATCTTATAGACAGAAAGAGAGAAACATTAATGTGAGAAACATTGATTCATTGCCTTCTCCACACTCTTCAACCAGGGATCAAACCTACAACACAACCAGTGTATGTGTCCTGATGGAGAATCAAACCTACCACCTTTTGGTGTATAGGATGACACTCCAATCAACTGAGCTATACCAGCCAGGGATAGATCGTGTTTTCTAATGAAGAATGAAAAGAACCATAGTTCTTTGGAGAAATGGCTAATTCTAGGACCAGGTCTTATAATATACAAGATAAGCTTATAATTCCTTATAATGCCAGAAAGTAAAAGAGGGGTAAAAAATTGGATACATGCAAAAAAAAAAATGAAACTAGATTATCAACTTATACCATACACAAAAATAAACTCAAAATGGATAAAGGACTTACATCTAAGACCATAAAAATCTTAGAAGAATCCATAGGCAGCAAAATAGCAGACATGTGTCATAGCAATATCTTTACTGCTACAGCTCCTAGGGCAATGGAAACTAAGGAGAAAATAAACAAATGGGACTACATCAAAAGAAAAAGCTTCTTCACAGCAAAGAGACCATCAACAAAACAACAAGAAAGCCCACTGTATGGGAGAACATATTTGCCAACGTTATCTCCGATAAGGGTTTAATCTCCAAAATTTACAGGGAACACATACAACTTAACAAAAGGACGATAAACAATCCAATCAAAAAAGGGCAAAGGACCTAAATAGACACTTCTTGAAAGAGTACTTACAGAAGGCCAAGAGATATATGAAAACATGCTCAAAGTCACTAATCATCCGAGAGATGCAAATCAAAACAACAATGAGGTACCATCTCAAACCTGTCAGAATGGCTATCATCAACAAATCAACAAACGACAGTGCTGGAGAGGATGCAGAGAAAAAGGAACCCTCCTGCACTGCTGGTGGGACTGCAGACTGGTGCAGCCACTAGTATGGAAGACAGTATGAAGTTTCCTCAAAAAATTGAAAATGGAACTGCCATTTGACCCAGTAATCCCACCTCTAGGAACATTTCCCAAGAAATCAGAAACACCAGTCAGAAAGGATATATGCACCCCTATGTTCTTAGAAGCACAATTTATAATAGCTAAGATTTGGAAACAGCCTAAGTGCCCATCAGCAGATGAGTGGATTAAAAAACTGTGGTATATCGACACAATGGAATACTACGCTGCTGTAAAAAATAAGGAACTCTTACCATTTGCAACAGCATGGATGGATCTGGAGATCATCATGCTAAGTGAAATAAGCCAGTTGTAGAAAGATAGATATCACATGATCTCACTCATTTGTGGAATATAATGAACAATATAAACTGATAAACAAAACTAGAGCCAGAGGAAAAAAATATTTTAGAATATAATAGAAGTAAACCTGTTATTTTTAGATTTTTAATATTTCCTACAACATTTGTAATATTATCTACTTATATAAAAATCGTGGGTAGTGTTCATCACGGCCTGAACTGCAGCACCATGACCAAGCGGGAGGAAGTCAGTCCTGCAGGGGCTGTCTTGGCAATGGCTGCGCCCTCCCTCAAGCTGTTTCCTGGAGATGTTTCCAGTGAGGGCGGGGTTTGAGGCAGGAACCCACCCTCTGAGTGTGGACCCACTGAATCCTTGGGTCATTTTGCCAAGGGCTGTGCCCTCCCCAGCTGTTTCCTGTGTGGCCTGAGGGAAGAACCCACCCTCAGAGCACCAAGAACTCTCCGCAGCAGTCAGTCCTGGGTTGCTGACGTGGAGGCCACAGTGTGGTAGAACTCTGGGTCTGGCCCAACAGGGAGCATGGCCAACCTTCAATCCAGACCCTGACAGTAGAAAGGAGGGAGCCCCATTCCTCACAGAATCTGCTGTTGGATAGCTTGCTGTCAGTGGCCTGCCAGCCAGGAATCCCATTATCCTGCACCCCGGACCCTGACAGGAGGGAGGAGGGAGCCCCTTTCCTCATGGAATCTACAGGTGGCCAGTTTGCTGTCAGGGGCCTGCCAGCTAGCAATCCTATTAACCTGCACCCAGGCCCCTGACAGCAGGGAGGAGAGAATATGTTTGATGATTCCATTGATTCCACAGATGATGCTGAAAAAGAAAATTTTCCCATAGAATTTCTTAATAGTATTACTCCTTTGGGAATGCTGTGTCATAAATTAAAATTGAAAGTGGTTGCAATCATTAAGCTATTGAGAAATCTCAATAGTAAATGGGGTCTTTGTAATGGTACCAGATTTATTATCAAAAGATTACGGCCTAACATTAACAAAGCTGAAGTATTAACAGGATCTGCAGAGGGAGAGGCTGTTCTGATTCCAAGAATTAATTTGTCCCCACCTGACACCGGCCTCCCATTTAAATTGATTTGACGACGGTTTCCCGTGATACCAGCATTTGTGATGACTATTGATACATCACAAGGACAAACTCTAGACAAAGTAGGCATATTCCTACCTGAACCCGTTTTTGCACATGGTCAAAATATATGTTGCTTTCTTTCGAGTTTGAAGAGCATGTGATGTTACAGTTAAAGTTCTAAGTACTTCATCACAAGGGAAATTACTCAAGCACTGTGAAAGTGTTTTCACTCTTAATGTGATGTACAGGAAGATATTAGAAAAGTTTAATCACTTTATCAGTCATTGTTTGCATCACTGTTGTTTTTATATCATGTTTTTGTTTTCATATCATGTTTTTATTGTTTTCATATCATGCCTCTGTTGTTATATCCTTTTGTAACTGTTTATTTATTAATAAATTTATATATTATTTTCATATACATTTTACTAATTTTCTTTCATCTTTCACACTTCTATTATAGAGAAAGGCCAAATAGCAATATTAAAATATCTCTGCTAATTAATTCTTTTTTTAAAAAAAATGTATTTTATTGATTTTTTACAGAGAGGAAGGGAGAGGGATAGAGAGTTAGAAACATCGATGAGAGAGAAACATTGATCAGATGTCTCCTGAACACTCCCCATTGGGGATGTGCCTGCAACCAAGGTACATTCCCTTGACCGGAATTGAACCTGGGACCCTTGAGTCCGCAGGCCGATGCTCTATCCACTGAGCCAAACTGGTTAGGGCAATTAATTCCCTTTTAATGTGCATGAATTTTGTGCACTGGGCTGCTAGTACTATATAAGTACAGTTTTGGTAATATTATTATATTTAAAATATTTTTTTTCTTGAAATATTAATGTGTATTGCATGTAGTATTATTATATTTAAAATCATTTTCTTGAAATATTCATGTTTATTGCATGTAACATTATATTTTAAATCATTTTTCTTGAAATATTAATTTTTATTGCATGTAAATGGCTAATTATTTTGAATTTGCAGTCAATCAAAAATGGGCAATAGATTTATTTGTATATCGAGTAGATTTATTTTATATATTGAAAAAAGAAAACAAAAACAAAAAACAACATTGATAAGGTAAATCAAAAGAGTCAACTGAAAGAACTCCAAAGCTAGAATAATTTAAGCACCAAAATAAAATAATGTTGTATTAAAACCAAAAATGTAAAATAATTATTCATGAGGCTGTACTGACATAAATAAATGATTAAAGAAGAAAATGGCAAAGAATAGACAAATCTCCTATGTAGTATTGCCAATGATTTATGAACATATTTCACTTTTAAGGAAGTGCATTATATCTCCTAATTCTTAAGGAAAGACTGCATATGGTGACTTCCTTCTAAAAGGAACTAGAGGTCCGCTGCATGAAATTTGTGCACAGATGCGGTCACTAGGCCTGGCCAGCAATAGAAGCATAGCATCTGGTATAGAAGGGCAGGTCTCAGCTGACCTCTGGGCCCTGGGCAGCAGCCCCCATCCACCTGAGTCACGGCACCTGAATCCCCACGCAGAGATGCGGTGAGTGTGGTTGGACGCTACAGCCCATTGCGCAGCGTTGGCCTCTGGGTCACCCAGTGGCACCTCGTGTAAGCCTGGAGGGCAGCACGCTCTCTCCTGGATGGCCTCACAGACTGCTCCTGCGCAAACCTACAGGGAGCCTGACCAGCCCACGCAGTCCTGGTGGCTGTGGCCCAGCTCACCTAGAAAAGGCCACACCAGTGTGGGACGGGCTCCTCGAGGGTGCCCGGCACCTGAGCACAGGGACTTCTCTGGCATAGGAGCCCTGGCGTCCCAGGGGAGGATTGCAGGGGGAGTGACAGCAGCTCAGCGGACACCCCGCACCTCCATCCCCATCCCCCCATCCCCAGGTAGCCTGTGAGAGGCTGCAGCCCCATTTCATAGCTAGTGGTTGAACTCCCAGTCTCCCAGTTGAACTCCTGGTTGAACCAAGGCCTTCGGGGACAATTTGCATGTTTGGCTTTTATTATATAGGATGGTATGGAAAGGGTGGGGGAGTGTAACTTTACAGTGGAGACACCTGCCAAACACTACCTCCGCTAGGTCATCCTGGCTACCAGGTGATCAATGTTAACATAAAAAGAGCAATCATCCTCAGTATGACATAATGAAGACGGTACTTTATCTCTGTAGTCTCCCTTCTACAAGCATATTGCTCATTCAAACCATGAGAAAAATATCAAACAAAGCCCTATCTTCAAAGCCAGGAATAATGGACCAAGTTCTCACACAGCCATTTCTCTGAGTCTCTCTTCTACCTCTTTTTTTTCCCCTCACTTTTAACCATCCTTTAATTATAGTGAGTTTATCTGAATAATTCTAAATAATTGTTTGATTTTAAGGTCACTTTATTAGCAAGTTTAATTTTCCAATAAATTTATAAGGGTTTTTTGCCATGTAGAAAACACAGTTTCAGAAATTAGGACATGGATATCTTTGGAAGACTTCTACCGACTACACAGGGAGTTAATCAATTCTACTAAATATTAAAACACATACAATATATCCTGCAGTCTTTTTCTTAATCTTAGAAATATGTTTTAAAATATATTATGCCTTGAGAAAAAGAAATATTTACATAAAATTTAGCAATTCACTTTGTCCTATTTCTTTTATAAAACTGAAATAAATTAATTCAACATATTAAACCTTCCGTGTTTGGTATATTTTCAATCATATCTGTGACTCTACCTGTCACCATAGCTACCTATGCACCCATAATGAAACATGAATGGAATATTACAAACAATATTACATGATAAAAATATCATGCATAACTTGATTCATGTGATATTGAGCTTATTGTATTTTATTATTTTCGAGTTCAGATATTACATTTTAATTAATGAAATTTATTTTATTAATGTCAATTAAATTTTGTTTTATTTATTTTCATTCATTACAATGATAAGTGGAATTTAGTTTTTAATTTTATTTATTTTTTACTTCTGAGAGCTCCGTAAAAATAATAGTAATGTGTAAAAATGCTCTTTAATTTAAAAAATTATCTTTAAAATACTGAATTCAAAGCAGACACTTATTAGAGGCCGAAAGAGGGCTAGCAGAGTATAGTGCATGGGTGAACGTTAGGATATTCTTATTAACCTGAATTTGCAGAGGGTAAGCCAGGAAATATATGACTAAGGTTCTGATCATTCTAATTAAAATAAAAAATTGAAATAATTTGAATATGAAGTAAAGTTTAAAGATTTAAATAAGGAAGACAGATGCTATCATTTAACAAAATAAGCAAAAAATACAGCTAATTAGTTGTAGGGTTATAATAAAATTTTTAACATATTTTTCCCAAATTATAATTTACTAGAAAATTGAGTTGTATTATATTTTGGGTTATTTCTTTGGAAATTTGATCACATATCCAAACACATTTATTTCTCTCAAAATTAAAAAAAAAATATGTTAAGTTCTGTATGTAATGTAAAGATGTTCCCTGAACCCAACTTAAAAACAAAAAAATTAGGACCAAGTATGGCAAGAGGAGCCATTAGTAGTGGGGTTACATTTAATAACAATAAAAATATCTCTAAAAGCTTATAAACTTGAATCATGATTAATATATTTACTGCTTATTACATACAGTTGGTCAACTTTTATTGAGCATTAATTATACTCCCCAGAGCAAGGTTAAGGCTGATGCATTATAAAAATAAGAAGAAAGTTATCCATTCAAGGATTTAATAATAAGCTTGGATATATAAGGGAGACATACACTGAGTGGCCAGATTATACAGTGGGGCCTTGATTTAGGAGTTTAATTCGTTCCGAGACCGAGCTCTTTAAGGAGCTCGTTAACACAAATTACTCTATCAACTCAATGCAAAAAATCGGCCGAGAGACAGCTGGTATCTTAAAAAACTCGTTAGTCGGGACACTCGTAAGTCAAGGCCCCACTGTATGACCACCCCATCAGTACATCATTGGGCCACCTTTTGCCTTCAGTATTGCGGCGATTCTTCTTGGCATTGACTCCACGAGATGTTGAAAGGTGATGTGAGGAATCTGACACCATGCCTGATGAATAGCACTGTCCAGTTCTGTGAGATTTGATGGTTGTGGAACCAGCTGCCTGTTGGCTCTTTTAACTTCATCCCACAAATGCTCAATTGGATTGAGATCTGGTGATTGTGGGGGCCACCTAAGCAAGGTAAAGTCTCCCTCATGTTCTTGAAACCACTCCTGCACAATATGAGCACCGTGGCATGGAGCATTGTCTTGTTGGAAGACGCCATCTCCATTGGGATACGCCATCAACATGATAGGATGAACTTGATCAGCCACGACACTTAGGTATGTTGTGCTATTCAGACGTTATTCCACACGAATTAAAGGGCCCAAAACATGCCAGGAAAACATGCCCCAAACCATAACACTGCCCCCACCAGCTTGAAGGACTGTACTCATGCATGTGGGGTGCATGCTTTCATGCTGTTTCCGCCAAATTCTCACTCTGCCATCTGCATGATGCAACTGGAAACGTGATTCATCGGACCACATGACTTTTTTCCAATGCTCGACTGTCCAATCCTTGTGTTCCTGTGCGAATTGGAGACGTTTTATCTTGGTAACTGCAGTCAGCAAAGGTGTTCGAGCAGGCCTTTGGCTTCCATATCCCATACGATGCAGTGTACGGCTAACAGTGCATTGGAGAGGATCCCTGATTAAGATTTGCAGTAATTTGATGCACTGTTGCCCTTCTGTTGTCTTGTACCAGTGTTGCCACTCTCCTAACATTGAGTAGTCGCTGACGGCCACAATTCGTACGTTCAGACCCAGATTTTCAGCTGACAGTCCAGTCTTTAAACACTTTAACAAGAGCTGCTCTTGAACATTTAACTAATTTGGCTGTTTTGCTGATACTCGCTCCATGGCTCTGAGCGCCAACAATCATCCCACATTCAAAGGCTGCTAAATCGCATTGTTTAGCCATATCTTCAGAAAAAAATCACTTCTACTGCCATGGTAAACAACCTGCTTCCCTATTTATAATGGTCTGGCCTTCTAGCAACTTCAGCGCGCAATTATAGCTAATTTGCCTACAAACGTCAGGTGGTCATAATAATCTGGCCACTCAGTTTATATGAAATAGGCAAAAATATATTTACTGTGAGAATCTCCATCCATCAGAATATCATACAATCGTAAACTTTTAGTTCTCTTCTACCTAAAATTCTCTCACTTAAAAATGATTTAGACTAGAGTATTTCCAACCTATTCCAAAGGTCTAAGTTCACAAAGCACCCTCTCTCTCTCTCTCTCTCTCTCTCTCTCTCTCTCTCTCTCTCTCTCTCTCTCTCTCTCTCTCTCTCTCTCTCTCTCTCTCTCTCTCTCTCTCTCTCTCTCGTCTCTGCCTTCTTTCCTTGTATCTGGCAGCCCATACATCACCCTGTTCATCTCTAGAACTGTGGAATCTTATAGGATGGTAGTCTTTCCTGGTGCCTAAAAAATTTCACCTGAAGAACCTGAATACTGTTCCTTGTATTTTGAATGCAGAAAATCACCAGCAGGTAAGACCATCCTTTGTAGTGTTTATTGAGTGATCACAATTTAGAATAAAAATGTGTTGGAGAGTATATCTATTATTTTGCATATTCAGGACATAAAGTCTTTGAGAGAAGGCCCTGGATTTTTTTTTTATTCCTTTTTATTTTTTCATTTATTTCAGAGGTGATGGGAGAGGGGGGGAGAGAGAGAAACATCAATGATGAAAGAGAATCATTGATTGGCTGCCTTCTGCACTCCCCCTACTGAAGATCGAGCCCACACTCAGGCATGTCCTGACTGGTAATTAAATTCCGCGACCTCCTGGTTCATAGGTTGGTGATCAACCTCTGAACCACACTGGTTTGGCTGGATTTTTTTTTAAAAATCATCTTTATAGATTTGGTTCCCATTACAGTATCTAATCTCCAGTACAAACTCAATAAAGACTTGAGTGAAATGGAGTCTAAATTGCATCCATTCATGTTAAGAGTATCCCTAGTTTTAGAGGCCATCTGGTATCATAGTAATTGCAGAGTTAATTACTTAATTTTAAGCTAATTTTATGTAAAACAAGAGAGTTAACTAGCACTGCTCTTATCTTCTTTTATGATCCTGGCTCTTTTGAAGTGGAGGCTACAATGTAACTGTTGTCTCCCTGTCCTTCCACTGCCTCACTCCAGCAGAGATGAAAGTTGAAGAAAACAAACACAGGTGCTAGGGCATAAGGTGGCAGGATTGTAGGCAAACGACAGTAAATGTCTTATATTTATCAAGGAGTTGAACATAAGATAATGATGTTTTGAAGATAAAACGGGTCATCTAAAAGCAAAATAATAGGTGATGTTAGTTAGCCACATCTAGGCACAAATCAGTCCTTTTAAAGGGGACAGAAGCACCTGATCACCAGAAATTACAACAAAAAATATAAAATAATGCATTTTTCTCAATTAATTGTAATTTGACATTTTAAAAAGACCTTTAAAAATGCTCTGATATGTAAAAATGGAGTTGACAACCATCTATCTAGGTATGTAGAAGGGTAAATATATGAGTAGAGCAAATCATCTCCTTACTCATTCTTATTTGCCCTGTCTATAAAATGAAGAATACTGTGTTTAATGATATAGAAGTCCTTGATGATCCCCAAATTAGATCCATTTATTTCCTCCCCAGCTATACACAGCAGTGTTTTCATTAATTTTAGATTTTTTTTGGTTCTGTGAAAAACAATGAATTCATACCAATTGATAATTATTCTTTATGATCAAAATTGGGGTCTACAGAAGGCAATATTTAATACAAAATTAGGAATCACTGATAGTGTAATTATTCAGATTATGAAAAGATGTGGAACCTTTCATTTTTGTGTGGAGGATTCTTTCCTTGTATTTTGCAAAGTACACAATGTGGAAAGCTGTTAACTCCAGTTTGGTAAACTCCATTAACTGTCCGAGTGAATCAAAATACAGTTTAGTTCCCTGGGGAGTGACATTAATTTTTCCACAGTAAAACTCTCAAACAATGTTCTTACTGAGGACACTGAAATTTAGGTAGTCATCTAGAATATCTGTAAATTCAAAAATAAACAAAAATATCTAGGAATGAGGGTTGAGGAAAGTAGATACCAATAAAGAATAGAACCATCTCCACATTTCTAAACACACAGGGGATTTAAGTAATTTCATTTTATATAATCTATTGGGATTATAGATTTTCTAGTCCTAAAAATGAAAGGATAATGGCCTTACCTGAATCTACAGAAATATCTATAAATTTCTAGCTGTTGTAGAAAAAGTTTTCCTTGTTCACTAAATTTTTCTCTAACTGGCAATAGTGAATCATGAATCCTATAAAGAGATTATCAGATATCATTCATTTTTGGCAAAAAGAGTGGGCTAGCCTGAAAAATTGTTTTACAGAAAAACTATCTCTAAGAAATAATTTCCTATGATTGTGGGTTTGGAGGGTTTATTGGTAAACATTTTAAAATTACATTATTACTTAAGGCTAAGTATAAGATGAATGCTTTCTGAACAAATATATTAAAACCCCTAGGTTAGCAAGACCTTAGATAGTGTAGTGTGGAAGGGAGGGAGGGAGGGAAACACCCCCAGGTTTATTAATAATAATACTAATAATTTAATAAAGGGGTATTTTTTCCTAGTCTCCCCTGTATCACCTACTCTCTCTCTCTTCCCACTCTCCATTGTTATCTCCAGTGATATATCAGTAAGGGTTTGCATGACCCTCACACCCACAACACCTGAGGAACAGTGTCTCCATCATACACCTACTTCCTGCGGGTCATAAACACATTTATATCCGTAAGCAGAACCTGACCACTTTTATAGATGCCTTTGAATGGCATAATTTTCGCGACTGTCAGAAAAGTCAGCCTCTATAATGAAATGAATGAAAATGGAGGATCGTATCTCAGGACTATGTTAATTTCTTTCTCAAACAGTGATTCTCAACCTTCCTAAGGCCGCGACCCTTTAATACAGTTCCTCATGTTGTGGTGACCCCCAACCATAAAATTATTTTCGTGGCTACTTCATAACTATAATTTTGCTACTGTTATGAATCGCAATGTAAATATCTTATATGCAGGATGTATTTTCATTGTTACAAATTGAACACAATTAAAGCAGAGTGATTAATCACAAAAACAATATGTAATTATATATGTGTTTTCCGATGGTCTTAGGTGACCCTTGTGAAAGGGTCGTTCGACCCCCAGGTTGAGAACCGCTGTTAAAGAGTGGTGATTTTGGAAATACCGTGAGAGAATACCCAGTTGCTGAACCTAACAAATCAACTTTTCTCACACATGTTATGACAGTGACCCTCTTACAGTATAAAAAGTATATATTCTGGGGCTTTTCTCTGTGCTAGCAATTCCTCGCAGGCTTTGAAACTGGAGAAGGCATTCCTTTTGAGGAGGGTATCTTACAGAAACCACCAAGCAACTCATTAGCTGAGAAATTTGGAAGTGTGTGCACTCCAGGGCACCAAAAGATTATTTAAATGGCTACAAAATTCCAGAAGGCTCTGTGCAGATTGGCATTTTCATCCAAAACCCAGCATGACTCTACCTTCATTGAGACAAGAAAAATAAATCTATCTAAATAGAACATGTGTATTCAGGGAAAGGGGCCAGGCCTTCTAGGGCCTTGGATTCCTCCTCGACTCACTGATTGATGCCTCATCTTGTAACATTGTAGACTTATTTCTGTGACTTAAGTCTTAACCTTTGTTGAAATGCAACTTTCCCTCCAGGTTTTAACAAGTTAAATACAAATGGCTATTTAGGTCCTTTCCAATTATCTAAAGTTGTGGCTGACCCTCCATTGACCTCAGACTCAGATAGATCTATAAGCACACTAAAGTGGCTATATGGGAAAATAACTAGGAGGAAAGACATAGTCTAAAATAACTTATTTTTCCTGCACCATTAGGTCAGGACAATTTTCTGTGTTTCTCATACATGTGTGGTAATAATGGCTTAGGTCTTCTTATCCAGTGTTTTTGCATTGACCTATAAACAGGAAGTGGAATGGTGGAACACCTCACTGGCAGAAAGGAGAATTTACAGTCAGAAACACTTACATGCAAATTGACCAATATGCTTTGCTCAGATAAAGAAGTTTTCATCTTAAAAAAAAAAATGACCCATATATTGTGCCTTTACTTAGGTTATAGGGACTATCTAGGGTGGTTTTCCAATTCTGAAACCTTCAATGAAGGTCCCAGAGCCAGACCATTGCTGACGAATTCTTTAACTCTTTCTAATTTATTATTCTTAAGTACCTTCTAATGGGTTTCATCGATTTGTTCATTGTGCTTATCACAAGGCAGGTTGGCCATTTATCCAATGTGTTGACATTCGTATTGATTTTTGAATAGCCTTCAATGTCTTCCTTCATTTGGGCAGGGTTGATGAGCCCATTCCCACATAAACAAGTAATTGAGAAGAGGATCTTTTCTATTTGTATCTAGTGGATTTAACACACACACGCACACACACACACACACACACACGCGCGCGCGCGCGCGCACACACACACATGCACACACACATACACACTGTATGGAGGTGGCTGCAATTGCAGAAGTGAATATCTTAGGAAGCACACTAGGTGGGTCTTAATAATAACTCCTTACACATCCATAGTGCTTGCTATACTGTAGGCATCCTATTAAATGCTATAAGTGTAAACTCATTTATTACATAAAACAACCCTAAAAAGAAATTACTATTCCCATTTTTACATATGAGGAAACTGAGGCACCAAGAGGTTAATCAACTTTCTCAATGTCATACAGTATTTCTACCATGTCAGTCATAAACTGAAAGGTTTAGGACACACAAAATCAGCAGGTAATTAAACACTGAAGAATACTACCCTTTCCATATCCCGCTAAGCTGAATAGACCATGGCCTGATGTTTTACAAAGACAAAGGGAGTCTGTGGAGCTCGTGAGTGGCTGAAGCTGGTGGAGTTGGCATCAGGAAGGAGAGAAGCGCATATTGCTGTAAGAAGATGACATATGCGCCTAAGAGACTGAGTAAGTAATTCAGCTATCGTTACTGGCAGTTAGGCTCTGACTACTGAAAATGGAAAGCAAGAGCAATGTTGAGCTGAAGACAAATCTGTAGGCAAAGCACCGTGGCAGAAGATTGAAACATCTCTGAGGGAGCCCATCAGGAAAAAAGATGCATCATCAGGACACTGTTCTTGCTCTACTGATCCCTGCACAAACTCAATAACATGGATCTTGAAAATCAACCATGTGTACTTGGAATCAATGTACAAAAAAAGTCAATTACAGGCATATGGACTCAGGTATTATTTGTCTTGTGTTCTTCTTCAAACACTAAAATCTAAGGATATTTGCAACTCCCAATGTGTTGCATTACTGATTCATTGATTAGACTACATACATATGGTAGGCACTGGAAAGTGAGCGCTCCTGTTTATAAATCCTTTAAAACCTGGTAACATGCTTTTGTGTAGGTTATGTCATCTTTACCATTACAACAGTTAAAGCAGTTGTTGTCTTCCTGATTTTGTAGATAGAGATGGAGAGTCTGAAAAGAACTGAATCTCATTCTCACTTACTGCCAGTAACCAAACAATTAGTTTGTCCACTCTAACCTTTCATAGCAAACCTGTTAAGAGCTGGGTGTTATCTCTCAGGACACTGTGGCCCAGTGTTTCCATAATTGCTTTAATACACAGTAACTTGGTCACACAGGCACTGGCAAGATCAGGAAGTTTTAAAAGGTGTTGGCTCCAGCTTGTACTCTTAATTATCTTATTAGAAAACTTCACACGCCAAAAGCAAAAGTAAAGTTAGGCTTCTGCCTAATTTGTGAGAGCCCTCCTGGGGTATCAAACACACTGAACACATTAATAATGTAAATTCCTCAGAAATCCAAATTACTAAGTCAGGCATCAGCCCAATTTAATCCATCCTATAACCAAATATGGTTGAGCTATTTTTCTATTTTTATCCTTGGCCTTGAGTTTGCCATGTAATGTGAAAATGCACTTGAAATTTACATAATCTATTTATAAATTGGGTAAGGTTTTGGGTTGTTTTATATTTTGTTGTTGTTGTTGTTAGGCGTTTGGGGTCATGTTGAAAATGCATTGCCAAATCTAAAATCATGAAGATTTACCCCTATGTTTCTCCTATTGTTTTATGGTTTTAGTTTGTATACTTGGAATATTTGATCCATTTTGTATATGGTATTCAGTAGGGGTAAAATCTCACATTTTGCATGTAAGAATCTTGTTACCCCAACACATTGGTGGAAAAGACTATTCTTTTTACATTAAATGGAATTAATATCATTATTGAAAATTAATTAGCCATATTTATATGAGCTTATTTGTGGATTCTCATTTCTAGTTCATTAATCTACATGTCTAACCTTTTACCATTACCTTACTATTTTTTTAAATAGATTTTTATTGATTTCAGAGAGAAAGGGAGAGGGAGAGATAGAAACATCAATGATGAGAAAGAATTATTCATCTGCTGCCCCTAGAAGGCTTCCCTATTGGGGATCAAGCCCACAACCTGGGCATGTGCCCTTGATCGGAATCGAACTAGGGACCCTTCAATCTGCAGGCCAACACTCTATCCACTGAGCCAAACCAGTTAGGGCTATTTTGATTATGATAGCATTGTAATAATTTTTGAAATAGGTATGAGTTTGAATTATTTTTCTTGATAGTTTTGGGTATTTAGGGGTCCCTTGAAATTCCATATAAATTTGAGAATTGACATTTCTATTCCCGAAAAAAAAAAAAAGGCTGTTTGATTTGATAGGGATTGCATTAAAGCTTTTTCAACCATTTTGGGAAGTATTGACATTTCAATAATAATAAAGCTTCGAATCCATAAACATGTGAGGTCTTTTCATTTATTTAGGTCTTTAATATATTTCATCAATGTTTTGTAGTTTTCATTGTACAAATCTTTCAATATTTGGCTAAATTTACTCCGATGTATTCTATTTTTTTTATTCTAGTAGAAATATTATAGAGCTGAGAGTGTGAGGAAGCTGCTTCTGGCTCCCACTCTCACAGCCATTGCAGTACATTGAGCTCCATGGAAGACACCGAGAGGCAAAATGCCATTGTAGGCTTTCTGTGTGCAAACTTGCCAGGCAGAGCACAAGAAGAAATACCGAGATGCTTCATTCACCTTCTCAGAGTTTTCTAGGAAGTGCTCAGAGAGGTGGACGACCATGCCTGCTAAAGAGAAAATTTGAAGACATGGCAAAGGTGGACAAGGCCCATTATAAGAGGTTGTTCAATTTTGCCAAATGTCTTTTCTGTGTCATTCGAGATGATAATGTTGTTTCTTTAGGATATTTTATTAATGTGGTGGATTACATTGTCTCTTAGGATTAACCACCCTTGCATGTTAAACAACTCACTTGTTCATGGAATATAGATTTTTTGATATGCCACTTAATGTGGTCTGCTAGTATTTTTGAGTATTATTAAATATATATCTATAAGGACTATAGACTTATAATTGTATTTTTTGTGATGTCTCTATCTGACTTTATAATGCTGGCCTTATGGGATAAGTTAAAAGTGTCCCTTTCTCTTCTATTTTTTTCAAGAGTTTGAGAAGAATTGTTAATTCTTCTTTAAATGTTCAGTAAAATTCACTGAAGAAACCATCTGGTCCTGGAGTTTTCTCTTCTGGGAAATTTTTGATTACTAAATCAATCTCCTTGCTTGTTACAGATTTGTTGAAATTTTTATATTTTTTTTAGCCGGTTTTAATAACTTGTGTGTTCCTAGGAATTTGTTCATTTTATCCAAAATCTGATTTGCTGGCATACAATGATTCATAGTACTATTATATAATACTTATTTTTCTGTAAGGTTGATATCAATTCTCCATTTTTACTTCGGGTTTGGTGATTTGTGACATCTCTTTTTCAACATGTCAACCTAGCTAATTTTTTTTAAAAAAAGTTTGGTAGATTTTTCCAAGAAACAACTTTAACCTCATTGATTCTATGATTTCTTTATTCTTTATTTATTTTACATCTATTCTAATCTTTAATAATCCATTTTCAATATTTGAAATTAATTTTCTCTTTATTTTGAAGTTACTCAAGGTCTAAATGTAAACCCCTGTACATAGTTCACTCCTTTTAAAGATCATGTGATATTTTTATTTCTCTGACTGGGTTATTTCACTTTGTGTAATACTTTCCAGACCCCTCCATAATGTCTCAAAGGGTAAGGGGTCCTTATTTATTTACAGTTGCATGGTATTCCATGGTGTAAACGTACCATATCTTTTTTATGCTTTCATCTACTGATGGGCACTTGGGCAGTAGATGCCTACATCAGAAGGGTCTCTTTCAGAGGAAGCAGGATGATCTGATTCAGAGAGGGTGAGATAGGTGATGTAAAGAAGACAGCAAAGATCAGAGGGAAAGAAGATGCCTTTGCTGTCTTTGGAAATAAACATGTCATGAGCCAGGAATGTAGGCTGCTTCCAGAACTTGGAAATGGCGAGGAAATGGATTTTTCAAGAGTGCAGGCCACTGAGCCCTTGATTTTATTTAGTCTATAAAATTGAGTTTGGACTTTGAAGGTCTAGAACTATCTATATATATAAAAGCCTAAGCGACCCTTCGACCATTTGACCGTTTGACCAATAGTTATGATGCGCACTGACCACTGGGGGGCAGACACTCAATGCACAGGCATGGAAACAGACTGATGAATCTCTGAGGGGAGGGAGGTTGGGGGAGGGCAGGAAGACGCATACTAGAGGCCCAGTGCACGGTTTCATGCACTGTTGGTGGTAGTACCTCGGCCTGGTCTGCAGGGACCAGGCTGAAACCGGCAGTCTGACATCCCCCGAGGGGTCTTGGATTGCAATAGGGTGCAGGCCAGGCCGAGGGACCCCACTGGTGCATGAATCTATGCACCAGGCCTCTGGTAAGTTAATAATGTATGTCATTTTATGCCAATAAATTTGTGGTCGTTTGTATATCATAAATAGAAAACTAATACATGTTTTAATAAAAATAAATCTCAAACTTTTCCAAATTCAACAAGATTGTTGAAGAAGATTTACTTAGATAAATCATTTTTGTACAAAATCAACTAGACCCATGATCGGCAAACTGTGGCTTGTGAGCCACATGCAGCTCTTTGGCCCCTTGAGTGTGGCTCTTCCACAAAATACCACATGTGGGTGCACACACACAGTGCGATTGAAACTTCATGACCCATGCGCAGAAGTCGGTATTTTGTGGAAGAGCCACACTCAAGGGGCCAAAGAGCTGCATGTGGCTCATGCGCCGCAGTTTGCCGACCACTGAACTAGACAATACAGAAAAAAATAAGATATTTTCAAATAACCACAAAGAAAAACAAGGTATTTTGGAAATATCTCAATAAAACGTATAAAAAATTTCAATGGGGAAAAATGTTAAAATATAATAAAACACAACAAGAAGGCTATCTGAATAATTGAGAGTTATTCTTGGACAAGACAAACATATTTTATATACTTTAACAAATTAATTTTTATATATCAATCTACATATATTACACAATGCTAATATTTTTCTAATAAAATTTTATATTTACTTAGAAGCATTCAGAATGTAAACAAAAGAAGAATTATTTCATATAAGCTGCACCAAAGACAACTAATCTGTGCTATGCACCAATAAGAACCTGCTTTAAATTTCCAAGCCAATTTACAACCCCTGTACTACACCAGGCAAGGTAGGTGGCTATTGAAAATACTACCAGGACAGAGCTATCTAAAGACACATTTGGTAGTGTGTGACCTATTAAAAAAAAAACACACTCTACAGCTTAAAAACAAACCTTACACAGTCTTACATTTCATCCTACTCTATTTTCAATGATTTATGTTACCAGACAAAAGGGGTCTATTTGCTTGCACTCATCAAAACCCAGTAAGACATGAACAGTAGCTTGTGGCCAAAAAAATAACGGTTGATTATTTGTGGCAGTGAAAGGCCATGCCAGGTGAGCTAATGCAAAAAGACCTGGCTTTCTGACGCTCGCTAGGGGATGGGTTCTACAGGAAAAAATGGTGACTAGGGCAGATATTGGTCTCTACTGTTTGGTCTGTACTAGGGCAGGGGCTAGTTGACCATTGCATCTGGTTCTGAGTCAGCCATAGTGTCCCTTCATCAGGTTTCCCTGCTTTTCTGAGTCTGGCGCTGAAACACGACTGAGACCTAGATGTGATATTTAGTTTGATTGAAACTCTATCTCTGTGATCAACAGACCTGAGGCTTTGTTTCTAAGATTATTTGGTGACAACCAGAACCTCATCATCCTAAAGGCTTCCTGAATAAGGGAGTGGAGGTGCAGGGAGAAGGAGACAGGTGAGTCAGGGTGCTGGCTGAGGCTGGTTTGAACCTAAAGGAATGAAAGGAGAAAAGTTCATATTAAAGGAATAAAGTTTCTGTGAAGTTACAATTAGTATAAAATTATTATTATTAAAAGAAACCTTTTAAGACTGGTAGAATTCACCTCTGGAACTGCCTAATTCTGATTTTTTTTTCAATTTTTTTTAAACTTCAAATATAATTGTTTCAATAGATATATAAGGCTATTCAGTTTACCAATTTCTTCTTTTTTTAAAAAAAAAGTTTTTATTGTTTTTTTTTAATTTTTATTTATTTATTTACTTATTTTTAGAGAGAGAGAGGAAGGGAGAGGGATAGATAGATAAAAATATTGGTGAGAGAAAAACATCATCAATCAGCTGCCTCCTGCACACACAACCCCCCCAATCTGGGATCCAGCCTGCAACCTGGGCATGTGCCCTGACTGGGAATCGAACTGGTGATCTAATTTCTTCTTGAGGAAGCTATAAAATTGTATTTTTCAAAGAAATTGTCTATGTTCTTCAAATTCTTGATCATAGTAAGGCTGGTAGTGATTATTTCCTTTCATTATATTGCTGATTTCTGTTCTCTCTCTCTCTCTCTCTCTCTCTCTCTCTCTCTCTCTCTCTCTTTTTTTCCTGGTCTATCTGGATAGGATTTATAAATTTATTGATATATTTACAGAAACAACTTTCAGTTATTTATTTTCTTTATTGTTTCTGCTTTATGTAATTTTTGTTATCTTTATAATCCCCTTAATTGTAATTACTTTGATTTTAATTTTACTTCCTTTTTGTAGCTTCTTAAAGTAGAAATGCCATAGATAGTTTATCCTAAGAAAAGCATTTAAAGCTACAAATTTCCCTTTAACTACTGCTTTAACTTCATTTCATAAAAATATTACATTTTGCTTTATTTCAGTTATATAGACTTTTAATTTGTCAAGCCTGAAATGTCTTTTTTTAAAAAAATATATTTTTATTTATTTCAGAGAGGAAGCGAGAGGGAGAGAAAGAGATAGAAACATCAGTGATGAGAGAGAATCATTGATTGGCTGCCTCCTGCATGCCCTACACTGGGGATCAAACCCGCAAGCCAGGCATGTGCCCTTGACCAAACCGGGGATCCGTCAGTTCACAGGCTGACACTCTATCCACTGAGCCAAACCAGCTAGGGCAAGCCTGAAATTTCTTAATAACTTTTCTACCTGATTTTGATTTTGTTTCTGGGGGGTATAGTCTATAAATATTAAAAAGGTTGAGTTGGTGGATATTTCTGTTCAAGTCTAGTTTTTCTGATTATTTTTTCCTGATTAATTTTAATCTAATTATAATCCATTTAAAAATGTTAATAATTACAAATATAAATTAACCATGTGTTTAATTACCTTATTAATCCTAATTTGTTAATTCTAATATCAAGTATTGAAAAAATATCAAAATTTGAAAATATAATTGTGAATTTGTTCCTTTCCAATTTCTGTCTAGTCAGCACCTATTCTATATATTTGGAAATGGTCTCTAATTGATGCATATCCATCTGAACTATGTAGTTTTTTATAAATTGATTATTCTATCACTAAAAATGTCTTTCTTTTTCATGGTGATATTCCTTCTTTTGAAGTCTATAATATTAAATTATCAGTTTAAGTTTTCTTATGATGAAGCATTCTATTTTATAACTTTGTATAAACTTTTACTTTAAATATGTGGCAGGCTGATTAACAGTCCTCCAAATACGTGCATATCCGAATATCTTAAACCTGTAAATATGACACCTTACATTGTGACAGTGTAGGTTTGATTACTTAAGAAACTTGAAAATGGAGAGATTGCCCTGTATTATCCAGGTCAGTCCAATGTAACCACAAGACTCCTTATAAAATGGACACAGTGGAATCAAATTCAGAAGAAAATATTTGATGATGCAGTCACATATTGGAGTGATGTATTTTGTGGAAGGGAGAAGGGGCAATGGACAAGAAATGCAGGTAGAGTTTTAGAAGCTGGAAAAGGCAAGGGTAGAGAAAGTCTTCTTAAATAAAAACTCAAAATGAAACTTGTAAGGCAAAAGTCAAAAGGAAATGTTTGATGGTATTATCATTTAGTGCCCTCATTCAGTGGTTTGGTGGTGTAAAAATTAAATACTTTTAGTCAGTGATATTAACATGTTAAAAACTGTTCCAGAGAATACATTTACATTTTTAAATCCGACATAGGAATAGCATCTGGAAATATAAATAACTATTACAAATCAAAAAGTAAAGTCAGAAATATCACTGAAAAACAAAGGTATAGAAAAATTGAAAACTGCAGACATAGGAAAAATAATGAAAAGGTTAGAGTGTGATGAAGCATTGCAAACAATTACATATTTGCTATTGTTTGGCATTCTCCTTCTCATTCTTTGGAGTGCAGATAAAATGCCTGGAGTTTTAGAGTGATTTTATTTCCTTTTTTGTTCATGAGAGAAAGATTAAGAAAATTACATAGGTATTGGATTTCTTTGTGAAACTGACCTAAACAACTACCAATCTCCAGAAATCTTGTTTCTTGTTAATTGTAGCAAAGTCTTTTCTGAAAAACAAGGAAGTAGGAAAGATTGAAATATTTCTTATGAAGTTCAACCCAGGATCAGTACATAGAAAGGATTGGAATTATTGAGTACCGCTGTTCCATTATATTTAAAGAAAATTGTAGCAGTGGAAAGAGCATGAGTTTTGAGACATAAACTGTAAGGTGAAGAAGACTCATTCTTCTCAATTGCTGTCTGTGTAACCCCAAGAAATTACATAAACCACTTCTGCTTCAGTGTCTCCATCATAATATTAGAAATGTATTACATACATATATTGTTGAGATTTAATAGAGATAATGCACTTAAAATGCTTGGCATTTATGTTCATTAAATTTACTTTCTTTTTAAAAAATTGCTTTAGTTGCATCAAGGGAACATTTCAAAAATATAAATAAATAATAATTGCCTCAGCATCTGGAAAGGGGCCTCAGGTTGGCTACCTAAGGTAGGCTTCTGGCAGACAGTAATGCAGTGACCCCTTTCAAATCATACTGTCATAGTTAAACCACCGTATGTCATCACAGATGGCATGCTGGCAGGGGGGAACTGAGATATTTCAGATGATAAAATAGGGTCAAAAGCACTTCAAAAGATTAATAAGAGTATGTAAAATTCTTGAACCAAAATCTAATAGGATTATACACAAAACATTTTGTTTTGGATTTAAAAAGCAACAGCCCAGGATTGAGAAAGGAGAGATTCACAAGAATAGACACAGAAGACAGTGTGGTGACAACCAGAGGGAAAGAGGGGGGAGGGTTCGGCGGAGGTAGGCTAAGGGAGAGAAAATGAGAGTGGAAAGAGATTGTGCTGGGGGTGATGGGCATATGATGCAGAGTACGGATGATGTTTTGGTTAGTTGTACACTTGAACCCTGTGTGGTTTTGTGCAACAATGTCACCCCAATAAATTCAACTTTAAAAGTTCTAATAAGTTTGCTGATAACAGAAAAAAAAATACAGACAAAATTATAGACAATACTGACCTGTACATCTACTTCAAATTACAAATACATGTTTATAAAAATAAAACCTAAAAGTGCAAAGACAATCTACAAATGAAGAGAAATTAACTTAATCCATCATATCTGAGAAAAGAATTAACCTGTATCAAGAATACATAATCTGCAACTCAGTTGTTTCAATAAGGCAGAGGTTGTCATCTCATCACCTTACATGTACAGATAAACAGGAAGTTCAGGCCAGTAGAGAATTTTGCTGCATTCATGATTCAAGCACCCGCGTCTTTTTGTGTGTACTGTGCTGCACTCACCCCACCTTGCATGTTTTCTTATATTGAATGATCAGTTATTGGCTGGCTCCCCAGTACACATGTACCCAGGATGCAGTAGAAAAAGAAAGGAAGCAATTCTTTTTTTTTTTTTTAATATATTTTATTGATTTTTTACAGAGAGGAAGGGAGAGAGATAGAGAGTTAGAAACATCAATGAGAGAGAAACATCAATCAGCTGCCTCCTGCACATCTCCTACCAGGGATGTGCCCGCAACCCAGGTATATGCCCTCGACCGGAATCGAACCTGGGACCTTTCAGTCCGCAGGCCGACGCTCTATCCACTGAGCCAAACCGGTTTTGGCAGAAGCAATTCTTTTAAAGGAAATGATATAGAGTTTGCACACCTTATATCTATTTAAAATTCTCTGACAAGAAATTAACCACTTGACTACACACATATGTGACAGGGCATCTATTTCCTTTTCCAAATTTCTATGATAACTTATTTAAAATAGAAGGAGAGAATGGGTATTGGTTGAAAATTATCAGGGTTTGTCATGGTGCTGGGATTTTTGTTATCATAATGTTATTCCTGTGTAATGCAATACATCACCTTGGCATCAGAGACATGGGTTATATAATAAACATAATTTTAATTAAATGTTGTACTTGGTTTTTAGTAATGTACAAGATCAACGATTATAAATCAACTCTGCAAACCTGGGAAGAAGGCATTTTCTAATTGTTCAGTTCAGAAATTTCTATATGCCATTACATTATAAAAACCTTATTACTTTGATTTCTCATATATAATTTTACTAATGTTTAGTATTTTTGATTTATGAATCAAGAGACTCATTATCTAAAATGATAATAATAACTTGATCAATTTCTATATTAATTTGTATTCTGATTTATTAATATGAAGATATTTATCAGGACACAAAAGTTTAAAATTATAATATCGTAATATAATTATTTCTATCATTTTTATTTATTAATTTTACTGGAGGCCCGGTGCACAAAAGTTTGTGCACTCAGGGGGAGGGGGGTCCCCTCAGCCGGCCTGTGCCCTCTCACAGTCTGGGACCCCTCAGGGGATGACCACCTGCTGGCTTAGGCCCACTCCACGGGGGATTGGGCCTAAGGTGGCAGTCAGACATCCCTTTGGCAGCCCAGAAGCCCTCAGGGGATGTCCACTTGCCAGCAGGTAGCAGGCCTAAGCTGCAGTTGGTCATCCTTAGTGCTGCTGAGGAGGCGGGAGAGGCTCCCACCACCACCACTGTACTGGCAGCGGTCAGCCTGGCTTGTGGCTGAGCAGAGCTCCCCCTCTGGGAGCTCATTGACCACCAGAGGGCAGCTCCTGCATTGAGCGTCTGCCCCCTGGTGGTCAGTGTGTGTCATAGTGACCAGTCATTCCCAGTCTTTCTGCTGTTAGGGTCAGTTTGCATTATTACCTTTTATTATATAGGAGGATGTTCTTCCTGTAAAAGTGTAGCTGAACTTCTTACATAAAATCTGAAAAGTTATTTCTCTTAACTAAGTGCACTTTAACTGCATATAAATAATGACTTGACATAATGGATTTTATTTGTCCCCAACATTATTTTTGCTTTTTACATCTCCTTTTTTTTATTAGTTTAGTTTAGTTTTTCCAACAGCATTTTTTGCCTCTATGCCCTCTTCCATGTCCACACCCCTGCCCCCCAATCACCACACTTTTGTTTATACTTCTATTTCCATTATTTTCATGCTTACTCTAAAATTTAGCATTTATTAACAGCAAGTTTATGGTTAAGCAGTATTTAATTCTTCTCCCAAGCAATATATGGATCTCAGAAGAATTTTATTTTTATTTATATATTTATAAATATATTTTATTGATTTTTTTACAGACAGGAAGGGAAAGGATAGAGAGTTAGAAGCATCGATGAGAGAGAAACATTGATCAGCTGCCTCCTGCACACCTCCTACTGGGGATGTGCCCACAACCAAGGTACATGCCCTTGACCAGAATCGAACCTGGGACCCTTCAGTCCACAGGCCGATGCTCTATCCACTGAGCCAAACTGTCAGGGCAGATTTTTTTTTTTTTATTAACTTCCTCCTTTATTGCATATTCTAGTCAGACAGTAATTAAGTGATTTTTCTTTAGTTCATAATTTAAACTTTGTTATATTATTATTTCACACAAAAATTTGGTTAGAGTTATGTCACCATTTATTAGTTAATTTGTCAATATTTTCCTTTAAACCTTATACCTTTATTAGGAATAATTTTCCTTTTTCTTGACATATATAATTTAGAAATTCTTTAGTGAATTAAAGAAATATGTCATTTGTCATGAAATAAAGTTTTGACATAGAATCTTAAGTTGAAATTTTGCTTATATCATTGAAGGTATTATTTTACATTTTTCTAACTTCTATTTGCTGATGAACAATCTGCACATGTTGCTCCTTGGTTGGTGATCTATCTTTAAACCTTTTTAAAAACTTCTCTTTGACTTAGATGTTTTATTGTTTTATTAGATGTGTCTTTTTGTGTCTTGTGGTGTTTTTGTGTTTTTGTGGTTGCGCCAAGCAGCGCAAGGGTCCATGTTGGGATTTTCTCTCTTCTTTGTGGTCTCCATCCAGGTAGCACATTGTTGACCATCAGGAAATAGGCCACAGTGAAAATTCCGACAGAGTAGGGTGAAGGCTCAGGAAAACTCTGGAACCTGTTTTATTATTATTATTATTATTATTATTATTATTATTAATTAAGGTATTACATAGGAGTCCTTATCCTGCCATTGCCTCCCCACCCCACCCCCCCCTCATGCCCTCACGCCCTTGGTGTCTGTGTCCATTGGTTATGCTTATATGCATGCATACAAGTTACAAATCCTTTGGTTGATCTCTCCCCCTTCCCCCTACCTTCCCTCTAAGGTTTCATGGTCTGATCGATGCTTCTATGTCTCTGGATGTTTTTGTTCATTAGTTTATGTTGTTCATTATATTCCACAAATGAGTGAGATTTTGTGATATTTATCTTTCTCTGACTGACTAATTCCGCTTAGCATAATGCTCTCCAGGTCCATCAAGGCTATTGCAAATGTTAGGAGTTTCTTCTTTTTACGGCAGCATAGTATTCTAATGTGAACATGTACCACGGTTTTCTAATCCATTCATTTGCTGATGGGCACTTACGCTATTTCCAAATCTTAGCTATTATAAACTGTGCTGCTATGAACATAGGGGTGCATATGTCCTTTCTGATTGGTGTTTCCAGTTTCTTGGGATATACTCCTAGAAGTGGGATCACTGGGTCAAATGGGAGTTCCACTGTTAGTTTTTTAAAAATATATTTTATTGATTTTTTACAGACAGGAAGGGAGAGGGAGAGTTAGAAACATTGATAAGAGAGAAACATCGATCAGCTGCCTCCTGCACGCCCCCTACTGGGGATATGCCCGCAACCAAGGTACATGCCCTTGACCAGAATCAAACCTGGAACCCTTTATTCCACAGGCCGACGCTCAATCCAATGAGCCAAACCAGTCAGGACGACCACTGTTAGTTTTTTGAGGAAACTCCATACTGTCTTCCACAGTGGCTACACCAGTCTGCATTCCCACCAGCAGTGCAGGAAGGTTCCTTTTTCTCAGCATCCTCACCAGCACTTGTCTTTGTTGATTTGTTGATGATAGCTATTCTGACAGGTGTGAGATTGTATCTCATTGTCGTTTTGATTTGCATTTCTCAGATGATAAGTGACTTTAAGCATATTTTCATATGACTCTTGGCTTTCTGCATATATGGTCTTTCAAAAAGTATCTATTTAGGTCCGTTACCCATTTTTTTGATTGGGTTTTTTATCTTCCTTTTGTTAAGCAGTATGAGTTCCCTGTAAATGTTGGAGATTAAACCCTTATTGGTGATAACCTTGGCTAATATGTTCTCCCATGCAGTGGGCTTTCTTGTTGATTTGTTGATGGTTTCTTTGCTATGCAAAAACCTTTTATTTTGATGTAGTCCCATTTGTTTATTTTTCTTTAGTTTCCATTGTCCTAGGACAGTGGTGGTGAACCTATGACACTTGTGTCAGAGATGACACACGAACTCATTTTTTTGGTTGATTTTTCTTTGTTGAATGACATTTAAGTATATAAAATAAATACCAAAACTATAAATCTTTGTTTTACTATGGTTGCAAATATATAAAAAAATTATATATGTGACACAGCACCAGAGTTAAGTTAGGGTTTTTCAAAATGCTGACACGCCAAGCTCAAAGGGGTCGCCATCATGTCCTAGGAGCTATATCGGTGAAGATATTGCTTCCGCATATATCTGCGATTTTGCTGCCTGTGGATTCCTCTAAGATTTTTATGGTTTTCCGTCTTACGTTTATGTCCTTTATCCATTTTGAGTTTATTTTTGTGTATGGTGTAAGTTGGTGGTCTAGTTTCATCCTTTTGCATGTATCTGTCCAATTTTCCCAACATCATTTATTGAAGAGGCTGTCTTAACTCCATTGCATGCTTAACTAAGGAGGTAACATGCCTATACTTGGAAAACTAGAGGACACTGAAAAAAGAGATAGAGGAAGACTTAAACAGATGGAAAAACATATCGTGTTCATGGACTGGTAGAATCAACATCATTAAAACGTCCATACTTCCCAAAGCAAGGTATAGATTAAATGTACTCCCCATGAAAATACCAACGACATATTTCATAGACCTAGAATGAACTCTCCAAAAATTCATCTGGAATAAAAAAAGACCTCGAATAGCTGCAGCAATCCTGAGAAAGAAGAACAAAGTAGGAGGGATCTCAATACTAGATATCAAGCTGTACTACAAAGCCACTGTTCTCAAAACTGCCTGGTACTAGCACAAGAACAGACATATAGACCAATGGAATAGAAAAGAAAACTCAGAAATCAACCCAAACCACTATGCTCAATTAATATTTGACAAAGGAGGCAAGAGCATACAATGGAACCTGTTTTTAAGCAGGACTTTAGAAATGACCATATTATAAACTTAAAAAAAAAAGACCAACAATGAACTTCAATGTTAATGAATTATATTTTTCATTTGTTGCCTGAATTCATTAAAACACATTGATGATCTTCTCTAAATGTATATAATGACCCATTCTCTGTTCCCCTCACAGGCTTAAAGTGAGATTGACACAAAAAGATCTTAAAATGTTATGAAAACTAAAACATGAATACAACAAAAATACTCTGTACTTGTTGCCCAGAGGCTAGGCAAGCATAAGACTGAGAAGAATACTTTCAAGGCTGCCATCATGTCCTCCTTTATATACATAGCAAATCTCTTAAATGTGCAGGCATTCATTTTCCCAGAAAACCTGGGAAAGACGATTTAGTGACTGATGTTGACACTTAGCTGTAGAAACTCTCCTGTGAGTTGCTTTGTTAGTGAGAAGAGAAAAACCAAAAAGTTTGATGGGCTGAATTGCATGAAATTTTGTCTCTATATTTGGAATTTTACTAACACATGGGTGTTGGCTGATGGTCCAGCCATATGGCCAGGCAGAAGGGCAATGGAAACAAGCCTATCGGAAAGATGCTATTATGGGGCACAGCCCGATGAATGATTAAGGATTGCATTAAAGTAGGACAGGCCCATGAAGTCCTGCTTCCAGGACTGGAAGATGATTGGAATTGGCCAGCGGATATCCTGGTGTGCTCACTTGAAGTGACCACCTGGGTCCACAAAACGAGGGCACATTGAAGGGATGCAACTAGGCAGAGATGGATTAAAATTAAGTATATGCCTCTTGTAACTTCTGAAGCATAAAAGGCCAGTGAGAACTGTTCTGTCAATTAGCCAGAGTGACAGAGATCACAGAGAGCTATGTGGGCAGGGGATATACCCCCGGGGAATGTAAAGGTCTCACACGTAGCTGTCCACTTAAACTCATGCTGGTCGCCCTGGGGGGCAACAAATGAATCCTAACAGGAGTAGACACCGAGGACAAGGCATTGCCTACCTATTGCTAGATGCTCCAGAGGCTATAAAAGTACTGAGACAGATTTGGGCAGCTGAGTGTCATCTCCTCAGGGCAAGAAACACCATTTCATCTTCAGAGTAATGGTTAGAGAAGATTGAAATGAGCAATTAAAAATGTGTTGTCTAAAACTGGGGGAGATGCAGGCATGAAGGGTTGGTTTGCACACCTTCAGGAATATATGCTTACACTCAACCTGAAAAGGGTCACCAGGAGGTAGTTCCCTCCACTTTTCTAGGGAAGCTGGGGATGGGGAGGTAGGGTAGGGTGTTTGTGTGACTACACTATTTTTCTTTTTTTCTCTAGATCACATCAACTTTTTTTTTTTTAACCTAATGTCGTGATGTAAATTCAGGAGCACGTAAAAACTGCTAAAGTGTGTCCACAGAAACATTGCTACTATTGTTACTGAAAAGACATGAGTGAGGATCAGTAAATCCATGGAAATAATCCCCAAATACAGATAGATGACAGTAGAAACTATGATTTGACAGTGAACACGAAAGATGATATCAAATAATGAGGCTTGATATTTTGTGAAATAATGGTTGTAGAATCAAATTCAGAAGAAATAGTGAGTTATAGCCAGAGATCTCTTTTAAAAATCAAATACATTTAACAAAATTTTCATGGATAAAGGTAATTACCCAAATGCAAAATAGTCAAAAATTTTAAAAACAAAACAATAAGAGGTAAGGCATGTATACTAAACTGAAGATAGGATCCACTTTACTGTCTTGACTAGGGTTTTTATTGTGTGCACCAATGACCATACAGAGACCCAGATTTATCTCTGCATGTCTTTATTGACGTTATCTAGAATTTCCAAGTGAAATATGTAAATAAAAATGTACTAAATGTAGATACATAGTTATGAATCTAGAAAAAAAAAACTAAAAATCAGTGAGATATACAAAGTTTATTAAAACTTTACATGATAGGTTAGTCAAATAAGTGGCCCAAACCAATTTGCATATTTTTAAAAGGTAAGGAAAATTTAATATTAATGCTTTTATGGAGACTGTTATATAAAATTATAATTTGAGATTTTTAAGTGAGAAAAATGATGTAGACAAACTAAAGATAGAACAATGTTGAATCTTTATTACCTTAATTCAGATCACCAGCTCTCCTGATGAAGAAATGGAACTCATGACCTCAGAATTCCTCAACGACTTAGAATGTAATTAGCCTGATTTGATATAACAGTTATGTTCATTATCTGAAGCGAAAGGCACCTATTTTAAATCGCTTTTATATTTAAAGGCCCATTTTTCCTAATCTTTGCTTCCTAAAGACTATTAAAGGGAAACCATATTGACTACAAACTGAATTATATGGAGAGGTTAGCTGAGATCTTGAGACAGCAGGAGAAACGTGTGTCCTTGATTGGTAATTACTAGGTGAGTTTTTAATTTTTTTTATTTTTTCTAAACCTACCAAAAGCTATAGTACCATTTCCAAATCCTGCTTTACTGTTCTCAACAAATAATAGTTCTTTCTGTTTTGATCATTTTTCCAAGAAGTTTTTCAATTTTTTATATAAAGTAGATTAGAACTATAATTTTAAAACACTCTCTGTCAGTTGAAATTATCCAATTAAAATAATAAAGACACTGCTAGGCTTGATTCATTTTGACTTCAGGGAAATAGAGTTGAAAGAGGGAAAAGAAATAAAGCTTGAAAATGAATTTGGCTCTCGAAAGCACAATTTCCCAGCCAAATTGAGAGAATCTTGCTTGACATCAAGGTAAGATCAAATTCTAAATTTCATTTCATTTAAATTGACTGGAGCCTAAAAGTTCCGCTGAGTTCCACCTGATAAAGACTTTCAGAATAATGACATGTAGCCCAATACACTGAATGGAATTCAGTGTGGAAGCTATCATGTATTCATTTAGAAATACATTAAAATCAGAAAAATTCCAATGTAAGGAATAAAATGCAGTGACCTGAAAATTTTTCCAACAATATTATTGTCAGTCTGACACTAATTTATAAAATATAAAATTCGCTTTGTTGTTCTGAGACACAGAATCTTAACACACACACACACACACACACACACACACACACACCCTGAGGGAGAAAGGAAAAGAGAGGGGGAGAAAAAAAAAAATATTTGAAGAACAATGTTTATCAACTAGTTTTACAGGTGCATGACACTTTCTAGTACAGACAAATAACACCCAAGTTCAAAGACTAAAAACTCAAGTGGCAGCATTTTTTTGATCCATGGTAGTAAGTCAATAGTCCTCGCCAGAGACCAAAGGGACAAATAAGCTTTGAGTGTTCTGATAATCCCAAAGCTGTAGAAATGGAGACACCCCTTCCTGGTGATGTGGGCAAGCTTTCACAATAGGCTGTCGCTTAGCTCTCAGAGAGACAATAAAGTGACATTAAATATTCTTATCTCCTCCCAAGGTAAATGGCAATGGTCTAGCAGAGCTTGCATGTTGAGATGTGCTTGTTGGTGGGAGTTACAGTCACTACAAAGGAACCAGCCTGAAATAACTGGGGCACAGTCGTGTTTTCTTTTAACTTGCCTAACGATACAAATCACCTGGAAACATTCGATAAAAACAGCATACACGCCCTTCTTCTGGAGGTTCTGATTCAGTAACCCTCAAAGGTGTTGGAATTGGTATTTTTTTATCCCAGGTGATGCTTACTATCAGCGAGTTTGGAACACCGAGGAATAAGGTATTCTACGGGTTTGGAAACAGTCTCACAAACTCCAATTTTTTTACATTTGTTAATATGTATGTATATATGTTTTACATATGTATACAAAATAATAACTATAAGTGATCTAATATCAAAGTTAGATTTTGTTACATATTTTCCATAAATTTACAGATCAACCAGATTAAAATAAATATGTATAAAACTTTGAATATGACATGAATAAATTTGATTTAATATAGGATATACATAATAGAAACACGTGAAATTTGTCATATATTGAATGAATACTATGCTGCAAAATAAAACTCCCAGATTTAAAATAATAAATATAATCTACATTCACTGACTATAATCAATTTACTTAGAAAAATCAATAAATTTTAAAACCATTTTTCAATGCAAAAATAAATAAACAAAATGCTTGGAAACTCAAACTATAACTAAATAATTCATAGGTATGAATAAGCATATTTAACTTTAACAATGTTTAAAATTTAACAAAATTGAAAGTATTACTATAGGATGATGCTAAAATAGTACTTGGAAGTTATCATCTTAGATGTTTAAATAAAAGACAATATATACATACATACATGTACAACACACACACATAAATATAAATACATTTTAAAACTATGATAAATTGTCAATTTCACAGAACACGCAAACTTATACCTTGAATAGAGTTTCAGTCACTATTGTAACATTAACAACATGAAGTCAAGGTATAGATCATGAATATACTAGTATCTAAGGGCATGAATCTTCCCTTTTCCCCGTGTTTACTAAGGTTTCATGGACAGAGTTAGTATTTTGTCCAGTTAATATATGCTGTGAAGACTGTCAGTCTGGCTATAGGGGACTCAAACCAATGTCCCCGTCACTCCATGCCTCTTATCATTTGCAATCAGTTCTCGCAGCTCTCACTGTGTAGAAATAAACGGAATGGTCTCCTATCATGCCATCACAAACCATTTCATATTTTACACATAAAGTTTGGAAGATATTTGCAGACTTATTTTCAGTTATCACAGTCTAGTAAAAGAATTGCTGGTGTGTTCATTCTGTAGGGCAATTCTGACTGCAACAATGAGTGTCTTATTCAATTATGAATGCTTGCTCTGAGTCCTACAGAGGGCTAAATTTATTCCTTTCATTTTGTCACTGTGATAAACAGCTTTCAAGTATTATTTAATCTTCATAGCAAAGAGTTATGGATATGTGCAACATCATCATCACCATCATCCCCACTTCCAGTGAAACTTATGGAAGTTGACCAGCTCGTCTTATAGATGCGGATTTGCAAAGACAGTACTTAAACATAAAGCTTGTAAGCAAACCGCTACCCAAAGGTTAACTCACGACAGTCATCCTTCCAAATTTTCACTACTGCATTTACTATTTTAATAAATAAGTGGTGATCTGGTTAACCTCAATTTTACCTGGCTACAAAAGCTGTTTACAAGCTTAGTTAGAAATGGACACAGTGAAGCACAATGACTATGGCATAAATAAAAATTTACAGTTAGGCTTTACTCATGGTGTAAGTTAGGATACATTTAGATGATAGTTCCTTTGACCTCTCATGTTTATGAGTCTGATATTCCCTGTGCTTGAGTTTATAGATTCAGAAACCTCAAACTATTTTGTAAAAACTGTTTCCTCAAATTGAGCCAATCAGTTACTTTTTTTTCTTTTAATTAAAATAATTTTGCTTATACTGATACAAAGGTAAAAGTCAATTGGATGTTACTAGGTGAATAGGAAATAAGAGCTAAGCCTCCCTTGAAGTGACAATGAACTATCTGGCCTGCTGCAGTTGTTTCCAGGTGGAAATAGCTTAGGTTCACTTTTTTTTTTTCCTTGTGGCCTGGTTTGCGTGTATACATTATGAGTAGTCATTGACATAGGGGCATTTTTCTCTATTAACCTGCTTGCTAAATTGGTTGGAAAGAGTCCAGAATTAAGAGTGCCATATTTGAGTAAATCATCAGTAATTAAACTCTTGAAATGTATAGGCGTTTCACTTGTATTTTTCTGTCCTGATACCTTAATGGTTTACTGGCCAGTTCAAAGAGAATACTTCTACTCCAAATGAGCAATACTGATGTCATTAAAGAACTGCTTATACTGGAACATGTGGAAAAGTAAAATTAGGTTCATCTCACATACCATATATATCAGTTAAGAATAAAGTGATTGCAATATTATAGAAGTGCTAGAAAGAAAGAAGAACTCAATATCGTTATAATTTGAGGGGTTGGGAATATTTTCTTAGTCAAGATATGAAAACAGCTTGCCCAGAAATAAAAATGATGGAATTGATTTTATAAGATTTAAAAAATCAAATGAACAAACGCTGTGCACAGGCGAACTGGATGGCATTTGTATCCATCCAGTTAATAATTGTTAATAAGACTAACTGCATCTTATTAACAATTAATAACTGGATCTTATGTTAATAATTTTATAAGCATCAACTCGTTAACCTCTGAGTAAACTTCCCCTCATCACCAAAGTAATAAGTGATGGAGTGATTTGTCTCCTTTGATTCTGGAGACTGGGCTCTTTACCACAACACTAAGAACAAAGTCAAAGCCCTGCTGGCATGGCTCAGTGGTTGAGCAGCAACCTATGAACCAGTAGGTCAAGATTGATTCCCCACCAGGGCATAGGCTGGGCTTGCAGGCTCCATTCCCAATGAGGGACCTGCAGGAGGCAGCAGATCAATGATTCTATCTCATCATTGATGCTTCTCTCTCTCTCTCTCTCTCTCTCCCTTCCTCTCTGAAATCAACATTTTTATTTTTTAAGAACAAAGTCAAAGAAAATGTATTTAGGCTCTGTATATATTTGCACTTAAATGTATCCTGTAAGAAAAGTTGGCATTCACATAGGACGTTTTTAAAGAGTATGTTGCATTATTATTTCTTATATTTCAATATGGTAATTTTAAAAAGTCTAAAGGCTTTTTATTATATTCTTTAATCATACTTAATGCAACTTACTAGAATATATCTCACAGTTAAATAGATATAACTTAGCTTCTCTTTCTCAAATCATTAGAGCAAAAGCCTCCTGGCAGTTAATGCATAGTGAACACTTTTTACATGAAGGCTTTTTCCTCACAAATGTTTGTCTATTTTATAAGGAATGAGAATAAAAATATTTTGTAATGGGAAAAAAATACTTCCACTCCAAATGAGCAATATTGATTATACCATATCGTTTTTAGGACATAATTTTTTGTTGTTTTATGGTTGATTTAAAATTTAACTTGGTTTATACAATGTAATCTATTTTAATGGTTTAAAGACATTACATTAAGGTAATTTGCTTCCCCTATGCTGAATATTTTTCACTCCCTTTAATTTGCTGAATCACTTAACCAAATATGTTACATTCAGTTTCTAGTAAAATCTCTGTACATTTCAGTAATGTATTTATTTTGAGTTATTTTCTTATTGTATACACTCAAATACACACTATATTATGGTATCTCTATAAATTGATCAGTATGCCTTCAAATTTTTAGTATATATTACTGGAGTATGAGGATTATTATTTTTGAAGAGATGAACAAGAAAAATATTTTTAAATAAAAGAATCCAGAATGTAGAATAATTTGCATTACTCATCTCTATTAAAATTCATCAGGTTACGTATATATACCATGCAAAGTTATAAAGTAGGTAAATTTGGTTGTTGAATCTCTATACTTTGCCAAATGCTATGTGATAAGTCATTGTCAGTTTTTGTTTCATGCACAATCAATCAGATTCTATTGTTATTACTATTTCACTTGATAGTGATATGCTAGGTGAATGAATTAATAATACAATGTTCTAAGGAAACACATTCACTTTAAAGAAGACTATTCCTTTGATTTTGAAGGTGAAATCAGCAGAGGTTTGGAGCAGGAGGAAAATTAGCAAGTAACAAACTTGTACCACATTAGGGACTATACACACAAGCAAGGGGGAAGTTTTGCCAAAAGTGTCCTTCATGCAAAGGGCAGGAAGCAAAATCCGGAGTGTTGAGTACCATGGTCAAGGGGAAGTTATGAATTACTCAACAGGCATGTGGTCCTGAATAATGTTTTAATTATACGTTTCATGAACATGGACAAGTTATTTTACATTTTCAGGCCTCAGTCTTCTCATAAATAAAGTATAGAACATAATTATACTACTTCATACACAGACGCTCATACAATATACACACATTTTCATCTATTTTGTTATCTGATAAGGGTTAATTTCAGAAATAATTTTTTTCCGGCTCTTATTTTTCAGATACTTTTGATTATTTGATTTTGCCAGTACCAAGAATGCAAGTGTCTAGTATAATGCTAGAATCAGCATCAAACCTGTTGTAGAAACACAAGCCTTTACAGTGATTTTTTTAAAGCAGATCTTGCAAGGTATAAATCACAGTGATCATCCTTCTAGGACAGTGGGGCCTTGACTTACGAGTTTAATTCGTTCCGTGACGGAGCTCGTAATTCAAATGACTCGTATGTCAAATCAAAAGTGAACGAGTGAGACACGTGATGCTGGGCTGATGTTGTGGCGTTCACTGTGACCTTCGCAGCGCCAACTAGCGGTGGGGTATCTGAAGCTGGCTCGTAACCCGAATTTTAGCTCACAACTCAAAGCAAAAAATCGGTCAAGAGACTGCTCGTATCTCGAAAAACTCGCTAGTCGGGACACTCGTAAGTCAAGGCCCCACTGTATAGTCACAAAGTTGTGCATTGATCATCATTATCTAATTCTAAGACATTAAAATCTCCCACAAAGACCCCATATCCATAAACAACAAATCATGTTGGCCATCAGTCAGCATTCGTCCCAACCCCAAACCTTGGAAATCACTAATCTCTTCCTTGCCTCTGTGGATATAGAATGGGAAAAATTTTAATTTGCTCAATCACTTAACCGAATATGTTACATTCAGTTTCTAGTAAAATCACTTAACCTGGATATTTCATAACAAACTGAATCATGTCATAAGTGGCTTTCTGTGACTGGTTTATTTCATTTAGCATGTTTTCAAGGTTCATCGAGATTGTAGCATGCCTTTTTTGTTGTTTTTTCCTCATTTTATTAATAGACTTATTTTTTTAGAACACTTTTAGATTTATAGGAAATTTGAGAGGAGAGTTCTCATACATCCCACACCCAGTTTTTCTATCATTAACATCTTAGGTAGGTATATTTGTCACAACTAATGAATAAATATTGATACATTACTATTAAATAAATGATATCTATTGTTTATTTAGATTTATTTTGCTCTTACCCAATGTACTTTTTCTGTGACAGCAACCCCTCTAGCATACTACATCACATTCAGTTGTCATGTCTCCTGAGGCTCCTCTTGGCTATGAAAGTTTCTCAGGCTTTCCCTGATTTTGACGATTTCCACAGTTTAGAGGACAACTTGTCAGTTGTCTTGTAGGATGCCACATTATTGGAGTATGTCTGATGTTTTTCTCATGGAAAAAACTAGTGTTTTGGGTTTTAGGGAGGAAGATCACACAGGCAAAGTGTCACTTCATTAAGCATACGGTGCTATCAATGTGATTTATAATAGTGGCCTTGATCACCTGGCTGAGATCTCTACAATGCAAAGTTAATCTTTATTTCCCCATTCCACATCATACATTTTCTAAGGCAGTGGTTCTCAACCTTCCTAATGCCGCGACCCTTTAATACAGTTCCTCATGTTGTGGTGACCCCCAATTTCATTGTTACAAATTGAACATAATTAAAGCATAGTGATTAATCACAAAAACAATATGTAATTATATATGTGTTTTCTCATGGTCTTAGGTGACCCCTTTAAAAGGGTCGTTCGACCCCCAAAGGGGGCGCGACCCACAGGTTGAGAACTGCTGTTCTAAGGGAATCACTATTTGCAGCCCATCCCTAACGTGTGGGAGTTATGTTCCACTCCTTGAGGTGTGGTGTATGTATCTAGATTGTTTTACAATTCTTCTGCAGTAGATTTGTCTTTTCTTGCTCATTTATTTATATAGTCAATCACTTATTTTTATAAGTATGGACTCAGGAATATTTATTTTATATTTTGGGTTATAATCCAACACTATTTTACTTTATTGGTCAAATTTTTAATATATTGACCATCAGGAGCTCTTTCATTTGGCTGCTATTTCCTTTTTACATACCTTCATCAAAGTGGAGTTTGATTTTTGGAACACTTCCTTATGTGCTGGCATCATAAGATGCTCAGGCTCATCTTGTATATTTCCTGCCCCAGTCCTAGAATCAGCCATTTCTCCAAGGAGTCTGGGTTCTTATTAGTGGGCAATATCTGGACACTGATCATGCTCATTGCTACAGGAGGGTCATTTTATTACAGGCTTTCTCAAACAAAAACTATATGTGCATACACATGTATCTGTAAATATTCCTATATGTAACAATCTGTATCTGTAATAAACTAAACATCAGTTCATACTAATATGTCTAGATCTCACATATTTCCATGGATCATTCTAGTTTCTTTAAACTTCAATTCCAAAAATGTGAAATCAGCTCTTGCCTTTTACCATCCATTTACTTAATCATTCTACTTCAGTCACATGAGCAGCAGTATCAGAATTGTTAACCTGTAGCCCCTGGGAAACAACTTTATTAACTAGAGTACAATTCTTTGCACTTGCTTTAGCTTTCTATCTTATTGAATCTACCTAGTAATAAACTTAATGAGGATGTAAAGAACCTATATAATGAAAACTACAAAACATTATTAAAAGAGACTGAAAATGATACAATTAAATGGAAAGATATTCCATGCTCTTGGATTGAAAGAATTAACATTGTTAGAATGCCCATATTACCCAAAGCAATATACACATTTAATGCAATCCCCATCAAAATTCCAATGACATATAAAAAATAAAATAAAAAAGAACAAAAAAACATCAGATTTGTATGGAACCAAAAAAGACTCCAAATAGCTAAAGCAATCCTGAGAAAAAAAGATCAAACAACCAAAGTGTCCTTTGACAGAGGATTGGATAAAGAAAATGTAGTACATATATACTATGGAATACTACTGCTCAGTCATAAAAAATGAAATAGTGCCATTTGTGACAGCATGGATAGACCTTAAGAATATCACGCTAAGTGAAATAAGTCATTCAGAAAAAGCTAAGAACTATATGATTTGACTCATATGTGGTATATAAAACTGACACTCATAGACACAAACAACCTGTACGCTGGTTGCCAGAAGGAAGGGTATAGCGGGGGTTGTAAAGGGTAAAGGGGGCCAAATATATAGTGACCAAAGATGATTTAACTTTGGGGGTCAGGCATACAGTGCAATATACAGATCATATATCATAGAAATGTATTCTTGAAACCTATATAATCTATTTTTCATTTGTTTTTTAATCTTCATCAGAGGATATTTTTTATTGCTTTTCAGAGAGAGTGGAAGGGAGAGATGGGGAGAAAGAGAGAGAGAAACATTGATGTGAGAGAACACTCGAGTGGTTGCCTAATAGTTGCCTCTTGCAACCCACAACCCAGGTACGTGTCCCTGACTGGGAATTGGACCCATAACCCTTTGGTCTTTGGCCAAAGCTCTAACCATTAACTCACACCTGCCAGAGTGAAACCTATATAGTCTTATTTACTAATGTCACCCCAGTAAATTTAATGAAAAGAAAAATATATCTTTTCACTGATATATTTTTTTTAAATTTCAGTTCCTTTAGGGTTGATCCCAGTGCTCCACGTTACTGCATTTGTAATTCATCTTCAATGTAATTAGATTCTGAGGTACTGTTTAATAAATGACCACGTATAATACAGTCATATTTTACATTTTCTTTCCAAACCAAAATTCCAAGACCTTTCTCATGAACATTGATGAGAAAACCTTCAGAGAGGAATGAAAGGAATAGAGCCACAGGCAAACAATAACATTTTTCTCTTAGGGTTCAGCTGGTGACACGGACTATGAAAGAATTCACAACTGAGAGAACAGATAGATGAAGAGAGAAACTTTATAGTATTTTGCTTTCTAAGGAAGGAAAGGACCAAGTATTGCTCTGTAGTCAATACAGAGCAGGGAAGAAAGAGTGGCTTGCATTTTTTTTAAAGATATGTTTTTATTGACTTCAGAGAGAGGAAGGGAAAGGAAAGAGAGATAGAAACATCAATGATGAGAGAGAATCTTTGATCAGCTGTCTCCTGCATGCCTTCTACTGGGGATCGAGCCCAAAACCCAGGCATGTGACCTAACCAGGAATCAAACCATGACTTCCTAGTTCATAGGTCAAAGCTAAACCACTGAGCTACACTAGCTGGGCGTGGCTTGCATATTTAAAGAGCAAGCAGTGTTGTAGCTAAGCTACAAGAAAGGGAGGGGAATTGTGTTGAATTTAATCAAAAACGGGGGAGTTGTCTTGAAAAGTTACAGTTTGTTTGCTTTCTAGGAGACAGTCCAGCAGACTTCCTAAGGAGGTGTCTTATCACTATTTTTCCTAAGCCTGTAAAACATGCTTAGCACAAAAGTTATGAAAAGTTCAAAAGAGGCTTGTCTGAAGGGGCTGAGGAGTAGGAGCAAATTATCCTGAAGCTGTTAAAACAGCAGGAAGGAGGGGGTTGAAAGAATGCAGCCTTGAGAGTAGCTTATCTTGTCCCACAGTTTGAACAGAGGGGCTGTTTGAATCAGAGGAGGCAACAATCTTGGGGTTTAATTACCAGGGGCTTCTCATAAGTTGTGTGAAGGCCCCAGCAAAGAAAAAGGAAAGGACAGTTTTCTGTTCTTGCAATTTCTACTTCTCAATCTTGACAAGTGAACACTGTCAGAACAAACCTTTGACATGGTTCACACTTTCCAATTTGTTTTTTCAAACAAAAATCACTTTTCCTCTTCCCAGTCAATTTCAGCTACTTCTTCTCCCGGGTTTGCCTATTCACTCAGATCTAGCAAAAATCTATTCAATCTTTCCTTACAACAGATAATAAATAAGGACTAAGATACAGACAATCTCCTTTTGCTCCCAAAGGGAAATGCATGCAATGCTAAATCAAATAGAATAATATTGAAATGCCCAGGTAATCTAGACTCTAGTTTATCTTAACTACTCTTTATTGCTGCTCAGTAACTCAATGCTGCATTATTATTCCTCTTGGAAACAAGATCGATGTGAACACATTCATAATTTTTTTCCAGCTAGCTACAATGTGTGGTACACAAACTAGGAACAAAACAGACATATTTTTGAACTTTTTTTCTCTGCCTTCTTGTTTTAATTCTTACTATACAACCTTTCATATCTTTTAAAATATGATGTTGTGTAGCAGGTGAGCTGTAGAAAAAGGTTTACATAACACGCTTTGCCTTGATAGATTTTGTCTTTCAATCTCCCTTTCATATGTACTTCAAAATTTGCTTAGATTTATGACCATATACACATTCCTTTTTATACTTATGAACATTCTATTGTTATAGCACTTGTCAGTTTTACCCTCCTTACCCTCACTGATAGAAAGGAGCCCTGTGAGTGACATGGCATTTGCACAGCTTTGCTTTCTGGTTGCTCTGAATAGCACCATCTGGAAAGGAATTTTTACTAACACAAAGCATTAAACTATATGTGTGAAAAGGTCATCTACATAATTATTACTTAAAAAGGGGGAGGAAACTGGCATATTATTTAAATAAATATTTAAAACACTAAAATTGTTAAGGAATATTTTGTGAATAATATGTTTCCTCTGAGTTGAGAGTAGATAAATGAATTGGCTAATTTTGCTGTTCTAACAAAAAAGAGGACCAGAATCTCATTATAGAATTTATAAGACCAAAAGCAGTAGAAACTTCAAAGTTACAATGATTATGTCAATTAAGCAATTGTGATTTCTGCTCACATTGAGAACCCACTAAAAAGATAAGTAATGTTTGTTTATGTTCAAAGCCTGGGTAGAGCAATTTGTCAAATAGGACAAATTTGCATTCAATTCCTTCCTTGGTACCTTTGCAAAGTGTCTTTCCTTGGCACTGTTTCTGCTTCATTGCCTTATGCCCAGAATCTGTTTTACACAGACATGTATGGTATAGAAACTCACATCTGAGAGTCCCTTCATGGGAACCCAACTGAGGAATGAACCCACAACCAGGTCATGTGCCCTGACCTGGAATCAAACCTATGACCCTTCAGTGCACAGGACCATGGTCTAACTAACTAAGCCCCACTGCTAGGGTGCCATTGGTATCTTGATAGGAATTGCATTGAATTTATAGATTGCTTTGGTTAATAAGGACATTTCAATGATGTTAATTATCTCTATCTATGAACACGGTATATGCTTCTGAGAGGGTTAACTGGAAGCGCAGGCAGATAGGGCATGGGTCCAGTGGAAAACAAAGGCAGGTGGAACATAGGCAGGGGCAGACACAGCAGTTTAAGAAAGCCTTATCACAGAAACCAACGAAGCAAAAATAATAAAATGTTTTTTGGACATAGAGGGGGAGGCATGAGAAAACAAGGGAGGGCCCGCAGTAACAAGGTGTACATACACATGGAAACATAAGAAGTTCAGGTCCGTTGCTGGGCAAGAACAATTAGGAAATCAATCAGATAGTGACACAGGTAGACATAGAGCAGGCTTGTAGCAAATATATATCTCTGGACTACACGGCTAAAGGGGACAACCTGTTAGTTGCGACCCCTCCCCATTGGGGAGTCTGAATCTGCTTGTAACAAATTTTCCACACTTTTGCTTAAATCTTCTGGTCCACGGCGTTCATTCTTCAGCATCACATGACCCCGGGGAAAAAACTTCAGCTCACCGTTCCGGTTATCACTTCCACTTATTTGTATCTATTTTCAACTTCTTTCTTCAGTGTCATATAATTTTCTGAGTATAGGTCTTTTATGTCCTTGGTTAAATTTATTACTAGGTGTTTTTTTTAAAAAATTTTTATGCAATTGTTAGTGGGATTGTTTTCTTAGTTTCCCTTTCTGACAGTTCATTATTGGTGTATATAAAACAAATGATTTCTGGGTATTTATTTTTTATCCTGCTACTTTACTGAATTTATTCATTAGCTCTAGTAGTTTTTTTGGTAGAATCTTTAGGGCTCTCTATATACAGTGACATGTCATCTGCAAATAAGGACAGTTTTATTTCTTCCTTTCCAATTGGGATACCTTTTATTTCTTCTTGTCTGATTGCTATAGCTAGGATTACTAGTACTATGTTGAAAAAGAGTGGTGAAAGCTGACATCCCTATCTTGTTCCAATCTCAATAGCAATTGTTTTAGTTTTAACCCATTGAGTATGATATTAGCTGTGGGTTTGTCATTTCTGGCCTTTATTATAATGAGGTATGTTCCTTCTATTCCCACTTTACTGAGAGCTTTTAGCTAAATTAGTGTTGGATTTTATCAAAAGGCTTTTTGCCTCTTATCAATATGCCATGTGATTTTAATCCTTCATTTTGTCTATGGGTGTATTATGTTTATTGATTTATGGATATTGTACTAAACTTGCATCAAAAAAATAAATCCAACTTGATCATGGTGATTAATCTTTCTAATGTATTGCTGGATCCCAGTTTGCTAATATTTTGTTGAGGATTTTAGCATCTATGTTCACTAAGGTTATTGGCCTATAATTTTCTTTCTTTGTAGGGTCTTTATCTGGTTTTAGAATGCTGGCCTCATAAAAGGAGCTCAGAAGCCTTCCCTACTCTTGACTTTTTTGAAATAGTTTGAAAAAGAAAGGTGTTAGTTCTCCTCTGAATGTTTGGTACAATCCACCTGTGAGCCCATCTTGTTCAGGACTTTTGTTTGTTGGGAGTTTTATTTTTTATTAGTGCTTTAATTTCTCTAGTTGTAATTTGTCTTTCCAGATTCTCTGATTCAGTTTTGGAAGATTGTATGTTTCTAGAAATTTATCAATTTCTTCCAGATTGCCCAATTTGTTGGCATATAGTTGTTCTTCTTTTATTTTTTAATCCTTTGCATTTCTTTGCTATCAGTTATTAGTTTTATTCTTTCATTTCTGGTTTTATTTATTTGGGTCTTCTCTCTTTTATTCTTGATGAGCCTTGTTAAAAGTCTGTCATTCTTATTTATCTTTTCAAAGGAAAAGCTCTTGGTTTCATTGACCTTTTGTATTTTTTTAAACACTCAATTTCATTTATTTCTGCTCTGATGTTTATTATTTCCTGCTTTCTGCTCATGTTGAGCTTTTTTGTTCTTTTTCTAGTCCCTTTTAAATATAAAGTTA
Source organism: Myotis nattereri (assembly GCF_964212035.1). Taxonomy (NCBI): domain Eukaryota; kingdom Metazoa; phylum Chordata; class Mammalia; order Chiroptera; family Vespertilionidae; genus Myotis; species Myotis nattereri. The sequence continues at coordinate 33,464,838 of NC_138085.1, forward strand.
GAATGTTTATTTGGGATTTTCCCTCTTTGTTGAGGTAGGCCTATAAGGCTATGAATTTCCCTCTTAGGACTGTTTTTGCTGCGTCCCGTAGATTTTGGGTTGTTGTGTTCTTATTTTCATTTGTTTCAAAATATATTTTTTATTTCTTCCTTGATCTAATTTTCAGCCCAGTCATTGTTTATAACATCATTTAGCCTCCATGTCTTTTTTGTCTTTAAGTTTTTTTTCCAAGTGATTGATTTCTAATTTCATGTTATTATGGTTAGAAGGATGTTTGATATTACTTCAATCTTCTTAAATTTATTGAGATGTTTTTTGTGTCCTAACATATGATATATCCTGGGAAAATGTTCCATATACACATGAAAAGAATGCATATTCTGCTGCTTTGGAGTGAAATTCTTCAAAGATATCAGTCAAGTCCATTTGATCTAGTGTATCATTTCAGGCTGCTATTTCCTTACTGATTTCCTGCCTGGAAGATCTATCCATTGATTTAAATTACATGTTAAAATTGTATAATATGAATGTATTACTGTTACTCTCTCCCTTTATGTCCATCAATGTATGCTTTCCAAATTTAGGTGCTCCTATGTTTGGTGCATAAATGTTTACAAAGGTGATATATTTTCTTGTTGGATTGCTCCCTTCATCATTATGTAGTATCCTTTTTTGTGTTCTATTATACATCCTTTGTTTTGAAGTCTATTTGATCAGATACAAGTATTGCTATCCCAGTTTTTTTTTATTTTTCATTTCCATATGCATAAAATATCTTTTTCCATCCTTTAACTTTTGGTCTCTATGTATCTCTTGTTCTGAGGTGGGTCTTTTGTACACAGGATATATATGGGTCTTGCTTTCTTATCCATTCAACTACCTTATGTCTTGATTGGTGAATTTAAGGCATCTACATTTAAAGTGTTTATTGATGGGTGCATATTGGTTGCAATTTTATTCTTGTAATTATGTTCCTCTGTTGTTGTTTTTTCTTCTTCTTCTTTTTTAAAATATGTATTTAGTGATTTCAGAGAGAGGAAGAGAGAGGGAGAAAGAGATAGAAACATCAATGATAATAAAGAATAACTGATCAGCTGCCTCATGTATACCATCCACTGGGGATTGAGCCCGCAACTCAGGGATGTGCCCTGACTGGGAATCAAACTGTGACCTCACCCAGCCAGAGTGGCTTTGTGGTTAATCATTGACCTCTGAACCAGGAGGCTGAGGTTCAATTCCAGATCAGATTACATGCCCAGGTTGCTGGCTCTATCTCCAGAGGAGGGTAGGCATTGAGTCAGCAGATCGGTGATTCTCTCTCATCAATGTTTCTATCCCCCTCTCCCTCTCCCTTTCTCTCTGAAATCAATAAAAAATATATATATATATTTTAAAATGTAATCTCCACTGAACAACATCAGTCAGGCAACTCTAACTCCTTTAGTCACTATAATTAACAAACTTTTCCCTATATAATCCATCTCCTGGAAGTCATGGGGATCCAGGTCTTTGAGCATTGACTCACCTGTGACTTTGGGTGTGGCACCATCTCTTCAACTAATAAAGCAAGACTATCTTGGCAGCTATTGAGCTTTGATGCATGTAGGCAAGTGGACCCCTGCAGTCCAGTAACAATGCAGTAGAGCTTTTACAAGTAGTTAATGGAAGTTGTTTTCATGTTGATCACATGCATCGTCATGTGCAAGAATACCTATAAACTGAGCCATAAAGTCAACTATTTATTGTAAACGGAAAAGAATGATCCCTTGTACTCAATTTGAATTACAATGAAGGTAAAAGACTCCTGCAGCCTGGAACTTATCAATTTTTCATTATTTATCAACATAGTAATGTGATTATTAGCAAATTGCTTTTCTTTCTTCTTTTTATTTTTTTTTCACCAACTTGATCCACTTGACTTTTTCTATTCATTTCTATTGTAGGAAAAATAATTTAATACATGCAAATGAATTCTAAATTTACATAAATCATTTTCCTTTGTGATTTATAGTCCTGAATTAAATATTTCTCAAAATACCAAGGGTGCAGGAAAAGTCTATTTTATGTGTAGGCATAATTCTAATAATCATGCAATTTATAAGCAAAAAATAAAAAAGATTATATGACCTTAAATTACTCAGAAATGAGCCTTTTTTCTTGTTTTTCATTTCTTTATCAGTCTTTCAATTAGAGAAATTAGGTATATTCCCATCATGTTTCACTTTTAGCAGTGCATTAATATTGGATGGGTAATTCTTTTGCAAAATTAGTTTGATTTTCTTACATTAAGGAAAGCATAAATACATATGAATTCATTTATTTATTTGTTCATCCTACAATACATTTTAATCCAGCTTAATAAATCTCAAACACTATTTTAATGGCTGGAGATAAGACAGTGGATAGGAAAGTATATGTATACACTTGCTCTTATAGAGCTTACAATGATAAAAAGAGAAGAGATAGGATAAACAAGCAAATAATTCAACAAGCATGCTAATCTGGGCTGATTAAGGAAATAAATAATAGCATGGTCTGAAGACTTGGGAGGGGATGGTGTTCTGTTTTTAGTTTCGTTGGTTTTTAGGGGTGTGATGAGAAATGTAATCTTTGAAGCAGTGACATTTAAGCTGAGACCTGTAAGACCAGGACAGTTAGCCCTTCAAAGATGTGAGCCAGCCATGTTTCAGGTGCAAGAAAGTTAGGTACAAAGGAAATAAGAAAGGCTGAGCTCATCTCAGGAACACCAGGGGCAGTGCCACTGAATTTGGTGAGGAAACAGTAGGCAAAGGTCAGATCACCTCAAATCTATATTCCATGCTAAGGAACTTAGACTTTATTTTAGGTGTGATGGGAACCCCAGGCAGATATTAAACAAATAGGTAACATAGTCTGCTCGGTTTATGCTCCAAAAGAGCCAGGATCTCTGTTTGTTTATTGATATTTCTAAAATCCCTCAAGCATTGTCTGATATGGAATATGTTCTCAATTAATGTATACTGAAGGGAAAAAGAAAACATAAATAAAATTTTTTAATATATAATTTCTTATTGATTTCACAGAGGAAGGGAGAGGGAGAGAGAGAGATAGAAACACCAATGATGAGAATCATTGATCGACTGCCTCCCACACACCTGCCGCTGGGGATTGAGCCTGCAACTGGGCATGTGCCCTTGACCGGAATCGAACCCGAGACCATTCAGTCCTTAGGCCCATACTCTATCCACTGAGCCAAATTGGCTAGGGCAATATTTTTTTTTTCCTGCCAGTTTTGGGTACAGGGAAAATTGAGACAATGTTTCCTGAATCAGATGTCCAGCTTTGGTCTAAGCAATTGTGATCTGGACCTTCCATCATTCAATGTTTAGGGGCTATATGCGCTAATAACACAAAACAGAATAAACGAATGAATAACAGGTTCAGATCTCTTATAGCCCTGTGACACTATTTATAAACTGCTATTTTTTTTTCTTGAATTGTAGAAATTTGTACTTTATATCAGGGACAAATCCTGAAATAACAAGGTTTCTTAGGCAACAAAGTAGCAAGGATTTCAGCTAAAAACACACATGAAGACAGGTTTGTGAGCAGAAATGTAGTAGGCAGTTAGACAGGCATAAGCAGATTATGAACAACAGGCCAGGTGTGAAATGTTGCCAGTTCAGAAAGCCCCAGGTACCCAGCAAAACTAGGAAAAGAAGGACCTCATCTCCAGGATGAGCTTTCCTCCCCTACCATATTGATGATCATTCTGTTCCGTCCCCTCCCCTGACCTTTCCTTCATGGCATGTTGTTACTCCTGCGGTAGACCCACTTAGAGGAGAAATAAGAAAGCCTGAGGACAGCCTCATAAAACTCCCATACAAGCCTTTGTACAACCACTCCCTTAAGCAGTAAGCCCTAGAGATAACATCTAGGACTCAGTTGTATTTCAGTTCCAGAATCAAAAAGCAGCAAAACCAGATGAAGTGACACTATTGCTGACATCCGGACCAGATGCAATGACTAATGACCCTCCCCCGCACCTGCCCCTATTACCAACCAATCAGTACAGACCAATCAGACCTGGAAAAGATGATGAATATTCTATTGAGATCCTCCCCTGGGACCTCCCTTAAGATTCCTGCCTTAAGCCCTAACTGGTTTGGCTCAGTGGATAGAGCAGGGGTGGGCAAACTTTTTGACTCGAGGGCCACAATGGGTTCTTAAACTGGACCAGAGGGCCGGAACAAAAGCATGGATGGAGTGTTTGTGTGAATATAAATTCAAAGGAAACATCATTACATAAAAGGATACGGTCTTTTTTCTTTTAGTTTTATTCATTTCAAATGGGTTTGCCCATGCCTGGTAGAGCATCAGCCTGCAGATTGAAAGGTCACAGGTTCGATTCTGGTCAAGGGCATGTACCTTGGTTGCGGGCGCATATCCAGTGGGGAGTGTGCAGGGGGCAGCTGATCAATGCTTATTTCTCATCAATGTTTCTAACTCTATCCCTCTCGTTTCCTCTCTGTAAAACAATCAATAAAATATATATTTAAAAAAAAAAAAAAGATTCCTGCCTTAGAGAGGAGATAAAAACCCTCAGGATGGAGGATCCAGTGCGGCTGTCTCTTGAGCACACTCACCTTTCCCCACCCTCTTCTTAGGCAGCTCTCTCTGAGGAGCCCCCACTATCTTTTTCCACTCTCTTGCCCCCCGGGGTGTTTTCCTTGCCTCTCTCTTTCTCCTAAGCTCTAAGGGCTTTTCTTTTGCCTCTGAAGTTTGTTTCCTAAGCCCATATTTTCTACGGCTCACTTCTTCTATGTCTATGGCTTTCTAACTAAACTTCCTCTTATAGTTTGAGTCTTGAATCTGAATTCGTTCTTAGCCAAACTCAAATACCAGGGTTGCTGAACTGAAGTCTAGTCTGATATCTGGTGCCATTTTGCTGCCCATAGAAATTTCTTCCTTTCACTGAGTACAAGGGTTAAGAGAATCAAGATTTCTCGGAAAAGGGATGTATTCTTTGGAGTTTTTCCTACTGTTTCCACTTTGACAAATTTGGGGCATATCTCTTTTTCCTCATGCCTCATTCAGTAGAGAAAGCCTAAGCTCAAGATCCCCAAAGAAACTCAAAGCTGAGAACTGAATTCCCTACACTTAAAAAGTTTGGAAGCTCTTCAGTTTCCTTACTTGCCCGGGAATCAACTCTAAATTGGAAACCATTTTATTTAACTTTTGGAAAGAATGGTATGATCACATAGTAGTTTTACAGAAAGTGCATGGCATTGTTATTTATTCTTTCATTTGTTCTTGTCGATACTGTGAGATAGGCATGTGTTTGGAATTGTTAAATAAAAAATATATCATTTAATATTTTAAGGGTTTTCAAAAAGTAAAGTCAAGTTCCTAGTAAATGGGAAGACTTGCTTTCTTTATTCTCTCCAGGGAGAAATATAATTATTTTGTAGTGTTGGTTGTTTATTTGCCTGTTATCAGAAAATAAAGAAGAGGCATTCAGATGTGGTAAACATACTATTTTTACACACTTATGTCATCGGGTTTGGCACCTGTGTTAGCTTTTATGGTTCCTCCTACCTGTCTGTTTTAAAGATGTTGTTTGGCTTCAGTAAACCTAAGTAATGATAGCTGTACATGCCATTTTCAGACTTGAGATTGGCTAATGTTCAAATACTTTGTCAAACCTTTTTGTAATATTTGGATTAAAGTAATGAAAATGAAAGAGAAGGCAATGGTGAGAAATATTTGCAGGCTATAAAATCAGAACTCGAAAATGCTAATCAACTGTATAAGTTAATTGGATTTTGAAAAGAACCAAAATGAGAATGTTGAAAGCAGATTAAGTTCAGACTTAATCATGCTAATATTAATTCCGATCAATTTGCCTAATAATTTAGCCCCTCTCTTCCTTAAGAAATGGCATCCCAGCTTATATCGAGAAGATCTTTAGAATGGCAGCAGATGGTGCAGGCATCTGTATGTTACAGCTGTGAATTCGAGCTGCCATTTATGGTTTGGCCAAAACCACAGCTTCAATAACTATTTCTGGAGCCCGAACATAATAGGAAACACAGTGCAGAGGCTGAACTTGAGCACACAAGGAACTATGCACAGGACAAACCTTCTGCATCCCTGGAAACTAAGAATGTTTGAATATGATGTTCTTCTCTGTCTACTGTCAGATTCCCTAACCCTTATGTTCACAGTGACCTTCAGGAGCCCTTTGGCTACACAAGTCCATCCCCAAGCCTCAGTCCATGCACATCTAACCCTGGACACATCAATTATTTGCAGCTTCTTCTCTTACCATAACATTAAATTTTTCTCTTTTGTATTCCATGAGCTTTGGATTTCAACCTGTGAGCTAAGTACCATAACTGCATAACTGAAAATATTCAGAGTGTTGTCTTTTGTTTGTTTGTTTGTTTATCTATATAGTAACTATTTATCTATAGATAATGAGGCCCTGTCCATTAAAACCCTTGGAGGACATTTTTCTACTTTGAACATCAAAGCAAAGAATATCATGAGAGTTGCATGACTCAAAGAAGTACCAGATGGAATATTAAGTCCAGGCCTTTCAGCTATGAATGTTATGGTTGGGTAATTGTCAATTCATATTGAACAACCTCAAGCTATACATAGTGTCATAGTATTTCCTTTGATTTTTAAACTGAAGTGGTATATAGAATTATGTTTATTTTATCTTATACACAAATTAATAGATGATACATTTCATAAAAATTATTAAAATGTTCGCATATTGGCACTTAAGAAAACATTTTAATAAAATAGAAAATTCAGTTACATGTGAAATTCAGCCCTAAATACTGCTGCATACTTAGAGTCCATTATTTATCTATAAAAGAGGATGTGAGAAGATAGAGACCAAGGGATTAGAGTGACATTAAAATTTTTAAAAATGTTTTTTATGTTTTATAGTGGGGCCCAAGTTCTCATTCATGAATCTGAAAATGGAATAATACATTCAGGGTTAATGCAGTTTATTTCTTAACCATTCCAGGCTTCCTTCCTGGCAAGATTGCTCATTCTATCTGTTTAATTTGGAATGATTGCAATTACAGTAAATAATATCATCTGAAAAACTAAATTCAAATGGATATTGAAATCTATTGAGATTTTTGATATCCCATAATTTCTGGGATTGAGATCATGTAAATTCAAATTAGAAAAAGATCCATTTAGTAATCTCATAGAAGTTACATGTGATTGCTTTCTACCATGGAATATTAAGTCCATCCCTTTCAGCATTTGAATTCTTTTTTTTTATTTAAATTACAAGCTGGTCTACCTGTGGAGGGGGGCCTTAAGAACATTCTGCAGTTATTTAATATTTTAAATAACTATTATTCTTAATTTTAGCTTATCCCAGAGTTATTCTTCAAACATTCAATTTATTAAAGCCTGAGTTAGTGTCAGTATATGAAAGAAATAATTTAAAACCAGTAACATGCAGTGTAGAACAGTCAGTAATTTTGAGCTAAACGGTTTACTTCACACAGTAAGTATTAGAGGAGGTCAAAGAGGAAAGCTTTATTCCAGAAGTGGGATTGTAATTGGCCATAATTTAAGTGTTCTGAAAGGGAGAAAAGATATTTCAGCTAAGAGAGCTATTTCTCAACAGCAGTGAATGGCGTATGATTACAACAGGGCAGTTTACCAAAATCTGGAGTTTCAAAGCTCCCATTATATTTTGGAGGTCTCCAGTTAAAGGTGTTATTTCCTGGTGGCCAAGACCACAGGTTCAAATTCACATACAAATTATAGCTCTGCCAATCGGTAGTTGTGTGAACTGGGGATTTACTTATTTTCCCTGCTCCACAGTTTCCCATTCTGGAAATTGACAAAAATAATAGTATTTACCAGTTGGGAGGCTAACAAGAGATAATCTAAAAACAATTCTAAAAAAACACAAAAATCACCTTTACTCTCTTCTTGGTATATAGTAAACCTGTCATTTCACTACTCTTATTTCAGAAGTTTGCTGATGATCTTAATTATAAATGGAGGAGATATGTGCCTTTAGTGTATCTCTTATGACATCATAAATTCTACCATTAAAAATGTATCCTCATGGGTCATGCCTACACCATTCTTTATATTGTGTATAATGGCAAATGCATATAATGGAATATATCATTTCTTGCCTTATATGCTTTGTCAATACATTAATTGATCAAACATTTTCAATTCCTACTTTTTTTTCATGGCACCTTTTATATGGTTAGTGATTATAAAATGGTTGAACCATGAAATAGCTGTGCTGCTATTAGGGAAAATGATTAATAGAATTACCTGAGAAGTGTAATAGTCCCCACATTTTAGCTATATACACCACATTTTTGTGTTTTTTAAAACCACACAGTTATTTCCCATTCTAGATGTCACTTAGCAATATGCTTTTCAATGAACGCTTGAGTTCACTTCTGTCTTGCACCCAACAGTTTTATCCAATTTTGTCAGGAACTCCATCTAGTTACTCAAGTCAATTAAAACCTGGAGTCATTCTTAACTATTCTCCTTAGTTTATATCCTACATCTTATCTGTGAAAAAAAGAATGGAAAAGAATATCTAACTAGTTGTGTACAGTATCTGTTCATTTCCCTCTAGCTTCTCTGTGGCCACTGTGGTCCTAGCTACCATCATCATCTTTCATTTGAAATGTCGCAATAGCCACATAACACATTATCCTGTACCCACCCTTGACTTTCTATTATTTACTCCAAATTAAATAAATAATGGATTTATTTAAACACAAGACAACCTAGGTTCTCTTTTTAAACTCCGCCAATGGACCCTCGTTCTACTCAATGAAAGCAGAAGTACATTAAGGCCCACTTGAACTTGTCATCCGTTATAACTTTGACTAATGTTGTAAATCAAAGTTGAATATCCCCTGCATGGTTCCCTCCATTCCAGTCCTACAGGCTTCCTTACTGTCCTCCAAACAGTAACCATGCTCACACCTTATAATGAGTTCTCAAGTTTCCTCCTTCACCTGGACTGCTCTTCCCATAAATATGTATATCTGATATCTTCACCTTTTTCAAGCTAAATTCTCACTTATTTAAATGGGGCCTATGTCAGATACCTGCCTTATATTGGGTATTTTGGGGAATGATCTTTTTGTAATGTCTATCAAATATAAGATGGAGGCAGCAATCTCTCTCCTGCTCCAATAGATCCCATATATCGGCTGCCTCCCCATTTTAACTTAAACTCAGATATTAGGAGCATTGGAAAGGATTTCAAGAGGCCCAGTCTTCTGCTGTCAGGAAGACAGAATAAATTTCCCCCCGTTTTTTATTTTATATAACATGAGTCTCAACCACATTAAGTAACCTGCTCATAGTCAGAGAGGAAGCAAGGGACTGGGAGACTTGTATCACCAGTGCCTTCTGCCTTCTGTTTGTAGTGCCACATAGAGCTCTGTTCTTGATGCCAAGAGTGAACAAACCCCATGGCGGACCCCTCCTTGGCATTTGGAAAATGTATCAATGGTACCCAAAGCCAATCTAATAATGAAAGTTATGAAGCAGAGGGATTTGTCTGTATACATGGATCTCTGAATAAAAGTCTGACCTGGATTTTTCATAGATGCCAATGTCGTCTCAAAAGCCATTTGGCTTTTTTTTTTCCTTCCTTTTTAATGTCTGACTATAAAAGTTTGAAATATAAAGCTTCAGCATGAAAACCCTGACACAGCCTTAACTACTGTAAAACAAGCAGGAAAAGCTATAATAATTCTACTTTTATAATATAATCTGAAATTGAATTACTCTCATTTCATGGCAAAGTCAATATTGCTAATGGATTAGAAACATGGCTGATAAAAGTATTATTGAGTTCATATTTGGGGAATCAGGTGAAAAAAAAATGATTTTTCTTGTGGTCTATGGCACTTGAAACTTGGCACTGATCTGAAAAGTAACTTTAGTGTATAAACCACTTTAGTAGGTAAATACTTAGTCAAAATAAATGAATCTAAAAGGGTCTGATAAAGCTGTTAAAAATCTTTCTCATCCTCCCCATTCTATTACTAAACTACCAGTGGAGGCCTGGGGCCCAACTGTGAAAGGCCTAATCTACAAGGTGACAGTCATGGTGCGGGGCTATCCATGAAGTAGAAGCCTGTGATTTCCTTACGCATATTCTATATATCGACCAGTTGAACAATGAATTGGGAATCTTAGACAAGACAGTAATCCAAGCCACTTTTTAGCACTGTAAATTTGGGCAAATCATCCTCTCTTCGGGTTTGCGTTATCAACCAAATAAGAGGCTGGCCTACAAGAATGTGACTATTTTATGCTGCTGTAACTCTATAATATCCAATAAAGTTGCTATGTTCCTCTCATTTAAAAAGGTTCCAGCCAAGCCAGTGTGGTTCAGTTGGTTGAGCATTGTCCCATGCACCAAGGAGAGGCTGCCAGCTCAATTACTGGTCAGGGCACTTGGCCGGGTTTCGGGCTCAGGCTCCAGTGGGAAATGTGCAGGAGGCAGCAGATCAAAGTTTCTCTCTCATTGATGTTCCTCTCTCTCTCTTCCCTCTCCCATCTCTCTCTAAAATCAATAAAAACAATTAAAAAATAAAAATGATCCCAATTTTCAAATGTTAAGAGTTACCTTGTGTAGGCCTGCTTTTATACTGGATACAGCTAGCCTCTTTGCTTTAAAGATAAAAGTTCTCCATTGTAAAAAAGCTGAGTCAAATATAAAGAAATTATAAAGCTAGGTATTAAATAAATTCAAAATTATTGCAAAGAACCAGATGAAAAATAAACAATTGAACATTCTAATACAAAACAAGTGACTGCAATTGCCTCAACAGATGGGCTTCACAGCAAATTAAAACAGTTGAAGAGAATTAGTGAATTGAATGGCATAAAAGAAGAAACCATGCTGACTGAAGAATGCCAGTAAAAATAATGAAAAATTAAAAAAAAATAGGAAAGCTATAGGAAGAGAGTAAAAGGTGTAATACAGATACAAAAATAGAATCTCAGAATAATAGAAGAATGAGCACAAGGTAAATGATAGAATAAATAATGAAAGATATTTTTCCAAAACTGAGAAAATACATCAAGCCATAAATTCAAGAAATGCAACATAAGCAAGATAAAATTTTAAAGCAAATAAAGAAAAAGTATAATCTTCTAAAGAATAACTACTGAATTTTCAACACAAATATGAAAACCAAAGAAATCATTTATTCTGAAAATAAATTATTTTAAATGAAGTTAACATAAATATTTTAGAGAAATAATAGCTATGCAATTTTCATGACGAGTTACACACACACACACACACACACACACACACACACACACAACCCTACCTAAAGTATATTTCAAGCAAAAAGTAGATGACTCCTGATAATAAACTTAGAGATGCAGGGTGGGATCCAGAGTGGGGAAAAGGGTATACATGTGGGTATATCTGTTATAATACTGACAATAAAAACAATTATTATTTACTAGAGGCCCAGTGCACGAATTCATGCATGGGTAGGGTCCCTCAGTCTGGCTGGCAATCAAGGCCTATGGTGGAAGGGGGGAGCTGGCTGGCCAGGAGGAGGGGTCCTGGGGAGGTTGGCCAGCCGGCCCCCTGATTGGGGCCTATGTGCAGGCTGGCTGGCAGTGGGGAGGGACCGTGGGTGGTTGGCTGGCCGGCCCAGCCCCTGATCAGGGTGGGGGAACCAATTGGGAGTGGAGCCGGCTGGGGGGAGGAGCTGCGGGAGGTTGAGAGGGCCCAGATCGGGCCAGTTGGCTGCTGCAGTGCCCATAATAGCGACCAGTCATTCTGGTTGTTCTGGTCATCTTTCCATTCCTTCACTGGGCTTTTATATATATAGTTATGGAGTAGTAAGCATATATAGCATTAAAATACATGGTGATAAGGAAACACTGGGCAGAAGTGGGAAAAAAACTTAAAATATTTTCAGAACTTCTTTTGAAAAGTAGATAAAGGACCAATTTATATTAGCCTTTATTAAATAAAGTGTATATTTTATAATAGCTCTGGTAAACACTGAAAGAAAAAATTAAGAATGTTTAAATAATAAAATAATTGAGGAAGAAAATGGAACAATGCATTAATAATTAACTTACCCAAGATAAGAAAGAAGAGATTTGTGATTATAGAATGTGGATATAAAAACAGCAACAGTGGTACAATTGCAGATTTAAACCGGAATATATGTCATTATATTGTAGACAAATTAACTGATTTAAGTTATAAAGATGGTCTGCTTAAAATAGAACCACCTTACCAAAACCGGTTTGGCTCAGTGGATAGAGCGTCGGCCTGCGGACTGAAAGGTCCCAGGTTCGATTCTGGTCAAGGGCATGTACCTGAGTTGTGGGCGCATCCCCAGTAGGAGATGTACAGGAGGCAGCTGATCGATGTTTCTCTCTCATCGATGTTTCTAACTCTCTATCTCTCTCCCTTCCTCTCTGTAAAAAAATCAATAAAATATATTTTAAAAAAATAGAACCACCTTAAATAGATAATATAGATGGATAGATAAATAGAGCAATATGTCAAAACAACCAAAGTGATTGATGTCTGTTATACTTGTTTATCCTAATGTTAAGCCCTGTGATGATTACATTACTATGTTATCATTTTACAAATACAACAAATTTAATTAAACAAATATTAGATATTTGGTGAGTTTTAGTGTCACCATAACCCTGATACTATGAACCTTAACTTATGCCAACATTAAATAAATATCATAACAGGATTCTATTCAAAGTTTGTAAAGCCAATTACCCCAGCTGTGTATCACAGACCTATCAAATTTGTTATCACTCAAGTTCAAGTTATTATAGTCATGTTTCCTTAGAACTCTCATTTTCAGACAATGCAGAGCTTCCTTTCACCATGTCCTAATGGCCTGCTGGTCCCCTGCTCTCTGGAGCTCTATTACACAACACATAAATTTTCTTTTTTAAAATATATTTTATTGATTTTTTACAGAGAGGAAGGGAGAGGGATAGAGAGTTAGAAACATTGATGAGAGAGAAACATCAATCAGCCGCCTCCTGCACACCCCCCCACTGGGGACGTACCCACAACCAAGGTACATGCCCTTGACCACAATCGAACCTTGGACCCTTGAGTCCGCAGGCCAACACTCTATCCACTGAGCAAAACTGGCCAGGGCAACACATAAATTTTCATATTTATTTTTCAGTTGTCCCTTTTTTCTTTAATATGTCCCATTCTTGTGACCTTCATTCTATAAACATACAATTCCCTGGGTCTTGTTTCACCTGAATCCCTGTGCTTCTAATATTATCCAACATATCACATTCTGGCTGTATTCTTTCAAGCCCAAGCTTGTTTTTGCCTCCCATAATAACACATTTTCTGTCTGTGTCCTTCTATTTCATCACTCTTACTGCCTTTATCCTACCATATTTATAGTGCATAATTTCCTTTGCTTTCAATTTAGCAACCCTTCCCTACCTAATATCTTTGTTTATTCAGTGTAGAATTCTTAGTCCATCATTTTGAATTCACATTTATAAGCAGTCTCTATCCCCTGGCCCACTTGCAATTCCATAGCTCTCCCTGAACTAAACTGCACACTTGGACCAATATAAATAATTGCCTTTTTCCATTCTTGTGTAGCTAAAAGAAAATCACCCAACCATGAAGTCCTCCCCAATTCAATGCGATGGCAATATCAGGATTACCTGGGTAGCATTCAAAACTTCAGTACTGGCCACTAATCAATTTTCTCTACATATTTGTTGAATTGAATGGAATGTTTCATATTTTGTGCAGTGCTTTTTCACTAAAAAAAATAGTAGGAAGATAAATGTATAATCTTGCATCTCAATAATGAAGACATGTTGAAGTATTACACTGATGTACACATGCTAGATTAGAATACATCAAGATGTTTCTTGTTTGTAGAAGTAAAATAAAATAATAGAATTTTTCTATTGCAATGGAAAATTTGTGATTAGAATTAATATTAAGTGATTATTCATGCCTGTCCTCTATTTTAAGCTTTGGCAGATTTTTAATAATGTAGATGCTAACATGCATTTTGTGGATAAGATTCTATCAGTAGGATGTATATGTGGTGAATTTATGTCCATTAATTTGAAATGTGAGTTTGGGAAAAGAAAATCTATCTAATGGGATAGATTGTCCAACTTGTAAGATTTATTATTACATTTTGAATTGATTCCTTCTATCAAAAAGCATAGGTTTATTTGGTATACTTAAACAACCAAGGTATTTGCTGTTATTTAGTAATCCTGGCATATTTACAGGGTATGGTGCAGTAGAAGAATTGATCTACCAAACACAATTACACCTGTTCATGGGGCTTATAAAAGAATATTAAGAAATTCCAATAAGTAATTTCAATCTGTTTTTACAAATGGAAACTACATCTGAAAAGCTGTTGGACATGAGACAAGAAAAAAGTTTATTTTGTTTTGCAAATTTGTACTTTGATAGTTCTTACATTTATCTAGTGAAAATAACAACACATATCAGTCTGGCATAACAGAGAGTCAAATGTAGATTTTTTTTTTCTATATCGCACAGTCTTCTATTATTTAAATAGGTACAGAGTTTTCAGATACTGAGCAATTGTTCTCCATGCTTTCAGCACAGTGAAAAAAATAAAGCAAGGCTATTTTCAGACAGGAAAGATTACACTGTAAAGTTAGGAAAGACTTCTTGGATTTCAGTAACGTGGTCAAGGTCATCTAGCCCAGTGTAACCTCTAATGGTAATGCAGACTTCAGATATTTGTGTGGGTCATCAATGGGGTGAAAACAGCTGCTTTCAGAAGTCCAAGAGCAAGTGAATAATGAGATGAAATTTATTCATTATATTTTCTTCCTTAGTAACATGAAAGGTATAATACATATATAATGAGTTTGCAGTACTTTCAGTTAAAACCACAAAACGAAACAAATCAAAACCAAGCAACTAAGTCCCTTAACTAATGGGTTTGTTTGTTTTGTTTTGCTTTTTCTTCCACTCAGTAAGAAGTCTGGAAGCAGGCAGTCTACCTCCAAGGCCGCTACTGAAGCTCAGTAGAGCTTTTGGGAGCAGAGCTACATCAATATTTTCACTACACTACCTTTAGTGCATATAGACCCTCATTCTTATGCTTGCCACTTTCATTATGTAAGATAAGCTGGGAAATGCTGTGACGTTTAAGAACGCCTATAACTCAGAGGCTCAGCACAATCAACATGTATTTTGCTCATCCAAAGTCCACTGTGCATCCAAGTGAATCTCCATGGCAGCTCTCCTCCATGCAATGGCAAAGCAATTCAAACCACTTGGATCTATTGGTTAGGCATCTGAGCACATGGCTTCCATGGTCCCTAATGCAAAGGGAGAAAGAGAACAGAGAGTGGCACAAAGGTTTTTCACCGCCTCAGCTTGGAAGTGACATTTCCATTTATATATCATTGAACAAGTTCAATATAAGGAGTAATGAGTATAGTTTGGCATCCAGCAGTGATGGGGGAGGGGGGGTGTAGGATATTGGCAGTAATCATAATGGATAACTTAACTCTCCGTATGGTTAAAATGGCAGTTGTACCTTCAGGCTCTATATATGCTTCCCAAAGATAGAAGACGGGGAGAGAGAGAGAGAGAGAGAGAGAGAGAGAGAGAGAGAGAGAGAGAACAAAAATGCTTTTACCTGCTTCTATTTACTTTTTATTTGGAGAAGCACATTACTACTAAGAAAGCCTTGTCATAATAGAAAAGTTTGGTTGTGCTATTTTGCAGACATAATTTTGTAAGAATATTTTGCCTCAGAGAACATTACAGAGTGTTGTCCAGATGGTGGTGAATGCGCTATTTGAAATGCAAACATTAAGGATACATTTTCATTTATTATCTAGCTTTGAGAAGAAGAGGTCCCTACCGTCCCATCACACCAAGGTACTACGGTAGGTGTTAATGTTGACAGCATTGGGCTCTTACATAATGTGATTCACGGATCTTGGAAGTAAGTCTTCCTCCCAGGTATCACACAGGCCAAATTTACAGTATCCACCTAGGTGTCATAATGACGTGTTGGAGGCCAAGGAATCATACAGATTATAGAGGATTTTACAGTTTGGAATGGAGTCAAATAAACTGCCAAGAATGAAGCTTGAGAGGTAAATGCCGCAGGATTCTGTAGACCCTGGGCTAACGGCAGCCAAAAGGAGACCTGGTGAAGAACTGATCTGCAAGGTGCTAAGAGCCGCTAGTGACTTTTAAGCTGGAACACTATGTTTCCACTTCTAGGACCTTCTGCATGGCCAGTCTATTGGTGGAAAGGCGTGTTTCTGGCTAAGCCACGAGTGTACCGGCATATGCTTCCACAATATCAGATGGTGTGTTTGGGGAAGGAGAAAGCACTGAGGGAAAGTTAAAAACATCTGGGGACTTACTGAAATCAGAACCCCTCCCCCCATATCTTTTCCTCTCTAGTAATATTGGTTCAAATATATTTTTTATTGATTTCAGAGAGGGAGGGAGAAGGAAAGAGAGATAGAAACATCAATGATGAGGGAGAATCATGGATCACCTGCCTCCTGCACATCCCCTACTGGGGTCAAGCCCAAAACCCAGGCACGCGCCCTTGACAGGAATCGAAACTGGAACCCTTCAGTCCACAACCTGATGCTCTATCCACTGAATCAAACTGGCTAGGGCCTCTCTAGTAATAGTTTAAAATGCCAATGCTAAGAAAAGAGAAATAGTCACAAATTACTATCATGATTCTTTTATTTTTAATTATTATTATAGTAGTTTTATTATTATCTTAGTAGTTTTTCTAACTCAAGACTCAAAGATTGTAAATAGTATCAAGTTTATATTATGAAGATCAACCACACCTATAGTGAAGGAATTATAAATTAGTGACTTTCAAACAGAAAATATGCCACATACACCATACCATATACCATGTTTAGTATAAATGCCCCCCTGGTCTGCTTTGATTTTGTCTCTAGTTAATCATTACCCAAGCTTGATAGAGTCCTTAAATTATATGATCAGCAAGCAAGGTGGTTGAAACTAAATGTTCTGCAATCCCATTTTGTGCATCTGATTACTGGTTTGGTTACCTTATGATCTTCAAGTAAGTTAATTAAATTATCTGATTTTGAGTTTCTTCTCATGGAAATCATCAATAACTACCTAAGAGAATTCTTGTGAGTTAAAATACAAATGCATTTAGAGTTCTCTATTATTATTATTAGCCTGATGAATACAGAAATACTTTATCTAAAATGGGGGATTTCTAGTACCAATAGCAACTGTTGCCCCAACATTATTGTCTGTGACACTATTAATAGCCGGGGTTGACCAGCAGCCCCTGAACGATGGATGAACAGATTATTCTGACAATTTCACTGTGAAAGAGAAGCCAAGGGTTAGCCCAGCTATAACAGCCAGGCAGCCTCAATTGCCTATCTCAGGCTTTTATTGGAATTTTTATCTTTAGATACAATCAGTAGGGTGATTAATCTTGGGAGGACACAAGTGTTTACATTATCCACTGGGCAAGGACATCCAGGGATTAAGCATAAGGATTCCAGTAAACACCAGGGTCTGCACACGCACAGACTTGTTTGGAAAGGTCAAGGAATAATTAGGGGCACCACCTTTGATGATCCCCTAAGTCAGAATTCCAATAAACAGGGCAGGCGGCCTTCCACACACTTCCCTTTTCTCAGAATGTCCTCCTTACAAACTTTCCAACCAAGTCTCAAGTGCTCCCCAACAATTAATGTTAAAAATAGGCTAATGAGCCCTAACTGGTTTGGCTCAGTGGATAGATTGTCAGCCTGAGGACTGAAAGTTCCCGGGTTCAATTCCGGTCAGGGAATGTACCTTGGTTGCAGGCACATCCCCAGTAGGAAGTGTACAGGAGGCAGCTGATCAATGTTTCTCTCTCATCAGTGTTTCTAACTCTCTCCCTTCCTCTCTGTAAAAAATCAATAAAATATATATTTTAAAAAATAAGCTAATCAGTACAAGCAATAAGCATTTATGTTCTTATTTACAATGATAGATCTGGTATACATATATACTAGTTCAAGAAAGAGATATTACAATTTATATACAAATTATTTTTAATCAAACTTAAGAAATTGTGGAAATTTTTTGAAAGCAATTGAACACATCATTAAATTTTGAATTTTTTCAAAGTGTCGTACGCTTAAAGGGGACTCCCATTCCCCTTTTTTCTACTTTGAGAATAAAATTATTAAAATAAAGATTTACAATTCTTTACCTTGCAATATTGAGGCTCCTAATGTATTCCTGGCAGTTGTGCTATTTGAAACTATCTCTCTTTCTAACCCTGTTTTTGTTTCTTGGTTAAATAAACAGATTAACAAAAGGATCTAGCAAACAGAATAATTATAACTTTACAATTAAGGGTTACCAAACCAAAATAAATGTAATATTTATGCAATTAATCATATGTTAGATCTCGGCATATTTAGAAAAGTCAGTTTTTAAACAAATAGACCATTTTTGTTATGGACTGAGAAAAAAGTAATAATTAAAATAATTAAAAGTGGCCACATTTTCATTTAGTTGTGAATGTTGGTAAGCAGTGATATGTCACTGAAAATTACTGTCATAAACCAGACTAGTCTATATTAATACTTTGTACCCTATCCTCATTTTCATTAACTAAACTAAGGCAGTGGCCTTTGTTAAAGTTAAGTAAGTTTGAAAATAATTTTCACCATATGGAGCTGGAAATTTGTACTTCTACATTTAAAAAAGAACATTGACTCCTACTTTGCCCATACAAACACAAATGAACAAAAATATCAATTTCTAGAAGAAAATATAGAGAAAAGCTTAAAAAGTTAAAGATTTCTTAGGCACAAAGCATATGATTCTGAAGAAACACATAGATAATTGGTTTTAATCAAAATTTAAAACACTTACTCTTTGAAAGTCACTGCTAAGAAAATAAAAATACAAGCCATGGACTGGGAGAAATCAATTGAAATCACAGAGAAGATTTTAAAAAGTCATGTTCAGAGTATGTATATAAAGAAGCATCAAATGCCATGATAAGAAATAAGTAACCCAATAAAAAATGGGCGAAAGACTTGAATAGATGCTTCACCAAAAAAAGTTGTTTAAATGAGAATCACTTGAGAACTTGGCTGTATTTTATGTTTTGTTTTATGGCTGATTATATATATATATATATATATATATATATATATATATATATATCATCTTCTTTATCCAATTATCTATCAAAGGACACATTAGTTTATTCCCATGTCGAGAATAATCCTAGAATGAACATGGGGTGCATATATCTTTGAGGATAAATGTTTTCAATTTTTTGGTTAAGTATTGCCATTTTGTTGTCAGGCAGAAAGTTAAGAACCATATGAATTCACCCATATGTGGGATATAAAACTGAAAGCAACAAATGAACAAGCAAGAAAAAAACAAAGAAAAACTCATAGACACAGACAATAATATTGTGCCCAGATTTCAAGGTTCCCAAAAAGCCCATCAGGGAGCCAGCGAGTCCGATGCAAAAGCAAAGGTTTGGCTCCCCTGCCCCCCCTTACTGGCACAGCAGCAGGTGGCAGAGAGAGAGAAAACTCTGTGTGGAGAGAGGTTTTATAGGGGGTTGGGGTAAGGGGAGGAGAAAGGACTGTGGGCCCTGCCGATTGGCCAGGCGCGAGTCGGTGTCTCATTACACAGGATGTGGTCATAGTGATGGTGTACACTTCCCTTGACTATCATTGGCCAGCCCAGAAAAATCCTGGGCATGGCCAGCAGTGGCTTGGCTTCCGGGAAGAAGCCTTGCTGAGCACATGGCCAAGGTAAGATGGAGGGCATAGCACTTACCCTGGGGCAAGGTGGAGGGCGTAGTCCTCGCCCTTTCAAATATGGTGGTTGCCAGAGAGAAGGGAGGTTGGGGGGATAGTAAAAGGTAAAGGGGGTCAAATACTATGACAGAAGGAGATTTGACTTTGGGGATAGGAATACAATGTATCATAGAATTGTACCCTTGGAATTGATACAATCTTATTAACCAAAGTCACCACATAAAATTTAATTTAAAAAAATGGTGATCAACATCATTAGTCATTAGAAAAATGAAATCCAAATACCAAAACCACAATGATGTATAAGTGCATATACACAAAAATTGCTGAAATTTAAAAACAAAAACTGGCCATGCCAAGTGCTGGTGAGGAGACAGAAGTCATATATTTCTGGAGGGAAATGTAAACTCTCACAATTACTTTGGCATATAAATTGGCAGTTTCTTAAAAAAATGAAATAAACACAGACCTACCATATGATCTGGCTTTTATACTCTTAATAGAAAAGAAAGCATATATACTCAAAATAGCTTATCCACATAGAGCAGTTTTATTTGCAATAGCTAAATCATTGAACAACTGACATTCTTATCAACAAATAGATAAACAAATTGTGACATATCCATACAATGGAGTACTGCTTACTGATATAAAAAAGATAAACTATTAATTTAAAGCAACATAGATAAATTTATCTCAAAATAATTATATGTGAGAAAATAAGCCAGACAAGATAAGAAGTCATGCTGTATGATTTCATCTCTATAAAATCTGAAAAATGCAAACTAATATGTATTGACAGGAAGCACACCAGTAATGATATGGGGATGAGAGGAGGGAAAGTAAGAAGGAGATTATAAAAGAGGTATCAAGACACCTTTGAAAATAATAATGTTTGTTATCTTGCTTGTAGTGATGGCTTTATGAATATATATAGTATAAAATCGTACTTTATTTTTTAATATATATATATATATTACATTAATTTCAGAGAGGAAGGAGAGGGAGAGATAGAAACATCAATGATGAGAGAGAATCATTGATTGGCTGCATCCTAAACACCTCCTACTGCGAATCAACCCTGCAACCCAGGCATGTGCCCTGACCAAGAATTGAACCATGACCTCCTGGTTCGTAGATCTATGCTCAACCACTGAGCCATGCGAGTTGGGCAAAATTGTACATTCTAAATATGTGCAATTTTTATATGTTAGTTTTACCATAATAATGCTATTTTTAAAAGCTCATCAAACTCTCTATATTAGATTGTATTAATAAAATTTAAAGTATTCTAAAATAATATTCAGTAAAATAACCCCTATAAATAATTTAAATAAATGAATTTACTAAAAAATCATAAATAGAGTATGCTTTTTCAAACTGTGCCTTTCTACTTTGCTGGAGATTCAGATATGCCTCTGGCACTTGAGAATTTCAGTCTAGAGGACTAAGCCTACTCATAGCTACTTAGCTTGCTGACTTCAAAACACGAGCATGAACTATTTTTGTTCTCTTTAAAAATAACTCTTCAGATTTATAAAGGTCTTTATAGTCAAAAAGCTCTGAGAGGCTCATGTATATGTGTCTACTACAAGAGGGTCAGCTTTGTGAATAATATCCCACTTGGATAGGCCATTATGCTTTCGAAGAACTCCTACATATGTGGTCTTGTTTGATCATCAGAAATCATCTAATTCAGTCAGTCTCCCAGCACCTTACTCAGAGACAACTGCTTCCCCAGTATTCCGGCACATGCTCCATTGTCACTGCCATGATCACCTTTAAACAGAATCCACATCTGATCCACGTCCACCTCTGCCTCCAGCCAAAGTTTCTCATGTATGGTTATTTGTGTTAAAACCACAGGATGCCAGAGTTGAAGACACTTCCAGAAATCACCACAAATCTCTTACTTTACAGATGACACTGAAGTCCATAAAACTTGGTCTTACTTAGGATCCTAAAAGGAGCCTGAGGACTAGTCCACCAAATAGAAAGTCCTCTATCTGACATGCAAAACACTCTGGAGTTATACCATGTTATTCCCGGCAATATTGCCTTTGTTACCACTAAAGTGCTTCTTTCTTTCTTTTTTTAAATATATTTTTATTGAGTTCAGGGAGGAAAGAAGAGAGATGGAAACATCAGTGTTGAGAAAGAATCATTGATTGGCTGCCTCCTGCACCAGTAATTGAGCCCACAACCGTGGCATGTGGCCTGATCTGGAATTGAACCATGGCCTCCCAGTTCATAGGTTGATGCTCATCCACTGAGCCACACCAGCTGGGCAAGCGCTCTTTGCTTCATGGCCATTATCATCTTCATCATTTTAAACTACATATCCATTTCTCTAAATTTTACTTATTGTTATTATTTTCTCTCACTGGTACATAAGGCAGTAAGCTCACTGAGGACCATGTCTGTATCTGTTTTGTATAACACCAGAGTCCAGCACATTGTCCAATACTAACTGCAGCACAGTAATTCTTTCTTGGGTGATTGAAAGGTTGGTGAACAATGCTTGATATGTTCACTTCATTCCAAATACACCAGGCTTCTTACCAACAACATTTCCTGTTCAGACACTTTTTTCTTTTCATGTAGAATGCTCATTTATGGTGAAAATAAGTAGATATTATCTTCAAATGAAAGATGAAGAAAGTGAGGATTAGAGTACTTACTCAATATTACTTAGCCAGCACCAGACATGGTATTTCTTGCTTAAATCATTACAGTTGAATATCTCCCTCACACCATGAAGAATTAATTATATGTAGATTTCTCTCCAAATAAAATGGAAGAGCCCCAAATTTTCACATATTTTAACTAGGTGATTGACATATAGAAAAATGGTTCAGAGTCACACACCTCAACAGTATAGAATTGTGCATTATGCATAAATATCAATTCTTTTTTACTTTCTTAAAACTGCAATTGAATATCAGGCAGCTTCGACTACTTCATATAGATCCTAAAAATAGTTTGTACCCAAAAAAGCCTGCAAAATGTTCTCAGATCATAATCCATTTGCTTTCATTTCACTCACAGTTCTAGGAAGCATGGATATATGCTTTTGTAGTACAGGCATTTTGAAGCATTAAGTTGGAAACACTGAGGAAAGACACTAACTAGAGTCTGAATGAACATATGTAGTCGGCAAAAGGGCTTTAGAAATAGACCTCACCCAAAAACACTAGCAGAAGCAGAATCAGGAGGAGAGGAAACCCAGACTCATAAATACCACCAAATCTGAATGTTTTATTTTTTAATATCTTGATATAATTTCAGACTTACAGAAAAATCACAAGAATAGTACAAATTTTATGAAATCCTTTCATCCAGATTCCTCCAAATGCTTACATTTCACTATAGTTGCCCTTTCTTCCCTCCCCTCCCCACACTATCTCATTGTTTCATCTCTGAGCCTTTTAAGATTAAGTTGCAAACATAATGACAATTGATCCTAAATAATTCAGTGTGTATTCCCTTAAAAAACAAAAATTACCTGAGCCCTAGCTAATTTGGCTCAGTGGATAGAGCATTGGCCTGCGAACCAAAGAGTCCCGGGTTTGAATCAGGTTGCAGGCTCCTCCCTGGCCCAGGCCCTGGTCAGGGAGCATGCAGGAGGCAACCAATCGATGTGTTTCTCTCACTTATATATTTCTCTTTGTCTTTCCCTCGCTCTTCCACTCTCTCTAAAAATCAATGGAGAAATATCCTCGGGTGAGGATTAAAAATTTTTTACCTGAATTAACTATGAAACCTTTCTCAAAATCAAGAAGTTAAGATCAATGCACCTGCAGACCCTTTTCGATGTCACCATTTATTATAATAACATCTTTTATAGTCTGCTTTAATCTGTAACAGTTCCTAAACCCATCTTTTTATTTCATGACTGATATTTTTAACAGAGCAAGACAGTTATTTTGCAGAATACCTCTTAATTTTGGCTTCTCTGATATTGTCCGATGGGTGGACTCAGGTTTTGCACATTGGCTGTGAAAATACATCATGGTGCTGAATTCTCAGTGCTTCATATTAAGAGGCACATGTTGCTAATTGTTATAGCTTGGCAATGTTATCTTTGATCACTTGGTTAATGTGGTATCTGTCAGTTTTCTCCACTTTGAAGTCAGTATTTTGCTCTTGATAATATATACATTACCAAGTACTTTGAGATTATGTAAATATCGTGTTGTTCCCTATACTTTCACTCAATAGTTTCCATATCCATCCACAACTCTTGCTTGAATTACTATCATAATGCTTGAGTATTGATTTTCTAATTTCATTTCTTCTACGTGTTCTTGATCTTTAAAAATGACAAAGAGCAACTTTCTTCTCTCTCTCTCTCTCTCTCTCTCTCTCTCTCTCTCTCTCTCTCTCCATATAGACATAAATACAGATACATGTGTATATATATATATATATATATATATATATATATATATATACACACACACACACACACACACATACACATATATTCTTAGGTATAAATATTTAAGATTATATATGTACATACATGCACATATATACAACATATATAAGTATATATATTTAGGTAAGTATAGAAATCTTAGAATATGTGTCTGTGTATATGTATGTATGTATTTGGTCAGTGGCTTCAAACTGGCTCCTTATATCTTTTAATAATTCCCGTAACTCTTTGAGCACTTTTTTCTTTCTAGATGAATGCCCCAGGCTTCTAATCCGTCATTTCTCTGAAGAGCTCTGACTCCTTTTACTTGATATAGGTTTGGAAACCAAGATTAAAGCAGTAGGTATGCTCATTTCCATATGGATTTTATTTCTTCTAGGTGCTTTAGTATAGATTAAAAATATACGCCCATGTATTTGTGCATGCACACATACATACTAGTATATACACACTCACATATATTTTCATTCATTTTTATATCTATTTTATGAATTCATATTGATATTTCCAATTCTATTCTAACACCTCTAAGATTAGGAGCAAAGATAAGATATTTCTACTAGCAACATTGTAATTAGACAATGCGATCTAGCAATCAAAGGTATACAAATTGGGGGAAAATAACTTAAACTTGTTTCTATTGTCAGATTATATGATGATGTGCTTAAAAAGAACTAGAGAATCAATAATAAACCTAACCCAAATGATACAAAAATTTAATAAAGTGGCAAATTATAAAGTTAGCATGTATAAATCAATAACTTTCATATACACAAGAAATAATCAGTTAGGGATATAATAGAGTTTACCCTACTCCAATTAATATAGCAACAAAAAAGAGCTAAAAAAACAACAACGTTAAAACACTATATTTTTAAAGATCAATTTTCTCGTTCAACTAAGAACTGTTTAATAGAAAGTTATTAAATTTCTAGTTTGAATGGATTTTTAAATTTTGTTAAAAATTTCTAGTTTTATTGCATTGTGATCTAAGAGTATTTTACCTTTACTTTATAAATCTTTCTGTTGTTTTTGTGACATGAGGTATGGTCAATTTCCAAGGCTGCTTCATGCACACTTGAGAAGAGGTGTGTTCTCCGTAAGTAGTGTATAATGTTCAATATATAATCACTAGAAGCCTGGTGCACGGATTTGTACACCAGTGGGGTCCCTTGGCTTGGCCTGTGCCCTCTCGCAATCCAGGACCCATAGGGGGATGTCAGATAGCCGGTTTTGGTGCAACCCCTGCAGGCCTGATCCAGACAGGAGGGAGCCTGATCCTGTGCATTGAGCGTCTGTCCCCTGGTGGTCAGTGCACATCATAGCAACTGGTTGACCGGTCATTTGGTGGTTTGGTCATTTGGTCACTTAGGCATATATATATATATATATATATATATATATATATATATATATACACACACACACACACACACACACACACACACAGAGGCCCGGTGCATGAAATTCGTGCACTGGTGTATTTGGGGGGGCTCCCTCAGGCCGGCCTGCACCCTCTCACAGTCTGGGATCCCTCACTCTTTACTGCCTGCCTGCTCGCGGCTCCTTGCCGCTTGGCTCACTGCTCCTTAGCACTCTATAGCGCTGCCGCTCCTTGTGCTCATCAGCCATGAGCCAGCTTCTGCCTAAGTGGAGCTCCCCCTGTGGGAGCACACTGACCACCAGGGGGCAGGTCCTGCATTGAGCATCTGCCCCCTGTGGTCAGTGCGATCATAGTGACTGGTCATTCTGCCAGTCATTCCACTGTTTGGTCAGTTTGCATATTAGGGTTTTATTATATAGGACTAGAGGCCTGTTGCACAAAGAGATTTGTGCAATAGGTTTTCCCTTCCCCTGGCTGCCAGCACTGGTTTTCCTCCGGCACCCAGGACCCAGGCCTTCACTCCAACTGGAGCCTTAAGTGTTTGCTGCTCCAACGCTTTGCACCTATGTATGCAAATTAACCGCCATCTTTGTTGGGTTAATTTGCATGCTCTTTTGATTGGCTGGTGAGCGTAGCAGAAGGATGGTCAATTTACATGTTTGTCTATTATTAGGTAAGATAGATAACCTTATTTGATCAATTTTGTACTGAAAATGAAGTGTTACTGTCTTCTTAGTTTTTTTATATGTCTTCTTGTATCTCTGGTAAGTTTTGCTTTTAAAAGTGGTTGCTGTGTTATTTAGTATATTGATATGCATATTCATTATTTCTCCATTGTAAAATGTAAACTTTATCATTAGAAGTTTAGTTTTTATAACATTTAATCGTTGTGGCTCAGATTTTACTTTGGTTAATATCACTATCAGTGTCCATGGTTGCTTGCTTATTATTTCAGCTTAACAGGTTTACCTTTGTGCATCCCTTTCTTTTCAGCCTTTCAAGTGATTGATATAGATATGTTCCATATATACCATTTAGTGTCTTTTTTAGTATATTTTTAAATTTTATTTATCAATTTTTGAGAGAGAGAGAGAGAATGATCAACTTGTTGTTCCACTTATTTATGTTTTCGCTGGCTACTTCTTATATATGCCCTGACCAGAGATCAAACCCTCAACTTTAGTGTATTGGGATGATGTTCTAACTAACCGAGCTACCTAGCCAGGGACTATTTTTTTCTTCTTAATAGATGAGTTAAGCCCATTTACATGAATTGATAAGAGTACTCTTATTTTCATTCTACTTAATTTATTTTAGAATTATGTGATTATGTGATTGTTGCTGTTTCTTTAGTCTTTTAGATTTTTTAAATTTCATTTTGTAATTAAGAAGCTTTATATTTTGTTCTACCTTTTTAATGCCCTTCTTTAACCTTCTCTGCTTTGTAATGTAATAGAACACTTTCTGTTTGTTTAATTTAATGAAATCAATTTCTCTGGAATATTGCTAATATTATTGCTTTCATTTTTTGATACCTTCAATGGGGTGGAAAGGGTCCCCAGACCTTGGTTATAAAGAAGAAATACCTCAAAAATAAAGGCTGGCAACCAGTAGCTTCTGAAAGTGTGAGCCTCAGTCATAAAGTAGAGACCAGAGTAAGGACTTGAACTAGAATCAGTTAATAAGTGGCTTGTTCCATGTTTCCTTATCAGGGACTCTGGACCCCTCTGTCCTTAGGGCTTCATAGTACATAGACTCGGCATACCCAAGCCAGTATGTAATTAGTCTTCCTTTCTGGAGCTAAGGGTATCTTTATCCTTTTGTTTTGTAGACCCTTAACTTTCTCACTATAAATGTAATTTTAAAGTGTTAACAAGAAAGACTATCAGAGTCAGTAAGGGCCCCAGTCCATCTCCTTCTTACAGAAAATACACAAAGTATACAGTAACACCTCATTTACCAAAGATACAGTTTAAAAAAAAATACATTTTCACATTTAGAATATGCTTCCTTCTGCAATAGTATCCACTCCCTCTTCACTCAGAAGCATCTACAGCTCTTTACTATGTGATTATCATTCTCTTGTGTTTTTAATAGGTAAATACCTACACTTTTAAATATTACACTTGTGACAATTTTGAGAACTTGTGGAGAGTGAATTATATTCTATTTTTCTATAATTTGATTTTTTCACTAAATACATTAATTTTTCATTAATGCTGTTGAATGTAGGTTTACTGAATTTTCAGCGCTGAATGTGATATAATTTTATAAATACTATATTTTTGTTATATAAATACCATTATACAACCTTTGTTACAAAACTCCAGTCTCCCATTTATCCTTTGCTGCATCTTGAAGAATTGTTCCAAACTGGATATGAACACTAAACCTGGTTTTGAGATGGCCTGGCACTGGGCTGATTCAGATTGAGTTTATTGTGTCTAAAACTCCACAGTCATTTTTACATATGTCGCTGCTAAGATGACCTGCTCTAGTCTTTGTAATGACTGGCTTCAACAGATCCAATGTGTTTATTTTTGTTCAATTGCATATGATTAGAATTATCTCTTGTCCCAGCCTATGGGGACTTTTGGATCCTCAGTCTGTCCCTTTAACAGATTTCTATATTCTTTTGACACATTTATATTTGATGATCTGAATCATTGGTGGGCCAGGGCAGGATGGACGTGGTGGCGGCCCTGACACACATGTTCAGGAGTATCACTCAGATTGACAGCTCTGTTAATCAATTCCATTTGAGAGGTTATGGGATTATATTCTATTCTACCTAAATGCCCATCCACCTAGCCCCTGTGCTATCACAGGGACTGACAACTGACTTCACTGGAATTCAGCTGTCTATTGAATCTTTGTCATGGCAGTATGTGAAGTCTGCCAGAGAAGAGATTGAGATTGGTTAAAAAGGACTTGTTCTTTGTGATCCCTGCTGGGTTTTATGTCAATTGTGCCATTTCTAATGTGCAATATTCACCACTGACAGATGTCATGGAGCAGATGGGCATGCATTTGGGAACTTAGAAGTCTTTTCTTTTCACTTATTTAAAGCATATTAAACACGCTGATGACTCTTCTGCTCATTTGCAACACTTCACCCAAGTTCATGTGCATTGAAAAACATTCCCCTGTGTATTAGTAATCGCTCATTAGCCGTAAAGAAATTATTGGAGCAGGACATGGCTGTATAGATTGTTTAACTCGGTGGTCTTGGTTTTTAAACTGTGTTCCTCTTAGATCTGTACATCCCTGGGCAGCCAGGTTGTGTCCAGGGGAGCTGCCCACAGTTTTAGACATGTCCATCTGCACTTTAATCAAGATGTCTCAGATAATTTTAATTTATAGTCTGCATTTCTATTGACTTTGTTAAAGGTTCTGCTATAATTTTTTTTCCCTCAAAATGCGACCAGTCCAGTTTCCTGCCCTTTTCTTCCCACCGCATTTTTGACATGAAGTCATCTGTCCATCCATGGTGTCACTATATCAAGCAGATTGCTAGCATTTGGGGGAATGGCTCAATATTATCTTCAGTTCTGAGTTTTCTTTGTCTTTTTTGAGCAGAAAGTAGTGAGTGTGGTAGAGGTAGTGGTCACCATAATGGAGTGAAAAAGCAGAGAATATATATATATATATATATATATATATATATATATATATATATATGAAATACAAGAGCTCAGCCAGATAGAAATTGTACTATAACATAAATATGTAAATCTAAATAATGGATTGTTATTCATACCATTCCAATGCACACTGAAGACTTTTAAAATGTTTAGAGATGGCTGAGGAAGCTGGAATCCCCCAGCAGTTAAATCCCTAGTTTTCTTATTTAGTTCTAGCTTGTTTCATGATACCCTATTATTTCATCCCTCCTTATCTTTTAAAATATAAGAATTTTTACCAGTGATTTTTATTCTCATGATTTTTTTTTTTACACTTAAACTGCTGGCTCTGAAGGGACTATCTCTGTGCAAGCATAAAATCTTTTTTTTTCCCCCTTTGGAAAGAGGTGTCCTAATAATAATTGCAAAGGCACAAATAAGGTGAGGTGGTCAAGATACTATTGCTATATAACAATCAACAACAAATTTTCAAGTGTAAAACAATCATTTTATTACATTCCTAAAACCTGTGGGTCAGAAATAGAGAGAGAGAAAGAGAAGAGGAGAGAGAGAGAGAGAGAGAGAGAGAGAGAGAGAGAGAGAGAGAGAGAGAGAGAGAGAATATGAATGAATATACTTGGCTTCCTTCTGTTCCACAATGTCTGGGACCTCATCTGGGAAAACGCAAAGGCTGGTAGTGACTCAGCCTTTATTAGAATCATCTGGAGATTGCTTCCCTCACACGGCTGGATGTGGTTGCTAATGTCAACCTAGGATTCAGCTAAGTTGATGGGCAGCACTTCCAAGTAACACCTCTCAAAGTTTCCACATTGAAAACGAACATTCTCCCAGTGGGTATTTGGGCTTCTTTTTGGAATGCTGGTTGGTTTTTAAGCACAAGCATCCCCAAACCATAAGGCAAAAGTTTGTGGCGCTTTTTAATCTAACCTCAGAATTCACACAGCCTCCCTTCTTCCATATTGTAGAGGTTGTGCAAGTCAAAAATACCCCACCAAGAACATGGATGACCATATCGGGAAAATTCAGTGTGCCAGAGTCCATCCTCTGATTACAGCAATTTACATCTCTCCCACATACAAATTACCTTAATCTCAACATTCGGACTCTCCGATCTCATGGCATTATGGCATCTGGTCCAGTCTAGGGTCTAATCATCAGAATCAGGTACAGGTGTAATGCAACCTTTCATTCTATTCCTCTCAGTCTGAAAATCTAATGAGACTAATTATCTTCCCTACAAATGCAACATACAGTGGTGAGAAAGGACTAGGGTAACTGCTATGGACACTCATAAAAAGAAAGTGGAAAACACACTTCCACATTTGTGGAAATGGGCATATTGTTTTTGTTTTTAGTTTAAATACATTATTTTTTTAAATGTGGAAAATAGGAGAAACACTGCTTCATAACAGTTCTGACATCCAGGTGTTCCCGATTGCCGGTGAATTGACTAGAGCCCAGTCTGAAGGGTACATTTTGCATTTTCAACATTATTGTAGGAGACTGTTGACAAACCTTTTATAACTATACTAGAGGCCTGATGCACAGAATTCATGCAAGGGGCTCAGCCCTCGCAGCCACGGAGGCTTGCCTTGGTCCTCGTTGCCCTGTCTTCATCTGGAAGGTCGTCCGGAAGGTTA
The DNA here is from genome assembly GCF_964212035.1 of Myotis nattereri. NCBI lineage: Eukaryota > Metazoa > Chordata > Mammalia > Chiroptera > Vespertilionidae > Myotis > Myotis nattereri. The sequence goes on from NC_138085.1 coordinate 33,495,834, forward strand.
TTTGGCTGTCTGATCTAATTAGCATATTACACTTTTATTATTATAGATAACAAAGTTCTCTTTTCCTCCAGCTTAAAAACACATTTTCCTTAATTTTTCTTAGGCCCTCACTGACACGTGAGGATTAACAGTGTCCCTAGCCCTGGCCAGTTGGCTCAATTGATAGAGCATCAGCCTGCAGACTGAAGGGTCCCAGGTTCAACTCTGGTCAAGGTACACACCCAGGTTGTGAGCTCGATCTGCAGTAGGGAGCATGCAAGAGGTAGTCAATCAATGATTCTCTCTCATCATTGATGTTTCTATCTCTCTCTCACTCTCCTTTCCTCTCTGTTTTAAAAAAAATTACACAACACAACAGTGTCCTCTAAGTCCTTACAGCCTTCTCCACCCTGCCCCCAAATTGTCCCAAAGATAATGCAATATTCCTTGGCTTTTTTTTTTTTTTCATAGAAATACCGCTTTTCCAGATACCAAAATCTCTTGGCTAATTATTGCTATGTAACAAATCAAAACTAGGTTTCTTAAAATAAGAACAATAATTATTGTACTAACAAGTCATCAGTTTGACCAGGGCTTTATGAAAATGAATTTTTGCTATTCAACTGGACCTAGAGTATCCACTTTTGAGATAGCTGCCTCACCTGATAGGCATGGCAGTGCTGGCTGTCAGCTGAGAGCTCAGATAGGGCTGTGGGTCAGGGCATTTGTTCTTCTCTCTGTAGGGCTCTCCATGGGCCGCTGGAGCTAATTTATGAATAATAGCTTGATTCCAAGAGAGAACATGCCAAATGAACTGAGGAGAAATGAATAGTATATGCCCTAGTTTCAGAAACCACATACCATTACTTCTACTACCCAAACATAAGAGTATATAACTGGAATAAACATTCACCATGAAGAATATATTTATAGGTAGATATATGTTTAATTTTAACACTACATCTGCAAAAGTAACATAGATTTATTGAAAGAAAAGGGAATAAAAAAATCCACATAAAATAAAACATGCAAAAAATAAAATAAAATAAAACATGCAAACCACACACACTTTAAATCATTTACTTGACCTATTAATACCAAAACCTTCAAAAATACACAGCCATCACATCTATGATCATTTTCTTTATGATTTAGTATAACTATGCATTGCACATCAACCTTACTCTCATAATGTTGTCTTCAATGGCTATGCTATATAACAGAATTTGGGGCTGCTGAAACACTTGGAGCTTTAGCTGGAAGAATTGCAGGCCAGCCTCCCACTACTATATATCTATTCAAGGTTTTAGTGCAATGTGCACTTCTGGGAAGAACAGACTAATTTCTCTCCCTAATTTAGTAATTTAATATAACAATATATTGAGATGTAAGAGTGGCCTCTTGGGTGAAGGCTGAATTGAGAATCCTGAAGTCTTCTTTGTGAAGTTCAACTCCATTAACTATGTTTAAAGGACCAAAAAGGCCAATTTAACAGAAAAAAAATAAGAGCTTCTTCTGTGAGAAATAACCTGGTATTGCATTGCTCAGCTGAACTCTTTGGGGAAAAGACTGCAAGTGTGAAAGCAGAAAGAACATAAGTATGAACATTTAAAACAATTTGACCCCAAACTTTTTCTATTGAATATTTGAATTCCAAGTGATCATAAATGAAGTAAAATTTTCTGTGAATCCTCAGGGAGCACTACAGCCTCGTTATGTCAGCAAAGACTTTGAAAGGTGGCCATGGAAGTAGTGAGGAGGACACCAGAAGTAGTGACCAGAAACTTCAAGGTCCATACACTGTAAAGAATACAGACTTTATCCAGCCAGTGTGGTTCAGTGGTTGAGTGTTGACCTATGGACCAGGAAGTTATGGTTCGATACCTGGTCAGGACATATGCCCATGTTGCAGGCTTGATGCCCATGTTGCGGGCTCCATCCCCAGGGTGGGACACCCAGGAGATGGCCCATCAATGATTCTTTCTCATCATTGATGTTTCTATCTCTATTTTCCTTCCTCTCTGAAATCAATAAAAATATATTTTTAAAAAAGAAGACAGACTTTAAACAATTAGTTCAGAACAGTCACAAAATAAACAAATAAAAAGAACTCTAGCCTTCAATACTAACAAAAATCACTAGTGAAGAGGAGTAATCTGAATTCCAGACTTGCCATATTATATTATTTAATATGTCCAGATTTCAACAACAACAACAACAACATTTTGAGACATTCAAAAAACCAACAAAGTATGGCTCATACAATGAGAAAAAGTAGAAAGTGACCTTTAGGAAGGCAAGTTATTGTATTTCGTAGAGAAAAGTAAAAAATAAAATTGCTATTTTATGTGTGTTAAAAGAGATAAAGAAAACCATGTCTGAAGACTAAAGGAAAATATAACTGTAATGTCTCATAAAATAAGAATATAAAAAATAGGATAGAAATTATACCAATGAACCCAATAGAAATTCTGAGTTGAGAAGTATAATAACTGAAATAACAATGTAGTAGAAATTTGGATAGCACATTTGAGCTGGCATAAGAAAGATTCAGAAAAATTAAAGAAGGATCGGTTGAGAGTATTCAGTTTTAGGATTAGGAAACAAAATGGCTGGGGGGGAAAAGGCTGAGATTCAGAAACCTTTAGGACACCATTAAATGCACCAACATACAGATAATGGGAAACCCCAAGGAAAGAAGAGACATAAAGTGTCAAAAAGAACATTGAAGAAATATTGGCTGAAAGCCTCCCAAATGTGATGAAAAATATGGACCTACACATCCAAGAAACTCAACGATTTATTAGTGGTATAAACTCAAAATGATCAATATACATATATGTCAGAATCAAATGGTCAAAAGACAAAATCTTGAAAGCAGCAAGAGAATAAAAATATTTGTAATAAACAAATGAGAGAATTTGTTCCTCGGAGACAAGCCATACAAGATATACACAAGGGAGAACTTTAGGCTGAAATAAAATGACACCAGAGAGTAACTCGAATCCACATAAGAAAATAAAGAGTGTCAGCAAGGCTAACTGCCTACATAAATATACAAGGCAGAATACATTTACTTTTTGGCTTATTTTTTTATTAAAAGGACATCTGAATAATACAATAAAACTAACACTAAGTTGTTGGGCACACAATGTGTAAAGATTAAACATAAAAATAACAGCAGAAAGGAGGGCAGAGGTAAAGGAGCTATTAGAGAAGCAGAATTTTTAATGTAATATTGAAAATAGATTGTTATTAATCTGGACTAGATTGTTATATATTAACATATTAATAATAATATTCATAACAATCATTAAGAAAATAGGTTAAAATGTATAGCAAAATAAATTATAAGAGAATTAAAATGAGATGCTAGCAAGTATTTATTTAACACAAAAGAATGTGGTGACTCATGAACAAAAAAAGGCATAAGACATATCAAAATGACATATGTAAGTCCTATCTTCACAGTATTCACACTAAATTTCAAAGATTAAACTCTCTAGTTAAAAGGCAGAAATTAGCAAAACGGAGTTTTAAAAATTTTTCAACTACTGGTATATGTTATATACAAGTAATACACTTCTTATTTAAATATTCAAATGACTTGAAAGTTAAGGATGGAAAGAGATACACCATGTAAACTATAACAAGAAGAAAACTAGGGTGGCTATACTAATATCAGACAAAATAGGTTCACCTGGTACTTGATCCACGATAGACCATATGTTAAGAGTGCAACATCAGAAGGAAATGAGAAATTAACAATACGTAGAAATTTAGCACCATTCTTCTAAGTAATCTATAGGTCAAAAACAAATTCACAGGGAAAATCTAAAAATAATTTGAATTTTAAAAATCAAATGTAAACTCAATATATGAAAGTGTGTAGAATGCAACTTAAGTGATTCTTAGAAATATATATATATATATAATATATATATATATATATATATATATATCCAAAGTATTTAAATTAGAAAAAAGTAAAAGTCTAAAATCAATTATCTAAAATTTTAACTTAATCTAGAAAAAGAATAATAAATTCAACCCAAAGCAAAGAAAAAGGAAAGATTAAAAGTAGAAATCAAATAGGGAACAGATAACAATGTAGAATATCTATGAAATCAATGGCCAATTATTCAAAAAGATCAATAAAAGTTGTAAAATCTCTAATAAGTTGATATTAAAACAAAAGAAAGAAAAACATGAATTTTTGATATTGGGACTGAAATAGAAGATTTTATTACAGAGTTTTACTCTCACCATTTCTTTTTCTTTCTTTCTTTCTTTTGTTTTGTTTTGTTTATTTGTTAATCCTCACCCTAGGATATTTTTCCACTAATTTATAAAGAGAGTGGAAAGAAGAGGGAGAGACAGAGAAAAGCATCAGTGTAAGAGAGACACATTGACTGGTTGCCTCCTGCACACACCCCAACCAGGGCCGGAGAACCTGCAAACAAGGTACATGCCTTTAACCAAAATCGAACCTGGGACCCTTTAGTCCATGGGTCGATGCCCTATCCAATGAGCCAAACCGGCTAGGGCACTATTTCTTTAATCAAGATTGGTCACAAGTTTTAATCAATGCATGGGGGGGGGGGGGGAGAAGAAATGAACATAGTACAAAATTAATAGGAAGTAAAACCTTTTTAAATTGCAAAAATAAGTAGAAAATTCTAAAACATTTATAACAAAGCTACCAGAGCTAATAAGATCTTAGCATACTTGCAAGGTTCAAGATCAATATGTAATATTGTTTCTATATACTATCAAAGAAATTATAAATTAAAATTTCAAAATATGTTTGCATAAAATACATAAAAATAAATTAAAATAAACATAAAACAAAACTTTGGTCAAAAAACTTTTAAAAGGCAATTCTCCTAGAATTGATGTACAGACTATGATCTAATGTGAAAATGGCAATTCTACTTAAATTGATATACAGACTATGATGTAATACAATACTCCAGCAGCATTTTTTTAAAAATTGAGATGAATATCAAATGTATATGAAAAAATAAATGCCTAAATTAGCCACATTGATATTTTAAAAGAACAAAGTTTGCCTTCCTGATTTCAAAATTTATTGTAAAGCTACAATAAACAAGACACCATGACATTGCCATAAAGATATATCAATGAAATAAAAATATATCCACGCTTGTATGAACAATTCATTTTAACCAAAGTGACAGGGTAACTCAAGAGAAAAAATATATTGTTTTCAACAAATGATGCTGTAGCAAGTGGCTATGTATATTGAGGAGGCAATTAATCTCAAGTGACACTACATGTGATATACATAAATTAACTTAAAATGAGCCATATGCATAACATAGCTAAGTGGATAACAATATATGTTTTAGGAAAACAATCATGACATCATATTTGACAAAATTCTCTAGAAAGCACGCAAAAAATATACAAGAGAAATCTTAAATCATATTTCTTTACAGTTTGATTTTTTTTTTTTACTCTGAAGGATACTGTTATGAGAATGTAAAGTCAAGTCATAGGGAAAAATACTTGTAAAATATATATTATTCAAAGAATTCATATCCAAAATATATTTTTTAGAAAAAGTTCTCATAGTTATTATAATTATACAAACAACCATTTTTTAAATGGACAAATAATTTGAAATCATATTTACGAAAGAAAATATGCCAATCATAAATGCATGCATACCAGTAAAAATATTTATAATCAGGTAAGTGCTAAAATAACACAATTCAAGAAAGCAGATCAACTGTTCCTTGGGATCAGAGTGGTGGGGAGAGAATGACCACAAAGGGTCAAAAGGGACATTTTGGGGGTGATAGAAACACTCTATATCTTGATTATGGTCACCTGACTGCACACATTTTTTTTCAAAACTTATCTAACTTTACATTTAAAATGGGTGTTTCATTGTATATCAATTATTTTTAAAATTAATTTTTAAAATCATATAGATGTTTATTGGGCCTTTGTCACACAGGGCAATTGAGAAATGCCAAGTTAAATCTCTCTCCTTTGTTGGCAATATACCTTTTACTCTTGAACAACTGCCCAAGACAGTGATAATTATTTCACTATACTTAGCAAGCCATCTGTACTCAGGAAAGCAACAAACACTACAGTGGCATGGCTGCTTAGAATGGATTAAAATTTGCTGGCCTTTCTGAAGGCTTTAGGGGTTTCTAGGATTAACAACTTCACATCCACACCTCCAGCAGTACCCCACAGAACATGGTGCTAGTTATCTTCTGTTTGATATGCTTGCACTTGTTTCTTGATTGATTGATTGATTTTCACCTCACACGTGGAGAATCGCTAACTGGTCATTTCTCTTCTCAACCTACCTTTGCCTACAGTATATCTATTGCCATAATTTCTAGCTGTGGAAGCCACTCATTTTCATTTCAAAGTCATTATAAGATTTACCTCTTTACTTATGGAAAGAAATAGACCTTTAAGGAGGTAAAATGTGTGGATATAGAGCACCATATTAGAGAAGAGGCTTTCAGAATTTCAAAGAGAAATGGAGATGATGAAAGTGTCACTGCTTCTCTTATTCCACTATGTATGAGATCCTAGGAGCATACATTGGAAAAAAAATCTCAAATTCAAATATTTTGTAATGAACCTTTGGCAATTATGCATCACACAGGTGTCAGTTGCTTTAATAGACGTGAAATCAGTCAAAATCTACATTAACTTGAATACACAGCTCTGTCAAAAATTAAAACCCGCTGTAATGAATGACAAAACTTCCATTGTTCTGGTCCAAAATCCTCATGAAGAGGATTTATAAAATCTTGATTTCTATAGATATTTAAGTTGAAGACTCACAATTATACTGCTACAGTTGGTTGAGTGATACTCCACACAAAAGAGGAGCTGGACTAACATTTCTTTATAATTTTTACTAAAAGGACATGATCATTCCTTTTTATTTCATACTTCTCTAATTGCCAAGAGGTAAGAAACTTTTGTTTTGTTTCTGTATTGCTTTATTTTCAAAACACCAATTTTGGAGCTATGTTCAATTTAAGGAGTGGGTGAAAAAAAATAACTAAGTTTTTGCTGTGAACAAATATGCATGTCACAAAATGTAATTATACAATATAAGTGCTTACATGTAACCAATTCATAAATGAGAGAGCATGGAACATACCTATTGTTTGACTTGGTATAATTTTACAACATAACAAGACAATAATACGATGAGAGAAAACAGAAAACATAACACATTTGAAGAAAAAACAACTTTAACAAATGAACACATTTGGAAAAAGTCTGCAATAGAAACATAAAAGGGAGTTGATAAGTACAACTGAGAAGCACATACAACATCAGAAGCAAACAAACAAAAAAGAATCAAATAATGTTTAGTTCTCCGACAGAGAATAGATACATGATTTAAAACAATATGAAGAAACTTGCAAATCCTAATAAGTCAGCCAACACTTGTCTCCAAGCTGAGAAATAACTGCAAATAGCTAAGAAATCCTCATGTATTTTTATTTATTAAAGCATCACAGTTTGAACACAGGATCCTTCTTAGACGTGTAAACACTCACAGGTCTCTTTTCAGGATAAATAATGCACAAAGTAGGCTCAATCTTTCCTTTTAAGAGGAATCAATTACGTAGAACCATAGAGTTCCAATGAGCAGACACAGCTATGAGACTCAGAATTGGCAAGCAAATTCAGGTCATTATGTGAATATCAGGTCAAACATAACAGGCCAGAGTTCATGAATGTTCTGTCTTTCCATTTCTCCGAAAAAGTAAAGCAAACAATTGCCCATATTTATGGGACAGAGGCCTCTTTGAGAAAACGGTGATGGCTAGCAAATTTTGTCTCTGGTGCCCATGCCCATGCGTTAATTTTACCTGTGGCCCTAGTTTCCTTCCAGGAATCTTATTTCTAAACTCCAATTTGATGAGGACTTGTTCCAAGTACCTGTTAACTAATAGATAAGGTTTTAGCATCAGAACATTACTTACTTGTTTTAATATAGTTATTATTTTTAGAGAAACCAAAATTCTCAAGCCTTGTGGCCAGAGTCCTGGTTCATTGCCAATAGATCAGTTTCGATAATTGAAACCAGAGTCAAATTTCAGTAACTATAGCTGTGGATCATGGTGGTAGAAGCATGACTCTGTAGAAGAATCCTATTTCCAGATGGGCCCAGCAGACCTGCCTTGGTTCCAGTCCACATCCAGCATCAGGTTCAGGAGCCCTACATTATGAATGACTTATTTCTTAGACTAGAACTTATCCATGTTAAAGCAAAAAATATGCTTTAACATTATCCACCATAAGCCTGAAATAGAAATATGTGGTATGGACATATCTAGAATAATAAAAGCTTAATATGCTAATTAGACCAGATGTCCTTCTGGACATCCTTTCGGATGAATCCAGGGCTGTGAGGGAAGCCCAGGTCCCAGGTGCCTGTTGGCAGCCTGAGGGAAGCCCAGGTCCTGGGTGCCAGAGGGAAGCTGGTGTCAGCAGCCGGGGGGAAAGAAAGCCTACTCTTGCACGAATTTTGTGCATTGGGCCTCTAGTTTAAAATATAATGCTTTGGATCTTTACTAGGTGGCCCGCCATATGTGTATATTCCATTAATAACTATTTGCATTAAAATAAAGAATCCTGGAGAAACTATGACTTACCTGCTTGGGAAATTATAATCATTATTGCTATTCATCAGATGAGTCGACTAAAGCTCTGAGAAATTACATATCTTGTACAAAATCATTTCTGGGAGCAAGATATGTTCAGATGACTTTTTAATTATGTTTTGAAAAATGAAATTCTGAACATCTATGATAATGGTTGCAAGATAAATATAGTTTGCACAAGTAAATTTAAATTTCTGAAATATGAAATAATCTGTTACTATATGTATATACCAAGTATTGCAGAGACATACACTAAAAATATTGTCTTTTTATCCAAATTTAAAACTTAACTTTGAGTCCTGTCTTTTTATTTACTAAATCTGGCAGTGCTACCAATGAGCCATATATCTTATCATACATTTTGCCTGCATATCAGTAGATATCATGAAAAGCTCAGAATAATGTTGACAATACATGAGAATATATTAAAAAACAGTATTTACTTGCGAAGTACTGTGCTGAAATAGAAGACATATAAGGTAAGGTCCTCTACTTCCAGAAAGTTTATAATCTTGTCATTCAGAGAAAAATAATCCAGAGGAGGTAACAGTGAATAATAGACTAATAATAAATGAGCTAGTAAGTACTAAATTGTGGGTTAAAAGGGGAGGAAAATCAAAACAAGGCAGAGAAGAGGTAATCAAGGCATGGAGAGGATGAATAGCTGGAAAGTGATCCTACCTAGGGAGTGTATTATTGTAAATTGCATCTGATTCCTTCATGTCTGAAGCATGGTAGATTTCAATAAATGTTAATGCCTGTTGTTGAATGTGTGCAATGGAAGCCCAAGCTCTTCCCAAGCAGAGAGAGCCATAAAAATGTAGCCATAAAGAAAAGAATAATGAGCCCTAGCTGATTTGGCTCGGTGGATAGAGCATTGGTCTACAGACTGAAAGGTCCCAGGTTCAATTCTAGTCAAGGGCACATGCCTGGGTTGTGGGCTCAGTCCCCAACAGGGGGCCTCCAGGAGGCAGCCAATCAATGATTCTCTCTCATCATTGATGTTCCTATCTCTCCCTCCCTCTCCCTTCCTCTCTGAAATCAATAAGAATATATTTAAAAATAAAAAAAGAAAAGAATAATGAATACCTATAAGAGAAGGCAGTGATGTGCAGATAAGAAGACAATTTCAAATAAAGTAGAAGAGTTGTTCTTAAAGTGTTGTCCCAAAATAACAGTATCAGCATCACCTAGGAATTTATTAGAACTAAAAATTATCCAGCTTCACTCAAAAACATACTCAACCCGAATCATTCATTATTTTAAAAGCCCTCAGTGATTGTGATGAGTAGTGATATTTAATAACCACTGAAGTAGAGTTTGTAAAGGCATCCTCCTTTATCTATCAATCAGGACAGCTGGGGCAGAAAATGTCTACAAAGGGTGGATTTCCAATATCAACTACAAAGTTTACAGATATAAAGACAATATCCAGACAATGAATCGCCCAAAACCTCTGATTTCTCCTTGAAACCATTCAAAGTCCCTGCTAGGTAGCGGAACAGTCTTGATGACTAGGATACCAACGTTCTTGATTAGATTCTAATATTAAAAATTCTGTTTCTGGAGTCATTAACTCCCACTTTCCAGGTCAAAGTAATCATTTTATTTTTAGAACAGTTATCTACTTGGCTTACTATTATTAAAATAGTATACTATATTTTTTTTTGCTAGTAAATCTCAGTTGATTTAACTAAAACATAACGCAGAAGAAGGTCTTGAGAAAGTTTCTGGTAAATGTTATGATTTTCAAATAGAACTTAATAAGCACCTCAATGGGATAGTTAACTGTTAATGTAAAGTTTTAGGTCAGGTAGTGGTGAATAATAATAATAGCTAGTACTTAGTGATGGCTGTAAATCAGATTCTCTTTGGAGCACCATGTATGCATAATCTCAGTGAATCTATACAAACTCCTTATAGGGAAAACTTATCCCCACTTTTATATGATAAAATTGAGGCATACAGAAATTACATAGTTTGCTTGAATTCATAAAACTACTAGTGGGAGAGCAATGTTTAGAGCTCGGAAAAATTTGCCTGCAGAGCCCAAGCTCATAACCATGACAATGGTCTACTTGCTATGTTTGAGCAAGAGCTCACCATTAACAATTCTGTGGGGTCACTTGATAAATACTACCTAAATTATAGAAAGACATTTGCTTCTCAAAGGAAAAACATCATTATGATATAATTAGGCAAAGGACTATATCAGTTGAAATTTGAGAAATTTTCTAATTATCTATCGAAATTTGTATTAAAAGGAGATACATTTTTAATGTAAAAAAGACAAAAATACAGTGTAATTTGAAATAGTGTGATTACAATAATTAGTCTTTTAAAATTTTGAAGCACTCTATGCAAATTAATTTTCAAAATATAATTTTCAAAATGTTATAAATTGAAACCATCTGTAATGGGAATCTTTTTCAATCAGGTCAAAGACACACACACACACATACACATAAAAATATAGTTTTTTATATCCCAGTCTAATTTATAATAAAATATAAATTAGACTTTCTATTGTTCAGAGTTGACATTATAAATATTTGTTCTTGTTCTGTAAGCTGTTACAAATGTTGGCCAATGTAAGGTGTATTTGCCTAGTAATAAACTGTATTTTCTTCATAGTTCTTCATATACATTAAGCATAAGATTGGAGAAGTGGACTGGGGTCACATCAAAGAGTGCCATTTTAAATATTGAACTTTGAATTTTATGTAACATATAACAACATTAGCAGTTTCTATTTTAAATCATGAGCTGTATAATAAAGGGTGAATTTTAGGAGGTGAAATGTATACGATAGATAAAAAAGGAGAAAATAGTCACAGAAATGAATTGTGAGGTCACTAAAATTGCCCAGGTGAGAAGCACTGGAGGTTTAAATTAGAGTGTTTCAAAAGGAGTTTGAAGGAGGAGTCAGGAATAAGGGGTATTACAGTTTCAGAATTAAGAGCAGGTGAGAATGAGAGAGAGGTAGAAGCTATGGATGATTGTGAGCCTTTAAGACTTTAGTCAGCGGTTCTCAACCTGTGGGTCACGACCCCTTTGGCGATCAAAGGACCCTTTCACAGGGGTCGCCTAAGACTATCCTGCATATTAGATATTTACATGACGATTCATAACAGTAGCAACATTACAGTTATGAAGTAGCAATGAAAATAATTTTATGGTTGGGTCACAACATGAGGAACTGTATTTAAAGGGCCAGAAGGTTGAGAACCACTGCTTTAGGTGATGTGTGGAAAATGAAACGGTTAATGAGAAACACGGAAATCTCTCCAGCCACCTCCACCATGGTAATCACTACTCTGACAGGTGTTTCTACTTCTGGAAATGGCAAGATGAGATGAGGTTCCTCTGAGGTCCCTTCAAGCTCTTGAATTCCATAATATTATAAAAATATATTTGAAATTAAAAATAACTGGGACAATTTACCAGAAATATAATGAATATATAGACATAGGCATTGGCACTAGGTTGGAAAATGTCCCTTTGTCAATGTTAATATAGTATTTATTAGCATGCACTTACAGAAAATAATCCTAAGTATGAGAAAATGGAATCAATTCTTGTTCTTGTGTCCTTTTCAGCAATTTGATGACCCCTCACTTGCTGGCAACAAGTGCATCACTTTTATGTTACTCAGCATGAATAACTTTGTAGGGTTTATGTTTTATATTTGGGCAATAACCTTGAGAATCCTAGCTGCCCTTCATCTTGAAGAAGTGAAGAAAACACTGAAGTAGCAACCCACAACTCCCACTGCATGGCAATAAAAGCTTTTCTCCTAATTTCCTTCAAGAATAACTTAAATGTACTCTTTCCTTTGCATATCTGTTGGGCAATGTAGTCTTTAAAATCAGTGATTCAAATAATGAATATAGTTCGGGGAAAAGAATCTGGCTGAAAGTCAAGATGGACCAAAGTATTGTTCTTGTCTAATCAGTCAATGTCCTGCTGCTTGACTTTCTAAATTCACTTTAAAATTTGCATAATAGAGAAATGAAATCTTGGAGAATACACATATTTTTTTTTCACTGAAATAGAATGAAATCCCAGGTATGAGGCCAAGCTTTCTAGTGAGCCACCATTTATCACCTTTGTTCTACAACTGTCATTTTCTCCCTCTTCAAACGACTCTAAAAACTCCGTGCTAGAGCAAGTTTTCTGTTACTGCATGGCCTAAGATTTGCTGGTATTTTCTTCTTTCCAAGCAGACCATTTTATGAATCCTTGTTGGGCGTCAATGTCCCTCAGAACCTGATCCTACTTAAATTATGTATATTTACCTTATTTTGATTTGGGGTACAACTCCTGTTCCATCGACACAGGCCATTCTCTACTACCTGTGCATTCCTCTATGCTCCTCCTTAGGCCTAGAGTGACTCCTCCCCGCTCCTCCTCCCTAAAATCTACAGGTTTAAGAAGTGCTGCTTTAGATCCCCCTTTTCTATGATCCCATCTCTGTTCCACAGTGATATTCATCTTCTTAGGAATTCTACTGAATGTCTGGTAAATGTACTTAGGCTTAACTCTTCCATTTGTTTCACCATTTTAGCTCTTTATTTTCAAGATTTTTTTCTCTCTGCAACAAAACATGTCCTCAGGTGAGGATTAAAAGATTAAATTTTAAAAAGAGAGAGAAATATAAAGCTACAAAATAAACCACCAGAAAAGCTCAGTGATATACAATGATAAGCATTTATTTCTCTATCACATATGTCTACAGATCTCAGGTTCAAATGACATAGGCTAGGTTTAACTGGGTTTGACTCTGAACTCCAGGTATCACTGATTACCCTTGGATTAGGAGCAATGCAAGGTGGTTCTCTGATGGCAAAAGACAAGAGGAAAATAATAGCATAATAGCACAAAGTCAATCATACAAGTACATTTCAAGAGTTAAACTGATATCATGTCCATTAATGTTATGTTGGTCAAAGCAAGTGATTATATATATATATATATATATATATATATATATATATATATAGTCAGCTACCAGAATGACCAGAGACCAGAACACCAGGGCCCCTCGCCCAGGCTGGCCTCGCCCCCCAGGAGCAGTTAGGGGCACCCCAAGGCAACGTGATAGGGTGCAAATTTGATGGGGGAAAGTCAAAGAAATAGAGGGAAAGGTCTTAAAGTTGTCTTCAGGGTTGGGGTGGTCGGCCCAGTGTAGGTTTGGAGTGTGCTCGGGAAGGAAGAGGAAGATGCCACTGGAAAAGGCTCAGCACAGTACCTTTCTCCTTGCGAACCAGGACGGCGCAGCCAGGGACTGAATGGGCGGTTGTCTCATGAGTGCGCTTGGGACAGACATGTTCATGGCAGTGGCAGGACTCCCGAAACTTCACTGATTCCAAAGAGTAAACAGCTATCAACATCATAGAACAGAAAAATCCTCTCCAGACCTAGCCAGTTTGGCTCAGTGGACAGAGTGTCGGCCTGCGGACTCAAGGGGCCCGCGTTAGATTCCGGTCAAGGGCATGTACCTTGGTTGCGGGCACATCCCCAGTGGAGGTGTTCAAGAAGCAGCTGATTGATGCTTCTCTCTCATCAATGTTTCTAACTCTCTATTCCTCTCTGTAAAAAATCAATAAAATATATATATATTTTTAAAAAATCCTCTCCAACTAGATGCCCTGGACTTGACATTTGAGGGAAGGAAACACCACTTAAGGGGGAGCTAGAAAAACCTGAAGTGTGTGACCAGAGGATTGTGGGATTGTGGAGGACGCCTGGGCGCCTAGAGGATTGTGGGATTGTGGAGGACGCCTGGGCGCCTAGAGGATTGTGGGATTGTGGAGGACGCCTGGGCGCCTAGAGGATTGTGGGATTGTGGAGGACGCCTGGGCGCCTAGAGGATTGTGGGATTGTGGAGGACTGCTGGGCGCCTGTGGCTAGAAAGTGAGCATGCTATTGCGCATGTACGTAGTCAGCCCTATAGTCCTCAGTCTCCCAGTATTTGAATGTGACTTCTGGCAGGAAATTATTTCCATTGAGGTTTGCTTTTCCCTTGCAGGGAGGAAGATCACAATCAAAGGTTTCATTTGTTACCTTGGTTTGAAGCGGAGGACAAAAGCCACGCGTACGACCAGCTCTAGGAGGAGTACACACGCACCTCCCAGGAACTGCCGATGAAGCCCCGCCATCGAAGCCTTCAATGAAACCATCAAGATCTTCCAAGAGCCGGGCCGACGCAAGAGAAGTGCAGCAAGGAGTATCTGGAGCGCTTCCGGCGTGAGGGCCATGACAGAGATGCAGAGGATCCTGCTGAACTCAGAACGGCTCAAGTCTGGCATCATCCGCGTGAAGCTGGAACAGGAGCTGCGGACACAGGCCTTGGACAACCGGGAGATCGATAGGCGCGTGAACAGCCTGAAGCCAGACCATACCTCCTCCACCCCATGCCCCCTTTCCCCATGGGCACTGCCCTCCCCTGGCTCTGGCTGCCCCCACCAGTTCCTAGAGTTCCCCCACGCTCCCCCTGCCTGTCCCTGCCATGTTTACAAAGGCCCCTGGGGTGCTCAGCCCCAGGCTGGTGCCCTGATTTTTAAGCCATAGACCTGGGGTCAGGGCAGGAAGAAGGCAGGAAGGAACTTCACTGGGCCACTTCCAACAACCTCAGCTGTGACATTTGGGGCCAGGCTGTCCCACCCCACAGACCCAACTTCCCTTCCAAACCCTGAAGTGAAACCTGCACTGGTTACCCCCACATGGAGCAGCTGCCCAGACGCCCTCCTCCCCCAAAAGCAAAATTATTAAAAATAACCTCAAGAGCTGGGCCCTATCTGACCCCAGGCTTCCCAGGAACCGAGGCTGCTGCAGGTACTGCTGGGCCAGCTGAGATACACCCCTGCCCACAGCACCTCCTCTCAATGCAGTTTCAAGGCTTATTTCAGATCATGTTTGGCTCTGATTTTGTTTCCTTAACTGTAAACCCATTTTCTCCTCTTTTGGGAAAAGAACCCTGGTTTTCTATGCTGCCATGGACCCCCCTCCTGCCTGCCCAGCTAGGCTGGCAGGTGGGTTTTGTATAGTATGTTAATACTGATGTGGATATAAAATATTGAACTCAAAAAAAAAAAGAAAAAAGGAAAATGGGATAGTGACGAATAAGAAACTTTGGAGACAGTAAAGGGCAGTTTTTCCAGACTGTTGAGAACTAAGAATTAGAGTTTAATTGGGATAGAAATCCTGCTAATAGCACCTGATGCCTGAAATCTGAGCACTCTACTTTTAGGTTTTCCAGTTCAAGTTTTTGGAGACTGCCTATTAAAACATTCCTAGTTGGAAAGTGTTTGTATAGAAGCCCATAAGTATTAAGCATTTGCTGTGTTTACCATGCTTAGCTCTCTGTAAGGAATAATGTTAAACACCTCATGTTCTCTAGAAGCTTGACTTTTAAAATAAAAAATAAAGAAGAAATATAAATATTTCAAATAAAAAAAAGAAGAAGCTTGAGTTTTAGGGGTGAAATCTAGCAGGCAGGCAAGCAGTAAGGGGCGATCAGGCAGGCAGGTGATCGGTTAGGAGCCAGCGTTCCGGGATTGCAAGAGGGTGCAGACCGGGCTGAGGGGGACCCCCTCCCCCCCACCCCCCCGCACGATTCCCTGCACCAGGCCTCTAGTAGGTAAATAAGCACCAAGTCATAGGACAGGGGAGATCATGGCAAGGGTGTAAGGGTGAGCATGGGTAAAACTCCTATAGGGAATTGGTATTTTGAGAACAATACTTTATTCTATTATAAAGAAGCAGACATACAAAGTTGATTTCTACTCAGTCCGGTTATCCTGCAGTTTATAGTCCCTTTAGGGAGAATGATAAGTTAAAATATGATTCAAACACAGTATAAATGTGAAACATATAAGATTCTTTCCACACTAATCTCAGGTGGTATATGAACACTCAGTTTGTCAAGAAGGTGTAGACTAGGTACTAGCTGATATCATGGTGGTTGGACTCAGTCTAGACATTCATGGGAAGTAAGAAGTTTAGAAGTAGCTATAATTAGAAAGAAGAGTATTGAAAGAGTAAAAAAAAAAAGTATCTTGGGCACTAGTTTTATTTTTACCATTTTTCTACATACTGTACACTGAACTGGAGAAATGAGAAAATGCCTGAATTTCAGCTGGTCATACAGCAGGAACCTCCAGCAAAATCAGCATACTGGGTACTAGGGCAAAGTAAATCCCTGGAAGTAAACTACTTGATGTTAGACACTCTTTAATTTATATTTTTTCCTCCCAAGGAAAAAAAGAGCTATCATGATACTAAAGTGCAGCATGGTGATCATATAAACACACCCAAAGTTAAGAGGTGTTCTGATATGATCAATGCCGGAATAAATCCTCAGGAGTAGAAAGTGACAAGTCCATACTAAATAAAACTTTTAGAACTAAAAAGGATTTTTAAATGGAAAAGTAAGCTTCCATTTCTCCATGTCCCTTTAAACAATTGTCTTTGTGCATTTTTATTCCTTTGTCAAACACTCAGTTGTTGGCTCTGAGAGTTCTCTGGAGGAGTCATACAGGACAAAGCTAAGTTCAATTTGGCATCTCAGAAAGAAGAGGTCTTGTCAATTACTTTGTCATCGTATGATGGGAATGAGAGAAGATCAAAGGAACAAGATTAAGAGTGAATATCAGAAAAAAAAATCAATAAAAGGTCACTATTCTCCACTAACCAATATTTTAGATGACAAATAATGAGTCATCTTGACTCAACTAATTGCTCACCCTGTCCATAGGAACAGGAACGTGAGTTTAAAATCCCAAACAATATTAAAACATACTCTCTGTGATTAATATAATCACAGGCTGCCATGAAAAGACTCAGAACCATGTTCTCAGCAAAGGGGACTTAGAATCATGTTCTCAGCAATGTATCATGTTTAAATATATCCAAGTATTGAAGGAGGAATGCAGTGCTTCTGGTACCTGGAGTTAGAAAAGATTAATTGTACTATGGATTTCTACAAACCAAGATACAACATAACTTCCTTTCATTTAATCTATCCCAAATTGAATGCAAGTTTCCCTGTACTATCACTGCTACATACTCCAAATTTCTATTCAAAATAGGTTCAGTATAAAATGTAAATGAAACACATATCTCAGAGCATGCATGGCTCTTTAAGTGGAGGTCTTGTTAAATGCAAGAGGATGGAGTGAATTGGCAGGAATTGCAAACTGGAATCACAAAAACATGAAGGAGAAACTGGGAGCTAGAGAAAGCTGAAGGTGTCAAATGAATCACTGCACAGTAGACAAGATAAGAATCAAAAGCACTTGCACTCAGTGAAGAGATCTGCTTACCAGAAGATATGAGTAAGTCTAGATATCTAATCAACTCAAAAAATCTGTAACATTCAAGATAGCGGTAAAGCAATTGGCATTGTGGAATTTGTAAGCTGGTCAAAGGGCAGCAGTCATCAGAAACTGGATACTTCAGAGAACTGTGTGTGTTGTGTAGTTTTAAAGACAGAATCTAAAGCATTTTTGGGTTTGGGGGGAAAACAGTTATAAGAACTAGAGCCTGGCCCTGCCCAGCATGCTGTTGGTTGGACCATCATCTTGATTTCCCAGGGTTTTCAGTTCAATCCTCAGTCAGGGCACATACAGGAGTCAACCAGTCAACCAATGAGTGCATGAATAGGTGGAGGAACAAACCTCTCTCTCCCTCCCTCCCTCCTTCCTCCCTCCGCTCCTCTCTCCTTCTACTCTCTCTACAAAATTGATGAAAAAATTAAAAATAATATATATATATATATGGCTAAGTGTCCAACCAGTAGCTATGACGTGCACTGACCACCAGGGAGCACACGCTCAATGCAAGAGCTGCCATGACACACACTGGCCATTTAAAAATAAACAGGCACCAGGGAAATGGCGCCAACAAACCAACACTCGGAATTCCCCAAGTGGGACACAGGCCCCGCCACCACCCCAGAATGACACCCCACCAAATCACAGCCAATGCTGCCAAGACCCCATGGGGCAAAATGTGACCCACAGCCCAGCCCAACCCAGAAACAGTGGCTGTGGGTGCCAGGTAATGCGTCACGTAGCAATGCCTGGCTTCCTCTCCCTAGCAACTAGCCTCCTTGGAGTTTCTTCAGCCCAGGAACCCCACTTGCTTTATAGCCAGGTGCAAACATTTTACAGTTTAACCAAATGCTTGTGATGCATCTTCCCATGCCTCATCTCATTTGATCCTCACAGAAGTCCTGGAGTAAGTAGATAGGAGACTGTAGAATCCTATTTTCTTTTCATTAGCCAGAAAACGGAGATTTAGAAAGTTTAGAAACTTGACCCGATTGAAAAGAAGTAAGAAATGGTGGAACTTGAAAATGATTTCAGGTTTTCTCACTGCATATAGTATAGTCAAACACTGGTAAAGTTGAAGATTTAACCCTTTGTTCTCTATGTGTGATCTGCAATAATAATCTCCTTTGTGTTGATATTTACTGCTGTGTTGCTGACAATTATCTGAAAGAGAAGTTGGGGTGCTTCACTGGGCTAGAAAAAGTTTAGCTACATCAGAAAGCAGGTCTAATTAAGCAAGTTTATTCTATATATACATATATACAAGAGGCTAAGTTGGCTTGTGCATGCAGGATACATGTAAAGCTCTCACTGGTGCCAATCGTATGCATGTGTTTTGATCTGTCATTGTTGATCATGAATTTGGTTGACACTTCTATTATAGAGAAAGGGCAAATAGCAATATTAAAACATTTCTTCTAATTAATTTACTTTTAATGTGCACTAATCCATGCACTGGGACACTAGTTATAAAAATAATAAAATAAATAAAAAATTAAAGAACTAAACTTCAAATTCCAGGAGCAAGGCAAGGCATGGTATTCAGAACTTGGGAATTTACAAGTCAGAACCAAATGATGAGTACAAGGTGACCTGTTGAATTCCTTAGAATTAGGTTCTGAGGGTTTAATTGCCTCAGAGCTGACCTTAAAAATTTGGTAGAGGCTACTCTTTTAGCTAACTCAAGAAACAGTACCTGTGGATAAAGAAAATAAATAAGAAAAAAGTTAGTAAATATCCATTATAGTCTATAGCTTCATGTTTTTTGGTTACTAAACTGGTCTTGAAGAAAATTTCTCTATTTTAATTCCCTGCAGCAATTCTTAACACTATGCTAGGTCAAATGCAGCTTTTTTTTTTTTTTTTTTCTCAAAGTCTTAAAAAATCTTTGCCTCTGGTCCAAATATTAGCAAAGTAAATTAATATCATCTATATGACACCATATTGTAGCATACTATTAATAAATGAGGATATACAATAACTTCACTTTTAAGACAATTCTCTGTACAAAAATAAAAACATCCCTCAAAAAGTGAGGCACTGGGTTTTCATGTTTAGGTAGTTTTGTTTGTTGTTGTTTGTTTGTTTGTTTGTTTTTATAAAAGAAAAGGTTTATACGTAGGAAGGTTTAAACCCAGAAAGAAAGGTTTAGCCTAACCGGTTTGGCTCAATAGAGAGTTGGACTACAAACTGAAGGGTCCTGGGTTCGATTCTGGTCAAGGGTATGTACCTTGGTTGCAGGCTCGATCCCCAACCCTGGTTGGGGCGCATGCAGGCAACCAATTGATGTGTGTCACTCTCTGTGTCTCTCCCCCTTCCTTCCACTCTTTCTAAAAATCAATAGAAAAATATCCGTGGGTGAGGATTAACCAAAAAATTAAATAAATAAAAAGTTTTAATAAACTTAAATAAATAAATTTTAAAAAGTTTTAAAAAAGAAAGAAAGGTTTAAACCTAGAGAGTTAAATGATTTCTCTGAGGTGAAAATGCCAGTCTTTTAACATTGACACAAGTTTGAATATTAAATACCCACATTATAATGTTCCACAATGTTTTAGACCTGACCTGTGATGTGTGAGCTTATGAATCCTTCAGAGAGGATAATGATGATGATGATGATGATTATGATGATAGAACATCAATGATTAAATAATAATATTAGCTACCATTTATTGAACACATAAATTATACTGTGTAAACTTTATTATAACATTTCACATATTGAAAATCTATAATTTAGGTATTATTATTTCAGCTTATGAATCAAGAAATGAGCTCAAAGAATCTAGGTGATTTCCATAGCAAGTAAATGGAAGTTGCTTTGCAAACTTAGCCTCAACACTATGATGCTGGCCTTCTAGTCTATGGTCAGAGGAGTGACATCCTAAGAAAAGTCATAAGAAAGAAGGCATCATCTCTTTCACAAATGATTTGCAGCTCTGTCATGCATGCCTCTTCCCAACTTGCTTCCCACACACAGACATTTGAGGATTTATCTATATATGCCTGCAGCTCCAACAGGGGAAAGCCTAGACATAATCCTAGAGGGAGAGTATGGCTTGGATATATGTAAAATAACATCCTTGGCAGGAATCAGCTAGGAGGCACGCAACTTGCCGGCACTGATGAAATGCCATCAATCTTCTGAGAAGGTCACAAAAGCAAGAGCTGCTGGTGTCATTGAAAACGTAGAAAATCAACTTGTAGTTCAGCATGGTAATAGATGCTCATAGTCAGATAACAGATGCCACATGTAGTCACATCCAGCTTGCCATTAAATCAACCATCATGACAGAAGAATGAAAAGATGCAAACGGCTCTTAAAAAAGCCAATCACGTGTAAGAGTCTGAAAGGAGATTTCTAATCCCTAAGACTTCTAATTCTTATTTAAGAGTCACTTTGATTGTCCCCTGCAGAAAGGTTGAGGAAGTCAATCTACTTTGACATCCTGCAGCAAGCAGGCAAGCATGCCTTTCCACTGTCATTTCACAGAGCAGCCAACAGGATTTCAGACTGATAGTGATCGATCTGACATCAATGATTAGTCAGTGGCAGCATCACTAAATGCACATTTTTTATTTAGTTCAGGATTGCTATGCACTAAAATGTGTACCATCCCTCCAACCCTACCACCATCACCACCACCAATTTTTTTTTTATGTTGAAGAAATAATGACAGTGAGAGGGTATTTAGAGATGGAGTTTCCATTTGGGGAAGGTAATTAGGTATAGATGCGGTTCTAAGGGTGTGGCTATTGTGATGGAATTAGTGCTTTTTATAAGAGGAGACACCAAAGAGCTCACTCTGACACAGTAAGATGGACATCTGCAATTCACAAAAAGAGCCCACATCTGTGAACAGGCCAGTCAGCCAGGACAAGTGCATAGAGAAACTGAGACAGCTAGCTGAACAAACTGGTGGAGTGGTTCACAGAAGGCCACCTCCCTGAGATACCATGTAGGCCTCAGAAAAGCAGCAAAACCGCGTGGGTGACACCAGGACCAGCTGCAATGAGTCATGACCCCCTGCCCTGGCTCTGACCAGTGAGTGGAGACCACGATCCTGACAAACACACCTGGAAAATGGATGGATATTCTGCTGAACCCCCACCCCCCCAGACCGCCCCTAAGATTCCCACCTGCAAGAGAGAAATAAAAGCCTCAAGACAAAGGACCCAGCCTGCGCTCTCCCTCTGGGAAGCATGCCCACACCACCCTCCTTTCCCCTCTGTCCCCCCACAGGCACACATTTCCCACACTCTAAGGGACCTCATTAGTCTTGCAACCAGGTAAGCAGTAGGCAGCAGCAGCTGGTCCTGGGCTAACCCCCTGAACCTGTCTCCAAGGCCCCCTTTGCTCGGAGTTCCCAGTGAGCAAAAGTAGCCCCGCCTAGGCTCTCCTGTTCCTTCTTCTACGCTACGCCCTTTGTTGTTTCATTGTCCCCAGCTTTAATAAATGTTCCCACATAGTCACCTGGACTCGTATTGTGAAAACTTTCCTGCGTGAAGCCAAGAACCCACACACTACAGGCTGGCCCTAGGCCAGTGGTTCTCAACCTTCCTAATGCCGCGACCCTTTAATACAGTTCCTCATGTTGTGGTGACCCCCAATTTCATTGTTACAAATTGAACATAATTAAAGTATAGTGATTAATCACAAAAACAATATGTAATTATATATGTGTTTTCCAATGTCTTAGGCAACCCCTGTGAAAAGGTCGTTCGACCCCCAAAAGGGTCGCGGCCCACAGGTTGAGAACTGCTGCCCTAGGCAGACCCACTCAGGGCCAAGTTTCCTATTCGGTAACACCAGGAACCAAATTAGCCTATTTGTTAATCTTTGATTTCCCAGCCTTCGGAACTATGTGAGAATAAATTTCTGTTATTTAAGCCACCCACTCTACAGCATTCCCCCGCTGCCTAAGACAGGACACCTTCTCCCCCTACCCACTGCCTGGCAGTGTGAAAACTGGGACCCCAGGCTTGGAAGAAGGGCTCTGAACACAACATTCCTAATCTCCACCTGCCTGTGCATCCCTTTCCTTACCTTGCTCTCATCCTCTTCCTCTCTCTCTCTCTCTCTCTCTCTCTCTCTCTCTCTCTCATCTGAAGACACCCCTGCTAACAAACTTTAACTTCGCACTGCAGGTTGCAAGATTCTGAACAGACTCTCCCAAAGGCATAAGCGGCCTCGATTGTGAAGTTGTGCATCGAGCTTCTCCGAGGATCACTCCTATTCCTCCTGCAGTATATTTCTCCCCTTTCCTGAGAGTTGTCACAGCCAAATGTAGCCACCAAGGAAGCTACTTCCAAAATGTCCAGGGTGATGACTTCCATTCTCAGCTTTACTTTTGCCAAAGAAACTAGATGCCAGGGTTATTTTGAAGGAGCATGCGCATCCAGGTTAAAGACCATTTTATGGAAAAGTTCATTGTGCTTAATTGATCCTCCTGATGGCTGCCTCTGGCCTCTGCACATTCCTTTTGATCTGCCAGTGGAAACATGAATAGGCATAAAGGACTAGAAATATCTATAAAAGGTAGGGATAAAGGCAGAGAAAAAGATGAAGGCAGTTCATATCTTAAATATTAACAGTAAGTGTTGCTGATGGAGGAGATGGCAAAATATGAAACCCAAGAAGAACATAAAATTATATGATAAAAATTGGCAAAGCATTGGTTCTGTTGCTGGAGGTGGATGGGTCTGGAAACAGATTCTTGTGATGTTGTAGGAAAAAGCATGTTAGGGACAGTCGCAAAGGAGGATCTGAGCCACACTGGCACGATTTATTAGAGCACAAAAGTATGGCCAGAGAGAAGAAAGGGCAGGCAGGGCACAGATGTCCTTGAAAATACTGCCACACTTGATGAAACCCTTTCCCAGAGGGTCTAGCGGTAGCAGCTTGTCGACATTGTCGGTCTGCCACCAGGTACACCACGCCCCATGTCTCATCCACAACCAGATGGCTCAGCTCCATCTCGCTGTGGAAGAGATCTAGCTTCCAGGGCAGTAGGCTGGCATTGGTGCCCTCCGGGCCCAGGAGGGTCAGGGCCCAGAGGTGCAGCACCATCACCCCAGCACGGAGGCTCCAGTAACCTATCCCAGTACCTGCTCCTGGATGGCATCAGAATTCTTAGCTGTGTGACCTTAAGAAAGTTACTTAACTTCTCTGCCTCACTTCCCCCATCTGTAAATTTGCTGCCAAGACTAGATAACACCTGGGCTGCATGCTGCCCCTTGGCAATGGCCTTTGTTAAATTTTAATGATATTTTCTTGGGTTTGGAAAGGGGATAATTTTTTTTTTCAAATTATCCAATTTCTTTCCTGGCTTTTTCTAGGTTATGCTAATGCCTCCCCCATCCAATCCCTTTCCTAGATCTTCTGGGGTTTGGTACCCTTGTCCTATCCAGTCTTCTTCCCAGATTCTCCCAGGGTAGTCTCCTCCCCTTTATAGGTGCCCTTTTGTCTCGTACCATGTAGGCCCCATAGTTCTGCTTCATCATTTGGCTTCTACTGCGCATGTGCTTAGTGAAAACACTTTCTCCTCCTCCTTTTGGTGCTGCTTCTTGCCTGTGGTGATGGGAAAGCCAGTCCATCAGATGTTAATGTGTTTAACAGATCAATGAGGGCTATTCCCTGGAGTAGAACTGCCCCTTCTTAGTTAATCAGGCTGGATCAGATGTTTGCTCCCTTCCTTTGTGCTCATATCTAACCAACTGCCTCCTGTCACAGTTCCCTGAGTTGGAGAAGCTATAAGGTACAGAAACCCAGGACCGGCAGTAGCTTTCCCCCCTCCTTTTTTCAACTGAAGACATAACTCTCCAAAGTGCTGTGACTGCTGGGGCATCTGCCGGGGCAGAGGCAGTGCCCCACAGGCACAGTTCAGATAGCAATTCTAAAGCTCCTGCGCGGTGGCTCAAGGCAGGGGGTGTTTACTTTACGTACCAAGTTCCTTCATCCTTCCTTCATGGAAGAAAGGTTCCATGTTGTCCTCTTTGTCTGTGATGTCCTCCACTCTTTATCCTAGTAATCCTTTGAGACTTATTTTGTCTCATCTTTCTAGGCTAACGTGAGCCTCAGCGGTCATCTGTACATTGAACAGCAACAGCACAATGTATATAAAATTACCTTCCCTACCAACTTTTATAAAGTCTCAATATAAAGCGTGCCTTTATGTCCCACTAGAATGCATACAGGCAATACAAGTTTGTTTGTGGTGTTTTTTTTTATATTCAATTAAATACATATCCACTGGCTATTTCATACATAAAATACAGTACTAGGCATTGGGGAGAGGGGACAGAGAGTTGAAGAATTTATGGCCAAAGCCTCAAGACTCACCATCTAAGAAAAAAAAAATCTATTTCACAAAAACTAATCTATTTCACTTTTTAGATAAGGTAAAATTTCTTTTATTTTTTTTAAACTTTATTTTGATGAGGACACAACATGAGATCTAACCACTTAACAAAAGTTTAAGGATACAATACACTATCGTTAACTATGGGCACAGTGTTGCCCAACAGATCTCCAGAACTATTCCTCTCCTATTACTGAGACTTTTAACCCATTGGTTAACAATTCCTCATTTCTCTCCCGCCCCCTCCCCCGCCTCTGGTAACCATCATTTCACTCTCTGATTCTGAATCTGACTATTTTAGATACCTAATAAAATTGAGACCATGCAGTACTTGTCCTTTTGTGACTGGCTTATTTCATTTAGAATCATGTCCTTCATGTCCTATGTTATTGCATATGACAGAATTTCCTTCTTCTTAAAGGATGAATAATATTTCATTTTATGTGCATACTACATTTTTTTTCTGCATTCATATACAGATCGACATTTAAGTTGTTTCCACATTTTAACTATTATGAATAGTGCTACTATGTATTTGGAGTCCTGATTTGAATTCTTTTGCATAAATATCCAGGATTGGAATTGCTGGATCACATTATAGTTCTGTTTTCAATATTCTGAGGGAGGAATCTCCAGACTGTTTTTCATAGTAGCTGCATGGTTTTACATTCTCACCAGCAGGGTACAAGATCCCCAATTTCTCTGCATCCTCACCAACACTTGTCATTTCTTCTTTTGAGGTGATAGCTCATTTTGGTTTTGATTTTCATTTCCCTAATGATTAGTTGAATTTGAGCATCTTACTTTTATATGTACTATAATTTTAGAGTTAAAAGTATAATAGAGAGAGAATAATTAAGTATGGAGAAATGTGGGAAGGCTTCTTGAAAAAGATGGGCTTTGTTATGAAATTTGAAGATGGATAGAATTCTTGATGAAGATAACAAATTGAACAAAGTAATACTTATTGGCTATATCCTGTGTTTTCCTTTTTTATTTTAAATATATTTGTATTGATTTCAGAGAAGAAAGGGGAGGGAGAGAGAGATAGAAACATCAATGATCAGAGACAATCACTGATCAGCTACCTCTTGCGCGCCCCTACTGGGGATTGAGCTGACAACCTGGGCATGTACCTTGACCTCCTGATTCTTAGGTGGACCCTCAATCACTGAGCTACACTGGCCAGGTTATCCTATGTATTCTTTTATTTACCACATTTCAAATGTACTTCTGCTGAGAAAGCTTTTCACTCTGGTGAATTAGATCTCTACAACCTGTATTATAATTGTCCTATAAGTATGTATAATGTCACTTTCAAAACATTGTTATAAAACATCATTTCAAAAATATAATAATCACGGATTCCATTTATTGATAAGCAAGTGGATATTCAGGCAGGTAATCGACAGATGAAAATAACAGGCTTTGGAATTAAATCCAAGTTTTAAAATTTTATAACTAATAAATCTCTATTTTGACAGAATTTTTTTTTAATTTAGAAAATGTTTGCTTAATTTTGGATCTGAAGTAAGAAGATAATATAGGATATATCATGTCTCCTTTTAATTTGAGAAAAATGTACAGCTTACTCGATGTTAAATATTATGGAAACCAGAGACACCGGTCCACGTTTCTAAAGGTGGCATGTACAGGAATGTCGCCAGGAAAGACTGTGCCAGGAGTGCGTCTGCCTTCAGCCAGCCTGTAGCGTGTGGGTTCTTGATTTCATGCAGGAAAGATTTCACAACATGAGTCCGGGTGATTTGGAGAGCACATTTTTAAAGCTGGGACAGTAAAACAAAGAAGAGCTTAGGAGAGAAGAAGCCACAGGAGAGAGCCTGGGTCGGGCTGCTTTGGCTCTCTGGAAACTTTATAGGACAGAAGTGAGCCGTGTGGGGCTGCACGAACTCACTGAGAAGTAAAAGTCCGTGACAGAAGTGAGCCAAGATGGGCTGCTTTGAGCTCAATGCAAAGTCTAGGATAGAAGAAGCGTCAGGAGACAGCCTAGGCCAGTGGTTCTCAACCTTCTGGCCCTTTAAACACAGTTCCTCATGTTGTGACCCCACCATCAAATTATTTTCGTTGCTACTTCATAACTGTAATGTTGCTACTGTTATGAATCATAATGTAAATATCTGATATGCAGGATGGTCTTAGGTGACCCCTGTGAAAGGGTCGTTCGACCGCCACAGGGGTCGCGACCCACAGGTTGAGAACCACTGGCCTAGGCGGTGATCTGAGTTGGTTCTCCAGGAATGCTATAGGAAAGCAGTGAGCCAAGGCGGGGCTGCTGTTAGCTCACTGAAAAGTCAGAGAACACGTGGCCTTGGAGGCAGGAGCAGGTTAGCTTGGGAGGAGCTGCCTCTTCTTCTTGCTTCCCTGGTTGCAAGTCTCCTGCGGACCCTTACAGCTCAGGAGGACGGGAGCAGAGATACACACCTGAGAAAGGAAGAAGAAAGGCATGGGTGTGCTCCCCAGGGAGCCTGTGCTGGCTTTCTTCATCTTCAGGGGTTTTATCTGTTTTCTAAATGTGGGGGATTTTAAGGGAGAATGTTAAGGAGTCCTCAGGGGAGGATTTTAATAGAATATTCATCAGCTTTTGAGGTGCGTCCTTCCAGGTGTTGGTTTCCACTGATTGGTCGGTCAGTGCTAGGGGAGTGGGTCCTTAGTCATTGCACCTGGTCCTGAGGTCAGCCATGGGGTCACTCCATCTGATGTTGCTGCTTTTTGAACCTGGAGCTGAAACAAAACGGAGGTCTAAATATTACCTCTATTTTGACAAAAACTCTGTCTCCATGGTAAGCAGACCTGAATCTTTGTTCCTAGGAGTATTGGATGCGAGTCAGTGCTTCATTTTCCTGAGAATCCAGTGGTTCAGGGAGTGGTCACAGAAGGGCTTGTATGGGAGTCATGTGAGGCTATTCTCTGGCCCCTTGTTCCTCCTCTAAGGGGGTCTATGGCATGACTAGCCATATGCCAGGGAAGGGAAGGTCAGGGAGGGTCTAAATGCAATGACCAATAATATGAAAGGTCATGGAGTTTAAGCCACATGACCAGGGGTATGTTAGGGGAGAAAAGGTCACCCTGGGAGCAAGGTCCTTGTTTTTCCAGGTTTGTCCATTGCTGGGCATCTGGGGCTTTCTGCCCTGGTGACCTCCTATGCTTGGCCCAACGTCCTGATTCTGCCCCCGTCTGTCTAGCTGCCAACCACAGGAAGATATATAAAGACAAAGATAAACTTTAATTAGTGATGCATTTATCACATGTACAAAATAAGATACCCACATGGATATGAAAAAGAGAAGTAACTTTTTAAAAAGTTGTGGTAGCAGTGTTTTTATTAAGGATGTATGATTATTTAGAGCCCTCCGGGTGTGGGACTGTCTCATTTTCAAATACATGTGTTAGAACTTCCTATTTTTATAATTGTTAAGAGAGAGTCTAAAATTGTTAAGAGAGATTCTCCTCATTCTCTTATCTTTATTTTTCCTTCTTTCGTCTGATTCTCACTTGGAAGGATGACTTATTTTCTTCCATGATATCTTATAAAAGGTTGAATGTGTATATTTTGTGGGGGCTATATTAATGCTTCTCCTCTTAATTTCTAAATTCTTCTGGCTGGGCTAATAACCAAATTAACAGAGACCGATTAACAGGAGAAAATCAAAGTTTAATACCTGTGCATTGGGAATTCACATAAACATGATAAATCCATGGAAATTCCAAAGACAATGAGGCAATCTTGGGTATATTAGACGTTTTAGACAAAGGAGAAAAGGGGGTAGTGGGGTATTAGAAGTGAGAATGGGCAATTTACAGGTGGCTGAGGAAGAGCTGAACACAGGGCAGGAAAATCCTTGCTAGGTGAGGCAGAAACAATGGGAGAGAGGGGGCATCTAGCTAACAGGCACCTGCCTTCAACCCTCTTGTTTACCATACTTCATTTAAATTAGGCCAATGCAACAAAGAAAAAGTAAGTAAGTAAGTAAATAAAAGGCTAAGGTAGCATCCTAGGATCTCCTTCCTGAAGCAGGGTCTCTGTCTGAATCCTTTGGCAGGAAAGGGGGGAGGGTCA
Source organism: Myotis nattereri (assembly GCF_964212035.1). NCBI lineage: Eukaryota > Metazoa > Chordata > Mammalia > Chiroptera > Vespertilionidae > Myotis > Myotis nattereri. The sequence continues at coordinate 33,525,268 of NC_138085.1, forward strand.
ATGATTTTTTTCCTGAGTCTTTTGTTTCTTTATAAACAGCTTAAAACCAATATCCCAAAAGTCATTTAAAACATTTGAAGCAGAAAACAAGTGATGAGCGTGTTACAAAGAATGATGGGTGAGAGAAAGTTGACAGAGTGATTTTTTCATTGTTATTTTTTTTCTCTAATTTCTCCCCCAAAATGGCTTCCTTTACAATACTACTGACAATATATGCCCACCATTAAAAATAGGTAAGTGTATACTTAGTAGCTCTTGGCACAGAAAAGGGTCATTTAAAAATCAATCTTATTTACTTTCTGTAGAGTCTGCCCCCCAACATGTCAATATATACTGAAATATGACAAAAATCCTAAAGGTTTTTCTGATCCAAAAACTTGGTCAGCCTCAGAAGTAGTTCTGAAAATTTATTGTCTCCAAAAATGCACTTAGACCCAGATTTTTGAATCAGACCCGCTTTCCTTTTCCAATGCCAACCCTTTCTTCTAAGCCTTGGAGAGCTAGATCAGGCAATGCATTACACAAAAGTGTTTGTAGAGAGTTCATCAATCTCAAATGTGATGATTCAGACCCTGAGGATTCCACCTCCCCCTTTTCTCTTTTTACTCAATTTTTTTTGTACCTAGGATTTAAAATATAGGTTATTTTCTGTGAGAAAAACACCAGAAATAATCTATATTAATATATCTCCTGCCAAAGCCGGTTTGGCTCAGTGGATAGAGCGTCGGCCTGTGGACAGAAAGGTCCCAGATTCGATTCCGGTCAAGGGCCTGTACTTGGGTTGCGGGCACGTCCCCAGTAGGGGATGTGCAGGAGGCAGCTGATCGATGTTTCTCTCTCATCGATGTTTCTAACTCTCTATCTCTCTCCCTTCCTCTCTGTGGAAAATCAATAAAATATATTTAAAAAAAATTAATATATTTCCTATTCATGAAATAGTGAATTTAAAAAAAATCAATATATTTAAAATCATATAATCATATTCTGTGATTTTGTACAAAAATATTTGTAATATATAATCTAAATAAAATTTAAGTCCATTTGTGTTATTGACTAAAGTAGGGCTTTTAAAGTTATAGACAGATACATAGAGGTTCACAGAAATGCATAAACGTTTGTATATTACAATTCAGTTTAAGGATTTCATTACCAAGTTAAATTTTTTTTTTTAAATAATATGGAAAACATAAGTACCTTGTGCATAACAAATATGGACTCTGACACTTATCTCATGATTGACTGCAAAAGGAAGAAGGCCTAATGTATTTTCCCATCACTGATAACTTCCTGTTTGTGGAGTAGCGAGTTGTTATAACCAGCACAACCTCTGACAATTATATTTCTGTCATCTGTAAATAGGAGTAACTATTATCTATGGGACCAGCAGGTGGCTGGCCCAACTGAAGCTCTAGTCATGACTTTTGAGCTGTAATTTAAAGTGTCAAGTTAGAATTAAGATGTTGATCAGCAATGCATTTATTATCTCCTTTAGTTCTATCCCATTTCTGTCTTCTCTCCATAATCTGTAAGATGACAAATTATTACTATTTTGTATCATTACAAATATAACCTCCTTTATATTCTTAAAGAAGCTTTACCAAAAAAAAAAAAAAGGAAAGAAAAAATCTGTTTCAGACCAAAACGAATCACTGAGATACTTTCCAGCTCCAACAATAAGAGTCTACATTTTACCACCTTTCTCATCCAATGAAATTGACCTGCCTGCATGCATTTTCTGTTGCAGAGATGTTGTCAGATTGAAACAAACATTTATGAAAGGCTTTGATCTTCTGAAAAGAAAAAGCCTTATAAAAGATTATTAGATCAAAAGTGCTTTCATGATTAGGTGTATGGGCTTTTTCAAATGCCCTAGGCAATAGAATAATTTTAGAAGATTATTATAGTGATAGGGAATCTGACCCTTTTATGGTGGTGGTGGTAGCACTTACAGTCCTCAGCACTGGGATTTAATTAAAAGAGGAAGAGATTTTTAAAATGTCCCAATGTCCTCAAACAGTCTCTGTTAAGTCTCCATGTTTAAACTCTATATTTTGGGACACAGAGAGAGCGTTATATTTTGGGATATATATATCAGGTTAGTGACTTTGAGAGACTTTATGAGGATGAATCACTGAATCAACAAGACATTGGGTCACTCAGCCTTATAGCCATTTAGTTTCTCCTCAGTGTGTTAAATAACTAAATGGGGCCTATTTTGGTAGAATGAATTGTTTAATATCCACACTATAGTGAAAGAATTTTGTTGCTAACATTTCTGCATGATTATTCAGGTAGAGAACAAGTGTCTGGAAGAAGGAGGCTTCTTCCTCAACTTGGCCTTCCTCCTGAATTAACGAACTTAATCACTTAACACCACGTTATTAACATAGGAGTTGTCATGTGAAGACTATAATTCATGAGTCCAGCTAATTTTTCCCCTCAAAATTAGTCACTCTTTATTTCACTGGTATTACTCTTATCCTCCTCCTCATAATTATTCTTGCCCCTCTCTGACCTTGGCTTTCTTGCCTCTAACCTCTATTTTGCTGCCAGAGTGAACAAGTCTATTCTCTGCTAAATAGCCTTCACTTACTTCAGTGCTTTGAACAGCGGTTGCCAAAGTGAATGCATCATGCTCCCTCCCAGAATACACTTAGTAATTTATTAATATGTAGGAATAAAATATTAGAATTTTTATTTGTGATTTATTGCATCCTTTGAAAACATGTTTGTGTGAATACTTTGCAGTGTTTTCAATATATTGATACAATAATACCTGAATATCATTTATAGATAGATGTTTGCATTGAGAATGTATTGTTAAAATATACTTAAAAAATAAGATACCACTTTACACCTATTAATATAGTGAAAATTAAAATGACTGACCTTACCAAGTGTTGGCAATGAACTCTGGTAACCAATATTTTGCCACCGTGAAATGCCTTTTTTGGAATGTTGACTTTAAGCAGTTTATGAAGAAACAAAAGATTCAGAAAGAAACTTGGACCGTTGCCCCTTTCCTGCCCTAGAGGTTCAGAGAAGCCTGCATAGAGAAGGAGACTTTAGGGTGTCTGTTCCCCTCAGCCTGATTTGAATTAAGTATGATAAATAAAAGGACTTCAGGCCAGTGCCTTAGCTAGATAACCCCGTGTCCCATTGTTTTGAGTTGCCTAGCACAGAGTTTCCTGCCATGGATGTTCAGCTCTTCCTCAATCACCTGTAAACCGTTCATTCTCACATCTGAAATCTAATACCCTACTCCCCCTTTTCTCCTTTGTTTATAAATGACTTTTATACCTACTGTTGCCTTATCAGTGTAGGTAGCTAGATATTAATAAAGGAAGGGAGCAAAGGGAGTCTGGCATCTATACTAATAAGCCAGGGAGCTAAATAGGACAACAAGCCTGCTTGTTTCACTAGAAAGTTAAAGCTTCATGCACTCCCCAGGAAACTACCAGTCATTCCCTGCAGATTACTGTCTGGAGGGATAGAAAATTATAGGGGGCCCTCGCTGGTTTGGCTCAGTGGATAGAGGTAAAGGGCACATACCTTGGTTGTAGGCTCCTCCCCGGCCCAGGCCCTGGTTGGGGCTAGTGCAGGAGGCAACAAATCCACATGTTTCTTTCACATCGATAATTCTGTCTTTCCTTCTCTCTTCCACTCTCTCTAAAAATCAATGAAAAAATATCCTTGGGTGAGGATTAAGAAAATTTAAAAAAAGAAAGAAATAAAAAGGAAAGAAAAATACAGGGGAATTCCTCTGCTGGGCACAGGCCCATTAGAAGCCAAGATGGCACAGGGTGGAGATGCTTCTACAGGCATGCAGTAGAAATTAAAATAGCAACATCAAGGCCTATCTGCCTAGCCTGGGGAAAGAATCTGATTGGATAAGGGACAAGGAACTCTGGAAGATCTAGGGAATAGATTAGAAATAGAAGCTCACTTAAGCTTGAGAAGTTGATTGGTTAGTTTGAAGAAGCACCTAGTCCAGGGGTGGGCAAACTTTTTGACTCGAGGGCCACAATGGGCTCTTAAACTGGACCGGAGGGCCGGAACAAAAGCATGGATGGAGTATTTGTGTGAACTAATATAAATTCAAAGTAAACATCATTACATAAAAGGGTACGGTCTTTTTTTTCAATAGTTTTATTCATTTCAAACGGGCCAGATCCGGCCCGCGGGCTGTAGTTTGCCCACGGCTGACCTAGTCCTTCCCAAACCCAAGATAATGCAATTTCAGCTTAACAAAGAATCTCTCTCTCTCTCTCTTTCTCTCCCCGGTAAACACACTCACCCTGCTTGCTCATGCATTTTCTCTTCATAGTAGCCATGTGGGTCTAGTAGCCATGTGGCCAGCAGCCCTGCAGACTCCAAGTGTGGGCCTATGCACAGCCACCTGAAGAGCAGCTAGGAACAGAGACTAAGCTAGCTGGGTGGTGACAAAGACTGGACTGGACTGAGACAATAGTACAGAACTTTTGGAAATTGGCCTTTGTATTGGGCTTGATGAAGACAAATTAGACTTTTTCTATGGCAGGATGGTTGGAGATGAGATACTGAGAACTCAGGGGCAGTCTTTAGATTTTGCTTCTACAATGAATCTTACCATGTATTCACATCCTCCCAAACATGGGTCTCCCCGAATGCTTTCCTTGCTTCTCAATGAAAGAACTCCGTTTCTACTTGCAGCAGCCTCACTGTCTTTAGAAGTCTTCTGATTATGTGAATTCCCCATAAGCATTTATTAAAATTTTGTTTTCTCCTGTTAATCTGTCTCTGTTAATTTGATTATCAGCCCAGCCAGAAGAATTTAGAGAGTGGGAGGACAAGAATTAACAATTTTTAGCTCCCACAGTAAGCATGTTGAGGAACTGGATTTCTCATGTTGCTAAAGGGAATAAAAAAATGGTACAAACTGTGGAGAGTGGCTACTGCATTTGGACAGGTTCAAGCCGTCGGACTAATGAGAGGGCATGGTCCTCTCATGGCAAAGCCACGTGCAGGTCCCAGCTTGGAGGGCAAAGCCCTTCCAGCTTAATTGTAGCCAAAGGCTATGGTTGTAAGCTTGACCGTAAGGAACCTGTGGTCCCAGGTGGTTGAGTGATGTAGGCTGTGGGAGGTGCAGCAAGTGCTGCCAAAACAAAGCTTGATAGAGTTCAGGTGCATGTAATTAAGTAGATTTGAAACTTGCGAGAACATTGTAAACATCTTGACCACGTCCTCGCTTTGTGGGATCTATCAAATAATGACTCAGCTTGCAGGCTGTGGCACTGTCTCTCCATCCAAGAACAGTGTCCCACCTGGCCTCTCTTGTCTGTCTTCTTTAATCCTTCACTGCTCCTCCTCAGGCTCACCCCTGGCTGTGCTGGACACAGTTCATACAAGATTTGGTAACAGTATGGAAGTTTTCTGTAAAAAGGTAAAAACACAATTCACATGATCCAGCCATTCATGCCCTAGATATGCACTCAAGAAAAGAGAACGTGTATGTCCATACAAACACCCCTGCATGAGTGTTTATACCAGCTTTATTTATAATAGCCAGAAACTGAAAACCACTCAAATTTCTATCATCAGGTAAATGGATAAATTAATCTGGTATATCCATTTAATGAAATACTTTTCAGCAATAAAAAGGAATGAGCTTACCTGACCGGTATGGTTCAGTAGTTGAATGTCGATCTATGTGCTAAGGTATCACCAGTTTGATTCCCAGCCAGGGCATCTGGTTGTGGGCTGTATCCCCAGAAGGGGGCATGCAAGAGGTGGCTGATCCATGTTGATACTCGCAACAACACAGATGAATTTCAAAATAATTACATTAAATAAAAGTTGCCAGGCAAAGAGTAGTACATACTGTATACTTCCATTTCTATAAAACTCCAGAAAATTGAAATTTAGTTAACAGTCAAAGAAAGCAGATCAGTGGTTGCATGAAGATGGGAGGGGAGGCAGGTGGGGAAGAGATTTAACTAAAGGACATAAAGAAATGTTGTAGGTATTGACTATGTTCATCAGCTTCGTTGTGATTACTATTTAATGAGCAGACAATATGTCAGAGCTTGTGAAATTAGACAATTCAAATATGTACAGTTTGTTAATTGTAACTCTATAAAGTTATTAAAATATTTTTTAAAAGTTTGGATTCCATTTGTCTGAGATAATGCCTCAGTATAATCTATGAGGCTGTTTTGTGACCTTTGCCACCTTATTTCCTGTAAGTTACACAATACTCTAGTGACCCTAATAATAAATTATTGCTTCCATGCATTAGTCTGTGTCTTAAATTTGTACATTTGTTCATCTTCCCTCTGCCAAGAACACACTTCCCTGATTTCTCAGCTGTCTAACTTTTATGTATCTTAAAGCCTCAATGCAATTATCAGCTTCTCTAGGAAGCTTCCTGGGCTACCTCAGGTCAGGCAAGGTGCTGTTCTGTGCTTCCTTGATTCTAAAGCAGTGGTTCTCAACCTGTGGGTCGCGACCCCTTTGGCGGTCGAACGACCCTTTCACAGGGGTTGCCTAAGACCATCCTGCATAGCAGATATTTACATGACCACTCATCACAGTAGCAACATTACAGTTATGAAGTAGCAACGAAAATAATTTTGTGATTGGGTCACAACATGAGGAACTGTATTTAAAGGGCCAGAAGGTTGAGCACCACTGTTCTAAAGACAGGATCCTATCTTTGCAGTAATTGTCAACACATGTGTCTCTTCTCCTCCTTAAGCACATTTATTCAGCTGGGTATTCCTGAGTAACATTTTAAAGTAATTTTTTCAATACAAATTTGTTGAAATAATGTTTTTTTTTTAAAAAGGAAAAAGAACAAGTACAGTGGACAATGTTCAGGCTCTCATCCTGAAAATCAAGCTGTGGTTTGGGAGAGGAAGCTGGGTCACACGTGTTCGGAGGCTTTAGGTTGAAGGCATCATTTAGATATATAAAATATTCATACTGTTATTTTATTGTACTTGCAACCAACACATCCATTTTCATAGTCACTGGGGAAATACTCTGCTTCTCATCATGGGGGTTGATTTATAGCACTCTGTTCCCTAGTTACGACTGCTAATGCTGGGTATTTCTACCTATTTTACAAGAACCCTTATGTAAGGGTGCAGGCATGGGCAGCAGGATCTAGGGTGGATTTGATTTAAACTAAAGCAGTTTAAATCACAGTATTAAACTGTTAAGGTAGTTAGTTAGTTAGTGAGATCTTAGCAAAAAGAAAGGGAGCAAATGGAACCAGCCTGATTAACTAGGGAAAAACAGTTTCACAGAGTATGCAAGAAAGATGCTTACAGTCACCCACGGAAGCCCAGCCCACGTAGGGGGTCAGGGAGAGATGGTGCAAGAGAAAGTCCCTTGACTGAGTGCATGCACAGTAGACGCCAAAATGGTGACCATAAGAAAGGAGGAGACAAACCTAGAAAATCTGGGGGAAAGATGGGATAGGATAAGGACCCAAACCTGGGAAAAGCCAGGAAAGAGATGGGATAGTTATAAAGAAAGCCTGCTCTCTCCCAAGCCTAAGGAAATATAGGGAAGCTTAACAAAGGCCCCAGTCTCTTCAGCACACATATGGGCCAGTGCTAATCATGACCCAGACACCATTGAACCTGGGCGGTGGGTGTGCAGACTGGGAATGAGGCACAGGGACAGGACGTTAAGTAACTGGGCCAAGGCCGGCCTCAGGTGCTGGGGTGATGTAGCTCTGGGCCCTGTTCACCCTCCTGGGCCTGGTGAATCCAAGTGTGGGCCTGTGGCCCTGGGAGCTAGACTTCTTCTGCAGCAAGGCAGAGCTGAACACCTAGCTGTGGGTGAGGCATTGGGGTGATAAACCCGTGAACATGATCTATCCGTTGAGTCTTTGGAAAGGGCTCATTGAGTGCGGCAGCTTTTTCAAGGGTGCTCTGATAAATCTTGCTACCATTGCTTAAAATCCTCCTACTTGTGTCCCTGAAATTCCTTTCCTGCAACTGTGGGAGAACCCATTTCCAGACAGGTCCTCCTCTAGTAACAAAACCACAATTCAGATCACTTGTGACAAAACCTAGGCTCAATCATCATTTCTCCACTATGTGCTCAACTATTTTATAAAACTTTAATGCACGTGCTTCCAGATCCAGACACACTAGGTGTTTTATTTAGAAGACTGTAAGTCTTCCTTACAGATTTAGAGAAGCAATTAACATTTTTATTTTAATGTAATTAGCAAATCAAATTGTATCTGGTTATTTTGGCTACTGGATCCAACACTAATGCTAAGTCTTGTCTCATTTTGAATGCTTGTTATTTAACATGAACAGGTAATTATTCTGCTCCTTTGTTATCCTCCCTGCTTACCTTGTTCATTGGACTCTCAACCACTGAGCCACACTGGCTGGGCTATTTTTTTATTTTTTAATATAAGTCACATATTTTCTCTGTTTTCTGACCTATATGGAAATTAGTTCATAATCATAAGTTTGTTTTCAGATAGAGAGTTTGAATACAAGTTAATTAGAAAAATTAACAAGCATTTCTGAAACTAAGATAATTGTAAATATTCCATCTCAGTATTATTAAAAATTATTATATTTTGGTATCAGGTTCTCTATCTCCTAAGCAGAGTTGGATGAAAATTTGAGTCTTGTTTTTATCCATTTTCAAGACTTTCTTTTTCCTTTCTTTTTCTAACCTTACATATACACTGAGTGGCCAGATTATTATGACCACCTGACATTTGTAGGCAAATTAGCTATAATTTCTCGCTGAAGTTGCTAGAGGGCCAGACCATTATAAATAGGGAAGCAGGTTGTTTACCATGACAGTAGAAGCGACTTTTTTCTGAAGATATGGGTAAACAATGCGATGTAACAGCCTTTGAATGTGGGATATATTTGAACGTGAGTGGCCAGATTATTATGACCACCCCATCAGTACTTTGTTGGGCCACCTTTTGCCTTCAATACTGCGATGATTCTTCTTGGCATTGACTCCACGAGATGTTGAAAGGTGATGCGAGGAATCTGACACCATGCCTGATGAATAGCACTGCCCAGTTCTGTGTGATTTGATGGTTGTGGAACCAGGTGCCTGATGGTTCTTTTAACTTCGTCCCACAAATGTTCAATTGGATTGCGATCTGGTGATTGTGGGGGCCACCTAAGCAAGGTAAAGTCTCCCTCATGTTCTTGAAACCACTCCTGCACAATATGAGCACCGTGGCATGGCACATTGTCTTGCTGGAAGAAGCCATCTCCATTGGGATACGCCATCAACATGACAGGATGAACTTGATCAGCAAGGATACTTAGGTTTGTTGTGCTATTCAGATGTTGTTCCACACGAATTAAAGGGCCCAAATCATGCCAGGAAAACATGCCCCAAACCATAACACTGCCCCCACCAGCTTGAAGAGTTGTACTCATGCATGTGTGGTACATGCTTTCATACTGTTTCCGCCAAATTCTCACTCTGCCATCTGCATGATGCAACTGGAAACGTGATTCATCGGACCACATGACCTTTTTCCAATGCTCGACTGTCTAATCCTTGTGTTCCTGTGTGAATTGGAGACGTTTTATCTTGGTAACTGCAGACAGCAAAGGTGTTTGAACAGGCCTTCGGTTTCCATACCCCATATGATGCAGTGTACGGCTAATTTGCCTACAAACAACAGGTGGTCATAATAATCTGGCCACTCACGTTAAAATATATCCCATGTTCAAAGGCTGTTAAATCACATTGTTTACCCATATCTTCAGAAAAAAAAATCACTTCTACTGTCATGGTAAACAACCTGCTTCCCTATTTATAATGGTCTGGCCCTCTAGCAACTTCAGCGTGAAATTATAGCTAATTTGCCCACAAATGTCAATGGTCATAATAATCTGGCCACTCATTGTATATGTGTATATAGATATATATGTAGGTACATACACACCTACCAATAAGTACACATATTTATATACATGTTATATGTGTGCACATCTGCATGTATATGTGTATGTACAAAGTAAATATTTACATACTTAAACAATTATATAGTATATTGTTATACAAAAAATCCATTTCTTATGTTTATTAACTACATCTGTCTATATATGTTGATATATCTATTTTTATTATTAATTTTAGTTATCCATATTTACCTCCTAACATGATAGATAAAATTGACTATTCTATTTCTGAATACCCTTCCCTTCTCCAAATAATTAAATCACTTTTTTATATTTCTGCAATTTGTTAGTTTTGTCACCTTATCATTTCATTATTCCTTTAGCTCTTGTTTTGTCAAGCAACCAAGTTGTGTCTAGGTAACTCTCTTTATAAGATGAGCAATCTACTAATTATTTCTTTCAACGCTGACTCTCTGCCACCTCTGAACTCCTTTCATGTGATTTTTATTGCCAATTTATAGCACTTACAGTTCACTCCATAATTATGTTCTGTGCTTTCTCTATATGTTGATTCTAATAATTGAAAGTCAATCATGTGTTTTTGTAGTGCAGCTAATGATGTATATGACATATATTTAATTCTTATGCCTTGATGGGACAAGGTATATTTGTAAAGGTTCATGACCTGTGTTAGATGCAAGGGAGTAAAAATGAGTTCGTTATTCTAATCCTCATTTGTTCATTTGTGTATTATCACAAATGATTGATATCAACTGTTTGCTAGTTATTTTAGAAACAATCTATTTCTAGGGTGGTGTCACTGACTATAATTAATTGACTTTTTTTTCTGGAATTTCCTATGTACAGAAGGTTGAATCATACAGAGAAAGCTCACTAAGGGAGGTTGAGAAAAAATTATGTCATTTATTAACCACTTTGTGCGTAATAATGCACTAAATGTTTACACCATTGTCATATTGAACCCTCAGAGTAATTCTGAAGTTGATTTTCTTTGTGTATACATTTTAATCTCAGATTTAGACTGCTTAAATTGGCTATTAGGTCTCACAGATAATATGCAGTTGCGCTGGAAATTAAACACAGAAGTACCTTGCCTAGAGTCCACCTACTAGATTAAATAGACTCCCTCTCACCAACTTAAGATCCCTTCCAGTCCTCTGTTATTTGCCAAGAACAATACAACCCTTCTTCTAACATTTTCTTGAATTACTTTCATGCACTCTATTTCAGCCTGGAGAAATCATTTCTGTAATGATAGTTGCTCGGGACCTGTTCCTGGCGTGCAGTAGGTAATCTGTCAGGTCTTTATTCTATCTAGACAAATAAAAATGCTCATTTATTCAAATCCACATGATACTGTTGATCTCATAGTCAAAAAGGTACACTTTATTTTCTTCTTATAAATATCAACCATAGTAAGATTTTGACAATAAGGTTAATAATACTCAATAGACATGATTTCTGAAAGTTTACTGAGCTAAAAATTAGGAAGCTATAAGTATCTGGAACATAATTTTCTGAGGCCCATTTTCCTGGTGGGATTAGCCTACATTTCTACAAAGCTAGTTGGAATAAGGAAGTTGGATAGTGTTGGCTACATAACATGTGGATTTCTAAAAAAAAAAAAAGGACAGAAAGAGAAAAAATTAGAATGAATAGGGAGGTTTGTCTGATCCAGCCCTTTATTTGAGGCATATTTTGAGTGTGAGCTGGATTTTGTGAAGTAATAAAGCTCTTACTTAGCCCATGGAAGCATCATCCACTGTAGAACTTTGAAGGTGTAAATGCAACTGCCAACAGTGAAGCTCCTGGGAATCTGGCGAATTGAACCCAGCAAAAAACACAATCCAAGGTTTGAGAGGGAGAAATAGAGTGTGCAAGGTGCCATTCATGTGAGCGAATTTTTCTGACCAAGCTATCTCACTAATTCTCTACTGTAACAAACCACAATATTAAAATCTGGACTGTGGTGTATGGATTTTGCTATTGATTACGTTTTAATTGAACGTTGTGGTAAAAGTGCCTATACTGCAGGATGATACAAAGGGAGGATTGTGCCATCCAGAAATGAGCCATAAAATTAATTAGCTGGGAACATTCAGGTAACAAAAGCACTGATTCGGGAACTGAATGTGTAAAACATCAACCTGGTGCTTGGTATAGAGAAAGACACAATACACTTTAATTCTCTTTGACTCTAGCTTCACTTTAAATTTTACATTTTTATCCCCTATTTATTTTCCTAACTTAGACAATTGAGGGGTGTGCAGCAGCATTTTCCCCCCTCAAAAGTTCCTATAATTACATTATAATGTTACGATTTCCTCAGTTTCTCCCAATGGCTGAGCAGAAAGAAATAATTTGGATTAATGACATGATTTTCCCAGCACTAAAATATGATGATTATTAACTGTGGGGTCCTAAGTTAGTAATCATATATGTGTCACAGCTTCCTCAGTTCAGGCATATTAGTTCTCTATTGTGCATTAAAAATTACCCTCAAACTTGCTGGCTTAGACCAACACATATTTATTATCTCCGTTCCTATAGGTCAGGAATCTGAGCCTGGCTTAAACTGGATCTTCAGCTTTATGATTTCTCAAAGGTTGCAATACATTTTCAACTAGGGCAGAATCTGCTTCTAAATTTATTTACGTAGTTGTTGCAGAATTCAGTCCCTCCTGGGTTTTTGGTTGAAGTCCTCAGTACATTTCTGAATATTACTTGGAGTCTGACCTCAATTCCTTGCCATCTGAGGCTCTCCCACATAGCGGCTTGCTTCATCAAAGGCAGAAAGAAAAAAAAAAAAAGAAAAAAAAAGGCAGAAAGAGAAAAAAGTCATCAAGAAAGACTGAAGTCACAGCCATAACCTAATAATTGAAGTGATATCTCATGACTTTAGCCACGTGTTTTACTTTGGAATTCAAGTCAGTAAGTCTGGCCCACAGTCAAGGAGAGGGGATCATACAAAGGTATAAATACCAGTCCCTGGGGGTCATAGAGGTCATCGTAGAGGCTGAGATAAAACACTTATAAGAGTCTGTAATATATTCAGTATTTAATATATGTTAGCTATTATTATTACTGTTAATAATAATGTGTTCACATAGTGCTTTCTTGTTGAACAAATAAAAAATTCAAATATTTTATTTCATTTGAGCCCCTTCAACTGGTGTGGCTCAGTTGTTGAGCGTTAACCTATGAACCAGGAGGTCATGGTTCAATTCCTGGTCAGGGCACATGCCCAAGCTTTGGGCTCCATCCCTAGTGGGGGGCATGCAGGAGGCAGCCAATCAATGATTCTCTTTCATCATTGAGGTTTCTATCTCTCCCTCTCCCTTCCTCTATGAAATCAATAAAAATATATTTTAGAAAAGAATAGCTACATAGAATACATATTATTATGCCTATTTTATAAGTGTGAAAAATGGTAATTACTGGAAATTAATGTCATATTTAGATATTAGGCCTGGAGTTTCAAAGGATAAGTTTCCAAGAAAAAGGGAGAAACAAATGGGGAAAAAATGTGCTGAATACACACCTTTGGCCCCATCTCACCTGAGGACAGGCTTGTGAACTGGTACTCAGCACACCTTATGTTTCAGTTACCTATAGCTGTGCAACAAATCATTCTAGAACTATGGTGTAAAATAAGGATACAATTATTTTCCTCAAGACCTGGGAGTTGACTAAGCTCAGCAGCAAGGTCTTACTTTAAATCTCTCAATCATTGGGGCAGTTTGATGTTACCTGTGGCTGATGTCATCCTTTCCATGTTCTAGAGCAGTGATGGTGAACTTTTTGAGCTCAGTGTGTCAGCATTTTGAAAAACCCTAACTTAACTCTGGTGCCGTGTCACATATAGAATTTTTTTTATATTTGCAGCCATAGTAAAACAAAGACTTATATTTTTGATATTTATTTTATATATTTAAATGCCATTTAACAAAGAAAAATCAACCACCAAAAAAGTGAGTTTGCGTGTCATAGGTTCTCCATCACTGTCCTAGAGCCTGGATTGGGTAGTCTAACAGCTGGGGCTCAATCACCTGGGTCGTATTTCTGTTTCTCTGTTGCTTCACCTTCTAGGCTTTTCCATAGTTTCCTCAGTATAGTCAGACTTCTCAGGTGGTTGCTGAAGGCTCCAGGAGTGAATGTGCTGAGATAAATCAGCAGAAGCCACATGGCCTTTTCTAACACAGACCATGCTCACTGAGGTCTATACATTGGAACAGTCACAAGGCATGACCAAGTTCAAGGAGAGGGAAGGTAGAATCAACTTCTTCAAGTGAAGACTACCAAATAATGTTGACCTTAAAAATATAACAGCTAGTTATTTTACCAGCAAAATGGTTTTATTCTGGAATAGCAGATAATTGTAATTCTGGACAAGCAAGTTTAGTGATGTGAACGTTTTTAGTTTTTGCTTGTCTGGGGAACTCTTCTTCAATTTTGAATGATAACAATGCTAATTGTAGGTTATTTTCTTTAAATACATACTGCGAAATGCTTCTGGCCTACAAAGTTTTTGCTGAGAAATCAGCTGGTAACCATATGGGGTTTCTCTTGCATTTGAATAGTTATTTTTGCTTTTCTGTCTTCAGGAACCTCTGTTTATCTTTAATTTCTGCCATTTTATTCATAAAATGTCGTGGTGTGGATCTGTTTGAGTTCTTCTTATTTGGGATTCTCTGTGCTTCCTGGAGCTGGATGGCTCTTTCTTTTCCTAGGTCAAAAATTTTTTTTTCAGCCATTATTTCCTCAAATAACTTTTCTGCCTCTTTTTGTCTCTCTTATCCTTTGGGGACTCCTATAATGCAAATGTTAGTATCCTTGATGTTGTACCAGAGGTCTTTTAAGTTATCCTCATCTTCGTGAGTGCTTTTTAAAATTATTTTTCTTTTGTTGTCCTGATTGATTGCCAATATTCTGTCTTCCACACTACTAATTTGTTCTTCTGTACCATCTAATCTGCTGTTGATTTCCTCTAGTATATTTTTATTTCAGATATTGTATTCTGTTTATCTGATTGATTTTTATTAATTTATTTTATTACTTTCTAAAACTTTGATACATTTTCACTGTGCTCCCCTATTCATCTTCCAAGTTTAATGGTCATCCTTATGATCATTACTTTGAATCCTTTATCAGGCAAATTACTTATCTCTATTTCATTAGGATTTTTCTACCTTCTTTCATTTGGAATATATACCTTTGGTCTCATTCTGTTTGACTTTCTGTCTGTTTCTACAAATTAGATGAAACAGCTGCCTCCCCTGGTCTTTAAGGGGTATCCTTTGGTAGGAGAAACCTCTGTATATACTGAGTGTGCCAGGTGGCTTTGGTGGACCTGGAACACTCAGCTGGAGCTGAAATGGCCATTTGTCACACCAGGGATGCTCTGGAAGGCTGGCAGAGCAGAGGTGGGGTGCAGAAAAACTGAGGTGTCACAGGACATGTGTCTACTGGGGTACCCTGGAGGTCTGGCTGGCCAGGGCTGAGGCAGATGCTCCCCAAGGTGGTCCAGGACATACTGTGGCTGCCTTTCAGGCCAGCCAGCACACTTAGAATGCTCCTGTCCATTCTAACTGAATGGAGGGCGAACATAAATAATTGTGCTTTCAGCATTTTTTATTCTGGAGAGTTCCTTCAGATTCTGAAGAGATTTTGCTGGCCCCCACCCATTTGACAGGTGTCTTATGGTTAATAAATGGATATATATATATATATATATATATATATATATATATATAGTAGGCGGCCTTTAAACCACTATTTTATTGCTTTTCCCCAGAGAAGACAATGCTGTGCATGGGATCCTTAGTGATATCACTCCTAACGAAAGGTTTTCTCATTGGGGGAGACACCCCATGGTTACCACATATCCATCTCTTCTATACTTCTCTATGCGGTCCCTCTCTTGTTTGTTTCACAGACTCTGTTCAATTAGCTCCCAGCTGTTCCTCAGGAAAAATGGCTCTGTATGTAGGTGTACATTTGGTGTCCATGGGATAGGTGAGGTCAGTGTCTTGCTGTGTCACCATCTTGGATCCTTTAATCGGAGAATTTATTTGTATTGAACTTATATTGTCATTAAAAATAAGAATATTTAATAACAGTTTCCAAATTCTGGAGGCATCAAGTAGGCAGGAAAATGTAAATGATTTACTGGTGTTTACAAAGGTATATTTTATAAAATTGCTATAACTCATAGATGCTTAAGAGATAAAGTTTCCTTAAATCTGGAAAATTAAAACATTAGAGAAACAGCATAAGAATTCATAAAAATGATAATCATCCTCATTAGTTCATTTAGTCTCTTGTGATTAATTATTGTTGAGCATAATCTTGGATTAAGAGTTTTAGGAATTAATCAGTTTGCCATTAAAGTTTTAAAATTTTTACCCTGTTCAGTGTTATGATCCTAAATATATCCAAAACCTTAATTTTAAAATATTTGTCAGGCTCAGCCAGTGTTGCTCAGTGGATTGAGCATTAAAATAATTATTAATTAATTAATTAATTATTTGTCAGGATCCTTTCCATGAATCTCTTTGAAAATATAGCATTTTTATAGGCACATTTCTGTAAAGCATCAGCGTAAAATAATAACTTTAAAATAATAAATGACAAAAGCTTTAAAATAGCAAAGGTTAAAGATTTGATGAGAGTTCGTTATAATAAAAACTGATGAGAGAATTGGGTTATTTCTGTGACAGCTAACATTTTAATACAATAGCCAAATAGTAAGTCTTAGTATTACTTATTTTTTACAGCACTTTCCATGTAATTTAATATATAAAATAAGCATAATTAGTTTAATATCTCCCTTTTTATAAGGAGAGAAAAAGAGGTGTCTTCAGGAAAAATCTCAATTTTTTCAAGGTCAGAAAGACTTCATTTAGGATTGATTTTTGAAAAGTTTGTCCAAAATATTTAAAGGTTTGGACACTAAACAGAACCAAGGATCATTATAAACCATGCTTCATTATCCATTTAGCCAAAGTGACAAAAGAGATTCCGGAAGCAAATAAAAAAATTAAAAAAAACCTTTTTCCTTTTTACAGAGAGAAAAAAGAAATTCTAATTTTGTACCACTAAACTTTTAATATTAAAATTCATTTTAAGTAAATTTATTTTTCTTTTAGTGAGTTTAACCATACATTAAAATTCCTTTTCAAAGATTCCTTTTTACCTTAAAACTTTTGTAACTTACTATCATTATTCAGCCTTGTCCTATCCTTTTTTCCTTTTATTCTGTCAATTATTTTATTTTAAGACAAAATAATTTTATTTTCCCTCAAAAAAACAACAAAAATGTATCTCCATTCCTCATATTATCCTTTACCAACAATATATAGTCTACTTTTCATATACAATGATTTTTATTATTATGTTATTATTATAATTATTGTTTTAGTAGAAGTAGTTTTGTAAAAAAAATTTTGCAGATAACTTTAACTTTATTACGACAAATATTATTTTTTTCAATCTTAAAAACTTACAAAGTACATGAAGAAAAAAAGGCAGTTGCTAAAGAATGATTACAGATTTACTCTTAAAGGATAGAATAATTGCCTGTGCATTACATTAAATGAATATAAACTCATTCTACATAATATAATTAAAATAAATCATAAGCCTTTTGAAAATTACAATATGGTATTCACTCATGTCTACAGGCTGTCCTGATATTGCTTTGCTAGATTGAGGATGATGAAAGAGACTGGTATATGGATGACAACGACTATACTGACAGCAGAGCTATAAGTATTTGGGAGCTACCACCAGACTTTCCAGCCTTGCAAGTAATTATAAAAAATGGGGAAAGTTCTTTTAAACAAAGATTGCTGCCTGGCTGTCAATCCAAAAAGATAAGGCAAGACAGTATTAGTCTATTATAGTCTGGCTTTGAAGAGTTGTCACTGTGTCACTGTGTGTGTGTAAGTCAGAAAGATGGTTGTTCTTGTATTGGCCCTTTCATCTGGCTGTCTAGACTATTTTGTTGCCCATTGTGGTATAAGAGCAGTGGTTTTCAAACAAGTTGTATCATTTCAAAGCAAGAAATACAGTGTATATTATAGCCCACACATAAGTATATAAGTACCTGAATAAGAGTTTAATAAGCTGACATGAACCTTTTCTTAATTTTTAGCCTATGCCATGCATATATTCTATTTTGTATTTTATAGAATTAGTTGTTTTCAATTATATAGGTACATAATAAATTTATAATAAACATCTATAAGTTATAGATAAAAGTGAAGGTCTATATTATCTCTCTATATTGAAATATGTAGATACCATGTATATTTTCTATTTAAGTAAATGTTAATCATAATTCACCAATACTCGGTGACCACTGTTTGAAAAAACAAGAAGTTACAGCAAACGCTTTTAAAATGGGAGAAAGCTCTCAGGGGAGTTTTGTTGCTTTTGATCTTCCAAAGCGGTGCCTGCTGCAATGCCTGCCTTCTCTCAGCATCAATGCACACAGTTTGTGAAAAGTTAATTTATGCTTATTACTCTAAGTGTCTTGACATTTTATCTTCGGTTCATTTTGTATTATCAGCTCTTTTTCCAATCTCTTTAACAGTTTGCAACCTTGGGTTTCCAGTGGAAACTAGGAAGCAGCAATTGTGAACTGTCTATCATATGTTAACACCCTGCAGTAGATTAGCAAACTTATAAATGCATTTCTAACTTTTTAGAAGCATATTCTTCCTCATAATAAATTTTTGAATGTGCCATGTAAAATATTTATTAGTAAACCCAATTATTTTTCTCTTTCTATACAAAATAAAAAGCCAAGCATAGATAAAATTTTTCTTTACCATTTAATGTTTATCTCATTTGGAAATGACTTAGATATTCAATGAATATCAATTATTTGGTTTAACTCAGTATAAACTTTTGACATATTTATTTCAATAACTTGTTTTTTAAAATAATTATGCTGAAATTAAACCCGACACATTTAACCATCCTTTAAGATATTTTTTCTTATTGATATGTTTCAAAAAATGCCTGATTTTTATTAAACTAGCTCTTATTAATGAATATTATATCATCTAAGATTATGTAAACTCAAAAAACATTTATTTTAGTTTGCATATTTCTGAGAGTATACCTTTACATGTAACATTCTTTAAGCCATTTATGCAGAGTTCTTTACAAATTAACTTTGGCAATACTGCTTGAAAGTAGAAAAATATCACATATATATATATATATATATATATATATATATATATATATATACAGCTATATATAGAAATCTTATAGCTTTTATTGAAAAAGTTTTAGCTTTTTCTCAGGTAAAAAAAACCTCAAAGTCATTGTTAGACCCAAATTGTGTTCCTGGAGGATGGAATTAGTTAAGATTATTCACTCAGAAGGCCAGTGTTTTGTTTGTTTCCCTCCTAAAGATTTATATTTGCATGCTGTAAGGATCCCTTTAAAGATGTTTTTGAAGTCATTTTGTCTTTTTGAATCTTTTACACACCAATCAAAGAATGCATTCCATTGACTCTGAAAGATTTGGATTCCTCTCTTTCAAGAGTGATCATTGCCCTAACCGGTTTGGCTCAGTGGATCGAGCGTCAGCCTGCGGACTCAAGGGTCCCAGGTTCGATTCCGGTCAAGGGCATGTACCTCGGTTGCGGGCACAACCCCAGTAGGGAGTGTGCAGGAGGCAGCTGATCGATGTTTCTAACTCTCTATCCCTCTCCTTTCCTCTCTGTATAAAATCAATAAAATATATTTAAAAAAAAAAAAAAAAAGAGTGATCATTGCTGAAACCGGTTTGGCTTAGTGGATAGAGCGTCGGCCTGCGGACTCAAGGGTCCAGGGTTCGATTCCGGTCAAGGGCATGTACCTGGGTTGCAGGCACATCCCGAGTCAATATTTCTAACTCTCTATCTCTCTCCCTTCCTCTCTGTAAAAGATCAATAATATATATATACATATGTTTTTTTGAAAAAAGAGTGATCATTAAGGTGGACTTATCTAAAACAAAGTTTCCCCAGAGTGACCACTGCAAGTCCAAATTATCCAGAAGTTTACCCTGTTTTTGAGACAGGCCCAAGAGCCCCTGGTCCACTGACCAGGTGGAGCCTATCTTGCACTTGGATTCCTTGAAATGCCTTCACAATGAGGGGCCCTGTTTTCCAACAGCTGTTACAAAACACCAGAAATCATGTTTTCTCCTCTTCTGACAGGATGAGTGACTTACTAGGAAACTTCAACAAACAAAAGAGTACTTACCAGGATGGGTGGTGCCTTTGTAAAAACACAGAAACAGATTCAGAATAAAGCCAGAGAGCTCAAAACTCAAACAGAATAGAGCTCAGATTCAGGAGAGAGTTACCCTCGATCTCCAGGGTCAGAGAGAAAGCAGCGAGTGACCAGTTGGCCAGAAGCTCAACCAGCTACGTGGGTAAGTGGCACCAGTTTGCTCACTAGCCTCTGAGTTGGAGTTCTGTGGATTTCACTTGTGACACTAAATAATGTTGGCCTTAAAAGTAAAACAGCCAGTTATTTTACCAGCCAAATGGGTTTCTTTGCAAGTAGCAGAGAACTGCTACTTGGGACAAACAAGGTAGAGCAAAACTAAAAGGCAAGTTCACAGAACAAAGATGAGGGGCTTGCTTTTATTCGATTTTAGGAGAAAATTAGGAGGGATTTTTTGAACAAAAGTTTATTTGAGAAGAATAAGAGTTTAAGGTCATGGTGGCTTTCCATTGGCTACAAGTGGTAGTTAGTGCGTCATTATTGGAGCAGGTAAGAATCTTCCTGTATCTTAAAAGCAAGAGATAAATGTCCCAGGTGATTAATGTTCTCCCTTGTCAAAATAATTTTTATTTTTCTTCTTCTTGATGGTTATGCAGGCTGCAATGAATGGTATGTGCATGAGAGCCACCCATCAAACCCACCCCCCTCACCCTGCGATTTAGGGCTTCCAAACTCCATTTTAAATAAGGTTTCCTTATTCTCTTATTTTTGTTTTAAATTATCACATCATTTCTAGTTAGGTTTTTACTAAAAAAAAAAAATAATAAGAAAATGTGCCCAGCTGGTATGGCTCAGCTGTTGTGAACATTAACTGAAGCCACCATACCTCTTAAGTCAACCCAGGAACCCAGAGATCACTGGTTGGATTCCCAGTCAGGGAAGATGCCCAGGTTGTGGGCTTGATCATCAGTTGGCGCCATTCAGGAGGCAGCCTATGAATGATTTCCTCTCTCATTGATGCTTCTATCTCTCTATCCCTCTCTCTTCCTCTCTCTCTAAAAATATATAAAAATAGTAGAGGTCCGATGCACAAAATTCATGCAAGAGTAGGCCTTTGTTCCCCCGTCTGCCGGCACCAGCTTCCCTCTGGCACCTGGGACCTGGGCTTCCCTCAAGCCCCAGCTTTGGTCCAGAAGGATGTCTGGAATGGCAACCAGAATGATGTCCAGTCTAATTAACATATTATCCTTTTATTATTACAGATATTTCAAAAAGTAAGAAAATGCAAGCAAATCCCATTTTTCTTCCCCACATTCTATTTTCTATGTATCATTTTGGCTCCTTTTAAATATTTCTCTCCTTTGCACTAATTTGGTTGTACCTTTTAAAGAGTTCTTTATATCAATTTTCATGAGTTCCTCAAATTGACTCCAGCCTCAATTTGTCTAGTTACAATTTGTCTAATGAAATGCAGAGACTTCAAAGCATGAGAGAACATTAACTGAGGCCACCATACCTCTTGAGTCCCCAAACTTAACTTTCAATATGGTCAGGGTTGCATTATCTCATCTGAGTCATTCTCATTAATCCTGTCTCAAATATCTAATTCCTTAATGAACTGATGGAAAATCTTAAGCACACAGCATATGTCTGTAAACAAGGGCTTACACATTCATATTTGTGGGGCGCGGCTACAGTGTTTTGGCCAGGTTCAAGCCTCAGACTAATGAAAGGACAGGGTCCTCTCATTGCCACGTGCAAAGTCCCAGCTGGAGGGCAGGGCCCTCCCAGCACAATTATAGCCAACGGCTGTGGTTGTAAGCTTGAACCTATGGTCCAAACACGTGGCCCCACGTGCCTTGTGATAGAGTTCGGGTGCATGTACTTAAGTGGGAATGAAACTCACAAGAATACTATAAACAACTTGATCACACCCCTACTTTGCCTCTTGGCATCTGCTATAAAATAAAGACACAGCTTGTGGGCTGGCACTGTCTCCTCATCAGGGAGCAGCGTCCCACCAAGACCCAGTTTTCATTCTCTTGTCTGTCTTTTCTCAATCCTTTCACCCCCCCACTCAGGGTCACTGAACCAGGCTGAGCTGGCATGGCACATAAGGCACCCTGGGGCTGAGTATACCATGGCCGTGCCTGCTCCCCACACATATTAAGATTTTCAGAGCTAAGAAATGAGGAAAGAACAAAAGGAAAGCTATATGTAACTATAAACAGCATTACCTCAACTGTGAGTACCTTTGACATCTGTAAATTGCCAGTGTACCCTCATCAAAAGAAACATATCATTAGACAATACATTTTAAATTTATCACTGAGCCTACTAAAATGGAGTCAGATAATTTTCTTGAGATATTAAAACTGTTGTATGCCGTGGGTATTGAACAAAACATGTGTGCCTCAGCACAAGGAAGCCAATCACAGGATGATGAAAACTTAGAAAGCCATGATACATGACAGTCAAGGAGGGGTCTGTTATGCTCAAGAGTTTCTTCATTGATACCGCAAAACCTGCTCTGTTACCCTCTCCTCTCCACCTTAAATAGAACACCATTCTCCTATCTTAATTGCAAATGATTTTCAAAGGGAGCATCTGCATATGATTAAGTAAATGCCCTTCAGCCAAAGACACCCAGGAATGCACTTATAGTTGAATAACTTCGATATGCTACATGTTGCCATGGGGAAAAAACACATGGCCTGGGGCTTTTCAGTAAGACTATTAGAAAATAATTATTATAGGACATGAAGTTGTATTAAATTTGAAGAGAGTTTAAAGAAGTGAGGCTTTGCTCTGACTTGGATGCTGTTATAAAGCATGGCTAATTATATGATTGCTTATTACAATAATTCTTATCTAGAAGGAAGGATAGGCTGAGACTAAAATGATAATTGGTAAAGAAGTAACAGGAACTCATTAGCCATGAAAGGGGTGTGTTTGGTCATTGTGGGAATCGGACAATGTTCATATTGTGTGTGTGTTCAGACATGATTACAAAGTAGTCTGATTTGTGTTTTATCCATCATAATCACAGAATGGCCTTGTCTAGTGTTAATGTTCAGTAAAATTGTTTATAATCTACAGGTGAGAGCCAAAACACTGCTGATAGTATCAGGCCCCAGCTCTCAGGAACTGCTTTCTTTCTTCCCACCTTAGAAAAGTTGTTCAGTTTCCTTCATCTTTACCTTTTTTCATGCAAAAGTGGAGGTGGTATATACAAATAATGCTTGTTTAATTGAATCAACCACATACCTTTCTCTCTCTCTCTCTAGATCTCTCTCTCTCTCTCTCTCTCTCTCTCACACACACACACACACACACACACACACACATACACATACACATTCTCTATCTCTATCTCTATCTCTATCTCTATCTCTATCTCTATCTCTATCTCTATCTCTATCTCTATCACTCATTTAGCTAGAGCCAGTAATTTCAGACTCATCCCATCATTTTAAAAGAATGTTTTTTTATTAATTTTAGAGAGAGAGAGGTAGGGAGAAGGAGAAAAAGATAGAAACATCAATGAAAGAGAAACATTGATTGACTGCCTCCTGCATGCCCCCTACTGGGGATTGAGCCCGCCACTTCTTAGTGCATGGGATGATGCTCAACTCACTGCCCACTGACCGGCTTATCATTCTTTTTTAATTCTTCCCATTCTACATCTCAGTTTCCTAGTTTTAGACTGACAAATTCCCCATTATAGTGCTTTTATCCTTTAATATCTAACTTCCTTCTGCTTTTTTTCTTTTTTACATATATTTTTTTAAATTTTGAAATAAAACACACATGTGAAGGTCAACACCAATCTAAAAACATATTCCACAATTTAAGATGAAGAAGAGGAAGAGGAAGAAGAAGGAAAGGAAAGGAGGAGGAGAAAAAGGAGCCAAAGCAGCCACTGCTGCCACCACAGCATCTCCTGTGTTCCAACTTCACCCAATCATCTTCTTCCTAAGGTAGCCACCATCCACAACCTTATGGTAATTATTTAGTCGGCATAATTATTTTGTAGCTCTATTATATTTTACTACACTAAATATAATTCTTTAGTGTGTTTGGAATGTCATGGTTGTTCTTAAAGGAGAAGATTGAGTGTGTTAGTAAGTTTCCTTGAGTGTGGACATCAAAGAACAAGCAGGAACAAGTAGAACAATTGAGGAAGCACATTAATAAATGTGAATCAAAAGAGTACCAGCCAAAGATAAGGCAGCTGGAGTTTACTTGCAGCGTCTCTAGCATTTTGCTTGTCCTTCCAAGTTTTAAGTACTTTGAGCCTTTCTGATACCTTATCTTCTAATTTTATGTGTATACTATAGAAGAAATGTAAATTGCTATTTAAATATTTACTCCTCTTATATTGCTGCCAATAGAATTTTAGAAATCAGTTGATAAAGAGAAGTGACATTTAGAATACAGAACTGTTGTCTTGGCAACCCAAATATCGTGACTGATTATTTTCTATATTACTTTTGAAGAATGACACTTTCTCTGATTGGTAATGGAAAGAGGCCTGCACTGTAAATAAGTAGGCTTGAATTCCAGGGTCAGATATAACTGCACGATCTTGAGGAAGTCATTTCAATGTGCTTGTCCAATCATTTGATTAGAGTCTGCTAAATACCATGTCGATTTTAGGAATGAGGAAAGTAGAGATGAGAGGCAGTAGCTTTGACTTAAACTACCCAATAATTCTTCAACTGTGTCTCTGGGGACCCTTGGATATCTGAGACCTTTCGAAGATCTTGGAGGTCAAGATAATGCATGCTAAAAACCGATGAATTTCAATGTGACAGAATGAAAACTCATCGATAGTGTTTCACTTTCTATTTTACAACTATTCTTTAAGAAACTACCATTTGTTGAGTTTTGATGTAGTGGTAAAGAAGAATATATACAACTATCTGAAAGATTGTTAAAATATTCAGCTATAAGTTGAATACAAAGCAGATAAAAAAAATTCAGCTATTCTTATTAAGTTGAATGAGCCAGACACACCCTAATGTGTATACATGACTTTCTATAATCCCCTACCTTTTGAAATGTGTAATTTCTTCCAGCCAATAGAATATGGTGATGGGGATGGATATCACTACCATAATTATGTTTTGTTATATAAGACTTCATCTTAGCAGACTGGAAAGACTCCCTGGTTGAGTGTGAACAAGTAAGCTGCCATGTTATAAGCAAACTACAAGGCAAGGAACTGCTATTGAGCTCTAAGAGCTGAGCATAATCCCTAGCCAACAGCCTACAAGAAAAGAGGAGCTTCATCCTCCAACTGCAAGAAAATGAATTCTACCAACAACCTAAGTGATCTTCCTCAGTTGAGCCTCCAGTTGGGAACATACCAAGCAACACCTTGATAGTAGTGCTATGAGATCCTAAGCAGAGGACCCATTTCAGTGAGGCCTGGACCCTCCACCCACAGCAGCTGTGACATTTTAAAAAAGTGGTTGTTGTTTTAATCCTCTAAATGTGTGTTAATCTCTTATGCTGAGTAAGAAACAAATGTAAAGAAAAGTGAAATGTAAAAATATCTTTTACCTTAAAGATATTTGTAAAAATATAGTTTTCATATTAACCTGAAATCGGTCTATTATTCTTACTTTTAAGTGAATAAAGTTTTTAAAAAACGTCTTGCTTTATTTTCTGACACAATATCAGTAAGTATAACAGCAACCAAAGTTCTTTAGGAATCTTCATTAATTGACGAGTGTTCAGGGGTTCTTAGACCAAAAATGTTGAAACCACTACTCTATCCTAAATTTTTAATTTCATTCTTTAACATGTTTTCACCTTCCCCACACAAATGTACTCTAGCCATAAAGAGATGTCTCTGTTTTCCTAAGATATGTTTTTAAGAGCCTGCATCTATGCCAACACTGAATCTATGATCCTCTTCCTTACTTTGCCTACTGAAATTTAGGCCATCATTCATTGTCAAATTCAAGCTGAATAACATAGTAGCTAAGTGCACAAGGACCTAGAGTTGCCACCTGCACCCAGCGATAGGGCCTTGCATAAAGTACATAATCTCTTGGGACTTCAACTTCCTATGTGACAAGGAGGTGTAATCACTAGGGACCTATAAAAGTTAATTGACACTGGCCACAGTAATTGGACTAAAATAACAAAGTAAACAAATCTACAATAATCATAAGAAGTAACTGTTTTTGAGAACTTACTATATGCTAAAAAGAAAGGGTTTTACTTGGTTTGTTTTATTTCATCCTCATGAAAATTCAACTACAATTACATATCCATTTCACAAATGAAGTGTCAGATTTATAGAGTTGAAGTACCTGGCCCAGACCTCACAGCTAGTGCTCTGCCCTCAGACCCTAGATCTTGACTGTACTGCCCTCTAAGACTACACTTTATATAGACTTCTAGCATAGTCCTTATTTCACTATCTTTTTCTTACTTTTGTCTACTTTGCTTCTCCACTTAAAAAATCATGAACTACTCTGAGCACAATATGTCTTCTTTCTTCTTTTAACCTCAGTTAAAAGCCTATCATATGTCCCTGTTTATTTCCTTCATGATGTTTAGTGTGTACTAATAATTGTATTTGTTTTCACATTGCTTTTTATCTCCAGGAACAGAAACTTTGGCTCTATTTTCCACGATATTTCCTTATGTATATAATGTTTCCCACCATAAATTAAGGCATATGTGTGGTATCAGTAATTATGCCTGATTCATAGAAAGTAATTAATTGATTGCTGTGTCAATCTATAAATTATCACACCTCAAATACGAATAGTCCAGTTTCTTACCATCCGCCTCATTGTTTTTCATCATCTAAGCCAGCCGTGGGCAAACTACGGCCTGCAGGCCGGATCCGGCCCGTTTGAAATGAATAAAACTAAAAAAAAAAAAAAAGACCGTACCCTTTTATGTAATGATGTTTACTTTGAATTTATATTAGTTCACACGAACACTCTATCCATGCTTTTGTTCCGGCCCTCCGGTCCAGTTTAAGAACCCATTGTGGCCCTCGAGTCAAAAAGTTTGCCCACCCCTGATCTAAGCACATATTTCTGTATTAATTCTCCAAATTTAGAGAAATTGAAACTTTTTCTCAAGCATTCCAGCTGACAATGGTCTGTTCCTTTGATAATCATCCATTCTAAGCATTCATTTATTAAAAGTAAAATTTCCAGACCTTGCCAGTTTGGCTCAGTGGATAGAATGTTGGCCTGCAGACTGAAGGGTCCCAGGTTCAATTCTGGTCAAGAGCCTGTGCCTTGGGAGAAAACCAAGATGGCAGCATAGGTAAACACCTGAAACTGCTGCCTTGCACAACCACTTAAAAACTACAAATAAAGGACAAAACGGACATCACCAGAACCATAGGAAGGCTGGCTGAGTGTTAATTCTACAACTAGAAGGAAAGAGAAAAGCACACTGAGACTCAGAGGAAGTGTGGAAGTAAAGTGCAGAGGTACACAGGCGCATGCAGAAAGGGCTGGCAACTGAGGACTTGGTTGTCTTTGTCAATCGGGAGGGAGACACAAGCTCCCAACTGCTCTGAACTCCAGTTCCAGGTGAGTCTCTGAGAACTCAGACTCATACGGGGAGAAACTGGACTCTCTGGCATCGGGCAGAATTCGAGGGCGGCTTTCTCTCAGAGTTGCTTGCAGGGATTACCACTGGACACTGAGACCTGGGGCCTCTTAGGGCAGGGCTGAGGATCAGCCATAGCTGTGTGCTCTTCCCTGTTGATTCCAAGACCCTGTCCCACCAAGATTGTGCACAGAGGCTTTTGCATATGAATGGCCTGGCCCATTGCAATCTAAAATTACCTAACAAACTGCAGCTGGGTCAGAGAGACCCAGAACTTCCAAAAGAAGGCCAAAGTTCCCACAGCAGCTTACATTGCTTCACAGCTGGGCCTCATCTGGGCACCTTCAAACCCCAAACAAAGAAGAGGAATTTGCAGATCTCTCTATAGGTCCTGCTGGGTAGCCTCAGGAAGAGGCTAAATTAGCACCTACTTAGAGATCCAAGATCCAGTGTACCCCAGTGGTCAGAGTGGGACCATCCAGATTACAACTCCTCAGATCCAAAAGGGACACACTCAGGGGGCAGACTCAGTGAGCACAAAAGCCCCACTGAAGCAAGTCTTGCCCTAGAAGGGTGTCTCCAGCACAGAAGTTCTCCCACTGTTGACACAGCTGATTCTCATAGCCAATTGGCCGGGAGGTCAATTCATCCCAGTGATACCTACAAAAATCAAGGCTTAACTACAACAAGACTATGCACACAACCCACAAAGGGGTGCACCAAAAGTGTCCACCTCAGGTAATTGGGGAGGCTGAGCCACTGGGCCCTATAGGACACCTAGCACAGAAAGCCACTCTATCAACACAGGGAAGCAGTTAAAATGTGGAGACAAAGAAACAGGTCACAAATGACAGAAATAGAGGAAAGCAAACTACTGGATATAGAGTTCAAAACCACAGTTATAAGGTTTTTCAATAATTTTCTAGAAGCCACCAAGAAATTTAGTGAGACCCTCGATAAATCTAGTGAGACCCTCGAGGATATGAAAAAGGACCAACTAGAAATTAAGTATACACTGACTAAAATAAAGAATAATATACAGAGATCCAACAGCAGACAAGAGGATCCCAAGAATCAAGTCAAAGATTTGAAATATGAAGAAGCAAAAAACACCCAACCGGAAAAACAAAAAGAAAAAAGAATCCAAAAAATATGAAGATAGTGTAAGGAGCCTCTGGGTCAACTTCAAGTGTATGAACATCCGAATTATGGGGGTGCCAAGATAACAGAGAGAGCAAGATATTGAAAATCTATTTGAAGAAATAATGACAGAAAACTTCCTCTACCTGGTGAAAGAAATAGACTTACAAGACCAGGAAGCTCATAGAACCCCAAACAAAAGGAATCCAAAGAGGACCACACCAAGACACATCATAATTAAAATGCCAAGAGCAAAAGACAAAGAGAGAATCTTAAAAGCAGCAAGAGAAAAACAGTTAGTTACCTACAAGGGAGTACCCATAAGCTTGTCAGCTGATTTCTCAACAGAAACTATGCAGGCCAGAAGGGAGTGGCAATAAATATTCAAAGTGATGAATAGCAAGAACCTACAACCAAGATTACTTTACCCAGAAAAGCTATCATTCAGAATTGAAGGTCAGGTAAAGAGCTTCACAGATAAGAAAAAGCTAAAGGAGTTCATCACCACCAAACCAGTATTATATGAAATGCTGAAAGGTATTCTTTAAGAAGAGGAAGAAGAAGAAAAAGGTAAAGATAAAAATTATGAACAACAGATACATATCTATCAACAAGTGAATCTAAAAATCAAGTGAATAAAAAATCTGATGAACAGAATAAACTGGTGAATATAATAGAATCAGGGGCATAGAAAGGGAGTGGACTGACAATTCTCGGGGGTAAAGGTGTGGGGGGTGTGCGGGAAGAGACTGGACAAAAATCATACACCTATGGATGAGGACAGTGGGGGGGGGTAAGGGCAGAGGATGGGGGGGAACGAGGTGGAGGGGAGCTATGGGGGGAAAAAAGAGGAACAACTGTAATAATCTGAACAATAAAGATTTAATAACAAAAAAAAAGAAAAAAGAAAAAAAGAGCATGTACCTTGGCTGAGGGCATATCCCCAGTGGGGGGTATGCAGGAGACAGCTGACCAATATTTCTCTCTCATCGATGTTTCTAACTCTCTATCCCTCTTTCTTCCTCTCTGTAAAAAATCAATAAAATATTTTTAAAAAGTAAAATTTCCATATTGTTTAATCAGTTCTAGACACTGTTCTAGCCCTGAGGCTAGAACAGGAATAAGAACAAAAGTTGTTGTTGTTGTTTTTGTTTGTTTCTGAAGAACAAAGAACCAATCAATAAAATAAAAATGTAGTCTACATAATAGGATAAAATATTTACAAACTATATATTTGATAAAAGGTTAATATCTAAAATGCATAAAGAACTCTCAGAATTCAATAGCAAAACACATGGCCAATAGATACATGAAAAGATGCTCCACATCAATAATCATCAGAGAAATGCAAACCAAAACCACAATGAGATATTGCCTCACACATGTAGGGATGGCTATTATCAAAGAGACAAGAGATAACAAGTGTTGGTTAGGGTGTGGAGAAAACAGAACCCTGGTACACTGTTGGTAGGAATGTCAGTTGGTAAAGTCACCATGGAAAATAATATGGAGGTTCCTCAACAATTGAAAATTCAACTAGCATATGATCCAGCAATTTTACTCTGGGTATATATTCAAACGAAACAAAATCACTGTGAAAAATAAATACAAGTCTTTGTTCTCCTGTAATTATTTCCCCATCTGCCCATGTTGCTGAATACAGTGTACACCTTGCTAGGCTGCTCCCTGCCCAACACCCATAGGCCAAATCCCCACACATAACAACTTGGAAAGGTGCCATATGATGTCCTCAGTTTCATCAGTCTCATTTCTTATTTCTTTTTCCTCTTTCCTGTGGTCCCTTGCACTCAAACCCTCATACATACTATGACATCTGTCTTCTCTTATTACCAATACTAGAGGCCTGATGCACAAAATTAGAGCAAGGGGCTCAGCCCCGGCTGTCTTGTGGCCTCGTGGCCCCTTGGCTGCGCCCAATGGTTGTTCCAGAAGGTCGTTCCACCATCCAGTCTAATTAGCATATTAGCTCTTTATTATATAGGATGTGTAAGTAATAAGGTCTTAAAATACCTATTTGGAGAATTTGATTTGGAAAAGGGCCTCAAACAAAACAAATAAGCAAGCAAAAAATAACAACACAACCCATAAGTCTCTATTCAGAGTTGGGCCTGAATAAACTATGAAACTGGATCAACTACAGCAGTGGTTCTCAACCTTGGCTGCACATTAGAATCACCTGGGAATCTTTTTAAAATCCTGATTTCTGGGCCTCATCCTCCGGAAATTCTGTTTCTTTGTTACTAATGTTGTGGCCTCACCCCATAACAAAGGAACAGAATTTCCGGAGGATGAGGCCCAGAAATCAGGATTTTAAAAAGATTCCCAGGTGATTCTAATGTGCAGCCAAGGTTGAGAACCACTGAACTAGAGAGTGGCTGCGGATAAGTAGAGTCAGCTAAATCTCCCTTAACTAAAGCCAAATGAATGCATATTTGCTCTAGTTTAGAGGGAAGACTATGTTATAGTTGCCCAGTATTTCTCTCTGAACATGTTAGCCTTGCTCTTTCTCTGTTTTTATTCTCAGAGCTCTGTGGGTAATATATATACCATTACTAATATGGCTGTATATCAAATGATATAAATGACAGGTACAATTTATTTGGCCCAATTCTTTCCAAAATGTAAGTGTTTTGCTAGTTGCAACCAAGAAAAAAATCACTTATTTCAAGCATCCCCTTGGGAACAGACAAAACTTCCAAAATGTATGTCATTTATCTACTGGAGCATCTAAGAGAGGGAAATACATAACTTTTAAGAAACTGTAATCTAAAAAAAAAAAAAACAAGAAACTGTAAGCATATTGAATATTGTTCTTGCAGGTATGTGAGGTGAAAAAAGGAGTTATACTTATTGATATTTTGTTTTGTTATTGATTTTTACCTTTGGGTAATTATTAAATGATGCCAAGAAAGTATAAGACAAGCTATAACAAATTAAAAAACACACACAAATAAGCTAAAATATTTTTAGACTTTATTATTTTGTGTAATTATTCGACTCTTTGGTCTTTTTCTCTATCAATTGCCTCTTCTCATGACATAGGTGTGCTAACCATCAACTTGCAACCATGGTAGGCAGATGGGAGGGCTTATTTTTATGATAAAAAGATCTTTAGAGATTAGAAGACTCGAGTTCTGATTCTGGCTATAACATCTACTATCTAGATGACTTTGGGCAAGACAAAATCTGTAAGCCCCAATATCTTCCTTGGCAATCAAAATGATAGTCCCTCTACAAATGTTCACAGGTTTACAACATTCACAAAGTTATTTTCTTGATCTATATAAGCAATGCACACAAATGCAAAAGCCTAAAATATGCATTACCCAAATCACACCCAGTGCCCTAAAAAAAAATCTGTGTATACATAATGAGTTGTTTCTCCCAGATGTTGTTCAAATTCTGTGATATTTATGATATATGAAAATGAGGACTCTACTTCAAAATAGATTTCATTAGAGATTCACATTTGTTTTTACAAGAATGTTCTATATCTACTCAAACTTGACAAACACTTTTGTTCATATCTTTATTTATTTATTATTTTTAATGTATCCAACATGAATTTATTATATAAAAGACTGTATGATTGAGGATTTTTTGGATACACAGAGCAATAAAAGATATGAATCTGCCTTCCCATTGGCATCAATCTAGTGATATGGTAAAAGGGACATAAATGAAATGCAAAAGGAGCACTGAGGAAAGAAAAAGGGAAAAGGAGGTAGGAAAGGAATTAATGTGAACCCTGCTCTCATGCTAATAACTCTCCCACATGAACTAGGTGTTTTGAGTAACAAGGGAGCCTTTTGTCTCTTTGAAATAAAATCACTTATTTATATTTTATGAAAGAAGTCCTAAAAGGTAGGAAATAATCCACTTATATCATCTTCTGATGACACTACATGCTGAGCATTTAGTCACGTATTGATCTAAAATGGCCATCTTCCTAAACCAGAAGCCAAGTTTTTATCTTCTTCTGCTGCCTCCCTGGAAGAACACTCTAATACTTCTGGCTGGGAAGACCCCTAGCCCAGTAAAGAGGGTTTTTTAGTTATCATTTCTATCGAGTAGTCAGTTAGCTTCATGTGTTCCTCTTGGTTTTCTGGTTGCTGGGCTCTGGGTTTTAATAAAAGATAGCTCTGGTGACCCCGGTAGGCTTGTGTGGTCCAGGATCAGGTCTGATGAATAATATATGCTCAGAATATCTATTATTAATTCTTACTATCAGCAGTAAACAATAAGAGCCTGGCCACAGTGCTCCTGCCTATCCCACTGGAGACGGGGGACACATTCCACAGGGTACTTTTAGAACGTCATCTGCTTGTTTATAGGCATGCTCTGAGAGGCTGTGATGGGGCATCTCAACACAAAATGTTTTTGCATTGGGCCCTAATGAAAGTCCAGTGTGCTACCCATTCCCCCACCAAACACAGCTCGTAAAGATCCACTGTGCTGCAGTTTGCTGGACAATGCTCAGAGAAATAGTACATCCTTCCATAAAGTCACAAAGCTTGCGGATCAAAGCACAAACAAATCTCACTGCGCCACAATCCCACTCTCAGTCAACACTGTGTTCTGGCCTGTCATATCCCTACAATCGCTGCCAAGGGAATAACACTTGCAGAGAGGTCTAGGGTTCTCTTTTAAATAACACGTGTGTACAAGTGACTTGCAAAAAAGAGGGGAATAAAACTCTGCAATCTTGTTCAATTTTCTCTCTCTATCGTTAATGGGGCCTGGCATTTCTGAGGATGACATTTAATATTTGAAAGGGCATAATTTCTTTCAGTGCACAGAGGAGTTTCTGTTATGTTTCTGGCAGCTACAGAAAAATTCCTATCTCGGCATGAGATCTGCACTGAATGCTCTATGGGAGACGGATGTTTCTCAGCATTTACACCCTCTGCATTGTATCTAACTGGATCTGCAAAAATCCTCTATAGGGTACTCCTTTATTGGTCTACAATCAGTCATATTAGTAAGAAAGGATAACCCAAACCAAAAATGCTAGAGCTGAAAGTTGCTAGAGAAAAATTTAGTTGGATGCTTTTCAGACTGTGCTCTCCTGAGACCCTGAATTCTGGAAGGCATCTCAGGGGCACAGGGAGCTGAGTAAGGAAGGCTGTGGGCTGCTTACTTTGCACAGGTAGAGCAGTTCTGCTTTGAAATGTTTTAGACATGGAAACTTCTACTAGTAGTGAAATTTTGTTAAAAATAAGATTGCATTTATTTAAAACAAACAACAACAACAACAAAAAAAAACACTGCTGAGTTCAAACCATTTATCTCACAAGTGGGGCACTTTATATGAAAGAGCAGGCAGAGACTTAGGATGGTGCAATAGAGCTTCTGAACTACTAGTGTTGATCCAAACTCAGAGAAACAGCACGGGGGAAAATCAACAAACCCACGGATCCCATGCTGGCCACCAAACAGGGAATTTCTGTTGGAAAACTTGCCCAAAGTGAAGAAAGAGTGCACTCCATTTCAACAGTTACTTTGCTGCAAGTTCTTGCAGCACATAATTTGATTTTCACATAATGCAAAGATAACCTTTCAGTCTTCATGTGATTAATGGCCAAGAGGAAAGAGAAGATCTCAAATGTGTAATTGCTCTGGCAAATATATTTTTCCCCCTCAAACTTTAGAAGAATCTTTGAGACTTTGTATTAATTTATTGGGAGGACATATGCTGTTATAGGAAGAACTCATTTTTGAAAAACAATGCTTTCCATCTTTCCTTTTCAATTTTAAGCTTGTTTAGATCAGAAAGTTCTATTGTTCTCTTCTTATAACTTTCATAATATAAATCTCAGTCTATTTCATGCTTATATATGTGTGCATATATGAATGTATATACATATATATATACACAGATAATATAAACACACATGTTTTGTATTAAAGTGTAAAATGCTGAGTAGATAAATAAATCTACTTCTTGATTTCTTGCTTCTGAAGGAATTTATCAGTCACAATTCTTTATAAACATCCAGAATTATGTACAAATGAATGATATAAATGTAAAGCATTAATTCTCAACTGCCTAATTGAGTTAATTAACCCCTTAGAATGTGTCTGTGAAAAGGCATAAGATGCTCTTTTTGAAAATTGTAAAGAAGACACAGGTCTGGTTTTTGCTCTCCAAGAACTTGCCATCTATAGGAAATTGTTGACTAATGGTAAACAGTTAGTAGTTTCCCAAACTTTGCTGCTCACTGGAACCTCTCAGGAACCTTTAGAAAATACTGATGTCCAGTAATTATCCCTAGTTGTATGTAACTGTATGCCTTGCATCTTAAACACTGCTGGTTCTGCAAACATTGTTGAACAGTAACATCTGAAACCCAAAGTTCACACTCCATGCTGCCTATATCATGATGGGGATGGGAGATGGCTCTCAGTGCTTTCTATAAATCCCCAGAAAATCCCAATGTTCAGTAAAATTTGAGAATCACTTTTCAAAGGCCAGAGGTTCTGATGTCACTGTTCTAAAGAAGGCCAGGTTCTGATGTCACTGTTCTAATGCTCAGAGGTTCTGATGTCACTGTTCTAAAGATGAGCATGGGTGTTGATGAGTTTTCCAAGTTTCCCGTGCAATTCTTCTAATGGATATCCAAAACAGAAACAACTGAGTGAGAGCAGTTGCTCAAAAATGGGTGCTTTTGGAATCACCCACACATAGAGACTTAAAAAGAAATACAACCAAGTTTGAGAACTATTGATACAGAGGTTCCGTTTCTCAAAGTACAGCTCATGGACCACTAACCTGGTTATCCCTATTGAAGATTCAGATTGTAGAGTCCTTTTTTTATACTTACAAAATCAGATTTCAGAGTCTGGGCACAGAAATCTTCATTTTCACAAGCTCCTAATAAAGTTTGGAGCAGTGGTTCTGGACCCAGGGATGGTTTCCCGCCTCTAAGGTGTGCCCCGAGAATTTTTAAAAATTGCAATACCTGACTATTTAGTCAGGGGCACTGACCTCCTTTCCCTCAGATTGTCAAATAAAAGAAATTACAACAGCCAACACAACAATAGCCATCCTGACTGAATGAATCAAAATTATACCAGTTTTCTTTTCTTAGATCAGCAAAACATATATTTTTGGGTGTGCCACAGAATTTTAGTAATTAGTTTATGTGTACCATGAGATGCCAAGGCTTTAAAATTGCTGCCCTAAAGAGTCATTATCAATGTCTGGAACCATTTTGAGCTGTCACATCTGGGACAGGAGTTACTGGTATCTAGTGGGTAGAGTTCAGGATATCTCTAAACCTCCTAGCATGCCAGTGTAGAGACAGCCCCTTATAATAATTATTCAGTCCAACATGTCCATAGTGTGAGGTCAGAAAGCCTTGTTTTACAGCAGTGGTTCTGAAAGCTTAAAGAGTAAAAATATCCCTGGATTGTTTATTAAAACACAGATTATTGGCCCCACGCTTCCAACAGATATTGTTGACTTAGGAAGTCCAGAATGGGAGCAAATCTGCATTTCTAACAAATTTTGGAGATGTTGATACTGCTGGTGTAGGGGTTATATTTTGAGAACCATTGATCTAGAGGTTGTCTCTCATTTTTCATCTAATGGCTCTGTTTCTACTTTACTAGAAATAAGGTTCATCATGAGATGGAAATTTTAATAAAGCATGGAATACTCCTGAGAACTTGCAAACACCCAAGACCAGTGCACCTCTAAAACTAGAAAATTCGGCATTTCAGGATCTGAGTATCTATCCATCTTTATTGAAAGTATCAGTATAAAACTGTAGGGCTATATATATATATTTTTATTTTAAATACTTCACTCACCCAAATATAACATTGATTTGGTCTGCAGGTGATTCTTGATATGTCTGTGGGTAAGGAACTCTTTAATAATATAACCATCACACCTCAAATATCTGTGGCACATTTAGGGTTGGATTACTAACCTAGTTCAATACCATTTTTACAAGCAAATCCTGTTTATAAAGTAAATACTGCTTAACAATGCACTTAACTAACAGAACAAACAGAGGTTATCTCAGATCACCTCTGAGCTACTTCGCACTGATTTTTTAAAGAATATTCCTTCCCCCGATTATTATAATCAACAGCACCAGGCACATTAAAAAAAAATGTTAACAACAACTCTGAACAGAGATTTAAAGTGTTTTCATCAGGCCCTCAGTTGCTGCTCTCTCCATTAGAGTCATCAATAACAAGAGAGACAAAATTTATAAATCTGTAACTAAGCAACAAGGACGAAAGCTAATGAGCATTAGGCCAGAGATGGTAGTCTTTATAAATAAAATCCAAGTAGCACCTTAGCTGAATATATTTCTCCAGTTTATTGCTGTTTTGACACAAATGAAACCAAGATATATCCCCCATATTTTGTTTGCTTTTTCCTTTTTCCTCTAGTTTATGTCCTCTGTTATTGCTTTGTAAAAAGAGACGGAGTAGATGTAAAGGAGTCCATAAATTTGAACAAAGCTATTTTACTGTAAATACTTCTACTTGATTATATTGTCTTATTTTAATATCTCTAATCAGCAAGTTTTCCAAAGTGGTCCTTGGGGCCTCCCTTCTGTTTGGCCATGCTATCTAAAATTAAAAGGTATGACTGTGAGGCTAGCAGATTAAAAGCTGAATGAAAATGAATATGTGGACAAAAATCAAGCACAAATATACAGACATAATTGCCTGTGCTTTGGTCTCATTATGTCCTTTTAAAACAAAGAACACAATGTTCTAAAAAACTAGTAAAGCATTCTGTTTAGAAAAAATGTACAATTTTACTTTAGTTATGGATACAGCTCTTCTTTTCTGATTTAGCTTTGTGTATGATTGCTTTTCACCAAGCACTTGGACTACAGGAGGATAATCTATTGGGTAATCTATGGTATTTTCTTAAGGTTGTCTGGTCCAATGATGCAAACCTTATTTAACGTCAAACAAAATAAACATAACTAAAAAAATAATAATTCATGTGACTTTTGTTTTGGAATTCCAGATTTAATCAGTTAAACTTACATATTTTTTTAGATCAGCTATTTTCTTCCTTTTTAAAAAATATATTTTTATTGATTTCAGAGAGGAAGGGAGAAGGAGAGGGAGGCAGGAACATCAGTGATGAGAGAGGATAATTGATGGCTGCCCCCTGCACACCTCCTACTGGAGATTGAACTTGTAACCCAGGCATGTGCCCTGACCAGGAATCAAACCATGACCTCCTGGCTCATAGGTCAATGCTCAACCACTGAGCCACACAGGCTAGGAGTCTAAGTTCTTTTCTATATGTGGTCTATTTGCCTCTGGCACAACAGGAAAGGTCTCTGGAGGTTTTGTTTTCAAGATGAGCAGCAGGTCCTCTTGCAAAATAGTAGTAGGAGAACTCCAACGAGGCCTGTAAAAGTACCTAGTGAATGCCACTAGAATAGCACAGAATGCTTCAAGTAGGTGTGGGAAATTTATTCACCTTCTATCTTGCAAAAAAATAGGTTCTTGGTAGACAAAAAAAAAAAAAGGTTTGGGTGCATAAATATGTGGTATCATTTGTTTTGTCCTAATCTAGGGCAGAGATGACACCGATTTCCTTAAAAAAAAAAAAAAAAAAAAAAAAAAGACCGTAAGGAAAATCATGAATAGGCCATCCTTCCTTAAGTGTTTGCAACATGATTAAGGCAGGAACCTCTCTCCAGATCAGCATTGGTGGCAACAAGAATGACCAGGTTCTCAAGGCAGAAGGATGGTGACTAATTCAAAACCCCAGTGGACAGGAAAACCCACTCAGATCCAAGATGTGGGTCACACAACTAAACCATCTGACCTCTGATTGGAGATTAACATCAGGAGATCAAGAGGAAGATTTTGTGCTAACCCAAGGAAATCTCTGTAAGTAAAGATTTACAGCTGAGTTTTTCTGGTAGGACTTCAAAGCTCAAAATAATTTCCTTTTTCTCCCCTAGACACTAGGATGACACCATCACCACAAAGCCAGTTAGTTGAAACACTTTGGAAATAGTGGGCTGTGCTTTTTTTAATAAAAACAATACACATCCTGAGATGTAGTTTTATTTATAAAATGGAAAAAAAAGAACTGGGAAAAGAGGACAGGGAGGAAAAAATTAACCAAATGACATTCACAGTAACATAAGGAGCACAATTGAATATAGGAGACCAATTTTTTTTTTTTTAAAGGCATTCAGTTCATTGTTTCTGGTTATAGAAGATTTTACCATGTGAAACAAAAGGCTTCATGGTCTTTTAGATGGTTAGAAGGTTTCCTTACATCAGTCTCATGCCAAGGCTTTTGGCAAGAGTTCCCTCAACATTTTACAAATTATCTCAACCACTAATAACACAATTATGATGCAGCTTGAGAGTGCAACACTTAAATTTTAGAGCAAAATGGCAGAACCAATAAGTAGGCCTTAAAGCCATAGAACACATGCTAATTGAGTGGAAGGAAATGTCGATTGGAGTGGAAATGACCGGACTGCCAATTTTCATTCACTCGTCATATGCCATCGCACACACACTTCAGCAAATGTGCAATTCCAGTGATTACAGCCAATGAAGACAGGGATCATCAACACCAAGCAAGAGGCATGGGACAGATTTGCTAAAACACTCTCGCTCTTCCCTTTTCTGCTTTGTGTAGGAACCTAAAGACCTGAGAGTATGTGCCCGGGCATTTGTGTGGCTATGGGAGGTGAAGGATTTTTTTTAAGTTTTTGACATCTCCTTTTAGAAAGTACTATTCAAATTCCAGGAGCAGCAAGAATAGGAGGCAACACATAGAGTGGGAGCCACTTTTGTGTCCTAATGGTTCGGAGAGCTGTTGGCACAACTGGGAGATGGAAAGAGAGTAAAAGTCAAAACAATCTAGCAAATATGCAGTAAACACGTCCTATGTCTCATGCAGCTTGTTGGAAGTTAAATACTTAACTTCCTTAATAGAAAGTTGGAAGTTTTCTTAATAGATCACTAAGAGTGCAACACGATTAAGGCAGGAACCTCTCTCCAGGTCAGCATTGGTGGCTACAAGATGACCAGGTTTTCAAGGCAGAAAGATGGTGACTAATTGAAAACCCCAGTTGACCCATGTTTTGTCCTCAAGAATATTACAGCCTTTTTAAAATATATGAATTTTTATTGATTTCAGAGAGAAAGGAAGATGGAGAGAGAGAAAGAAACATCAATGATGAAAGAGAATCATTGCTCCTCTGTTTCCTGCACACTCCCTACTGGGGATCTAGCCGGCAACCCAAGCATGTGCCCTGATCGGGAATCAAACCCATGACCTCTTAGTTCATAGGTTAACACTCAACCACTGAGCCAAGCTGGCCAGGCAAGAATCTTACAGTCTTAACGGCAAACATGTTTTCTCCTTGCATTGTTTAGTCAGTTATTAACAAATACACTGTGTGTGCCAGTCATGTGTCAAGCGCTGAACAAGGTGAGAAATACTAGGATGTTTTGATCCTCACTTGATCAACTCTAATACAATAATAAAACCCTCCAGTCACTCCCTTTTATGACCTACTCTTGTTCTTTGTGTGCACCCCAATTCTTTGTGTGTAGCCTCCTCAGGATTGCAGTGTCTACTCCTTGATTTATTTGTACCTTAATTTGTATAATTCTTCCCCCTGCTTTTTACGCTTTAGCCCCACTACCCTCTTCATTAAACCCTAAGTACACACTGTATCTCCCTGTTTCAGAGATTTCTTGTGATCCATTCCAGAACTCTTTCTCTCTCTTCCGTAGCTATTTCATGGGGGTGAGTTTATATGCAGCCCTGGGATCCTGAACTTTCTGAAGCACTTCCCAAAATGGAAACTGCTTTGTAATTGAAGTGATTCTGTTTTTCTTCTTTGGGAATAAGCCCTCCGCAAAAGCAAGAATGAGTCTGTTTTGCTTCAAAATGCGTCCTAAGGACAGTGTTTAATGCATATTCGATTCAGTGAGTAGTGTGAATATATTAATTCATTTTTTAAACCCAGAAAACTGCAACTCAGTTGCTACTGGAAGACAAAATGTTGCTTCTCATTACTTTGCCCAGGACAAGGACAGTGACTGTAACATGGGATTAAATCAGTCGGTGAATGAACCAGTGGGCTTCGGACAAAATATGCAAATAGAAGGGGACAGAGCAGGGATGTCAGTGAGCACCAGGTATATACAGGGGTGGGCAAAAATAGGTTAAATTACCAGCCATCATTACCTAAATGGCAAATCATAAGCAATGATTGGAAATAATAACAATAATAATAAGGAAACAAATTATACAAAGAAATAAAACATTAATTAATAATACAAAAATATTGGTTAGAGTGTCATCCTGATTCTCCAAGGTTTCTAGTTCAGTCTCAGTCAGGGCATATATAGGAATCAAAGAAGGCATAAAAAAGTGGAACAACAAATTGATGTTTTGCTCTCTCTCTCTCTCCCTTCCTTTCTAGCTATAAATTAATAAATTTTTAAAAAAATTTAAAGAATAAACGTTGGCATACTCACAACTGTAAACCTACTTTCGCTCACCCCTGTATACTATATGCATATTTGTGTGCAATTAAAAATTACAATAAATTTCAGGAAAGCAATCCCGGTGCTAATTTTAGAAATAAATGAGGGCTCTTAGGAAGGCCTCTCTTATGCTGTAACATTTCTGTCCCCACCTGACAAAAAAGTAGGAAGCAGTCCTTCCAAAAGAAGGAAAGAACACTCCGGGCAGAGGGAGTAGTGATTAGGAAAGGCCCAAAGGCAGGCGAGTGATTGGTGTGTTGGGAACAAGGAGAGGAGTGTCCCAGGGGCCTGGACCATGGTGAGCAGGGGGGACAGTGGCAGGGAAAGAGGCTGAGAGTTAAGCCTAAGAATGAGATCACCTAGAGCAGCGGTTCTCAACCTGTGGGTCGCGACCCCTTTGGCAGGCAAAGAACCCTTTCACAGGGGTCGCCTAAGACCATCCTGCATATCAGATATTTACATATGATTCTAACAGTAGCAACATTACAGTTATGAAGTAATGAAAACAATTTTATGGTTGGGTAACAACATAAGAAACTGTATTTAAAGGGCCAGAAGTTTGAGAACCACTGACCAAGAGCTTTGAAGGATACTGGATGATTTCGGATTTTATTTTATTTATTTATTTTTTTTAATATATTTTATTGATTTTTTTACAGAGAAGAAGGGAGAGGGATAGAGAGTCAGAAACATTGATGAGAGAGAAACATTGATCAGCTGCCTCCTGCACACTCCCCACAGGGGATGTGCCCGCAAGCAAGGTACATGCCCTTGACCGGAATCGAACCTGGGACCCTTGAGTCCGCAGGCCGACGCTCTATCCGCTGAGCCAAACCGGTTAGGGCTGATTTCGGATTTTAAACACAATAGGAAGCTACTGAACATTCTAAAGCAGGGATGCCGTGTTTCAATTTGTGTTTTATAAAAGTCACTCTGGCCGAAACCGGTTTGCCTCAGTGGATAGAGCGTCAGCCTGCGGACTGAAAGGTCCTGGGTTCGATTCCGGTCAAGGGCATGTACCTGGGTTGCGGGCACATCCCCAGTAGGAGATGTGCAGGAGGCAGCTGATCAATGTTTCTCTCTCATTGATGTTTCTAACTCTCTATCTCTCTCCCTTCCTCTCTGCAAAAAATCAATAAAATATATATATTTTTTAAAAAAGTCAAAAGGCACTCTGGCTACTGTCTAGGGAGCATACTGTAGGGGAAAGTCCCAGACACAGGCTGCAGGAGTGATTGAAAATTGGAAAGAGGAGCTAAAAGTTTGCTCTGTCTTTCTAAATTAATACCATGGTACCCCAAGGTCAGAGAAATTATTCAACTTATGCTTAATTTCTTATAAACAACTGCCATGTGTATTTTGCTACAAAATTACACTGTAAACATCTCTACTTTTAATTGAATATCTTAAAAAGATGCCAGAAGCAATGGGCTTCAACCTGTAACTTTCTGTTATTCTCTGGGTTTTCCATAAGAAATGAAGGGGGAAAGCCCTGGGCTGTCACCACAGTGAGGTCAATACCCACTGGTTTCAGCAAAGCAAACACCTTCTGCTGTGTCTCTTTCTCTGTCCATGAAGTATCCAGGGCTGGGAATGCCTTACGGGGTCCTGCTTGCCTTTCTTATGTCATCACAGAAAAAACACATGCTCCCACGAGGGCTGTACTCTCACAGCCTTCTGGGCTTTTGGATACTAGATTTATATCCCTT
This sequence comes from Myotis nattereri, assembly GCF_964212035.1. Classification (NCBI taxonomy): domain Eukaryota; kingdom Metazoa; phylum Chordata; class Mammalia; order Chiroptera; family Vespertilionidae; genus Myotis; species Myotis nattereri. The sequence goes on from NC_138085.1 coordinate 33,568,394, forward strand.
ATCCGTGTAGGTTTTCTATAAATCACTTTGAGAAACAGGAGACCACTGATCTTGACACACTGTGTGCTCAATGGCCTTACTCCCATAAGCAAACACGCACGCACTGCAGCAACCAGCTATTTCAACAAACACATGCAGTGAAACAAATATTCGCAGGCGCATTTCTTTGCCCAGAGTATAAAGTGCTATTTCTGATTACATTGTCCCAAACACAGCTGCTTATCTCGAAATAACAAATGGTTTTGTGTTTTTCGCAGAGATTTTGTAGGGAGAAAACAAAGACATAATACGAAGCCCACTCTGGAAATGTCATGGGGAGTTTTCCATCCTGCTTCCAATCATGTCACTCTGCAGTCTCAGCAACTTGGTTTTTTTTCCTTGAAATTTAGCCACGGCTAAGGAAAGAGCAAAATGTGAAACATATGAAATCTATTCCCTTGGTGATGCCTTTATTTCAAAAAAACAATGCCAATTAAAGGTGAATATCTGAGAAACACGGATTCACAACGTGAGAAAATGTCCTGTGCTATTCATGGAAACATATAAAGCCTCACCACACTTTGTTCCAGTTATTATTTGAGAAGTTATATTTTCTAATGGTGAAGGGGGAGGGCTATGCTGCACCCAAAAAATAGATCAGGGATGTCCTTGTGAACTGTTTTTGCTTCGTTTATCATGTGAATAGTAGTGAGCTGATAACTACTGGTCAAAGTTTCTTTTTAAAAAATATATATTTTTATTGATTTCAGAGAAGAAGGGAGGGGGAGAGAGAGATAGAAACATCAATGATGAGAGAGAATCATTGATTGGCTGCCTCTTGCACGCCCCCAACTGGGGATCGAGCCCGCAACCCTGGCATGTGCCCTTGACCAGAACTGAACCCGGGACCCTTCAGTCGACAGGCTGATGCTCTATCCACTGAACCAAACCAGCCAGGGCAGGTCAAAGTCTTTTGGAATCAAAATTACAAATGTCTTGACAGTGTAAAATAAGGTACCAAAGGTGAAATCTCTGAGAGCTAAGACAAAGGGCTTTGATTAGTGACAGCCCAATGTGAAAATTTCCCCGGGGTTTCCTTCTACATTTACCAGGGGCCAATCCTGTCATTTTCCAGAAAGAGGTAGACTTTGAGGTGTAAACTCCCTAAGTAGAGACTTAGCCTCACTGTTAGCAGTAAGTGGCAATCTACAAGCCTTTCTGAAAATGGGGTTTGATGAGGGAAGAGGAGAGAACTTGCAGATGGTGAAAACTTGTAATAAGAGACTGAATGAGCCATGAAGGTGGAGAAACAATACAAAGGAGAAGCTCGGGACATAAGAGTCAACATGCTTAGTGTCACTACTTTGCTGATGGCTAGCCTCGAATTAGAGAAGGTACAGACATGGGCTACTCATGCTATTTTTCTAGACATGTTGCTCGCATGGAGAGAGGAATCAGAAAACCAAATCCAGCACTTTTACATGCATGTGAGGAAGGGTTGTCTCAGCACGCCTGGACTGCTCAAACCCTGCACAGTCCCAACAAAGGCTGTTTTCATGACTGGCTCTTGGAATGTTCTGTCTGATAAGCCGAGGCCTTGAACCACAGTGTATCAGTTGTCCAGGTAGTTTATGCTGAGCATGGGTCTCTGCTGAACACCTGCTTCCCCTCTCGGGGCTCAGAGCTTGTGACTGAGGTCAGTCACATAGGTGCTATATACTTATATGACTAATGTCCAATAGACACGCTGGACAACCAGGCTCAGAAAAGTGTCCATGATAGGTGACCCTTTCCACCTGCCACACACCATAGGGGGAATGACGTACATTCTGTGTGACCTGACTGGAAGGAAGCTTGCTACTGTTTTCTTCCAGGCTTTACCCACTGTGTCTTTTCCATTTATTGAACTTACTCGGTATCCTTTGCTATAATAAGCCATTATGATGAGCATGACAAGCTGACATCTGTGAGTCCTTCCAGTGAATCGTGGAGCCTGAGGGTGGTCTTGGAGACCTCCAATGCAAAAACCCACTAGAAATCCAACTATTGGTCATTCTAACCAATCATGGAATGTCCACTCTGTATTCCTCGTGTAATACAGTTTCCAGGAAGTGACAAGAAGCCTCTCTCTAACAGATGACAAGGAATATACATGCACTGTGCTGATAGAACTGAAGTGGCCTATTGAATATCCATGCAATTTGTTTTTATTGATTTCAGAGAGAGGAAGGGAGAGGGAGAGAGAGAGAAACATTGATGAGAGAGAAAAATTGATCAGCTGCTTTCTGCAGGCCCCCTACTGGGGTTTGATCCCACAATTCGGGTCTGTACCCTCACCAGGAATTAAACCAGTGACCTCCTGGTACACAGGTTGACACCCAACCACTGAAAAACACTGGCTGGGCCACACATAACTTCTTACCTATGCAAACTAAGCATGGAAGAAACGGTTTTGCTATCAATGTCTCTTTTGATTGAGTCTAAACAAGAATTAATTGCTACTTTGAAGAATCACACTTTCCCAAAGACATAATTCTGCCTAGTGGGGTCAATATCACTATATGTCACTACTAGTCTTGCCCCCTGGAATCTATACCCTTATATTTTGAGCTCCTTGTGAGCAAGAACCATTACTTCTTCATCAGGACTTACATAGTCACCTTCTACATCATTTGAAGGCTATGTAAGTTCTTTTTCATTTGTCACACACCCAGAGCTACTCGTCTTTCTCAATTTTTTCTTTCAGTGGGCTGACCCCTATTAACTGACTCACTCAGACTATCTTGCCTTATGGCTTAATACTGGATTTAATCAAAGAAGGGAGACACTCTCTAGAAATTTGAGTGAGGAAATAGAGAAAAGCAGGAGTTCCTCCTACTATCTCTGTACATGGGTACCATTCTTCTGGTAATGACTACATTCTTCTACAACTTCAGCTCCTCCCGGATAGAATAATCCATAGTGCCAGCACTCCCTGAGCTCTGGTTATAACATTTCTTCTTCTTGTACATCAGGCCTCATGGTGATAACATCTTCCATCAAACTCTCTTCACTGAGCCAGTGGAGTGTGCCTTTTGTTTCCCACCCATCAGGAGATTGGCACAAGGGCCTGTACTGAGAGCTCAGGGAAAGTTTATAAAGAAAAACATGGATGAATGAATGAATCAATGAACAATCCCTGATCCCTCATAATTTACAGAAACCACATTGACAAATTCAGCCAAGCCAAAGTCCTTAATGTGTTTCACTTTTCTGAGTTGTAGTGTAGCAAAGGCCTTGAGGTTAACCCAAAGGCTGCGTATCACTGGTGAAGCCATCATGTAGGGCTGGGGGGCGTGGGTGCACACTATGAGGATTGATGTGTGCACAGCCTATGTGGGGGCTAACAGGCCCCTCTGCCTTGTCCCCTGGGAAACCCACATAACCATCAGGTCTCCCAATCCCAAAGGGAACAACAGCAAAGGTTCCAGCTGAAACAAAATTCACACTCAGAAGGGCTGAAGCAAGGAGGGCTTAAGGTTGACAGAGGAGTGGGAAAGCTTACCACCTACAGGCCTGCTGCCTCGAGAGAGTTTGGAGCCAGAGAAGAAGGGACACCTGACAGGAGTCAAAGCAGCCTACTGGCAGAACCATAGTACTGGGGCAGGAAACGAGTGAGGAAATAACTACTTCAAACTCTTTCATCCTGGCTTAAAGTCTGCTGCCATTGTTTCCCAGTGGGGTAGCCTAATTCGAACCAGAAGACACGGGTGATGCAATCCAAGCCTCCCAGGGAATATAGCAGGTGGAACTTGCTAAAAGCAGTGAGACATGAGAATAGCCAGCATGGAATGTCTAAAATCTTTTCCAAGGGAAGTGTGAAACTTTACTCCAGCCCAATCTAATAAGAACATCTCAGAGGGAAGCAGGGAGGATGGATGGGTGGGAAGTGATCAACCAAAGAACTCATATGCATCACCCATGAACACAGAAAACAGGGTGGTGAAGGCCTGAGGCGGCAGTAGGCCAAACTAGAAGGGGTCAATGGGGGGAGAAAGGGGACATATATAATACTTTCAACAATAAAGATTTAAAAAAAGAAAAGAATATTGGTAACCAGGACCTTAATACAAATCTGCTGCTTTTGAAAAGGAATTTCAGAAACAATATAACCACCCCATGAGGAGGGATTGACAAAAGTGTAATACCTTAGATATCAGGTAGGCTGGATATTTATCAGATATGGTAGGTAGACACTAGTCCCTCTAATAGTACAGAAAGGAATCGGGGCTGGCCCTTGAGCTCCGAAGTCTCTATCCCAGCACATTCCTTGACAAAGCAACCTGTTTCCCTTTTATCCTAGCATCAGCTTCTGTTTACGCTGTTCAAGCTCCTCTGGCTGAAAAATTGTACTTTAGTTATCCCAGCCAATACCCATTGGTTGAAAAATGATGAGGGCTTCTCCCAAGAGGAAGCCTTTGATCACTGGAGCCAGATCCAGCTGTGAAATTGTGCGCTTCCTGCTCTGTTCTAACATTTTCTCTTAATTAGAGCAAGAGGGACGGCCTTGGGAAGTTGATTCTTCACCTGCTCACATAATATCTGTGCTTGCTTTCCGTGCGGCTATGTTCTCTGAGGAGGCACTTGGGGACCCATTGGTAAAATCTTGTTTTTGAGGTAATTGCGAGGGGAAAAAATGAAGCATTCACCTGAATGAAAACTCATTTTGATTCTATTCCCTACTCTCTCTTATGTTAAAGTCCAACCGCCCCAGATCTCAGGTTGTAAACAATATTATTCAATAAATTTCACTGCGGGAGAATAATCCAAGAGAACAGCCCCAGGCTGAGTGAAAACAGTGCGGACTTCCTGACCTCAGATGAGCAGTTTTCCCCTCCGGCTGCAGGAAGCTGCTCTCAGCGTCACCTGTCCTCATGGTTAGAGCGTCGTCCTGTACACCAAAAGGTTGTGGGTTCGATTCCCAGTCAGGACACATACCTAGGTTTAGGGTTTGCTCCTCAGTTGTGGCATGTGTGGGAGGCAACCAATCAATGTTTCTCTCTCCTTTCTCTCTAAAACAAACAAACAAAAAACAAATAGATAAAAAACATATCTTCAAGTGAGGATCATAAAAAGGAGCAAAACATGTAGTAATCTACATTTATGGATGACTATTGAAACAGTATCAGTATATTATTTTGATGGAATAACTGAAGTATTTGTTTTTCTTTCTAGATGATTTTTTCCCTATGTTCTGGACCAGTTCTTATAAACCTGAGTTTTGGGTAAAAAAAAAAAATGCTCTATCCATTGAGCTACTACATTATAAGTCCATTGAAATTTAGATGTAAGCAAATTTAGATAAATCCAAAGGCAACTAAGGAAGATCTCTACAACTAGGAAAGAACTGAAGAGAAAGTCATTCAGGTGGGCAGGGGGCCTAGAACTTAATTAATAAAAACATCTCAGTACTTTGCATCGTCTTCTGAAAACCTTGCTCTGTGTCTTCCAGATAGATAAGTACTAAGGGTGCAAACACACTGAATGTCTTTTTTTAATGGCATTTTATTTATTCTTAATATATTTTCATTGATTTCAGAGAGGAAGGGAGAGGGAGAGAGAGACAGAAACATCAGTGATGAGACAGAATCCTTGATTGGCTGCCTCCTGCATGCCCCTTACTGGGGATCAAGTCCGCAACCCTGGGCATGTGCCCTTGACCAGAATCGAAACCGGGACCCTTTGGTCCACTGGCCTAATGATCGATCCACTGAGCCAAACCAGATAGGGCCTAAATATCTTAATAAGATCCCCACCCTCTCTTTGGCACAAATACATATAGATTCACTATTCCCTACACCCACACGCTCGCGTGCGCGCGCACACACACACACACACACACACACAGCTCCACACTTCATCACATGGGGGTCAAAATATAACTTTCCTCTCACCTTCTGAGGTCTTTGCACTGGACTAATAATCAAATCAACATAAGACAGATTAACAGGAGAAAATGGCCAATATTCATTACATATGTACATGGGGTGCCATAAAAATATGAGACCAGGAGCCTCATTGGACAGTTAAGGTTTACATGTCATTTTGGACAATAAAGAAGGAGGCAGAGGTCAGGGATTTTAAAGGGGAAACAAGTAATTTATAGGGCAGACATGTGGTTAACAAATTCTTTCTGGATCACGCAGAAGCAATGGGGCACAGCAGAATCTAACAAACAAGTTTTGCTTCATTTCCCTTTATCTGCCACATTTAGCTTATATGATGAGCTCAGGTGATGCTCTCTTCCTTTAAGCACATTTTTTTAACCTAAATTCCTCTAGGCAGGCAGGGGGCGAGGCAAAGGTTCCTTCTGAGTCTTTTTGTTTCTTATTAACTAGCTTAAAATCAAAACCCCAAAGGCATATTTTGGGGCGGCGAAACTTGGGTCGGTCCCTCTCAATCACTTCAAATGGAATTTTCATTTTAAACAAGGACTCTTTAGAATTGGTAACTCAAATGATCAAATTTGAATTTTTTTCATTATTTTTTAATTGATTTTTAGAGAGAGAGGAAGGGAGAGGGATAAAGAGATAGAAACATCGATGAGGGAGGAACATCAGGGATCAGCTGCCTCCTGCATGCCCCCACTGGGGATGGAGCCCACAACCTCTTGGTTCCGGGGGTCAACACTCAACCATTGAGCCACACCAGCCAGTCACATTTAAAATTTTAAATAAGGTAAAACTTGAACAATTCTTTGGGATCACTTCTCACCTAATAAATATAGATGCTATCTTGCCCTCCTCACCTAATTCCTCTATCCATGTTGTCTGAAAAAAACAACATTGTATTCTACTTTTTCTGTGTTTTTGCATAATACCCATTTTGTTTTGCCCAGAGAAGAACTTAATAAAGATTACAGGTTCCTGAAATTAGTGGTGTTTGCTTTTCAAAAGATACATTTTGCTTTCAACAGTCTTGCTTTGGGCTCATGGGACGTGTTGCTCTGTTGGAAACCAGAGTTAGGTAGGTGGAGACATCACAACAATTATTCCTAATTGCCAGGGAAATCTTGCTTTTTTTAGCAGAAGGGGAAGCCGGTTTCGTTGACAGAGCGTATTAACTGCTAAACAGGAGAAATGCAATTAGTAGCTGGTTGTGAGGTGAGAAAGAGAGATTTTACTTTATAACAACTGGGCGGGGGGGGGGGGGGGGGAAGACTTGGGAATTATTTAAATGAGACAAGATGCAGGAACCAGCACAGACACTGCACTGTTCAAGGTCTATCCTAATCATCAGCCCCACTTCTCTTCCAAAGCATATTTGAAAAACAAGTGAGCTTTGTCTTCATAAGCTCATTATAGATAAATACAGTCATTAATTAGGAGTAGGAAAGCAGGAGCTTTGTAGTTAGGCAACTCCAGTGTGAGCCCGGTTCTGCCATTTGTAAGCTGTATGACTTTTTGTGTGTTGTCAAACCTTCCTTAGCCTGCTTCCTCTAAATCTGAATAATAATAAAACATCTTCAGAGAGCTGTTATAAAGGTTAAAGGAGATGATTATTACTTTTGAAATCATTGTGTTATTTAATTATGTCATTCACATTTAAGTATAGGCTTTTATTAGCTCTAGGATATTAAGCGATGCATTTAAACTCCTCATGTGTAAAATGCATTTATTAATATATAGCTTTCAGGGACAACATGGACAAGCAACTGAGTATATAAACACATGAACATTATCTATTATGAAGTCTCTAATTCCTGCTTGGCTGATACTAATTGCTCAAGAGATGGCTGTTCCTCTTTTCTTTTCTCCTCCTTCCTTCCTTCCTTTCTCTCTCTCTTCCTTCATTCCTCTTTATTTCTCCTTTCTCATTTTCACTGCTGAGGTATAGTTACAAGGTTGGGTAAGATGCTACCTTGATTGCATCAACACAGAATTCCTCCTTTAGCAATTGCCTCCCATCTCCCTCTGAAAGCTGTCTCTCCAATTACAGAGCCTGACAGAGTTGCAATAAATAACTCACCAAGTTCAAATCTGAATCCTTCAGAATTGAAAGATGGGCGATTTTACATGTAAGGCCACAGCTCATCTCTTTTTCCAATCAGAAATCTAATAAAAAGTGTACCAATGGACTTCCCCTATCTGTTCCCCTGTTAACTTTCAATGTAAAGTGTCACTTCGGCTCATTAAAGACAAGAACAATAGTCAGAAGATGAATTTGTTCGAACTCCCGAAGGTCTTGCCAGTAGCCTCAGAGGGAAGCAGGTCCCATTAGGCAGGAAGATGAGTATGCAGGCAGGAGACTCTGGGCCTAGGGCTGAGAGAGAGGGCTGTCTTTCTTTAGGCCTGGGGCGGGGGGGGGGGGGGGGGGAGCAGGGAGTGAATAATGAGTGATTCCTATGCTCTTCACAGGGGTATCTGTAGGGCTGAATTGCTTCAGAATTCATGTCCAACTCAACACCAGCATTTTCTTTGAAACTTTTCCTTCATCCAGTTCCTCCATCTCAGAGTTCTGGGGTATGCCCGCTTATATGACCTCATGGACTCACAATATATTTCCAGTGAGACATCCTAAGTTTAATCAAGCTGCATGTGTTTATATATATTTTTTTCCTCCAAGGGAATCTACCACAATGCTCGTCACAGGGCTACTATTAAAAAATCCTTGTTTACTGATAATTAATATGACCTACAGTTCAATGTACTGTTGGCAAAAATAAATGTTCAACCTACAGAAAAGTTTTATAAATGTTTAATTGAGCCAAAATTTTGATGACATGCCCAGAAGAAAATCTCAATGGACTGAGAAAATGCTCCCGAGAATGGCAATTTTGCATTTCCATGCATGCACTTAGAATCAAAGGAAAAGTATAAGGAAAGGACATGGGATCTATTGGTGCTTGATTAAGGAGATGGGAGAAGGCAAAGTGGGGACAACTCTAGGATTAGATAAGCAAAATGAAGAAACCCATCCTTTTTTACATTGGTGGGTACAGGATAGTTAACATTTACAGTACATAGAAATAGTATGTGGGGAGCAAGATAGCCATGAGGGTTCTGTGGTCTCATGCTCTAATGCAGTGGTTCTCAACCTGTGGGTCACCAACCTGTGGGTCGCGACCCTTTGGGGGTCGAACGACCCTTTCACAGGGGTCGCCTAAGACCATCGGAAAACATATATATAATTACGTATTGTTTTGTGATTCATCACTATGCTTTAATTATGTTCAATTTGTAACAATGAAAATACATCCTGCATATCAGATATTTACATGACGATTCATAACAGTAGGAAAATTACAGTTATGAAGTAGCAACAAAAATAATTTTATGCTTGGGGATCACCACAACATGAGGAACTGTATTAAAGGGTCGCTACATTAGGAAGGTTGAGAACCACTGCTCTAATGATCTTGTGGTCTGGTGCCTGAGGTTGTGATTTCAAGGGGTCTGGGAAAGAAATCACTCTAACATTTCAAAGGTATATTATCCTAGATGCATAAGCTCATTTAAGGTTATTGTTAGGCATATTCTGCACCTTTCCCCTGCATTCAGTGTCTCCCCTGCGCTCAGTACTCTTGCCCTTTCGGCCATTTTCTTGTTATTCTCATTTCAGGTGTCCCAGGAAACAGCAAAGCAGCCGAGAAAAGCAGCTCTAGACCCAGCTTCCTGCAACCGCCTGTACCTCCATCCAACCCACACAAGAGACATATAAATATCCCGCCCTCCCTGCTCTTGCTTGCTCACACTGACACACCGGTCTCAGCCCGCTGTGAGAGAATGCAATAAAATTTCTTAAACTCTCACAATGTCTCTTGGCCTGGCTCCTATCGGTGCAGACCTAACAGTTAAGAATTGACTTTTGCTAAGAAAGCTATAGGTAGGAATTTACGGTCAGACCTTCCTGTGTCGGCCTGCCATGTGGTCCCCTTGAGCTTGCCCGGTTTATTACACAGCCTCCTATTCATTCCCAGTCCTAGAGAGCTATACTTGAGAATTCTTAAAGTCTCAAGAAAAAAATTATTCAGATACACTTTAAATATTGGCATGATTTAAAAGAAAGGAAAAAAAAAAGCGTAAATTAATTTTGGCTGTAATAAAACTGCATTCCAAACATCATAAAATCGCAGGGTTTTGCAAGTATATGTGCTTCTTTTCCAGATTATTTCTTGACTGAAATTCTGCAAGAACTTTCTAACTAGTTGTCCCGATTCCCTATTTATCTCCCTGTAAAGGAGCCTAAGTGATCTTTGCTAAAATGTAAATCTGATCATGTACCCCAATGGCTTCTGTTCAAATTTTAAGTAACATTCAAACTTTTTATTTTGGCCTCTCCTGCCTCACATGACCCGATGCTGCCTGCCTCTTTGATCACATCAACAGTCACTCTCTTCCAAGAGCCAATTTATAGCTTTCTCCCCCTCAGTCAGTAACCCAAGCTGTCTTCTGCCTCAGGGCTTTTAGTCACTGCAGTACTAAGAGTCTAAACAACACTCAGTTGAATGTTATCCTTAGTGATAACACTATTTAATATTTGCTTGCTATGTATATTTACTTTGTGTGTTTTAAGTCCATTGAAGCTTTAGGGGAGGAGTGGTCTTGTCTGCCATGATCTGTTCTATCTTCTTGTTTTAATTATCAAGAATACCACTCACAGACAGCAGGCACTGTGCCAATATCTATTCAACATCTGAATGAAGATATAAATTAATACACCAAATCCACAGATGAGATATAAACACCGTGTCTCATTGAATCCCTCTGAAGGAAAAAAATCCATCATTATGCATATTAAGAATTTGAATCTTAATGTGAACACACAAGTAAGCACAGAAAATAAGCAAAAATATTTTAAATGGTTTAAAATGGCCAACAATAATCCTAATTCTATTCTCTCTAAGCATGTTTAGTTATCCTAAATGCAAAATGGTTAAAGTACTAAGACACGTGTGTGTGTGTGTGTGTGTGTGTGTGTGTGTGTGTGGTGTGTATATTAAAAGAGAGTAAGAATTTTTGTTTAGTGAGATATAATAAAAATAATATTTTTGTACATTTGGGGTAGTTTTAAAGACTTATGAGAAAAATATTGTTTTTATGTGACTTAAAGCTTTGAATTCACTTTATAACCAACCTCTTAAATTGTGCCTTCACTTTCACTGTGTGCATAACTGTATATATTTTTTTATTATATAGTTTTGGTCACTGTTAGAGAAAAAATAGTTGGTTTATTATGATAATCAAAATGCAGTCATTTATACATTTTTAATGTGCTCAGCACTGAGGGATGTACTTTTATTTGTTCGGCACAAAAATATCCTTAAATGGCCCCTGTATGCCAAGCAGTGTGGAAAATTCTAAGAAATAAAAAAGAATGTGTTCTTTATCCACAGCAAGGTTATAGTATAATACAAAAGGGAAGCATAACCTTTAGAAGCAAACGAGCAGACTGAGTAAGACAAGATGCAATTAAGATTTGAATTGTGGGTAATGAAAGCAGAAGTACAGAAAGACAAATACAGAATTCAGAGGAAAAGATGTTATTAAAGCAGAAAAGGTAATGGGTTGATTGACAAAAATAGAAAGAAAATGAATTCAATTTGACCAGGTAAACCATGTTGGGGAGACTCCAAATTAGAAACCAGGCATGCCTATGTGTGCATATATCTGCATATGTGTGCATGTTACCTTTTGCAACTAAAAACATATTAGATATAATATGCCCAATGCACATAATAGTAAGTTGGCAATAGGAAATCCATATAGTTGCCCACCTTTTCCCAGTTCTCTATTTAATTGCTTATTCCATTTTGATTCATACACTGTAGACCTCACCTTATATGTACAAGGTAGCTCCTAAAAATAAGGGGATATAGGCTTAATTATATGGAGGTAGATTTTCAATAATGTGAGAAAAGGAACTTATTTCTTTTCCCAACTCATAGTTGCAACATCTCACACCAATCTTGGAAGTGCTGCTTTTCATAGGCAAAAGATTACTATTAGTTTCTCTTTTTTTTTTTTCACCTCTCATATTGATTGCCATCCAATTCACAGAAAGGAAGAAATCAGTCCTTATTCAGGAAACGGAAGCTACTTTTGTTCATTTCATATAATAGCCAATTTAAGTTAGAAATCGTATCCATTTTCTATTTTGGATACCTGTTTCACAAGCTCAGCGCATTCCAAGATGCCTATTTTATGAAGCGAGCGAGGATATTCAGAGAAATTGTCCATCATATACTTCATATCCTAAGATTGCCAAGCTCATCAGAGAGACAATACTGGATTGATTCCAATTGTCAGGCAAACTATAGGAGTGTGAGAGATCAGTAAATAAAAGATCACTTATCCTTGAATTCAAATTACTGAACTATTGATGCAAGAAAACTTGAGATATTAAAATATGTATACAGAGTTAGATGTATAAAAGAAACTAGAAAGGTTAACAAATAACAGTGAGAATAAAGGAAATAGATCTAAGTAAATATTTTCACTTTATAATCTGTGAACCTACAAAATCATTCCAGTAATGATACTGTTGTTCAAAAGTTTATTGGAGCCCAGCCAGTGTGACTTAGTGGTTGAGTGTTGACCAATGAACCAGGAGGAAGTCATGGTTCAATTCCCAGTCAGGGCACATGCCTGAGTTGTGGGCTCAGTCCCCAGTGGGCGGCATGCAGGAAGCAGCCAAACAATGTTTCTCCCTCATTGATGTTTCCATCTCTCTATCCCTTTCCCTTTCTCCCTCTAAAAATCAATAACATGTATTTTTTAGTAGTTGACTAGAGCTTTTATAAAACTATATTTAGAATAGTTTTAAAAAACCCACGAAGTCATATTTTTAAAAATTAAACTTTATTTTTGACCCCTACATCTTAATAATAAAATTAACCCATAAATAACTACTGGGTCTAGAAATTACTTGGGGGTATCAATTATATCATAGTCCCAAGAATTTTTTTTTCATTTGTTCTACTCTACAAAAAATAAAGAGGGAAAAAAAAGTGACAGAATCTAAAGATAAGCTCTAAATGAAAATCCTGGAAGAAATTTACATATCATCATGATAGACTGTAAATTGCACATGTTAGTTTTGATGGAAAACTTATCTTTTGAATACATAAATTATGCTTTATCTGTGGAAAATTAAGTCTTGTATTTAATCACATATTTTAATATAACCACATATTTTACTTATTGGGATTCCTACAATGTAGGCCATTCTGGGAAAAATCATTTTTCTATGGTATTTTTTTTCTAAAATTTCTATGAAGTGATTAAAAAATGGGAAAAATTTATGTTGACAAGGTAACTGTAGGGGAAAAACAGATTGTTAGATTACTAATTAGGAGTAAACATCTTTAGAAAATCAGTTTAAATTATAAAAGTTTAAAGATATTAGAAAGTAATATTGAACCTTTGTTTAAAGCTCTATAAATAAACCAGAATTAGAAAAATCCTAATAATTTCTTTCTGTTTATTTGCTATGTTATCCTTTTTATTGACTTGAAAACATAAAACTCCACATTCCAGAAATTGTTGACTTCCTACCTAAAAGTACTATCCTCTTCACTGATAAAAGGAACTTAGGCTCTAGCTGGTTTGGCTCAGTGAATCGAGTGTTGTCCTGTGAACCCAAGGGTCCTGGGTTTGATTCTGATTAAGGCCATGTACCTTGGTTGCAGGATCTTCACTAGCCAGGGCCCTGGTCAATATTAATGTCAAGACATAAGTCTATCCTTAAACATAAGTGAAGAAATAAAAGTTAGAGGTTAATTTAACAACTATAAGACAAAAAACAAAAATATGGCTTGGAGACTGATTAAATATGGAGGAAGTTGAATAGAGGGAATTGATTAAGGTATGGTGATGTTACTCTTTAATCTAGAGAACACAGGAATAGCCTTTAGAGCAGAAAATATGACTAGTGTGTGTGGGGGGTGGGGGGAACTTAACCAATCAACTGCAAGGAAATTTAGTCACTTTCAGATTTTCTTAGTCATTAGAGATTTAAACTGTGCCAAATTAGCATTTATATGCTCAGCAGAGAAAAATGATTAGGGATATGTGGAGTGAAGTCATGGAAACATATATAACTTGGAATATACTGGTTGATGCCCAAGGTCTGGTTGTTTATGCATCATCTATAAGATTTTTCTCATAAAATGTACCATAAGAAGGGATAATAGCAGTGAGCCAAGGCCCCTCCCTATACTAAATTAGTAAAAGGAAATAAAACAGAATTAGATATGGTCTAAAGAGCAAAAGTTTAATGAGGATATAAGACAGTCATATATGAAAAAGATAATACACAATTCACAGCAAGTACCAAATGAATGATTATCAATGGAGTGTACTGGATAATTTGCTGAGCAAGGTAGCTAGTTAGTTCTCCAAGCTCGGGAGATTTCAGCATAGAAAACTAAAAACAGATCTTAGTCTACCCACAGCCAATTACTACTTATAACAATATGTCCCTTTATATTAGATTAAAAAGCTGAAATTTATTGTGTTCACTAATGTTAGCCTCATATGAAGTTTTGTATTTAATCTCATGATAATTTTTAAAAGTTGGAATGATTTTTTGGCTCATTTAAAAGGCATGTGATGTGTAAAGTGGCTTAGTAACTAAGCCGGTATCATAGAAAGGACTCATGTTTAGTTCTACCTTTCTAACTTCAACTGCGTGTTCTGGCCACTACACTCTTCTTCATTTGCTATGTTCAACTTACTTAGTGTAATTTGCAAATATGACACACATATAATCACATTTCATTAATTAAATTATGAGACTCTCTTGTGCCCTGAGTGTGTATTCTGACTCCATCTTATACTATCTATGTTAACATGAATAGGTCATTTATCTTTTGCGTGTGTCTGTTTCCTTATTTACATAACAGAGATAAAATAACTTTCCTGACAATCTTTCAATATTGCTTTGGCTTGTAAACTAACTGCTGGATAGAAGACAATTTTAAGATATAGATAGATGATAGATGATAGATAGATAGATAGATAGATAGATAGATAGATAGAGATAGCATCATTATTTTAGAGGCTTTTGACATATGCAATGTTCAGGAGGTAATTCATGAACACAATATGGAACATCCAAAAAAGAAGTATTTGGAAACTTTATTTGGTAATGTTGGGCTATAATAAAGCAAAACATTAGTGTCAGACAAAGAGTATTTTAAAGACAAATTCAAATGGCCAGAGAGAAAAAATTAAATCTCACCATCTCCAACTCCTTTGCCCTCAGATTCTATTTTTAGGTGCCCAATCTTCCACTGTATCTAACACCCCCTCCCAAAATAATGGTTAAGTATTCTACTTTTATTACTGCACTGACTACTCCACCAACTCTGCCTCAGTTTCCTGAATTAAAATGATTGCGACAAGTATCCAACTTAAATAAATGTTTGGGTAGCCTAAGGCAATGATGGCAAGGATTCTTCAGTTTTAAAGCAATATCTAGAAATAGTCATCAGGGAGGACAAAGGAAAGCAAAATAAAACTGGAAACCACAGTCAATGTGAAACTTATCCTAAAAATGTCTAAAGGCTGTACATTGAGAATAACTGAACTATCCTCATAAATCAGGTGCATTTGCTCTTACATTAGTGGATCTGTAAGTAAATTCAGCAATACACAATTGCAATATTGGAAAACTGCAGAGGTATCGATTTAGATGATCTATAACACACAGAAAAGGGAAACTACAAAGTACAAGTTTTTGTCATGTTAATTAGCATAACTCCCTATTTCACACAGTCAATAAAAATTCAAGTCGATTTCCCAAATCTGTGCAGGACATGAGAATCATCAATATTCACAGTCCAATTGTAAGTTAGGAGGATCCAAAATTAAAGTTTCTGACAAGATGATAGGAGTCTTACTAATCTATACAGCTTTCATCACAAATCAGTGCTACCTTCACTAATAATAGCAAGTCAGTGAATCAGCAGTTAGGTTTAAAATGTCTGTTGTCTTTCTAAAAAAATATTGATTTCAGAGAAGAAGGAAGAGGGAGAGAGACAGAAACATCAATGATGAGAGAGAATCATTGATCGCTGTCTCCTGCACGCCCCACACTGGGGATCAAGCCCAGAATCCAGGCATGTCCCCTGACTAGGAACCATGACCTTCTGGTTCACAGCTCAATGCTCAACCACTGAGCCATGTTGGTTGGGCAGAAAATGTCTGTTATCAACACAACTTGTAAATATTCACTCAAAAGCCCAAATAACTTCCTAAGTTATTTTATTAATGCATCAATAAGTAGATTTTGAGACCTACCATCAGTTCAAAATGGTGCTATTAGTTCCTATTTTGTTTCCTTTACACTAGTTGCTCAGATCTACTCTCCTTATCCCCAAGCAATTTGCATTTTTCAAACCTATTCTAGTTTAAGAGTCAGAGCCAAAGATAATGAAGAGTTTGCCATTTGTCTCACTGCGCTCATCATTAAAATCTACTCCTCTGATTGTAAACCTGTTTGTGAATAATGAGTGTTCTTAAGGCATCTGCTTTGTCCTAGCTAGTTTTCCCGTATAACGCACACTCACCTACTGCATTACAATGTTTATATATGGCTGTCACTGCCTCTATTACAGTGAGCTAAACTCTGCTTCCTATATAGAATATTCCTCTCAGTCGTTGCTCAAGATCATGCCCAGATTACATCAACTGCCTCAACCCAGGAAGGGAAGATCTCACCTCTCTTCTCCTCTGGCTTGGTAGAAAAAGAAGTATCCTAAATCACAAGCTGATGGGAGCCCAGAAAGTGATCTATCATTATCCTCACATTGAAGATAATAGCCTGACACAGTTACTGGGATCTTGGCTGAAGTAGAAGACTGCCATGATTCATTACTAAGCTAGCCGCACTGCAAAGCTCATGCTAATCCTTCTTTTCCATGAGTGTCTGACAGCAGTAGAGTAATAGATAAGTGAAGTGGAGCCAGATTATGTAGAGCCCTGAAAAGAATGCAGGAGAGTTTGAAATTTATCTGATAAATTGAGTAGGAAAAAATCCAAGTTAAAGTAGAATTTTAGAGTAGTGATCATACACTGATTTGCTTACAAAAGATCCGGTTTTTACTTCTGTCTGGTGAAACTTTTAATAGTGTTACTTTCACTCATAAGAGATTCTGTATTTGGACAAAAACAAATTATTGCCATCCTATAGTTTGTGAAGATCATCATGTGAGCTGGTTTAGATTAATGGACAAAGTATTCATTATTTATGATACCATTGAAATAGCCATCCATTGGCGAATGAGTAATGTTTTGCTCAATATCTTTTACCAACCTCTCTGGATCAAGCAAGTGTACTCTTGGTTCATGTCAACTCAATAACCTCACTTCTGCCAAAAAGAGCTTTTATTGTGGGTAAATAAAAATAGAATGACTTCTTAGTTCTGATTTGCCTGGAAGTTAATATTCTTTAACTGATTATTACACTCTCTCAAAATATCATTGGCTTTTCCCATAACTTTATTTTTTTATTATTGAAACTTGATGTTTAGTTATGGTACATGTATTTTGATTTCTATTTGTAATTTTCTTTCCTTAGCTTATATAATAAGAAATAAAAAGTTCTGTACATGTTTTCCTATGAAATTTTAAGTTTCATATAATTAGTCATTAAAATGTTTAAAAAGTTGTTAGGAATGGTGGGGATGTGTTCTTGTATATCCAACCCTCACATTAAAAGTCAGTTTTAAATCTCAGTGATTTAGAAATTCCTGTATCAGCTCTGAAGTCTGTGAAAGGTGCAATGTAGACCTCTTCTAGATATAAAGCTGAAGAGACTATGTACTCTTCCTTACCATTATACAACATCCTCTCAATGCACAGTACCTCCTAAAATCAGTAGGATAAAGGCACTCATGGAGATATGTAGAGAATCTTCATTGAACTCTATTTGGCTGCTCTACCTCAATAACATCGAAACCAGTTAGGGAAGTGTAGACTCCTCCTTGAAGTAATAGACAATGGCACTAAGTAGACAAGATGTATTCATAGGATATCCCTCGCACAAAGGTGGTTTAAATACAAAGACCAATACATACAGTTTGCCTTGATGAAAGAGCTTCATGTATACCATGAGAAAAAAGGAAATAAACTGACTACATATATGAACCGATACCAGTATTTATTAGGCTTTTTTTTTAAGGGAGAGTAAAACAGAAAAAAACTGACTTATAAAAATACTTTTCAGTTGGAAAGACAGAACATCAATTCAAAATGCTAAGATGAAGCATAATTTAAAAATAAATTATGATATGAATCAGAAGATAATTTAAGAATTATACTTTAAGTTTCCATATAATCCAAATAGATTCTTTGAAGTAAAACATATATTTGTAAATAAAACACGAAAAAACTAAAACACTAAGCAAACTACGTAAAATAATGACACGAAAGTCATTGGACCTCAGGCAATGAAGAACCATGTTTTCTGAGATAGGGAAACATGAATTAAGCCTTACATTGACCCCAAATTATATTATGTGAAGAAAGTTTCAAAGAGGAGTTCAGGATGGGAAACCTATGCAGTCTCCCTTGGTTGAGGAGACAGAGCTTGGAGTCTGGGAAGCCAAGGATGATAGAGCACACAGGACAGAACAGCAGAAAAACGAAGCAAACAAAAAGCAGAGAGCTGCACAAGGGAGGAATTCCAAATATCTACATAGCTCTTGAAGCTTCCTGGAATATGGAGTATAGATACAGCTCTTAATCTTCTTTCCTATTAATGCTCCCAATGTTATCACTCATGGGCCAGTTACTATATATTGATTATTTTTATCATTATTATGAATTGTCTTTTCCTGATTCTTTACTTTTCTGGTAATTTCTGATTTTATGTCATAAATGAATTTTACCTTGTTGGATGCTAGATATTTTTATATTCCTATAAATATATTTGAACTCTTTTTTGACACAATAAGTTAGGTGAAAACCATTTGACACTCTCAAGCCTTCTAGGTTTTCTGGATGAAACCAGAACTATATTAATCTAGTTGTGTGTTTTTTTCTTCTGGTAAGGTAAGGCCTTTCTACTCAACATGGTGATCCCTGATATATAATAGTTTCAATCTTGGAATCTGGGAATCTTGGTGGTGATTACAGCTGCTGATCTCGGCATTGTCTGAGTTCTGGGCACTGTTCCTGCTAATCCTTTTGGTCCCTGTCACCCCTCACGCACTCTTGGAACCCACCTTGGGTATTTACTCAGATGAGTGCACTGATCAGTACATAATTGAATTCTCTATGAAATTATCAGATTGGTTTAAAATAAAGACCCATATACTGCCAAAAAGTGTCAGTTAAGTATAAAAACATAAATAAAGGTGTAAGGCAGGAAAAAGAGATCCATACTAACACTGATCAAAAAGAGCTGGAGTAGATATATTAATATCACATTAAAGAGACTTCAAAACAGTCTCTAATCAAAGAGAAAGAGGATCACTTCATAATGATAAAGGGGGTCAATTCATAGATATAGCCATCCTGTGTATGTACCACATAGAAGAGTGTTAAAGTGACTAAAGTAAAACTGGTAGGACTGCAAGGAGAAATCCTATTGTAGACAAATTCTCAAATATAGTTAGGGGGTTTCAATAATTTCATTTCATAATGAACAGTACAAGTAGAGATAAAAAATTAAAAACACATAGATACTTGAAGAACATTATCAATCAATTTTGCTAACTTATATTAATTAAATATTCCATACAAGAACAGAAGCAAAATATACATCCTTTACACGTGCGTTTGGGGTATTTATAAAGATAGACCACATATTTCATTATAAAAGCTTTTTCAATAGATTTAAAAGAATTCCAGCCATACAAAGTATGTTCTCTTCTTATAATGCAATTAAAGTAGATGTCAATAACAGGAAAATAAACAACATTGAGAATCCCCAAATATTTGGAAACTAAACACAATTCTAAATAATCTGTGGGTCAAAGGTGAAGTCAAAAGCAACATTTTAAAAGACTTTGAAACTAGATGAAAATGGAAGTAACGATGATTCTAACTCTCTAAACATAAAAATTTGTAGGAGGCAGCTAAAGCAATAGTGAAAAAGTCATAGAACTAAATTATATATTAGAAGACATGATCAAAATTAAAAAAAAAAAAAAACTATAGCTTCCATCTTAAGAAACCAGAAAAACAAATTATGACATTACAGACTGAAAACAAAGGAAAACAAAACAAAAAAAAAAACCTTAAGAAAATAATCAAGATCACATGGGAAATAAAATAGAAAACAAGCAAGTAAGGGAGACAGAGGAAAACAAATCACAATACACATTTATCAGAATGTTTAAAATTTAATGTTTAAAATTATAGCGAATATTGTCAGTTGTAACAACTTGAGGTTTCACATACTGCTGATAAGAATGTAAAATGATGCCACTACACTAGAGAATAATTGGCAATTTATGAAAAAGTTAAACAAACACCAACCATATACCCATGAAGTTCATTCCTAGGTATTTGCTCAAGAGAAAATATATGTTCACACAATCTTTTACATGACTATCTATAGCAGCTTTATTTACAGTAGTCAAATACAAGATCCAATTCAAATACACTTCAAGGAGTAACTGGGTAAATAAATCATTGTATATCTATACAATACAAAACAATACTACTCAGTAATAAAAAGGAATGAGAGGTCAATTCATGTAGAAACACAAATGAATGAGTATGTTGTGGGGGGAAGCAAAAATTACAAAAAATTCAGAAGAGTGTACATGTTGTATAAATCATTTATATAAAATTGTAGAAAAAGCAAGCTAAGCTATAATGAGAAACAAATAGATCAGTAATTGCCTAAGGTTGAAGGAAAGGAAGGAGTATAAGAAGAGTATGAGTGTAGAAAGGGACATTAGGAAAGTTTGGGGGTGATTGTTATGTCCATCATCTTACCTAGTTTACTGCACATCAATAAAACTGTGTGTTGTGTCTGGGGGGTATTTAACAATTTATTGGTGAACAAGAAAAACAAGTAAGTAGGATGAGATAAGAAAGATGTTAAGAAATAATGTTTCACCCTTGCTGGTTTGACTTAGTGGATAGAGCATCGGCCTGTGGACTGAAGGGTCCCGGGTTCTATTCCTGAAAGGGCATGTACCTTGGTTGCAGGCTCAATTCCTCGTGGGGGTTGTGCAGGAGGCAGCTGATCGATGTTTCTCTCTCATTGATGTTTCTAACTCTCTACCTCTCTCCCTTTCTCTCTATAAAAATCAATAAAATATATTTTTAAAAAATGTTTCAAAATGAATATCAACATTAGAAACAATAAAAGACAAACAAAAACAAGTAATATTTAATAATTACTTGTGGATAAATTTGAGAAAATATCAAAAAGAAATGCTGAGGGGATGTCAGCAAATGGCAAAATACGAAGTCCCAGAGCCTTCTTATGTCCATGGAGACAGCAACTAAACAACAATACCTGGACCAATGCTCGTTCTGAGAAATCCAGAAACCAGCTGAGTCTCTTGCACCTCAGGCAAATGCAAAACTAGCCACATTAAAATAGTAGAAAACCCTGTAGTACTCACTAGTCATAGTTTCTTTTCCCAGCTCAATGTAATGTGATGTGATTGGGAGAAAACGCTTAGCTTCTGGCTTCACTCTGGAGAGGGAAAGAGAAGACTGGAACATTTGTCCAATGTCCAGACATTTTGAAGGGCTGCCCAAAGGACTGGTTTCTGTCTTGTCTGAATCTCATGCTGACAGTAAAGGGTGCTCAGGAGGCGGCTACTGAGAACAAAAGTAATGGTTTACACCAGCATGCACTCACTTGCTATAGTCCCCCGCTCAGCTCAGCATGGAACAAGTGGGAGAAAAACCATCAACTTCTGGGTACTCCCTTGCAAAAAAAAAGAGATTTGGTGCATGTGTTCAAAACTGAGACTTTTTGGTTGGCCTGTCTGAGGAACCACTTTCTGTCTTGTCCAAATCAGAGGAATGATAGGACCCAGTAAATTCTAGGAGCATGAAAGATGCTGGAAACAAAAGAGTGTCGAGTGTTGGGTAGCTCGCAGCAGCCAGGGAACATACAGTACTATGCACAGATACCAAAGGATGGAAATAACAAGATCCTGAAAAAAGAAACAATCAGGCCTCTTGAATTGTGAATTTATATGCACGCGTCTGGGAAAGATTCACTCACTGAAAATATTTGTGAGGCCCCCAGACTCGCTAGCTGATTTGATTGGTGAAGGACTTTTTCTGTACGAGGTCAGTCTATAAAGATTGGGACAGCTAGCTGTTGTTTTTTCATACGTGTGGATCCTAACAGAAAGTTGCAAGGAACACAAAGAAGCAGAGAAATATTGCACAGTTAAAGGAACACAATATTTCTCCAGAAACCAATCCTGAGAAAATGAAGCATATGAAAGACCATAAGAGAATTCAAAGCAACCATCACATATTATCAACATGCTCAAAAAAAATATGAACAGCCGAAACCGGTTTGGCTCAGTGGATAGAGCGTCAGCCTGCAGACTGAAGGGTCCCGGGTTCGGTTCCGGTCAGGGGCATGTACCTGGGTTGTGGGCACTTCCCCAGTGGGGGATGTGCAGGAGGCAGCTGATCGATGTTTCTCTCTCATCGATGTTTCTAGCTCTCTATCTCTCTCTCTTCCTCTCTGTAAACAATCAATAAAATATATTTTAAAAAAATATGAACAAAGTGAGAATTTCAACAAAGAAATTAAAATTATAAAATACAATGAAACAGATTTTGGAGCTGGGAATAAAATAACTGCATTGAAAAATTCACCAGAGGGGCTTGATGACAGACTTGATTAAGCAAAAAAAAAAGAATCAGAAAACTTGAAAAAAATATTTGAAAATATTGAATCAGAACAGCAAAGAAAGATAAAGCATTAAGAAAGCCAAAGGTATAGCATCAAAGAGCCCAACATCAGGAACCCCAGAAGAAGCGAGAAAGGGGCAGAAAGCTTTTTTGAAGAAATAATTGCCAAAAACATTCTTAGGGGGAAGAAAAGGTACATTCAGATTCAAGAAGCCCAGTGGAGTAGGAAGAAATCAAAGAAATTCAAACTGAGACACATTACAATCAAATTGTCAAAAAGAAAGAAATTATTTTGAAAGCAGGAAGAGAAAAGAATTATACAAAAAAAGCTCCCAGTAAAACATCAGTGGATTTGTCAGAAGAATCCTGGCAGGTCAGAAGGGAGGTGGATAATAAAATCAAAGTGCTAAAAAGCAAGCAAACAAACCAGAAAATGCAACCAAGAAAACTGTAACCATCAAAACAGTCTCTCAAAAATAAAAGAAAAACAAAGACTCACTTTGGAAAAGATATTCCATGTCAATAATAACCAAAAGGAACAAGAGTGATTACTAATATTAGATACTTCAAATCAAAAACTGTCAAAAGAGACAATGTAAGATATTATTTAAAAATAAAGTGTCAATTAACTGAGAAGATATTACATTTATAAATATGTAATTACAAACCATTGGAACACTCAAATAATGAAGCAAACTTTAATAGAACTGAAGAGAGAAATAAACAGAATTTTAGCACAATCATAGTAGAAGATCTTAGTGCTCCACTTTTAATAATGGGTAGATTATCCAGATAGATCAATACAGAATTGGAGGACTTGAACACTACATAGCAAATGGACCTAATCAATGTGCCTGAACATTTCACCAACAGCAGAAGATTACACATTCTTCTCAAACACATTCTCCAGGATAGATCACATATTAAGTCACCAAAAGAGCTTTACAAATTGAAGATTAACACAATATTAAGTATACCACAGTATAATAAAACTAGAAATCAGAAGAAAAATTGGAAAATTGACAAATAAGTGGAAATTAAAAAAAAAAAAAACTACTGAAGAATGGGTCAAAAAAGAAATCAAGGGAAAATTAGAAAATACTTTTTTAAATGCAAATGAAAACACAACATATCAAAACTAATGGGATACTGTAATAGCTGTAATAACAGGAAACTTTAGAAAAACAATTGCCTACACTAAAAAAAAAAAAGCAATCTAGCTTTACACCCTAAATTACTAGAAAGAAAAAAGAACAAACTAAGCCAACAGCAGAAGAAAGAAAATAAAGATCAGAAATAAATAACACAAAGAAGAAAAAAAGAAAAAGAGTTGTTTTTTAAAATATTATCAAAATTGACAAACTTTAACTAGACTAAGAAAAAAAGGATAGAAGTAAAATGAGAAATTAATAGAGAAGACATTACAATTGATGCCAAAACTAAAAAGGATTAGAAAAAACTACTAGGAAAAATTATATAACAAACAGGATAACCTAGAAAGTCCTCAACAAAATACTAGCAAACTTATTTCAACAACACATCAGTAGGATCATACACCATGACCAAGTAGGATTTATCCCTAAGATTCAAAGATGTTACAATGTATGAAAATTAATGTGATATATAACATTAATAAAACAAAATATAAAATAAAAAATTTATCTCAATATATGCAGAAAAGCATTTGGCAAATCAACATATTTTCATGACAAAAACACTAAGAATAGAAAGAAATTACATCAACATTTTAAAAGCCATATAGAAAGCCCACATTTAATATACTCAATGGTGAAAAATTAAGCACTTTTTTCTCTAATATTAAAAACAAGGCAGGAATGCCCACTGTGGCCACTTCTATCAACACAGTGTTGGAACTCATAACTAGAGCATTTAGGGAAGAAAAAATAAAGGCATCTAAATAAGAAAGAAAGAAGGAAAATTATCTATTTGAATATGACACAAACTTATATGTAGCAAACCCTAAACATCACCCCCACCAAAAATTTGTTAAACTTGCAGAATTGCAAAATTGTAGAACACAAACTGATACAAAATCAGTTGTATTTCTATATTTTCTGACAAAAATATTAAAAAATGCTATCACATTTGTAATAGCATCAAAAAGAATAAAATACTTAGAAATAAACAAAACCAAAGAGGCAAAAGACCTGCTGGCTGAGAATTACAAAACATGACTGAAAAAAATTAAAGGCACAAATAAGTGGAAAGACATCTTGGGTTCAGAGACTGAAGATTTGATATTGTTAAAATATCCATACTACTCCAAGCAATCTACAGATTAAAAGCAATCCCTATCAAAATGTCAATGATTTTTTTTTTTTTTTGTAGAGGTAGGAAAAATCCTAAAATGTGTATGAAATCATAAAGGGTCCTGAATAGCCCAAACAATCTTGAGACGTAAAAAAAAAGTATTATGCTTCTCACTCCTGACATATTACAAAGCTGCAAAAAACAAAACAATATGGTACTGCTATAAAGACAAACAGCCCTTGGTGGTTTTCCTCAGTGGGTAAAGCTACAGCCTGCAGGTTCAATTCTGGTCAAGGCATGTACCTGGATTGCAGGCTCCTCCCCAGTCTGGGCCCTAGTCAGAGCTCTGGCAGGAGGCAACCAATCGATGTTTCTCTCACATTGATATTTTTCTCTGTCTTTCCCTCTCTCTTCTACTCTCTCTAAAAATCAATTGAAAAATATCCTCAGGTGAGGATTTTAAAAAAAAAAAAAGACAGACAAATATACCAGTGGAACAGAATATAGAGCCAAAAACAAGCCCATGCGTATATAGTCAACTATTCTTTGGTACGGGAGCCAAATATATGTGATGGGGAAAAGATAGTCTCCTCAACAAATGGCATTGGGATAACTAGATATTCATGTGCAGATGAATAAAATGGGATTCTCACCTAACACCATATACAAAAAATTAACTCAGAATGCATTAGACACTTAAATACAAAACATGAAAGTTTAAAATTCCTAGAAGATAACATAGGTGGAAAGCTTTATGACATTGAACCTTACAATGATTTTTTTGGATAGATCTCCAAAGCATAGGCATCATAGCAAAAATAGACAAATAGGACTACATCAAAAGAAATAATAAAAAAAATAAAAAAGAAACTTACATAATAGGAGAAAATATTTGAAAACCTTATATCTGATAAGGGGTTAATATCAAAAGTATATAAGAAAATTCTTCCACTCAATAGCAAAACAACAAATAACTTGATTAAAAATTGGACAAAAGGTATGAGTAGACATTTCCCCCAAAGAAGATATACAAAAGACCAACAGGCATATAAAAAATGTTCAACATCACAAATTATCATGTGCTATGGCCAGTAAGTTTGTGTCCCCCCAAAATTCAGATGTTGAGATTTCAACTCTCAGTACAACAGTATTAAGAGGTGAGGTTTTGGCCCTCGCCGGTTTGGTTCAGTGGATAGAATGTCAGCCTGCAGATCAAAGGGTCCCAGTTTTGATTCTGGTCAAGGGCATGTACCTTGGTTGCTGGCTTCTCCCTGGCCCGGGCCCTGGTCTCAGGCCTTAGTTGGAGTGCGTGTGAGAAGCAACCAATCCATGGGTTTCTCTCACATCAATGTTACTCTCTGTCTTTCCTTCTCGCTTCCACTCTCTCTAACAAAATAAATGAAAAAATATCCTTGGGTGAAGATTAACAACAACAACAACAACAACAAAACAAAACAGAACAAAAAAAGAGGCAAGGTTTTGGTAGATAATTAGGTCACAAAGTGGGGCCTTCAACAATAGGATTAGTGCCCTTGTAAAAGAGGCCCCAGAGAGCTAACGCCCCCTTTCACCATGTAAGGACACAGAAAATAGTAAACAGTCTACAAACTAGAAAGAGGACCTTCACCAGAACCCAATTACACTGGCATGCTGACTTCTAGCATCTAGAACTGTGGCTTATAAGCCACCCAAACAGTCTATGACAGCATGTCAATGCAAATTTAAATCAATGAGATACTACCCCACATTTGTTAGGATGGCCATTGTCAAAAAAGAAAAAAAAAGGAAATAACAAGTGTTGTTGAGGATGCGAAGAGATTAAAACCATTGGACACTGTTGATGGAAATGTAAAGTGAACTCTATGGAGGTTCCTCAAAAATATAAAAATAGAAGTACTATATAATCATGAATCTTACTTTGGGTATTTATACAAAAAAAAAAAGAAAAGAAAATTGGAGCAATCTCAAAGAGCTATTTGCACTCTCATGTTCATTGCAGCGTTATTCACAGCAGCCAAGAAGTGAAAACAACCAAAGTGTCCAACAACAGATGGATGGATAAAGAAAATGTGGCATATACAGTTGACCCTTGAACAACATGGGTTTGAACTGCATCAGTCCACTTATAATGGATTTTTTCCCCACCAAATGCCTCTTTTGGTCTGAAGGTGAGAGTCTGTGGATGCAGAGAACTGACAAATATGCATTGATCTCTTTTTCATAGAAGAATCGCCTATCCATGAATTTTGGTATCAGTAGGGGTTGGGCGGTCCTCAAACCAATCTCCTCTAGATAACAAGGAACAGGTTACATTTGAGGGTGTCAAAAATTACTTATGGATTTTTGATTATGCAGGGTTTGTGCCCCTAACCTCCACACTGATCAAGGTCAACTGTGCATGCAACCACATGTCATTCAGCCTAAACAAAGAAGGATGGCCTGTCATATGCTACAACATTAATGGCTCCTTTGGACATTACACTAAGTGAAATAAGCCTGTCACAGAAGGACAACAATATTTATATTATTTATATGACATATCTACAATAGTCAAACTTATAGAAGCAAAACATAGAATGGCGGTTGACAAGGGTTGAAGAAAGGGGAAATGGAGAGTTGCTAGGTTTTTGTTTTTTGTTTGTGTACATAGAATTCAAGTCTTGAAAGATAAAAGCTCCATAGATCTATTATAAAACAATGACATATAGCTAACAATTTTGTACTGTACTCTTAAAAGCTTAAGAAGGACAATTTTACGTTTTGTGTTTTATACCATAATAAAAAGCAATACTGAGAGAGTACATAAGTCATCAGAAAAACAAAAATAACAATATTTTAGGACTTGGTTTTAGAAACTAAGAAAATAAAAGAATTTGAAGTAATACATAAATTTGAATTCGAAGAAATAAATTATCCAAAAAAAGATATGAATTCATAGATTAGGAACTTTAATAGAGTAATAAAATAATAAGGATAAAAGCACATAGGGGGACACATACTGAAAATTAATTGATATACTATAAAATTAAATCTGACAATAATAAAAAATTAAAAGAAAAAGTTACCTTTCATTTAATAATAAAAATAAGAATACTTTAGACCTCAACTCAGCCTCCTGAAATACCAGAATGTAATGGATACAATCTTGAACAAAAGGAAATTGTGATCCACAAGATAATAAATCCAAACCATAAAAGCAAGAGAGTGAGGTCCAGTGTGACAACTGTCCAGCAGGCCTAGAGATCATTTGGGCTGATTAAAGCTAAAAGACCTAGGTATTTTCAGTCGGAACATAAGGATACCACAAAGCCTTCCTTCTTATTTATTCTACATTTCGTCTGAAATAATTTCTACTAAAATATCAATCTATCACAATGTTCTCTTCTAAGCTTTTCAGGGGTTAACCATTACCTTCAGAAGAAAATTTAAGAATGACATAGAATAATATACAAACTAGATCCCTGATTACATATGCAGCCTCATGACTTCCCTGTTATAGCTCCTTATTTTTTAGTTGTATCAGTTCATTTGCATTTCCTTAGCTTAGTTGTTTACCCTGTATTTTTCTTCTGTTGTTCTTTCCAAATTGTGTATCTTTCACATTTGTCCAATTTAAAATTCAGTTCAATGGTCTTTTTATCTTGGAAATGTTTACTAATAGTGCCAGACCTAGTTAAATATTGCTTTTCTGTGCTTATTCTGTATCATCCCATTAAAAAAGTTCTTTTTATTATAGCACCACTCACACTATTGGGATAATTGATTTTTTTTTTTACAGTTTACTGTAAGAGATATAAGCATCTTGAGGAGTGTATCTTGTTTATTATTTTCTTAGAACATGTAATGAATATAGAATAACTGTGCATGTGTACATTTTTTAAGTAATTACTTGCTGAATGAGTGAAAAGGTAAATAAATCTAAAGCTTTTGATTCTTTACATGTTATACCAATATTTTAGTATTCTTAAAAATATATATATATTTGCCTAATTTAAATATCA
This sequence comes from Myotis nattereri, assembly GCF_964212035.1. Classification (NCBI taxonomy): domain Eukaryota; kingdom Metazoa; phylum Chordata; class Mammalia; order Chiroptera; family Vespertilionidae; genus Myotis; species Myotis nattereri. The sequence continues at coordinate 33,597,477 of NC_138085.1, forward strand.
TCCTAATTTTTTCTGCATTGAGATAGAGAAATCATTCACCATGCTTTTCATAGAAACCCTCCTCTTCTTAAATTATCACTGTCCATGCAAAAAATAAAACTCAAGAGATTATGCTGGGATTAACCAGGAGCTAGAGTTGAACATTCTTGTAGCTCAAAACAATGAAGATATTGAAGTTACAACCAGCATAGTGAAGAGCCCTATTTGAAAAAGGGCCTTCAGTAGAGAACCTAGAATCATTACACCATGGTGGCAGGGCTAAACTTGTCTTAGATCAGTGATTCTCAACAAAGGGCAATTGTATCTACCAGTAGACTTTTAGCAATGTTTAGACATTTTGGGTTGTCTCAACTATACAGGATGAGAGGTGCTACTCTTATCTGGTGAACAGGGGCCTGGAATGCAGTTAAATATCCTATAGCTCTCAGGAGAGGCCGCTGCAAAAAAGAATTGTCTGGAGTCAAATGTCTATGGTGCTGTGGTTGAGAAACATTGCCCTACATCCAAAGGCTACTCTAGTTAGATCCTAACAAAACTTAAAGTCTTAAAATGATGAAGTTGATTGATAAGAAACTTTATAGCCTTCCACAACACTCTTAAATAAAAGCAGCAAAATCTCACATTAAAAAAAACAAGATTCATAATACCTAATATTCAATTTTTAAAAATTCTAAAAGGGCCCTAGCTGGTTTGGCTCAGTGGATAGAATGTTGGCCTGCAGACTGAAGGGTCTCAGGTTGGATTTTGGTCAAGGGCACATGCCCGGGTTGCAGGCTCAATCCCCAGGAGGATGCACGCAGGAGGCAGCTGATCAATAATTGTCCCTCATCATTGATGTTTCTCTCTCTCTCTCTCCTTCTCCCTTCCTCTCTGACATAAAAACAAACAAATAAACAAACAAAATCTCTAAATGGAAGAAATGTAATCTATATCCAAAAGGAAAATCAGGTAAAAGAATCAAACCAAAAATGACGGAGAAGATGGAATAACTTTAATAAAGATTTTAAACAGGACTTCAATAAAAAACGTTAAAAGCTTTTTAAAATATGATTAAGAATATAAAGTAAAAGATTAACATCATTAGTAGAGTCATCAAAAAATTAAAAAGAACCAAATAGGACTTTTATTTTTAAATTTTTACGCGATTATACTAATAGTAAGTAGACACTGCAGAAATGATCAATGATTTTGAAGACATAGCTGAAGCACAAAGAGAACAGATATAAATTACAAGGTCAGGTAAAAATTAAATTTTGTGGACAAATAGCAAATGCTATAATATATATTTATTGGAGTACAAGAAAGAAAGGGACAGAAATATATATTTGAAGAACTACTAACCAAGAGCAACAACAAAAACGCCCCACCAAATTTGATGAAACTAAAAACTCAGAGATCTAAGGACATTCCAATAAATAAGAACAGAATAAGCATTTCTTTCAGGTTACTGAAAGAGATGGAACCCCCACTAAGATAGACCAAATTCTGAGCTGGAGAACAAATATCAATACATCCAAATAAATTTAAAAATTCAGTCTTTAGAATTAAAGTAGATATCAATAAAAGAAAAAAATAATGCCTACACATGTGGAAATATAAAAATACAATTCTAAACAGGCATGGGACAAAGAAGAATTACAAATGAAATTAGAAAATATATTGAACTGAGTGAAAACTAAATCAACAAAACATCAGATTCATTTCTTCTGGCTTCTGTTTCAGGATGTGGGGATCTGGAAAGAGTACAGTTTCAACACTGAAAAAAAAATCCCAGACAAACTAAAAAGGTTATTAGAATTCTTGAATCCATAAAATAAGTTAAATAACAGGGCAACCATTGGTGAGAAAGGCACCTGCAGGGAGGAATGAGACATGAACATTGGCTTACCAAAGTAAATACAACACCAGAAAGAAGAGGAACTTAGGAGAACTCATCTAGAAACAGTTGGCAAATTGGTGGACACCAAGAGTGCACTGGTGAAAGTGTGATGTTTCTTGAGAGGCAGAGAAATTGGATAAGTCTGTACACTGGGGCTTCTATTAGTTCCCTTGGGCTGCCATAATGTTCCAAAGGACTACAAACTGGGTGGCTTAAAACAGTAGAAATATGTTCGCTTACAGTTCTGGAAGCTAAGATTCTGAAATCATGGTGTTGGCTGGACCATGCTCTCCCCAAAGCTTCTAAGGGATGATACCCCCCTTGCATTTTCCGCTTCCTGTAGGCTTGTGGCAGTATAATTCCAATCCTTGCCTCTCTACATGTCCATCTTCTCTCTGCAGCTCTCTCTTCTTGTAAGGACAGCAGTCCTAAGGAATTAAGTGCCCACTCTACTTCAGTATGACCTTATCTTAACCAATTACATTTGCAATGACCCTAATTCCAAATAAGCTCACATTCTGAGGTGCCGGGCGTTAAAACTTCAATACTGGTATGTCTTGTGATGGGTTGCAATTCCACCCATCACATGACTCAAAGCAATTTTTAGAAGGAGTCTTAAGACCTAGGGAAGTAAAACATTGGCCCCTAAGCAGGTTACAGAAATTCCCTCCACATCCTTCTCTTCTACTTCTCTATGTAAAAAAAAAAAAAAAAAGCTTTAATCCGTAGCAAAAAATAAAACAAAGCAAAAACAAAACTGTCCCATATTACTACTGAGAAAATAAAACAAGAAAAAAGCATTCTCAATTCTCTCACCTAAGTATATTTCTGCACTAGAAACTGATACTTTCTTTTTGTTAAGATACTCCTACCTTTCCTCAGTCAAGTTTAGTGTGTGTGTGTGTGTGTGTGTGTGTGTGTGTGTGTGTGTGTGTGATGACATAGAGCAATACATTTCAATAGCCTCTGTCATTTAAAATATAGTGCAAATTTAGTTTCTTCCATCAGCCAGAATTGGGCAGGATTTTCCTAAGGTGAATCTCCACCAACATCACAGTTTAGCAGCGGGCATAACTCCATTTTTCACACTCGAGTGTTCTGGTCATCAGTCAAGTTTTATTTTAAGTAAAAGTGTATTGACAGCAGAGTTCTGGAGTGTCATCTGCAGGGGAAAGTCTAGCTTTGGGACAGGCTTGTTCCCTCATTGAAAGAGCCATTGCTGTGATCCATCAAACAGTCTGCTCACTCTATACATATTTAACACCCAGTCTTCACGAGAAATTGCGGTGTTGCAGAACTGTTCTCACTGCCCAAGACAAGATATTAATGGCCCTTGCTGCCTTTCCCCGAACCATCCTCAGAATACACCATGAATCAAATGAAGCATTAGCATTGGACCGGAAAATTCAAAACAGAGAAGCCAGCAACAGTAAGTGAAGAGGAACTCTCTTTCCCACTTTCTGAGAATCCATGAATTAGTTAGGACACTCATATTCCAAATTCCAAAATATGAAATCGACCATGTTAGTTATTAACCTCAATAGTATTTTTAAAATTAATAGCAATATTATTAAACATCTGTTAATATTTATAATGATTTAGTAAGGATGAGTTTTCACTGATGCAAGTTTCAAATATGTAAATTAAACAGAAATGTTATTTTTTGGTAAATGAATCAATCATCAGTGCAAGTGGAAAGGAATGATCCAGCTACACTCCAGGCCCTCATTCTCCCTGGTAACATCTGAGGCTATGGGAGAGGCAGTATCATTCTTTCAAGCCAGCCTGAGACCCTTTTACTCCAAACAGGATATAGATACTAATGGTTTGTGTTTTAATGAATTTCATTCAGTTGTCACAGTTACCTTTTAGGTGGGGACTATTAACATTTCCATGCAACTCAGGGTACAGAGATATTTTGATGAAGTTCTTGATTTCTGGATAACACTTCCTTCAAAAATTGTCATAAGTACCTAAACACAAAAAGGAATATTGTACAATGTTTGTGCTAATGCTTATGAACTGATGGACAGACTAGCTGCAAGGCCTATTTTGAGTTTTCTCAAGGAAGATGTGATTTTAGGAATGAATTGTTAAATGCCTTAGGCAACAAGTACAACAAAACACATTTCATTACCTGAAAGCAATTTAATTCCATACTTTTCTGAGAACTGGTTTTGAGTTTTACTTTCCAAATACTTCTTAAATTTGTTTATCTTTATTTCCTCATCACCACTCATGCAAAGGATTATTATCAGCAATAGCATGAATGACTGCTGATCTCTTTGCTTCCATTATTATCACTTTCACATAAATGAGTGGTTTTTTAAAAATGTAAATCAATATATTTTACTCCTCTAATCAAAGGTTCTCAATAGGTGCCACTTAAAATTTCTCTTAAATTTAAAGCCAGCCCTTTTTCTAGGGCCCAGAATGTTCATCATGTCCACACCCCCCAACTCTCTATTTGTCCTGACTGTCATAATCCAGGAGAATTCACTTCTGTTTTGATTCTTAAAAACATCAGTTCCCTTTCCTGCCTCTGAATAATTGAAATCACTGTTCCTTCTTCTCAGTATGCATTCTTTCCTTTTTTTTTTTTTTTTTTTTTTGCACAGTGGGCTCATTTTCATCCTTTAGATCAGTTCAAATGTTACATCCCCTTAGAAAAACACCCGGATTTCCCCTTACTCTTTATAATGTCATCACCCTGTAAATGCTTATCAGAGAACTGTCAGATTTATTAATAACCTAGTGTACCTTAAAAGGGTGCTTAATAATGTATATTTCCCCTGACCACAGCGGGGCAGAGACATTAGCTGACTTACCTGCTTACTACATTCTCAGAACTTAGCAGAGTGTCAGTCACAAGTAGGCATTTCATGAATATATATATACTAGGGGCCCAGTGCACGAAATTCGTGCACAGGGGGGGTGGGGAGAGTGTCCCTCAGCCCAGCCTGCCCCCTCTCACATACTGTGAGCCCTCAGGCGTTGACCCCCATCACCCTCCGATCGCCTGATCGGCCCCTTGCCCTGGCCTGACGCCTCCGCCAGAGGTGTCAGGCTTGGACAGGGGACCCCCATCTCCCCGCGATCACTGGCTCTGGCCCCCGCCCAGGCCTGAGGCCTCTGGCCCAGGAATCATGCCTGGGCAGGGGACCCCCATCTCCCTCTGATCGCTTGCTCCACCCCCCGACCAAGCCTGACGCCTCTGACCCAGGCTTCAGGCCTGGGCAAGGGGACCATCATATCCCCCCAATCCCCGGCTCCGCCCCCCACCCAGGCCTGATGCCTCGGCCAGAGTTGTTGACCCTCATCACCCTCCGATCACCAATCACTGGATCGGCCCCTTGACCAGGCCTGAGGCCTCCGGCAGAGGTGTCAGGCCTGGGCAGGGAACCCCCAGCTCCCCGCGGTTGCAGGCTCCGCCCCTGCCCAGTCCTAACGCCTCTGGCCTAGGCGTCCGGCCCAGGCAGCGGGGACCTGCAGTGGCAGCGGGGGGCGCCGCGATCGTGGACTTCGCTTTAGGCCCAGGCAAGGGACCCCTAGCTCCTGGGACTGCCAGCTTCGACCGTGCCCAGCTCCCATCGCTGGCTCCACCCCTACTTCCTGCTATCACTGGCCAGGGCGGCAAAGGCGCCTGATTCTCTGATCATGGCTGGGGGGCAAGGCAAAGGCGGCCCCAGGGCCACCTTTGCCTTGCCCCCCAGCTCTTAGCTCCCCCCTGGGTTTCAGATCACTGTCAGTGGCAGGGGGCTTCTTCCTGCTTTCCCTTTCACCTCCCTGCATTGTGCCTACATATGCAAATTAGCCGCCATCTTGTTGGCAGTTAACTTCCAATCTTAGTTGGCAGTTAATTTGCATATAGCCCTGATTAGCCAATGAATACGGTATCGCCGTACGCCAATTACCATTTTTCTCTTTTATTAGTGTAGATACACACACACACACACACACACACACACACACACTTAGGGCTAGACCTCTACATGCCAAGATATTTATTTTGCTTTCCTCTTCCTTCTCCTTATTTATTACAAATGCATTCTGAACTCTATCGCAAAGTAGTACTCTGCTATTAGCACTTTCCATGTCTTTACTCATTTCATACTCATGTAATCTGCAAAGCAACCCAAGAGTCCAACCCAGGTTATCTCCCATTGACACATGAGAAAATTGGTGTTAATTCTTTAGAGATAATGGATTGTGCCTAAAGTTACATACCTGGCAAATGAGAGAAGTAGGATTTGAACACTGGTTGTTCACACTGCTTAATAGATCATCTCTCTGCAGAGTGAAGATAAGTAACAATTCAGCCACCGCAGAAGAGGGCACTGAGAAGCCTAGAATATCTATGTAATATTTTCTTAACAAGTTTAACTCAGTATTATAGATGTCCCCCATTCCTCCCCACCCTTGCCCCCTCCACATTTTATTCCTTTCAAAAAATCTTCCAGAATGAGTTTTATATCAGATACTAAAGAAATAAATAAATCTGCATTTTTAAATCCTTTCCATAGGGAATAAAATTTAACCCCCACACACACTCCCCTCTCCACCCCCGCACTCCCATTTCAGCTTCAGAAGCTACCAAGCTATATGAAAGAAGCTGGTGGGTAATACTGGTAGAGTAGCATGCATGGTTTTCCACAGCACTTTTTTTTTTTTTAATTGAGTGAGTTAATTAATAATATCTGTCACAGGATTAGAGATAAGCACTTAAAAGTATTCAAATGAATTGTTGAAGTGATAAACTTCTGTTCTTTCTCAAGACTTTAGGTTGAGGAGAGAAGGGGACAAGAACAGACACCCAATGGCGATACCACAAAACCTAAATGCAAATAATTGTCCTTACAGCTTGATGGAGCCACTTCTGATCCTATCACTCGACTTGTTTGATTAAATTGTTTTATATTTATTTTGGATTTTAATTCCATAATTATAATGGAGGATGCTTAAGTAATTCTCTCAAAGGGTCTTTTTCTTTTTTTTTCTTTTTCCTGTTTTGGCTGTAACAGGATTTTATTATTAATTAATTAATTAATTAATTAAAATTTATTTTTATTGTTGACAGTATTACAGATGTTCCCCATTCCTCCCCATCCTTGCCCCCCTCCAACCAGGCCCCATCCCACGCTAGGCTTCACCTGACTATTATCTGTGTCCATGGGCTATACATATATGCATACAAGTTCTTTTGTTAATCTCTTTCCACAACACTTTAATGAAGTGCATGGCTAAAATTTGAACCCTTAAGGAGCCATGATTATGTGAAAGGCTGTATGAGACTAAAATAAGTAATGATATATAATTTGCAGGATTCACTCTAAAATTAAAATGAGAGACCTCTTCTTCAATAATTATTAAAAAATATTTATAACACCAACAGCAAAACATTAAACCAAAATATTAAAACTTCTAAGTATATGGACTTAGCAACTATACAGGCTCATACCCATAAAACTGTTCCTACTCAGAGATAATACCTGAGAAAAACTCTAAGTTGGCAAAATTTTCCTTTGCTATGCTAATTTTTTTTTCCTTCTTAAGTTTCTAGTTTCCACCTTGCCCCATACCCCTTCTGTGGTTTTCTTCAGGACCCTGACCTTAGCCAATAATGCCCTCGATGAGTTTTTTTCTTTCCTGTTTCCATTATCAAAATTTCCTGTCTTTCCCTTCTCTCAAAATTTATCAGCCACAGAGTTCATACCTGATTTTTAATAAATATTGGAGATGAAGAGATGATGATGATGCTATAATCTCTTCTTTAAAGGGAACAAAAGCTAAGGGAGAGAAAAACAGTAAATATAATTTGCTTTCTAGTGACATAGTGCTATTGTAAAATCAAGAAAGAGAAGTCAACAGGAAGAAAAGAAAGAGGAAAGAAAGAAAGAAAGAAAGAAAGAAAGAAAGAAAGAAAGAAAGAAAGAAAGAAAGAAAGAAGAAAGGAAGAAAACAAGAAGAAAATAAAAAAAGAAGGAAAGGGAAGGAAAAAGAAAGAAAAGAAAAAGGAAGTAAAGAGAAGAAAAGAGAAAAGAAAGGAAGAGGAATGAATGATTCTATCTACAGTAGTTGAATAAGATATCAGAGAATTGTGTGGGTGGAATTTCTCCATTGCTAATGGAAGTGGGGGATCCCTTTCCCCATTGGGTGCTGGGGTTCAGGTTCTTATGATATCTTGAGAAAAAGGAATTTCTTAAGATTCTCAAAGGAGAATGAGTAATTTTCATTTGTGAAAGTTATATCCCTTGGTTACCAAAGTCCTGTTTCCCTTAAACCAATCCTGGAAAAGGTACAGCTGGAGCTTCAGCAAAGCTGAAAGCAAAGCAGTGTTCGAAGTTTTCCTTCCATGGTGGAGCTGAGTCCACACATCATCAAGCCAACTTTAGCTCATCAGTCTACTGTGCATGGTCCACATGGCTGTGGGCCACAGGGGCAAGAGCACACTCATTGCAACAAGAGTCCCAAGACAGCAAGAGGGCCAAGGGAGAGAACTCCCTTGTTCAGGAGCTTATGTATCTCAGATTTCCCAGTGGCAATGCCTATTCTGGCCAATGATTAGCTCCTAGGTGTGACTGATAGGCAAAGACCTTTCCATGTCACCCAGACCTTACTGGGCATGCATCTAAAGTGACTCTGCCCTGCCCTAACTGGTTTGGCTCAGTGGATAGTGTCGGCCTGCGGACTGAAGGGTCCCAGGTTCAATTCCAGTCAAGGGCATGTACCTTGGTTGCAGGCACATCCCCAGTGGGGAGTGTGCAGGAGGCAGCTGAACAATGTTTCTCTCTCATCGATGTTTCTAACTCTCTATCCCTCTCCCTGCTCTCTGTAAAAAATCAATAAAATATATAAATAAATAAATAAATAAATAAATAATAAAGTGCCTCCGCCCTGTTCCTTCCCCCATTGATTTGCAGGGAACAGACCTGGGGGGTGTTAAACTGAACCTTCCTGGCAAAGCTGTACAAATGGCACGCCTGTATAATCTAGCTTTCCCTGTGCTCCTTTCCTGTTATTAAGAACCAGATGATGACAATGGTATCAGAGAAATGTATGCACTGAATTCTGGAAATCAGAATTCTTCACATCAGGAGGGATATTCTCGGCCAAAAACACATCATTTTATTAGTATCCAATTGTTTACAGCATTACAAATCTTTGATCAATTCATTTGAAATAAATATCAGGATTTTTCAAAGAGTTTGGAAAAGACTAGAGAATCATCAGAAATCCGCAGGGAACTTTTGGACTTGTGCAAAATTTTCACGCTCTACCCCATCTCCACTGCTCATCAGCTCTCCCTACTGGACTAATTCCTTCAGGACAAAATCAAGATTCACTACCACAGTGAACTCTTTTGATGGGGAACGTAAGACATTTTGGGGGCTAGCAATCTGAATTTATTCCAGTAACCTGCTTTCTACTGCACACTCATGATAGACGATAAGTAACTCCATTTGTGAAAGAATGTAGGAGACTAGCAGCTGGACTCTGTACCTAGTTAATCAGTGTCCCGAAGGCACATTCCTGAAGTCACTGCCCCTTCCTAATTATCTGGTCTTGGGAGAGCTATTTACCTAAATACTTCCAATTCACAAGGGCCATAAACCAAGGATGTAACAGCTTAACTAGATGGAGGTCACTGGCGCCATGCAGGATGGACGTTAGCTACAATCTAAGTTAACCATTCCAACTGATTCTGGTGGAGGGGGGGGCAGGCTAAGGGAGGATGGGGGGGCGCAGGCTGTGAGAGTTCACTATTGAAGCTTGGTAGTTAGGAAACAAAGAAACTCAGAAATATATAAAGAGAAAATCTCATTGTCTAAGTTGTTCAGGATTTGGATCTTAGAGTCCCTTGAGCCAGCAGTGCTGCTTTGAATAAAGACTTTCCTGAAACCACAGAGTGTCCAACTGTCTCTTCCGTGCCAATTCTATAACACTTTCTGCTGGCAGAAAAGAATGGTAATTTTCTTTGGGTGGGTAGTCACAAAAGGTTGAAAATTAGTGATAATGTATATTTACTCAATTATAATAAAGCCTTGCTTTAGCTAGCCGTGTTCCGGTCTCAGTAACTACCAAAGTAGTTGAGGGGGTGGTAGGAGGAAGAGAGACAGATGAACATACGTATGGCTAGTATTCCTAGTTTTATTTAAAATAAAATATGTCTATATTTACTCTACCTTCCCCTCACCAAAAGACCTAAGAAGGAACTGGAGTAAAACAGAGCTTTGAGGCCAAAGGACATTCCTATGGGATTCACACTGTGATTGTTTTGTAGCTGACTTATGAAAATACACTTTAAAATACCTCATACCTAATGCGGGGACATTCAACAACTGTTTCAGATTAAAATAACTGTCCTAATAGTTTTCGGTCTTTTTGATGTCTCTTACTAATTACATATGTTACATATCCTAACATAGTCTATGAGTAGCATGTGTTCCATGTAAAAAAACCCAAATATGTTAGAATATAATAGCTCAGTTTTGAAAGAAGTTTGAGCCCAAATATGTGGTGTATTTTGGGAGAACCAATAGGATAATATTTTATAGATAACTTTGAAGATTTCTGAAACCCCAGGTAGTATATTTTAAAATAAAGCAAAATTTATATAATGAATTCTCTTAGGCACAGTGTGATTGCTTTTCTTTGTGGTTTCACACACCAAAAGCCAATGAAATAACAATAGACAGATTTTGGTATTGTTATAATTGGCAAATATAAAGACAGAAACAGATTTTTTAAAATCCTCACCCAAGGATATGTTTTTATTGATTTTAGAAAGGAAAGGAGAAGGGAAGCGGGGGAGAGAGAGAGAGAGAGAGAGAGAGAGAGAGAGAGAGGCAGGTTGCCTCCCATTTAAGCCTGGACTGGACCAGGGATCAAACCCACAACCCTCTAGTGTGAGGGAAGACACTCCAACCAACTGAGCCACCTGGCCAGGGTAGGCAGAAACAGAGTAGTAAGGAGATGGAACCTTAGAAATTAGCCCCAAATGGCCTCTGACTTCCGAATCAAAACTCTCCCCAAATCTGATTTCATTGCTGTGACTAATCAGAGGCATGGGTAGGGATCACGCATCTGCACCCTTTGAGAAATAAAAGAAACTTACATTGCTTCCAGATTGTGTAATATCCTGAATGCCAATATAAAGACCTCAGACTTTAAGTTGGAAACTCCAGATTCTGCATCAAGAAAGGAGGTCATATAAATAAGAAAATGGAACTCATGACTTATTGACATATTTTATGGAATTAGAAGTCACATTTTGGCCCCAAAGGATATGATTTCTTTTCAGTGATTAACATATTACCCAGAAATCTCTAGCTTCCTGGAATTCTCAATAAAAATTCCAACTCTCTTGGCAATGACTTAAACACCACGATTCCTGCCATTAAAAGAATAATCATTCAGTTGTGTTAAGCATGCTCTCACTTCAGTTGTTTGAGAGCCCGATTAGGGAAAGCCAAATTGCTATTTTTCTGCAAATACTGCTTGACATTAAGAGTGTATTTGGCGCGAAAATCACACAGGGCTGCTGAATGCAATAAATGAGGTGATGACCTTGTTTGGGGAAGATGTTTATCATAGTACAAAAGACCTCACTTGGAATGAGAAAAAAATGGTTAAAAAGTATTTATGACTTAGAGCTGAACATTTTCATCCCCCCAGTTTATGATCTTTGAATTGATAAATATGCTCAAATGTTATGCATAGCTTTCTGGGAGAACACCATTTCACATAGGAAATCTGAAGGTGAGGAGATGTGAAGGGGACGGAGACACTTGAGATCTTACAAATAGCACATAGACATAGAGAAAAGCAATGTGACTCATATGCAAATAAAATCTCTGGAGAATGTCACATAAAAAGAAAGTAAGCAAAGGACCCAGTGAGAGAAAAGCTGATGTTCTTGCTCATCTGAAGATAAGGACTTCCTCACGCTAGATCAGTGGGTGGCAAACTCATTAGTCACCAGAGCCAAATATCAACAGTACAACGATTGAAATTTCTTTTGAGAGCCAAATTTTTTAAACTTAAACTATATAGGTAGGTACATTGTTATTAACTTAATTAGGGTACTCCTAAACTGGCCTTTGCTAAAAACGTCCTCAATCTGAGAGTCGACCTCAGCGAACATACCCCCACTTCTTCTAACACCACTTCTTCAAAATAGACTCGCCCAGGCCGAAAACCGACTTCTGCGCATGGGCCACAAAGTTTCAATCGCACTGTACGTGTGCGCCCACACGTGGTATTTTGTGGAAGAGCCACACTCAAGGGGCCAAAAAGCCGCATGTGGCTCGCGAGCCGCGGTTTGCCGACCACTGCGCTAGATCAACCTCCATGTAGTTGGAAAGAAATTTGATCTGAAACAGGAAATATTTCTTTGTCATGTGCTATGTAGACAAGGAAACTACCTAATATAGTATTAATTATCTTGCATAATGTTGTCATTTTCAGATATGTACAGTGGCAATAACCTAATCAATTAATTTATAACAAAACATAGAGACAATATTAACTGCTTTGGATTCAAACTGACCTGGGTTTGGCTCCAACTGCATGATATTGGTTATGTTAATTAACTTGTGTGGTTCTTAGTTTTCTGAAGTTATTTTTTTTTAAAATAAGGAATAGTATTTTATCTTTATAGAGTTGTTTTAAATTAAAGAACTAGTACAGATAAAGAAAGATGTATATTAACTTCAAAGTGCTGTCCCACTTTTGAATCCTCAAAAAATATTATTCAATGGCAGGACTAAAAGTGGTAAAATACACACACTGAGGCCCAAAGAAGTGATGATTTCAAGGTCAATGACTGGTAGCAGAATTGAGTTTCAAATAAGATCTCCAATCTCCCTCTCCAGGGCTTTTTATACAACATCACGTCCCCCAAAAAACAGCTCATCTCTGAGCCTTGATGACTTTATGTTCCAATATGATCAGGACCTATCTGGCCTTTTCAACCATGAACTTCTCCTATAGTATAATAATAAATAAAAAATGACACAAATAGAGACAAGCAATAGCAGCAAGTCAGGATTTCACCCAGAAAAACAATACCCAAGTCCAGTTAGCTAATGCTGCTCTCAATTTGCCAATAAACTTTTTTAAGTTCTCCAAATGCTTTCCACATATAACATATCTTCATCACTAATTATTGCCTTTGAATTTGTAATAGTCCTTTACATTTCAATTTTATTCGGACTGCAGCAAAAAAAAAAAAAAAAAAAAAAAAATTCATGGATTGTTTGTAATAATGCAGAGGCAGAATACAGAAACCACACAGATCTTTTATTTAAGCATTTACACACTCAAGCATTTATTCTCTTACCAAGTGGCTCAGCAAGCTTAAAAAGGTATAAAAGGTCCTATAATCAAAATCCCCAAATTGTTGAAGCTCTCTGCCTCAACTGTCCCAATGTGTGCTGTGTTGTTTTTTGGAGTGATACAGGTTGCCAAGCACCTGGATTGCTGGATAGGCATGAATTGGTGAAGGTGTGGCAGGCTGATTCACTGTGCAAGCTGCAGAACTTGATGTTAATGAAATTACCTTTTCTAAGGGCACTAGGAGAATAATGATCTCCCACAGATGTCCAAACCCTAATCCACAGCATCTATGAATATCTTACCTTACATGGCAAAGGAATCTTGCAGAAATGTTTAAAGTGATCACTGAGTTGGGGAGATAACCCTGGATTATTCAGGTGGGATCAATCTATATAAAAAAGCAAAAGTGACCAGAACAACCAGAGCAACCAGTCGTTATGATGCACACTGACCACCAGGGGGCAGACACTTAGCGAAAAAGCTGCCCCCTGGTGGTCAGTGTGCTCCCACAGCCAACCTTCCCTGGCCATCCAACATCCTGTGGTCTCTCCCCTCCGGCCAGCAGGCCCCCAGGCTGAGACAGGGAACCAGGGATGGGTGGTGGTGGACTCTGCCCCTTTCCCAGGGGTGTGAGGGCCATCTCCCTCCTGAAGGTTGGCAGCCAATGTCCTATGCCCTGTCTCTCGCCCTGGCCGGCAGGCCCCGATCAACCCACTGTCCACCTGCCGCAGTGGCAGCACTGCAGCAGGGGAAGGAGGAGGCGGGGAGGTGAGGAACTGTGTGTGGTGGTGGGACGCCAACAATGATGGCAATGGTGGCGTCGGCATCCAGTGTTCATTCCTTCCATACCCGGCCTGGTGACCATCGCCTCCTTTTCGGCCCGGCCCTTATAGGCCTGGCCCTGATCGCCAGCCAAGCCTAGGGACCCCACCTGTACAAGAATTTCATGCACCAGGCCTCTAGTTTAATGATAAAAATCACTAATAGCAGAGAGCTTTCTCTGATGGAAATGGTGGAGGGATGAAGCAGAAGGGGAGGTCAGAGGGATTTGAAGCATAAGAAGTATCTGCATTGTTGGGAACCTGGTGCTAAACCATTCATAGGTGACCTGCTTCTGGGTCGGGGTTTCCTACACAGCAGAGCAGCTCCTGGCTACGATCTATTGAAAGTCAGCCCTGAACACAGTGTTTGTCAAAGCTAAAGGAATCAAACAAACAAAAACAACATAAAAAGGAGTATCTATGCCATTGTTACATCTGAAGATGGAAGAAGGGATCCACTAGCCAAAGAATGCAGACTTCCAGCACCACCCACAGCCAGCGAGGAGATGAGGTCCTCAGTCCCCTAATCACATAGAATTGAATTCTGACAACCGGCTGTGTGAACATGGAAACAAGATTTCCCCAGGGCCTGCAGTAGGAATGGCAGGCCAACACCTTGATTTCTAAGCAGAGAAGTCAGCGGAACCCACTGAGCTTCTACCCTGTGAGATATAAATTTGCTTTAAGATGCTAGATTTGTGGTAATTTGGTACAGTAGCATACAATCTCTCTCTCTCTCTCTCTCTCTCTCTCTCTCTCTCTCTCTCTCTCTCTCTCTCTGTCTCTCTATCTCTTTCTCTCTCTAATGCTATCTTGATCTAGTTTTGAGGCCCTGACAGGAGGCAGGCCAGTTTCCCCTTAAGCAGCTAAATCCACACCCTCAATCACCAGAAAACCAGAGGTACTCCAATGCTCTAGATCAGCCGTGGGGAAACTACGGCCTGCTTCTGGATGCGGCCCATTTGAAATGAATAAAACTAAAAAAAAAAAAAAGACTGTACCCTTTTATGTAATGATGTTTACTTTGAATTTATATTAGTTCACACAAACACTCCATTCATGCTTTTGTTCCAGCCCTCCGGTCCAGTTTAAGAACCCATTGTGGCCCTTGGGTCAAAAAGTTTGCCCACCCCTGCTCTAGATACTGCTGAAATTATTCAGTGAGCAAATCAGAAACCTGCTTGCCTCCCCTATTCCTTCCTATGTAAACCACATCAAATGTGCTGGTCACATGTTCCCCTCTTCCTGAGTGACTCCAGCACATCCCTTGAAAGGCCCTGGGTGGGTGCTGTGTTCTCTGCAGACAATAAAACTGTACAACTCTTTCCTGTTTCTCTCTCTTGATCTGTGTCTACTCTCACCGTGTCTTGCCTAAGGTAATTATGATTAAAACACAGAAATAGAAAATGAATAGGCTAGGTTACACTATTCAGTGTTACACTCCCAGTAGTCCCAGCCCTCACATTTATTTAATTATCCTGGCAAGGAGGCCATAGGTCTATTGTAGGTGCGGGAACTGCACCAGGTATCTGAATGGTAGGGTCAGACCAAACTTGGGTTCAGCAACCTCGGTACTTGGGGTCTGGCTAGGAAAGAATTCAGAGCAAAACCCAGACTGTAAGAGAACATTTATTGGGTAAATTACAGAGGTAGAAAAGTAATTCCTAGAAGAAATGGACTTAGCAAACAAGTTCTAGAAGTAAAGGAAGGGCCCTGGGAGGCTGGGAGTGAGGAAGCTAATGGTAAGGTGCCTGGTGTGGGGCGGTGGGGAGGTGGGAGGAGAGGGAAGGTTCAGGCACCGGGCCTGGGTTCTAAGGGTTTTAAAGGTAGAGATTTTAGGGGAGATCCCTTGGGAAGATCTTAATAGCATAGTCAGCAGTTTCCCAGGTGTGTCCTTTGAGGATTGTGGTCTCCACTGATTGATTGGCCAGCACCAGGGCAGGGGGTCATTATTCCACGCAGCTGGTCCTGATGTCAGCTGTGGCTGGTTTTGTTGCTTTTCTGGGCCTGGAGCTGAAATACAACTGAGGCCTGGATGTTATCTCTAGGGAGAAAAGGTCAGAGGGTCTAAACAGAATGACCAGTGATATGCTAGGGGAGGGAAAGTCACCCTGGGGGCAGGTCCCACCCTATAGTTGATTGTCCATTGGGAGGCACCTGGGGCTTTCGACGCTGATGATCTTCTGGACCTGGCCCATCATCCTTGCTCTGCTCATGTGTGTCTAACTGCCTACAACAGGTATGCTGCGGTACTTGGTGAAACTTTCTCACCCTCACTCTCATGAGCAGTTCTACAACTCTGCCCTGTTGTTACATGCTTCTTTATTAAGCAGACAGAAATAAGAATAGAGGCTTCAGAATAAATCTTCAACCAATTTCTGTGGGACCTTCACATCTCTAAACATGCACTTTCTCATTTATGAAATTAATATAATAAAATTGCCTTATCAGGTTGCTGTGAACATTAAGTAAATAAAATGTTGTATATCAAATGCTTAGTAGAATGCCTAAGAGTTAGCGACAAGTATAATACAGTCGCTACAATTAACTCTGTGGTTATTCCCCTTTCCACTGAGTCACTCCTCTCTTCTCTTTTACTGGCACCATGTTCTCATCTTTTCTTTAAAGGTGGATTCTCACCAAAGTCTTCTTGCTGTCTACTGCTTCTCCTTCCTTCTCCTTTTCTTCCTCTTCGGCTCCACCATTCTTCCTCCCCTCGGCCCCACCCCCACATACAGGAAAAAAAAAGAGAGAATGCTTCAATAAATTTAACAAACATGCTAAACGTACCAAAGTGATTTAAAGAACTGTACAAACATGATTCGAAGTGAAATAAACTGAGCAAAAGGACCACATAGGTTTTTAAGGATTTCCTTTACAATTCCCAGACAAGCTCTTGTTTGCCCCAGCTGACAATACAACCTTAGGCAACTGAGAAGTTGCCAGCAGTTTGTTATTGTTCTGGAAATGCCCTGGGGGTGGGCTGCAACTCCTTTCCTAGTTGAGCTCTGAATCAAAGCAAATAGGCCCCATATGTTTGAGAATAGAAATTTACAGAAAACTGCAAACTCAAAACAAATATTGAGGAAGCCCTAGAGTTACTGCTTTTAACAGAGCTCCAAAATGGTCAGATATCTCTTGTCCACAATACTGCCAGCTTTTGGTAACCATGGCACTGAAGTGGGAGGAGATAATAGTCTTAAATTAAAATGTGGCCTAAGGTTCAGTAGTTTCCCAAGAATAGACAATTTTCTGTTTACTCTGTGGCTTTGTTTTGTAGGGGGAGCATAATTTGACAACCCCAAAATGTCTCTTTGGGATCATAATTATTTAAGTTGCTTAATTTTCAAGAAACAGCAGACACGGGAAAATCTCTGGAAATAATTAGATCCTTTTGTAAGAGATATTTACACTTTAAAGGGAAATCTCCAATTAGAAGCATGCCTCTCTGTACCAGATGAAGCTTACCCTTGTTTACTGTGCTTTTCCTGATACCCTCTCCTAACTGACTACCTTCCCCTACCCCTCAACATCTTCTTTTGTTTTTAGCTGACCGTGGTATTTAAGATGATGGCTTCTACTCTTTTGGCAAGTTACTCAGTGTTTCTGGGGCTCTCCAATATATTCTAGAGGTATACATGTTATAAAACTTTGTTTTTCCCCCTGTTAATTTGCCTCCTGTCAAGTTGATTATTAGAACGGCCAGTAAGACTTAGAAGTGAAATGCAGAAACCCAACTGAAACTCTCTTCTGGGCAGGGTGCAAAGGTAATTTCTTTTCCGGGGTTCTTGGGCAGGTGGGTTTGAAGAATGAAGCCATGGACAAAAGGTGGTAGATGGAAAGATGGAAATTTATTGGAAAACAAGCACAGACTCCCACATAGGGAG
Organism: Myotis nattereri; assembly: GCF_964212035.1. Classification (NCBI taxonomy): domain Eukaryota; kingdom Metazoa; phylum Chordata; class Mammalia; order Chiroptera; family Vespertilionidae; genus Myotis; species Myotis nattereri. Next base: position 33,615,401 of record NC_138085.1, read on the forward strand.
GGGGGTCCCAAGAGAGTGACCCACTAAGCCCCCTTTTCCTACGGTTTATAAAGGCTACCGTTCTTTGTCTTTTGATACTCCCTTCTTATTGGTCATTACAGCAGCTTCAAAGCTCAAACCCCAAGTGAAGACCCCCTTCGCTTTCTCCTCCTTCTGTGACAGAATTCTCTATCCCCGTGAAAATCCGTTTTCCTCTTTCTCCCTCTTGTTTTTCTACTCCCTGTGGCTTCCCCCTGTTGTCTGTAAGTGGGTATCTGCCTCTCCCCTTTATCCTGTAGTATCTCTTTTCTCTCTCTGTGAATGTGTGCCTTTTGGCAGCTCCCACCCCCAACTTTGCAGTCCTCCCCCATGGGCCCTCTTTGTTTCAAAAACTCCCCAAACCTTCCAATTTTACCCCTAAAAACTCCTTTAGGTAAACCCATATCCCTGTTACCCCTGTTTACTTGGCAATGCAAATTTTTCCTCTTTTTCATCTGTCAGTTAATGATACACGTGTGTTGAATCTCTCAATATGATGGTAGATTGGTCTCTCTTTTCTAGTTTTGTGGATTTTTGCTTTGTAGGGGACTCACCTTAGATGCAATATGGCTCCAGCAGCAAAGGCATCTGGGAAATGTTGGATTCTGTTTAACTCTTTTTTTTTTTAAATATATTTTATTGAGTTTTTACAGAGAGGAAAGGAGAGAGATAGAGAGTTAGAAACATCGATGAGAGAGAAACATCGACCAGCTGCCTCCTGCACACTCCCCACTGGGGATGTGCCCACAACCAAGGTACATGCCCTTGACCAGAATCGAACCTGGGACCTTTCAGTCCGCAGGCCGACACTCTATCCACTGAGCCAAACCGGTTTCGGCCTGTTTAACTCTTTGTGACTGTTTAACTCTGTAGCCTCAGGCTTGGGTGACTACCCAGAAAATTGGAATGCTGCCCAAAGATAAAAGTCAGGCCCAGGAAGGAGGCTAATCCTATATAACAAAAGCCTAATATACTAAGTGTCCGGTCGTCAGGATGTCTGTTCAGCCAATCAAAGTGTAATATGCTAATGATATGCTAAGGCCATTCAACCACTCACTATGATGTGCACTGACCATAAGGGGGCAGACAGTCACTATGCCATGCACTGACCACCAGGGGGAAGACGCTTCAACCAGTAGGTTAGCTTGCTGCTGGGGTTGACCAATGGGGATTAAGCAAGATGGGCCAGACACGCCCTGGAGCCCTTCTGCGGTTCCTCCCCAACCCTGATGGTGCACCAGTGGGGTCCCTCAGCCTGGCCTGCACCCTCTCGCCATCCAGGAGATGTCTGAGAGCTAGTTTCAGCCTAATCCTGCAGGCCAGGCTGAGGGACCCCACTGATGCATGAATTTGTGCACCAGGCCTCTAGTGGATGTATAAATTGTGATAACTGCCTGATGTTATCCCTTAACTTAGGAATGCATTGTTCTTTTGGGTGGTCTACTTGACTGCCCACTGTTAGGGTCAAGGAAGGAGGAATGCATGAGGTCAAAGTGGTAAGGGATTATAAATTTATTAGGTTACCTGGATACCTGATGGGCTGAACCCCCGAATGGTGCCAACACCCAGAGATGAGGAGTCAGGGGTTTTAAAGGACTCTAGGTGGGCTTTTTCTGGGTGAAGAATTTTCCGGGCAGGTCTAGATCCTGAGAATGTCCCAAGGGGAGAGGTAATGGTCTTAGCAAGCGGAACGTGGTCTAAATGAAACGGAATGTCTGTTGTGAAGTGGCCTAAAGGTCTATTCCAAGGGAAGGGGTATCAATTCATTTACTTGATCAAACCTAACACCCACCATATGACTTTATTATTATTAACCCCAATAAAAAGGGATCCTGCCTAGGAGGGGTGTGGATTTTTCCAGGCTCCATACCACTGGGAGCAGCTGCTTTGCCCTTGTATGTATGTTTCTCCTATTAAAACTTCTATGACCCAGCTGGTGTGGCTCAGGGTTTGAGTGTCGACCTGACCTATGAACAGGGAGTCATGGTTCAATTCCCAGTCAGGGCACATGCCCAGATTGTGGGCTCCATCCCAGTGTGGAGAGTGCAGGCGACAACCAATCAATGATTATCTCTCATCATTGATGTTTCTATCTCTCTCTCCCTCTTCCTTCCTCTCTGAAGCCAATAATAAAAATATATATATTTTTAAAAAGCTCTTATGAATTTAAATAAGGCTACATGTCAGTTCTTTGGAATCAATCTTGATTTTAGGCTTTTGGAGCTTTCCCCCAACAGCTTTGTATGTTTTGAGGCTATTTTACTCATACAGGCTTATAATTGTTGATCTTCTTGGAGAATTGAAATTTGTATCAGTATGTAGAGGTTTTTTCCCCTCTACTAATGATTTTAACCTTATAATTATTATCTATGATATAGTTTTCCTGTTTAATTAGATTTTAAAGTTCATAGCATATATTTTTCCATCTTTCAGCTTTATGCATAATTCAGTCATATGTTTTTGTAACAGGCATATGGATCTTCTTAAAAGTTGTATATCTAATCTGACAATGTTTTGTTGTTGTTGTTGTTAAGCTTAACATTGGATTCATTTACATTTATTGAAATTATACTGTTATTGGAGAATTGTGTGGATGGTCTTCTCCATTACTGCCGGGGTTCTTGTTCCAGCATTAAGAAGGGTTCAGCAATCTGGAAAAAGGGGCTGTGTTTAACTTAAGTAAGGGTCCAGTGAGGAAAGATAATTTTGAAAGGCATTGGGGGTCAAAGGAGCCTAGCTAAAGAAACTAAGTTCTCCTCATCTCAGGACCCCATGCTTTTTATTAACACAAATTGTCCTGAGGCGAGGTGGAGATATACACTTCAAAGGGTAGGGTTTCATATACAGAGTACATTGTCAGAATGGGGAGAATTACCCTATGGCTGTTCAGGTGTTTGGCCAGTAGGAGGCAATAACATATAGATTAAGATGCCCTGAGCTGTCTGGCAGCAAACAATCAATTTAATGCATCCTTTTCAGGTTTGGGGAAATGCCATTGCCACTCCAGATGATTCAGCCCTTGCTGACATGCTGGAATCAGTTCTGGCACATTACTAGTGAAAATGAGGTTATTGGGTAACACTGGAATAAGCATTTCCAGAGGCCCCTATGAGAGGATGAGATGTGGTAGAAAGCTTTATTTTCATGGAATTATGTCCCTGGGTTTTCAAAGTCCCATTTCCCTTAATGGAAGATGTGCAGCTTGGGATTCAGCAGAGCTAGAAGCAAGGCCAGTGGCCAGAGTTTCTGTTCCATGGTCAAGCTGGGTCAGGTGTAGCATCAGGCTAGTTGCAGTCCATTGTGTGGGGTCCACATGGCTGTGGGCCACGTGGGCGAGTGCAAATGAGCAAAAGCATGAGAACCCCCTGCAACAAGAGTCCCAAGAGTCCTGAAAACACAAGCAGGCAAGAGGCAGCCAACAGAGGGACCTCCTTTGTTTAGGAGGTTAAATATCTCAAATGTTCCCGAGTTTGCAGTGGCCACACCTACTCTGGCCAATGACCTGTTCCCAGGTGTGACTGACAGACAAGTACTTTTCCTGTGTCACCCATACTTGACTGGGCATGCATGCCTCTATTCTTTTCCTGTTCAGTCCCTTCCCCCAACAATCTATGGGGAATAGACATTGGGAGTGTTTAACTGTAGCTTCTTGGCAAAACTGCATACGTGGCATGCCCATAATATTTTGTCTTCCCCTTGCTCCCTTCCCATCACCAAGAACCAGGTTATTACAATGGTATTAATACTCCCACATTTAGAGTTATCTCTCTTACTTTATTTTGTGCTATTTGCACTCCTTTTAAAATTTCTTTTCTTACCTTAATTTGTTTATTTTAATTTTTTTCTCTTCATTGAAGGTTATATACTTTATTTTTATTAGTTTATTATTTTAGATACTTTGATGTGCACATTTAACTTATCATAGCTACAAGTTAATCTTCATACTTTCTTTTCTCTCAAATGATACAAGGACTATAGATGATTCGAACTACAATTACTAAAAGTACATGGTATTGTTTTTCTTGTCATTTCAGATCTCCATTAATATATTAACTGCACATTAAAGGGAACCAAAGTCTTGCTATCCTAACACTGCCTTTTGGGATATTGATTTTGTTGATGTGAGAAACGTTCAAACCTGTAGAGAATTTTTATGAGTTTATTTGAACCAAACTGATGACAATTGCTAGAAAACAAAATCTTGATAGGTTGAGAAAATGCTCCAGCAAATGGCAGTTTTGTACCTTATTCTATACATTACAATCAAAAGAGGAGATGCAAGGGGGTTCTATGAAATCCACTGGTGGTAGATTAGAGTGGCAGGAGAAAGCAAAGTGGAAAAATCTCTGAGCTTGGAAAGGGAGTTGAGGGTAAGTGGAGGTGGGCAAAGGAACCAAAACAGACTTGGCTTTGGGCAATGGGTATACAATGCAGTGTGCAGATGTTTGTTGAGTTGTACATTTGACACCTGTATGGTTTTGTGAACCAATGTCACTCCTATAAATTCAAGTTAAAAAAAAAGTAAAATGAATGGACACATACTTTCACACCGTTGTGCATAGGGAAGTTAACAGTTAACAATGAACAAGATAACAATAGCAGTGAGGGGTTCTGTGGTCTCTGCCCTGGTTCCTGGTTGTGCCCTGAGGGGTCTGGAAAAAGGGCATTACCCCGACATTGCAAGGTATGTTATTGAAGATACAAAAAGACAATAGACAGGCTCAGCTAAGAAAAAGATTGATCTTTATCAACGAAGATACCAGCCTAGTACATGACTACCCACCATGACTTGCTTTTAGTTGGGAAGTTTAAATTTCAGACTATCTATGTGATTACTTTAGGTATCTGAGTTTGTAAGGCTTGTGTTCTGGCTTCTCTGAGCTTGTCAGGTATAGTATGTGGCCCCTTTTTGATCTGTAATTTTAAGTTGTGAATTAAGAAACAAGATTGAGAAAGAAACTTAGACTTCTCCCCACCCCCCACCCCCTCCTGCCAAGAGATTTAGACAGACAAACCTTCAGAAAGGGAATCTTAGGCTGTTCTCCTTAGCCTAATTCAAATTAAGTAAATCAAAAGCTTCAGGTAATGTTTATCTAGATACATACCAACCTCTGTGTCCCATTGTTTCTTCTTTTTTTAAAAAATATTTTTTTTATTGACTTCAGAAAGGAAGGGAGAGGGAGAGAAGGAGAGAAACATCAATAATGAGAAAGAATCATTGATTGGCTGCCTCCTGCATATCCCATACTGGGGATCGAGCCCACAACCCAGGCATATGCCCTGACCAGGAATCGAACCATGATCTCCTAGTTCATAGGTCCATGTTCAAACACTGAGCCACCTGGGCAGGCTGTCCCATCGTTTCTGAGTTGCCTAGCAAGATTTTTCTGGCCATATATGTTTGGCTCTTCCTCAACTACCTGTAAATCATCCATTCTTACTTCTAAAGTCTAAGACCTGTTCACTCCCCTTTTGTCCTTTGTCCAAAATATCTTATATACCCAATGTTGTCTCACTGACTTGGAAATTTTCATACTTATATGAATTCCCCATGTGCATGTATTAAAAATTTTATTTTTTCCTGTTAATCTTTCTCTGTTAATTTACTTATTAGCCCATCCTAGAAGAATTTAGAAGATGGATGGACAAGTATTAATACTTTTTAACCCTGACATAGTATAGTTTCGTTTTATGTAGTCAACATTTGTTTGGGTTTACCCATATTTCACCATTTTCTTTGTTCATCATTAATTTATGCTTCTCAGATATTTCACCCAGAATTAGTTTTATTGTCTGAATTATAACCTGAGTATTTCCATTGTTACGTATTGATCAGTAGAAATTTTTGGTTTTTTTTTTTTTTTTTTTTTTTTTTTTGGCAAACAGCTTTATTGTTTCCGTTTGGTCCAACGCATGGGAGAGGGCTTAGGGGTGGTTGAAAGAATGACTAATGGTTTTGGGGACATGCTCAGGCAAAATCCAGACACCAAGGGAAGTCAGAGGGTCCCTCAAAGGCCTCTGGCCTCCAAAAGCTTTTAGCTGTGCTTGAGGGTGAGCCTTAGAAGAGATACTCACCCAGCCTGGGGACTGGCCAGCCTGCAGAGGTGAGTCAGGTGTTGCCCATCTTCTTGATGAGTTTCATCTCCGCACCCAGCAAGTGGTTCTTCAGGAAGTCGCAGAGGCAAGGATATCTGCAGGTAGAACCCAGGGCATGCAGATCCACAAGGGCCTGGTTCAGGTTTCTCTCCAAGGCCAAGGTGGCTTCCAGGGCGTCCTGAGGTTTTTTCCCATTGATCTTGTGAAGGCTTCAGCGTGTCCTGGAGAGAATGCAGCCACTGTGCTGGTTTTGCACCTTTAAGAGGTGCTCAGCGTCCTCACCCTTCTTCTCCCCGAACTCCTGGAAGAAGTGGCCCTTGCCCTCCAGAGCCACATCATCATCATCGAGGTTGAAATAGAAGCCCAGCGAGAGGTAGGTGTGGGAGGCCGGCAGATGCAGGTTGGCCAGGTGATAGACGGCAGCCTGCACCTCAGTGAAATAATTCTGATGAATTTGGGAGCTCATGGTTGTTGGGCAACAAGAAGTTAGGGTAAAAAAAAATGGTGTTGGCTGGTCTCAGAGGCTGAGGATGGCTGAGGTGGTTTCCAAGGTGGTGACTGGATTAGAGGCTGGAGAGTGATCAGAGGCTGGAAGAAGGGGCGTCCCTGGGTCTGTTCCGTCCAAACACTGTTGAAGCAAAAGACAGATCCGGGATTGCCGAGGCCATCGAGGGCTTTTTCGGGCTGGGGCTAGAGTACAGGTGAATGAGTTTTATTTCTGTGATTAAAGCTTGGCCAGTGAGTTCACTAACCAGTGAAGGGTACACTGTATTGGCCAGGGCAGGAGTGGGACCAGGTGCCTTGGGCAGAGGTTAAATCATATAGGATTAGACGTGGGCAAACTACGGCCCGTGGGCCGGATCCGGCCCGTTTGAAATGAATAAAACTAAAAAAAAAAAGACCGTACCCTTTTATGTAATGATATTTACTTTGAATTTATATTAGTTCACACAAACACTCCATCCATGCTTTTGTTCCAGCCCTCCGGTCCAGTTTAAGAACCCATTGTGGCCCTTGAGTCAAAAAGTTTGCCCACCCCTGGATATCTTAGAACCACTCATTCGGTAGGGATGAGGCTTTAAAGTTGTGTTTTTGTTTGTCTGAACAAATCATTATTTTGATGTTGTTGCCAAGTGATTGTTTTGCAGGTATAGCATTATACAAGAATATGAATATATCAACAAGAATATTAGTATATTAACAGTATCATTTTGGTCATCTGTTTTCATTGTTTTTGTTGAGAAGACAGCTATCATCAGTCCAATATTACCTCTTCTTAGATTATCTGTTTTCTCTGGCTGCTTTAAGATATTTTCTTTTTTAATGTTAGATTTAATTCATTGTGGTGTGTCTTACTGGGGATTTATTTTTCTTTGGCTTGATTCAGATGTTTGGCCTTCCGAATCCATGAGGTTGATGTCTTCTATAAATTCTTGCAAATGTTTGTTATGGACTGAATTACACTTCTCTAGATTCTTACATGGAAGCCCTAATCCCCAATGTGATGGTATTTGAGATGGGACCTTGGAGAGGTAATTCAATTTAGATGAATTCATGAGGGTAGGGCCCTCAGGATGGGATTAGTGCCTTTATAAGAAAAGCCAGCAAGGAGGTTTCTTTCTCCCCCTTCCTGTCTCTCTGCCATGTGAGGACACAGCAAGGAAGCAGCTGTCTGAAAGCCAGAAAGCGCCCACCAGCAATCGTATTTGCCAACACCTTGAAATTTAGATTTCCCAGCTTCAGAATTGAGATATAATTCTGCATTGTTTCAGTTACCCAATCAATGGCATTTTGTAATAGCTGCCCAAGATGACCAAGATTATTTTAAATTACTATTTCTTCAAATTTTATTCACCTTTTTTTCTATACTTTATTTTATTTTATACTTTTTGTTACACCCTGCTATTCTCTAAATATTTTCCCCAAAAAAACTATCTTCCAAGTCAATAATTATTTAGTCATTAATCCTGTCTAATGTGGTTATTTACAGTTTTTATTTTAGTTATTTTTATTTTCAGTTCTGGAGGTTATATTTTATTAATTGTGAATATAATTTACCTTTATTTTAAAATTTCTGATCTTTTCTTATTTGCTATTTCATTTTTTTTAATTTAAGTGTGTATAATAATTCATGTTATTTTCTTCATTTGATAATCACAATATCAGAAGATTTGGGGATTTGATTTTGCTATCTATAATTCCTATGGGCGCCCAGCTGGTGTGGCTCAGTGGTTGAATGTTGACCCATGAACCAGGAGGTCACGGTTCAATTCCCGGTGATTTTGGACTGAAAAAGTCATAGCTCTTTGAATTAGTCTGTGAGGAAGCTTTACTGCCTGAGTGAAGAGTATTTCCTTCAGATAAGATTTATTTGCTTTGCCAAGGAACATGAAAACACTAATGTAACATTCTCTAAAAAGAAAGAGAGCGAGAGAGAGAGAGAGAGAGAGAGAGAGAAAGAGAAAGAGAGAGAGAGAAAAAAAGTAACATTCTCCATCCCCCTCACCTCCAGAAAGATCCCTAATAACACTGGGGTTTCACATGCAAGTAAACTCTGGCTTGTTTGTAAGAAAGGTTTCCACCTTCATTTAGGGCCCTGCTCTGACATGAATTATACTCTGGGAGTAACAAAGGCATGCAGGGCTATTTCCAATCCATCTGTACATGGAAAGTCCTATATTTCAGGGTCAGCTTTGTGCCAAAAGTAGGCTTGCTTCTTCAGGGGTTGTTCTACTTGACGAAGTCATAGGCTTGCCTCCTCTTTCTTCTCTGTATAATCTGAGGCTACTAAGATCGAAGCTCTGTGATGTTCAGCAAATGCCCTCAAGGGGGAAATTGTTTCAGGGGCCCTATTTACCTGTCTGAATTCCCTCATTCTTTAGCCACCTCTGCTTTGACCATGAAGTATTCATTACAGAACCATTTGGTCATTGGTACATTTGAAGAAATTGTTTTTAAACAAATGTTTTCAGATGTTTATAGCATGAGTTTCAGATAATTTTCTATTGTTTCATCTTGTTTAAAACAGAAGTAAAAAGAATTAAGGTGATTCTATTATGTTTGAAACTACTACTGTTATATAATTATCCACAGTTTATATATCTACTAGAGGTCCGGTACACGAAATTCATGCACAGTGGGGGAATGGTGTCTCCTCAGCCCAGCCTGCACCCTCTTCAATCTGGGACCGCTCGGGGGATGTTGGACTTCTGGTTTAGGCCCGATCCTCGACCTCTGGCTCCTAATTGCTCACCTGCCTGCCTGCCTGCCTGCCTGGTCACCCCTAACTGCACCTCCCCGCTGGCCTGATTGCCCCTAACTGCCCCCCCTGCCAGCCTGGTTGCCCCTAACAGCCCCCCCACTGCCAGCCAGGTCACCCTCAACTGCCCCCTCCCCACTGGCCTGGTCGCTCCTAACTTCCCCCCCATGCTGGCCTGGTCACCCTTTACTGCCCTCCCTGCTGGCCTGGTTACCCCCGACTGCCCCCCCCCCACTGACCTGGACACCTCCAACTGTCCCCCCCTGCTGGCCTAATCACCCCCAACTGCCCCCTCTGCTGGCCTGGTCACCTCTTACTGTCCCCCCTGTTGGCCTGGTTGCCCCCAACTGGCCCCTCTGTTGGCCTGGTCACCACTAACTGCCCCCCCTGCTGGTCTGGTCACCCCCAACTGCCCCCCGCTGCCAGCCTGGTCACCCCTCATGGTGCCCCCACTGTCCTGGTAGCCCCACTCAGCCTGCTTGTTTAGTTGTTTGGCAGTCCCTCACTAATCCCCCTGCTGTCCTGGTCACCCACGCAGCCTGCTTGTTCAGTCGTTTGGTCGTCCCTCATTAACCCCCTTGCTGGCCTGGCCATAGACCGCCATCTTGTGAGGGTGTGAGGGTTAATTTGCATATTAGCTCTTTATTATATAGGATATATATACACACATTATATCATATTTATTTTTATTGTAAAATTTAATTAGACATTTTGTTGTTGTGAATCCCAAATTCAAACTCAACTGTTCTTACATATTGTAAATATTTATACTGAACCCAACACCTTACCCTCCCTTACTGAATCCAATACTTATCCTCATATACCTTTGTTTATCACTGTTCCCAGCTTAAATATCTCTGAGGTCACAAGTTCTAATGGGTTTTACTCTACCATGAAACCTAATATTATACACAGCTAATACTAGAGTTAGTATCAAATAAAATTTGTTGTTTATTAACTAACTACCATGCTAGTGGTTTTTTCAAATGAAAAATTTTGATCTTTCAGTAAAACAGAAATCAAACAGAAGAGGAACGTGTACATGAAGCATTAACAAATGTGATTTTTTTGACTATCCCTCTCTGAGGTCAGAAGTCAGAGTTGCTGAATCTTATTCCTCAGTAGATCTGCTTCTTTTCATCTTTGATGACTGAAAAGTTTTCTATACTTTGTATGTATGGTACTGCTATCAGAGAAATGTGTGGTTGGTCTTTCTCCATTACTAGTGGGAATTGGGTCCTTACAATATCTCAAGAAAAAGAATTTTCTGATACTTGCATGGGAGGATGTGAGGAATTACATCTCTCAGTATACAAATTCAATTTCCTTTAAGCCAGTCCTGGACAATGTGCAGCTAGGAATTCAGCAGAGCTAGAAGCAAAGGCAGCATCCAAAGTTTCCTCTCCATGGTGGAGTTAGGTATTGTTCAGCATTAGTCCATTAGTTCATAGTGTGTGGGGTTCCATAACTGTGGGCCATGTTGGCTAATGCAGGAGCATGAGAGTCCTGCAGGCCAGGAGTCAAGTGCAGCAAGAGCAGGAGCCAAGAGGTAATCTTAACTGTTTGTTAAGATTAAATATCTTAAATCTTCCGGCGCTTGCAATGCCCACACCTACTCTGGCCAATGACCTCTTCACAGATATGACTGACAGTCAGGGATTTTCCCTGTGTCACCCAGACTTTACTGGGCATGCTTCTGTTCCCTCCTGTCCAGTCCCTGGAGAGTGTCAAACTGAAACTTTCTGGTAAAGCTGCACAAATGGCATGCCTATACTATTTGCCTGCCCTTTGCTCCTTTCCCTTTATTAATAACTGGGTTAAATTCCATTGGTATCAGCACCTCACAATACACGTTATCCTATCTGGCATTAAGTAAATGTTTACAAATTAAAGTATTAATAATTTTTCTTCAATCTCAGGAAAACATTAGTTCCTATTTATTCAGATATTTCCTCTCTACTGTGCAAATATTAGTGATCCTGGCACTTTTATTATAATGATGTTGACACTCAGCTTCATTGCCCTCATTTCAATTTTTTATCCTTTTCTGCTAACTGCCCAGCAAAGTTCTTTACATTGATCTCCCAGCTTGCTCATTCATTTTTCTGGGGTATTTTTGTTGTTGTTGGCCAACCTATGCACTGAATGCTTTATCTCAACCTCTGTCTCAATCATGTGTGATTAGCTTTTCTTTCCTTAGTCACATGCTAAATGACTAGAGTTCATGACAGTTTAAGTGTTCTGGCCTCTCTAATGGCATACCACCAACCCCAAAATGCACACTACTCTAATAGCATCCTTCAATGCACTTGCCTTAAGATCATTAATCCTGAAATGTCTTCCATATAAATGAGTTTATAGTGGGGAGTAGTTGTGCTGTGGCTTATTTGTTTTAGTTTTGCTTTTGTTTGGCTTATAATGGGACATGTTAAGATGTATCATTATAACAACCCCAGACTTGGCTCTGTGCTATTTTAATCTCTGATTCTATAATCACCTTTACTTTTTAAAAATAAGCTTTTGGCTTCTACTATTCAAAAATATAATTCAATCTGTAGTGCTAGAATAAAAATATATATTTATAAACAACAAAAAGACCACAAAAATATAATTGATTCTTTTTATAAAAATAGTTTAAATACTGTATCTTAACATTCATTTAGTGAAATCAAAGACAATGCCAAAACCCTGCAAGAAAAAAAGTATGAATATTTTTCACTGTATTCGTTTCTTGGTATTTATAACAATATTTGGCCATATTAACACAACTTAACCATATAGTATTTATGACATGGGAAGGAGTGTGGACCTTGTTACTGCAGTGGGTAAAAGTCTAGACATACTACATGGTTTCTACTGGCACTTGAGTGTGTGAGAGATTGTCAGTGTCCAGCAGAAATAAAGGTCCTGGCTTCTTCTTCATCTTTTCCTGATACGACCCAAAGCAGCTTGGATATACCAGGTACTTTATTATAGACTTCCAAGTGCATAGTCCTAGGCTTCCCCCTTGACCTTTGTTCTCATGGATGCTGGTAGGAGCGCAGATTTTTCTGTGAGTTTGACCGGGGTACAGAAATTCTGTCTAAGGTTTTCACTCTTGCCAGGCTGACATGCTCCTTGTTCTTGACTTTGGTTGTTCTTTTTCCCCCCTTTTCTTTATAATCTGTGCCCATTACTGAAACATGTTCGGAATGCAGATTCTTTCATGGGTCCTTGTCCTCACGTAGTTTGAAGAATAAACTCACAGACTTAAGGCTTCTTTAATAAAAATGTGGAAGTTTATTGGAAGCATATACAAACTCCATCTGGGCAGGCATGTCCCCACAGGGGACCTTCTGGGGAGGGGACCCCAAACAGATCTCGATCTCTCTCTCTCTCTCTCTCTCTCTCTCTCTCTCTCTCTCTCTCTCTCTGTCGAAAAAAATAAAAAAATAGAAAATCTGGAAATCTGTCTCATGTCTCTTTGTCTCCGGTTTATATATGCTGTAGTTCTTTGTCTGAACCTGACCATTTTCTTAATTAAGGACCCCCTGCTTTCCTCATTGGTCATTCTGCTACATAGTATTAATTTCAAAGTCTAAAGCTCACATTCTCTCCTCCTTACCTTGCTGGTTGGAGTTGCTTTTGATCTCCCTTAAGACTCTCTCAGTTGTCCTGGCCAGAGATGTTTTATTTCCCCTTGTGGCTCCTCCAGCTGCTCAGGTCAGGGCTGCTTTTGATATTGCTCAGGCCAAAGATACCTCTGTCCCTCTGGACCCAGCCCCCTATTGTTTGAAATGTTTATTATCTTTCCTTTATATTTTGAAGATACTTTTTGCTATAGAGACTTTCTTTGCCCTTCCTTTCTTGCATTTTGAAGACATCATTACTGAATTGTCTTCTGATTTACATAATAATTTTTAACAAAAAACCTACTGTAATTCTTATCTTTGTTCCTCTATATATACTGTGACTTTTTTATTGTTTATATCAGCGGTTCTCAACCTGTGGGTCACGACCCCTTTGGCGGTCGAACGACCCTTTCACAGGGGTCGCCTAAGACCATCTTGTATGTCAGATATTACATTATAATTCATAACAGTAGCAAAATTACAGTTATGAAGCAGAAACAAAAATAATTTTATGGTTGGGTCACAACATAAGGAACTGTATTTAAAGGGCCAGAAGGTTGAGAACCACTGGTTTATATTATTACAGATGTCCCCATTTTTTCACCCTTTGCCCACCTCCACCCAGGCCTTGCCCCCGCTTCTCTCTGGCCATCAACTCTCTGGCTATCACCACACTGTATATGTCTATGGGTTATGCATATACGACCTTTGGCTAATCACTTTACCTTCTTTTATCCACCCTTCCAGATATTTTTATTGTTTTTAGTTTTCAAGAATATTATTAGGATATATCAAATGTGGTGTGTGTGTGTGTGTGTGTGTTTGAATGAGCAGGGTAAAAAATTATCTTGTTTAGTCTTATGTAAGTTTCTAGGATCTATTGTTTGCTATCTTTCATTAATTTAATAACATTATCTGCTCTTATCTGTTCAAATATCTTTCTTCTTTTCTCTGTCATGCTATTCTCTTTGGGATTCCAATTACACATATGTTAGAACAAATGAAACCATTCCACATATTTTGGAAATACTGCTCTATATTTCTTCATTTGTCTTTCTCTCCTTGTGCTCAAATTTACATCATAACTAGACCTAGAATCAGATTCACTGATTGTTTACTTAGCCACAAAGTCTATTGATGAGCTATTGAAAACATTTTTCATCTCTGTGATTGTGATTTTATGTTCTTCATTCATTTATTATTCTTTATTATGGTTTCTATCCTTCTATTGAAATTCCCATCTGTTCATTTACATTATACACCTTTTAAATTAGAGCCCTTAACATCTTAATCTTACTTATTTATAATTTCTGCCTTATTCTTCTAATGTCAGCATACTATTTGTTTGAATCTTATTCTGTTGAATTGTGCCTTGATAGTATTTTTTTTTATATTTTTTTGTGAACTTCATAATTTTTGGTTGAAAGAGACAACACCTTTTGTAAGGCAAATGGAGACTGAGTTAAACCTTACTTGTTTTAGGAAATTGGCTTTTCTTTTCTTCTAGTTTTTTACATGAAGGACTGAATAAATTTAGTCAAGATTTGAGCTGAGTATGGGGATTTTTGATACTATGGTTTTACTCAGTGCATTACTAGTTTTTCTATATCTTCTTTCATTACCTAGAGCAGTGGTTCTCAACCTTCGCTGCCCAGTAGAATCACCTGGGTTTCTTTTTAAATTCCTGATTTCTGGGCCTCATCCTCCGGAAATTCTGTTTCTTTGTTATGGGGTGGGGCCACAACATTAGTGACAAAGAAACAGAATTTCCAGAGGATGAGGCCCAGAAATCAGGATTTTAAAAAGATTCCCAGGTGATTCTAATGTGCAGCCAAGGTTGAGAACCACTGATCTAGAGGATTGTTTATTATGTTTTCTCAAGTCTCCATTTAAATTTTTTCTTTGTGCCTGCATCACAAAGAGGGTATTATTTTATGCCTCTGCTCCTTCCAAAGCGGTATTTTGGATTATTCTTTCTCACTTCCTAGCTTTGTGAAAGGGTGGTGGAGAGGGTGTGGCATGAGGGAGAGGGACTTCTCTGTTGTTCTGGTTCAGCTTCACTTTTAGGCAGATGATGTGTCCTTGAGTCGCTGGGTTAGGTCTTTCTCAGGGATTCTCCCCTGGCCCCAGTGGTAGGGGATCTTTAATGGTCTGGCCCTAGGATGTTTTTCCGCCTGTTCCCCAAGCAAAGAGGGATTTCTTTTTTTCTTTTTTCCCCACCAATGTTGATAGGTATTTATCTGTACCATAAGTGTGACAGGGTTTATTGCCATTCTTCCAGCTGTTTACGACTTTTCTCTTATTGGGAGGTAGGAAGGTATCCAAGGAAAGTTTCGAGCCTTTCCCACAGCAGCGGCTATGCCCCTTACCTAGGTCTTCACTATGAGAGATGCTCTTTCTAGTCTTCTAGTCTCTTGTCTTGCTTCCAGTGTTTTCTCCCCCCCCCCCCCCAGCTGCCTCCTGAATGCCCCCTACTGGAGATGGAGCCCACAATTTGGGCATATGCCCTTGACCGGAATTCAAACCTGGGACCCTTCAGTCCACAGGCTGACGCTCTATCCACGGAGTCACTTCGGCCAGGCTTGCTTCCATTGTCTTTAAAGAGTACCTAGTGATGTCAGAGGAGAAGAATCTATAAGTTGTATAATTTTTTTTCTTGTGTTTGCAGTTTCAGCCTTTAAATATTGATTTACATTTATTAATAATTCTTTTTAATAGAGTGTATAATGATTTATTTCTTCCTTAGATAAGATAAGCAAGCACTCATATCTACTCTTTTTGGAAGAGTATCTTTCTTATATTTTGGGTTACTCAATTTCCCTGTGAGTTTAGCTCTCTGATGTGTTCAAAAAGGTTGCAATTTTGTAGATTACCCAGTTTCTTTGTTATTGTTGTAAGGGTGGGAGTGATGGTTTTTCCAATTTTTCGGACCCTCAAAGTTGAAAGTTACAGTGACATTTTAAAGGAAATTGTGCAATGGCATTTGCTGCTTTAAGATATCAAGATATATTCTAGCCAAAATTTGGACTTACTCAGTAAGTAAATATGAGGACCAAGATAATTCAGCCCTTAGACTCTGAAATGTTATGTCAAGTTTAATGAATATGGAATAGAGTGTTTTCATTTATTCCAGACTAACCACATTAATCCATCTGTATTAAATGAATGCTCAATGTATCAAAGCTCTAAGCCTATCTCACAGAGAAAACTTATGCTATGGATGGTATTTAATGCTCCATAACTTTCTGAAGAACAGGGAAGGAGAGATCAAGGAGATGTTTGCAGCTATTAGAAGAATAAGCTGCCTGTAGGTGCTACCTAAGTTTCTGAAATAAATAAAATATGTATAACCCTAGTACCCACCTGGAATCATACATATTTATTACAATATTATTGACTATACTGCCCATGCTATACTTTACATCCCCATGACTATTCTGTTACTGCTAATTTATGCTCCTTAATCTCTTCACCTTTTTCACCCAGTCTCACAACTCACCTCCCATCTGGCAACATATATTTTCTCTCTATGAATGAATTGTTTTCTGTTTTGTTTCTACATTTGTTTTTTTTTAGATTCACACATAAGTGAAGTTATATGGTGCTGGTCTTTGTTTGTCTGACTTATTTCAATTAGCATAATACCCTCTAGTTTACCCATGTTGTCACAAATGGTAAGATTTCATTCTTCCTTATGGACAACTATAATTCTAGCTTTCTTTATTCAATCATCTATTGAAGGGCACTTAGGTTGCTTCCATATCTTTGTTATTGTAAAAAATGCCGCAATAAACATATGGGTACATATATTTCTTCAATTAGTATTTTGGATTTCTTCAGATAAATACCAGCAGTGGGATTAGTAAGATTGCTTTTTAACTTTTTGAGGAACCTCCATACTGCTTTCCATAGTGATCACACCAACTTGCAATTCCATTAACAGTTCATGAGTTCCCTTTTTCCACATCCTTGGCAACACTTTTTTGTTGATTTATTGATGATAGCCATTTTGACAGGTATGAGGTGATATCTCATTATGTTTTTAATTTGCCCTTTCTGATGATGACTGATGTTAAACATATTTTCATATGTCTATCAGCCGTCTGTATGTCCTCTTTGGAGACATGTTTATTCAGGTCCAATGCCAATTTCTTAAACAAATTGTTTTGTCTTTTTAATGTTAAGTTATATGAGTTCCTTATATTTTTTGGGTATTAATCCCTCGTAGGATGTATCCGTGGTGAACATCTTCCCCATTCAGTAGATTGTCTTTTCAGTTGATGATGGTTTCCTTTGCTGTGCACAAACGCTTTAGTTTGACGTAATTCCCTGTGTCTATTTTTGCTGTCATTGTTTCTCTTGCATGAAGAGACACCGACAAAAATGTCAAAGAGCATTGTTTTATCCTTGTCTTATGGTTTCCGGTCTTACATTTAAGACTCTATTCTACTTTGAGATGATTCTTGTATATGGTGTGAGAAAGGTAACTAGTTTAAAAAAAATTTTTTTATCTATCTGTTCAGCTTTCTCAATACCATTTATTAAAGAGACTGTCTTTACTCCATTGTATATTTTTGCCTTCTTTTGTCATAGATCAATTGACCACTCAGGTGCAGGTTTATTTCTAGGTTCTCTATTATGTTCCATTGATATATGATTGTTTTTGTCAGTACCATGCTGATTTGATTGATATGCCTTTATAGTATGGTTCGATATCAGGTAGCGTAATACCTCCAACTTTGTTCTTCTTTCTACAAGACTGTTTTGGCTATTAGTGGTCTTTTCTGCATTCATATAATTGTTAGAATTATTTCTATTTTATGAAAAATGCCATTGGGTTTTAATAGGCATGACATTGAACGTATAGATTGTTTTGGGTAACATGGATATTTTAATGATGTTAATTCTTTCTATCTATGAGCACGGTACATGATTTCATTTATTTGTATCTTCTTAAATTTCTTTCTTTGGTTTCTTAGAATTTTCTGAGTACAGGTCTTTACCTCTTTGGTTAAATTTATTTCTAGATATTTTATTTATTTATTATACAATTTTAAATATGATTTTTAAAATTTCTCTTTCCAATACTTTATTGTTGGTGTGTAAAATGTCTTTTGATTGGAGCATTTAGTCCATTTATCTTTAAACTGATAGGTTAGTTACTGATAGGTATGTAGTGATTGCCATTTTATTACTCAATATTTTATTTTTTTCTTCTTCTTCTTAAAGAAGTCCTTTTAACATTTCTGGTTTGGTGGTGATAATCTCCTGTAGCTTTTTCTTGTCTGGGAACCTCTTTTTCTCTCCTTTGATTCTAATTGATAGCCTCGCTTGGTAATCTTGGTTGTAGGTTTTTGTTTTTCATCACTTTGAATTGCCAAATCCCTCTGGCCTGCAATTGTTTTTTATTGAGATAATCAGCTGACATCTTATGTGAGCTCCCTTTTAGGTAACTAACAGCTTTTCTCTAGCTGCTTTTAAGATCTCTGTCTTTAACTTTGCCATTTTGATTAAGATGTGTGTTGGTGTGCTCCCTTCAGGTTTCTCCTTGCTTGGGATTCTGAACTTCTTAGACTTGTGTGTCTGTTCCCTTTACCAGGTAAAAAAAAATCAGTCACTTTTCAAATACTTTTAAAATATATATTTTTATTGATTTCAGAGAGCCAGGGAGAGGAAGGGAGAGAGATAGAAATATCAATGATGAGAGATAATCATTGATTGGCTGCCTCCTGCATGCCCAACACTGGGGATCAAGCCCACAATGTGTCCTGACCGGGAGTTGAACCCTAACCTCCTGGTTCATAGTTGATGCTCAACCACTGAGCAACACCAGCCAGGCTCAAATACTATTTTAATCCCTTTCTTTCTCTCTACATCTGGCATGCCTATTATGTTAATTTTGTTATTATTATTACTATTTTTTTGTCCCAGAGTCCTCTTAAACTGTCCTCATTTTTTTTTTAATTTCCTTTTCCTTTCTGCTATTCCTATTGGGTGTTTTTTTACTAGTTTGTATTCCAAATCACTGATTTGATTAATTGCTTCATTAATGGGTTGTTGAGTACATTAATGTATTCTTTATTTTAGTTTCTGTATTCTTTATTTCTGACTGCTTTTCTTTGATTTCTATTGCATTGTGTAAGTTCTCACTGAGTTTATCTATTCCTATAACCAGTGGTTTAAGCTCTATACCTGGTATATTACTTGCCTCTGTTTTGTTTAGTCCTCTTTATGGAGTTTTGTTCTATACTTTTATTTGGGTCATTTTTTGTTGTTGTTTCCTCATTTTGGTTGCCTCCCTCTTTTTGTTTCTACAAATTATGTAGATCTGCTACATCTCCCAGTCTTGGCAGAGTGGCCTTACATAGTAGGTATCCTGTGTAGCCCAGTGGCACAGTTTCTCTTGTCACCTAAGCCAGATCATCCAGGTGTGTTCCTTGAATGTGTTGTGTGTGTCCTCCTGATACAGTTGAGCCATGATTACTGTTGGCACATTACTAAATGAAATATACTCTCAGCTGACTGACTGTAAGGACTGACTATGAATAGGGTAGAGAAGTTCTTGATTGGGGGCTCATCCCATGGAGTTGGATTTGCTGTAGCAGATCTCTTGTGCCTGCTTACCCCACCCTTATGAAATGTCATCTGTGGAGTTAACTGGGTGGTGTTGTGGTGTGGTTGGTCTGGCCACTAGGTTTATTTGTTCCGAGCCTCTTAGAAAAATCTCCAGTGAAGGCCCAGATCAGCTGTGCCTTGCCAGAGGCTACTTGGTCAGATCTACAAAGCAATCTATGGTTGGTAGCTGTATGTGTGAGTATATGCTGCAATACAAGGCCAGTTGCCACTAGTATTGGGCAGTGGGTCTCTTAGAAAGAGCTAGAGGTTATGCTGAGGCCAGCCACTGCTTTTGGGGAATTGGGGGACCTTTAGCAGGTTTTAGGGAAGTCTGCAGCATGGTAATAGACCAGCCACTTGAGGAACAGCAGCTAAAAAAATTTCATGCCTGTGCATGAGTTTGGTGGTTTTCAGGTGGTTCTCAAGAGTAGTTGTTCTATAATTTAGTTGTAATGTTTATGTGGCCATGGGTGGAGGTGAGAACAGCAATTACGTGCTCTGCTATTTTACCAGAAGTCTCAGATTTTAAATAATAGTCAACATTATAAGTATTTTCTTTCAAAACCAGCCTATACTTATCCTTGAACATGTCTTGCTCTTAAAGTTATCTAGATATTATTACTAGAAAACAGAAAAGGAAAGAGTGGAGGAAGATTGTTGAATCCTTAAATTTTATTTTGCTTTAACTCTAAGAGAAGCACCTGTTTTTATTTTGCTCTTTTATTTATGAGACATAAGAAAGAAGCCTGTTGTGGAACATTCCTCTGAACTGGATATGAGCATCAAGGAAAACCAAAAGGGACGCTTTGTTTAAAATAAGAATTGACCTGACTAATACCCTGATTGTGAATCATGGCTTTTCTGATGTCATGGTTTGAAAGGGTTTCCATTTTTTATTAGCTTTCATTCTCACCTATTCTGTGCTGCCTGGCCCCTGCTAAGCTGACCCTGATAAGAAAGGTGTTGTTCCTTTTTATGAAATTTTCAATTCTGTTCACTGCCACATGGAGTTCAAAGTTTGTCTGAACTCCATGGAGCTTTCTTAATTCACATGCAACTTTTGGGCCTTTGAAATTTACCCGGTGAGTAAAGAACAAGGTTTGTGGCCAATATTAGATGAAAAATCCAAGGACAATTTTGAGATCTTGTAGAACCCATTGTATACAGCTCACATCACAAATGTAACAGGACAAACCTCATCTGATATCCATGACCCTTGGAGATTGCTCTGCCCACAGTCCAGAATATATTAAATAAAGATGCATTCTTGTTTATATGTTCCTGCTGGTTATTTCTTTATATGTCTAAGTATTCTGAACCTAAATAAATTACTTTCTTATTTAGTAAAGCATGTCAATGAATTTCAAGATATATAAATAATTGTCTTAGCTAGAGATAGAGAATTGTTCTACTTAATAGGTTAACAGGGATATATAGGTCTTCAACTAATACCTGGAAGGAACATGATATAGAGAATCTAATAATATGGTAAGAAATTAGGCCTGGGGGATAAATATAGGGTTGGGCAAGAGTAGGTTTTCAGTTCTTCATATGGAAACTAACACAATAACTAATAAATAATAATATAAGAACAAACTGTTTTATTCATACTCACAATTGTAAACCTACTTTTGCTCCCCTCTGTATATAAAGATTTCTGAAGTACTTTTAGGAAAAGTGGTCTAGTATGAAATTTAGGGTTTTTCCTTATCCTATATTATTATACAATTTCCCCACCCCTAATCAGTCAATAATTATCTAATATACAATATCTATACTAATAATAGAGGAATATGCAAATTGTCCAGGATACCATCACAGTAACAGTAACAGTAACAACCAAACTGTAGACTGTAGGGATGATAAGGCCGGCAGGGGGTTAGTGAGGGATAACCAAATGACTGAACAGCAGGCTCTGTGGGGTGACCAGGCTGGTGAAAGGAGGGGGTAGTTAGGGGTGACCAGGCTGGCAAGGAGGGGCGGTTGGAAGCAACCAGGCCAGCAGGGGGGCAGTTAGGGGCAATCAGGCCAGCAGGCAGAGGCAGTTAGGTGTGATCACGCTGGCAGGCGGGGTTAAGTTGGGGTGATCAGTCAAGCAGGGAGGTGAGCAATTAGGAGCCAGCAGTCCCAGATTGTGAGAGAGATATCCAACTGCCTGTTTAGGCCTGATCTCTAAACCAGTAGTCAGGCCCTAAACCAGCAGTTGGACATCCCCCGAGGGGTCCCGGATTGGAGAGGGTGCAGGCTGGGCTGAGGGGACCCCCCCTCCACCCCATGCACAAATTTTATGTGTCAGGCCTCTAGTCATGTTAAAATATTTTAAGTTATAGATGAGTGGGTGAAGGAAATATTTTTCATATTTAATGGAAAACTCTTTCTTATAGGAACAAAGGAAGATTACAATGTCCAATTTGGTCAGCAGCATTGTTTTAAACTGATATAATGAGATTGTTTGCTACTACAGCACATCTTGACTCACACCACTGTATGCACTTGTGTTGGGGTTGAGTTATACAAGGACTTAACCTACCTTAGGCTTTAAACAACTTGTTCCTTATGCATGGAAGATGGAAAATTGTCTGGATGCTCAGCTTACATGATGTAAAAATAAATAAATCTTTATTTTCCAGATTGCCATCTTCCATAGGAAGAATCAAGTTTGTACTTCTATATGAGTATTCACTTCCTGGCTCATGGAAATAGGAAAAGAGAATGCTTGTACCTGGATATTACATATTTCACTGATTATTTGCAGAGAGTATCATTGGCATGTGCTTAATCCATCCTCTAAAATATCAAGCCATTAACATAATCAAAGGCATGATTGATTTTTTAAATTAATGATGTCTCAATGCAAGGATGTTGCAATTATTTTGAGGTATGTCTCAAGTGATCTATTACTAATTATTATTAAATACATAAGTTCATGAATAGAATATCATTTTTCAAATTAAAATGGATTCAAGTTTACATATAAAGAAAATTTTACTTCTGGCATTGAAACACAAAAACTGAACTGGACCACCCTGAATTCCTGGGTTCTTGTCTCAGTGGTTTCAAAGAATGAAGCCACAGACAAAAGGTGATAGGTGAGAAGTACTACCTCTAAAAGCTAATTCTGAATTCTAAGCCTAAGACTCTGTCCCTCCTGGACGGACAGAGGGGCCTCTGAGAAGTGTGATCGCTGCTTTCTTTGTCTTGAGGCATTACATAGGCTGCAGTTCTTTGTCTGAACCTGACCTTGTCTTATTGTTCATTCTTCTACATAGTATTAGTTTTCAAAGCTCAAAGCCCACGTGGTGTCCCTCACCCTCTCTCCCCCTTATCTTGTTGGTTGGAGTTATTGTTGATTTACCTTATAGCTCTCCCAGTTGTGTTGGCAGAGAAAGCCTTATCTTATGGCCTTTCCCAGTTACTCAGGTCAGGGCTACTTTTGGCCTAACTTATGGTCACTTTAATTGCTCAGGCCTGAGATACCTTTTGGTTTACGGCTGTCTTTAATTGCACAGGCCAGATAATTTCTTTTTACCTATGCCATTTCCCTATCCTCTGTACACGTAAGATAAACACCCTGGTGTCTTCAAATATCCATTATGTATTTCTTTCCTATAGACCCCTTTCATTCCTAAAACTTTCTAAACCTGCCTAATTAAACTAGCCAGCTACCCCTTTCAGCATGTTAACATTAAACTGGGATAAAATATAAGAAAATAAAGTTAGTTCCAAGAGCAAACATGAATGTATCCATTGGACCATGTTGTACTATGACTGTCATCTTGTGTGTTGTGATAAAAAACAAATAGTGAGGTATTATGTCACTGGTTGTTGAATACTAGAGATGAAAGAGACCTGGTGATTTATTTTATATTATTTTCTCATCTGTTTTAGTAGTCACTTCAAGGCCATAGAACAGGCAAAATTAAATTCCTATTAGGCAAGTATCAAGCCCACCTCTCTCACTTTACACAAAACATTTTCATTTTTGTTCACATATATGTCATCTACATAAAATGTAATGTGAACAGATGATTTTACAGTTTGGAGAAAAATTTTACAAAACAATGAAAACTCCAAATAGGCTAAACCTCTTACTTGACAAATAAACAAGCTGAAAAAAAGGTAAAACTTTGCTTAAATGGACAGTGAATTTTATAACTTGGACTTAAACTTAATTTTCCTTAAAAAAACTATTCAGTATTCTTTTAACCAGATAATATTTAGTTCAGTTACAGGAAATCTATTTTGTCATATTTTTCTTTTCCTTTTACTTGCCATGGTTATATCAATCCCAGCCTATTTACTTACTTAATTATTAGATGAAACAGCTTTCCTTTTAATAAGTACTATACTTTATCCCTGTAGTGTCAGGTAAAAAAGAAAAAAAGCTTAATTTTTCTTTTTCATTTTTTAAAAAATATATTTTATTGATTTTTTACAGAGAGGAAGGGAGAGGGATAGAGAGTTAGAAACATCGATGAGAGAGAAACATCGATCAGCTGCCTCCTGCACACTCCCTACTGGGTATGTGCCCGCAACCAAGGTACATGTTCTTGACCGGAATCGAACCTGGGACCCTTAAGTCCGCAGGCCGATACTCTATTCACTGAGCCAAACCGGTTAGGGCAATTTTTCTTTTTCTGACATATTGTCAAATTTCAGAAAACATTCAAGAGCAATGCAATGGAAAGGAAGATCCAGCACTGAGTGAATATTGACTCCCTAACTTCCCAGCTTCGCCACGTGGGTAATTAATTAAAAATTTTCAGAATAATTTCTTAATTTGAAAAGTGAGTTTAGAATAATACCTATTGGACATCTGTGCGGTAAAGAAAGATAAAATGATGATTCATACAGATTATCCAACAGAGTGTTTGGACACAGCAGACATATCACAAATACCAAAATCCCTCCTCTTGAAGTTTACCTTTGAAGATATTAACCAGTAAATATATCGGGCCATTTATTCAAAGACAGAGTAGCATAGTGTTCAAGAGAAGTGTGGTATGAGGCCAGCTTGATTGGGTTCATCAAATATGGATTAAATATTTGGTTATCATTAGACCTTATTCAAATCACTTAACTTCCCTCTTCCTTAGTTGTTGTTGTTTTTTTTACCAATAAAACAGGGATGATAAAAATGTCTACTTCATGCCAAAACCGGTTTGGCTCAGTGGATAGAGCGTCGGCCTGCGGACTGAAAGGTCCTGGGTTCGATTCCGGTCAAGGGCATGTACCTGGGTTGCGGGCACATCCCCAGTGGAAGATGTGCAGGAGGCAGCTGATCGATGTTTCTCTCTCATCGATGTTTCTAACTCTCTATCTCTCTCCTTCCTCTCTGTGAAAAATCAATAAAATATATTTTAAAAAAAATGTCTACTTCATATAGTTTTATGACAGATAAGTTAATGTATGTATTTAGCAACTTCACAAAACTACCTGACATATTAATTAGACAAAAATTATGTGTTACTTTGTGATTGTCCTTAAACATTCACAGTGTGCACACCTCTATGCTGAGATGTGAGGTGCTATGGAAAAGTCAGATTAACTTACCCAATTACTGATGCCAAAATGATCTTACAGAAAATGTAAAAACTTTCTTATGAAGATAGACTGCTTTAAGTCACTTTTGAAACCTTGAAAATACCTTGCTGATGACCTGGCATTTGAAAAAGTCTATTTATTATAATAGTTATATTATCATCCTAATTTTAAGTTATGATTGCTATAAATGTGATAAAACAGGTTTCCTTCTAAAATATCTTGCTATTCAAGCATCTACATCAATCCAAAGTCTGCATTAGTCCCAATTTACTTAAATTAGCCTTACTTGACACTTTTCTATAATTCAATAAACTCTTCACTGCAAAACGAAACCCCAATTATTGCAGTTATATTGTGACCACACGCACAAACACACCTGTGAGATGCGGATTTGCCAATGTGTTGTCCATCTGGGTTCTATTCCAGTACAATTCTGCTTGAGACACAACTGTGGTGCCAATGTTCACTCAGAGGATGAAAAATGCGTATAGCAGCCAACTCTTGCCTGAAAACGAAATTAGAACTGAACTTTGAAGAAGAAACTCTCTCATTTTTGCTTCTAGAGAAAAAAAATAAAATCTTAAAAGTGAATTAAAGCCTAGAAACCAAACATTGATAAGGGCCTTGTATTTATCAAAGCAAATACTGTTAAATGTATTCATTCGTTTGAGTTTAAAATGTAATGTTTTCACTTTGAACCTGAAGGCCAATTTTAACCTAGATTTCTTAAAAATTATCATTGTAAGCAGCAGTAGCATCCAATCATGGGGATACCTTCT
Organism: Myotis nattereri; assembly: GCF_964212035.1. Classification (NCBI taxonomy): domain Eukaryota; kingdom Metazoa; phylum Chordata; class Mammalia; order Chiroptera; family Vespertilionidae; genus Myotis; species Myotis nattereri. The sequence continues at coordinate 33,641,323 of NC_138085.1, forward strand.
AATAAAGCGCTAACAACCCCCACATGCACCACTGATTTTGCCAATGTCAGGTGATAATTTTATCAGGCAATCATATCTGTTTGCCATGGAATTTTTATGGTAAATAATAAAAATAATAGCCAGGATTCAGAATTTGACCTTTTTCCAAGAGTTGATTTTTTGTTGGGCTCCACTGAAATCATACAGAAAGAAAGGAAAGAAAAAAAGGAATGGGCTACTGAATTGTCACACAGGAGAAGGTAAGGTTTCATGAAGGACAGGGACATGTTAATTTAACCTGCAGTATCTGGGCATAGCCCTCATAATCAGTCACAAGCAGGAATGGATGCAAATTCTGATTATCACTGATGCCAGAGAAAGAAGAGGCCTCTCATGAGGAGTGCCATGTTGTTTTTCAATAGCTTGATGCTCTCCTTCAAATACAGAGAGAAAAAGAAATACAGACTATTCCTCACCAGATCAGAAAAACAACCTAACAGAAAGTTCGCGTATAAAATGTTAGGTATCATTCAGTTGATATCAGGCCAGAGAACAAAAAGCAAATTGTTCTTCAAATATCTTAAATATTGGGAAGCAGACCTACATGCTGAGACAATGGAGAACTCATCATTTTGGGAGAAGTATTAATGGCTAGCAAATCTTGAGGACCCACTTAGACCATGTACTGTACGTCACACTTAATGTAGGGGAAAACTATGTACTTTGAAAACTATGCATCATCTAGAACAAACTTTTTAGAGTTTCCTGGTTGATTATCTGGGAGATATTTTACAGCTCTCTGAGTTATAGATAACTGGTAGCAGTGGGAAATAGTGTCTGCCTACAGACATATACTTTTTCTTTTTTTTTTTACAACAGAGGTTCAGCTGACTTCCCTAAGGTGGTGATAGTTTGACTTCAGTTCATCTATTCCCTCTATTATTCTAGATTTATCAATATTTTTGTTCTTTGGATCTGCTATAATTCAGTTGTAACATATTACTTATTCTGCTATTTAAGTAACAAGTTAAATAATATATTTAACATGTTCACTTAAAAAATTTACCCTTATTGTCGGAAGTATTATAGATGTCTCCCTTTAATCCCCCCATTAACCCCCTCCACCTCTCTCCCACCTCCTCCCCAGGTCTTCCGAGCACAATTGTCTGTCCATAACATGTTCATTTTTAAAATCTATGTTGGAATAATTTTACTTATTATTTTGAAAGTTAACTGAGATGAGAAAACTTAGACATACTCTTTTTCAGCCACATCACTCTTTAGGTATGTAAACTGAGTTCCAAAGTGATAAAATGGCTTTTGTGAAGTTGGATAGCTACTTGCTAAAAGAGCCAATACTGCAACCAAGTCCTTCCCCATTTTGATTCCCTAATGTACTCAAAGCTACATGCATTCGTTGTTGTTGTTTTTATTTATTTATTTTTAGAACAGTTTTAGATTCACAGAAAAACTGAGGGGAAGGTACAACAATATCTCCTGCCCCCACACATGCATAGCCTTCTCCATCATCAACATTTCCCGCCAGGTGGTACGTTTGTTACAATTGATGAACCTATATTGATACCTAGTCACACAGACTCCATAGTATACATGAGGGTTCACTCTTGGAGTGTACATGGGTTAGGACACATATATAATGATGTCTTATTCATCATTAGGGTCTCAGAGTACTTACACTGTGTTCTGCCTCTCATCCACCCCTCCCAAACACACACACAACTATTGGCAACCACTGATCCTTATACTGTCTCCATATTTTCTTTTCCAGAATATTCTGTAGTTGGAATCACACAGTGTGGCTTCTTGAATTGGCTTTTTAATTGACTTTTTAAAGAGAAGGCAGTTGATAGTTCAGAGAATGGTTGTATCATAAAATTTCCGGTAACTGTACACTGATGTGTTTGAGAGCACAGTATTTTGAGAGAGAAAGGAACCTTCCTAGCCATCTTTTCATGGCTGAAATAAATCTTTCAAGGTGATACCTAATTCACTTATATGTAAACTTAGCGCAGTGTGTAGAGTAGAGAAAGTGGCAAGACCTGAGAATTAACTGACAGTCCTGGAATCACTGGGAGCTAATAATTATGCTGGCTTCTCCTCCTGATTCCAAAGTGCAAGCATGCTTTAAACAGATTGCCAGTTCCCTCAGGGAAGAGAGAAGGAAATGGCTGGATTAAAGTCAAGAAAGCAGGGAGCCAAAAAAATCTAGTATTCATTACCGTCCCCATCAATGAATATTTATGGAGCTCCCACAGAGAACCTAGTATCAGGCTCAGGAATTCAGAGAAGTAAATACAATTTAGAGCAGTAAAAGTTCTCCCTATCCAAGGCTGCCACATGGCAGTGAGGAAAATCCCTGGATGCCAAAGGAAGAGAAGAGAGCCAAGGAAAAGGCACACTCCCCGGCCCTCAACTTTCAGAAAACAAACATCTCATCAAAATGTAGGGGTGATTTCTAATTTTTGCTTAATTGCCTGAAACCAGAGTTGTAGTTTGTTTTTTAAGTTCAATATTTATATTCAATACAGCTATCTTGTGTCTTTTAGAAACTTTCAAGTACTTCAAACTCTCAGGGTTGGTGATATCTTTAATACCTTGTGATTAGCTAGTCTATACTAATAAAAGGGTAATATGCTAATTAGACCAGATGTCTTCCGGATGTCCTTCTGGACAAAGCCACAGTGCGGGGATGGGGGGGTAGGTGGGGGGGGGTCAAGGTAGAGGTAGTTAGGGGTGATCAGGTAGGCAGGCAGGCGAGTGGTTAGGAGCCAGCGGTCCTGGATTGCGGGATTGGGCCTAAACTGGCAGTCATACATCTCCCGAGGGATCCCAGATTTGAGAGGGTGCAGGCCAGGCTGAGGGACACCTCCTCTCCCCCGCATGAATTTCACTGGGCCTCTAGTTATTAATAATGGGAAAGAAGCAAAGGGAAGGGCAGACATAGGCATGTCTTTTGGGTATCTTCACCAGGAAGCTGCAACTTTGCACTCCCCAGGGAAGAAAGGGATCCATCCTACAAAGGGAAGATAGACATGTGCTCAGTAAAGTTGTGGTGACATAAGGGACGTGTACTTGTATGTCAATCACACCCAAGGACAGAGTTGGTTGGTCAGACAGGCATGGCCACTGCAAATATGCAAAACTTTGGCAACACATAATCCTGCAAACAAAGAAGTTCGAGTTCTTGACTCTTGTTGCTCTTGTTTCTTGGGTGTGCTGTCTTGTGTGGGGTTTTTTTGTGGGTTTTTTTTACATTTGCCTGTGTGACCCACAGCCATGCAGACCTCCACATGCAATGGATTGATGGACTACAGTGGGGAATAGAGCTGAACTAGCCTGATGCTGTACTGGACCCAGCTCCAACAGAAAGGAAACTCTGGACACTGGCTCTGAATTTAGCTCTGCTAAAACTCCAGCTACATTTCTTCTATGACTTGGCAAAGGGAAATGGGACTTTGGAAACTCAGGGGTATAATTCCATAAAAATAACGCTTTCTAATATACCTCATTTTCTCATGGGTGTCTCCAGAAATTCTTATTCCAGCAGAACCCTTAGAACCCTACCCCGATGCACAACTGGAGGGGACCAACCCCTCTCCTATCCTGTAACATTTTGACCAATAATGTAAAGAATAATGATTTATTTTATAAAATCATTGTATTAGTGGGTAGACCTGATAAAAGACTTACTTATGTAGGATCATAACTCTCCAAGAAGTGTTACTTCACAAGAAAAGTTTTGGGTCTAACAAGATGTGTAACTTTGTCAAAAAATGTCATTCTTCTTTTAAGGAGAAGAGCTATTTTTTTAAAAAGTTATTGATTTTAGAGAGAGGGGCAGGGAGAGGGAAAGAGAGAAACAGTGATAAGAGAGAAACACAAATTGGCTGCCTCTTGCAAGGGATTGATCCCACAACTAGGCATGTGCCTTGACTGAGAATCAAACTGGCGACCACTTGGTGCATGAGTCATCACTCAACCACTGAGCACACCAGCTGGGTGTCATTTTGAATCTTGTATGCAAATTCTTAATGTGGCTACTAGTAACCAAATGTGGCTTCTAGTACTATAATTAGAAAGGACCATTGGATTATGTTTGTGTGGGCAGCTAGGCCCATGAAAACCTACCAATGATTTTTTAAAGCGTCCAGTTATTTTATAAAACAGCAGGCTCTGTGGCTCCTCCTCTAGGGGTGCCTAATATAACAAAGTAGATTTAGTTCATGCTGATGCTGAAACTGCTGGCACACCTGATGTCCTCCCTTCTGTCCAGACAAGGGGGATCTGGTGCTCTCTGGAACACCCAGCCATCTAAAATAATGCCCCCCTTTTCCTTCATGCCTCTCTCCTGTCATCAGCCTCAGCTGATTCCTGCTAGAGTGAGACAGCCATTATCCTTTCTCCTGAGCTAGCCATTGGAGATATGGAAGTAACACTAAAGTTTACTTTGATATTATTCAATCCTGGGAAGCCTGTCTTCTCAGTGGAAGGACACACTCACTTTGAGGATGGGGCAAGAGAAGAAAAGTTTTGAAAAACTCCTGACAAGTGGAATGAGGTAGTAGGAGCAGACACCGCAGGCCGATAAACTGCTAGATCCTCTCATCAGAGCCCCCAACATAATCAAAGAGAAATAGCTAATGCCAAGAAACTGGTGGTCACAGAATTCAACAACAACAAGGACTGGCTAAAACCAGATCCATCTAAGATAGAGGAAAAACTGACCAGACACTGACCCCAAAGCTCCTTATAGCATTGTTATCATGAAAATTGATACCACAAGTAGATGGGCTGTGTGTAGGGGAGAACAACACGATACTTCTGTAATGGGCCAGATGAGGGACAAGCTCCTTCTCTACCAGAAGGCGGAGACTGAATTTGGTGCCACAAAGTTCAAAATCTGGGAACTTGTAAAACTCAGGAACTGAATGACTGCAGCATGCAACGCACTTGCAATCTCACCCCATTCACTCCAACCTGTACTTTCTCTACATTCACAGCAGCCCTCTGAGACTTGCAACCAGTGGACAGCAGATGGTGCAGCCAGTCCCAGATGAAACCCTTGATCCTATCTCCAGAAATCTGAGTCCTGCCCCTTCCCCGTTATTTTTTTTCCTATTTGAATAAAACTTTCTTTTGTTCTCATTCTGACTTGTTCTTGAATTCTTTCCTATGTGAGTCAAGTCCCAGACATGCTGGTGCAGGGTGAGCCCCTGATATGAAACTGGTCTGGTGACACGGGGAAATAACTTGCTTTTGGTTTCATGTTTGGAAACTAGGAAACTAGAATTAAAATATTATTTAGAAGGTCATTTTCTATGGAAATGCTGCGCTGGAATGAAATATGTGTAATTGGTGGATCTTGTTTACATACTGAGAAATGGGCAATTAAGAACTTGCTGTCACTGTGTAACCCATGTAGGGGAAAACAATTGTCCTTAACCATCAAGGTTATTTAAGCTAGACTAATAATTAAATCTGCATGAGGCAGATTAATAAGAAAAAATAACCATATATAAGTCCAGTTCTGATGATCCACCTTTTCTGATTAGTCATTAATTTCATTAGACCCTCATTTAGACCCCTTTAAAATTTAGACACCATATATATTTAATTACATATATATGCAGGGAAACCCCACACACATGAGTCAGTAACCCCTCACACATGAGAGGTTCAGGGACAACAAAAAGCTAAAAGGAAGTATATATGGCATTCTGAGCTAAGGATGAGGTAAACTGCCTTAAGGATTCAAAGGGCAGAAAAATAAGAGAAGATATTCAGTAATTAGTACTTTTACCTGCCATACAGATAGTTATCAGAAGATTATCTAATAATCTATCATTATGGGTAAGGCCCATTATTCAAATTCTTCTAGTTAAAGGGGAGTGGGCACACAAGTTTCTCTTGAGCACACAGGGTCTCCATTGCTTTTAACTTAAAAGAACCATTGCTTTTAACTTAAAAGAACCTGCATACCACCAAGGCAAATCCTGGGGTAACTTGTTCTGAAACCCCTATATCCATATCCTTACTTCATTCTCTCTATTCTTTCTGTTTGCTCTGAATCTGTCTCCATAAGCTTGGAACTATTAGCAATTAGAACTGTGTAATTCTTCATGGTGGGGGACTTTCCTTCAGTCCTTTTACAGTGTACACACCTTACATACTGGGCCTACCTTCTAGCCAAAGTGAAATTTGTTTTCCCATAACTTGGTTTTGCCTCCTTTCATAATAACAGTAATATGTAGTCCATAGATACTCACTAAATTTTGAATGATAAATGAGTGAAATTATGAAATGCTGAATAAATTGTTGAATTAATTAAAGAATCCTATATAATAAAAGGCTAATATGCAAATCGACTGAATGGCAGAACAACTGGTCGCTGGGATGCACACTGACCAACATGGGGCAGACGCTAAATGCAGGAGCTGCCCCCTGGTGGTCAGTGCAGTCTCACAGGGGGTGCGCCACTCAGCCAGAAGCCAGGCTCATGCTGGTGAGCACAGCGGTGGTGGCAGGAGCCTCTCCCACCTCCGCAGGCAGCGCTAAGGTTGTCCAACTGATGGCTTAGGCCTGTTCTCTACAGACATCCCCCAAGGGCTCCCGGACTGCAAGAGGGTGCAGGCCAGGCTGAGGAATGCCCCCTTCCTCACCGCGCCCCGAGTACATGAATTTCTTGCACCAGGCCTCTAGTATAGCAATAATTTTCATGGCCTGTGTTACCTCTGCTTGACTGAAGTATTGCTCACTCTCTAAAGATAATTTTTACTCAAACTTTTTTTGCTATTTAGATGCAGAGATTGAGTGAAAAGGATGTTTGAATCATCACCTTGTTTTTCCTATAATGTTTTCTCCAGATATCAACACATCCTTATTGTTGATTATAGTAATGTCATCTTACTTTCCAATTTCAGTTTTACACATAACCTATGCTTCCCCTGGCCACTATAGCCTGAGTATATAATAAAAATAAATAAATAAAGATTATTTTAAAAGTTCCCCTTCTCTGTGATTCACTAAATTATTATCCTTGTCCAGCATTATACATCCTGATTTTTCTCCCTCCTCTTACACCTAAGATTAAATTTTCCCTACAAAATAATTCCTGAAGAGTTGTAGAAGAGTATTTTTCTTTAATTTCATCAAACTCTTTTTTAAAAATCAAGAAATTTCACATTAAAATAAGAATTTCTGGATTAATTTGAGTATCTGAATCCCACCTTCTCATTCCCAAATGGAAGAGTTACCTGGAACCAAGTCATGGCTTGTCTGTTTCCACAAAGTATATGCTCTGAGATCACCACAAACCATTAATTTCTTACTGTTTCTTATATCTGGTCACTTCTAATTTGGTGTCTGCCTGGCTGTTGAAAGCACTTAAAGTTGCAATTTTTGCCCTGAGTACTTTGAGTGATTTGCCTGAGCAATTAAAGAAATTAATGACTAATCAGAAAAGGTGGATCATCAGAACTGGACTTATTGGTGGTCATCAACACGCCTTTAGAACAACACTCACAAAACAAAAAGAATTAAAGCAGGGATAGGAACAATCTGGGTCAGGTGGTGACCCGGGTTTGTTTGGTTGTGATAACATAAGTAAAATGGAGAATGCCAGGCAACTTATCTCTGCTATCTCCTTTTACCCTCATTTAGACCCCTTTAAAATTTAGACACCAGAACTCAAAACCCTGAATAGAGTTACCTTACTGCTCTTGAAATGTTAACCCACAGTTTTTGGCTATTATTATGCCTGTCACTTGGGCAGCACAGTGAAAGGAGACATGACATGACATGACATGACATGACATGACATGGTTAAAATGATATAGAGTAAGTAGAAAGTAAAGGAAACATCAAAAATCAATTTGTTCAAAGCAACTCTCTGCCTTGGATGCCACAGCTATAAAATAACTGTTACTTATGATAAGCTCAATGCATATTACTCTAGTCTATATATATTAACTGCATGTCAACTTATTTTATCTTTGCAACAATTCAGTGAGAGGTTAAATAACTAGGTCAAGACCTACAGGTAGGAAATGAGAACCAGGATTTAAACTCAGATATTCTAGCACTAGAGACTGTGTTTTGGACCATCACATGTCAGAGAATCTCCACCATAAAACTCATTAATGCCTATAAAGTTGTTTTTTTTTTAATTATTTATTTGTATAAACTATCCTATGTCCTCCTACAGGTGGACTTAGAGAGCAAGTTTAGAGGTCTTAGCAAGGGAGCATTCGTTGATGGAAGCATGGTCCTCCTCTATGGGGAGGTTGTCATCTACCACATGCTCAGCTTCAGAAGAGATACATGTGGAGTGGTGAGGAAGGAAGGGAGAGGCACCCGCCTCGCCACACGGATCAGCCAACTCAACACTCCAGTGAAAGATATCACATTCTCCTTGACATCCAGCATGTAAAGTTTTTAGTATAGATCCTAACACAGAACTGTCACTATAGGCAAGTTCTTACATAACCTAGAAGTATGAAGTCACAGTGGCTTTCTTCTCTTTATTTTATTGCTTTTTATTGTCGGTACAGTCTCCTCTGCTCCTTTCACAACACCCTCAAAAATGCTCTTGTTAAAATTCAGGGCTCCTTCACTAGCATTTCCTCAGCCATTTGTTGAACCTGAATCTCTTTCCATCTGCTTGTAGCTCATAGAGCTGGGTTTGTACTTCATTTGGTCTGCTTTCTAAATTCCTCATCCAACAACCTGTCTAATGCCTCAGCAACACCTGCATCCCTGAACTGATCTTGCCAGGTCCTTCCCAATTTCTGGACTCCTGCCTCAGGTCCTTTATGTTCCACTTGGTAAATGGAATTTGGTAACTGGTTCAAGCTCTGTTCTGTGATAAAATATGCAAGGCCAGGATGTTGTTAATGAAGCTAATGCAAAAACCCAGGGATCCTACTTCCAAGCTGCTGTCTAAGTCAGTGGTTAAATTTAAAATATCAAGTCAATTTTCCTACCCACATCTATAACAACAAAAGCATAATATGCTAATTAGACCAGTTGTCCTCCAGGACGTCCTTCCAGATCACCTTCTGGACAAAGCTGAGGCTGTGAAGGAAGCCCGGGTCCCAAGTGCAAGAGGGAAGCCGGTGCTGGCAGCTGGGGGAAGGAAGGCCTACTCTTGCACAGATTTTGTGTATCGGGCCTCTCATACTTATATATTAACAGACCAATATAATATAATGCTATGATTTTTAGACATTCTCCTTCAAAAGAATATTGGACAATAGGAACATACAGATTTATTGTATAAGAAAAGATTCTTTGAATCATTCTGTCATCTCTCAACTTTGCCATTATACTTGTCTGTTCTTGATTTTTCTTACACAAAATTAAATGTATAGAAAATGAAAGTTTGTAACTGTTTAAGACACCTCTAGAAGAAACCAGCAAAGCACTTTCTTCATTAATCACTTAGCTATGAGATCAGCAGTAGGTGATCTTGGCTTTAGGTGACCTTGAGAGGTGAGTTGTCACAAAAGTCTTCAGATGCTATGGGATAATATCAGAAGGACATAGAGGCAGTAAGACTAGGGTCACAGTTTCGAAGCATTTGGATAGACAATTGGGATTAAGTAAGAGAGATGGTAAAAAATAGTTGAAGGCTAAGGCTCTGCAAGTTCACAATGAAGAACTTATAGTCCTTAAGGATCATTCAAGGATCATTCAAGATAGAACATAATCTCAATTTTTAATTGCTTGTGAGTATTTTTGAACCTAGGGACAAGTTTCCTTTCAGTTTGTTTCTCTTTGTTTCTAAGAGACTATCCATAATGGAGTTATGGGTATCTGGATTCGGATTTTCCTAGAATTTTTCCAAAAACTTGAGTAAGCAATTACGAGGTTTGAAACTTACCTGTGACAGCCACGGCTATGGACCACTCAGATGATCACCAACAGAGAATCTGGTGTGAGAAGAATTGTTTCCTGACAAGCTGCAGCTGCCACACTTTCAGTATCCAACAGGACATTTTTTATGAAGCTGGCACACCTCTGGCTGCCCCAAACCAATGAGTAAGCATAGCGAGAAGGATAAAGATGGGCAATTCCTGCCCAGAACAAGTCTCCTCTGGTGCAAAGCTTCGTGTTAGGGGCTCCCCAGCAGCCTGGCCAAGACTTTTTTCCACAGACAATTTTCCTTCCATCTTTCCTTTTCCAGGGTCAGTCGGCATTGTATGTGAAGGCTCTGCTTGATTGCTCCTGCTCCTTCTCTCCATTATCCTCAGAAGTATCTCCTGCAATAAACCTCTTGAACTTTTAATTTTATCTTGACATCTACCTTTGCGGGACCCAAACTGACACTTGAAGCTCATTTATAAAAATGCTAAAAATAGTTCCAAAGAAATGTGCTTAGCAAATGGGCACGTCTCTACTCCACATCAAAAATCTTCCAGAGGTCACAGCACCACTACATAGAGGCAGACAGAGCAATCCACAGGGGTCACATTGTTCCATAGAGGTCATCAAAAATGGCTGTTTTTGCTTAGAAAAAAGGAAACATTGTGGTTCATTTTATTATTAGTACATTAAGCTAGTGCCCTCTTATCTACAGAGAGGTTCTGAAAAGTGGGACAAATTAATTTGGAACAAGTCAATGATGACTAACTGTATTCTCAATCTTTTTTTTTTTTTTTTTTGCTTTTCACATCTTCTAAAGATAGGTACTAGAATATTACTGATGTTTTATTTGTTTCCAAGTGAATTAGTGATTGTTGAAGATCTCTTCAAGAACATCTTCTTTATAATGTTCTCTTTTAAAAGGCCAGTTATTTTTGTTCTTTTTAGTGGTTAAAATTCTTTTTCTTCTAAGATTTGCTTAAAAATAATGCTGGAAAATCTGGAGAGGAAAGGTACTCTGTTTCCTACATGCAATTAAAAAGTATGTTAAACCCCAAAATCAGAAACTGTAAATAATAAATCCTAGTAGTAAACAAATATTTCTTAACACTTCAGTAAACAATAAGTCAGATATTAATACAAAGAGCTAACAGAGAAAATGAACAGACATTAGCAGCATTAATTGTGATGATTAACAAATATAGTAAACAGACTGAGACTAGAATGCTTATCTAAATATTTGGAGGAGATAAGTTTATTTGGAATTGAGATGGCATCTCAGAACTAAGGTAAAATATTAGGCAACAGACTACAAACATCTCTCATCTCTCAATATAGAGTATTAGATAATCTATGTCATGCCAGTGGATTCCAATTACCTTTGACCCATTATTACTACTATTAGAGGCCCGGTGCATGAAATTCATGCATGGTGGGGGGGCGTCCCCTCAGCCCAGCCTGCACCCTTTCCAATCCAGGACCCCTCGGGGGATGTCTGATTGCCAGTTTAGGCCTGATCCCAACTGGCAGTCGGACAACCCTCTCACAATCCTAGACTGCTGGCTCCTAATCACTTACCTGCCTGCCTGCCTCTGCGTGCTGGCCTGATCGCCCCTAACTGCCCCTGCCTGCTGGTCTGGTCTCTCCTAACTGCCCCCACTGCCAGCCAGGTCACCCCCAACTGCCCCCCTCTGCTGGCCTGGTCAACCCCAACTGTGTCCCCGCCAGCCTATTCACCCCTCACTGCCCCCACTGCCAGCCTAATTGCCCCCAACTACCTCCCTTGCCAGCCTGGTCACCCCCAACTGCCCCCCTGCTGGCCTGGTAGCCCCTCATGGACCCCCACCAGCCTGGTCGCCCCACTCAGCCTGATTGTTCAGTCCTTTAGTCATCCCTCACTAATCCCCCTGCCGGCCTGGTCATAGGCAGCCATCTTGTGAGGACGTGAGGGTTAATTTGCATATTACCTCTTTATTATATAGGATTCTTCATGCTTTGTCATGAATATGTTTTGTTTTCTTCAAGTTTATTTTAAATTGTGTTATACCATTCTTTAATCTAGTTCATTTTATTGAGCACCAAGCATATTATTGTGTAAACCCTTATGGGTATCAACAACAGTAACAAAATAAACATAAGTTTGTAATCTCATATATCTAATATGATGCTTTTAAACATATTATGGAGCATACTTTCCCTATGAAAGCAAGTAGTTAGCCTTAGCCAGTTTGGCTCAGTAGATAGAGGTCTGCCCACTGATTGAATGAATGGTCCCAGGTTCAATGCTAGTCAAGGGCACATACCTTGGTTGTAGGCTCAATCCCTGGCCCTGGTCAAGGTACATGCAGGAGGCAACCAGTCGATGTGTCTCTCTCACATTGATGTTTCTCTGTCTCTCTATTGCTCGCCCTCCCTTCCATTCTCTCTAAAAAAATCAATGGAAACATATCCTTGGGTGAGGATTAACAAAAAAAACAGAAAGAGTGGAAGGCATACTTTTTCTTTTTTATTGCATTTATTAAGGTGACACTGATTAACAAAATTATACAGGTTTCAGGTGCAAAATTCTACAGCATATTATCTGTATTGTGTGTTCACCACCCCAAGTCAAGTCTTCATTTATCACCATTTATCACCCCTATACCCTCCTCCATCTCCTCTCACCTCCCCCGACCTTCCCCTCTCATGGCAATGACCACACTGTTTTCCATGTCCATGACCTTTTATTTCTATTTTTTTTCTTTTTTACTGTATCCATCCACCTGTCTAACCCAATTCCCCACCACAGAGCCGCCAGCCTGCTCTCTATCTATGAGTCTGTGTCTATTTTACTTGTTCATTAAATTTGCTCATTAGATTCCACAAATGAATAAAATCATATAGTACTTATCTTTCTCTGAAAGCATCTTACTCCAGTATTTATCTCCATGAGTAGTTTATATTGAATTTTTTTGCCATTGTTTATTATTTTTCCATTTCCCAGAAGTAGGAAAAGTTTAAAAACACAGAATTGGAGTATATTGTTTACTTAGCATCACAAACAAATAAATAATAAACCTCTACTTATACTTTTGGTTATTTTTTGCTAGAATTTTCCCAGTAGTTTTTGCTTTGAAATGATTATTTTTCAACAACAAGCTAAACAGAAGTCAAAAATGTTTTATACTAGGCACCTCATGAAAAAATAATTTTAATATGTAGGGAGACATTATCATACATAAATGTGCATATGGTGTTATAGTTTGCTTCTCTGCCTTTTCATTTTGCCTACAAGGAACTAATTCTACTTAAGAAAAAATTTCAGAAATCACTTTAAGGTTTTCTAATATAACAAAAGACATTCCAGAAAGAAGTTGAGGTTTGATCCAAAACCTTAGGCCCATAATAACTTCATGTACAAGATAGCTTAAGACTAGCTCCATTACACTGAATATTCCATGTCAAGGGGAAACTGTATAATCTATAGTTGAAGCTCAGTGAGAATGAGTTCATCTTTTTCTCTTCTAAGTAAAGATTTTATTAAATGTAAAGGAAGAAAAGTGAAGGTCCTAGAGATGAGAGGAATCTGTAAGCAAAGAGAGTGGTAAGAAGAGTATAAAGAGTGAAAAGAAAGGAAATAAAATAAAGGGATAAAAGGGACTTTCTAGTGTGAAAAGGGTGTCAGAAAATGAGTGCAGAGAGAGAAGAATACAAATATCAATGACTATAATTTTTTTCATAATGTTAATCTAGATATTCTTATCTTCTAAATCCAAAATTGCTGTAAAATCTATTAAACAAGTTCCACTTTAGGAGATAGATGACCAAGAAACACTCTATAGGAAGAATAATCAGAAAAATTAAGAAGAAAAAAAAAATTGCTCAAGTCACTGTATATTTATAAAAGTAATAAGAATGTATAAGATCAAGATCTAGAAAAGTATAAGTTACATGAGGTTACCTTAGAGTTTGGGGGTCCTTTTGTTCTGAGTAATTGGCAATTATTTCAGCAAAAGTATGGCCGAGAAGCTAAAAATACTACATGAACTTTCCAGTAAACTCAAACTAGAGCAAATAAATTACCAGTATAGTTATGGAGAGACCTTGGTAAACTCATTAAGCTTTCCATTAGGCCAAAATGTGATATCCTCTAGGACAAAGGGTGAAACAAAATAAACAACCCATCAAAAATGAACAATATTTACATAATTTTAAATCTTGAAATTTAGAGATAATCTTCCCTAGAATGATTTCCTGCCAGAGCAACATTTAATTCTCAATGGAAGATAAATTCTTCCAGCATTTTATTTACTGTTTTTTGTTTTGTCTTGTTTTTTTAAAGAAAATGTCCAGCAATTAAACAAAAATACTCAGGCATAACAAAATAAAATATATAATCAAATGCAAAAGAATCAATGGATGGGGGTGGGCTAGAAGGGGTCAATGGGGTAAAAAAGGGACATATGTAATATTTTCAGCAATAAGGATTTTTTTTTAAAAAAAGATCAAGAATGTGGAACATTTTTAAATATTAAATTTATTACTATCCTAAGACTCAACCATGTTATTCCTGTAGACTGGTTTGTAGTTTGTAGTTTTATATAATGGAATTTTTGTACTCTCTTATTTGACTGCTTTTACTCAGCATAATTATTTTGAGACTCATAACACTGAGAGTAACAATAGTTTATTCATTTTTATGGATAAGTTTAATATTCTACATTTTTATATATTTATAGGTATATTAATGTATCACAATTGTCTATATATTAAACTATTGGTAGACATTTGGGTTGTTTCCAGATTTGGGCTATTGCAAATAAAGCTGCTTTGAATATTCATTGACAAATATTTCTAGTGTATAAGCTTTCTATACTGTTGGATAAATACTTAGGAGTGGAATGGCTGAATCATCAGGATCTGTGCTCTCACCACTTTTAGTCAACATAGTATTGGAAGTCCTAGCCAGCCTAATAAAGCAAGCAAAGGAAATTAAAGCATGCAGATCAAAAAAGAAGAAATCAGACTGTCCTATTTTGCAATGATATGATGGTGTACATAGAAAATCTCCTGGAAACAAACAAAAAACTCCTAGGGTTCACAAGTTTGTAGTACACCAAATCCTCAAATAAAAAGTTGTATTTCTACATATTAGCAAAAAACTCTGAAAACTGAAATTTAAAATAAAATACTATTTACATTCACTCTAAGAAATTGAACAAAACATGTATAGGATTTGTATGCTAAAAACTACAAAATGGCCCTATCCGGTTTGGCTAATGGATAGAGTGTCTGCCTGCGGACTGAAGGGTCCTGGGTTTGATTTTGATTAAGGGCACATGCCTGGGTTGCAGGCTTGATCCCCAGTAGTGGGTGTGCAGGAGGCAGGCAATCAAATATTCTCTCATCATCAATGTTTCAATCTCTCTCTCCTTCTCCCTTCCTCTCTCTGAAAAAAAATAAAAAATATATATTTAAAAAACAAACAAACAAAAAAAAAACAACTACAAAATGCCTTAGGATGGTAGCTAAGACTTCCATTGCTATGTTGACTAAAAGTGGTGAGGACCAATATTCTGACCTGAAACCCAGTTTTAGGATGAAAGCATTCAGTTTTTTACCATGGAGCATGATAATATCTATAGGTATTTACTAGATGTTATTTATTATGTTGAGAAAGTTCTCTATTTCTTGCTTTTAACTGCTTTTATCACAAATGGATGTTGAATCTTGCCCAATGTTATGTTGTTGTTTTTTTTCTGCATCAATTCATACCATGTGATTTTTTGTCTTTATCCTGTCAATATGATGCATTTCATTGATTGATTTTTTGACTATTGATCCAAATTTGCATCCCTGAAATGAATCTTACTTAATCATAGTGTATAATTCTTTTTTATATATTGCTGACTTGTATTTGCTAATATTCTGTTGAGTATTTTTTGTCTATACTTATAATTGGTATTGTTCCATAGTGGCATTGTTTTCTTTGTTTCTTTTGCTCTTTGTCATTATCTAGTTTTGCTCTTAGTGTAATACTGGCCAGATAAAATGAGTTTTAAAGTGTGATGTGTTCTCTTTTTTGCTAATTTCTGAAAGATATTATCTAGAATTGGTGTTAATCCTTTGGTAAACAATTGGTAGAATTCTTAAAACCATCTGGGCCTTGAGATCTCTTTCAGGAGTCTTTTGTGCATTTTGTTTTGTTTTGTTTTGTTTTACCAAAATAATGAACTAGCTCTGGCCAGTGTGGTTCAGTTGGTTGAGCATCGCCCTATGTACTGAGGTTATTGATTTGATTCCTGGACAGAGCATATGCCAGGGTTTCGGGCTCAATCCCCAGTGGGGTTGTGCAAGTGGCAGCTAATAGATGTATCCTTGTCAATCTCTCTCTCTCTCTCTATCTCTATCTCTCTCATCAATAAAAACATATTTAAAACATGAATTAAACTTTTAATTGTGATAGAAGTATTTCAAATATCTATTTCATATTGATGGAGCTAGTTTGTGCCTTTGGAGAATTTGGTCCATTTCATATGCATTGTCTAATTTATCTATTTAGAGTTCTTTATAATATTTCCTGGTTGTCTTTTGATGTCTGCAGGGTCTATGGTAAAATCCTGTTTCATTTTTGATACTGATTTTTTGTTTCTTCTCTCTCTCTTTTTCTTTGTCAGCCATCCTAGTGGTTTACTTGATTTGTGTTTATATTATTATTTTTTTATTTCCTAGTTTCTTAAAGTTAGAGCTTAGATGATGATTGATTAAGACTTTTTTTGTTGTTGTTTAGGCATTTTGTACTATAAATTCACCTAAATACTGCTTTAGCAGTGTTCCACAAATTTCTGTATATTTTTATTTCTATTCAGTTTAATGTGTTTTTTTGTTTTGTTTTGTTTTGTTTTTTGATGTTACTAGAGACTCCCATTTTGACCATTGTATTAGTAGAGGTATGTTGTTTAGTTTCTAAATCCTGGAGGTTTCTGATGGGTTTCATTTTTTTTTAACCCAACCTAAAAATTTCTGTCTATTAATTGGAGTGTTTAGCCAATTTACACTTAATGTGATAATGAATATGCTTAGGTTAAATTTGTCATTTGTTTTCCATTTTTCCCATTTGTCTTTCTTTTGCTTTTACCTACTTGTCTTCCTTCTTATTCATTAAATACTTTATTTATTCCAAATATAGTCTCTATAGATTTAATAGCTAGAACACTTTCTACTATCAATTTAGCAGTTGCTTTAAGGTTTAGATGACATATTTTTAGCAGTCCATCGCCTTAACCACTCGGCCACCTCTTACCAAGATGACATATTTTTAATATCTCACATTTTACTCATGCAGTTACTATTTTTCATGCTCATTATTTCATTAAGTCCATATTTATTTATGGTATTATTTTCTTTCTACCTCAAAAATTATACACACACACACACACACATTGACTATTAATGTGTGTCACACATTACACACACATACAATATCTCAAAATAGTAATCTATGGCAATTAAAAAGCTCACTTTATTTGTATCCCATACCTCAGGCATCATTCTATTTTATTATCTGATGTCTAGTGTCTGCAAACCCCCAGGGACCCCTCACCCAGGCTGGCCCTGCTCCCTATTGGGGACCCCCACCCTGATTGGGGCGGCTGGCCTGTAAAACTGTCCCAGGCCCCTCACCCAGGCTGTCCCCGTGCCCCAAGGGGACCCCCACCCTGATTGGGGCGGCTGGCCTGTAAAACTGTCCCAGGCCCCTCACCCAGGCTGTCCCCGTGCCCCAAAGGGACCCCCACCCTGATCCGGGACCCCCTTTAGGGCAAACCAACCAGCCCCCACCCATGCAACAGGCCTCTATCTATACTAATAAAAGGGTAATATGCTAATTAGACTGGACATCCTTCCAGACAAAGCCATGGTGGCTGGGCCAAGGCAGAGGCAGTTAGGAGTGATCAGGCCAGCAGGGGAGAACAGTTAGGGGGATCAGGCCAGCAGGGGAGAACAGTTAGGGGGATCAGGCCAGCAGGGGAGGGCAGTTAGGGGGATCAGGCCAGCAGGGGAGAACAGTTAGGGTGATCAGGCCAGCAGGGGAGAACAGTTAGGGGGATCAGGCCAGCAGGGGAGGGCAGTTAGGGGATCAGGCCAGCAGGGGAGGGCAGTTAGGAGAATCAGGCCAGCAGGCAGATGAGCGGTTAGGAGCCAGCGATCCCAGATTGTGAGAG
This sequence comes from Myotis nattereri, assembly GCF_964212035.1. NCBI lineage: Eukaryota > Metazoa > Chordata > Mammalia > Chiroptera > Vespertilionidae > Myotis > Myotis nattereri. The sequence continues at coordinate 33,659,385 of NC_138085.1, forward strand.
GGATGTTCAACTTCCCTGGAGAAAAATGTCAGTCTTTTCAACAAATAGTGTTGCATTAATTGATATTTAGTGATATCTCGTACCATATAAATAAATCAAATCCAGGATGACTATAAACTTAAATGTTAATAAGAAAACAGTAAATTTTCTAGAAGATCCAATAAGATAAAATATTTCTAATCTTGTAAACATAAAGCTGCCTTCAGTGGGACATATAAATCACTAACCATAAAATAAAATACTGATATTCTAAAATTAGAAAATTTCCAATATCAAAATTAAAAGAAGAAAGTTAATACTTTAAAAATGTTTGAAAATTACTATATATCTAGAATCTTAGAAATCAATTAGCAAATGAGCAACAACCAAACAAAAAAATTAAAATGCCCCTAATCCTTATTCATAGGGATATTACAGATAAAAACGGCAATGAGATACTACTACATATTCCCCAGAATAAGAGAAAAGAAAATAACTGGAGCACTAAATTCTATTGAGAATGTGAAGCAAGTAGAGCTCTCACACTGCTGGTGAAAGCATAAAGTTGCAAAACTTTGGAGGCTCCGTAGTATATATAAATTTCAATATGCACATAATCTAATAATTCAGTAATTATACCTTTAGGTATATATTTAAGGAAAATGTGTCTACATGTATGTGAAAACATATTAATGAATTTAACAATGACTTTTCATAGTGGCCAAATCTGGAACAAAATAGATGACCATTAACAGATGAATGAATGTATATACAAATTGAGGAGTATTTATAGAATGGTATATTACATAGGAATAAAAATGAATTAGCAACTGCTACATGCAAAAACATGGGTGAACCTTACTAACACAATACTGAGTAAAATAAATCAGAACCTAAAACATGTAATCAGTAGTATTTCATGAATATAAACACTAAAAATAGACTACAGTGATAAGTACATAAGTGGGTAGTTTGGAGTAGAATGAAGAAGTTTTGATTTTTACAAGACGGGCTTCTGAAGTGTGGGTAACTTTCTATTTCTCTTCTTGCATAGATAATACACCACTGTACTCAATTGAAAAAATTCATAAAGCTGTATATTTAAGATTTTTTTAAAAGTTTTTTAGCATGTACATTAGACATATATCAAAATATTTAATTTTCAAGAGATTGAGACATGGTGTGATCATAGAAAAAGAAGCTATGGGATTCACACCTATATAGAACTTATAATAAAGGATATTTCAAGAGCTGCAAACATCATATGACCCATTTTCTGATTTATTTGATCCAACAAATACAAATCAAATACATTTGAATGAAGTGCTTTTGGAAGATACAAAACAGGATAAACAAGGTAACTAACTGTTCTCTAGAAACTTAGTTTACTTAAGTGAATAACAGCTATATAAAATATTTTTTTTTAGTGTAAGAAAGCAAAACATTAGCTTTCAGGAAATAGAAATGCCATTATAGTGTAACCTGTCGGGAAAACTGACATATAACAGAGTAGGTAGGTAGATAAGAAGCTATAAGCATAAAAGAAGTCAGAAGAATAATTAAGATAATTTCAAGTCAGAGATGGATGTAATGCCATATTGAATATTTTGAATTGGAAATGATGCAAATAAATATGTAAATTAATTTAGCATCAGTACATATACAAAAATTAAAGAGTTTTATCTTAAATATAATGTCTGGAGTTTTATAAGTCTAATCACATTGGACTTCATTGGATTTGGTAAAAAGAGGAGATTTTTTACAGAAAAGATTAGGAAGGGCATTTAGGAAATGAAAACTAGAATTTGCAACTGATAATGTGCAATTACAAAACCGAAAATTCTTACAAAGCTAGATATACACAGCTATACACACACACACACACACACACACACACACATATACACACACATATGTACATACACACATTATATATATATATGTATATATATGTATACATATATATACATATATATATATAAACTGAGACAGAGACACTAGGTAAAATATACATGAAATTAATCAATCAAGAACTATTAATTGAATGACAGCTGCATTTTAGTGCTTGGCAAGGTGTGCTCTGGGATACAAATGTATGATATCAATTTTACTCAGGAATTATTGATGCTTATGCTGTGCATGCTAGGACTACTTCAAACAGCTTAAATCGAGATCAGAAAAGAGGGCATAAATAATGCAGAGATGGGAGCATTTTAAGGCAGTATCAGCTGGGTCCAATTTAGAAGTAGAAATAAATGATGCTGGGGGAATTTAGAGGATGTACTGGGGGAATGTACTTGTGGTCTGGAATTGTCAGTAGAGATCTCATGAATGAGAAGATAGTACTTTATTTAACAAAGTGGGATTTGCATAAGAAAAGACATTCAGGTAGAGGATTACAGAAAGAAATGACTATAGGAGTGGCGGGTGAGATTGCAGAGTTATGGGACAGAATTAATCCACTCCCTTAAGCTCTCCTTCTCCCTTAAGCTCCTATGTGGCACAGAATCTCAAGGCCATGCTGCTAGCCTTTCAGCTTACTCTATCTGAAATGTCCCCTAACTACTCAGTGTTTATTTAGCTCCGTTCTCCGACAAAGCTGACAAATTCAGAATAGACACACATTAATTCCTATATTCTAAAGGTAATATGTTTGGGCTGTAAAGAACTCAAACCCTAAAGTTGGACAATCTACATTAAAATCTCAGATCTACCCCTTGCTAGATAAATTATCTTGGGCAAGTTGTTTAATCTTTTCAAGCTTCAGTGTTCTGTTTATCAACTGTAAAAGTATTATCATTGAAATGGTATTATTCTCCTAAATGTTCGTAGCAATAATATTAACATTACCTATTTCCTATCTTGTTTGAGGGTAAAATGAAATAACTGGTGTAAAGTTTCTATGAGTACAGTATCTTGAATAAATATAACTGCCATATTTCACAAATACTTTTATTTGTTTAGTGCCAAATAGAATAATATTTTAGTTTGTATTATCTTCCCAAATAGCAAAACCAATCAGAAAAAAAAAAATCTACCTACTCAGCTCTAGGGAAATTGCTCTATTAATTATGAAATAGTCATTCAATGTAGTAATATTTTTACATTATAATTATAATTAAATTGTATTATTATTAATCTATAATTATGCAGTCATTAAAAATCAAATATCCACTGGCTATCCAACAAAAAGCTCAAGATGTGAGCCAAGAAAAAGTGGAGTTCAAGGCTCTTTAACTTATTGTATCAATGTTTTTATAGTCTAAACATAAAACAACATTAATAGTGATTCTACTTAGGTGATAACTTTGTAGGAAATTTTTTGGTTCTTTAATATTATTTTCATTTTTCAAATTATTTATTTTATTTAATTAATCTGCATTACTTTCAATTAAAAAATATCAGAAGTATTATTATTTTAAAAGAATTAAACTTGCCCACAAAATGGAGCTTGAAAGGGGCAATTTTTTTATTGTTTCCTTAGCCTTCTTTGGTAAACTTCCACATCACTTTCCTTCTTTATTCACTGGTACCTAATTAGTGCTAGCATAGATCTAAAATACATCTGCAGATATCATTGGACAAAAAAGCAAACTACATTCATTTATTCAAATAATACAACATACATGAGAAATATGGTAAATATCCCAAAATCTATCATTCATCGCATTGTGTCACCATATGGCTAGCAATTGTGTAAACTTACTTCTCTAATTTACCCTTTCAACTTGTTAGTTGGAATTCTTGCTGACATGAGTTCAAATTGAAGATCACATGTTCACTGCTAATAGTCCTACAGCTGCTGGTCAGAGTTTCTTTCTCACCTGCCCCTCCAGGTTAGGCAACAAGAGAAGAAAGTTGCATTCTGCAGAGCTTCCAGGGATGTGTGAAACAAAGCTAAAGTTAGCAACTCAAATATAAAATTCTTTTGGAAATTTAGAATAACAATCTGTAAAAGGGAGTTGAATTGAAAATATATAATTAAAGACAGTTTTTCAAGGTGTTATTGTTCTTGTTAGAAAATACTGCATTATTTTAGAAAATTACACATGCCAATGAAAAGATCTGCATTTATTTTAATATGTAAAAAGAGAAATTATTTTATGTTCTTTCTTCTTTATAACCACCCATGTAACAAGAACAGTGATAATTCTGTTTAGTCTAATAATGTACTTTTGAACTACCCATTTAGCATTTGGCCTCTTGTACCAAACTGTTAGCCATGTTGTGGATGCAAAAGAAGAGTTCTTTTTAAAAAAAATATATTTTTATTGACTTTTTACAGAGTGGAAGGGAGAGGCATAGAGAGTTAGAAGCATAGATGAGAGAGAAACATTGATCAGCTGCCTCCTGCACACCCCCCACTGGGGATGTGCCCTCAACCAAGGTACATGCCCTTGACTAGAATCAAACCTGGGACCCTTCAGTCCTCAGGCCGATGCTCTATCCACTGAGCCAAACCAGTTAGGGTGCAAAAGAAGAGTTCTTAATGGAAATTGAAAGTTCTACTCCAGTGAACACACAAACAGATGATAAGAAAATAAAACAGCCTTACTGGTGATATGAAGAAAGATTTAGTGGTCTGGATAAAACATCAAACCAGCCACAAACATACCCTTAAGCAAAGCCTAAACCAAAGAAGGCCCTTACTTCAATTCTGTGAAGTCTGAGAGACATGAGGAAGCTGCAGAAGAAAAGTATGAAGTGAGCTGGAGTTGGTTAATGAGATTTAAGAGAAAAAAAAAGCCACTTTGCACTAGCCGGTTTGCCTCTGTGGATAGAGTGTTGGCCTGTGGACTAAGGGGTCCTGGGTTCAATTCCGGTCAAGGGCACATGCCTGAATTGTGGGCTCGATCACCAGTAAGGAACATGCAAGAGGCAGCCAATCAATGAATCTCTCTCATCATTGATGTTTCTCTCTCTCTCTCCTTCTTCTTACCTCTATGAAATCAATAAAAATATATTTTTTAAAAAAGCCATCTTTATAAACTAAAATTGCAAGATAAAGCAGCAAGTACTGATGTAGCGATGTAGCAGTTGCATCAAGTTATATAGGAGATCTAGCTAAAATAATTCATGAAGTGACTTCACTAAACATCAGAATTTCACTGTAGATGAAAACAGCCTTATCTTGGATGAAGATGCCATCTAGGACTTTCATAGGAAGAGAATAGAAGTCAATGCCTGACTTCAAAGCTTCAAAGGACAGGATGACTCTCTTTTCAGGGGTTAATGCAACTAGTAATTTTAAATTGTAGCCAATGCTCATTTACCATTTTGAAATTCAATCCTAGGTTCCTTAAGAATCATGTTAAATCTATTCTGTATGTGCTCTATAAATAGCACAAAGCCTGGGTAACAGCACATCTTTTTAAAACGTGGTTTACTTAATATTTTAAGCCCAATCTTGGATCTCTACTACTCAGGAAAAATGATTCCTTTCAAAATATCGCTATTCATTGACACTGCACCTGGTAACCCAAAAGCTCTGGTGGAGATGTGCAATGAGATTAATGCTGTTTTCATGTCTGCTAACACAACATCCACTCTGCAGCCCATGGATCAAGGTATAATTTCAACTTTTAAATCTTATTATTTAAGACTTACAGTTTGTAAGTCTGTATCTGCCATAAATAGTGATCCCTTTAATGGATCTGGCAAAGTAAATTGAAAATCTCTGAAGAAGATTCACCATTCTAGATGCCATTAAGAACATTCATTATTCATGGGAAGAAGTTACAGTTTGGAAGAAGTTGATTCTACCCATTATGGATAATTTTGAGAGGTTCAAGACATCAGTGGGAGAAGTTATTGGAAATATGATGAGAAAAAAGAACTAAAATTACAAGTGTAGCCTGAAGATGTGACTGAATTGCTGCAATCCTTTGATAAAAATTGAATGGATGAGGAGTTGCTTTTTATGTATGAGCCAAAAAAATGGTTTCCTGAGATGGAATCTTCTCAGGAAAATGTTGTGAGGATTGTTGAAATTGACAAAAAGGATTAAGAATAATTACATAAACTTAGTTGGTACAACAGTGACAAGGTTTGAGAAGACTGACTCCAATTTTGAAAAAAATTCTACTGTGGATGAAATGCTATCAAACAGCAGTGCACACTACAGAAAAATTGTTCATAAAAAAAAACACAACAAATCTATGTGGCAAAGTTTATTGCTGTCTTATTTTTTATTTTTAAAAGACTTTAATATGTTTTTTTATTTAATTTTTAGAGAGAAAGGGAAAGGGATAGAGCGATAGAAACATTGATGAGAAACATCATAGATCGGCTGCCTGCTGGGGATCAACTCTGACCCAGGCATGTGCCTTGACAGACATCCATCCAGGGACCTCTTGGTTCATGGGTCGACACTCAACCACAGAGCCACACTGGCCAGGCTGTTGTCTTATTTAAAAAAAAAAATTACCACAGACATTCCAACCTTCAGTAACCACCACTGTGATCAATCAGCTGCCAAGAACTTTGAGGTAAGACTCTCCACCAATAATGTTTTCTCTCACAGAAATAGATGTTCAAGACTACTTATTTTATTTATTTTTTAAATATATTTTTATTGATTTCATAGAGGAAGGGAGAGGGGAGAAAGATAGGATCATCAATGATGAGAGAGATTTATTGATTGGCTGCCTCCTGCTCATGCCCTACTGGGGTTTGAGCCCAAAACCCCAGCATGTGCCCTTGACCAGAATTGAACCCGGGACCCTTCAGTCCATAGGCCGAAGCTCTATCCACTGAACCAAACCAGCTAGGGCTGGACTACTTATTTAATTTTAACGGTAAATTTTTATTGTGTTTAAATCACCATATTGCTTTTTGTTTTCTATTTATGCCATCTGTACTTTGTTCCTTTATCACTTTGACTTCTTTTGGAGTAATTATGTGGGTTTCTTTTAGAATTACATTTTAATCATCATTATTGGCTTGTTAACTATTTATTTAATTTAGTGGTTACTGTAAAGATGACTTACATTATGCATCTTTGATTTGTGAGTCTACCTTAAATAATATTATATCACTTTACATATATAACATTGTATAATAATGTTCTTTTATTTTCTTCATTGAGTAACTAGTTATTTACTTGTTTGTAGTGGGAGAGTAAGTCCCAAGAAGTTACACCTTCATGAAGAAGCAGATGTCCTCATTTTTTTTATTATGGCCTCTCATTCAAAACAATTTTAAAATGTTACTTATCATTTTTGTTAATGTTCATTCCTAAATCTATTGTTTCAGAGACTATCATTAATACTTTTAAACTGAAATGAATACATAAGCTCTTATTTTAAGAAAATTATCAGTAATCCAGAAGTTTTTAAATGATAATCAAAGGTTCATTAAGTATTATATAAAATGATAGTGAGATAATTTCCCAATATTAGAGAATTTAGTGTACTGTAATTATTTTATTTGCATTTTATTCTAGAAATCATATACTTTAATGTCATTGAGAATTTGGAGGTGTGAACTTGATATCCCCAAAGGGACATAGATATATGCACCTTGTATATATATTGTCTTGCAATTGATGATTCCTAAATTACTAAAAAAAGGAAGACCAACTATTTCAATTCTGTTAACCTCTCTTAAAGAATGAGCATCAGGTTTTTAAAACTAGGAAAAACATACTATTTGAATGTTGTTTGCCTGATATGAAAGAAACCGTTTTTGTTAAAATTATGTAAAATTGCAACACTAAATGATGATAATCTCAGGACTTCTCAATACACTTAATAATGCTTCATTTAATAGTCACTATGTGTGGGCATATTTGCCTATTAAAAACTCCAGACATTGTCATCATTCAGTATCAAGTACATATATTTTGCTTCATCCTGTTTGGTGATTTCTCATCTATATCCTTAAAATTATTGTGCAGAAAGAAATACAGAAAAAGAAACTTTGAATATGCCACAATCCCAGTTAGGAGCTTTGATTTATGGACTTGCAGTAGAGTGGCTAGTTGTAGAAAGGTTGTTAATAGTTGGGGCTAAGAGCAATGATTTTTTTATGTATACACTAAATAAATTAACTCAATTCTATACAATATTTGAAAGGTATATAACAAAAGACCAATACACACATGTATAAAGAATTCATATACATAAAAAACAATGTTGAACAAACATAGAAATTGAACAAAGAAGAGAAACTTTACAATAGAAAAATGTAAATTGCGTAACTTTATGATGATGGTTCATCAAAGAAATATAAATTAAAATAACAAGTAATATCAGCTTTCCTTCAGATCAATAAAATTTTAAAAGCCATTATCATACATTATCAAATATATGGGAAAATGGTTATTCTCACTCACTGTGATTAAAAATAATTTGTTGTGATCTCTTTAAGGCCAAATTGGCATTATAAAGCCAAGTGAGAAATTAAATTCTGCGTTCCTTGGATGTTTTGTGCGGAGGAAAAAATATCAGATACAAATGAGATGACAACAGAGTCTATGAGTAAGCTTTTAAATTAAGGTTGACCAGCATTTTGTTAGAATAGAAAAATATTTTAAAAATCAAAGTTAGAGCCTTGGCCATGAGGCTCAGTTGCTTGGGCATTGTCCCAAGCACCGAAAGGTTGCTGGTTTGATTCCTGGTCAGGGCACATGCCTGGGTTGTGATTTCAATCCCCAGTAGGGGACATGCAGGAGGCAGCTGAATCAATGTTTCACCTCAATGTTTCCCATCAATGTTTGCCTCTTTCTTCCTCTCTTTTTCAAAACCAATAAAAACTATTTTTTTTAGAACTATAAAAATATCAAAGTTTGAGCCTGGAGAATTTCTGTTATTGAATGATTTCTAGATATAAATGGTATCCAACAGTCGCACTTTGGGCCCAGCTCTGGAAAACTGCTACTGTTACTGTAGTTAGGTAAATAGTAATAAGAAGGTAGCAAAGGGAATCAGACATTGTCGAGCCTAATGGGCTGGAAGCTAAATCCTACACTGAGCCTGCTTGTTTACCCAGGAAGCTACAGCTTCACACACAAGCAATCATAGCATTGCCCCACCAAGGATTATATCCCCTCCTCCCCCCTCCAGATTGTGTAGGGGAACAAAGGGAGATGAGCACATGCACAACAGAGGTCAGGATGGCGCAGGAAAGATGCTTGACCATAGAGGCGTGTCAGTCTTACCTGGGAAAGGGATCATTGGCTGGGGAGTGGGCCCATCAGAAGCCTGTGAAAGCTTGGGAAGTTGACTGGTTATTTTGAAAAAGCTCCAAGTCATAAACCGAAGGGAAGAAAGAAATAGCCCTCTCTCTTTTGCTCGCCCCATTCATTCACTGTCCTCTCGCCCAGCAATATGCTACCATGTGGGTCTAAGTCACCTGGGGCCTGCAAAGGACTAAGCTTAAATATGAAACAAAAACTCTGGACACTGGCTGCTATTTTGGCCTTAAAACAAGATTAGCTTTTTCTGCATTGCAAATAAATCTTGTCACACCACAATCTCCCCATGTGTGGATGCTTGGAATGCTTTTCTCATCATCCCGTGGAAGGGCCTGATTTCCACCTGCAACACTACCTGGGCTTTTATCCTCCACTCCATCTCTTCCTACAAGATTAGCCTTGCTCATACAACTTAACATGTCTGCACTGCTTTATCCTTTTCTATAAAATGGCAATAATCATAGTACCTTATTCTTATGGTTATTGTAAAGATCAAATGGGACACAAAATACTTCACATAAGGCTTGACATAATGAGCACTAACTACGTGTTACTGTTATTGCTGAAAAATGTATAGTGTAAACAGAATGTTTCTATAAAAAATAATTTTCATTCATATATAACATTTATGTAGTACATTAAGGAATGTCTGAAAGGATAGGCCCCAAATTGTAAACAGTAGCTAGATATAGAAAGAGGAGAAGGAGTGAAATTACTATTTAACAACATGATTTGCTTGCTTCTGTACAATGAGAATATATTCATATATAATTTGTTTAATTAAGAGAAAAGATTAACCCAGTATTCCTGCATACTCCCACTGCTCTTTCCTTTAAGTTTTCTTATGCCCAGATTGCTTTTGATTGGGTCATGAACCACAGCTCTTATTATGTCCCTTACACTTTGTTTGATAGTTATGTTTATACTTTATTATCCAGTTCTTATCTTTTCCTCAATACTATTTTATATATAATTTTGGGCAAGACATTCTTGAAATTACTTATTCTAGGGTGATAAACTAGTTCTGGTTTACCCAGGACTTACCTGGTATTAGCACTGAAAGTTTGGTCACCCTATGCCAGTCCCTTCCGTTAGTATCTGCATTTCTAATAGCCTTGGGTCAAGGATGATAGTAATGTTACATTTTCAAAAATACTTTTTTTATATTAAATACATATTATTCTTTGGAGACAATCTCTATTTCTTCTCTCACTATTTTATAATATATATCATGACACACTCTGCATCAGTTGGCAGCACAGAAAAATATGTGTCTTACTCTAGGAGTTCATAAATAAATCCAAGATTTGAAAGTAGGGTATCCTGGCAGATACATTTATAAAATTACTATTTACTGTGTGTTTGTGTGCATGGATTGCAGCTAGAATGACCCTGTGGACTAGTGATAATAATAGAAAGAAGAAAAATGTCCTGCCAAGTAGAAATAATATATTTTGCAAAAATGGCTTTTAGGAAATATTCACTTCTGCCTAATTTACTCAGCTGTAGAATCCTTTGACCCAAATCTGGCCCCCAGAAAGCCAAAAATCTCCATTTGTGTTCCCTGACTTCTAAAGATAAAATGCCAGGTGAAAATGAGGTGACGAGAGAATATATAAGTACATTTTTCAATGAAGAATGCTTGAAATCCTGTTTAGTAAGAAGGAGAAATGTGTTGTTCTTATTTTTTTTTAGCTTTCAGTTATGTTCATTCTTTGAATAAATTCTCAATAGTGTTCACTATTTTCTTGACTTGTGCTAGATACTAAAGTTGCAACAATAAAGTATGATTAAAGGGGGATTAAACTGAAGAAAGAAAAAAAGAAAGAAAGAAAGAAAGAAAGAAAGAAAGAAAGAAAGAAAGAAAGAAAGAAAGAAAGAAAATAACAGAAAAGAAAAGAAAAGAAAAGAAAAGAAAAGAAAAGAAAAGAAAAGAAAAGAAAAGAAAAGAAAGAAGAAAGAAAGGAAGAGAAAGAAAGAAAGTTTAGGCATAGATACAGACCACATTATGGTGATTGCCAGAGGGAAGGGGGATGAAGGAGCTGGAAGAGGGGAAAGGTTGGGAAGGGTGTTGGAAAGAGACCTGATTTTGAGTAGTGAGTGCACCATACAACATGCAGATGACATGTTATAGAATTGTACACTTGAAACCTGTATAGTTTTATTAAACAATGTCACCCCAATAACTTTAAAAAAAGGTATTTAGAAATGTACAAAAAAATGGTTCCTGACTCTAAAATACCTAAGGTCTAGTGGGGGAGATAGATTTTTAACAAGAAGTGATAATACCTTGTGGCAAGTGTGCAGATATGCCAAAATACAGGCTTTGTTTCACAGCTCATTAGAGGGACCCCGAATTTTAACTCCACCTTACCAGTCTTCAGAATAGAATATTTGGGATAGAAAAGATTTTTAATAATTTTATCAGTCTGGGTTAATGAGGAAGGGGCTCACATAATTATTCAGGCTGAGGAGACTAAGATCTCCAACCGGTAAGCTTGACGCCAGGAGAAGTGATGCTGTACTTCCAATACAAGTCTGAGTTCAAAGGCAATATATGACCAATGTCCCAGTTCAAAAACAAACAGAGACGAAAATTTTTTTATCCAATCTTTTAATTATCCTGGTCTTCAATGGATTAGATCAGAGGTCCTCAAACTACGGCCCGCAGGCCACATGCAAATACAAATATTGTATTGTTCCCATTTTGTTTTTTTACTTCAAAATAAGATATGTGCAGCGTGCATAGGAATTTGTTCATAGTTTTTTTTTAAACTATAGTCCGGCTCTCCAACTGTCTGAGGGACAGTGAACTGGCCCCCTGTTTAAAAAGTTTGAGGACCCCTGGATTAGATAAAGCCCACTTACATTGGGGAAGGCAATTAGAATGTTAATCTCATCCAGAAACACCCTCAGATACACACAGACATGGTTTAACCAAATATCTGGGCACCCTGTGTCCCTGGTCACACTGAGACATAAATTACTCCGGGTAACATATGGCTCAGATACCTTGTTCAGGGTTTCTGCTCCTGGGTTTTTTTTAGAGGCGTGGTGCACAAAATTCGTGCACTGGGGGCGGGGGGGACTGTCCCTCAGCCCAGCCTGCACCCTCTCCAATCTGGGACCTCTTGGTGGATGTACGACTGCTGGTTTAGGCCCAATCTTACTTTGGGCCTAAACCGGCAGTCAGACATCCCTCTCACAATCCGGAACTGCTGGCTCCCAACCGCTTGCTTGCCTGCCTGCCTGATTGCCCCTAACCACTTCTTCCTGCCAGCCTTACCACCCCCTAATCACTCCCTTGCCAGCCTGATCGACGCCTAGCTGCCCCCCTGCCAACCCGATTACCCCCAACTGCCCTCCCCTGCTGGCCTGGTCACCCCCCAACTGCCCTCCCCTCCTGGCCATTTTGTGGCTGTGGGAGCTGACATCTTTGAGGGTGGGCAGTCAAATAGCATATTCCCTCCTTATTGGCTGTGGGTGCTGCCATCTTTGAGGGCAGGATGGTCAATTAGCATATTCCCTCCTTATTGGCTGTGGGCACCACCATCTTTGTGATGGTCTGAGTGTCAATTAGCATATTCCCTCTTTATTAGATAGAATACACTGAGTGGCCAGATTATTATGAATACCCCATCAGTACGTCATTGAGCCACCTTTTGCATTCAATACTGCAGCGATTCTTCTTGGCATTGACTCCATGAGATGTTGAAAGGTGATGCGAGGATTCTGACACCATGCCTGATGAATAGCACTGTCCAGTTCTGTGAGATTTGATCGTTGTGGAATGACTCTTTTAACTTTATCCCAGAGATGCTCAATTGGATTAAGACCTGGTGATTGTGGGGGCCACCTAAGCAAGGTAAAGTTTCCCTCATGTTCTTGAAACCACTCCACAATATGAGCACCGTGGCATGGCACATTGTCTTATTAGAAGAAGCCATCTCCATTGGGATATGCCATCAACATGATAGGATAAACTTGATCAGCAACGATACTTATGTATTTTGTGTTATTCAGATGTTGTTCCACACAAATTAAAGGGCCCAAATCATGCCAGTAAAACATGTCCCAAACCATGACACAGCCCCCACCAGTTTGAAGGGTTGTACTCATGCATGTGGAGTGCATGCTTTCATGCTGTTTCCGCCAAATTCTCATTCTACCATCTGCATGATGCAACTGGAAACGTGACTCATCGGACCACGTGATTTTTTTCCAATGCGAGACTGTCTAATACTTGTGTTCCTGTGAGAATTGGAAACATTTTATCTTGGTAACTGCAGACAGTAAAGGTGTTCGAACAGGCCTTCAGCTTCCATATCGCATACGATGCAGTGTATGGCTAATTTGCCTACAAACGTGAGGTGGTCATAATAATCTGGCCACTCATGTTCAAATATATCCCATGTTCAAAGGCTGTTAAATCACATTGTTTACCCATATCTTCAGAAAAAAATCACTTCTACTGTCATGGTAAACAACCTGCTTCCCTATTTATAAAAAATCACTTCTACTGTCATGGTAAACAACCTGCTTCCCTATTTATAATGGTCTGGCCCTCTAGCAACTTCAACGTGAAATTATAGCTTATTTGCCTACAAACATCAGGTGGTCATAATAACCTTGCCACTCAGTGTATATACTAGAGGCCCGATGCATGAAATTCATGCAAGAGTAGGCCTTCTTTCCCCTTGCTGCCAACACTGGCTTCCCTGTGATGCGCGGAACCCGGGACCCGGGATTCTCTCTGTTCACCAGGAACCCAGGACCCAGGCATTTCTCTCAGCCCTGACTTTATCTGGCAGGTCATCTGGAAAAATGTCCAGAAAGACGTCTGATCTAATTAGCATATTACGCTTTTATTATTATAGATTCCTGGTCCCTGTGTCTAGTAGTTTGATGTACGTCTGGTAGACGTTTCAAGTACCTTTCGAAGATACTACAGGGTAGGGAATTACCACTGGCATATACAGTTAGCTCTAATGACAAACTTATGGGATCTGTATATAATTCTTGCTAAGAAAATGTTGGATTCATACGCATTAACATTTCAGCATTTCTGCTCTAAGTCTTAACTATGTTTTCTCTACCCTCAAGATCACTTACTTTCTTCATGTGAAAATACAACAGGTAGTTATCAATATTTTTCTATCAGCCAACTTAGTGGTCACTGATTTCTACCATCTGTCATAAAGATTCAATATGAACAGAGTTGCACCCTACTGAGATTCAGACGTGTTGTGGCACTCCAGAAAACCTTATGTTATGGGCCTAGCAGAAATGGAAACTGAGAAGATTGCTCTTCCTGTTTGGAAGAATGGAGATGACTGTTAGAACTATGACAGTAGGGCCACATATGAGATGCCTTCTAGGAACTTCAAGTAAAACTTGAGGTAGAGCCTCTGCAGGGACTGAGGAACCTGGAGCAGTAAAGTTGTGGAGGAAGTACAATAAAATCAATGTATTATTGTCCGAGTTTCAGGCTTGATCCCCAGTAAGGGGCATGCAAGAGGCAGCCGATCAATGATTCTCTCTCCCTCCCCCTCTCCCTTCCTCTCTGAAGTCAATAAAAATATATATTTTTAAAACTCAATGTATTTTTTAAATTTAAATTTTTATTGTATTACATAAGTCAACTTTTCCCCATTGACCTCTCCCCAGTCGTTCCCACCCCCAGCACATGCCCTCACCCCCCTACTGTCTGTGTCCATTAGTTATGCTTATATGCATGCCTACAAGTCCTTTGGTTGATCTCTTACCCCTCCCCCCCTCACTCCCATCCTTCCTGGCCTTCCCTCTGAGGTTTGACAATGCTCTGTTAGATGCTTCTATCTCTCTGGCTCTATTTTTGTTCATCAGTTTATGTTGTTCATTATATTCCACAAATGAGTGAGATCATGTGATATTTATCTTTCTCTGACTTACTTATTTCGCTTAGCATACGCTCTCTAGGTCTATCCATGCTGTTGTAAATGGTAAGAGTTCTTTCTTTTTCACAGCAGTGTAGTATTCCATTGTGTAGATGTACCAGTTTTTTAATCCACTCGCCTGCTGATGGGCACTTAGGCTGTTTCGAAATCTTAGATATTGTAAATCGTGCTTCTAAGAACATAGGGGTGCATATATCCTTTCTGACTGGTGTTTCTGATTTCTTGGGATATATTCCTAGAAGTGTGATTACTGGGTCAAATGGGAGTTCTATTTTTAATTTTTTTGAGGAAATCCCATACTGTTCTCCATGGTGGCTGTACCAGTCTGCATTCCCACCAGCAGTTCCTTTTTCTCCACATCCTCGCCAGCACTTGTCCTTTGTTGATTTATTGATGATAGGCATTCTGACAGGTGTGAGATGGTACCTCATTGTCATCTTGATTTGCATCTCTCAGATGATTAGTGACATTGAGCATATTTTAATATGTCTCTTGGACTTCTGTATGTCCTCCTTCGGAAAGTGTCTATTTAGGTCCTTTGCCCATTTTTTTTATTGGATTTTTTATCTTCCTTTCGTTAAGTTGTATGAGTTACCTGAACATTTTGGAGAATAAATCCTTATCAATGTATTATTTAAACAGGGCCAATGGTAGGCAGAATAATGGCCTACTAAAGATAGCCACAACTTTAACCCAGAACCTGTAAATTTGTTACCTCATATGGCAACTGGGACTTTGCAGATATTATCTTGGATTAAACAGGTGGGCCCAATGTAATCACAAGAGTAGTTAAAAGCAGATGATCATTCCTGCTCTAACCAATCAGAGAGAAATGTTAATGAAGGAGAGAGATCAAGGAAATGCAAGGTTGCTGTCTTTGAAAATAAAAGAAGGGCTTATTAGCAAAAGAATGTGAGGAGGCTCTAGAACAGCAGGCTCTAGAACAGCAGTTCTCAACCTGTGGGTCGCGACCTCTACCATAAGACATTTGTATTGTTTAAGCCGCTGAGTTCATGGTATTTTGTTACACCAGCAGAAATAAATGATAGATAGATAGATGATAGATAGATAGATAGATAGATAGATAGATAGATAGATAGATAGATGATAGATAGATAAATTGATAGATAGATAGATAGATAGATAGATAGGAAAACTAATGTGATGTCTTTAACCAAAAAGAAAAGCCAATGTATTTTATGCCAAACTTCTCATGGACTTGAACTGATGTCATGAACAAAGAGAACTGCCTTCAGGTGGTGGTTCTGAATCCAAGCATGACACTGAATTAGTCATATAGGCCAGGGACTAGAGGCAGGAAGCACCATGGTGGGCCCCACACTGGGAGCGCTGTTATCCTCTCTACCTGACTAACATATGTCCTGCTTGGTGTAAATTCTTTTTTATCCAGGGGTATCATGGGTGCCTTTGGAATTGCACTTCATGTATATACCCCAAATATAATGACACTGTCTCAGCCCTGGAATGCTTTGGGTTAGCTTCAGCTGACTGGCCAGATTTGAGCTGTCTGATTTGGTGCCTCAGGCCAAGTAAAAAGCTTAAAACCTAAGCAGAAAGTCACCTAGCTTTCTAAGGTTCTTTATGGTTAACAGGATTTGTTTTAATTTGAAAAATCCAGGACCCCAAAGGGCATAACCGAGGCTGCTAATACATGGTGGTCTCACCTTGCTACCTGGGATCCTATTAGTAATAATCCTCCTGTAAAGAAACCCAGGCCATGGCCAAGGGGGTGGACTGTTCAGAGAGTTAAAATAGTTGCCCTGAAGCTACTATCTTTAAAAGGTCCAATATTGGCTCTTGCTGGAATCTGAGCTTTTGGCACTTAAACCATTTTCTAATTGGTAAGAGCAGGAGAAGCTCAATGTACCTAGATTGTTTGTACAATGTGGTTTGTGCTAGCATTTCCTTCTCATGTGCTATGCCAGCTCACAATAAAATTTTGGGGTAGTGACTCTCTAATAAGTTTTCCTGGGAACAAACATTGCGCACATATTAATTGTTTTTCTCATGCTGGAGAAAGAGTAAACTCAATATGCTGAAAGGATGGAAAATCAAGACCTGATCATAAATTCCTTCAAACTCCACCTTTGTCTTTTTTTCTCCATTGATCTGTTGTGTTTCCTTTATTGTAATAAACTTTAGCCAAGAGTAAAACTATAGGCTTAGTCCTCTAAGCCCTTCCAGCAAATCCTGAATGAGTGGGTGATCTTGAGGACCCATTACAATTAGCATATACATATATGTGTGTGCATGCATAATCAAACTGAATTAAATCATGTATGTAAACTATATATAGTTGATCACTTTGTCAGAGCCTTTCAGACACTAATATTCACTAATACATTAGGTCACTGAATGGCATCTTTGACTAACACCATGTAGACGAGTTCAATTTTTCAATAAGTTTTATTTTTGGTGAGAAGAATAATTTGAAAAATTATTTAAGTGATATAATGAATACAGTTTACGCACTTATAAGATGGCATGCACTGTGCTACATAGTCTGGGAAGGTGGAAAAAATCATTTAAGACTATCCTATATAATAAAAAAGAAACATGGTAATTAACTGTAACTTCGCTACCCTTCCCATTGGCTAATCAGCAAGATATGCAAATTAACTGCCAACCAAGATGGCGGCCGGAAGCCAGGCAGCTGAAGTGAACAGGAGGCTTGCTTGCTCCAGTGATGGAGGAAACTAAGGTTCCCCGCCTGCCGCTGTGGGTCTCTGAGCTTGCACTCTAAGAAACAATGTTGCAAATATAGAAGCTGAACAATCCCCATGCTTTCAGCCAGCCAGTTGAGCTGGAGTTGCAACAGAGTTTCAATTATAGAACCCAGACAAACCAGATCCCTGCTTTCAGCAGCCAAGGTCTCAGAGCTGGAGCCGAGCCTCAGAGCTAAAGCTGGCTCTCAGTTCCAGTGACAGCCATAGAAGGTAAATAAATCCCAGAATAAAAAAGATAAAAAGAAAAAAAGGAGAGGTTGGGAGCTTCAGTCACCTGCCAGCCTGAAAACGGCCCTCAGCCCCTCACCCAGACTGGCCAGGCACCCCAGTGGGGATGCCCACTCTGAAGGGGGTGTGACCAGCTGCAAACAGCCATGATCCCCTCATCCAGGCTGGCCAGGCACCCAAGCGGGACTCCCACCCTGATCCAGGACACCGTTCAGAGCAAACCAGCTGGCCCCCACCCATACACCAGGCCTCTATCCTATATAGTCAAAAGGTAATATGCCTCCTAGCACTGGGATCCGTGGAGCAGCGAGGCACCCTGGCCCCTGGAGCAGCGTGACAGGGGGCAGTGCCCAAACCCCTGATCGCCCTGCAGCTCTGTGTGTGACAGGGGGCAGGGCCACAACCTCCCTATCTGCCCTGCTCTGTTCATGAAAGGGGAAGGCGCCCCAACCCCCTGATCGACCCTGCTCTGTGCCTGATAGGGGGGAGCTCCCCAACCCCCTCATAGGCCCTGCTCAGTGTGTGATGGGGTAGAGCTACAACCTCCCCATTGGCCCTGCCCTGATGTGACAGGGGGAGTGCCCCAAACCCCTGAGCGGCCCTGCTCTGTGGATGATAGGGGGCAGCGCCCCAACCCCCTGATGGACCCTGCTCTGTGTGTGACAGGGGATGGCGCCGCAACCTCCCCATCAACCCTGCCTTGAGTGTGACAGGGGGCGTCACCCCAACCCCCAACCCCCCAATCAGCCCTACCCTGAGCATGACTGGGGGTGGCATCACAACCTCCTGATCCGCCCTGCTCTGTGCATGACGGGGTGGTGCCCCAACTCCCCAATTGGCCCTGCTCTGAGCCCGACCAGGGGCTGCACCTAGGGATTGGGCCTGCCCTCTGCCACCCAGGAGCAGGCCTAAGCCAGTAGGGCGTTAACTCCCGAGGGGTCCCAGACTGTGAGAGGGCACAAGTGGGGCTGAGGGACACCCGCCCCTCCCCCTCGCCAGTGCACAAATTTTTGTGCACCGGGCCCCTAGTTATAAATAATTGAATAGCTGAAATAGAGGTATATATGTACACATGTATAAAGATAGTGGATTTAAATCATGTTGACATTTAAATTCTACCTAAAAATCATGGAGAGAAGGAAAGAAATATTTAAACAGTACAGACAACATACATCTTGGCATTCAGTGAACATTTGCCTTCAGGTACAAGGAAGATGACATGGATCTGCTCTTTCTAAGTTGTTCTCTCTACTCATGGTCCCTTATGGTACAAACATCTCACCCTGCTGAATATCATTTTATGATTTACATATAAATCATAGCCCCTAAACAAAAACCGGCTTCTTCAGCTGGTACCCAAATAAAGCAATTCTGTCAGGGTAAATTTTATCTCTATGTTATTGTCTCCATATACTAGTATGATGACATATAAACTTACTGTTCAATACATGTCTGTAAAAACTCATCCCTCACAGGGCCTCTGAATTCCTACAACTTCCTTTCTGGTTGCCAGACACCAGTGCTTAAAACATCCTGAATAACAACTAAAGTGTTAATATGTTTCATAATGGGAAGTGTGGTCAGAGATCAGTTGAAGTTTAGATAATATGAAGAGTTGCTGTTACTGTATTGATCAGCAAAGGTCATTGTGGAGTATAAGGCTAGCATGAACTCTAGCTTATTAGCTTAGGTGTTGTTTTATCTCTCAAGTGTAATGTCCAACTTATATTTTAAATAAACTTGTTTAATCTTTTAACCAGTACTTTACTTAAAATGTTTATGAGGCTACCATGTGTAATAATAGTTTCTTTGTAGATAGCAAATTGTATTAGACATTAATACTATTAATAATTAGTTTTAGTATTGTTATTATTATTATCTCTACGGCACTTTATTCCCACAGTGTGTGTGGCATGGTTAGACTCTGCCAGACTCACCTTCGGCCTTGTTATTGGGAAGTTATGTATGGATGAAGGCAGAATTCCTGTCTGTCTACACCCCGCACTTCATACATTATTTCCCAGTAGGACCCCAGTTACCCCCATAACTATTATCTCAGTTTATTCTAAACATCATCTAATATCAGTGATTTTTTTCTTCAGTATAAAACTTTAGTCTTTTTACTGATTTGATGCAAATCACCTTGAGTGTCATAGTGATTTACACCTGAGCAAGGGAAGATATGAGAGGTGGTCTTGACATTGATGACAAAAATAAGCGTCAAAGAGCTGTGAGTACCTGGAGGTAGGTATACTCTGACTTTGCTGAAGGAGGAACCGGAAGGAGAGGACAAATGCGGGGCCTGTACAAACTCTTTTCTCTTGCTTTACATTTACTAAGAGTTTTCTTGCTTAAAAACAAATGCAGTTTGACTTTTCAATGGCTGCAACTTTAAAATGCCCCAGAAAGATAGCCTGTAATAAAATAATAAATGTCATGAAGATGATGGATTGATGAGGAGCCCTGAATCCAAATGTTACCAGATTCTATTTAGGTGAAATGATTCACAGTCAGGATTACCAGACTGTAACAGGTGGCTACTTTTAAGTACAGATGCTAAATGTCATACCTGCAGATGGTTCATCAGTAGAACATGTAAAAAACATCTTAATTATATATTATGAAGCCTTTCCATAAAAAATTAAAAGATAGGCATTCATTATGCTTGTTTGAGTTATATCGCTGAGTACAGATGCTGTTATGAGTTAGCTGGTACTTTAATCAAAACAAGTATCTGTGGATCAATTTAAGGATATGAAAGTTCTGACTTCAAATGGAAAAGTTTGGGTAAATGCAAATTTCTTGCAGTTTCCTGATTGATGCATCAAAGCAGAGGGCTCTCCTCCACCAGAATCCCACATCAATATGTGTTAACATAAAAAGAGAGATACCCAGCCAGTCATCTTTAAGTTGAAGCATTCCAGATTGGCTTGAAATGCTCCTGGAGGTATAGCCACCTGAAACTTAAAGCTAGAAACACTTAATTCTTCTCCTGGATTTTAGAATCATTGAAGCTAATTTTAAAAGAAAGCAGGTCATTCATATACACATACATTTCATAGTCAAATTATAACAGGACAACCAAGATGTCCAGGCTGCCTGTCACTACTTCATGCTATCAAGCAAAGACAGAGTTGAATCATATATGAGCATTTATTCCAATGATTCTGGCAGTACAGGAGAACAGCAGGTTATCCACAAAAATCTGCTCTGCCGCTCCCCATAAGCAGCTGCTTATATTGGGTAGATTACGTGGGAAAGTAGGAATGATAGGCATCGGAAAGTAGGCATAAAAGAGATCATTATAGGTTACAAGGCCTGTGGGCTGGAGGGGGGCGGAGGGTAGATCAATTTAACTTTCATATCATTAAATTGATCCACAGATACTTGTTTTGATTAAAGTACCAGCTAACTCATAACAAAGTGGGGTGGTCAGAGAGGGTGGGTGCCTCTGGCTACCCCTGGACCACATTACAGGCAATAGGGGCTTGGAGCTGTAAAGAGCAGGTCCCTCTGGCACTAGGTTGTTTCAGCCACAGGGGTGTAAGTTTTTCCATAATGATAAGCAGTTCTCGGGACAGGAGGATGGTAAAAAATAGTGTCTCGGACTCTGAATGTGATTCCCCACAGAGACAGGTCTCCAAATGTTTTCAGTCTCAGAAAATCCTGCTGGATTATACATATGGCCCCAGGTAATGTCAATAGTGTATTTGTTAAATTATTATTCTCATCACCTACCAGTATATTCCCATCCCACTT
Source organism: Myotis nattereri (assembly GCF_964212035.1). Lineage (NCBI taxonomy): Eukaryota > Metazoa > Chordata > Mammalia > Chiroptera > Vespertilionidae > Myotis > Myotis nattereri. The sequence goes on from NC_138085.1 coordinate 33,681,230, forward strand.
CATCTTCATGACTAATCAATGCTCAGAAAAGTGTTAAATTCTCTTGATCTATTGCCTTATCTAAAAATTGAACATATTTTACATAACTGGGGGCCAAGTAAATGCAAGGTGTACTATGATTGGTTTTGACATAAAAATAAAACCCAGCAGAACTTTCTTTGAGTTTGGACTGAGCAAGCTGATTTGCAAGCAGGAAACATAGAGTCAGTCCTGCCAGGAATTTAGTGCAAATGCCTAGGAATTTCTGCAAGTGATGTTTTTTCTTTTGTTTCCTCCTCTCTTTCATTAAAATGAGACAGCAAACAAACAGAACCCTGTGTTTTTAATTATGATGATCTAGCTGATATAATGATGTTAAAAGGTAAATAGTACAAGAGCTATAAAAGGAAAGAAGTACTCTGACCTCTTCATTTCCACCTCTCAGCAGAACCCCTATAAACTGCTTCTTGTATATCCTCCTTGTAATTTTCTTTGCAAAAACAAGCACATATATTTATATACATATATTTTACTTTACACATATAGCAAGATGCATTACCAGAAGTGCATGCCAAATTGATTTTTTTAATTTTTATTTGGCAAGAAAAGTAGCAGTGTTTTCACCATGTTAGTATAAACAGATAATCACTTTATAATCATAAACACTAGATAGATGTATAGGGAATCCATCTGAAATTCCAAGGAAGTAAGGTACAACACAACCTCATATATTTGAAAAGCTGCCAATCACCTTGTTAAAGGAACAAGGTTAATTTTCTTGGTCCATGTGGTGGCAGACTCTGGAGTCTGTGTCAGCCCAGCCCTCTGGGTTTTAGCTTATGCCTGGAGAATTTGTAGTACATTTAAAAGAAAAGAGCTAGACCATAATAACTGCAACTTGGGGAAGTCAGGCCTATCACTGTTGATGAAGAGATACTGGCTTCCAAGAAGTCTCCTGGGCTGTAGCAGGTATCCAGACAAGCATGTGTGTATAGGTCCTTTGCATGTTGAATCATGCTTGTCCAGCCTTAAAGTGTGATCATAATGAAGCAAATGAACTCAAGTTTTCACTGTCTGACCCCTTTAGACCAAAGCGTTCTTAGGATTTCAAGTTGGGGAACAATAGAGAGAAACAGAGGCATTCCAAATGAAAATCTGGGACTTTTTTCTAATAGGATATGGGGAGGGTTACTCAGTAAACTAATAAAAATAAAATAAGATTTCTAGTTTACTTTTATATAAAGGAAAAATCTATTATAAATATGTTACAATAAGGATCTGTTCATTTTGACCTATTGTTAATTCCCTTTACAAATTACATGGTTTTAGTTGATTTAAAAATTAAAAGTTCTGTCCATGTTTGTATAAAAAATTTGGGGTCATGCTATGCTCAAATCATTGCAACTTTCTTTTCTTACCTCAAAGATCTCCAGTATTTCTCATGTCACCGCACACACATCTATACCTCTCTATTTTTAATGGCTGCATAATATTCACATTTTACAAAAGCACCACAAATTACTTTAAAAAATCCTCATTGTCATTTAGGCTGTTTTCAGTTGCTTTAGAATATAAACAATACTGTGATAGCCATGCCCATACATGTATTTATGTTACTAAATGCCACTGATTAAATTCCAAGCAGATAAATATTTGGTCAAGGGATGATGCATTTTAAATTTGATAGCTTTTGCTGAGTGGCACGCCAAATGATTGCATCCATTTATACACCTTTCAATGATGAATGAGGGTCAGGATTTCTTTGTAAGGATACTGACACATTGCAGACATGGTCTTCAAGTTCTGGATAATGTTACTAAAGATCAAGACTACCCATTTCAAGCTGGCCAGCATGGCTCAATGGTTGAGTGTCAGTTCCCAGTCAGGCACATGACCAGGTTGTGGGCTCAATCCCCAGTGCTGGAGGCAGCCGATCAATGATTCTCTCTCATCATTGATGTTTCTATCTCTCTCTCCCCCTTCCCCTTCCTCTCTGAAATTAAAAAAAAAAAAAGAATGTATTTTTTTAAAAATGACTACCCATTTTAAAACACCCCCACTTCCACTCATCCAAAGCATTGACCCATGTCGATCCTTTCTGCGTTGTTAAGAAGCTAAGTGGACATTTTCTCCTTCGGTCCCTATCTTGGAGGGACAAATTTAGCATAGAGGTATATTTTTCTTACAAAAGCAGCCGCCAGTGTTTTTTTGGGCACCTCACACTCACAATTTCACAGGCACAAATGGCAAGGTGGTGTAAGGTACACCTGCCGATCCACACCTCTGAGAAAATCACCTCAAAGTTGCTGGCCCAGTGTCGCTTGCACCCCACCCTCTTCCTACACTCCCCCTTCACACGTCCACACACTGATACTGCTCACACTTTATTTGTGGCACCTCAAGTTCATCCTGACAATTCACTTACTTATCACACAGGCATGAGATACTGACATCACCAAGAAAACACTCCTCGGGGAGGTAATGTTTCTAGAGGCCATATAAGTAGGGGAAGAGGAAAATTTCAGAATATTTGCACAGACAAAACTTTTATTTCTTTTTAGGCCAAACTGGCCAGAATGACCTCTCTCTTATTAAGCACCATCCGGATTTAGCTACTTCAGGCATAACCATTGTCCATGTCACATGCCTTCTTTTCTACCTGGAATCTTCCCCTTCCACTTGATGGTAATCAAAAAAGTAGTTATCATCCACGTAGAAGGCCATATTAAAAAGATTTGAGGAAACAGTACTGGGCTTGCTTTTGGGAAGGTAAGCCTGGAATGAAGACCGTTTGTTATTGGTGAGAATGTGGTGTCACTGGTGAAAGTAGGGGATTCCTTTCCCTATATGGGGCTCGTGGTTGGGCTCTATGGTATTTTGAGAAAAAATATTTACAAGACTCCCGTGGGAGAATGAGTGATTTTTATTTGTGTAGAGCTATAGCCCTCAGTTGCTAAAGTCCCATTTCCTTTAATCCAGTCCTGGAAAAGGCGCAGCTGGGGATCCAGGAGAGCTGAAGGCAAAGCCAGTGCCCAAAGGTTCCCTTCCCTGGTGGAGTTGTGTCCAGCACAGCATCGGGCTAGTCACAGTCCTTTAGTCCATTGTGTGGGGTCCACCTGGCTGCCGGCCATGTGGGCAAGCGCAGAGCATGAGAACCCTGAGAGCCAGGAGTCAGGCACAAGCACCAAGAGAGAGAGCAAGAGCAAGAGAGAGCTAGGGAACGCCTTTGCTCAGGAGCTTATCATCTCAGATTTTACAACCTTGCAGTGACCATGCCTATTCTGGCTACTGACCTGCTCCCAGGTGTGACTGATAATTAATCATCTCTACGTCACTCAGACCTCAATGGGCATGTCTATAATATTTGGCCTTTCGTTTATTACTTTCCAGTTAATTAATAGCTCAGTTAAATATAATGATATCAATTACACCTCCTATCTTTGACTCGAAGTTTTTGTCATTATTATAGCACTATTGAACTTCTTTCCACACTGCTACCCCCAAACTTGAGACTGATTGCTAGGATTTGAACTCCTGCTATATCCTTACTTTTATATAGGATATTGGGGAGTTACTTCTTCCCTGCTCAGACAAAATTTGAAGCATTGGAAATATTGACTGAGACAGACAAGTTTCCTGCTCACATGGAATTGATATTGTAAGAGTGAAGTCATTAAATTAATGTGTAATCAAGACATTTTTGCATAGAGAAAAGAATATGAAGAAAATAAAATAGGATAATATAATAGTTTGGTGGTTGGCAAACTGCGGCTCATAAGCCACATGCGGCTCTTTGGCCCCTTGAGTGTGGCTCTTCCTAAGCCTTAGGAGTACCCTAATTAAGTTAATAACAATGTACCTACCTATATAGTTTAAGTTTTAAAAATTTGGCTCTCAAAAGAAATTTCAATCGTTGTACTGTTGATATTTGGCTCTGTTGACTTATGAGTTTGCCGACCACTGGTCTAGGCTGTGCAGAGAGCAACATTAGGGTGGTAAGGGGAAGCATCTGTGTTGACATTGAGTGATTAGAAATATAAAGAACATGGGGAAAAGAATACCAGGCAAATAAAACACCTATAAGCTGAGCATGCACTTGGTATATTAAAAAAAATTAAACAGCCAGTTGAACTTGAAGGGATGAAAGATAGATGGTAGGATATAAATTTAGAGGGATAGTTGGGCCAGCTCATAGAGGACAACAATGAGAAGCTAATGTCCATCCTTTAGCTATTTTGAGTGAAGATTCATACTATCATCTCCAAATGGAACATTCTGGTGAAAACCTGTATTCTCTCTTGCCTTAGAACATTTTTAGCTCACATTCTCCATAATTAATATGGAAGCTTTCTGCCTTTTGAGGTTTATCCGACTGATTTATTTTGACATGGGATCTAATCTAAGTGGAGTTTTGATACCAATGTGATGATAGAAATTTGATCCATCTAGAACAGTGGTTCTCAGCCTTGGCTGCACATTAGAATCACCTGGGAATCTTTTTAAAATCCTGATTTCTGGGCCTCATCCTCCAGAAATTCTGTTTCTTCGTTACTAATGTTGTGGCCCCACCCCATAACAAAGAAACAGAATTTCCGGAGGATGAGGCCCAGAAATCAGGATTTTAAAAAGATTCCCAGGTGATTCTAATGTGCAGCCAAGGTTGAGAACCACTGATCTAGAAAATCTTCATGTTCATTGGCTGACTAATACCATACAGCACAATATGCAAGGAATCTATAAAATGTTAACATTTGTTGATGATACTTCTGAATACATTTTTTTCTCTAAAGTACTAGTAAAGAACAGATTAGCAGACTCATCTTGCTGTTCTTTGATGCCATTTTCTTAGGAACTGTCTATTGTTAGGGAAAGAAAAGAGGAAATGCTAAACTGGGAAGTTATTGTTAAATGTTATTCAATGTAAAAAGTTATCCTAACTTCAGTCAAAAAAATGTTCCTCTGTACTAGGCTTGAGCTACTGGTATATTCCCATGATGTTAGTTGGCATCATAAAGTCAATAAATTATGATCTTTTGAGGAAGATCTTTTTTGATTTTTTTTCTATTTTATTTCAGGACCCTAAGAACACAAAGTCGTAAATATGAGGTATTAGGTGGCCAGTTGTCTGTTACCTTCTACTGAGTACATATCACATTTGCCCTTTCAATGCTTATATTATGATCACCATTAATAATATCCCACTGGGTGAATATGAGGGCAGATATTTTCATGTGTATAAGGAAATGCAAATCTCCTCATAACATTGAACAAAACTACAAAAACATAGGAAACCAAAATGACTACCTGATGTTTATCAGATACTCTAGGAATTATGGACATAATCCAGCAGTTTGATGCCCTGCTCCACGTAAATGTCCCCCAACTGAGTTCAAATACAGTTACAAAGAGTTTTCAGAAGGCTGACAACATCCCACCTGTGCTTTTTGTCTCCTTTCTTCCCTGCCTAAGGGCTGTGTCTGTTACCGTAAGTATTTTGTCTACCACAATCAATCACGCTTTAGAAATGTAAGGGAGTTAAAATTCCAGAAGACAACCGTCTATCAATGGGGAATGGAAATCATTCAAATATCGGGCTGTTAGCCCCACGTTAGTTGTGGCAATGGAGCATAACTTGACCATGTGTCTCTTCTCACTTAATAGGCTAGCCCAGCACTATTACTATAGTGGTGGGTTTTAGAGTTCTCAAGAACAGCAACAGAGGACAAGCCTCACTACATTAGCACTTTCAAGCTAAAGTCTCATTTGCCAAAAAAAGCATATATTCAAGCCAAAATTCAAGTGGTGGAGAAATAGATTCCACACTCTACCTCTTAATGAAGGGAACTATAAGATCACATTACAAAAAGACATGAATGCAGGGATGAGATAAATTTGTGATCATTTTTGACATCGGCCGCACTTTCAGAGCAATAATGTTTAATAATACATATGATAGCAAACATAATATTTTACTTAAATAATATTTTATTTTTTATTATTGTACTTACATAATATTTTATTTTTTATTATTGAGTATGATTCCGACTACAGGACAAAATATCCTCTTTTAAAATGTATTTTCTTCTTGATATTTTATAATTTTGTTCTTCTATAATTATCATTTCTAAATTTAATTCCTTAGTTTATCTCACTCTTCCTTCTATGTCACTAAATACAAATATCTACTTGGTTCCTTTCTTGGCCCTTTGCCTGCCTATGCTTTCTTGAAGAGTCCTCATTCACCTCAGTGTTTCAAATGTCTTATCTATAAAATAATTTATAAATACACATCTTCATTCCAGATATACTCTAATATTTAGTTTTCTGAACTACTTGATAGACCATTTCCATTTTTAGAATGCTTTATTAATTAAAACTGAACAAGTCTCAAAAATATATTTATTTACCTTACCACTCTGTTCTGGTCCATTGCTTCCACATGCTAAAATTTAAACTTTATTTATATTATTTTCTTTTGCAGTGTAGAGACTATTTTTTTTCTGTCCTTCTTTTATATTCAATTGTAACTATTAAGAAATGACCAAAACCTGCTTTGGGTCATTGTTGTAATAGATAACCAAAGGAGCTGAAGTACCTCAGAAGAATAATTTATTAGCTCCTGTAATTGATTTCTTCAGAAATGTTTTGGTCAGAATTCTCACCATTGTTTTCACATTTAACCCTCCTTTCATTTATTGGAACTACGCCGATATCTTTTGAACAATATCTGTCCCCACTCTTCACCTTTAACTTAGTAAGAGCCTGTTTATGTTCTTCAACTCTAACTGACTTAATTGGTACTAAAGAAGTGGTGCATTCAGTGGATCCTCAAGACAACATGAGATAGTCTCATTGGTTTGAGTTTAAAAATAGGTGATATGTAATGAAACTTTTATTTATATGGTGAGGATAGGAAAGTGATAGCTCATAATCAATGACTTTTACTTGTGTGAACCTGAGATGTGATCACCACTGAAGGTTAAGACAGAGGAGATGAAGTCGGTGCTTCCATTCTACCACTTTAAAGGAAATAGGACTAAAAACAAACTAACAAAGTAGGATGTTTTTTTCTAAATGACATTGGATAACTGGGCAAGAGAAAACTAACTTTAACCTCAAAATTCTTGCCTCAAGTCAGGAACTGAAACTGAGAAAGCATGTGACATCACCAAAATGATTTCCTATCCTTATAACTACAAAGCTGATGCTCCCACAATCCAAGGTCTCCAGGTCCTTCTGTGAACTAATGAATTACAACTCCACAGAAATGCTCAACATTGTCAGATATCACACATACTTGAAAGTAATATCCTAAATCTTTTTAAAGTTATAACTCAATAATTGTAATCAGAATTTCTCAGAGGACCCAGAGGACTCTGAAATGTTTTCCAAGAGAGCTGCCCTGCTTGAGAAAGGCATCACCTTCCTTTCATTGCTGTTCAGTTGGAAACAAGAGTTTGCATTTAAAATCTCTACAGAGTGAAAAGCAGAATCAAAGGTATATCCAGAAAGAAATACAGTAATTCACTAATTTGTGTTATTTTAAAAAATAGTGGAGGAATTGACTTAATAGATGCTTAATCAAGAAGGTGAGAACATAATTTTTAATCAGGCTCAATTTTTTAAAAAAAATCTATGTACTTTTAATAGATTGTGCATTAAATAACTTGTTGGGGCATTTGGTTGATTTAAAAAAAATAATTTGCTAGATTGACAAATAAAACCTCAATTTATGGCTATTATACATAAGTGATATATAAGGTAAGAGTAAAATTGGTATAATGTAGGAAAATATATGTAAATGTTTGCAAAAACAGGAATATTTTTCTTCCTTCACTATGTTATCTGACAGTGTTCAGAAGACTTTTTTCCTTTATTATCAGTAATGAATTGGTGTGGAAAACCACCAAAATGTTTGGAAGACAATTTATACCCGTTTTCTGTTCGCCAGAAAGGTTTGTAGGAAGATGTACAGTTAAAATTGGATACTTCTCAATAGAATTGAGAGAAATTTAAGATTATGAAATGGAGGTAGAAGCAATTAACCTCAAGAAGCAAAATGGATCTTATCACATAATAAGCATAACTATGGTTTTTAAGTACAGATATGATGATACAAACATATTTGAAGGAAGAATTTGATTCATAGAAATCTGTAGCTAAAGTTAATATAGATTAGTAAGGAGGAATACCAATAGACAACCCATAAAAGTTTTATTTAACTTATTCATCTAAAACAACTTTGATTACAATATTCACCAAATTCCAGGACCTGAGTAGACACTGAGCCTTGAGTTAGTGTTTGTTCCTTACAATCAATAAACCTTACTTGATACAATCAACCTGTGCCATTTTTAGCTGAAAAATTTTTTTTTTCACTCACTCTGGTGTTTTCCATTTGGTTGTTTGATGAATTAGCCATCCATTGGGTCTTTGTCTAAAGAAGTAAAGAGCTGTCTATTCCACTCCATAATTATTAGTTAGGATGACATTGTTAGCCTCAGAAGCATAAAATCTTAGGGATTAGATTCCATATTTCAGTAAAAATTAGTGAATGTATGTGCAAAAACTGAAGATTAAACTATCAGGGAAAACTGCTAACATGTATAGCTGCTTCTAAATACTGGAGAATGAACAGAGACAAATGCTAATACTTATTTTCACTATGAGGAAGTAATACTGCTGACTGTTATTTGTGAGAACCACTTACTGTTAGTATCATATACCATATGCACAAAAACTGCTATGTGTAATGTGAGCCTGTGCCATATTCATTTGGAAAATTTTATTTGATTATCACTCTAAACTCTGCTCCATGTGTTCAGTTTTCTGTTGCAAAGCTGGCATGATCACCTGCTCACACTGTAACACACACACACACACACGCACACACACACAGAAAAGATCAGGTGTAACATTTTATAACTGTTTGCTGAAAGAAATATGCCTTTTCTCCACTTAGCATAGACATCGGAAATACTTTTCATTTTTTATATCCATAGAGTTCTAAGCTGAAGGCTCTGAAGGAGATGAGAAGTGGGGAGTTTTCACATCTTGTCTGTCTAGTGCAGCCTGAGTGCAGGTATATTTGAGATGGGCCCCTGAAGGCCAGGGTTGATCCAGTGGGAGTTAGCTGACGTCAAGAGATATTAGGATAAACTCATATCAGAAAGAAAAGAAAGGAACGAAGGAAGGAAGGAAGGAAGGAAGGAAGGAAGGAAGGAAGGAAGGAAGGAGAGAGAGAGAGAGAGAGAGAGAGAGAGAGAGAGAGAGAGAGAGAGAGAGAGAAGAAAGAAAGAAAGAAAGAAAGAAAGAAAGAAAGAAAGAAAGAAAGAAAAGAAAGGATCAAAATTCAGAAAGCAATTCTGTTGTCAAATCTAAGGGAAAAACATAACTGAAGTTAGGTCAAAAGAGGAAGAGAAAGTGAGATTCACTTATGAAATAAAAAAACATTTAAAAAGTACATATACACTTCATATACTCTTTATAATAAACTAGAGGCCCCATGCATGAAATTTGTGCACTGGGGGGGTGTGTCCCGCAACCCAGCCTGCACCCCTCTCCAATCTGGGACCCCTCGAGGGATGTCCGACTGCCAGTTTAGGACCAATCCCTGTGGTAGTCGGACATCCCTCTTACAGTCCGGAACTGTTGGGTCCCAACTGCTCAACTGTTTGCCTGCCTGATTGCCCCTAACTGCTTCTTCCTGCTAGCCTGATCACCCCCTAACTATTCCCCTGACAGCCTGATTGATGCCTATTTGCTTCCCTGCCAGCCCGATCACCCTCAACTGCCTTCCTCTGTAGGCATGGTCACCCCCAACTGCCCTCCCCTGCTGGCTTGGTCACCCCCAACTGCCCTTCCCTGCCAGCTATCTTGTGACCACATGGGGGTGGCCATCTTGTGTGAGGGCATGTTGGTTAATTTGCATATTACCTCTTTATTATATAGGATTTATACTTTGAAAACAAAATTTCAAATAAAAATATATTGAATGTTAGGAGGTCACTGCTTTACAACATCCTGAAATTATTGAAAGAACTACTTTTAGAAGAGTCATAGTAAATGGCTATTTTACATTTTGAAATCTGACAGATGAGATATTTTGGAAAGAAATGATTCCTGGTATAAAACAGTTAGAAATGCGAAAGCAGCAACATTATTTTACATGTATAGCTGAGCGTGCAAAAGAAGTCAAGAAGAATCCATGGAAGCTGAAACAAAGCTGAAACTGAAATCTTGAGGTGTAAGCATAAGTACAGCTAGAACTACTGTACTACTAATAGCAGTTGCAGACTTAGAATTATTGCCACAGGGGACAGGAGACATGGTTTTGAGCCAATACAAGCAAGGGTAGTGGCTGGAACTCTCAAAAACTCTAATCTCAGTGGAAGTCTAAATGAGGCAGACAATATCACAACAAAACAAAAGTACTCTGGCAAATGTAAATTCTTTATCTCTGCTTAGTGTCAGGGTGGGACAATTATGCCAAGGAATTTTGCTCTAAGGAGAACAGATTTGGCTCAAGAAACACCAATATTCAGTGAAGAAAACAATGTTGTAATGCATTAGTTGATCCTCCCTAGGCACAGGTAATTTTGGGGGTAGAAATGCTCAAGCAATATATGTAATCTCAATCTTATACAAGTTGTTTTAGAAAAAAATATATAAGTAAATGATATGATAGTTTCCACAGATGCAGAAAATGTATTGTATGAAGTTTAGTATTTCTTTATATTTTCAAACTCTCAAACACTATGAATAAAATAAAAATCCCTTAACTCAATAAATGCCATGTGACAAAAATCAAAACCTATTTTTGATTTTTTTTTCTTTTTTTTTCCTCTGCTGACCCTGAGCTTTCCCCAACCTTGTAGCTTGGAGCTCCTCACCCCACCTGACCCCACAGTCCTGCTTCCCCTCTTATACAAAGCGTAGCCCCGTGCGCATGTCAGGGACACCTAAGCTGGGGAGGTTCCTAGAGGAAGCCTCACCCTAACTTTTGCCTCAAAAACCTATTTAATGAAGAAGGTATGTTTCCTGTATATCAGAAACAAAGCGTGGGCTGCTTCCTTGCCGGGAGCCGATCCATCCTTGCTGTTTCAAGGGACCTGGCATATATGGCATACTGTTCTTAATATGTTTGCTCACCTTCTTGGCACTATGTGTTTTAAACAAGGTCTCCTCTCTGAGAAAGGTTGTTTCCCCAGGTAGGGATTTTCCCCTGAAGTTAGGGAGGGAATAAAACCCCTTAACTAAGTGCCAGGTGGGTAATTAATCACTTTAACTACGAACAATCATGCTTAAGCTACATAATCTTTACTCCCTGGAATGGAGGTAAGAAACTCCCTAACCTTTGGAATAGAGTTTGATAGGATTGGAATCAACTGGTATAAATACAGATGTAACAAGACAACAGGACACAGAACCTAGACACAGAACCTACACAGAACCTAGAGACAGAAGAACTTCGCTGGAGAGAACATGGCAAAAGATCCTGGACAGAAACTGGCTACAGAACCTAGAGACAGAACCTAGCGAGAGAACCTGGTAGGAGAACCTGGACAGAACCTGGCGACAGAACCTGCCTGGAAAACCTAGCGAGAGAACATGGCAACAGAACCTGGACAGAACCTGGCAACAGAACTTGGCAGGAGAACCTGGATAGAACCTGGCTGGAGAACCTAGCGAGGGAACATGGCTGCAGAACCTGGCTGGAGAACCCGGAGAACCTGGCTAGAGAACCTAGCAAGAGAACATGGACACAGAACTTGGCTAGAGATCCTAACCAGAACTTGGCTAGAGATCCTGGCTAGGCTGCTGATCAACTGAACGCTGTCTCCGTGTCATTTCTTCTTCGCTGACTCCGTCCACACCTTTGGGGACCCCTGGACCTGCTGGGGTTGGACCCCAGTACTTCCTTATTACCAAAGTGCTCATATTTTCTTTATCTTGTAATAAGGGAAAATATGAGGTATGAAATTTAGGGAAAAGATAAAATTTTCAATATTTTCAGGCAAGCTGATTATTTATATACAAAATACAGCAGAATATACATCAAATAAGTGATTTCTGGCGTTCTGGAATCCAAGCCAAATCTTTCAAGAAGAGAATGATCAACAGAATCTAATGGTAGTAGGTCAAGTGATATAAACTATGAACAACAAAGGTTTATTTGGCATTGTGCACATGATTGGTGTCTTGACAAGATTAATTTCTGCTATATGTACTTCTGTAGGTCAGAAGTACATATAGTGAGATTTCTCAATTCTCTCAAGGAGTGTTATTATAAAGGAGAATATGAATTGTGTATTTTTTAAAAATAGAAGTCATATGCTGATGGAAATAGTCCCGAAGGGATGAAAAAAAGCACAAGATATATAAGAAAGAGGAGTAAAACAGAAGTGAAGTTCATGTATAGGTAAGAGAAGATGCCATTTGTTTAATAGGAGTTAATGTGGGCTTTACGGGGTCAAATATATAGTTAACTTTGGGAGAAAGGAAAAATAAATGGCATTGAGAAGGAATGTACAGGGAACTCAAATACCTGAACAGTTTAATGTCTAATTCTTAAATTTGGAGGTGAATAAAATGGGGTTATGGGCATAGAAGAATAAGTATTTTGCTAGAAGACAAAAGAAAAGGAGATACAGAAGGAATTAATAGGTGGATGTGTATAAAATTGGATAGAACATTTCTAATAAACGTGTGTTTCGTTTTTCTTGCCCATCTAGTAGAAATCATGGTTATTTAAAGAGTTAGATATAAGGAGAGAAACCAAGATGGCAGCATAGGTAAGCACCTGAAATTGCTTGCCTCGCGCAACCACTTCAAAAATACAACTAAAAGGCAAAATGGACATCATCCAGAACCACAGGAAGGCTGTCTGAGTGAAAATTCTACAACTAGAAGGAAAGAGAAAAGCACACTGAGACTAAGAAGAGGTGCGGAAGTAAAGTGCAGAGGTACGGAGGCGCACGCAGAAAGAGATGGCAACTGAGGACACGGTTGTCTTTTTCAATCGGGAGGGAGTCATAAGCTCCCGACTGCTCTGAACTCCAGTTCTGGGCGAGTCTCTGGGGACCAAGATTCATAAGGGGAGAAATTGGACTGTCTGGCATCTGGCTGAACTCAAGGGCGGCTTTCTCTCAGAGGTGCTTGCAGCGATTACCTTGGGACACTGAGACCTGGAGCCTCTTAGGGCAGGGCTGAGGATCAGCAATAGCTGTTTGCTCCACCCTGTTAATTCCCTGAGACCCCGCCCCATCCAAGCTGTGCACAGAGGTTTTTGCATATGAATGGCCTGGCCCTTTGCAATCTAAAATTACCTAACAAACTGCAGCTGGGTCAGGTAGACCCAGAGCATCCAAAAGAAGGCCCAAAGCCCCACAGAGGTTTGCATTGCTTCACAGCTGGGTCTCATGTGGGCCCCTCCAAACCCCAAACAAAGAAGAGGAATCTGCAGATCTCCTCATAGCTCCTGCTGGATAGCCTCAGGCAGAGGCTAAATTAGCACCTCCTTAGAGATCCATGAGCCAGTGTACCCAGTGGTCAGAGTGGGACCGTCCAGATTACAACTCCTTAGATCCATAAGGGACACATTCAGAGGGCAGACTCAGTGAGCACCAAAGCCCCACTGAAGCAAGTCTTTCCCCAGAAGGGTGTCTCCAGCACAGAAGTTCTCCCACTGTAGACACAGCTGAATCTTACAGCCAATTGGCCTGGAGGTCAATTCCTCCCAGTGATACCTACAACAATCAAGGCTTAATTACAATAAGACTGTGCACAAAGCCCACAAAAGAGTTCACCAAGAGTGTCCACCTCAGGTAATTAGGGAGGCTGAGCCACTGGGCCCTATAGGACACCTAGCACAGAAAGCCACTCTATCAACACAGGGAAGCAGCCAAAATGTGGAGACAAAGAAATAGGTCACAAGTGACAGAAATGGAGGAAAGCAAACTACTGGATATAGAGTTCAAAACCACGTTTATAATGTTTTTTAAGAATTTTCTAGAAACTGCCAATAAATTTAGTGAGACCCTTGATAAATCTAGTGAGACCCTCGAGGATATGGAAAAGGACCAACTAGAAATTAAGCATACACTGACTGAAATAAAGAATATTATACAGAGATCCAATATAAGACTAGAAGATCGCAAGAATCAAGTCAAAGATTTGAAATACGAAGAAGCAAAAATCATCCATCCAGAAAAACAAAAGGAAAAAGGAATCCAAAAATATGAAGATAGTGTAAGGAACCTCTGGGACAACTTCAAGCGTACCAACATCCGAATTATGGGGGTGCCAGAAGAAGAGAGAGAGCAAGATATTGCAAACCTATTTGAAAAAGTAATGACAGAAAACTTCCACTACCTGGTGAAAGAAATAGACTTACAAGTCCAGGAAGCTCATAGAACCCCAAACAAAAGGAATCCAAGGAGGACCACACCAAGACATATCATAATTAAAATGCCAAGATCAAAAGACAAAGAGAGAATCTTAAAAGCAGCAAGAGAAAAACAGTCAGTTACCTACAAGGGAGTACCCATAAGATTGTCAGCTGATTTCTCAATAGAAACTATGCAGGCCAGAAGGGAGTGGCAAGAAATATTTAAAGTGATGAATAGCAAGAACCTATAACGAAGATTACTTTACCCAGCAAAGCTATCATTCAGAATTGAAGGTCAGATAAAGAGCTTCACAGTTAAGAAAAAGCTAAAGGAGTTCATCACCAACAAACCAGTATTATATGAAATGCTGAAAGGTATCCTTTTTTTTTTTTAATATATTTTTTATTGATTTTTTACAGAGAGGAAGGGAGAGAGATAGAGAGTCAGAAACATCAATGAGAGAGAAACATCGATCAGCTGCCTCCTGCACATCTCCTACTGGGGATATGCCCGCAACCAAGGTACATGCCCTTGACCGGAATCGAACCTGGGACCTTTCAGTCCGCAGGCCGACGCTCTATCCACTGAGCCAAACCGGTTTCGGCCTGAAAGGTATCCTTTAAGAAGTGGAAGAAGAAGAAAAAGGTAAAGATACAAATTATGAACAACAAATATGCATCTATCAACAAGTGAATCTAAAAATCAAGTGAATAAATAATCTGATGAACAGAATAAACTGTTGAATATAATAGAATCAGGGGCATAGAAAGGGAGTGGACTGACAATTCTTGGGCGTAAAAAGGTGTGAGGGGTGCGGGAAGAGACTGGAAAAAATCGTACACCTGTGGATGAGGACAGTGTGGCGGGGTTAAGGGCAGAGGGTGGGGTGGGAACTGGGTGGAAGGCAGCTATGGGGCAAAAAAGAGGAACAACTGTAATAATCTAAACAATAAAGATTTAATTTAAAAAATAGAGTTAGATATAGTGATAAATGTTCAAGCAATATGAATTTTTAGTGAGAAAAAACCTACTTTTATGTTTTTCCCAGCAGTACTCAAATACCCAATGAAAGATCAGAACAGTGGCTGAGGTGTTTGTACTTAGTCACAACTTTGCTGATGATTCCCATGCTAAATGAAGTATTGTTAGAGGGAGGGAGAGAGGGAGAAAGGGAGGGAAGGAGAGAGAGAGAGGGAGGCTACATTAATCAGAGCACTTCATTGTGCTGAGCTGATTTGGTTACCTTATGTGAGAGCATTAAATAGTGACATATAAGCAAGGGCACAAGAATATAATTTTATAGGAAATTTTAAGTATTATTTTTACTTATATTTATAATGTACTTTTTAATTCTCCTTATTTTTCATTGTTAATGTAATTATGCACAGTGTCTCCCTAATGCATCTGGGAGTTAGAAAGTCTTTACATTACTTCTAGTTACCTCTTACTCCAGTTTCCTTCTTCTAAAGACTTACCAGTTCTCGGATTGCAGTTATTTCTCTTACGTATAGAAGGCTGCAAATACGGGGCACTCCTTGGAATTATGTAGTGTACCAGCCTTCATGGCGGTTGTTCCTTTCTAAGTACTTTGTTCATTTTAGACTTTATCCTGACTTCTTTATTTTATGTTTCATTGACACAAGGCAGTTTCATGAATAAGATTCCCAGTGAAGATTTAGCTTAACAGAAGAGAACTACAGTGAATGCAACCTCTCTAAAAATGATTAGTAAATGTAATTACTCTAAAAACAATCCATGGGCCATTGCCTCTACTGGGACATAATCACTGGCTCTGCCCAGATCTGCTTTTGCACGTGGTGAGAGAATAAAGAATATTATTTATTAATGCTTTACCAAACAGAGGACCACCCAAATCACATCCCCACCCAAGGAGTTTAATTATTTGCATCTGATTTAACATGACACCTTTTATAAAACATAATAAAGATCTTATGTAAGGATCCGTCCTTTTCTCCAAAAGAAGAATGGACAGCATTACAATGTATTCTTCCAATGGCCAGAACAATCCATATATATAACATCCTAATTTTTATTTGTTTTTCTTTAGTTGTATAAATGTATCTGAATTGTATATTTTTATATATGTAAACTTTTACAGTGTTATCAACATAATCATACTACTTAGCAACACTTTGGCCCTTGACTTGTTTTAGTTTTGTCTTTGTGGTTAAATGATATATTATAAATAGTTTTCTTTTTTAAAATATATTTTATTGATTTTTTTACAGAGAGGAAGAAGGATAGAGAGCTAGAAACATCGATGAGAGAGAATCATCGATCAGCTGCCTCCTGCACACTCCCCACTGGGGATGTGCCCGCAACCAAGGTACATGCCCTTGACTGGAATCAAACCTGGGATCTTTCAGTACGCAGGCCTACGCTCCATCCACTGAGCCAAACCGGTCAGGGCTATAAATAGTTTTCTATATCAGATGTATATAAACCTGTTTGGATGATTATATGGCATTCAATATGGAGTTTATAATACTTTTAAAAACCAATTCAGTAATTAAGAGCCCTTTCCCCTAAATTTTGCTAACTACAAACATGGCTGTAAATAACCTCTTTGAAAATATAGTTTTTAAGTCTTATACAGCAGTTATCATGTGGTTTAACCTTATTGGTCTCCCCAAGAACTTTCTGCTGTATCTGGTACTGATACTAAAAAATAAATCATAACACAACAACAAACAAAAACAACAACAAAGGCAGAACTGGGCTCCAAACATATCTCTCGCAGGAAACAATAAGTAAACTGTTATTTAACTTTCCTGGGCTTACTCTGGCTTTACTTTCTCCAGCTCATTTCACCTTTAATTGTTTTAAAATATAACCTCTGCAATCAAATACTTTTCTGGTAATATTAATTATAGCATATAAGAAATTGTAACAGCCACAGAATAACTTTTGAGTTCACCAGGCCAGAATATTTTCTTGGATCTCAGAACATGGTTTATGTATTAAACATTTTGTATACTTCTTAAATCCAAACTCACTTCCACATAGATAACAAGTACGTTGCACAAAACAATACAGTTAGCTCTCTGTTTGCCTCACTTTGAGTTTATCCCAGCATACTGAACTCTGGGATGAGGAGCAAATCCTCTTGGGAAGGGGAAAGTCTGATATAATTGACCCTCACACTAGAACCAAGTTGTGTCCTAAAATCTGTCTTGGAATTCAAATGAGAAGATATGTTTTCCAGCCCAGTTAGTTGGCCTCTTGCCAACAGTGAAACTGAGTTTTCCTCTCAGAAATGAAAATGTTTCCATCTTCTTGCCTCCAAGAACTATAAAATATGGGACTCAATAAATGCTTTGTAAACATGCAAGTATTCAATAAGTATGAAAAGTGTATTTTTTTCCCTTTGGTTTTCCCAACTATTTTCTCTGGAGTAGTAATTTGAGAAGTTTTAGTCAATGGAGATTATAGTCCTCATTTTTTGAAATGGCCATCTCTGTTAAGGCTTTGATAATGTATAGGCAAAGGAAGGTTTTTATGCCTCCCAAGAATTATATTTCCTTAACATTAGTCTGGTAAGGGCTGCCATCAAGGAAGTTTTGATCAGACAAGCCAGGGAGAGCCCACCCATAAGAGGAAGAAATTCATGATAAAAATATAAAAAATAGCAATCTAACTATATCAAACAAAGGCCCACAGGATTAATCTACAAAACTCTAGTCCAGTGTTAGACATAAAGTGCGCATTTGAATAGAAAGAAAGAAAAAAAAAAAGATGATCAAGTCATGGATTCTGTCACTGGGAAGCTCTTAGTGCAGCCAGGATGCACAAGATATACAGGGTGGGGGAAAGTAGGTTTACAGTATTATTTAAAGGGAGTAAGCTTATTTGCTCACCTGATATTTAAAACCAGGTAAATTCCATGACAGAAAACTTACTCCCCCCCCCCCTGTTGTTTTTCCTCCAGAACTTGTATGGCATTTGTATGTTAATATACTCCCAACAAATATGCACACCATGAATAAATAAATGACAGGTATTATAAGTGACATGCACAAAAATGTTCATAACAGTGTTGTTCATAATAGCATTTTTTCTTTTTTTCTTTATTGATTAAGGTATTACATGTGTCCTTATCCCCCCATCCCCTCCCCAACTCCCCCACTCATGCCCTCACCCCGCTGGTGTCTGTGTCCATTGGTTATGCTTATATGCATACATGCAAGTCCTTTGGTTGATCTCTCCCCCTTATCCTGTATATGCTAAGGGGAGAAGGTAGAACTGACACAAATATAGATATTTTAGAATCAACTAGACCTAAAGTTTATTTGTTCCATCATACTGCTTGTAATAGAAGGCATAAAAAATCCCTCCTTTATAAAAATAATTATTATAATAACAATAAATGTAACACAAATAGGAGATTTGGCATATATTTTTGTAAATTGTTCAAATATTCAATAATGTCTAGAGTCAAGAAATTTCTCCTGAGATCTATTACTTTCACACATTGCTCAGACACACACACACATGCACGCACGCACACGCACACACACACGCACATGCACACGCACACGCACACACATTTTTTAAAAATACCCTTTCTGTATGCTCTGAATCAGTGGAAGATTTGGATGCCTCTATCAGCAAGTTAAGGGACTTAATGTACAATCCTAGGGCTATGATGGCAATGTTGTAATTTTCTCTGGTGACTTTTAGTTTTGTGTCAGAAAGTCAGATCAACTGAAAATCCAATTAAAACAAAGTGTAGTAAAGTTCTATACAAAAGGTTGAGTTCATTAAGTAACATCATTAAATATGTATTTCTTTTAAGAATAAGGCCTTTGGACTCTGTGAAGAGATATTTAAAAAATAATAGTACTGAAAAATAAGGCAATTTTAGAAATAAAATAGATTTAACTCATTCCAAACCTGATTCCTGAGAACTTTTGCAACTCACTCAGCTATTATAATGAGCAAGCCCCTTTAACAAAATTCTAATTTTATTTTTCATACATCTCATCTCAATATTATATAGCACAGTGCTTCCCAAATTTTGCTGTACATTAGCATCACCAGACCAAGTAAATCAGAGTGGGAGAAAGGCATCAGGAAGTTTTTAAGTCTCCCAGGTAAATACAATATGCACAGTGTGAGAACCACTGGTGAAGAATTATCATATTTTAGTGTAGATAGAAATCATTTCGTGTGCTATCATTAGATTGCTAGTTCCTTCTCCCACGTAGCCTCATTCAGTGGGTCTGGCCTAAGGCACTCTGGATGACTTGGGTGCGAGTGATCCATATACACAGATTGAAGAAATACTTTTGCATAAAGCAGGACTACTCAAAGGGTGATCCTGGGAACAGGAGTATCGGGATTACCTGTGAGAAGGGAAAGGGAATGGGGAAAAAGGAACAGAACACTCACAACGAAGAGCAAAGTGCTTGGATTTGCAAGTCATCACTCTCCTTCTTCCTGTGTCTCACTCCCTTGGGTGAATGACTTCTTCCTCTTCTAATTGTGGCAGTGAGGGTCAGAATAAAGCTAGATGTGAAAAAACTTAAAAAAATGTGCAGTTTCTACAGATGTATGGGACTAGATTAGCAGTATTACTAGTATTATTACTATTAGTATTGTTATACCTTTCAAAGAGGAGCCCTATGATAAGTAAATACTCAAAAAAGAACATGCCAGTAACATATGAAGTTATTTTAGGAGCTTGGCTCAGTGATGTAGGAAGTTGCCAAGGTGGCAACTATCTCTACAACAAGAAATAAGCTGGGCAAACTGCAAATTAGTGATTTTTTAAATATATATATTAAATATATTTATTTATAATTAATTATTTATAATTATTTATAAATATTAATATATTTATTAAATATATTTTATATATATATATTTCTTTATTGATTTCAGAGAGGAAGGGAGAGGGAGAGAGAGATAGAAACATCAATGATGAGAGAGAATCATTGATTGGCTGCCTCCTGCATGCCCCCTACTGGGGATAGATCTGGCAATCCAAGCATGTGCCTTTGGCTGGAATGGAACATGTAACCCTTTGGTCCACAGGCCGATGCTCTAGCCACTGAGCAAAACCAGCTAGGGCTAATGATGTTTCTTGAACCTGTTATAGAACTGAAGTTGCAGGGCAATCAGCTAACTCTAAATGTGTGAAAAGGTGTTCCTGCCCAGACAAAGAGGACAGGGGCACTTCCTTAGCTGGGGAAATGCCATTGGATGCCATATAGTCAGTTAGAAGAATTCAGCTTAAAATGTTTAATAATTGCTAACGGGAAACTATGAGCCAAATGAAAAAGTGAAGCAAGTCATCCTGAAACACGTTCTCTGAATAGTCCTGTAACCATTAAACAAATTGAATTCTTAATTTTAAAACTTCACCAAAAAGATATCTTTGACTGAGAATATTTCACTGGAGAATTTTATCAAACAGAAATGAACATGTATGTTTACACAAAAACCTATACACAAATTTTATAGCAGCTTTATTCACAACAGCCCAAAACTATAAACAACTCAGATGTCCTCTGGTGTGTTAATGGTTAAAGAAATACTGAGACAAACACATTATGGAATACTGCTCAGAAATAAAGAAAAATGGACTATGTTAATACACACAAAAACGTGAATAAATCTCAAAGTAATTATACTGAGTGAAGAAAAATAAAGCAATCCTCAAAGGTTACATACTGCATTATTCTAGTTACCAAACATTTTTGAAGTAACAAAAGTATAGAAATAGAAGACAGATCTGTGGTTGCCAAAGGTTATAGAGGGATCAGGGGATTGAGTGAAGTAGGCATAGCTATGAAAGGGCAACATGACGTATATTTATGGTGGAAAAAAAAGTTCTATATTTTGACTGCATCTATGTCAACATCCTGGTTATAATATTATGCTATAGCTTTGCAAAATATTTTTATTGAGAAAAATTGGATAAAGGGTACCCAAGATCACTGTATTATTTCTTACAACTGCATATAAATCCACAAGTACCTCAACATAAAACAATTTATTAGAAAGTTAAGGGAGAGACTGTTCTAAATTCCGTGCAGTTTAAAAACGAGACAGAATTAAAATTCATATTATTAAAGAGGTTCTCTGAATTACTGAGAAAGCAAGCAAACCTATAAATAAATTTGCAATGAATTATGAAGCAACTATCATCTGAAGAGATGCTTATGATATGTCATAATCTGGAATGCAAATTAAAAAATAAAATGTTGTATTTTAAGGATTTATATGCTGTGGACACAAAGAAGAGAAGAAATGGGCATCTGCATTCATTGTTAATAGCAGCATAAATCAGGAAAACCTCTAGAATGGGAATTTGGTAATGTCTGTCAAAATTAAAAATATATACGCACACACATAACCCAGAGATTCTGAGTCTGTACTCTCAACAACTGTACTATATAACCTCTATAAAGTCAACATTATTGACTGTTGTGTGTTGGGCACTGTTACAAGTTATGAGAAAAGGAAATTAAAAGGCAATCTCTACATTTAAGCATGTGTGTATGCTAATCACTCAAAATTATACTGCACTGAACTAGTTGGAGCAAGAGCAGTTGTTTTTTGTTTTTTTGTTTTTTTCCGAAAATGTAGAGTGATTGGGTTTGAGTATTATTTAATCATACTTCTGAAGACAGATAGAAAAGATAAAACCGAGGGGCAGAAGGATTATATGTTCCAATGTGTGTTGGTTCCTTTTTCTTCTCTGACTCTGAATTGTCTCTCTTGCCAAAGAGTGAGAAATTAGAAAACATTATTTCTTAAAGGTTGTTATAAATCAGAAAAGCTTTGGCATTCATTCAGATGAAACCAATGAGAAAGCAGGACTTCATTTAGAAAGTAGAACCGGCTTCAAGGGGGTGTAGCAAAATGAAACTTTTTGTCTAAGTCAACACATACTCAAGGCTATGGAGATATTCCAACCACAGTTATCACTGAGGTCTGTTGTGAGGCAGGGTTGGTGATATCTGTAGAGAAAGTCCCAGTTTTCAGTCACACAATGTAGACAGAAGTCAAGCTCTTGTTTTACTATCAAGCCTTCGATGAGGAAACAGAATTCTCTTCGAATGAACTGAAATGCACAGCTGTGCATATTTCTTTCCCAGGAGAAAAGACTTTACTAAAGAAGAAAGCCGATGTTAGGAAAGCAGGAAGAGGCTATGAGGTCATGCTCTTATGGATATATAGATATCAAAGATTAATTCTTGATTATCCAAAACAAACTTACTAACAAAACAAGTGTTTATGACAAGATTAATTTGAAATCCCACTTGGGGCATTTGGACTAAATCTCTGGATTTACTTTCAACACCTGTTTCAAAAAAGTTGTGGAAGAAACAATTTCTAAGCTTTCCTCCTGTTGTGGTTAATTCTCTGTGCATGTTCCTGTGAATTCTATTGTTAACAAGAGACTCCCAGGGAAATAACTCATAGGCAAACAATTTAGATATAAAGGGAATTATAAATAGAAAATGATGGTTTTAAGCATCTGTGGTTATTCCTTATTGCTTTTCATTTGGGGAAAGAATGAGGGTGAGTGTTTCATTTAGTTTTTTGATGAGTAAAATTTTCGCAGGATAAAAACATTCAAAATATATTAAAGGATGTAATAAAGGGTCTGATTCCATTTTTGGAAAAATATATTTTTACTAGAGGCCTGGCGCATGAAATTCATGCATGGGTATGGTCCCTAGGCCTAGCCCAGTGATGGCGACCCTATGACATGGGTGTCAGAGGTGACACGCGAACTCATTTTTTTGGTTGATTTCTTTGTTAAATGGCATTTAAATATATAAAATAAATATCAAAAATATAAGTCTTTGTTTTACTATAGTTGCAAATATCAAAAAATTTCTATATGTGACATGGCACCAGAGGTAAGTTAGGGTTTTTCAAAATGCTGACACACCAAGCTCAAAAGGTTTGCCATCACTGGCCTGGCCTGTGACCAGGGCCATCTTCCTTGGCTGCTGGCAGCTGGCCACTCTCCCCCGACCCACCCAGGTTCCCAGTTTGCCATCGGGAGATCAGAGCCTGCGGGGTGGGGGCAGAGGCCAAGACAGGGGTCCTCAAACTTTTTAAACAGAGAGCCAGTTCACTGTCCCTCAGACCATTGGAGGGCCGGACTATAGTTTTAAAAAAAACTAGTTGGCTGCTAAGCAACAGGCAGTGGCGGCAAAAACACCCGGCAGGCCGGATAAATGTTTTCGGCAGGCCGCATGTGGCCCACGGGCCGTAGTTTGAGAACCCCTGGATCAAGAAGTCAGCCATTCTGCCCACTCGCCAGTCCTGCCCGCTACTGGGGGAGGAACTGAGAGGTGATCAGTGCACCTCATAGTGACTGGTTGAATGGTCATTCTGCCATTATGGTCGCTGGGCTTTTATTATATAGGATTGATTTCAGAGAGGAAGGGAGAGGGAGAGAGAGCTAGAAACATCAATGATGAGAGTATCATTGATAGGCTGCCTCCTGCATGCCCCCCACTGGGGATCAAGCCTGCAACCCTGGCATGTGCCCTGACTGGGAATCAAACCTTGAGCTTTGGTTCATAGGTTGACATTTAACCATTGAGCCATGCCAGCCTTGCTGACTCCATTTTTTTTATTTTTATTTTTATTTTTTTTATGTGTGACCTTTTTTCCTTTAGTTGCACATCTGCAGAGGCTGATGAGAAAGTTTGCACATGTTCCCTCCCTAGGGAAATTCAGACCTGATAAAATCCCAGCCTATGCGTTAGCCACTATAAAATCCCAATCCATCCCCTCTGCCTTGCTCACACCAGCCATAACCTGCCAGTGCCAGCCTTCTCTCTTTGGGTGTTTCTTGTGAAAGTGATACTCCTTTCCATAATTCTTGGTGTGTGATATCATCAGTCCGGGCATGCAAACCAAATGCTGGGTGGGGTTTATCTTCTTTTCTTATAATATTCCAAGTAGTAGTGTTGTGATCAGGGTGTCTGGACAATGCCCACCAGCAGCAGGAGTCTCTTCTCTTGCTTTGATTTGCTAACTGGCTCTGCTGCCTGTAAGTGAGCATTTTGAGCTTCTGCGTGCCCTTTGGGTTATGCTGCTACCTGGCTGGTGAGTTTACGCTTTGAATTGTACTACACTGAGCTGCACTTGCTAAGTTCTACGCAGTGCAGCCTCTCTTGTACCGAAGCCTTCCTTAAATGGCCCTGAGTTGTGTGTCTCAGCTGGACCTACTGCGTGTTTTGATTCTAGCCTAAGCCATGACAGATGCTAGGCTCAGGAGAATGACTTTTACCCATGACCCTTGCCTGTGTGTCTCAACCTGGCATTGGCCCTTGTACGATAGAGGGCTCAGGGAGAAGACTCAGATCCTAAACCAAAGGTGGACCCACCTGAGTGGAGGAAAAGCTGTTACTATGTGGCATGCTGAAGTCTACACTCCTAAAAGCTGAGGATTCCCTAGGACCACGCAAAATGCCTTTGCTGCTGCTGTTGCCTATGCCTGTGACACCTAAGTAGATCCCAAGATTCTAGAGATTCCAGAAAAAAAATACCTATGGTTAATTAATTAATTCAGGAGTTAATTCAGCCATTGTGGTTGGAGGCTCCTAACTCTGATTATACTGACTTGAGACTCTCTGGAGAAATAAACTTATAAATATGGTCAGGGTAGAGATGATCATCCAAAGTATATACATGCAGTAATCACACACACACACACACACACACACACACACACACACAAATAAATAAAATAGGACAAAAGGAAGGGAGAGAGGGAGGGAGGGAGGGAGGGAGGGAGGGAGGAAGAAAGGAAGGAAGGAAGGAAGGAAGGAAGGAAGGAAGGAAGGAAGGAAGGAAGGAGGAAAGGAAACCTCGATACAGAGCAAAGAAAAAAACCTGAAATAAATGTCCACAATTTAACTCAATTGGAAATCCAAAATGTACCAAAAGAATTTTTACAAAAGAAAGATAAAGGGATGTCAGTTGGCTTCTATGTCTTCAAATCATAGATCCCGAATTAACTTTAGCATCTTCTAAAATGCATTAATTGGCAAAGCTTCATGACTTTAATGAATATTGGAGCTCAAATTAAAATTGCACCTGAGTATCTCACTAAATTTAAACAAGGTATCTTAAGGAAGTTACCAAAAATAAAATAGAGGACAAATACATATGCTTTACCTTAAAGATCAGACTTATTTCCTTGCCTGGATTTCCCTTGATCATAGAACCCAATGCCCTAAAATATCCCAAAGTAAGCATGAACCATCTGACCCAATCTACACTAATAAAAGCCAAAGATGCTAATTGACCGTACCTTCACTATGCCCCAAGCCATGCCCACCAGCCAATCAGAG
Organism: Myotis nattereri; assembly: GCF_964212035.1. Lineage (NCBI taxonomy): Eukaryota > Metazoa > Chordata > Mammalia > Chiroptera > Vespertilionidae > Myotis > Myotis nattereri. The sequence continues at coordinate 33,706,950 of NC_138085.1, forward strand.
TGACTATATGCAAATTAACCCAACCAAGATGGCGGCTGGAAGCCACGGAGCTGGAGCAAGCAGGAAGCTTGGTTGCCCGGGCGATGGAGGAAGCCAAGCTTCCCGCCTGCCCTGAGCTGGCTGTGGCCTCCGCTCAAGGCAACAAAGTTTCAATTATAGAAGACAAATAAATCCCAGATACCTGCTTCCAGCCAGCCTCCACTGGGAGCTTGGGTGGCTGGGGATTGTGGCCAGCCTGCAAACAGCCATCAGCCCCTCACCCAGGCTGGCCAGGCACTCCTATATAATAAAAGGGTAATATGCAAATTGACACTAACAGCAGAACAACTGGGAATGACTGGTCACTATGACACACACTGATCACCAGGGGGCAGATGCTCAATGCAGGAACTGCCCCCTGGTGGTCAATGCGCTCCCACAGGGAGAGCTCTGCTCACCCACAAGCCAGGCTGACAGCTGCCAGTACAGCGGTGGTGGTGGGAGCCTCTCCCGACTCCTCAGCAGTGCTAAGGATGTCCAACTGCAGCTTAGGCCTTCTCCCCGCTGGCAAGTGGGCATCCCCCGAGGGTTCTGGGCTGCCAGAGGGATGTCTGACTGCCAGCTTAGGCCCAATCACCCAGGGAGTGGGCCTAAGCCAGCAGGTGGTCATCCCCCAAGGGGTCCCAGACTGCGAGAGGGCGCAGGCTGGGCTCAGGGAATCCCCCCACCCGACTGCACAGATTTTTGTGCAGCAGGCCTCTAGTGAGTAATAACATAAAATAAGTTTGAACTTAAATTAAGTCTTTGGGATTTACACATTAGCTTACAAAATGGGATGCAGCAGGTCAGCCCCCCCTTCCCCCCCGCCCCCTTCTTCAAGTAAAATAGATACTATGGGCTAATGTGAATGTAAACAGACTTGCAAGGATTGAAACTCCTTATGCTAGGGTTGTTTAGTGAAGTGATGATTATTCCCACTGAAACAGCCAATTTGGTCTGTTCTTAAACTTGAAGAGAATGTATGGTGGATTACAGCCATCTTAATGCTGTGATCCCACCAATGTAATTAAAATTACTGACTTCATCCAAAGAGTAACTGGTAAATGTTTTGCTATCACAGATACATCATTAGAGCAACAGTAGCTGACCACATACTGAGCTTTTCTGGAAATAGAGGCTGTCATTGTCCCCGAGCTTGTGGCCCTTCCTGAGGGCTAACTGATGTTCCCAACACAATTTCATGACTCATCTTTTATTACTGCACTGATTTGTGATGCTTCCTTTATTGGATGCTGAATTTCCATATGCATATGGATCTGTGTTCGGACTTTATTTTTTTCCTATTGATATTTTGTCTATACATTCATGACCAGTGCCACCCAGTGTTAATTATTGAAGCTTAATGTCACACATATTAATTACTATGATTAGTCCCCGTTCCATATATGACTCCCAGTGAGTACTAGGGCTTTCTAATTTCCTAGTCCAAAGTCTCTTCCCCCCATATGGTGGAACTATTTCTCCACCACCATATAAGCCCTACATTGAGTGTCTTGGTGATTCCTGACTTTATCCATCAGTTCCCAAACTTTATTGCATATTAGAACCTTCTGAGTATCTTTTAAACACTCAATGGCATTGTCTCACCCTATACTAATTACATCAGAATATTTTCTGGTAGAAGCCAGGTACCAGGAAATTATTTTTATATATATACATATATATATATATATATATATATATATATATATATATATATATATACACATATATATATGTTCCTAAGTGATGTAAATGTGTGCCAATTTGTGAATCACTGCCTTAGGTAGATTCAAAGGCCACAGATGCCCAGATGATTGTTTGCCAAGTAAATTTTAATATAAATAGCATGTTAATTGGTCCAGGTGCTCTGTGATTGAGTTCCATGATTTCTTGAGCAAAGTTCTCTGTGACACTTGCTTTACTAGTGTATATTATATATGACTCTACTTGCTCTTGTCTATTTCCTGCCAAGGTTTAGAATCCCACCACTATACATACTAGACAGTGACCACTTACGTACATGGTTGATAATGGCCACTTGTGCCATCTTACTGGTATCACTAAGAACATGTTAGGACCACACCTTCAGATACTATAGTTAATATGTTTTACTTTATTTCCTTCAACTGCCTGTTGTTAAATGTTTCTACTAACATGGCCATCTATCTGTAGGTGTTCCCAATATTCCCAGTCTGGCATCACTCAGAGAGGGCCAAGCCATTACTCCCAACGTATTCCTGCAGGTTTATATTAGGACACTCATGACTGTGATTTATTCATTTATTTATTTAATAAATTTTATTGACTTTTTACAGAGGGGAAGGGAGAGCGATAGAGAGTTAGAAACATTGATGAGAGAGAAACATCGATCAGCTGCCTCCTGCACATCTCCTACTGTGGATGTGCCCGCAACCAAGGTACATGCCCTTGACGGAATCAAACCCAGGACCTTTCAGTCCACAGGCCGACACTCCATCCACTGAGCCAAACGGGTTTCGGCATGACTGTGATTTAAGTTGTGTAAAGCTACTACCACATCATATTGCACCGAAGGAAAATTCAAACAAAAAATACACATCTGAGAAATAGAAATAATACTCCATCTTAAGACTCTCAAAAGAATTGTCAGAACAACTTTATTGGAAGATATTCATTTCTTAAGAATCTTAACAGGAGCTGAAACATTTATTTTTCACAATAAGAGTCATAGTTTTATATTTTGATTACATTTTAGCTCATATTTAAGTCTTGGCTGAGCTTCAGTTGACTAATTTCCGAATGGTGTCTTAATTATTAGTGCACTTTGTTGTATCTCTTCAGAATGAGGCAACTCTCCACATTTAGTCAGGTTCCCTTGGGAGGTAACTGTGTCAGGTGTACATGAGTGAAATGAACCCCAAATATCTTTTTAATTGAAGCCAAGTTATTGCAACAGCTGTTTACTTTTTATTTGTTTCTAATTAGAACAAGGAAATAAAATTCCATTTGTTCAAAGCGAGTCTTAATTGCATGTCTTCAAATTTATTTTCCTTGATTTTATTTGCCTGCAGTTAAGCAGTTTGTGATAATACACAGTGGTATTGTTGACTTTTATCTGTTGCCTACAGTTTACCTTTATAGATGACTTTTACATTAAGAAATTTAAATTTTGCTTTGTGAGTATTTATCTTTTTATTTTGCTTTTTACTGACTGAAAGTCTTCCCGCATTTTTTGTTGAAGCTAAAATATGGCGACACCCATTTGAATAAGATGGAGGTCCTCATATCATCATGTATCACTTTTTCCTTCCCCATCTTTCCTGTCACACAGTAGGCTTGAGTTTACAGCAGCCAGCATCACTTGGTGCATCACTGGCAGAAGGATTATGGATATCCCATTCTCTTGACCGCCTACAGAGAAATGCTCTTGGTGTGGGATGCAGCTTGAGGTACCTATAGTGCTATAATCTCAGGAGAGGGTGCCACATACCCACTGGCCATTCTGCCCTCATTTTCAGATTATACTATATTATGGTTTTTGAGGAACAGAATCTAATGCAGAATATTTACCAATGCATATCTCTGCTCCAATAGACAATTTAAACACAGCTCCCCAAGGAATTCTCTGAAAATAATGATTATATCATCTGTGTTTATTAACATAATTTCTTCTTATTCCTGTGTCATCACATCTTATATTCAATGCAATTAGTTCAACACAATAAGGACCTAAATACATAGGGATAATTGGAACATCATAGGGGTTACAGTGATACAGAAATGGCTCCCATCTGAGCCATAGCACCTAAGATCTGTGTGGATTTGGACGAATTACTTACCTTTTGAAGTTTAATATCATCATCTATAAAGTAAGAATATAGTACATCCTAGTTGTGTTATCAAGAAGATTACATATTTCATATATATATATATATAGTATGCATATTATAGATGTTTTTAAATATTTTAGCAGAATACTTTCTAAATATGAAATTATGCATAGAACATATGCACAGAAGCCTAACATGAAAAACAGATTTTTAAAAATTTAGAGTCCCCCTAGCCAGTTTAGCTGAGTGGATAGAACGTTGGCCTGCAGACTGAAGGATCCTGGGTTTGATTCCGGTCAAGGGCAGGTATGTAGGTTTCAGGCTCGATCCATGGCCCTGGTCGGGGGTGCATGCGGGAGGCAAATAATCCATGTGTTTCTCTCTCACATCGATGTTTCTCTCTGTGTCTACCCCCCTCCCTTCCACTCTCTAAAAATCAATGGGAAAATATCCTCAGGTAAGGATTAACAAAAAAAAATTGTTTTTAGAATCCATGATAGCAAATCTGACACCATTAGAGACTAGTTTTGAGGAGGTAGAGAACTACCTGAATCTGGAGGATTTATGTGCACATGTGAATTAGAATGATCCAAACACACGCAGTCCCAACGCCTGGAAAGTTACAAGGAAAATAAGAGGAAGGAACTTGAAACCTTCAAAGCTGAACTGGACACAGAGCACACCCAGAAGGTCCTGGAAATGGAGCACACCCAGCAAATGAAGCTGAAAGAGTGGCAGAAGGTTTCTGAGGGAGCCTCCCTGCAGTACCTTTCCCCAGTTACCTGCAGGTGGCAGCGAGGCGAGAGCCAGAGGGCAGGATGTCATCCTTGGAGGTAAATACCGACATGCTGGAGCAGATGGCTATGATGGACATATCTGACCAGGGGACCCTGAAGGTCATTTTGTGTGTGTTTTTCTTCACTGGGTTAAAATTTAATAAAATATGCTTCATGTTATAACATTGAGCTTCATAATAAATATGGTAAAGACTCATTGGGGGAGAGGTTATCATGATAGTATTTACAGATTTATTTTTATTTTTAATCTTTACTGTTGCAAGTTGGGTGGAGAAGATAATGCCAAGCTATCCCCTGTCTTAGGGTCTGAATCAACCACATCAAATTGAAGTTGCTCTTCAGGTACCAAGTTTCTCTGAATTATGAGCCTAGCCACCTTCCTTATCCTGCACTGACCCGGCCACCCAGGACCCCAGTGAAGGTGGAGAGCCCAACCCCAGGATTCAGTCTGATGAGGAGGGAGTTGAGGTGACCACTGCCCTAGCACTTCACACACTGAGGACAGCGACTCCTAAATCAGGGCATCACATTCTCTGAGAACCTTCAAGGGAAGACTCAGCTGTGTGCAGAATCCCACTGTGAAGGCCAGTGGTTTAATGGAGGCTCCTGATTTCCACGCAATTGCCAATAATTTATGAGGAACCGACGGAAAGAAAAGCTAACAATAAAGTTTGAGGACTTTAAAGAAAAAAAATAGAGTATCTTAACAAAAATTTGGCATTGTTGAATCATTTGTTAAAATCTTTACCGCATAGAACATAAGTTATAGGGCAAGTTTCTTTGGAAGTTGTGGAAGTGTCTGGATGAATCAGACTCTAGTTATTCAAGACACTTTTTTGAATGTCATGTCCTGTGTTTGACACTGTAATGTGTGCTGGGGATACAGTGGTGAGCAGGACAGAACACATATTCCCAAGGAATTTTATACTCTAGTAGGGGAGAATGGAAATTGATGGATAAACAAACGTATTTGTGATATCTTTCTGGGAGTGGTATGTTTTTTGATGAAAATAAAAATGAGGTAATGTGATAGAGAATGAAGATAATTATATTCTGAAAGGATGGTAGGGTAAGGCTTCAGGATATGATAGCAATTGAGCAGAAACATCCTTAAAGTGAGGAAGGTATGTTATTATGTGGATAAAGATTATTCTCTGTGTCAGTATTTGGAAAAAGAATATTCATGTGCTGAGGCAGAATCATTGTTGATTCATTTGAGGAAAAACAAGTAAACCAATGTGACAGGAGAAGAGAAAGCCAGTGGGAGTGACAGGACATGCAATCATAGTTAAAGGCTGTAGCAGGTAGGGTCTTTATAAGTCATGGAAAGGGTTGAGGATTATATATTGAATGAGATGAAACCCCATTGAGATATTTTAAGAAGATAAATTACATGATTAGACTCATACCTTGGAGCTTAATTGACATGTTCCAGAAGAGTCTGTTGAACAAAAGGTAGAGGCAGGAGCATCACCATTACACTCATCCAGGTAGGAGATTACATTGACTTAGACCAGTATGGTCACAACGGCGAAGAACTATGGAATGACATGATTCGACATATATTGTGAAGGAAGAACCAACAGATTTGCAGGTGCATTGAATATGAGCTCAGAGATAGCTCCAAAATTGGGAACCATAACAAAAGAGAACCAAACAATTATTTTTTTAAAAAAGTTATAGCTTGCCCTTGCTGGTTTGGTTCAGTTAATAGCATGTCAGCCCATAGTCTGAAGGGTCCCAAGTTCGATTCTGGTCAAGGGCATGTACCTTGGTTGCAAGTTTGATCCCTCACTCTGGTCTGGGTGTGTGTGGGAGGCAACCAATCAATGTGTCTCTCTCCCCCTTCTACTATTTCTAAAAATCAATGGAAAAATGTCCTCAGGTGAGGATTAAAAAAAAAAAAGTTACAGCTCTTTTCCAGGATTATTGCAAATAAAGTTTGGGAAAAGAGAATATTTGAAAATTACTTTTCATGTTGCCATGTGATATCCATAGAGAAGTGGGCCACTGGAGAAAAGTTAAATATTAGCGCAAGTGTCTCAATAAAAGACAGTGGTTATGTGTGGGGAAGAGGTGTGGTGATAGGAACAGAGATAAGGTCATTTGCTATCATTTGTTTTGCTTCACTTCAGCACAGCATTGACTCCTGAATTATGATTTTTAGTCAGTGGCCTTGTTGGATGTGATGACAAAGGGATATTTCTTGAAAAAATTTTTAAATCTCAATGCACAGTTTGTGATACATATTTTATAATTAATAAAAATAGCACTGTTTTCTAAAGAGTGTATAGCCCGACTGAAATGACCTAAGGCATAGTCCCCCTTAGAACCTCCCAAATTTTTTCTCCTCACTTCATATCATTTCAATATTGCTACCAGGTTCAAAAGAAAAATCCTGTATGAAACTTTTTTGTGGGAAAATCACAAACAGATCACTGGTTATAAGCAACAATGAAAACACTTTAGTAAACACCTCCAAAAATTTATTCTTCACATACCCTGTGATCCAGTGTTATATATTCTAGATACATGCTTACTTAGTTTATCAGGAAACATGTACACAAATGTCTTTAAAGCTATTGATCACAATCACAAAAACCTATAATTGCATAAATGCATGTTAGCAGTACATTGGATGAAAAACTGGCAAATTAGACAAAGTAATATTTTCTAGCAGTCAAAGCAAATGAACTACAGCAGCATTCAATGATAAGGATTTCAGAGGTACAGTGTTAAGGGGAAAAAGAAAATCCCCAAATAAGCCATTAATATGATATCCTCTTTCTAAACTCAAAAACAAGTAAGTGAACTTTTAAATACTAAATTAAAATATAATTTAAAAAATAAAATCATATTAAAAAAGAAAGCAAGGGAACTATGAACACAGAATTTAGGATTTGAACCCATGAGTGTTGGGAGGCTGGGGTATATTGGTAGAAAGGATATCATTTAATGTAAGTTATTGTCAAGATCCTAGCTTTTACTTGAGATGATGGCTCCATGGATCATTATTACATATTTAAAGTATCTGACTATATGTATTAAAAACTTAAAGTGAGTAGGTCACTCATAGGCAAATGGATAGACTGCCATCAATCAAAGATTATGATTTAATTGAGTCAGCAAAAGGTCCTTTATACAAAATACTAGAGGCCCGGTGCACGAATTTGTGCATGGGTGGGGTCCCTCGGCCTGGCTGGTGATTGGGGCCAATTGGGGCTGTCTTTCCCAGTCCCAATCAGGGCCAGCCTGGGGGAGGGACCGCAGGAGGTTGGCCAGCCAGGGGAGGTTGGCTATGGGAGTGCACTGACCATCAGGGGACAGCTCCTGCATTGAGCCTCTGCCCCTGGTGGTCAGTGCGTGTCATAACAACTGATCGACCAGTCGTTTGGCCAACCAATCATAATGGTTGCTTAGGCTTTTATATATATAGATAGTTGTCCCCTGTTCACCACAGCAGAAGAATTCAAATGTTTTTATTTATATAGGCCATTTACTATTATTACCATGTATACCAGAAATTCAAATGTAATGATTTTATAATTATATATATTCATAAATATTGATTTACAAAATTTAACTAATTTATGTATTAGAATTATCTCATTTATGTGTTACAGAATTCACTCACTTCACATAATATGTCAAATTCTAGTTTAATCTCATGATGAAAATGAAGAATCAAGTGGAAAAATGGGTTCATGTCATGAACCACAATTTGCAATCTTATTCACCAGTTATACAATTTGTTATTGCTGTTGTAATTCAATAGGTAAATTTCCGTTCAATAGGTAAAATGCTCTCCATGTACATCCATGCTGTTGAGAATGGTAAGAGTTCCTTTTTTTTTATTATATTCAGTTGTTCTTGAAAAAAGAAGAGTGCTTCCATCTTTTATTTTTACACAGGTTGAAAATTACGTCTTCAAGTTCTTTGAGAGGGCAATTTTGAGAACATAGGTAGTTGATATATGTAAATATAGATAGACATAGACATAGACATAGATATTGTTTTCAGAAACAAAAATAACCTGACGATGGAAGTATTTCCAACAGTATTTTCCATGTTGAAAATTTAGTTTTACTTTTAATTTTAAAACATTTCCTTTACCTTCACCGTCAACAGGGGTTTATTTTTGTTTTTCTTTAAAAAATGCAGCTAGATAGACTACTATTGAAAATACATATAACATAAAAGTATAGCAAATTAAATATATTTTAAAACATATCTAATGATTTTAAGCTCAACAACTCTACTGTAGTTAACTTTTCAAGATAACCAGGGAACTTATGTGTGCAACAAAAACAAAAAATTTATATCAAATACTGTGTTTTGGAGATGAAAAATCTTAACACTAGCTCCAAAATATCTCAATAGTCTGTAAGAACCTTGCTTATCTGGCTCCAGCTTACTTTCTAAGCCATACTTGGAGCCTTTTATCTCTTCTAGATACATCATGTATGTAAAGATCCCTCACCTTCCAAATATTTTCATGAATATGGCGAACACTTTGTAACTCCTTCTCTCTAGAAAAATCTCACTAATTCAGGATAAGTGATAACACTTCTTTGAAATTGTTCTTCAAAAAGTTTTTACTCATTTTGTTGTTTGTGTGTTCAGTTACTGACTGATCTCTAAAATAGTACATATCAATTTGTTACAGTTCTCAGTCCACATGTCTGCTTCCCATGCCAGACAGTGATCAACCCACTGGAACTAAACCTTTTGAAGACATGGACTTATTTTATTTGATTCTGTACTTTCTCTATATCTGCCACATAGAAGGAATTCAATAAGTTAAGTGGTGAATAAATGAATGAATGAGCAAGTGTTTAAAGAAATCAGTGAATGGTTCAATGATATATAAAAAGAAACATTGATTTCTAGTGAAATGCTGATAAAGTTAACTTAATATCAAGTTTGGATACTGAAACTATGCACATAGTTAGAAATGGTCCCAATGAACTCTTTGCAGTCATCCCTGGGGGATTTTGATAAACAAGCAAAATAGTTTGGCTCATTTCAATTTCTTATCAACACATGTGCAGTAGAATCATCCTATAATTGATTCAGAGGATTGAAAAATTAAAATATAATGGGATAAATTAGTGCTTGCTTTAGTAGAGATAGAATATACATATGACATGGATACTGGTACCCAGGACCCATTATTTTTATAGGAAACATCCAGTAAGCACCCCGTGGATGACAAGTAATTTAGGACATGCCTGGTCCATATCCCAAGAAAGCTGCAGAAGGAAATAAGAACAACTCCCTTTTGATTTTTTTTATGAGATAGTGTTTTCAGAGGAATTTTAAAATTTCAAAACACCATCAATTGTAAGAAATTGTTCAGAGGGTACACAGGGAAAATTTCAGCAGGCCAATGTAAAGAAAGATCACTTCTCAAAAAGGCTGTAGGGAGTAAGTGGTTAGCAGTGGAGCTGGGCTTGGAAATATGACTTCATACTCTGTGGCCACACACATAAAACATCACAATTGTGAAGCTGCCTCCATGACAAGACATAATAGATGCCAGGGGTGCTTTTATTGGCTCTAATGGCCAACATCAGAGCTTGGGAGAACCCTACCTCCTGCCATTATTTAAGATCCCTCAGAAAATTAAAAGTATTGAAGGCCACAGGGTTGTTTTACTGAGAAGTACTTAATGTATTGACTCATCTACAAATATAGTGGGTGGTGCCCAGCCATGATATCTTTTCCTAATTTGATATATTAAGTAATGATATATTCAGCCTCATTAAGTCATCACCTTAATTATGACAATGGATAACTCTGATCATTAAACTAATGACATCTGTCATAGGAGTAATGAATGAGTTACGAGATCAAATTTACATCAATTTCATAATGTCTGATGATTAAGAGTGACTATTGACATAGCAGGGTTAAGAATATATCTCAGAATCTTTAAAGATAAGACATAGTGTGTTTTTTGTTTGTTTGTGTTCTTTATTGTTTAAAGTATTGCATATAGTATTACATATGTCTCATTTTTCCCCCGTTGACCTCTTCCCGGTCACTCCCACCGCTTAGCACATGCCCGCCCCCCCTATTGTATGTGTCCATTGGTTATGCTTATATGCACGCCTACAAGTCCTTTGGTTGATCTCTTACCATCCTCCCAGCTCTGCCTTCCCTCTGAAGTTTAACGGTCTGTTCAATGCTTCTCTGTCTCTGGATCTGTTTTTGTTCATCAGTTTATATTGTTCATTATATTCCACAAATGAGTGAGATCATGTGATATGTATCTTTCTCTGACTGGCTTATTTCGCTTAGCATAATGCTCTCCATGTACATCCATGCTGTTGAGAATGGTAAGAGTTCCTTTTTTTTTTTTTTTTTACAGCAACATAGTATTTTATTGTGTAGATGCACCACTGTTTTTTAATACGCTCATCTGCAGATGGGCACTTAGGCGGTTTCCAAATCTTAGCTATTATAAATTGTGCTGCTATGAACATATGGGTGCATATGTCCTTTCTGATTGGTGTTTCTAGTTTTTTGAGATATATTCCTAGAAGTGGGATTACTGGATCAAATGGGGGTTCCATTTTTAATTTTTTAAGGAAATTTCATACAGTTTTATAGTGGCTGCACCAGTCTGCATTCCCACCAGCAGTGCACGAGGGTTCCTTTTTCTCCACTTCCTTGCCAGCACTTGTCATTTGTTGATTTGTTGATGATAGTCATTCTGACACATGTGAGATGGTAACTCATTGTCGTTTTGATTTGCATCTCTGGGATGATTAGTGATTTTGGACATGTTTTCATATGTCTCTTGGCTTTCTGTATGTCCACTTTCAAAAGTGTCTATTTAAGTCCTTTGCCCATATTTTTTACTGGATTGTTTATCTTCCTTTTGTAAAGATGTATGAGTTCCCTATAAATTTTGGAGATTAGGCCCTTATCGGATATAAGATTGGCAAATATGTTCTCCCACGCAGTGGGTTTTCTTGTTGTTTTGTTGATGGTTTCTTTTGCTGTGCAGAAGCTTTTTATTTTGATGTAGTCCCATTTGTTCATTTTCTCCTTAGTTTCCATTGCCTAGGAGCTGTATCGGTGAAGAAATTGCTTCGGCATATGTCTGATATTTTGTGGCCTATGGATTCTTCTAAGATTATTATTGTTTCCCATCTTATGTTTAAGTCCTTTATCCATTTTGAGTTTATTTTTGTGTATGGTGTAAGTTGGTGGTCTAGTTTCATTTTTTTTGTGTGTATCTGTCCAATTCTCCCAACACCATTTATTGAAAAGACTGTCTTGACTCCATTGTAAGCTCTTGCCTCCTTTGTCAAATATTAATTGAGCATAATAGCTTGGGATGATTTCTGGGTTCTCTGTTGTGTTACATTGGTCTATATGTCTGTTCTTGTGCAAGTACCAGGCAGTTTTGAGAACAGTGGCTTTTTAATATAGCTTGATATCTAGTATTGTGATCCCTCTGACTTTGTTCTTCTTTCTCAAGATTGTTTTGGCTTTTCAGGGTCTTTTTTAATTTCATATGAATTTTTGGAGAGTTTCTTCTAGGTCTGTGAAATATATCATTAGTACTTTAATGGAGATTGCATTGAACCTGTAGATTGCTTTGGGTTGTATGGACATTTTAATGATGTTGATCCTACCAATCCATGAACACGGTATGTTCTTCCATTTTTTTATGTCTTCCACTATCTCTTTTTTCAATGCCCTGTAGTTTTCCGTGTACAGGTCTTTTTTACCTCCTTAGTTAAGTTTATTCCTAGGTATCTTAATTTTTTTGGTGCAATGATAAATGGGATTGTTTTTCTTTGTTTCTCTTTCTGTGAGTTCACTGTTGGTGTATAAAAAAGCCATAGATTTCTGGGTGTTAATTTTGTATCCTGCTACATTTCCAAATTCATTTATTAAATCTAGTACTTTAAAATATATATATTTGAGAGAGGAAGGGAGAGGGAGAGAGAGATAGAAACATCAATGATAAAAGAGAATCAATGATAGGCTTCCTCCTGCACACCCTCTACTGGGCATTGAGCCTGCAACCCAGAATTGAACCCAGGACCCTTCAGTCCTCAGGCCAACACTCTATCCACTGAGCCAAACAAGCCAGGGCAAATGTAGTAGTTTTTTGTTGTTGTTTTGTTTTGTTTTTTTGATGGAGTCTTTAGGGTTTTCTATATACAATATTATGTAATCTGTGAATACTGACAGTTTTACTACTTCTTTTCCAATTTGGTTGCCTTTTATTTCTTCTTCTTGTCTGATCACTATAGCTAGCACACCCAGTACTATGTTGAATAGGAGTGGGGAGAGTGCACATCCCTGTCTTATTCCTGTTCTTAGGGAAAATGGTTTTAGTGTTTGCCCATTGAGTATGATGTTGGCTGTAGATTTGTCATATAAGGCTTTTATTATGTTGAGATTTGATCCCTCTATTCCCACTTTGCTGAGAATTTTTTATCAAGAAAGGGTGTTGGATTTTGTCAAATGATTTTTCTGCACCAATTGATATGATTATGTGTTTGTTTGTTTGTTTTGAAAAATATATTTTATTGATTTTTTACAGAGAGGAAGGGAGAGGGATAGAGAGTTAGAAACATGGATTAGAGAGAAACATCAATCATCTGCCTCCTGCACACCCCCTACTCAGTATGTGCCCGCAACCAAGGTACATGCCCTTGACTGAAATCGAACCTGGGGCCCTTGAGTCCCCAGGCTGATGCTCTGTCCACCGAGCCAAACCAGTTAGGTCTGATTATGTGTTTTTATCTCTCAATTTGTTTATGTGATGTATCATGTTTATTGATTTGCAGATATTGTACCATCCTTGCATCCCCGGAATAAATCCCACTTGGTCATGATGTATGATCTTGCTAATGTAATACTGAATCTGATTTGCTAGAATTTTGCTGAGGATTTTAGCATCTATGTTCATCAGAGATACTGGCCTGTAATTCTCTTTCTTTTTATTGTGTTTATCTGGTTTTGGGATTAGGGTAATGCTGGCTTTATAGAAAGACTTTGGGAGTGTTTCTTCCTCTTGAATTTTTTTGGACTAGTCTGAGGAGGGTAGGTTTTAGTTCTTTGAATATTTGGTAAAACTCCCCTGTAAAGCCAAAGCCGTCTGGCCCAGGGCTTTTGTTTGCTGGAAGTTTTTTGATTACTGCTTCAATTTCCTCCATAGTTATCAGCCTATTCAGATTTTTTTTTTTATTCTTCCTGATTGAGTTTTGGAAGGTTCTATTTTTCTAGGAATATGTCCATTTCTTCCAGGTTGACCAGTTTGTTGGAATAGAGTTTTTCATAGTATTTTTTTTTTCTTTTTACTATCCTTTGTATTTCTGTGGGGTCTGTTGTTATTTCACCTCTTTCATTTCCGATTTTGTTTATTTGGGTCCTCTCTGCTTCTTTGTAAGCCTGGCTAGAGGGTCATCAACCTAGTTTATCCTTTCAAAGAATCAGCTCTTGGTTTTAATGATCTTTCATATTTATTTTGTCTCTGTCATTTATTTCTGCTCTGATCTTTATTGTTTCCTTCCTTCTGCTCACTCTGGGCTTATCTTGTTGCTCTCTTTCTAATTCTTTACATTGTAGAGTTAGATAATTTTTCTTGTTTTTTGAGATTGGCATGTAATGCTATGACCTTCCTTCTCAGGTCTGCTTTCACTGTGTCCCATAGGTTTTGAATTGTTATGTTTTCATTTTCATTTTTTTCCAGGATGTTTTTTTATTTCTTCTTTGATCTCTTTGGTAACCCAATCATTGTTTAATAACATGCTATTTAGCCTCCAAGTGTTTGATTTTTTTATTGTTTTTATTATACTTTATTTCTAATATTATGCCATTGTGATATGAGAAGCTGCTTGATATGATTTCGATCTTTTTGAAAAAAAAAATTTTTTTAAATATATTTTTTATTGATTTTTTTTTACAGAGAGGAAGGGAGAGAGATAGAGAGTTAGAAACATCGATGAGAGAGAAACATCGATCAGCTGCCTCCTGCACATCTCCCACTGGGAATGTGCCCGCAACCCAGGTACATGCCCTTGACCGGAATCGAACCTGGGACCCTTGAGTCCGCAGGCCGACGCTCTATCCACTGAGCCAAACCGGTTTTGGCGATCTTTTTGAATTTGAAGAGACTTTGCCTATGTCCCAGTATATGGTCGATCTTTGAAAATGTCCTATGTGCACTTGAGAAGAATGTGTATTCTGTAGCCTTGGAATGAAATATTCTGATGATCTCGATTAAGTCCATATGATCTAGTAAGTCATTTAGGATTGCTGTTTCTTTTGCTGATTTTTTGTCTAGAGGATTTACCCAGTGATGTCAATGGGGTATTAAAATCCCCTACTATGATTGTATTGCTGTTGATCTCTCCCTTGAACATAACCTAGTGTTTATTCTAATTCTCCATAGCAGTAATGGAGTAAGGCAATTCAGCTCCCAAAGTGGGTGCAGTGAGGAAAATATTGAGGAGGCACCCAAATCAACAGATTCAAACAATCTACTTTTTCCACTGGCCATTTAGGTCAAGTTAAAAGTTACAATGTGACCACGGGATACTTGAATATTAAAGTTTATTCCACATAACCTGCCACTACCAAATTGCCTTTTTAGCTGTTTTGCCATTCAATTGCTAGCTGTGTTCGCATATGGTGTGCAGCACACACTCCCTCTTTCCAGGGCCTAGCCTTCTAAATATTTTTGTTCAGCCAATATCAAAACTAGACTCCCCTCTCCTGTGTCTACTGACAATGCCTATTCTCTCTGTTCTTTAAGGTTACGAAGAACTAATTTGTGGTCATATTCAATGCATTATATTTCTTATATTTAGACAGAACTGACCGTGAACCCAGAACATACTGACCTAGATCTAGTTTTCCTTGAATTCTAAACAAAACAACAGCAACAAAAAATGGTATTCAAGAGAACTAAATATAAATTTCTAAGTTCAAATAACATCAAAAGTAAAACTAATAAATACCACACTTCTAGAATCCCTTTTTGCTTTGACTACAGGGAAGCTCAGAATAAGCTGTTAATCAGTTTCCCTAATATCACTATTACCTTATCTCTCTGGAGGTTTTTGTTTTTGCTTTGTTTTATGTCATTTTAATTTTTTATATTATTTAACCCCAAATACAGTTTTAAAATGTGTCTTGATTTTATGATTCTACCCACTTTATTCTAACTGTAATGCATGTTTATAAATGGGTAAATACAATAGAATATTAATAATAAAATATAGAACTGGAATAACTTGAGTTGGCAACCACACTCTATGTAAAAATCATAGTTAAGTGTTGATGGCAAATTGATGTAAATCAAAGTGTGTCTAATTCATAAAAATTAACATAAATGTGAATACAATGTATAGATCAGAAGTAATACTTTCATTATACTATCTACTGATTGGATCATATTTATAAGATTGAGTTTGTTTCTGAAAACTATATAATAAGAACATTAATTATCAGGATACATGTTTACACTCAGAGCAGTGATATGAGGTTACAGGGCTTCCCTGAAATTCCATAAAGTCCTATTGACATCTTCCCTACTTAAAACACCAAGAGAGTCCTTCATCTAAAATCAGTTAGATTCAGAAGGCACCGAGGAAAATCCAATGATTCTTAAGTACACAGTAGAGCGTCAGCCAGTGTGCATCATGCCTCTTCATGCATCAACCTTCTTGCTTCTTTGAATTTGTCAGACATAATGGGGTTAATAATGTTTGTAAAATATTCTAAAAATTTTAAACACAAAGTTTGCATGTAGCAGAGCAGCAAATCCATGAATACCAGGTTGAAGTGACCATCTCTGAGCTAGGGTACTATGTAAGTGCAGAAGAGTTGATAAATTTTATTCTGGGGAAAGCTGTGATAAAAACCTCTGGAGTTTGGAACCCGTGAATAGCAGATTTCTTTGTTTGTTGTTGGTTTTCACAATTGTGAACAATAAGAGCAATAACTAAAACACAGGGAGCATTCAATCTGTGGCAGACACTGTTCCCACTTTGTAATTTTTAACTCATTTTAACCTGTATAATAACTCTAGTTAGATCCTATTATTATTATTATTATTATTATTATTATTATTATTATCTTTTTGCAGTTGAGGAAACTGAAGCATAAATACACAAAGCAACTAGCCCAAGATCATACAGCTTGTTAATGGCAAAGCTGGTGTTTGATCAAAGACATCAGGCTCCAAAGATGCTGTACCAAACCGATGGTGACGATACTTTTCTTAAAAATGTAGTAGAACAGGTCACCATGTCCGTCCATGTGCGTGGAACAAGAAAACTATAGTACAGAGGTGGTTAATGTCTTTAAACAAGAATAAACATTAAAATAAGCTGAAGTAGAGGCATCTTCTTTAGCTATATTTGGTTACAGTTTCAGCTTATCCATAAAGATGAACACTATTCAAGTGAGAAGTGAGTAGTTTGTTGGTATTATGTAGTTATAACCAATTTAACTACATAGTTTCTCATTCTAGGGGGTTAATTCACTTATTCTCAAGTAAACCTTTCATTGTCATCATAAAACCCATATTAATGAAACTTTATCTGGTATTATAACAGATGATCAGACAAAGCTTGACCATAAAATATTATTCTCCTCTGTAGTGACCAACACTTAGCCTCCTTTTCCTCAATCTCCTCCTCCTCCTCCTCCTCCTCCTCCTCCTCCTCCTCCTTCTTCTTCTTCTTCTTCTTCTTCTTCTTCTTCTTCTTCTTCTTCTTCTTCTTTCTCTCTCTCTCTCTCTCTCTCTCTCTCTCTCTCTCTCTCTCTCTCTCTTTCTCTCTCTCTCTCTCTCTCCCTCTCCTTGTCATCTAGCAGAGGAATGACAAAGAGAATAAGAAAATTTGCCAAGTTGAATTACCCCCCCCCCCAAAATGGACTGAATTCCAGTTATATTCTTCCAAAGTTTATTGAGCATCCAGTGTTTTCTAGGCAATGCTCTCTTGATTTCCTAGTTCAAACACAGAGCCTTATTTTCATCAGCAAAGGCAGTATAGCTCTGCTGCAGAATTCCACCAGGTTTGAAAAGACATGGCAGCCAGACCAATGTTCATGTCTATACAAAGCACAACATACACCAGGTAAGTCTGAAAAGAAATAACTTAAAAGTTGCCGGGAGCCGGTCCATGCTTGCTGTTTCAAGGGACCTGGCATATATGGCATACTGTTCTTAATATGTTTGCTCACCTTCTTGGCACTATGTGTTTTAAACAAGGTCACCTCTCTGAGAAAGGTTGTTTTCCCAGGTAGGGATTTTCCCCTGAAGTTAGGGAGGAAATAAAACCTCTTAACTAAGTGCCAGGCGGGTAATTAATCACTTTAACTATGAGCAATCATGCTTAAGCTACATAATGTTTACTCCCTGGAATGGAGATAAGAAACGCCGTAACCTTTGGAATAGAGATTGATAGGATTGGAATCAACTGGTATAAATACAGATGTAACAAGACAGAACTTAGAAGACAGAACCTACACAGAACCTAGAGACAGAAGAACTTCGCTGGAGAGAACATGGCAAAAGATCCTGGACTGAACCTGACTACAGAAATTGGCAAGAGAGCCTGACTAGAACCTGGTGACTGAACCTGGCTGGAGAACCTGGACAGAACCTGGTTGGAGAACCTAGCGAGGGAACATGGACACAGAACCTGGCTTGAGATCCTAACCAGTACTTCGCTGAAGATCCAGACCAGAACTTGGCTGGAGATCCTGGCTAGAGATCCTGGCTAGGCTGCTTATCAACTGAACGCTGTCTCCGTGTCATTCCTTCTTCGCCGACTCCGTCTACACCTTTGGGGACCCCTGGACTTGCTGGGGCAGGACCCCAGCAAAAAGTAGATTGCTAAGCATATAAAAGAGAGTGAGAGCTGGGGTATATAGAATAGAAAGAGTAAGTCACCTCACCTGGCTGTTTCCTTGGTTTTCCTTTCTTCTACAAAAGATTACTTATTCCTTGGGGATTTTCAATTAAACAGGAACCTGAACACATTAACCTTTTCTATTTATAATACAGTCATCAGATCAGCTTTGGCATGTCTTTGAATTCCAGGGCTGAGCTCTGAATCAGGTTACCATAATATCAAGCATACACTGAGCAAAGTCTCCAGGTGAGACTTGGGGAGCCTACACTAGGGTGCATAAATAAAAAATAAAAAAACTTATTTAATAAAGGGTCTCTTAAAAGTGCAATTTGGAGTTGGAGAAAGTGTCAGAACCATGCCTTTAATTAGCTCCTCTCTAAAATTATATATATATATATATATATATATATATATATATATATATATTACTTTTTTAAATTAAATATATTGAGGTGACATTGGTCAATATGAACATATAGGTTTCAGGTGTGGGTTTTATGTTACCAGATATTTATATTCCATCTGACCCAAAGTCAGATCTTCTCCCATCAACGTATATTAAGGCCCTCTTCTCCCACCCCGCCCTTCCCTCTGGCAACCACAGCACTGCTGTTGTGTTTCGAGTTTCCATTTTATATCCTTCATATGAATAAAATCATATGGTTCTTAGCTTTTTCTGACTGACTTATTTCACTCTCCTATTTCTATTTTAACTCCAATACACCTGGGCATGGCTTTATGGCTTTATTATTCGACAGCAGTTTCTCATGTATGATATCCATCTGTGAGATAGGAAGGGGAAAAGGTAAGAGAATAGTGTTAATTGAGATGTATGCCAGGCACTCTGTTAAGGGCAAGTGTTTTTAACATTCCTGTTTTTCTAGATGAGACAGTCAAGATCCAGTTACAGGATCTCTTAAGGTTGGCATTGTGAGCAGCACAATTCTTTGATATATGGAACTTCCCTGGATATAGCAGCACATTTGGGGTTTCTGGCCCTGCATGTTAAGCAGCATTAGTACAGCAGCCGGCACTGGCTGATGCAATGACCTCTTTGCCTATGTCTGCTGAAGCCCTTTTCTTACTTTCCTGGATTAGCATGGGCAACGTTGCCAGCTCTGTCATGCTAAGGCCTAGTTCAGAGTCGGCAATTTCAGTGTGTGTGTGTGTGTGTGTGGTGTGTGTGTGTTATGGGTAAGGGATTGTGAGTGTGTGAAGTGAGTGATGAAGGAAGAGAAAGAAAGATCTGGACAGGACAGTGGGAAGGAAGGAGGTTGAGTATGATTCTGGAAAGCGGGGCAGGATTCAGTGACAGTGTCCATTTGGGCCCAAGATACCAAGACAATAATAGAATTCAAGAGGTTTATTGGTGAGATGTCTATAAGTAGAGCAGAAAGAATGAGGGAAGGCAGGGAGAGCCTCAGACCTGGATGCAAGTCTTCACTCCTGAGAAGGGAGAGGGAAATGTGTAGGACTGAGGAGAAAGAGCCTCAGACAGCAGAGCAGTTCTGAGAAGTCTCAGCTAAGCAGGCAGTGGCCCAGAGCAGAGTAGCCAGTAGAGAAGTCTCATATCAGACTTGGCTCTGTTCACTTTCTCCCCACTGTGCTCAGCCATGTCTGGGAGCAACCAGAAAGCAGATCCCAGAGGTTCAGCGCTGAGCTCTGCCAGCAAACTACACTGCTCCTTCCAGGCTCTCTCTTGATGAGGATCTGAGCAGGCACCTCCAATGCCGACTCCCTCCTGCTTCAGAAGGAGGGGCCTCAGAGGCCGAAGGAAGGTGAGGTGGCAATATCTGTGGGCATTGCTGTGGAGATTTTAAGTCCTCCAGCTCTATAAATAAATGACAACTGAGGGCACTAAGGGACAGTTAGTGGCCACCCCTGTACAAATAGGACTCACAGCCAAGACAGCCCTCTCTGTCAATCTATCCATGCAGGAATGGCATGACATGGAGGCAGAAGATGGACTCAGATACCAGGAGGATTTGGGAAGTCTCAGGATGGGGGATGTTGTCCCAAACTAGCTCCTCCATGCATATATTTACCACTACCCAGCATTATTCTGCCTTTTATTAACTGGATGAGATGAGACTGTCAGCCCAACTTAAGAGCACCATTCATTTTAAATTCCTTCATTGATGTACTTATAACCAGAAGCATTCTCCCAAAGTATTTGAGGGAAAGTATGACTAGCAGCAGTGTAACACACATTTTAAGATTGGAGCCTTCTAGTGAAACTGTTTGTAAACCGCTAATTGCTAGTCTCTAAGCAAAAAGGAGGATCATGAATAATAACAAATCTGAAGCTAAAACACTGGCTACCTGTGAGCAGGGGCAGAAGTAGGTGAAATAATTACAGAAGAAATGCTGGCTAGAAGAATGGACCAAAAGATGTGCATCACATTTTTGCTGAAATCCAATAATACCAGAGAGTATGCCTTAGAAGTGTGGCTTAAAGCAATGGTTCTCCAAGTGTGGTCCCCTGACCAGCAGCACCTGCAGCATCTGAAAACTTGTTAGAAATGAAAAATCATGGGACCTAGCCCAGAATCAAAGATTCTGGGAAGGAGGGGAACGGGGGGGCAATCTGAATTTGAACAAGCCCTCAAAGCAATTCTAATGTTCACTCCAATTTGAGAACAACTGGCTTAAATAATGTTTTCACAGTAATGTTCACAACTCAACACCTCTGCCTGTATGAATATTGGCCTTTGAGCTATCTTTCCCTTCTAGTTTCATGTATCCCACACTCTCCTTCCCTGAATTTTACTCCCATCTACACAAACATAACACACATTCAGGGAACGCCCACTTGATATTTAATTTTCCATGTATAGAATATGCATCCAGCTGCCTTCAGAAAAGCTGCATAGGCTCGCCTCAATTATCATCACATTCTGAACCTCAACCTACTCCAACAGGCTTCCAAAAAAAGCCCCTTTGTCCAAATGTAAGCCAATCGTATTTAACCTTTCCCCTATGAGTAGACAGATCACACCCACAACTAGAAAGTTTCTTCATATTTTGATGGATACCAGAAGAAGTTTAAGGACTGGTTTTGATTGGGGGTGTTGGGGTGGGGAAGGTGGGTAGTGCTCAATCCATTCATTTAGCACCTGTGTTTTCCTGAGAAGTGAGTATGTGTAAGGTAATCCTTAAAGGAGTATGGACACTGAAAAGGACTTGAAACACTGAGCCATTCCTTGAATAACACTTTTCTTATATACAAGAGGCAGGGTGGGGTCCTAACAATTCAAGTTTAATGTATGTCATGCACAGGATAATGTTATACTCATGCACTTTATTTTTTATTCACTTTTTGTTTTCTGTTGGTGTTCTTACTTTAGTTTTTAGTGAAATCTTAACCTCCTCTGGTTGTTGGGTGTGGGGGTGGCGGGGGGGGGGGTAGACTTAGTGTAAATACTTGGTTCGTTTTCAAGAAATAGAAAACATTTAGGGGCTAGTGTGGTTGTGACAGTAAACTCTGTGAGACACCACAAGTAGATGGTACGTACACCTTACGGAGAATAAGAGTTTCCTTAGTCCATTTGTCGTGGATAGTTCTTCATGTTCTTCAAGTCTAGGCGATCTAAAAGAAATGGAAATTAGAGTTCAAAATATAATTTTAAGTCACTTACTTGGTTTGCATGAGGCCCATAGCATGTATCAAATCACTCTGAAAAACAACTTTCAATATTGCAAAATTACAGTCATGAATTGTTGGTTGAAATTAGCTTCCTAACTTAGCTACAGGAGCATAATTACTCACATCAAGGGAAAGGAGACCAGACACACAAAGAACTTGCTGTGGGGGAAAATGCACCATTGAGCCCTGGTAGACTGAACACTACTGCTAAATGGTTTTGTCGGATCCAATTTTGATGATTATTTAGCAATCTCCTACCCACAGCATCAAAGTTCCCAGGGCATATCCTAAATTGAAGGATATTTGTAATAAAAAGATATAAGCCACCAACTCTCATTTTTACCAAACATTAATAGAAATTGAATTAGAAGCAAATGCCTTGAAGGGCTACTGGCAAAAGCTTTGAATATTGTAACAATGTGAATCTGATAAGAAAAGGAAATGCTCTCTCTTTTAATTTTTTTTTTTTTGTTATAGTGATAATATAAAAACCACTTTTTTGAAAAAAAGTTGTGGGAAAAGGCCAAAAAGAAAAAAAATACCCGCATTTTAAAACATCTAGAAAGAATGGAATCTATTTTTTTTTCCACTTTGCAAAGAACACACAGATATGAAAGGCAGCCACCATGATTAAAAGCTGCACAGCTATCTCAAAGCACAATAGATATTCTGACTCCAAATGCCCTTTTCATTATTCAAATGAAATGCGACTTCATTTCCCCACACACTTGAAATTGTGTTAGCTGAGAGTTCAAACATGTAAATGAAGCCAGGCACTCAAAAGCATACCTCTCTCCTCTCTGTCCAAAGGCCACATGAGGACAGCAGCTTGTGCCAAGTGAACACGTGGGAGGCGGAGAAGGGGATGGTGGGTTATGAACTTTTTACCTAATCACTTTTGGATTTAGGTTAGTTCTGTGGCCAATCTTGTAGAGTTAAAACTGGTCCTAGGTCACACTGAACCAGGTAGCATTTCAGGAAGACTGCCATTTCCATCGACATCCCTTCAGGACCAGTGCCACGGTCCTCAGATGTCCCACTGTTTCATCTAAATACATTCCCCGTGATGTTTGCAGAGGTGCAGCAGAAAGATCACTGGGCTGGGCATTTTGAGAATTGAGCCTTTCTCCCTCCTGCTCCCTTGCCTTATTGCTCAATGCAAAGGGAGTTTGGGATGAGGAGCAGGTAGGGTTAAGGATGCAGGGTAGAGGCTTTGAAAGAAATGTTTTGGCATCATACGTGATAAGGGTGACTTGTACCCTCTACAAGCCTACAAGGCCATGCATACCTGACTCCTCCTTCCTCTCTCCCCCTGCTTCCCCCCAGGCTTGCTGTTAATAGAGCATCCTTGTTCCTTTCCCTTGATATTGTCAAGATCATTTTAATATCGGTATTTTTATCCTTACTTGAATACTGTGCCTGGAATGTCCCTTGCTCAAATATGTATGTAGTTGGATTGTCCCATTGTTCAGGTCTGGACTTCGATTGCAACTTCTAAGAGAATCTTATCTAATCCACTCATCTAAAGTAACATCTCCACACCCATACACGCCCTCTCTGGCCTATTATCCTCTATTACATTTTCAACAGTATCTCAAATTCCCTAATTTTATTTTGAGTATTTATTTGGTTGTTTGACTTTTTGTCAATTGTCTGGGTCTCCGCAATCACACTAGAAAAAAGCATCATTTCAGAGGGATTATGTCTATTTTGTTCAATGCTTTATCCCCAGAGCCCAGAACAGTATGCTGGTGCTATCTCCCTCATGACTGAATTCTCTGTATTACCTTCTATTCAATTGTTAAAAATAGGTCCATAAAAAAATGAATTCTTAGAAGCATTAAACATAATCTTTACCTCTGGTTTGCTTATAATTAAGTTGAGGAGACTTGTATTAAACAAACAGAAAGTTTAATAGGAAATGACAAGATTTTAAGAAAAACAAAGTCAGAGAGACATCACAGTGCCTAATGAGAGAGTTGAGCTACAGTCTTCTTCTTCTTTTTTTTTTTTTTTTCTAGGATCAAAAGACCACTAGAGAACTTTGTTCCCTTGATTTATTTTTATAGGCAAATGGAAAATACATTAAAAAATTCTTTTCCTAAGATTGAATTACTTTACATGTCTTTAAACTTTTTCTTTTGCTTCTGCAGTGGCCCGTAGCTTGTTATCTTTTAAAGTGAAAGCACTAATGATAGTTGATATTCTTGATGCCATTTTAAAGATATTTGAAATCACAGGATTCATACTGCTTTCCTTTGGCCACATGAAGCATTTATTTGTTTGAGTCTATTCTTCATTAGCCTGAGTAACCAACATTTGGCACCATACTTGAAAATGTCCAGGGCTCTCTCAAAAAAATTGTATTTTTGTTGTTGTTGTTGTTTTAGTTTTTTGTTGTTGTTTTGCTTTTTAGAAACCAGAAGTAATCTCAGGGGTATATCGTTCTCTCTGAAAATTCTAACCATGCATTGGGCACTTTCCACACATTTCTACATGAGAGAAACACTTAACATTTCTACCACTGTGGAAGTTCTAAGAAGTTCTGTATTCATAGGCAGATGTTCTGTAACCCAAGATGCTCAAACTTTGTCCACAGCTGATTAGAAGAGACCAATATAACTGCAGTACTAGGGTTCATAAGGCAGTTGGCCTCATCTAAACATTCTGAGCCTCCTGTTTGTGTTCTCTAATATCAAATGATGATCCTTGCTTTCTTCCTGTGATTTCAAATATCTTTAAAATGGCATCAAGAATATCAACTATCATTAGTGCTTTCACTTTAAAAGATAACAAGCTAAGGGCCATTGCAGAAGCAAAAGAAAAAGTTTAAAGACGTATGAAGAAATTCAAGTGTGTCTGCATGTGAGTCACAACGATCTGAGGAGGTCTACTTACTCCAAGGTTTCAAAAATTTTGGTGAATTCAAAAGATGAAAAGTGACTATTTTAGAGATGTACAGTAATTTGTGTCTAGTTCTGCTAATGAGAAATAATTGGGCATGGTGGTGGTGGAGGTAATTATTCTCTTTGAGAATCAAAATTTCTTGGCTACCCAGAGGTAAGGTCTAGAGCAGTGATGGCAAACCTTTTGAGCTCAGCGTGTCAGCATTTTGAAAAACCCTAACTTAACTCTGGTGCCGTGTCACATATAGAGATTTTTTGATATTTGCAACAATAGTAAAACAAAGACTTATATTTTTGATATTTATTTTATATATTTAAATGCCATTTAAGAAAGAAAAATCAACCAAAAAAAATGAGTTTGCATGTCACCTCTGACACGCATGTCATAGGTTCGCCATCACTGGTCTAGAGCCTGGACTAGGGGAGAGAATTCGAGAGAAAGAAGCCTGATTAATGCTGTACAAAACAGTTCAGTTTGTAAATTATATAATTGTCTAACCACAATTCTGTACACCTAACACTAATATCGAATGCCAACTTTAATTGAATTATAAGATAAAACAAGGAGTTGTCATAAAAAGAAAACATAAAATGCTGCTTCTACTGGGGAGAGGATAACCCATGAATTATCTTTTTCCAGTGGGATCTAAAGAGAGGAAATTTTATTTTTATTTTTTCTCACTTTAGAAATAAATGTGAAAGCAGAGACTAAAAATAATGAAATAGATAATATGCTAGAAAGGCAATAGAAGAAAAACTAGTTCTTTAGAAATCTATGTGAGCATAGATTTTTGCCTAATGAACTCTAGGAGCAATTCTATCTGGTATTGAGTTTTAAGTTAATTTTTTTTGTTCTTTCTCTTTTAGTAAATCTATCTGTTGCTACCAAGACTTCAGTAAAATCAATGATACTGCCCTGGCCGGTGTTGTTCAGTGGATAGAACATTGGCCTGCACACAGAAGGGTCTCAGGTTCCTTTCTGGGCATGTACCTGGGTTACAGGTTTAGTCCCCAGCCCAGGTTGGCGGGTACATGAGGGAGGCAACCAATCGATGTGTCTGTGTCACATCTATGTTTCTATGTCTCTTTGAGAAATATCCTCTGTTGAGGATTAATAACAAAATAATAATAAGATACTAAATGTTTGAAGTAGTAGTGGAGAGACTTCAGTAGCAGGCAGAGGCCATGAGTCAGTAAGAGGCAACTCAGTCCAGCCTACAACATGAGAGGATCATGTGACAGACTCTTAGGTAGTGTCTGGATGTGGAAGGCTTCCCTAGAGAGGAAACTCCATGTTCTGCATCCACAACATGGAGTTAGAGCAAAAGCTAATCGCAAGAAGTGAGGCAATTTGGAGAAACTCAGTTTATATGTGCAAAAGTGCTCCAAATACTTTATTCCAGGGGTACTTTAAAGGTTGTCAATACTTCAAAGATGGATTTAAGGGCCTTTAGCGCTGTATCCACATGGCCATGATTTTTAGTAAAATTTGTATGGTATTTTAATTACATTTGGCTAAGGCCACCATCCTTCCACTTTGATTTCACCTCCCATCCTACTCATTGTAGAGTGAATATAGGGGGTAGAATGGGCATCTTTAGGACCAAGGGAAAATTGCATTGTGATATTACTGCAATATGGGAAAGCATAATGAAACAATAACAAAAAAAGGAGAAATTAGAAATATCTTAAAGATATTACAGTAGACTAGAGGCCTGGTGCACGCGATTTGTGCACTGGAGACGGGGCTCCCTCAGCCAGGCCTGAGCCCTCTCGCAGTCCGGGACCCCTTGGAGTATGTCTGACATCCCGCCGCTGTGCTCGCCAGCGCTCTTCTGGCTGAGTGGCACTCTCCCTGTGGGAGCACACTGACCACCAGGGGGCAGCTCCTGCGTTGAGTGTCTGCCCCCTGGTGGTCAGTGCATGTCATAGCGACCAGTTGTTCCAACCTTTGGTCAATTTGCATATTATGCTTTTATTATATAGGATGCTGTGGAACCCCCTCACATCTCCCCAGACCTTAATATTGCAGTGCTTAAAACTGACATCCAACTGCCCTTATTTGCATTTTTCTCTGGGATCTCTCATTGGTAGTCAGAAAATACCAACACCCACCCCCTTACCCAAGACTAATCTGAAAAATGACTGAGAATGTGACATATCCATCCCCCAGGACCCACACCCCTCTTTACTCAGGTTGGATATACTTAAGACACCTATTTACACTGGCTTCCCAAGTTTACAAGCTAGTTAAAGCTCAGTAACCCAGGATGGTTACTTGCTTGATAACATTACTTTCATTGTCTCTCTATGCTTCCCAATCTTACTTGCCCACTTCTTACTGATAGTTCTAGAAATCATTTCCAAAATTAAACTGCTTACACTGAAATCCTTATTTCAAATCCCCTTCTGAGAGAAACAAAACTGAGATGAGTACTTTCTTTTGTCATCTTTATATCTATTATGTTTAAGCTGAAAAAAAAAATCAGGTAAAACATGGAATATGAAGCAGAAGGTGTAAAGATGATCAATAAAATCAATAAAAAATTATTCTTACATAGAGAAGTAAGTTGTAACAAAAACTATATTTTTTAGATCAGCCCAGAGCAGTATTTCTTAAAGTATTATATTTTCAATAGATATAATAATAGACTTTGGAAGTTTTGGTAATCAAATTAATGAAGATTTAATTTTAAGAACACATTAGAAAAATATTAGTTTTCTGCTGATCTGACACAGAACACTAACACAAGACTAGGAATAACAACCACTATGAGGGCATGGGTGTTGCATGGGTTAATGAGCATCACCAATTCAAAATGTGTTTATGATGAGCCATTGCACAAGAAAACTTGAAATGCCCAGACATTTTTCACCTCCTCGATGGGAGAAACAATCCGCTATCAGCCCTGAGCATCCCCACGTATTCCTGCTGGGCACAGCATGAATGCAAGACGCTGACAATGCTTTATCTGTCTGGGCCATTTCTCTGGGTTGTATTTGCAGTGAGCAAACTTGAGGAATGAGGTAATGTCTCCCATTGGACAAATAGCATGCTTCCTTGCATGTTCTATAGAACAGGTGAGTCTCTTGAGCTTTGTGTGACCCTGTGGAAGGGATAGTGATCCTGCCCAAACCTGTACACCCTGCATTAATCTCTAGCCACTGCTTTTGCTGTGAGTGATAAAGTGTTCTGCCTTTAGTCTCCGACCACCATAAGGTCTTTATCACAAGTAGCCAACTCTGCTACTGCAGCACTAAGGCGGCCACACATACATGCAAATGAGTGGGTGTGGCTGTATTCCAATCAAACTAATCATGGACACAGAAATTTTAATTTCATGCAATTTTGATGCACCACACAATATTTTTCTTTTAATTTTTTTAACCATTTAAAAATGCAAAAATTATTTTTAGTTTTCGGTTCATAATTTGTGGATTCCTACTTAAGAACTAAAAAGTAACTAAATGAGCTAGACGAATATGTTCACTGAATAGGAGAAACAGAAAATTACAATGATGCAGGGCAGAAATATGAGTGCAGTAAAGAGAAGGAACAAAAGGAAGTGTTTCATTCTCTAAATGCATGTTTTGAAAGCTGGGAGACTGCATGCGCAGGACTTGTATGTTCCCAGCATACATGTCATTTCTCTGATTCTCAGGAAGACTGCAATGAAAACAGGTCAGAGTCATATCACCTCATCTTTCCCATGGTTGTCACTCACTGTTGGACTGAGAGAGGTAAGATGAGCTCTGTTGTGGGTATTACGAGAAATAGATGAGTATTGTGGTGACTGGGTGACATATTGCCTCAACTGCCCCTCTTTACTGCCAAAGAGGTTTAAAGGCGTCGTGACTAGGAAGCAGAAAGGGGCTCCTCTACATTCTATATATCAAAGGATCTCCTTATGTACCAATGAACAGTACAGTACAGAAGAACTCATGACCTTTGATCTGGGTTAACATGCCAGTTCTAGTTTGATTTCCTATAAGGTTGCTAACCTCTCTGACTTTCATTGTCCAATCTGAAAGATGGGAATAAGAGTAACATCTACTTCACTAGACTGGTGTGAAGATTAATGATATGACATATAAACTACACTCATTTTCTCCCCACTTCAGGTATTTTCCCTAAAGGAAAATCTTCCTCATTTGCTTCAGGTCTGGTCCTCATTCGAGTTTTCTTTGTTGTATCCAGTCACCTGTGTACCATGCACTGTGTCAGGTACTGGAATTACTCAGGTGTACAGCACTGTCCCTGCTCTCACATAGCTCATTTCTTGCAGATGGGACAAGAGATGATGGGGGAGAAAAGGGCAGGAAGGCATATTCATAACTTACTGCCAGTATAGTAATGGTATAATAGATATATCTGGGGAACAAAAAAGATGGGGGGTGAGATAAAAATTAAAGAGAAAGTGGAAAATAAGAAAAACATTTCCTCCCTAACCGGTTTGGCTCAGTGGATAGAGCGTCGGTTTGCGGACTCAAGGGTCACAGGTTCGATTCCAGCCAAGGGCATGGACCTTGGTTGCAGGCACATACCCAGTAGGGAGTGTGCAGGAGGCAGCTGATTGATGTTTCTCTCTCATCAATGTTTCTAACTCTCTATCCCTCTCTCTTCCTCTCTGTAAAAAAATCAATAAAATATATTTTTTTTAAAAAAAGAAAAACATTTCCTACAATGTCCAAGTATTCGACCAAGACCTTTATGTATGTATTAGAGGCCCAGTGCATGAAATTTGTGCACGGGTAGGGTCCCTAGGCCTGGTCTGCAATCAGGGCCAATCTATGGAGTGACTGGCAGGGTGATCAGGGGTGCCCCCTGCTGGCACCTGCCTTGGCTAGCCTGGGGCCTATGGGTTGGGGGCAGCTCCTGTGTTGAGCATCTGCCCCCTGGTGGTCTGTGTGCATCATAGAGACCAGTCAATTTGCATATTAGGCTTTTGTTATAAAGGATATGTCAGCTCACCTAAATATTAGATAAGACACCAAAGGATCTTCAACTTTTCTGAAGTATGTTAAGCTTGAATTAAACCTTGAAAAAGTGCTAGGAATGTGCTGGCTGGAGGACAGGAGTTCTCAGGTTTTGCGCTAACTCCAGAGTAGCACAGGCAACTAGCGATCACCCCTTGTCGGCAGGGGAGAGTTAAATGCAATGTTCAAAATGTACAAAAAATCCTTAGGAATAACACAAGAAGTCCTGGCCAGGTGGCTCACTTGGTTGGAGTGTTGTCTTATATACCAGAAGTTTGCATGTTCAATTCCCAGTAAGAGCACATACTAGGATGTGGGATTGATCCCTGGTCAGGGTGTGTATGGGAAGTAACCAATTGATGTTTCTCTCACACATCTATGTTCCTCTATCTATCTATCTATCTATCTATCTATCTATCTATCTATCATCATCTATCTATCTATCTATCTATCATATATCATCTATCTATCTATCTATCTATCTATCTATCTATCTATCTACCTATCTCTATCTCTCTCTTACCTTTCGTATATCTCTAAATATTAATAAAAACATATCTTCGGTGGAGGATTAAAAAAATAATAACACAAGGAACATCTCTTGCAACCATACAATTTAAGAAATACATTTTGCCAACAAAGTTAAATCCTTTTTAGTTGCACAGAGGTTCTCAAACTTGGCTCTAGCTCCCCATGGGCTCTCCAAACACGTCCAGTGGCTGCAGTGGTAGGAGGGGAATTGAGAGAACAGGGCTCAAGATCCCTCACCTTCATTTCAGCTCTGCTTTATAGATACATTTTCAAGTTCTGCAGCTAACAGAAGCTTTCAAAGTATCCTTTTAGCTAAATACTATGCAAGGCTATTTTTAAAAGATGACAAAATCTTCCTCTCTAGAGGGTATTAAAGATAACACAGAAATCCTGGTGCCCTGGGATGTTTTGTATGTGGAGCAGTCATGAGTCAGGGCTTTGCTCTGAAAGATCCTTTCATTCCTTTCTCCTTATATTAATCTTGTTACTAAATTCCTAAGAGTAGATGCCTTTCTGTTTGCTATGAGAGCAGGCAAACTAAAGTGTCAGAAACACTGAAATTCCTAGTCTTATGCTTGATATTAAAAGAGAAGAGAAACATGTTTTATAGGATTGGTAAGAGAACTTGTGCAGTGGAATCATGCCTACATAATAAAAAAAGTTGTTAAATAGATCACTCAAGCACCCTTCAAGTACTTTTTGTTTATCTTAAGTCTTAATTATCTAGTAGCTATTACTAGTCAACATAATTTTTGGCTACATTTGGTTGATTATAAATCTTTGTGTTGATGAACCTAATTTTTAAAAAAATTAACTCTAAGACAAAAGTACCTTATTTTGCCTTTGAACCAAAGGGTATAGACATAGTCATTGTTCAAGTGATGTATCTTTAGTATTTAACACTAGGGGCCCAGTGCACCAATTCGTGCACCTTGAAAGGAACCGTGGGCCGCGAGGCTGCAGTGGGCACAGGGGTGGGTCTTGGCCCATCCTCCACAACCCTCCCTGCCCCTCCCTCTGCGGCCCCAGTCCCCTGTCTGCCAGCAGCCCCATTCCCACCACCGCCTCTTCCATGTTCTGACAGCACTGGCCCCAGTTGCACCGCTGATGGTGCGAAGTGATTGGGGCCAGTGCCAGCAGCAGGTGTGAGTGGCGGCTGCTGCCCCATTCGCCCCTTAGCAGCATGGACAGATGGAGAAGCCCTCAGGGGCAATCAGGGCCAGCAGCCTCTTGCACCCACTGATGGTGCCAAGAGATTGGGACCAGTGCCAGGTGGCGGCAGCTAGTGGGTACGGAGGCTCCAGTGCTGGCAGAGGGTGAGAGTGGCAGCTCCAGCACTGGCTGTGGGTGCGAGAGGCAGCTCCCTGCCTCAATCGGCCCTCAGGAGCAGGGGGAGGTGGAAAAGCCCTGAGGGGTGATCAGGGCCAACAGCTGCCACTAATACCCACTGATGGCGCCGAGTGATCATGGCCAGGGCCAGTGCCAGGTGCCAGTAGCAAGTGTGAGTGGTAGCTCTGGTGCCAGCAGTGGGTGTGAGCGGGGCTGGCGCTGGCAGCAGGTGCAAGTGCCAGGCGGGACCACGGTACGTGGGAGCAAAGAATTTTCAGTAACCACCAGAGGCTCACCCCGATGACAGCGACCAGTGCCCCACCTTGGTTTGGCACCCCTGCTCACTTGCTCCACCATCCCGCCATGGCCGATGCCTGCCATGCTCCATGCTCTGCTACCTACTGCTATCACCCACCATGTTCCACATGCACCCCCGGTGGTCAGCGCATGTCATAGTGACCAGTTGTTTGGTTGTTCAGTCTATTTGCATATTAGCCTTTTATTATATAGGACTAGTGGCCCGGTGCATGAAATTCATGCTCAGGGATGGGGTGTCCCTCAGCCCGGCCAGCACCCTCTCCAATCTGGGACCCCTTGGGGGATGTCTGACTGCCGATTGCGAGTCAGACATCCTTCTCGCAATCCAGAACTGCTGGCTCCTAACTGCTTACCTGCCTGCCTGCCTGATCACCCCTAACCACTCTGCCTGCCGGCCTGCTTGCCCCCAACTGGCCCCCCCACCAGCCTTCTTGCCCCCAACTGCCCCCACTTGCTGGCCTGCTCACCCCCAACTGCCCCTCTGTTGGCCTGCTTGCCCCCAATGTTCCCCTGCTGGCCTGCTCACCCCCAACTACTCCCCCACCAGCCTGCTCACCCTCAACTGCCGTCCCCTGCTGACCTGATCACCCCTAACCGCCTCTGCCTCAGCCGCGCCACCATGGCTTTGTCCAGAAGGTCTCCTGGAAGACCTTTCAGTCTAATTAGCATATTACCCTTTTATTAGCATAAATTGAAAAGGGCATATAATAAATGAAGGTGTTACTTGCAATGGAGTTCCCCTGTTAAAGGTGGACACCCATCAGCCTCATTTTTCTTAGGCAGGGAGTATAGGAGTTCACAAGGGAGAAACTGTCTGCAGGAGCCATTGTGGAAACTATTTTAAGTCATTAATTAGAAGTGATGTTTGGCCTTCTAGTGAACCAAGGAAGAACCCAGCTTCTACAAAATCAGCACAAGGAAGGAATGTTTGCCAAAGGCATGACCACTCTAGGTCTTGAATATGTCAGCAGGATCCTCAGTCTCTCAAAAGTTTATGTGAATTATTTCAGGTCATTTGTCCTGATTTTTTAAAAATTTTATTTATTTAAAAATTTTTCTCAACTACAATTTATATTTAATGTTATTTTGTATCAGTTTAATAGTGGTAAGCAATGATATACTTTACAAAGTGTCCCCCTGATATTTCCAGCACCCACCTGGCATCATACATAGCTATTACATTATTATTGACTATAGTCCCTATGCTGTAATTTACATTCCCATGGCTATTTTGTAAGTACCGATTTGTACTTCTCAATCGCTTTACCTCTTTCACCCAGTCCCTCAAATCCCTCTCATCTGGCAACCATGAGTCTGTTCTCTGTGTCTATGACTCTGTTTCTGTTTTACTTATTCGTTTATATTTTTCTTTATATTTTACATATAAATTAAATCACATGGTATTTGTCTTTCCCTGTCATTTGTCTTTATTTTTATTCCAGAAAATATGGTACCCATATCCATAGGAAGTCAACACTAGGGATAACTAATATATTTCCCAACAGCACTTATCAATTTATTTTGGATATTATGACCTGTTTAAATATAGATTTTAGAGCTAGAAAACTCCTGACTTTATGCTTATTGATGAGCTTGAGAGGTTTAGGTTTACTTAATTACTCTCATCCATGGTTTCTCATTTGTAAAACAGTCTTAAATACTTTTTTCATAAACCTGTGGAGATAATCAAATGAGATAAGATGTGAAATATGCCTAACTCATAGTAAAAACTTAAGTTAGTTAGCAATCCGTATGCAGTTTCTTTACCTCTAAAAAATAAAAATGAAAGCATATTGGTGCCTAGGTTATAAAGGTGTTGTGAAAATCAGATTAGTACATATGCATACACACACATATACATATACATATACAAGTACATGTATATCTGTGGATTCTCCAAATATGGATAAAGTATAATATCCCATACACATAAATTTGTCATATTGTAGGGGATCCATAATGGTATTATTTTGTAGTAATATTGTTATTGACACTCCATACAAAAAATTATCTTAGTAGTAGTAATAGTAGTAGTCATAGTCATTGTCATCTTGACCTAAGAAAAAAAATATTGAGATTGTACTTCCAGGTCAACCACCAACTACTTTTTGGATCTGCATTCATTCACAGCTTCCTAAATGTTACTTATCTACAGACAAGTGAAAGTAGGTCTTGAGTTCCCTATTGCCACTTATTTAACATACTAGTGGCCTAGTGCAAGAAATTCATGCACATTAAAAGGGAATTAATTAGAGGAAATATTTTAATATTGCTATATACCCTTACTCTGTAATAGAAGTGTCAGAGATAAAAAAAAAAAAAAATAGTAAAATGTATATGAAAATCTCCCTCCTGTCAGAGTCTGGGGCATGCCGTGGGACCCAGAGTCAAGTCCCCGCTCACCTGTTTGCGCCTTGAAATCACGCCAGACCGAGACCTGGCCGCTGCCACCCCCATTGGGCAAGACCCAGACCTGGCCAGCCCCTCCCCCTCAAACACCACCAAGCGGGGGGCACAGCCTCAGATCCCCCGCCCCTACATGGCGCCACGCAGCCTTAGATACCTGCGGATCGGTCTTACAGTGTCATGGTGTTATGGCATCACAGAGTGATGACCATTTGCATATCAGTCTTTTATTATGATGATGCCTTTAACTGTGGTAGGTGCTAACAGTATGAAGAAAAATGATTAACTTTCCATTCCTTTAGTGGAGAGTATAATATAGCCAACATATAAATGTGCCTATTTCAGAGGGTGACACCAGTAGACGTGTGTGTGTGTGTGTGTGTGTGTGTGTGTGTGTGTGTGTAAAATGTGCTCCTGGAGCATAGCAGAAGCAATTTATCTTGACAGAGGCAAGATACAGCTGTGGCTATGTCAAAGGAATATTTTAAAAATATAAAATTATAAAAAAGAGAGCAACTCATAGACTTGTCAAAATTAACGCAGAAAACAATCCTGCCCAGTGAAGCTCCTGCTATGAAAGATAAGTAAGTACTGTTAACATCACAGTCTTACTAGCACGGGCCCCATTACACCTCTTAAAAACTGGGAATAATTCCCAATTCAGAGGATTTAAACATTTACTTTCTAAAGAGAAGTTAACCTTGTAACCCCCAACTATAACCTGTAATTGGCTAGAAATATATCTACAGACTCTCCCGTGATTATGAGGAAGTTCCTTGATAGTCATAACATATGAGTCAAATTTAGGTTCTCTAGATTCACCATCTTTGGCAAGAAAAAGAAATGTACCCAAAGGCATACAGTTTTTGTCAATGAATTCCAAATAAAATGACTTCTTCTATATTTTGAAGTAGGTAAAAGCCTGTCTTCTCTTCTCTACTTTCCAAATCTCATTTTGTTTCTTGGACTTTCTTTTTCCTTTCCCACCTCCTATGGCCACCTGCAGGGCCTCCTCGCTACCTGGGAGCCAGCCTCTGTATGCCACCCCCATGCACTCCTGCCTCCTCCCAACACATGCCCTGCCTGGGCCCTTTCACAGTTAAGTTCACTCAGCACTTTCCTTCAGTCTGCTTTACTCAGATGCAATTTCTCCTTGTCTGTCACCTACTAATTAAGTCAAGGGTATATTTGATCCTCAGATCACTTATGCTGCACGCGCTATCCACAGGGACTTGCACTGAATGAGCGCTAGTAGGTTGAATTAATGCCGAGATGAATTTCCATCTGTGTCCTCTGGGAGCTTACAATTTAGGAGAGAAAATAAGAAACAAACAATTTAAACAATTTTGGGAATTAGAAAATTAAAACTAAAACTATTAAACTGTTGTGTCTCTAAGGTTCTTATGAGAGAAGAGAGATGATTGTTTAGTACTTAAGAGGCTTCTCCCATTAAAAAACAAAAATCACAACTATGTTGTCAATGATAATTTTTGATTCAATTAAAAACATTATTGAAACATGTAATGCCTACAAACGAATACCTCTGTATTATTTTAGCTATAGCTAATCACCATAAAAATGTTAGGAATGTTAAATTGAAATTCCTAACAGCTATAAACTTTATTGAGTGCTAGCAATATGTTAGCACTTTACTGGAAAATGAAGGAAGGTGGGCTTCTCCTCAGAGTAGAGAAAGTAAGTTATAAACTGCAGGAATCCGGGGACCTATTCACTGCCTATCTGCATAAGAATAAGAGAGAGCTTTTTTTTCATTTGCATAAAGAATGACATCTCTAAGGTCAATCACTCCCCAGGTGCTTAGAACCAGACAAAAAAAGAAAAGAAAGGATTGTCCCTTGGAGGGCACAGGAATTTGGTGCATAAGAACAAGTCACTCATAAATTAAGTGCTCCTCAAATATGAAACTGCAGGTGAAAGTAATAAATAGCAGTGTCCTCCTCCATACAATGAGGGTTCTGAGCTAGAAGTTTTCTAATTTTCCATTCAGCTCTACTGCACTAAGTCTTCTTGAAGGGCGTTATCTCCCTGAAATGGTTGTTACAGACCCTCCAGGCTTTATGAGCTGGGATTAGGAAGCCATCCTATTAAAGCATTCCAGTATTAAGCCAACAGTGTTCATGGGCGAGGTGGAGAGTGGACTGAGTCTGAGGTGGGTGGGGGTCAGGGTCAATAGTCTATGTCCATGTGGAGAGGAAGCAGGCAGGAAGTCAGGAGAAAGCAACCACAGGAACCAAGCTTTGTGGGTGCATTCAAAGAAAATTAATGTGGTGCAGAGGATCCAAGGGAAGTAGCTTATGGGAGAGTTGATGACATTACAAAGTGCTATGGAATTTTTGCCAACATTATAGGTAACGTCACACCAAGGGACCTAGTACAGTAGTCCCCTTATCTATGAAGGATATGTTCCAAGACCCTAGTGGATGCCTGAAACTGCAGATAGTAACAAACCTTATATATACTAGGTCTTTTCCTATACAGACATATCTATGATAAAGTTTAATTCATAAGTTAGGCACAATAAGAGATTAACAACAATAACTAATAATAAAATAGTACAATATCACAATATACTATAATAAAAGTATGCAAATGTGCTCTCTCTCTCTCTCTCTCTATCTCCCTCTGTCTAGTAGCCTATCTAATAACAGAGACAGCTAGGTGACTAACAGACAAGTAGTATACAGCGT
Source organism: Myotis nattereri (assembly GCF_964212035.1). Lineage (NCBI taxonomy): Eukaryota > Metazoa > Chordata > Mammalia > Chiroptera > Vespertilionidae > Myotis > Myotis nattereri. The sequence continues at coordinate 33,744,293 of NC_138085.1, forward strand.
GGATATGCTGGACAAAGAAATTATTATGTTTCAGGGGGGTGGTGAGCACAGAGCTGGTTGGTGTGATATTTAATTACACTACTCAGAATGGCAGGCAATATAGATCTTAAAAATTGTTATTTCTAGAACTTTCCATTTAATATTTCAGGAATGCGATTTACCACGGAAATCAAAACAGCAGATAAGTGGGGGTAATGTGAGGATTTGAAATAGAGGGACAATTCAGAAACTTTTTCTCCATGGAATTATGACATTAGGCATCCTGTTATTAAATAATAATTTTCAAAAACATATTAAAACCATGACCTTGTTACAGAAATAAAAATGAATATGCATTAAATATTTTATATAACTCATTATTAATGAGAGAACTCATAAGATATTGTAACCAGTTCAACAGACATATTTATAGGTCCATGATGTTAAAAATGAATGTTCAAATGATAGCAAACCGGCCTCTTCCACCATGAAGAAGGAAAGTCAATTGATAGAATCTGCATGTCTGTAGGCAAGAATTATTTTTATTGTTATCAGCTACTATTCACAGAGTTATAAAATAACTCAAAGACAATGAAAGACGAGAGTCAGGCAGCTGGAAAGCTGCGATCTTAACAATTCATAGTTTCTTTTGAAGCAAGATTTTTCCCCTCTATGCAGCTCTGCATATTTTTAATGTAGGCTTATGTTTATAATGCTGGAATCTCCTCTGAAAAGCCTTGATTTCAATGATCAATTCATGGACCTAGGATTTCGTTGGAGAATTTACAGTGCCAGGATAAGAACAGCTAACAGTTTGTAATGACTAAGTTCTCTATTGATGGTATAAATAAATGTCAAAGATTTCCAGGGAGTTGTTTTGATAGTAAAACAGAGCAGTAAAAATTATGGTAGATGGTCAATCAGAAATGGAGAAATAGGGCAAAGGGAGGAGAGGTAGTAAATAAAGGAAAGAGCAACTATGATGATTTTGTGAAAACGTAACATCTAATCTGAGATTGAAAGGGTGGAAATCAGAAAGGTGAGTGTCCTTTCGGCAGATGGACCTATGGGGGAATTTCTAGAGCTGTTCAAGGAATGGAAAGACATGACCTGAAAATAGGTCTGTTTTTTTGTTTTGTTTTGTTTTTTTAACAAACCATCTTCAGATCAGAGTCATTTCTATTTATAATTGAATTGGTATCCTCTCTACTTTATAGGACTTTATGTTTTAATTTTTTAAGACTTTATTTTTTAGAGCACTTGTAGCTTTATGAAAATGTACAGAGACTTCCCATATAGTCCCTATCTCTACACATGAATAGCCTCCCCCATTATCGATCACTCACCAGAGCAGTGTATCTGTTACTAAGGATGAGCCCACATCGACACATCATAATCACTCAAAGTCCATAGTTTACCTCAGGGTTCTCTGTGGATGTTGTAGACCCTGTGGGTTTGGGAAAATGTATAGTGATATATCCATCATTGCAGTATCATATGGAGTATTTTCACTGCCTAAAAATTATCTGTGTTCTACCTATTCATCTCCCTCCACTAACCCCCAATAATTACGGATTTTTTTCTCGCCTCCACAGTCTTGCCTTTTTCAGAATATCATGTAGTTGCAATCACACAGGATGTAGCCAGCTTTGTAGACTGGCTTCTTTCAGTTAATAATATGCATTTACGGTTCCTCCGTCTCTTTTCATGACTTGGGAGCTCATTTCTTTTTAGTGCTGAACATACTTCATTGTCTGATTATATGTACCACATTTTATTTATCTATTCATCTAATAAGGATTTTTTGGTTGCTTACAATGTTTGGCAATTACGAATAAAGCTACTCTAAACACTCATGCACAGGTTTTCATGTGAACTTAAGGTTTTAACTCCTTTGGGTAAATACCAAGAAGCATGATTGCTGAATTCCATGGTAAGAGTGTTTTACTCTTACCTGCCAAATTGGCTTTCAAAATTGCTGTACCATCTTGCATTTCTACCAGCAATGTATGAGAGTTTCTATTCCTCCAAATCCTTGCCAGCATTTGGTATTTTCAGTGTTTTAGAATTTGGCATTTTAATAGGTATGCAATGGTATCTCATTGTTGTTTTAATTTGTATTTCCCTGATGATATAACATCTTTTCATATGCTTATTGTCTACCTGTATATTTTCTTTGGGGAGGTGCCTGGTAAGGTCATAGAGCCATTTTGTAATTGAATTGTTTGTTTACTTGTTTTTGAGTTTTAAGAGTTCTTTTTTTATTTTGGACAATAGTCTTTTTTTTTTTGCAAATATTTCCTCTCAGTCTGTGTCTTTTCTTTGAATCCTCTTGACATTGTCTTTTGCAGAGCAGAAGTTTTTAATGTTAATGAAGTTTACTTTATCAAGCTTTCATAGATTGTACCTTTGATGTTATTTCTAAAAAATGCATCACCATACCCAAGGTCATCTAGATTAGAGCTGTTATTAAGAGGCATTTTCCTAAAGGAAAAGTTATGGATGAAATGGAGGGAATCACTGACATTGAGCATCTAGTGATCCAAAATGAACAGTCAATGTTGTAATTCAATAATAGCATTGGGCAACTAAAAAGGAAAAAAAAAAATCAAATCAATCATTTAAAAGAATTTGGCCTAAGTCTGATAATAAGTTGAAACCCTTAAATATTTGCCTAGAAATTAGGTAAAGATAAATTTAATATAATTCTAAAGAGAGAAAAATACACTAGAATTTTTGTATTAAGAAAACTGAAGCCTAAAGCACCTATTCCACATCCTCTTTGCTACCTAGGGAAATGCTGCATTTGAAGAAGTTTAAACTTTTTGTAGGGAATCTCATGGTGTGTTATATGTTCAGGTGACTGTATATCAATAAACCTAGAAATGCTATGACACATTTCACTATTGAATAAGTAGAGAGCCTAACACTCTTGAACACACACATTGGAATATGTTTTTCCCTATGCTGCCTTCTTTATGCCATCATATTTGTTCTGAATTTCTCTCCTTGTGTATATTAGTACAAGTTGTCTTCTACATGCAAAGATCATAATAAGACATTGATAAACAAACAGTAGGAGCAGAAGATTGGTATTCCAGAGTATAGAAAATAGTAAAATATACTCAAGTAGCACTACTGACCCCCACCATCAGGGCTTTTGTTATGAGTTACATTCAAGCTAAGCAAACAGCCAGCCCTAAGCCCTGATCAATGGCTGATTAAAGATAAAGAACAGAGATTAGGACCAAGGAACATAAAACACTCACCCCTCATCAATCTGTAGAATCAACAAATGCCTGTACTTACATCTTCTCCATTCTGGTCGCTTTCTATCCTTTAAGAACAAGAATATTGAACATAACCAAAGAACATATATACATATATTCATAACCCATGTAACACAAAAAATAGTGTGGGGAAGGACTGGGGTAGGGCAAGGGATGGAGGGAGGGGGACAAAGGAGAGGAATAGGGGACATCTGTAATGTTGTCAACAATAAATATAAACAAATAAAATAAATAAATTAATTAATTAAAGAAAATAATTTATTATGTGTCAGACAAAATGTAAAACACTTTCCATTGAATTAAGCATTTATTCCATAGAATAGCCCTATGAATTAAGTGCAAACATAATCCTCTGTATTATTAAGATGAGAAACCTGGGGATGCTGTAAATTGTCAGCTGTGAACTCAAGATTTAAACACTAGAAGTCTTGTTCTAGCTGGTTTGGCTCAGTAAATAGAGCATCAGCCCAAGTACTGAAGGATCCTGGGTTCAATTCCGGTCAAGGGCACATACTTTGGTTGCAGGCTCTAGCCCAGCGGTTCTCAACCTGTGGGTCGCGACCCCATTGGGGGTCGAACGACCCTTTCACAAGGGTCACCTAAGACCATCAGAAAACACATATATAATTACATATTGTTTTTGTGATTAATCACTATGCTTTAATTATGTTCAATTTATAACAGTGAAATTGGGGGTCACCACAACATGAGGAACTGTATTAAAGGGTCGCGGCATTAGGAAGGTTGAGAACCACTGCTCTAGCCCCAGCCCTGGTTGGGCAAGTTTGGAAGCAACCAATCTATGCATCTCTCTCACATCTATCTTTCTCCCTATCTCTCCCCCTCCCTTCCACTCTCTCTAAAAATCAATGGAAAAAATATCCTAGGGTGAAGATTAACAATAAAATAAAATAAATTTTTAAAAAAGACTAATATTCTTGCAATCACCAGTGATGGTGAACCTTTTGAGCTCTGCATGTCAGTATTTTGAAAAACCCTAACTTAACTCTGGTGCCGTGTCACATATAGAAATTTTTTGATATTTGCAACCATAGTAAAACAAAGACTTATATTTTTGATATTTATTTTATAAATTTAAATGCCATTTAACAAAGAAAAATCAACCAAAAAAATGAGTTCGCATGTCACCTCTGACATGTGTGTCATAGGTTCACCATCACTGAAAGCCTTCTCTAGACATGCCCCCCAATCAAACCTCCAGTAAAAAAATCTACATCTCATTTACACGAAAGTGGAGGGATCATCAGTGCTATGGGATTGGAGGTCAAAACCTTAAAGCAATGATGAAGAAGGCAAAATCAACCCTCAGAAGCCCAAGGCAAAGGAGGGGCTTTTTGTTGCAGGGAAGTCTGGTAGAGAATGGAATAGAAAGATACAGGGATGGCTAGGGGGCTCAGAGTTTGACCTCCTTAAATAAAATGTTAATTAGAAGAATACAATAAAGGTCCTTTACTCCTTAAATAAATAAACAAGTAAAGTTTTACAGAAATCCCTGCTCTCTTTAATACCAATAAACAAAAGAAAAACCCCAGGCCCACTTATGTTGTGTGTCCGAGAGGCCTAGGCAGGCTGTCTTCCCCAAGCAAGAATGAGAGCACAGCGTATGCACTTTCCACACCTAATCACGAGGCCAGGGCTAACAGCAGAAATGCCAGGTACTGTTAGTCCTAATGGAGGAAGGGAGCTGGGACCCGTGACACTGACCAAATTTGAGACAGCAGCTGCTTCCCATCTTTGCCACACGGATTCAGGTTGCGAAGCAGCGCTGGCGGGTGAAATCAGTCATGCTCCTCCAGTTTGTCTCCGATCCTGTGTTGTCCAAATTGAACCCCTGTCTCTTTCCATTTAGCCATGCAGGTCTTGACAGGGCCCAATGCTGCTTTCCTCCCACTGTAACCTGTTTCAGAAAGCCTGACCTTGTTAGGCGAGCCCTTCTCACATCTTTATTTGACATTTAACTTTTTTAATTCCAGTTGACAGAGCAAAGTGTTAGGTACAGAATTAGTAGATTCTGAAAAGAGTCATTTCTGGAGTCATTTCTTACAAATTGAACAATTAGTTTATTTTATATTGATGGTGGGGAAGGATAAATGTGCTTCAATTACCGGGTGAAAGGAAAAAAAAGTCAAGTCAATTAATACTTGACTTCAATATTTATTTATAAAATAACCAGGGCAGAGTGTATCCTGTACGCCTCATTTACACTCATTGAGGAATAGAAAATAGGCAAATGGGGATGGGTTCAGACTCAGTTGAAGATGCACAATAGATGTAGAATGGGAAACCAATGATGTTGGAAGGAGCACATCAACAAAGGATAGAATGAGCCAACTCTCACTCACCTGATTAATGTGTACCTTTCCCTTAGATTTCTTTGCTTTTAATTTTCAGGATATTTTTAATAACAATTTTTATATTGTTCCTGAATAAATTAATTTTCTAGTGCTGTGTGCAAAAATTACCACATACATATGTGGCTTAAAACCACACAGTACTATCTTTACAGTTCTCTCTCTCTCTCTCTCTCTCTCTCTCTCTCTCTCTCTCTCTATATATATATATATATATATATATATATATATATTTTTTTTTTTTTTTTTTTTTTTCCAGAGAGGAAGGGAGAGGGAGAGAGAGATAGAAACATCAATGATGAGAGAATCATTGATAGGCTGCCTCCTGCACATTCCCTCCTGGGATCAAGCCCGCAACTCTGGCATATGCCCTGACCGAAAATCGAACAGTGACCTCCTGGTTCATAGGTCAATACTCAACCACTGAGCCACACCAGCTGGGGTATAGTTCTAAATGTCAGAAGTCTTAAGTGGGTCTTCTGAGCTAAAATTAAGTTGTCAGCAGAGCAACATTTCTTCAGGAAGCTCAAGGGGAAATTTGTTTTCTTCTCTTTTCTAGCTTCTAGAGGCCACCTACATTCTGTCTTCAAACCTCATCCCTCCTCCTTGTGCTTCCGCCCTCATATCTCCTCTCTGAGTCTAATTTCCTGCCCTTTTCTTAAAAGGACACTTGTGATTCCACTGAACCCACCTGGATAATCCAGGGTAGTCTCTCCATCTCAAGATCCTTAATTTAATCACACTGGCAAGTCTGTTTTGCAATGTGAGGTAACATACTTATAGGTTCTGGACATCTTTGGTGGACTATTATTTTGTTTACCAGTGACTTTCCTTCCATTTTTGCCAAGAAATTGCTCATTTATTTTACACACTGTGCCATAATGCTCTTCTACCCATCCCTCCTTTGCCCTGCTCAGCTCTGTATCATAGGAAACTATACTTCCAAGTTCTCTGGATCTTCTAGTTTCTAGGTAAGTTTAAGTATGGAATGGGGGGCAATGGTATATGATGGAAGGGCTTGAGAGAGAGAGAGAAGCTAGGGTATTTATCCCCTTCTCACACATTTTTTTCTGTACTGTGTTCTGGTGTTGGCTGCAACCCCTCAATCTCCTCAGCCCCTATACTCAGACATATATCACCATCAGTCTCCAGCTCTTGCCAGATGACCCTGTTGTGCCTCTTCTCTAGGATTAGTGGAAGCTTCTTGACAATTGATAATCTCTAAGTGTTATCTCATTCATAGTATGATTTCTTAGCTCTATTGTGCCTATAGTAACCTTGCGTTAAATTCCCTCTGTCTAAAAGACCTAGAGTCACTTCTGTTTTACTAGCCAAATACTATGTGCCAATCTAGGCGTAGCCTAAATTGGTGAATTTATTCAGGGATTAATCAGCCCTGAGAATGTGGGGCATGGGCTCACAGTTCACTCCACTCCCACCTCCCCATGCATAGAAGCAGCATGTGGCTAGGCTCACACCACTCCATTGTCTTTCTCAGAGAGCTCTATAAGGATGATTGTAAACAATGCATGGAAGAAACGTATATTTTGATAACTTATGCCACCTTTTCTGATTCTGCATGATGGCTGTGAATAATAAAGCTAGTTTGAGAGCATTTTACCTGGTGAACCTGTGGGAGATGCTGGTTTCCTTGTTTATATCCCTGAGATCTGATAGTGTTTCCTAATAATGTTTAACTTGTAAAGAACATAGGAATTGTTTTTGAAGAAACAAACAAACAAACAAAAAAAGGCCCACATGAACCTAAAAGCATCTTTTTCATTAGAGGAAATGTCAAAGTTTTCCAAATCAAGCTAAAGTAGAACTGAAGTACAATTTTAGACAACATTCTCCACATGAAGAGAGATACATTTCTAAATAAATTGTGAATTCTTGGTTCAATTTCCTTCTCTTCTGGCACTCAAACCACTATTTTGAAGTTCTATAATGAGATATTTTGGAGAGGTGGAGTTCAAGGGGAATAGATCTTCTGTTAGCCAGATAATCAAATGTGGCACATGCTAGGATTATGAGTACTGAGCTTTCCATTACAGCTTCTACACAAGGGTTGAGGAACATTTGGCCCGCGGGCCATATAAGGCCAGGGAAGGCATTTGGTCTGGCCTTGCCAAGGCATTAGGGGTGAGTTAATTAAATGTTTGACCAAATATAGCAGGCTAATTTTAAAGTTGATAATTTTGTATGGCCCATGAATGATGTTATAAATATCCAAATGGCCCTTGGCAGAAAAAAGGTCCTCCACCTCCGTCATTATTGTCAGTATAATTAAGGTCCATGGGAGAGGCATAGCCGCTGCCTCCCAAAGTATTCTCACCGTCAACAGTTGTGATGCTTCCACTAAGAAGTTGTAAATCTGCCTAATGTTGTTATTTGGCAAATGCACACTGGCAAGTATCTTTGATGTCTCTTGTCAAAATAAAAAGCCTTCAATGAATACAACAAAATACACAATAAGTAAGAAAATATCTCACAGAGAAAGATTCATACCAAGTGCAGGTTCTTAGAAATCTAGCCACACTGAAGGAGTAGGAGTGGAGGAGGGAAAATTGAACACTTGTAAACAAATTCTGTCACTCACTATGAATTCACACAATGGCTATACTTTGCTCCCTGCCTGTACTGCATATAAACAATAATTATGGTGGATCTGTTTTCTCTCTTCAGAGTCATATTTTATATTTGGTATTAATAAACCACTTAAGTGATTTATTAAAATGAAAAATTAACAAATCAGGAATCAAAATGTTGGCTGCATATGAAGAAGTATATTAATATTAATATCAGTGGTAAAATGGTCATAAAGGTTTCTCTTTGAACATTTTCATTTAATAGATGAGCAGACTGGGCCCAGCAAGGTGCTCTGCAGGGCTGGCTCGAGGTTACCTAATGCACACTGAAGAGCTTGAGGAGAGCTGGGACCTCCATTGCACTCATCCAGCTCTCTTTGCTGTGGGTTTTTATTTTCCACTATGTGAGGCTCCGCAGTATAATCCCATGTACAAATTTCAACTTTCAAGTAAAAGAACTAGAGAAATTTTGTTGCAGCTGTCCCAGATAAAACAGACAAACTGGATGGATTTGAAAGGAACAAAAGTACATCACATTACCTGTGAATTTGTGGCAGATTAACTTCATTTCTCTTGGTCACAGTAATGAATCCTCCCACTTAGCTTCACACTTGGACAATTGCCCACAAGCATCACAACATTGAACAGAAAAGTGGTAAGGAAACCTGAGGAGAGGATATTGCCTTTTCTGATTGATTTAAAGTGGAGCCATACAACGGGCGTTGAAGGGAATGAATGGGTCCAGTGCACATTCATGTTCTAGCACACTATAAACTCCTCTCTGCCCGGTATTTTCAAAGCTTGACTCAAGAATGGAGAGAGTAGAGAAATGTTGATCTTGTATTTAAGAATAAGAAACAAGAGGATTGCTATGTATTTAGAGCACAGTAGGCACTTGAAATATTTGTTGATTTAATTTAAAAACAGTTTATGATATTATGACTTTTTATTGTTATAGAAATAACTTTTATTTTATTAGTCCATATATTTTTAATTTCTATCAATTATACTAAATAAAATATTTTAATGATAGGAAAATTGTAAAAATATAACAAAATAAAAAGAAAAAATGTCTCATAAGCCTATTATCCAGAGATAACCATTGTTAACATTTTGTTTCATCTTTTTTCTGGGTTCTGTTATCTTTTAGCACCAAAATATTTTTTAAATAATTGTAAATGCATTTTATTTTTAAGATCTCATAGGAGAACAATTAGAGAATCAAGGCAAGTTCTTTAACATTGTTTCTTTTCTTTAAAAATTTCTAATTATTCTCATTAGAAATTTTTCATTTTTCAGAAACATTTGTAACGTTTTTATTTTTCAGAAACATTTGTAATAATTTTCCTAAGTTCCCAAATAATAGCATCAGGATGGATTTGAATAAATTAATTGGAAGGATAAGTGAATTTTTATACTATAGAACCATTTCTATGTGCTATGGAAACTAAATATGTAGCTATTGGTTGGTCCATATTTGTAAAGGGTTTTGTATAAGGAAAAAAACACCCACATAGCTTGCATGCATTTTGTCACTTATTTATTGATTTTATTCATATATTTTGTTTACTCTGACATATATATGTATGTATATGTATATGTATATGTATATATGTATATATAAACTTTTGCTTCCAAGATAACTTGTTCATATAATGACCAAAACTCCTGCTGGTTGGCAACATTCTGACAGACCAACAGAAGAATGTGTCTGTGTTGGACTTGATCCCACCCACAGAGTATATGCAATTATAACATTCCACTAATACTTGGCTGTTTTGCCAGCATGTTGATTAAGAAGCATCAAGTCACTCATTAGAGATTCATGCTAGCTTTTAAGTTATCAAAAGCTTCCATCACTACAAAAGTGATAAGAGAATCGATATCTTATAGTTTTTCTACTATGATGTTTAATGCATCTATTGGATGTGTAAATATTTAGGTCACATTTAGTCAATCAGTAGTAAAATAAGAGAAAGATGCATCAAAGGTTATTAATAAGATAAGGCACAAACTATAAACACATGTTCTTTGGGACACGAAGATGTAAATACCATACTCCATAACAAACCATACCATTACAACAGCATGCTCACTGTACGTTTGCTTGGTTCTGAGTCTGGCTTCTAAGAAATTCAGTCTAAATTAAGTATTTTATCAATTCCTTTTCTTTAAGTTTTGTGTTTATTTCTCCCTTTATATGTTATTGAAAGAAAAATAATTCAAAGTTTGTATAAATAACTAAGAGAAAAAATAATACTCATAACTAAAAACATACTTTCTTTCCCCAGAGTGTGATAGCTTTTAACTGTTTGCCCTTATAGCGCCCTCTTCTTGCCATTTGCCCTATAGTTGTAGATAAATCTTGCACCTGGCTTACAATATACTCAAGAGTGTTATTTCTAAACTGGGGCCGTAATAAGAACAGAACATATGAATCTTTAGTTCCCAACTCTGATGATTCTAACCATTTTTGTTTACTTATTTGTGTAAATCAGTTATATTCAGAACTAGAAGAATGTCATTGAAAAGAAATCTGGCTTTTTTAATTTTTATTTTTTACTAAGCAGAATTGCTTGTTTAATTAGCTGTGAAGAAATAATATAGGTCAGTTCTGCTACCGGTAGAATTTCAAGCTTCAGAGAATTTCTAGAATTGGCTGCTGCCTTTTCAACAAGGATGAGGATCCAGTTGAGCATCTCAGTCTATAAGTTAAGATCAACAAAGAATATAGAAATTTTAGAGTAAAAATAGACCCAGTTTCTTCTTGCTGAGCTTTTACTCTACATTTCTTTGGCCTGGGAACCAACCAGGCCATTTTTTCTAAATACAGTACAAACACAGGATTGAAGTAGGAAGAACCGCCTTTTAAATATTTTTCTCCCAGTTTCTATATGGATTCTCCCAAATATCTCTCTGCTTATTTATTTGCCTGGCCATTGGTGAGGTAGAGGATATTTCCGATTGGTAAATTTGGTGATTATGACTGATCATTCATAAATAAGTTTAGTCCTTTTTATTGGGAGGAGTTACCCTCAGAAAAGAAATCTTTTTGCTGCTTCTTCAGGAATAGGTTCTTCTGTGGGCTTTGGGTGTCCTCTCTCCTTTGATAAATCTCCCTCCTCAAGTAAATGGCCCATTTGACTTTCACACCATAATGCTTCTTCCTTAGCCTTTTAGAGAATAAAACTGATATTTAATCTCTTACCTGGTTTACTCTTTCTTCTTCTCAACATGTTCAGAATCCAGAAAGGGAAGAAGAAAGAGGAACCCTGACTATATATTTTTGAACTCAAACAACACATGTGCCTGCCCTGTGTCATGTATAGTTGAGTCAGCTTTCAACCTGGCAACCCTATGAATGAGTGAAGTCCAGACCAGCCATTAAAAAGCTAAGATCAAGAATTAGGATGCGGACATTATGGAATGCGCCCCTGAACAAGCAAGCTTGTATATGCTAAATTCACAGTCGTCATATTTTCCTGATATACTCTTTTTAATCTCATTTTGCAAAATCTCAGCAGTTAGAAATTTTATTTGTTACCCTCCATGCAGCATGATTCCAACAGAGAATAAAGATTTTAGATAATTTATTTTCTAACCAGTTTATCTGTCAGCTTATGACCAGATCAACACTAGAGAATGTTGAGAAACTATTCAGACCTATTGCCAAATATTAGAGTTTAGCTCTAATTTGAGATAAGCAGATTATAGAAATCATTATTTTTATCTAGAATTGACTCTAATTGCTTCTTATGTCATGCATAATCATATAGTATTAATCAAAGCTTAAAAATCCAAAAGAAATCCTCACACATGTTATTTTTAGAGATTCATATTTTTAGAGTCAAATTTCCATTATGATCAACATCCTCTCAATTATTTCTTTTGCTTTTAATTATCTTAATTTGCCCTTTATACATAGACTTTTCAGGATTAGCCCTTTTATTAAAGGCATGTTTTTCTATATCAGTGAGTTTCTACCCATATAAAATAATCTATTGGTTAAATAGTTGGCCAATAAAGTTAAAAAAGAAACCATGGAAACAAGATCTGGGTTAAAAATAATCCACAAATAATCTAAGAAATTATGATATAAACAATAACTCCTATTATAATAATTTTAGTAGAAATATTTACATTATTCTTTCTTTAATTCAGACTTGTAACTAATTTATAATTTGTAAAAGATTTATGCAAAATCCAAATGCATATAATTTAAAAAATTGCTATTTAGGAGGTCATAACAATTTTATTACTTGACATACTATGTTTTTGTATAAGAAGACTCAACATTCCAAATGTGTCAATCATTTCTAAATGATTATACCCAGCTGGCATGGCTCAGTGGTTGAGTGTCAACCTAGGAATCAGGAGGTCACTGATTCAATTCTGGTCAAGGGCACATAACTGGGTTGTGGTCTCTATCACCAATGGGGGGTGCACAGGAGGCAACCAATCAATGATTCTCTCTCATCATTGATGTTTCTATCTCTCTCTCCCTCTCCCTTCCTCTCTGAAATCAATAAAATAAAAATATATATTTAAAAATTTATTCTAGAAATTAATGTAATCCAAACAAAAATACTATGTTTTCTTGTTTGTTTATAATTGGAAAGCAATCCAGAATTTTATATGAAAATAAGAAAGTATAACTTAGAAATTAATATATCAAAATATAATCCATCTATACTAATAAAAGGGTAATATGCTAATTAGCCTGGGTTGACCGGCCATCTTCTGGACCTCTGACTTCCTTCCAGACAAAGCCATGGTGGTGGGGGCCGAGGCAGAGGCAGTTAGGGGCGATCAGGCAGGCAGGCAGGTGAGCAGTTAGGAGCCAGCAGTCCCAGATTGCGAGAGAGATGTCCGACTGCCAGTTTAAGCCTGATCCAAAGGGTCCTCAATTGGAGAGAGTGCAGGCTGGGCTGAGGGAACCCCCAACCTGTGCATGAATTTTGTGCACAGGGCTACTAGTATCTATAATAATTAAGAAAATGTAATACTAGTATATAAATAGACCAACTAATTAGAGCAACTAAAATATCTGGAAGAAATGCCTTCAAATATGTTGAATTTTCATAAAAATGATATAAATAAATTACTGTTTTGTATTGATATAGTTTTCTACCCATTCTGGAAAAACTGGTTATTATCTCATATATAAAACCAAAATAAATTTTAGGTAAATTTTGGAGTTTAATAAGCAAAAATAATAAGAAAAAAAACAGTAGTAAGAGAAACAAAGAATATGTGTATCTAGCTTATAGCAAATAAGATATAAATGAAAGGTGTTCAACCTTTTAATAAAAGTAATTTAAAAACTATCATGAGATTTTTTTTTAACCTATTATATAGACAAAGCTCAAAATGCTTACCATTTAGGGTGAAAGTGGAGAAAATATATTCATAAAATGAAGATAGTAATGTAACTTAGTCTAACATAATAGAGAACAATGACTAAATATATCAATATAAAAAATGCACATATTCTTTAATCTATAATTTCTTGTCTCATGCTATATCCTACAGATAGAGAATATATATAACAAACAACATTTGAATCATATTACTCATTGTCATCTTGATTATATCAAAACACAACATATGTTAAAAGTGGGGCTTTGTGATGTTTTTATGGTGTGACTAACTTCTAAAACTTTGTTTTCCAAAGAGTAAATTAAATGCATTATACTTTTGAGAATTAGCGAATGAATAATGTGCTTTAATATTTTAATTTTTTACGTGGGTGCAGAAGCATAGTGTTTCATTATATCTGTGATAATTGAGATGCTTACAAATCCCTGACTCTTCCTAAACCAGTTTTACCTCACAGACTCCTCTTGCATAAAGACTTATCAGTACCTATTCCCATGATCTAAAGAAAGTGGCTTCTATTGAATTATATCTTCTGAAAAGGGGAATATACGGAGTTATTTACATATTGAGAATCCAAAGGTATTTACATGTTGACAATACAAGATATGTTTTTACGGAATGTAAGTCCTACAGAATGCCTTGAACAAAAAGGGTTTCAGAATACAATAAAGTGTGAGATCTATTGCATAAATCTCCTCTTGAAGTTTAATTTAGCACATTTACACATTAAAAGCTCTGAGTAGTTCTGTAATTAAAAAATAAAAACGAATGCAATTGTGTTTAGTTTAATCTCTTCTAAAGTTATCTGGGTACAGAACCTTTTTTTTTTTTTCTTGGTAAAAACAAATTTAACAATCTGTATAATATGCTCTTTGGAAAACCTGCTTAGTCTGTCAGATTTTTTTTTCCAGAGTTGTGAGGGAATAATAAATATGATGAAGAATCTGTGGATACAGAAGCATTCATGTTTAAGCCCCCAGAAAGCAGGAATCAGTGACCTTGGAATGGGAAGGGAGTGGGGGGAGAAGAACCCAGAACATGGGAAGGATCTAAGCAAACCATGCCATATTCAGAAGAGAGAGAGAAAGTGGTAACACACACACACTAATTTCTAACTGAACATTTTATCTACCTACCTCGTTTAATATTGCAAAACTTATGGAGACAACAGACACATAGGAATAGTAGGCAAAACCCTTTGGGTTAGTCAGAGTCTTCAAAAGGCTTTGTAAGAGAACTTTCAACTCCCCCCCACAGCAGTGCGGATGCTAATCCAGTGCTGAGTGTGTGCTTAGGTTGGAGTATTGCATTCTTTTTTCTTTTTTTCTTTCTTTTTTTTTTTTTTAATCTATTTCTTAAGGATTATGGAATCACAGCCTGTCAGGTCTGGGAGGAGCAGTAAGGATTATCAAATGTAATTCCTCATTTTTACAGAGTCAAGAAACCAAAGGAAAACAAGGAAAAGGCACCCAACAAGTTAATGGTGGAGCCACAAATGATCAAGAATGCCAAATCTGAAATCAGAATACCATGCATTCAAATACTATAGGGCTTGCCTCTTATTAGCCACCTAAGTTCAGTCAAGTTATTATTCACTCAGCTTCAGGCTTTTTTTCCTCAAAATTTTTTCAAAGCAATGAATGAGATAAAATGGGTAAAATAGATAGTACATTGTTGACAGAGAGTGACAATAAATGGCAGCTGGTAGTAGTGGTAATTATTATAACAGTGGCATCAAAGAAGATAGGAAGTGTATAAATTGCAAGTTCAAGCTGAAAAGCTAGGAGATCCTTTATCTGTATTTTATCTCATGGCATCATTTATTTGAGTCTCTATTTGTATTAGTCAGAATTCTCCAGAGAACAGAACCAATAGATATATGTAATGCATATATATATGTATATATAAATCTATATCTATAAATATAGGAACAGAGGGAGGAGAGGGGGAGACAGACACCAACAAAGACAGAGAGCTAGAGAGAGAAACAGAGAAAGGGAGGGAGGGAAGGAGGGAGAGAGAGAGAGAGATTATAAGGAATTGTCTCCCAAGATGGAGGCTGACAAGTCCCAAGGTCCTCAGAGTGAGCTGACAGGGTGGAGACCCAGGAGGGTCAATGTGTATTTCCAGATTGAGTCTAAAGGCCTAAAAAACAGGAGAATCAATGCTGTAGTTCTCATCTGAAGGCCAACAGGCATGAGACACAGAATCTATATTTCAGTTCAAGTCCAAAAACAGGTAAAAGCAATGTCTTAGTCAAAGGCAGTCAAGCAGTATGGAATTCTCTTACTCTGAGAAGATGTAGCCCTTTTTTTCTATTCAGGCCTTCAACTGATTGGTTGAGGTCCACCCACTCTAGAGAAGGCAACATGCTTTGCTCTAAGGATTTAAATGTTAACCTCATCAAAAAACACCCTCACAGAAACAAACAGGGTAATGGTTAATCAAATATCCGGTCACCCTATCTGTGGCCCAGTCACTTCAGTGCATAAAGTTAACCATCACACAATCTCTTAATTTATAAGTGAGATATATGCTTCACAAAGAATCATAAAAAGTGCTTTATACATATACTGTCTTTCATTCACTCATCCTTTCATCCATCCATTCATTCATTTGCACATCACTTTACAAAATTTACTGACAATCTGTCATTTTTGGTCATTGTTCGGACCCCTTAATTCAGTGTTTCAGAAACAAAATGGAAAAAGTAAAAGGGGCTATTCAAGAATTTGACAATGACTTGAAGTAATGATGGAGAGGAATTTTTTGGGAGCATTTCTTAGGTATGCCATAAGGTATAGAAAATAATTACTGGGCTTGATAAAAGCCTAAAATATCTTTTCATCTTTGCTTCTTTCTCTAAGGCAGGTTATACCACAAAGTCAAAGAAATTCAATATAAAACTATGTGTAAAAACAAATCTGTGCAGAATGCCTTTGAAGTGACCCCTGACTTTCATATCAGTCATTTTTATAGTGTTAATCCAACACATTCTCTCCCAGGGCATTTCCCTCTGAACATTTATATATAGTGCATAATTAATAAGTGCAATTTTAATGATGCAAGACTTACTACAAGCTATGTAAATTTTAATATTTTGTGTCTGTGGATGGTTATTTTTTTTTAGTTCCCTTGAATCTCACTAGACACGTGAATAATATTTTATTTGGTAAAATGAATGAAAGGATGTAAACCTGATGTTAACAATAAAAACACTCCACTGGTTATAATGAGACAGTTCTTCAGTGATCACCATAGCCTTATCATTAAAAGGTATTTATATAATATTTTTCTTCAGTCTGTTGTTTAATTTTCTCCTGAAGAGCTACATCCCATACTATTATAGACATAATTTTAAGAAATACTAGTCTTAGTTATATTTAAGGAGATTTTTTTTTATCCCTAAAATATACATGCATCACCTTTCCTCCCAACAGTGCAAGATTTTTAGTAATTAATCTATTCTGAGAATCACATCAGGAAAAACTATCTAATTTCCTTTTGTTTTGGCTTACATTAATATAACTCATATCTCCTTTTCTTTATAATTTTCAAATTTGTTGATTTTCATTTTCTTTTAAATACATTTCTACTTGAAAAAGTTGGTGCTGAAATGTATTTAATTATTTGTTTCCAGAACTCAGCATGTGTCTAATTATTCTGCTCAATTCTGGTTTCAAATGGAGAAGTGACAAAACTGGCCAGTAACACCTGACTTCTCTAGTTTTCTCTTATCCACCTTTGTGTATTTCTAAGCCTGATTCTGATAGTGGGAATGGAAGATAGTTTGAGTATGTAAAAAATATCACATTTGAGCTACTCCAGAGCCATGATGCTTAATGTATGAGGCATAATCTGGATAAGACAAAGAAAGATTTATAAAGAAGAGTTTTGAAAGGTACTGTTGTAAATGTATGGGCAAGATCAGAAGTGACAACAACATCAGGAAGACATAGCACAGCCCTAACCGGTTTGGCTCAGTGGATAGAGCATCGGCCTGTGGACTGAAGGGTCCCAGGTTCGATTCTGGTCAAGGGCATGTACCTTGGTTGCGGGCACATTCCCAGTAGGGAGTGTGCAGGAGGCAGCTGATTGATGTTTCTCTCTCACCAATTTTTCTAACTCTATTCCTCTCTCTTCCTCTCTGTAAAAAATCAATAAAATATATTTTTTTTAAAAGAAGACATAGCACAGTTTTCCACAGTTACTTATGTCAGAGTTGCCACCTTTGGTCTGAAGGGGCAAGACAAGGGAGAAGTTACCAAAACGAAGACATGAAAGGAATAGGTTGAAGGCCTGCTAATAGGAACTATGCGTTTGATAGAAACGCACAGTCAACTTACTGTAACCTGTCAAGGAAGGAGCTGATGAAAAATATCCTGACCTCACACTCCTCCTATCCTCCATTCTCCTAAGAGAGCCTCCCAGTGGACAAAATCAGCATAGAGATAAAGGAGGAAGTAGCCCATTAATGAAACCCCTGGGCACACATACCAGGTTGGAGGAGTGTGGAAGCTGGTCTGGAGAAGCAAATGGAAGATGTTTAGCGGGTAGCACAGAGGCATAGCACCAGAAATCAAATTATGGTCCAGGCACCACACCAAGAGGGCTACTAGTAAGTCCGGGACCAGAAAGAAATAGCATCTACAGGGCCTACTCTGTATCGGTTGATGGCATTCTTATTTAAGTAAAGAATCAAGGAAGCTTTATGAAATATCACTGTTCTATTTTACACGATTTCAACAACTTATCCAAGTTTATAATGGCCATGTCACTATTTGAACCAAGATTTATTGGGCCTTGGAGTCTCCCTGCCCTTCAAATTGAAGGAAGTGAGCCAGGCTCAGAGAGAGCCAAGAAGCTGGCCGTTAAGACTGGATTGAAAATCAGATATCCACAGAGCAGCTTAGAAGCTTAGGACTCAGACTCTGGAGAAAAGGAGAAGTAAATAAGTCAACAGGACTTACATAGCATTATCCTCCTGTAAGAAAGCAACTAGCAACGCTGAAATAAAGCTTCACCTTCACAGAGAAGTCTCATTCTCAGGAGTATGCAGTCTGTGCCACTATTTGTTAACGATACTAGTTCAGCAAAAGGATATTTCTCTGTTCTTTTCCAATCCCCATAAGTAACTGTCCTTTTTCCCCTTCTGCTTGATTAAAAGAATAACTTGGGGTTTAGTACACTTAGAGTGTCCCATACTTAAAATCTCTACATTGTGCTGACAGACAATGAGGAAGCTTTAACGATTTTAGCTGAGAAATCTATTAACCTATGCATTTATGTTGCTAATTACACTAAAGTGTGTAAGATGCATGATTATCAAAACTGAAGAGTTTGGATCGCCATGGGAGGGAAAGGTAGGGGGAGGTGAAGGAGGCTAGAGGGGGCATAAATGGTGATGGACAGACTTGACTTGGGGTGGTGAACACACAATACGGTGTCCAGATGATGTGTTGTGGAACTGTGCACCTGGAATCTGTATATTTGTGTTCGCTAGTGTCACCCTAATAAATTCAATAAAAAGAAAAAAAAGAAGAGCATTGCTGCTGGCACTGAGGGTTTCCTAGACACAGCATTAGAATTGCAAATGGAGCCTCCCCAAAGTGGGACCCAGCAGATACAGGACCTTAGAAGTTCCAGGTTGTTTGGACTGCATCATAATTAGGAGGTTTTTATCTGAAATTTAACTACTTAATGACATAGTGGAGCAGGAATTCCAACATGGAACCTCGGCCCCAGCTCCCCACTCATATTGTGCATTAAGAAAATTATTTCCTCTTCTGGACCCACTACCCTCACTTGTAAAATAAATGGTTTGAATTTCATGGTCTCTAGTGACAGTTCCTTGATTGTGAAGAGATTGCTGCTATTATCATGGTTAAGTGCAAATGAAGGGGTTTAATTACAGTAAGTTTATCCCCAAGCACTCTGTACATCACTTACCCATTGTTTTTCATTAAACAAATAACATAAAAGTTTTATATTAATCATATCAAGTTTTAAAGATTAAATTCAAATTCTACCACCTCTATGAAGTCATTGTTTTTCTTCAGAGTTTCTCCACATATATCCATATTTTTAAAAGGTATTATTTATATCAAGTCATATTCCTCCTTTATAATGCATGATTCTGCAAGTTTGACATGTAATCACAAATACCATTAAGATATACACTTCCGTCACCCACAAAAATTCCCTAGTTTCACTTTCTAGTCAATAACACCTTCCACACCAGTCCCTGGAAACCACCAATATGTTTTCTATACTTACAGTTTTGTAAAAACTTGAGAATGCCATATAAACAGAATCAACCAGTATGTAGCCATTTGAATCTGGCTTCATTGACTTGGGATAATGCATTTGAGACTCATCTAAATTACAGAATATACCCCTTGTTCATTATTATTTTCCTCTGATTGACTTCAAGATTTGTTCTTCATCTTTGATTTTCATCCATTTGATTATTCTGTGCCTGATGTGAGTTTTTTCTGGGTTTTATTCAGTTTGATGTTCTCACAGTGTCAGATCCATGGCTTGGAATCTTCTCTCCTTTCTTCTCCTACCTTCTGTTCTCATTTAGAGCACAGCATTAAGTGGAAGGGAAGCCTTAGTGAAATTTGCTTTTTGTTCTTTGTTCCCCTTCCCCGCCAGCTCTAATAAATGTCTGGGTCAGGAAGTTTAGATGGTATTAAATGGATATATTGTGGCTTGGGAATTATGTGTACCTGTCAGAAGTCTATGTTCATAGCACCACCTGAACCTTGCAGGAAATACACAATTAAAAAAATAATTTAAAAATAGTTGAGAAAAGTGAATAAGCACTGGCATTGCAGAAGAAACCAGTAATGCTGACAATCAATAGCATTGTAACACAATCAAAGTAAATTTTCTAAATCACAATATACTTTAGGGCTCTCAGAGTATATTGTCATTTTTGGCACTATCCGAATAGAACAGAAATCTAATGATCATTCTAACTATTGATTAAGATTAATGTGGTGGGAAAAGCACTCTCTAGTAGTTAAACTATTGAGTTGTACACTAGAAACCAATAATCTCTTTCATATAGGGTTTTATAGTACAAACTAAAAGCCCATTGCATGAAGATTCACGCAATAGGACTTCCTTCCCCTGACTGCTGGCACCGGTTTTCCTCCAGCACCCAGGACCCAGGCCTTTGGTCCAGGCTCCGCTGCGGCTGCAGCGGAGAAGCCAAGCCTCTTCAGTCTTCAGTCTTCAGTCTTCAGTCTTCATTCTTCAGTCTTCGCTCCGGCCAGAGCCTTCAGTCTTTGCTCTGCACCTGTGTATGCAAATTAACTGCCATCTTTGTTGGGTCAATTTGCATAATCACTGTGATTGGCTGGTGGGTGTAGAGGAGTGACACCAATTTGCATGTTTCTCTTTTATTAGTGTAAATAGCATTTCAACCTCACAACAGCATTTTCAGATAGATGATGTAATTATTAACCCTTCCCGCCTTTGTTCACTGTGGTAGAGTTTGGGTTAGGAGACAGCAATCGTTTATCTCACACAGTCACAGAGTGTAATCGGAACTTACCTGGTTTAGCATACAAGGTTAGAAACTAGCTTTTGTGCCTTAATTAAGTATCCACAGCTCCGGGGATAGCTCTAGGGTTCTCAAGTTCTTCATTAGGTTATTGCCTTTAATTTCCATAGAGAAAAAAATGTAGCCTATAATGACTAGTGCTCCACTGAGATCTCTGCCTCAGCCCAGACACTGGGCTGCACTCCTGGCACCATGCTGATTTCCATACAGTTTTCTCTTCCAGGTACCAGGATCCTGCTTTCCATGAGCAGCCTCCTTGTGCTCCCCAAGTTTCTAATGGGATGATATTTGTAATGAGGTGACCAACCAATACCACAATGCTGAATATGGAAAATAAAACTCAAATGGATTCACAGAATTTTCAGGTTATACAGTTAAATAGGAGAGATGTAGAAATTATAGTCATATCTACTGAACTGACTGCAAATCTAAACTCCAGTGGGGCCTTTGTAATATTCTGGTTTTAATTTTCAGTAGTGAAGCACTTCATTGCATAAACTATATATATATATATATTTGTACTCATATATATTTTATACTGTTATATTAGCTTTATATTTTGCAATTTTTGTAAGAAATGTCTTAGAGGTGACTGCTTTTATCAGCATTTTACACATAAGGAAACTAAAGCCTGAAGTTTTAAATAACAAGTTCTACAACAGGTGACAAAGCTTTGCCTTATAATCTATATATATAAAAGTCTAAGCAATCGAACAAATGAACAACCGAACAACCGGTTGACCAGTCACTATGATGCGCTCTGACCA
Source organism: Myotis nattereri (assembly GCF_964212035.1). NCBI lineage: Eukaryota > Metazoa > Chordata > Mammalia > Chiroptera > Vespertilionidae > Myotis > Myotis nattereri. The sequence goes on from NC_138085.1 coordinate 33,766,241, forward strand.
CCAGGGGGCAGACACTCAATGCAAGAGCTGCCCCCTGGTGGTCAGTGCACTCCCACAGCCAACCTCTCGTGGCCAGCCAACCTCCTGCAGTCTCTCCCTCCTGCTGGCCGGCCACCATCTGCCTCCATTGGGACTGGGCGAGACAGCCCCTATCAGACCCAATCATTGGCCAGGCCATGGGACCCCACCCATACACGGATTCGTGCACTGGGCCTCTAGTATGCTATATTTAAAGAAATGGAGTTTCATGACTTTCAAATACAGTACTTTTTTAAATGCCCAAACTTTTTCACATTTTCTTTCTGACAGAATTGCTCTATGTCTTTTAAAGAAGGTCACCATTTTGAATAAGTTTGGTACATGATTAACGACTTTAAGAGAAAACTTAAGTTTGAATTGTGGTTAAAAACACAGGTCCTCCACTACTATTCTGAATGGATTCACAAACTCCCACATGCAATTTAATATAATATTAGAGGGTGAAAGGGCGAGGGCTATGCCCTCTATCTTGCCCTGGATCCTCCATGTTGGGGCAGAGGCAGAGGAGTGCCTTCTTCCCGGAGGTCCAGGCCCCTGCTGGCCACGCCCGGGAACAAGACCCAACTTGGCGCCTGGCCAATTGGAGGGCCCACAGTCAGCTCCCCTCCCCTCACTATTAAAAGCCCTGATTTTCTCGTGAGTAGCACTCGGTTTCCGGTCGCTGCGTCGACTGGATGCCCGGGTCGGGTTAGCTAACTCAATAAAGGACCTTCTGCTTTTGCATCGGACTGGCTCCCTGGCGTGGTTTCTTGGGGATCTTGAATTCTGGGCATAACATTTTGGGGGCTCGCCGGGATCCCCAACACCAGCGATGGGACGCCCAGTCCGGAGGGCCTGACTGACCGCGGTAGGTCTCTTGTTTTGTTTATGTCGTATGTTTTGTGTATCTATCCGGTGTGAGCTCACTTCTGAAATCTGTAAATGCCTGTAAATGCCTGTAATAATGATCTGAGTGGATGCACGGGATCAACAGGTGGGAGGAGCCAAGGGACGCCTCGCTCCTCCATCTGAAGGGGTATAGCTTTGCTTCCGCGGAGTCGGAAGGTCTGTAGGAATCCCCTTAATCTGAGACAGGCAAGGAGGAGTCGGGGGGCGCCCAGATCCTCCATCTGAAGAGGGGAAATTTTGCTTCCGCAGAGTCGGAAGGTCTGTACGAACCCCTCAATCTGAGAAAAGGCAGGTCGCTCCTGCTGGTTGGCGCGCAGCCAACGTCTGGCTTTCGTTTTGTTTTTTTTTTGTTTTGTTTTGTTTTGTTTGCTTCCATGGAGTTGGAAGGCTGTACTTTTTTGGGCCCTTTAGTTGTTTGTGTTTCCGTTTTGTTTTGTGGACTTGCTGGATTAATAATTTCAAGGAGATTGGGGGAGGCTTTAGAGCTCCCTCAGGAATGGGGAAGTTGTTAGGAATTGAATGGATTGTTTAAACTCTGAATGAATGTCTGGTGAAAGTGTATGAATGTGGAGGGAGAGGGACTGCTCTCACTCCTCCTTTGTGTGGCGGTCGGGCGGCTGCCTGAGTGAGGGTCTGTGGAAACAGGTCACCCCCTCCCCAAGTATTCTAAAATTAAAATCCTTCTTGTAATTGAAAAGCGTTTACAAATCTATAAATGCATCTGGGATTTCTGTGCACATGTAAAGGGAAAAGGCCAGTTTGAAAACGAGTGCGCATAGTTTTGAGCTGGACTTGACTTTTTGCTGCGTACAGAATAAAAACTGGGGACTGTTCTGGTCTTAAAAATGGCGAAGTTGAACCTAAGAAAGAAATACAGGCAGGTTTCTCAAGGCCATTTAAAGTAGCTTTTGAAATTTCCCACCCTGAGGCAAGTACCACCAGGAAGTTGTTGGTCAAGTTTGCATGTGAATATGGTTTTGTTTCTTGACTTCCCCAACAGGAAAATTGTGACCATCTTAGCAGCTATGCCAGGCTTATTGGCTGGAAACTTAAAACTTTTAAGTTCAAATCATCTAAAAGCATTGAAATTTATAATACTAAAATGTTGATCTGAGTATGCCTAGTATGAAGTCTAGAAGATAGAAGTTAATCTATTAATTGAAAATGCCTTATATTTTATTTGAAATATCTAAGATTTAAAGCTCTGAAAGTTTAAAGTGCAAATTGAATCGGGAGAAATTAATTAAATATCTAAGATAATTATAAAGGGTATAAACAGCTAATGAGATTTCTGTTTGTCTACAATATAATGTTGGCCATCTATCTTTTAGGAATTTTGGTTTGCTCTTCCCTTGTTTATTGTGAGAATAAGGAAATCATCTTTTCTGTTAGAGAACAGTTTAGACAGCCGCCACTTTGAGCTGCCTGACTTGGCAGCCGCCATGTTGGCCGCATGGCCTGCCGCGCCCCTGGGGGCCGCCATCTTGGAACAGCCCCGCCCTCTGACTTGGCCAATCACAAGGGGGGTGTCTGCTCACTGGGGCAGGATGGAATTTCAGGGGTGGAGTTTTAAGGCGGAGTTTTACCGCGGAAATGCGGATGGGGCAAAAAGTGTGCTAGCCTCTCGGATTTATTTAATACTTAATAAATTAGCAATCACGGTCTTAATATAATTTCAGTGGTATGATAGACCAATGTTTTGAGCAGTTGGCTTTATAAGGGCCGACAATAGAGCTCATATTTCTTAAAAGGCTTGTAGATAGATACATTTTTAAAAGATATCTAAAATTCTCAGTAGAACCACAGTATACATATATCATACACACATTAATAGTAATTGATTCCATGGTCAAGACTAGATCCTATTATGTTGAGAACTGTTTTTAAGTGTTGAAAATGTTTTCCTAAGTTTTACCTAGGTTACCCAAGAAAGATTTTTCTTTTTTCTGTGTCCCTTAAAATGTATTGCTAATCACTTAAGAATTAAGGCTAAGAGTTCTAGCTACCTGGAAAGCATGGCCTTAGTGTGATAGAAAAAAAAAAAAGAAAAAAAAGAAATGTTAAGTGAAACGTCAGAGGATCCAATGTGTTTAATCCTCTTGAAGGACATTGAATGGTTCTTTCCTTCCTCTTTAACTTTTAGGGGATTGTATAAATGGATTACTGATGTAGATTATCAAGAATCTCTAAGGGACTTGTCCTGTATCTGGAGGAATGGCTTCTAGATGGTATTCACCATCTCTGGGACTTCCGGAGGGAAGTCGAAACTCGGACTAGCTAAGGGTTCGAATCTAGTCTATCTTTTAGAAAGATAGGAAAAGAAGCATTCCTAGGCAGTTTTCTACCGCCTCTGTTCAGGGACTTGTTCTGTATCTTGACACAACTGAAACTGATTTGTTAGTATTTTGTGGTATAAATGTGGCATGCACCTCAAAGTTCTTAATGGGAAATGTATCTAGTTATCGTGTCTATTTAGTCTTGATTTCCTTGTTCAATATGAGTACCGTTTCTATCTGGATGAGACATAGGTCAAGAATCCCATCCTGGGACGTGGGAAAGGGAAGCCCCCACATCTGTTCCTGTCAGGCCCCCATCAGGGGACTTGGGCAGTGTTCCTGTTACCTGCTCAAGATCCCAAGACTGTATTTGTTTATGTAAGTGTGAAAATATATTCAGTGCTAGGTTGGGATTTTGGAATTCTGGGGTAGATTTAAAAGATATTTGTGACTTTTCTAGTCTGATTGGGACATTTAAGGGTGGGGCTCACAGTTCCTCAGGGCAGAGATTCCATGGGCCCTTCCCCCTGCCTGTGCTGAATTAAATAATAAAACAATGGACCTTAGAATCTGTAAAGGTGGGCGGGAATGAAGCTGGTCAAATGTACCCACTTCTGGTGCACTCCCTTGAAAGAGGCCTGGTTGCTGCTCTGCCACAAAGGGAACTGGTAGAAAGACAAAAAGCAGAGTGTTGTAACTGATAAACAGGGTTACCTAGAAGCCATCAGGACTTTGAAGTTCTAATCTGACTCAGAGACTGGCGCTTTAACTATCTCTTTCCTTGAGAGGGCTCCAGAGGGCGCACGAGGACATTTGGCCGCGCCTCCGCGCCATCTATGAGACCAGCCCAACCCCAACTCCTCATCAGCACAGACCAGGGGATTGGGTCTACGTCTGAAGGCACTGCTGGGCGACCCTAGAGCCACGTTGGAAGGGTCCCTACACCGTGGTGCTGAAGACCCCCACCGCTCTCAAGGTAGACGGCGTCACGACCTGGGTCCATCCGGAAAGACTTCATCACCAAATGGAGCATCGATTGATCGAGATCAACGCAACCCGCTCAAGCTCAAGCTGCGGAGTGCTTGGCCTGCCTGATGCCGGTAACATGACTCGCGATCGCTCCTGTCACCAGGAGCCCCAATACACTTAGATAATGCCTGCATCTTCATGGACATGGCTCCAAAGAGACAAGGACCATTTATAGAATCACATGTTTAGTTATTGATATGTTATATTAACCTTTGATTCTTTTGCAGGTTTGATGTATGTTGGCTGTCCTGGAAGGGAGCTGTGTGGGGTGACCCCCAAAAGTAAAGGGTGTCTAGCTGCCAAGAGGACAAGTGCCCAACTGGGCAGGGAAGGGTGCCCATCAGGTTTTGGTCTCTGTTGAGAGACAGCTAACAGTTGACAGCCTGTAATACTGTCTTGCAGGCCTGAGTCACCATGCCCATGTCAGGGGTAGTAAAGCTGGAAAAAGCCTGTTTAGACTAGAAAGTCTGAGGCATGGACCAACAATTACTGTTTTGTTTTAAATCCATGAAAAGAAATTAGCAAGGAAAGTCAGAAAATCTTAGAGTAAATCAGTATGTTTTTCTCCTTATGTAATTCCTCCGAAATCTGGCAATGCTAAGTAAGTACGTTTCTTTGCATAGATTCAGTAAGACTGGTTCCTAATAGTGGTTTTATTAACGGAAAACTTTGACTGGAGTATCATGTTTTAAAGAGCCCTGTCTGAGCTCTAAAGACTTGAAGCCACTAAGAATGCCACAAAGAAAGCCTGGTATCCTGCCTGGGAGCCCTGAAGATGGCTGGCGCTGGAGCGTCAGGCCCATGCCCTACCATCACTGGCGGTTGGTAAGAGTAGAAGGGGAGCAGTAAAGATGCCTCTGCATCCCTGCAGAACCCCCACACACTCTGGGCCGCAACGAGTAGGAGGGCTACTGAGGTGGGCCTTAAAGCCTGGAGCGTGGGCTCAGGTGGAGTTGCTACAGGTGAGGGATTCACCTAACTCAGCAGATACTGCAGGCAGGCCTGATGGCAGCTGGATGGCTTGGCTTCCTGGCCCTACGGGGCACATTAAGGTTCAACCATGAAATTCCAGCAAAGGTAGTCAGTTACCATTCTTGTTGTGTTTATGCAAACATCAGGACAGTAAATAAATTAATCTTGATTTGGCTTTTTAATAGCCATGGAGGAATTTTAAGAAGAAAAATCCTATTTCAATAGAAGTTGTTAAAGCTAAAATGATTTCTTTCCCTTCCACCGGACCATTTGTTAAGCTTATAAGAATAGTTCAATTGATAGTTCTGTGTGCCCAGTACGGGCCTCTAGCAACGGTGGAATAGAAATGCAGTCCGTCTCATGATTGAGCCGGAAGTTCCAAGACAAGGGGGGAATGAAAGGGCGAGGGCTATGCCCTCTATCTTGCCCTGGATCCTCCATGTTGGGGCAGAGGCAGAGGAGTGCCTTCTTCCCGGAGGTCCAGGCCCCTGCTGGCCACGCCCGGGAACAAGACCCAACTTGGCGCCTGGCCAATTGGAGGGCCCACAGTCAGCTCCCCTCCCCTCACTATTAAAAGCCCTGATTTTCTCGTGAGTAGCACTCGGTTTCCGGTCGCTGCGTCGACTGGATGCCCGGGTCGGGTTAGCTAACTCAATAAAGGACCTTCTGCTTTTGCATCGGACTGGCTCCCTGGCGTGGTTTCTTGGGGATCTTGAATTCTGGGCATAACAGAGGGAATAAGGTAGACAAAGTGAAGTTAGTTTATCAATAAAATTAAGGTTAGCAATCATATGTGAACTATAATCTTCAATGTCCTTCAATGCATAAGAATTTGTAGCTGGAACTCACAGAGTCTGAGGTTCATGAAGGACTTTTTTGTATTGAAAATGCTTTGAAGGCACTGAATAACTAAAGAGTATATTAAACAATTTAAGTGACAGAGACTATGTATAGGTGTTATGAAGTATCACAAATTTTGAATCAGAGACATCTAAATTTTATTTCTATCCTATTAATCAAATATTCGTTTCTCAGTTACTAGGTCCTGAAACAATGATATGAAATGATCAATGCTATGTGAAATAAGTCAGAATGAAAAAGTCAAGAACCATATGATTTCACTCATAAGTGGAATATAAGACTGAAAGCAACAAAAGAACAAATAAAGAAGAAAAAAAAAGATAGACACAGACAACAGTATGGTGATTACTAGAAGAAAAAAAGGTGGGAGAAAGTAGAAAGGGAAATGGTGTTCAAATATATAGGGCCAGAAGAAGACTTGACTTTGGGTGGTGAACTATTATAGAATCATACATTTGAAACCTATATAATTTTATTAACCAATCTCACCCTAATAAATTTAATAAAAATTTAAAAACAAAAAACAAAGAGGTCTCAACGAATGTCTTACTTATGAAAGCTAAAATATAAAAAAATCATTTGTTCAAGTGTGTGTGTGTGTGTGTGTGTGTGTGTGTGTGTGTGTGTGTGTGTGGTGTGTTTAGAGCAAGAGAGAGAAACATCCTCTGTGAGACAGAAAAATTTATTGTTTGTCTCCTGCACTTGCCTTGACTGAGGATCAAACCCACAACCTGGGTATGTACCCTGGCCAGGAATTGAACCAGCCACCGTTTGGTGTTTGGGACCACATGCCAACTAACTGAGTCACACTGGCCAGGCAAGTCATTTATTTAAAGATGTAAGAGGGTTACTTATATCTATAGCATCCAGTCCCAGCCCTGGCTTTTTTAATGAGGAAGAATTAAACTTGGAATTATAGGTGCCCTTGGGAATGTACCTGAGAATGGGCCAAGTCATATGAGTGTCATTCCATTCAGTCATATGTGACAAAAAGAGAGACAGAGGTTGGAAACCATTGCTCCAATAGAAATTTTTTTTTTTAATTTAAGAAAGTTTGTTTGTTTGTATTCAGTGTTATTGATAAAGCACAGAAGAAAAGGCTGATAAAAAGAGAAGAAAACCTTGTTATTTAATGCTTCAGCAAATGTGCCAGCACACAGGCCTCTATCCAGCAGGACATGCTGATTCCCATGACTTCAAATACGGGTAACCAAATGCAAGTGTTACCCCTTCAGGTACTCTTGTTCTAGATAATCTTCATCATCAGATGCAGTTTTAATCAGTGCTAATGCAGGCCATCCATAAACAAGAAGGGAACACCTGTATCTTTCCTGACACTGACCTTCATCATGGGAAAGAGAACTGCCTGTCATTGATTAACATTGCATTTCTGAATTTAATCACATGGGCAATCTCATTATCCGTAGACCCTAAGAGGCCAAAATAAAGAGCTTCATGTGTTTTCTTTGAAGCTGTATTACATCAATTGATAAAGGTTATAGAGGAAGGGGGGAAAGCCTTTCTTCAGAGCAAAAGACATAATCTTAGAAAAGTAGAATATTTTTATCCTGGAAAAATATTACAAAATTTGCATGGACTTGTTAATTAAACCTTTGGGACAATGCTTGAGTACATTTAAGTCACTAAAGAAACACTTAAGAGAGAAAATTAGTGAGAAAGTAACTGTTTAGTGCACTAAATGTCCTGCTGACCTGAAAGAGTTAATGATTCTAAAATCTTAAATTATTCCCAGGGAGATGATTTTGAGCAAATATCCTCTGAAAATGCAATACCATATATTCTCTATATTTTTCAACAAATTTATATAGAATCACTTTATAATGAACTCCATGAGGCAACCAAATTGGTTACATCGTAATTTTGTGAAAATGAAGTTGCCACTAGACATTACTTTTGCAGTATGCTAGAGCCGGAGCTAAAATTCAGCCAGTGCAAGTGCTTCTGTAGGAAACATTGAAGCAAAAGGAAATGTTGAAAAGATAAACAGAAATGAGGCCCACATAACCCACTTCACCCACTGGTTCTCCAGATTTCTTGAGTTCCATGACTTGTTCCATTCAGAGTTTTGAACTTTCAGATGACTGGTGATGGCTTCTGAAAGGTTTGAAATATGTAACAGAAAGGGCAGGGTTTTTTTTGTTTCTTTTGTTTTTAAATATATTTTTAATTTATTTTAGAAAGAAAGGGAGAGGAGGAGAGTGATTGAAACATCAGTGATGAGAGAGAATCATTGATAGGCTGCCTCCTGCACACCCAACACTGGGCATTGAGCCTGCAAGCCATGATTTGGAATGGAACCGTGACCTCCTGGTTCATAGGTCAATGCTCAACCACTGAGCCACTCCAGCTGGGCAGAAAGGGCAGTTTAATGATAATTGCAACCTGATGGCCGGAAAGGTCTGAAAAAGAGCTCATTCTCCCTCCTCTGCTCACACTGTGCTTCACATAGTCAAGCAATATTATTTATAGTTCGATGACTATTACACAGGCAAATACCAAAGAGAGTACGTATATCATGGAGAATTCATCATATGCAAGCGTTGTAACCAGATATCATCCCCATAAATTGCCACTTGCAAATTTTCTAACAGAGTCTCTGCCTGTGAAATGAAAATGTGGTGGCTATAACTGATATTCTAGAAAGCAAAAACATCCTAATGCAGAGCTAAAGAAACTCAAATTAAGACTCTCTTGGGTCTGGTGAAACAAATATATATTTAACTGCAATTGCTGCAGTGAGTTAAGTTCTAGATCAGTGGTTCTCAACCTTCTGGCCCTTTAAATACAGTTCCTCATGTTGTGACCCAACCATAAAATTATTTTCATTGCTACTTCATAACTGTCATGTTGCTACTGTTATGAATTGTAATGTAAATATCTGATATGCAGGATGGTCTTAGGCGACTCCTGTGAAAGGGTCATTCGACCGCCAAAGGGGTTGCGACCCACAGGTTGAGAACCGCTGTTCTAGATGGAGGCTGGTCTCCTCCTAGCCAACCACATCTTCTGTCTGTGAACATCCCTACCCACATCTTCAAACTCCATGCAGTAAATGGCTTCCTCTGTGTTCCTGTCTCACTGTATTCGGATGGCTACTGTCACATCTGTCCAACTCCATTACTATTTTATGTATGTGTGCATGTGTTATGAACAAATTTAATATAAATATTAGTTTTATTGATTAATGTTTTCCCCATCAGCCCAAAGAATGTCAAGGGTTGAACCAAATTGTCAGTGGACTCAAGGAGCATATAGCCTGGAGGGAGGCAGAAATATAGGGATCTCAACAGACTTGGTAAAGGAAATAAGGAAGATTAAGCTTTGGTTATCCTGGGAGCATAAAGAAGAGCAAAATGATCCTGCCTCAGAGTCAAAGAAAGCTTCCTGGAAAAGGGAACATTTGAATATTTTATAAACTAGTAGATAAGTCTACCTAGTTACTAGTTAGTGAGGTGAAGAGAAGAAGAAAGTCACTCTACACAGAATGGATAGGACAACAACATGTGTATAAGATGATAAAGGTGTCAATGACTTTGGATTATATTAAAAAGACGAAGCCCTACATCATTGATGGAGGGTGCTTGATTAAAGTTGCCGTTTATTTAGGGGTAGTCATGGGGAGATTATTTTAAAAGATAGAAGTCAAAATTTATAAACTATACATCTGTGCAAAGAGTGATTTTAAAGTGACTAATACTGGAGACCAGAAACCTAACTGGTTTTAATAATAATTTAGAAATTATTGTGGTCTGAAGTAAGTTGATAATGGAGGTGAGGAGAGAGATGGGGCAGTGCTTGGTTGCCGGGGTTCTTGCCCCAGCATCAAGAAGGGTTCAGGAATCTGGAAAAGGGGCTGTGCTCAGATGACATAGGTATCCAGAGACTAATAAAGAGTCTGGAGATGGGATATAATTTTGAAAGGCATTGGGGGTCAAAGGGCCTTCAGCTAAAGGAACTGAAGACTCCTCCTTGTCTAGGACCCTTGCTTTTATTAACACAATTTGTCCTAAGGCAAGGTGGAGATAATACACTTCAAAGTGTAAGGTTTCAAAGGGTACAGAGGCATTGTCAGTTTGGGGGACAGCCTGAGGCTGTTCAGGTGTTTGACCAGTAGGAGGCAATAACATGTAGATTAAGATGCCCTTTAACTGTCTGGCAGCCACCATCAGTTTCCTATTCAGGTTTGGGGAAATGCCTTTAGCCATTCCCAACAGGTGACTACATGTGTGACTCAACCCTGTTGAGTCCCCAAGTCTCATCAACCTTTTGATGAAACCCTTGAAATTATGACATGCTGGAATTGGTCTATGGAACTTGGTGTCCACTTTGGCCTCACATTAGAACATCTAAAGAGCTTTGAAATATCCTCATCACCAGCACCCCCAAGCCACAGACCAATTTAAATCAAAATTAGTATTTTTAAAAACTGTCCAGGTGATTTCATTGTGAACTCCCCAAACTAGAGGCACTTGTGGGAGATAAAATTAGTGCTTGATTGATAGAGGCCAGGAGAGAGAGACAGGTGTTAAATATAAAACCCAGATTTCTAGCTTGGGAGATGGGTAGATGCTGGTACCCGATGGAGAATACAGAAAATAAGGGGGTGATTCCATGGAACTACGGTAATATCAGCTTACATATGATATATCTAAAGTAGCCCTAACCGGTTTGGCTCAGTGGATAGAGCGTCGGCCTGCGGACTGAAAGGTCCCAGGTTCAATTCCGGCCAAGGGCATGTACCTCGGTTGCAGGCACATCCCCAGTAGGGAGTGTGCAGAAGGCAGCTGATCTATGTTTCTCTCCCATCGATGTTTCTAACTTTCTATCCCTCTCCCTTCCTCTCTGTAAAAAATCAATAAAATATTAAAAAAAAAAGTGAATGTAGGATCCAATTGGTGGTACAGCAGAACAGAGGGAAGGAGTCTGGGCTACATGTTTACAGGTGAACATCAAGATCATTCTCTAAGCAAGTGCACTGCCGTTGTGCAAAAGACAAAACAAAACAAAACAAGGGAGTGCCTTGATCCTGTCGAAAACCTTCCTGAAGCACATGGCAACAAATGAGGAAAGCTACAGCTGAGTGTCCGAAAAAGCTGTATTTATTACAGCCTCATTGAGCAAATCAGAGAGCATTTATGTAGGATGTGGCAAGCATGGAGTTCAAGTGTTTCCTGATTGGTTAGTATTTAGTATTGGAAGCATGGTTATAAAACAGTGCATCAGTTGCTGTAGGCTGGCTTTCAGAAATATAGTTAGTAAAGCAGCTGTCATTCATTGACAGTTGTTTTCAAGTGAGTTCTGGTGGTAACATGTTGCTGAGGATACTGAATAAGCCATCTTTCCTAAATATCAGCTTTTGTCTCCTTATTGGCACTCCTTACTGAATATTTGTTTCCTGTTGTATTAATGTAAGCATTTATTTTATTATTTCTCTTAGTCTCTTTAGAGTTCTTTTGTTTTGTTTCCTATTGTCTAAAGTTTATCTTTTAGATATTTTTAGCCTTTATTCTTAAAACCTAGCAGCATTTAAAGCTGTAAATATCCCTCTACTGATCACTTTGTGTCCCAGAGCTTTTTTAAAAAGATCTTTGTAGATTGTAATTCTTTCACTCAATCAGGTTTATTGAGTTTCAATTTACAAACAGTAATATTAGCTCTTGTGGGTGTACAATTCAATGAATTTTTGACAAGTATATTTAGACATGTCTTCACCAAAATTAAGATATAGAGTATTTCATCAAGCACCTTGATGTCTTGACACATATTTTATATTCATATTTGAGAGTCTCTATTAGATACATTAAGTAAATGGTATAACTGTGTAGCAAATTATACTGGTTTTTATTTTCCTTCTGACTTTCAATCATGGTTCCTTGGTTGCTTCTGTGTTGATTTTTTTTTTTTAACTCTAAGCTCATGTTTCTTGAAAACTGAACATTCATTGATACTTCTGTTGAATTGTGTTCCTTCTGAGAGGAATTTTATTTGCTTCTATGGGCTACTAGCTTAGATCACTTTCAATTAAATTATCTTTTGAGTTCTTTTGTACCACATACACTGGTACCATGTGTTCAGACCATAAGCCTATATAAGGGATATTCTAGCTTCTCCCGCCAACGCTGCAAGATCTTTTCAGAGAAGAGCTAGTTTCCTTGTAGTCCACTTAATATTTGGTACTTTATTAATATTTCACTTTACATTGAGCTTTTGCAGCTATGGAAATGGAAACTCAGGGTTATCAGATGAGAGCTGGTTTTGGACTCACTTCCTCAAGTTTTTGCTTTCACTTCATTTTGGCCATTGCAAATGTCTTCTTGTCTGCTCAGTGATGAATATAAAATTTAAATTATTGTTTTAATACTTTATCAACTTTTAAAGTTTGTCTTAACCAAGTGTGCTATTCAGAGTATCTATTATACTATGTTGTGGGAAATAGAAACCAGCTTGTGCATGTTGAAAAATGATCCCGGGAAAGCCTACATGTATAATAAAATTTAAAGACCACTGAACTGAAGCTCATAAAGTTTGTTCTAAATGCCTGTATGTAGAGTTAAGTAGCAAGAAGTCAAGCAGAAGGATGAAAACCAAGTCTAAAACATTTTAAAATGTGTAAAATAAAGCTAAAAAACAGCAAGCAGTCATTTACTAGTAAATAGATTCAACTGAAATCAATCTCACATAAATGTATAGACTTGACACTCTTTACACCTCTACTGTGCTAAGGATGTTCAAAAAAGGTCCCAATCATAATTTTCTACAAGACAAGACTAACAATCATAAAACTATTAAAGCTAAATAGGATAATGCTCATATATCAAATGAGTTAATGAGCAATCATAACTCTAAATGCAAAGAAGGCTGGCTAGTAATTAATCCACCATGGCCTATCTTGCTACATGTAGGAGAATCCTTATGTTACCAACAAATAAATGTCTATTTATATTTACTTTTTTTCTCTCCATGAAATAAAGGTTTTCAAGCTGTATTCAATGAGATAAAAGTTTGTGGGCTGCTGAGAACAGTATCTTAACAAGAACGTTTAAACACATGGACTGGTGGGTGGGCCACTACCACCATCCATCTCTGAAGCAGAAAAGCTTCATTGTATTTATATAGATATTGAGATGCTGCCCAATATTTTATTTTTTAAAATATATGCTAAAATTAGTTTGAAAACACCTGTGCTAGTGATAGTGAATGGGAGTGAATTAATCAGATACTGTAAATGGTATTGATTTTACTGCCTTAAAGTTAAGGAAATTATTTAAATGATTTCCAAATTGCCAAGACAGGCTGGGTCATACCCTGGAGACAACCATATATGTTACCTAAAATAAGGAAGGCTGATGCTGGAGCAGAGAGTTTGTATTCCTTGATTTTGGTCTTAAATTCTGTTTTGTTCAACCGTCTGGCTCCACTCCTAATTGGTAGTTACCTAGCTAGATACCTTGTCTTTCTGGAATTCAAATCTGGTTCTTATCCTTGGCACCTTGATTTCATGATATATAGCATGATAGATCCTCATGCATTCTTTTAAAATATTTAGAATAAGTCATATATATATATATATATATATATATATATATATACACACAAAATATAATAGCAAAAGTATAAATGGTTAAAAACAAGAAAGTAAGAAAGTATAAAATAAAAACTAAATGTCCTCTCTACTGAATCTCTTAACAACTGAGTTTCCTTCTCCAGGAGCCATCCCTAGAGTCAGATTCTCATGTGCTTGTTCAGAAACATTCTCTGCATGCATATAAGTGAACATGTGTATTTTTCTCCCTTTTAATGAATATAAAACCTAATATTAGGTACTTTGCTTTTTTCCCTTAACATATATTCTGAAGATTATTCTATATCCATATATGATGTACTCCTTCATTCTTTTTTAAAACAAACTCTATATAGATATAGCATAATTTACTTAATCACTCTTGGTATTTAAGATGGTTTTTATATTGTGCTGTTACAAACAATGCTGCAATGATTATATACATATATTTATGCAAGCATATCCATAGAACAAATTCCTAGAAATTGAATTGCTGCTTCTGCATCAAATTTCCAGAGATATTCCCAAATCACTTCTATATAGTATTATTTTACAATCCCAGAAAAATATTCATCAACACAATGTGTTTGCATACATTTTAATGCTTGCTAATTGAAAAATGATCTTGTAATTTTAACTTACATTTGTCTTAGTATAAATGAGTTCAACTATGAGCATATTTTCGCATGCTTAAGGACCATTTATATTTGTATTTCTCTGACCTGTTTAAATATTTTACCCATTTTAACTTGGGTTGCTGTTATTTGTTCCCATTGATTTATAGGATATTATTACTTATTATGAAAATTAAGTTCATTTTCTATGAAGTGGAAATTTTAATTTTGTATTTTACATTTTTCAATATTTTTACAATGTAGAATAGTTTTAGAATTATATAACTAAAATCATGATTTTTATGACCTTTGTTTAATTTCATAATTAAGAAGTTTCCCATACTAATATAAAAACAAAAATTTTCCAAATGTTTTCCTGAATCTTAATTTTATTTTTAAAATTTAAGTCTTTAATGCAACTAGAATTTCTTTTTCTATAAATTGTTAAGAATGATATTTTTAGTTAACCAGTTGTCCCAATTAAATTTATTAATTATCTAATTTTCAATCTATGATTTCAAATATTAATTTTATCATATACAAAATTTTCTACATATATTTAAAATTGTTGATCTCTTTGGGGCTAGTTCATTGGTTTGTCTTTTAATGTGCTAATACATTACTGTTTTAGTTAGAAGATATAGTTTAATATCTAACAAGACTATCCCACATTATACTTGTTTATGAAAAAATTCCTGGATTAAATTTGTTTTTGTTTTCTTAAATATGATGTTCAAAATCTTTCTTCTAATTGTCCTTGGTATTTTTATTGAAATTATATTAATTTAATAGACTAATTTAGGGGAAAATGACATATTTATAACATTTTATATTACTAATCAAGGACATGACATATTTTTCAGTCTTCTTTTACATCCTTCAGCAACATTGGAATTTTTCTTCATCTAGATGTTGTCCACTATTTAAAAAGTAAATTGTCTGGTTGTTTATTTTAATTTTTTTGAATTCCTTTGGTCAATAGTAAATGGGGTCTCCCATTACACCTAGTCTATGTCTTATATGGTTATTTAATAATTTTTCTTTTGTATGCTCAAGTAGACACAGTGTGATACACTTGGTGTGTATGTATTGGTATGTGTTGTTTGGTGTAGGTTAATTTTCATTTCTTACCCTAGGGGAGGTTAATTAGCATTTAATGTATGCTTATTAGAAATATACACTCAAAGGTATTGCTTGATCACTTCAGAAATGACCAAAAGGTTTATTGATTAGTTAAAGAGATGTCAGAAATAATATACTGCGTTGTTAAGATAGATGGTGTTTAAAAAATGTTATAAGGGCCTGGAAGGCATGGCTCAGCAATTAGAGCATCAGTCTGTGAGCCAAAGGTACCCAGTTCAATTTCCAGTCATGGGCATTTCACCTGAATTGCAGGCTCTATCCCTGGCCTCTGGGTGAGTGTGGGAGGCAATCAATCAATGTCTCTCTCTTTTTTTCCCCCCTCCCTCCCTCCCCCTCCCTTCCTTCCATTCTCTGTAAAAATCATGGAAAAAGTATCCTCGGGTGAGGATTAACGATAACAAGAAAGATATACAATAAGGCTGAAATCTTTTAAGAAACCCACTGCCTTAGTGCAAATAAGGTAAGAGAATCCCAAGAAAAGCAAGCCCAGTTCCCCAAAGCTTTGTAGCAGGACTTGAGTTGTAGAGTATTGTTCACCTTACGTTCCTCTACTTAATGGAGCTCTTTGTGGAATGACCCAACTGACTGGCATTCTGGCCTTCCCACCAGGATGCCAGTATGTCCACCTCTGAGTGAGCCTTTGAGTTAGATATTGGTCATAGTGTGTCTTATTTTGACATATAAAACTAGTTACATGACCACTTGTTGAATGATTGCTAGTAGCTGTTTATACCTTTGTCAGAACTTGACCTAAGACTTAATTTCATTGTTAAATACCAAGGACTAACAGGTAGTGATTCAGGCTGGTTCCCTAATGGCCTTGTACAAATCCATATAGGTCACAAGAGGAAGACTTTACCACAACTGATGTTGGCAGAATGCCCTGCCATCCTCCTGGTCTTGTGAGGAGTTGCTACAAGGCCATTTCTTACCTGTCTGCCTCACAAAAGTAATTTATGAGATAGTTTCTCATTCTATTCCAGTTTCTGATGAGGTATAAGGATTTTTGCCTTGCCCTCATCCTCACAGTACAGTTGCAGATTATACAACTGGTTAGCTACCACCTGTGACCAGCTCCGTAACAATGGGGTACCCACCACTGATGTTGTATTATCATCTGTACCCTTTGTTTTGGGATTGTCCTGTGAGACAAGAGATGTAGTAAGCTGTTACCTTTGCTATTCTTGCTTTTATTGTCCATGTAAGTAATAAAATGCGTGTTTCTTTACCATCCAAACTGGTCAGATTTCCTAGACAGGTTTTAGGGGAGTAAAGGTCTAACCTCCAATCATCTCTAATGATTGGAGGCTACTGCCATTTTCTGAAGCAAACAGTTATTAAATAAAGTAATTTTAGATCATAATATCAGTACATGTGAACAATATTGATTTTTATACATTGTTTTATTCAGCCACCTTACTGAATTTTCTTAATCTATAATAGAGTTTAGTTTTTCTCTTGGGTTTCCTAGTCTCTGTTGCTCTAAGATGATACTGACTGCCTGTTAAAAATTGTCTTTAGCTAGTTGTGATTGGATACAGTCTATACACAGTCGACTTTCATTATTTGTGGTAATAATATTCTCTAAATCATTGTAAACACTGAATTAGTGAATACGGAACCATTGTTCCTAAGGGTCTCTCTCTCTCTCTCTCTCTCTCTCTCTCTCTCTCTCTCTCTCTCTCTCTCTCCCTCCCTCTCTCTTCCTCCTCCCTCTCCATCTCTAATCACCTATATCTATGTATATCATCTAATCTATCTATATAAGATAGATTATAATTTTAACTTCTAAATAGACTTACCCAGGTAGATTCTATTTTCTTTATTTTACAAAAGAGAAACTGAGGTTCAGAAGTGTTCACTGATTTGCCTGAGGCTGCCCCTTAACAGATGCCAGAGTTGGGACTTAAACCCCATTCAATGGCCCAGAGCTAGAGAGCTAGAATTTTTTGCACTGCACCGAATTGTTCTCTACCATCTCCATAAATCATTATTTCTCTGTGAGACTGAAATCAAAGGCAGAGTGTTGCCTTGTTCAGCCTCAGCTGGGAGCATGTGTGTCACGGTGCCTTAATTTTTTTTTTTTTGCCAATTTTTGCATGTCTGCAAATGATGGGGAAATTACCACTGGTATTCATTTTGAGGCTATAAATATCAATTTTAGTGAGTAGGCCAACTCACAGATATTAATAAGCATTTGCTGATTCCAAGTAACATGCCAGTCTTCACATCTGGGGAGGGGATTAAGGGTTAAAGGCTATCAAGAGAGACCCAATTCTGAATTTGATGAGATACAGTTAGATATTGGTGCTGCAAAAAATTTAATTTAGAATATTAGTAGCTGGCCACTGAACTGATAAGCTAAATGTCTGGAACCAACAGTGCTCCATCAACTAAGCACTGTTACAATTTATAGGAATTGACTATGGGAAAGAAAAGTCATTCCATAGAACTAAGACCAGACATTGTGCAGCAATGTGACTCATACTAGGAAAATACCTACATAAATGTGGCCATAAAATTCAAGGGGAGAAAAAATAAAGAGATGAATATACACTTGCCAATAACAAATTAAAAACTGAAAAGAACCCTGGCCGGTGTGGCTCAGTTTGTTGAGCATTGTCTCGTGAACCGAAAGGTCACCAGTTCGATTCCCGGTCAGGGCACATGCCCAGGCTGCAGGCTCAATCTCTGGTAGAGGTGCATGAAAGAGGCAGCCAATCCATGTTTCTCTCTCACATTGATATATTGATGTTTCTCTCTCTCAACCTTTCTTTCTCTCTAAAAATCAATAAAAAGAGAACTTGTTTTGTTCAGCATTTCATATGAATAAAATTTATCTACCAGTCAATTTTAATAATCAATGACTTAGATAAATATTTCTAGTGCATACCACCCCCAACCCAAACACAGTGATCATTGAGGCTGCCATTCACAGGCAGAGAAATAATTTTCCATGAGGTATCAGGTACATAATTACAGGCCTCTATGGGATATTTAGAAGATATTATTAATGGTTTAAACTCTTCACTACCTAGGAGGCTCACCTTTTAGCAAGCCGTGGTATGAGTTTATTTGACTAACTTATTCAGTCTCCATTATTGTGGTTCAGAGAATAGGACCTTTCACTGTTAGAATATAGTGTCCACGGGTTTTAATACAATTGAGAAGATAATATTTATTCATAATTGAACACCATGCTGAAGTTTTGTAGCCAAGAAGACAACATAAAAATAATTAGTCAATATTTTAACAAATTTGAGAACTTTCCATTTTCCTTACTTCATAATATTCCCTAGTACTAGAATATAGTAAGTGGTTTCAGCACTTGCCTTAGTTCCTAGGCTCTCTGACTGATCACCTTTGACAATTATTCTCTTTATGAGAGGCCTGGTGCACAAAATTCGTGCACTCAGGGGGTTCCCTCAGCCCGGCCTGTGCCTTTTTGCAGTCTGGGAGCCCTCAGGGGATGTCCAACTGATGGTTTAGGTTCCCTCCCCAGGGGGAGCGGGCCTAAGCCATCAGTCAAACATCCTTAGCACGGCTGCAGAGGTGGGAAAGGTTCCTACCACTGCTGCTGCACTTGCCATCTGTGAGCCTGGCTTCTGGCTGAGCGGTGCTCCCCCTATGGGAGCGCACTGATCACCAGGGGGTAGCTCCTATGTTGAGTGACTGCCCTCTAGTGGTCAGTGCGCATCATAGCGACTGGTCATTCCACCACCCAGTCGATTTGCATATTATCCTTTTATTATATAGGATTATTCTGCCCAAGAGACATCCTGCATTTCTGCATTCAGGACTTAAAATAGAGATGAGGATACATAAAAATAATATGACCTACAATATATTTTAAGGGCTAAAAGAAATATAGGCAATAGTGCTATAAAATTGAAAACTGGATCTTATGCAGTAATGTTGCCTTGCCCTCATCCTCAAAGGATGGACATTATTTTCTGGAAAAATGAAAAGCTAGGTTTGAAAGTATCTTAAAGGATTCAGCTTTAGAACAACAATGGCCTCTTACTAATAGCCACATCTGCAATCCTAGGTACTTTCAGGCTTTATGAAAAACCTCCCCATGATCCTCTCTTCCTCAGGATCATCTTCTCAGAGTCTGCTTTTATGGGTAGAAAATGCTGCAGTCTGACTCACACAAGTAAAAACGAGCAATTCTGATTGCAGAAGGCAACTACTCATCAGTTTGGGAGCTGGTTTTGTGCATTTCAATGAAAAATGCAAGTTAGCTCTCCCTTCTAAGAGGAACTCTAGATTAGACCAACTGAAGTGTACTGAATGTGTATTAAAAAGCAACAAGAAAGGACATGCAGCAGAAATCCAAAATGGAAGTATTGACTAGTCTCTGAAATGTCTGGAGACCAACATTGATGCTTCGCTGGTTCACATGCCAGCCAAGAAGGATCAGAAGTAGAGTTAGAGAAAGCCCCAAGGCACAAACTATCCTGGCATCCAAGGAAGCAAAATAAAACATTAATAACAATTAAAGACTAAGGAACACTAAACATGGCATCCATATCTATTGCCAACAAAAGATTTTGAAGCCTCTGAAATTCTATTTCCCAGGTTGGAACAGGGAATGACAACTCAAATGTTTAAATAAAGGTCAGACAAGTTTAATGGGAAAAACATGGCCTAAGTTAAAGTTTGAAATGTTTATAATCCTTACAAAAGCAAAAGAAAAAATTTTAACATAAAATAAATTGTGTATCTTTTACATGATGTCTATGTCTCCTCTCTCTGTTCTCTGCTTGTTTTCTCTAGAAACTAATCACACAAACCAGGGTCCTTCTGTGACTGTAATGATTTGGTCTCCTAAAACTATTTCTAAAAATAGAGAAATGTGAGAAGGAAGCTTGATAGATTCTTAAATAAGTTCTAAAAAAAAGTATCTGAAACTTGGAAATAGGCAAAAGAGAATACTGAATGATGCTTTAGCACAGTGGTGGGTTTGCATATTTGATTGATATTCTCTTGACAGAAGGTTTTTAAAAATATACAGTATATACCTCTGTAAGGCCAAGATTAACTTGTAGTTTTAGTTCAGTGAAGCTGTAAATAACTTTTTTCTTGGAAAAAAAACAACAACAAAAAAAAACCCCACCAAAATCTAAAAAATATTGCATCATCTTTAGTGTGAAAGCCGTACCCAGAAGTGACCAAGCTTTTGAGGAACAAGTCATGTCAACCAACCTTAAAAAAAGGTTAATGGATGAGACAACAAATAGGTTTATTGACACTAGGAGATAGGTTATACTTGTGCCCAAAAGGCTTGGATTGGCTAATTAGATTCCTTACCTCTGCCTATCAAGAAACCCAGAAATCCTTGTGAACTTATTAAAACATTTCTTGAGGAGAAGAAAAAAAAAACTATAGGAATTGGAAGATCTTAAATATATTTTTCTCTAAGGAAAAGCCAGCCAACGATTTTCCTTTACAGTCGGTGTGCTTACTATTCTCCATTTACTGTTGGCCCTTTCCTATCATGCCCTTTTCTAACATGTTCTGTGCCCAGGAGGCTGACTCCTATGGGCTGAATCACCAGGTCAGCCCTGCTGGTTAATTTCAAAATGAGTTCAGCCAATGGGAGGCATTAGCAGGAGACTCAAGTATGGGAAGAGAGAAAGGTTGGAGTATTTCATCCCTTTTTCCTCCCCACTTTGTTGCCAAATCTCACCACCACCAGCACTTCTGCCATGAATCCTTCCTCCTATGGCTCCACGTCTCATCAAGATCTTGTACAATTAGTTCCTTTGCTTTTTCCTTTCTGTGGCAGTAAAGAGGAGCTCTGGGTCCCTCAACACCTCCTGCCCATTCCTTTATTCAGAGAATGATTCTAAACACTTAGGTAAAAAATTTGTTGCATTAAAATCCCTTTATTCAAACCAACCCTGCTTTTCACAGCCCTCCACAGAGATGCCAGTCAGTTCACTCACCATCTGCGAGTATTAGTCCTCTATAACCTTTACGACCCACCTTAGTTCTGCCTTTGCCTCATGTATTGTCTCCCACCATCCCAAAGTACTAAGCGATACTTCCTCCTTCAAATCACATACTCAATTGAATTGGTTGTCTTCAAAACATTCCATATTCTTTCATGCATATTCTATTCTGTCTCCCTAAAAATGCCTTTCCCTGTTTGTCCCACCTAGAAAAAGACTAAGCATTATTTCATATCAATCTGCCAAACTCTGATTTTCAAAGACTATCATGGACTATAATGTCAACTAATTATGAACTAATATCAACTAAATGTCAACTAATTATAAAATTAAAAAGTAAATCATACTGCTCCAGCATAGTGCCATCTATATCTCTTGCCCCTTTCCAAACATTGAATGTTCCACAATCAATAGTAATTTTAGTACACCTGCTACAATTCATTTACATTATGTAAAAATAGCACCTGTCTATTTTGCCATGAGAACCTTCTTTTTTGTAATCTTTTAACCTTTATTTTTTGCCACATGTCTTAATGCACCCAACCATCCCTCAGCCTCAAATAAGAGCTCACTTTCCTATGGTCATTTTTGATTATGTGTACTTTTTCTACCTAATGAACACCTTTGAGGCCTCCCGCCTGCTTGGATAACAGGACCAACTCTAAATTATTGTTATCATGTTAAAAATGAAAATGTCTGGAAATTCAGTATTACCAGGCATTTTCAGTATCCCTACCATTATGGTGATCCGTTATAACACTCAGGCTTGAAGAACCAGCCTCTACCGTAAGTCCATTCTTGACTGCCTTTGGTTCTAGACAGTGTTTCCTTCTCTGTGCTACACACACTTTGCAAATGCTTCACATGAACAGTTTTTACATGGCACCGTTGTCATTATGCTTACACATATGTATCTCTTGCTATATGGTGAATCCTTAAAGCCTAGGCCATGTCTGAGTTATCTTGATATTTCCACTCCGAATATTGTGATGTCTGTTTACTAAAAAAGGTGATCAATAAAAATTTGCATAAAGGAAGGAAGCGAAGGCTTGAAAGATACTGATTAGGTTACCACTTCCCATAGTGGTGTTCAGCTTGAGTGTATAGCCTGGGCTCCTTCTTTGGACTTGAGAATGCCCCATGTCTCCTGCCACAGGGGTAATTTCATCTGATGGATTTTCTCTCCATTCTGAGCTTATACCTTGTTGGTTGAGTCTTGGAGTGTAACTTTACCATTTGCTTTGAGGGCATATCTTGGTATCCACTAAGACTTAGCCTGTCAGTGGGGCTGACAGGGAGCTGAGCATGTTGATAGCTTATCTTGATGAAGCAGGAAGCTTTAGTGAATCAAACATTTTATTACAATTGTTTGTCACTGTCAGACAACTCAGTTATTTTCTTTGGTTCTGAGTTGAGGGACACAGCTGATTACTCTTATTTGTCTAGAACAAATCTATATTCCCCTAGTCCCTGACTGGGACAACATACACCTGTATCCACAGACATCACAAATAGAGGTATTTCTTTACAGTGACCACAAGTAGGATTTGTGAACTATGAAGTGCTATTAAGATAAAAATCAGTATCATCATTGAAGTGATACATGTGTCAGTAGAATTATATTTAAAAGTCAGTAGAATTATATTTAATGTGACACTCTAGAATAAGGTTACATACCTTCTGGCTACATGTGTCCTATTAGCTTATACAGGTTATCTTATTGGGGTGTTATATTACTGTTAATAAAATGATAGTGCCTTCCAGGGAAGGTGTGAAAAAATAACTAATTATGAAAGAATATAGAAAAATGTCAAGAGCAATGAAGCTATTACTCCTGGACACTGTTGAATGCCAAATGGAACAGAATGGAGGATTAATACTTTCCAGTTCTCCCCTTGCAAACAGCCAAACTGTCTAATATGCTAATTAGATGTCTGGTATAATTAGCATATTATCCTTTTATTATTATAGATTATATTATTTTCCATATGTGCAACTGTAAACCTACTTTGCCCCAGCCTGTATATATGTATATATTTTTTAGAATCACATATTAGTCCTGTTTTGCTTCCACTGGCCTTTTTCATATTTTTTATCAAAGCCAACAAAGGGTACTGACAAGCAACTCTACCTCATTTCTGGCATGTTGAGAAAACGTGAGATTCCTCTAACTAGAAACCCTGGTCTCTGCCAATACACAGTAAAATAAAACATGAGGTTTGCCTATAGTCCAGTATAAAATTTCAAGTTGATTTTCCTAAGGCATGCTAATAATGTATGGGTTGTTTGTGATTATAAATTAGTTTTTCAAGCCTATAAGTATATTGACAGGGAAAAGTCATGAGTATTTTTTATTATGTAGCCAGGAATTGAGCTTGCTTTCTTTTCCTTCTTTGCTTTCTTTCCTCTTCCTTTCTTCCTTCCTCCCCTGCCTCTTTCTCTCTCAAGCTTCCTGCATTCCAAGCACGAGTGCTGAGATTCACTTCAATCAAATGTCCCGACTCGCTTGATCACTGAGCCATGGATGCTTAAGGCACAGACTGGTTTTTCTAGGTTATACAGACATGCACAACTACAGATGGAAGGAAGAGGAGGTGATGGAAAGACAACAAAGATACAAGGACACAAACTGATTGCTTGTAATAGTCACTTATCAGGCCTCCATAGGTCTAATCACTCTTGTTTGTCTATATACATAGGGGACGCTCCCCTAAATTTCCAGGACATTTTGTCAATATAACTGGTTTTGTTATTTTTTTTAAAAAAATATATTTTAATTGATTTTCAGAAAGAGAAAGGGAGGAGAGAGGTAGAAACATCAGTGATGAAGAGCAAGTCATCTATTGGCTGCCTTCTGCACAGCCCCTACTGAGGATCAAGCCTGCAAACCTGGCATGTGCCCTGACAGTGAATCAAACCGTGACCTCCTGATTCATAGGTTGACTCCTGACCACTGAGCCTCACTGGCCTCTGTAGATTTTGAAACTCTTCATGCTACATTATTTGCCACGTTGCCTTCCTGATTAGTCTGTTCCTATTCATTCAGCAAGAACTGTGAGTTCCACAGCTTCATATTTCTTTGTGTTCCTCTTAAATACACTGCATGGGGCTAGGCACACAATAAATAGCCAGTAAATAGGTGGTAAATTGGTGTAAATTACTTTCTAGCAGATTATTTCCCTGTATCAGGAGGCAGTATATCTTTTTCAGTTTAGTTTGTAGCAAGCAGAGATATGCAAGATCTGCGATGATTTAGAGCCTCTTCTCATTGCTTGACTTTGAATTTATCATTTATTTAGTTTTGGGCTTTGCAGTTTTGGGGGAAAAATCACATTTTGTACAAATTCTTTGTTCTGCATGCATAATTAATATGTAAGTGTTAGTCATTTTCATTGGACTTTGTCAACTCAATTAAAATATTAATTTGTGTGATCCTATGATTGCAGATTGAATGTGCAGTAAGATCACAGATTCACTTAATGATGGAGAAGCCATAAGAGTAATAACATTTGTAATTATAAATGCTCAGGAAGGGGAAACGATGAGCATGTTGTAGAAAAATAAGTTCCTGGATTTCTATCTTTGAATTTTTTTCTTCCCTTTCCCTTTTTGCCCTCACATACCTGTCAGGTACTCTGGAAACATACATAGAAAAAAGGTAGAAATCAGAATCTCTTGGAGCACTTGTATATTGCCTGTCATATTCAGGCATGGCATCATATCAGGGCATGGATCAGCCTTTGACTGAACTCTCAACATCTGGATAAAAAGGGAAACATTCCCACAATAATAACAGTGTTGCCTGGCCTGCCTCTTCAGGATCATTTGTTTCCGCACTCCCTGAACCCCCATGTTGAATTTTCAGTGATTAGGCTACTCCTTGCGGTCATCCCATGTGCCTCTGCCTGGTATGTTCTTTTCCTTTCTTTTCACATGGTGAACTCCAACCTAGACTGAAGTTCTCAACCCAAATGCCACTTGATGGGATGCTTTTCCTGGCCCGTCTGTCTAAGTGAGGCCATTGTGCTTTAGCGCGCTGTGGTTTTCCTTCATAGCTCCTGCTCAAGTTCATAGTTAAATCTTCTCCGTGTATTTATCTAGTTGATATCTGCCATCTATACTACCACAAGGAATAAAACTGCATCGGTTTTGTTCACAACTATGCACCCACATCATAGAACAGTTCTTCTAGAACAAATTGTGTTTGAGAAAATGTAATTTTCAGCCTTTTACTGAGCAATCACAATAGCCATCTAAGGCTGATCACAATATAGTTTCCAAAAGTGGGGCCACTTATATCTGCCTTTTCATATGTTCCTACTGTTCCACCCATCAGAAAATGGAATCTATTTTCACTTTCCTTGAATCTGGAAAGGCCTTGACATTTAGCTTGACCAGTCAAATGTTGACAAAGTGATGTGTACCAGTTTCAGGCCTAGCCAGTAAGAAGTCTGACATCTTCCTTTTCCTCTTCCCTGGAAATTAGCCACATAATAAAAAGAAGACTAAGGAGGACTATTGAGTGATGAAATGCCGGGAGCTGGTCCTTCCTTGCTGTTTCAAGGGACCTAGCATATATGGCATACTGTTCTTAATATGTTTGCTCACCTTCTTGGCACTATGTGTTTTAACCAAGGTCACCTCTCTGAGAAAGGTTGTTTCCCCAGGTAGGGATTTTCCAATGAATTTAGGGAGGGAATAAAACCTCTTAACTAAGTGCCAGGCAGGTAATTAATCACTTTAACTACGAACAATCATACTTAAGCTACATAATATTTACTCCCTGGAATGGAGATAAGAAACGCCCTAACCTTTGGAATAGAGATTGATAGGATTGGAATCAACTGGTATAAATACAGATGTAACAACACAGAACTAAGAAGACAGAACTTAGAAGACAGAACCTACACAGAACCTAGAGACAGAAGAACTTCGCTGGAGAGAACATGGCAAAAGATCCTGGACAGAAACTGGCAACAAAACCTAGAGACAGAACCTAGCGAGAGAACCTGGCTGAAGAACCTAGAGACAGAACCTGGCTACAGAACCTGGATAGAACATGGCAAGAGAACCTGACTAGAACCTGGTGACTGAACCTGGTTGGAGAACCTGGAGAACCTAGCAAGAGAACATGGACACAGAACCTGGCTGGAGATCCTAACCAGAACTTCGCTGGAGATCCTAACCAGAACTTGGCTAGAGATCCTGGCTAGGCTGCTGATCAACTGAATGCTGTCTCCGTGTCATTCCTTCTTTGCTGACTCCGTCCACACCTTTGGGGACCCCTGGACCCGCTGGGGTTGGACCCCAGCAATGAAACATTACATGGAGATAGATAGACAGAGATAGAAAGAGTCAGAGGCCACATGGAGGAGGAGTGAGGTACCAGGCATGTTAGGGAAGCTTTCTTGGACCTTACAATAGTAAGAATAGTAAGTAGTTGGAACCCAGCTACTAACTAAATGCAGGCAAGATAATGGCCACTGCCCAGTGGGGCAGAAGAACCTCCCTTCTGAGCTCTACTTTGAATCCCTACAGCAGAATCATAAGATATAATAAATTATTGTTCTTTTAAGTTTGGGTGTTTTGTTATATAACACAATAGAAAACTGACACTGTGGTCTACCAGGCATCTTCAGCATCTCTTTTAAAGAAAAGTAAACTTCAGAGATGTTTAGGCAACCCCTCTAAGGTCATGTGGTTAGTGGAAGGTAGACTCTGGATAGTGCTATACTTTTTTTTTTTTTAAATTCTTAGTCTGGATCTTTATCTTCAATATCACATGCACTTCACTGGTAGTCAAATATATTCTCCATGTCCCTAAACAATTGCAAAGTTGAAAATATGTATGGAATTTTGTAGCACATCAACTGTAATAACAGATGAGTGACTGATTTGTGAAGTGGAGAAATCAGTAGACCAGGAGTCAGGACACCAGGGCAAGAGACCTACATTACTGCCCTCAGTTCTGAGTGTAGTTACTTCTGCCATAAAATAAAGATCATAGAACTCATCCTCAAAGTCTGTGAGGAACTTTAAATAAGATTAGGTACTTTAAAGCCCTTTGTAAGCTGTGAAGAGCCATAGAGATATTAGCAAATAATCATCCTGAGATTTTAGAATCTGATTCAGAACCCTTTGAATTATTTAAAGGCTTGCCCATTTAGCAATTGCCATTAACCTTTGGAATGTGATGTTTATACTGCTTCATTAGAATGAGAATAACACTCTTTCAATTATAATTCTAGAAGAAACGTATGCTCTGAGGAGTAAAAAAAAGTATGTCTGAATTTTAGTAATGATTAAACAAAATAGCTTGATCTTTGATAAGGCACAGTGCAATCCACTGAATTCTAAAGTTGCCCAACACTTACACGCCCTCAATTTGCCATAGGTTCAGGAATATAATTCATAGATAGCAGCACTCATATCTAAAATCATGTTCCACTAACTGACTGATACTGAGGGACAGGGCCATCCATTAAACAAGTGACTAAGATAAATTTTTGCTGACAACTGAAGGAAGAAGGGCTCATGTAAAGTACAAGATGCTTAAGAAAGGACTGGTGCCCAATGATGGATTGTGAGGAAAAAACTGAAGAGAAGGTAAAAATAGTTGGAGGAGGAAACTTTCTTTATGCTAATTTCTTATTTTGACTAGTCATCAGAGCATCTCAGAGGTTAATTAGGTGGAAACAATCGACGTTATATTTTCATTATCATTGTCTTCACCTAACTAAGTCAGACTGAAGTTATGCTTCTGCATAACCATTCGATTATCTCTGCTTCCATTAAAAAGACCTCAGAGGTGAAAGGCAGTGCTAATCAATTTTGCTGATAACAAAACCAGTGAATTCAAAAATAGTTGTAGCTGACCTTGACGCTTTCCCTGCAGTTTTGTGGACTGAAAAATAATGGCAGCAGCTGCAATAGACTAACTAGTCTTCCGGGATATGAATCTCTGTTGATTTTACACCCTGCAGCCATATATCATTTCTGAATCCAAACTAATCCTACTACTCTTACTCCTGTCAGTTCAATGAGTAGTTCATCTTCCTCTATAACATTAAGGGAGAGAAATCTTTCAGATGGGCAGAGAACAATTTAAACTCGGTGACATCTAAGAGAAGAAAAACAAATGGACTCTAAGCCATCTAGACTGCAGCCCAGAGAGGGGGATGAAGAAGAAATTAAATGCACCAACTTGCAGCCATCTCTTATTTCATAAATATAAAGTTTCAAAGAAAGATGACAAAAATAAATAGAATCATATGACACAGAATCAAATGCAAACCCCACATTTTGTTTATTCTACTCTGCTATGGATCCAGGCATCACTGGATACTGACCTTTTGCCAATCAGGGCATTCAAGTACCTGAAAAGTAAGACGAGCTCTGTGGTTTGCAAAACTCTTCTATTCATCCAAAGCCCAAAAGAACTTTGGGAAAAATACAGACCTGAGGTCTCTACCCTAGTTATTTTGATATATAGCGAGGTAAACCAGTGGACTAGAGGATCTAGAAGTTCCCTTAGAAGCCAATGTCTATGAGTTATATTCATTGTCTACACAGTGTTCATTATCCTACACAGGAAGCCAAAAATCTGGTGCATAAAATCAAGGGGGGAAAAATCTCAACTTTTCTTTTCAATTTTCCATTCATTCTGGTAGGAAGACAATAATTTAGAATCACTGTGGATTTTTAAAAAATTTGTATTAACTGGTATAGTGTCTTACTGCCTTTGAACAGTGTGGTTTATACTGGAAAGGCTCTGGTAGCAAATAAATCTGAGATCTGCTAAGGCCATATTCATCCCGGCTGAATTATTGCCTTGCTCTGACAGAGTCCTGCAGAATTGAGCCTCTTAAGATGCAGGGAAACATTGATTACAATTTTTCAACTTCCAAACACAACTTTTATGTCAATATTTTTCCTTCATGTCCCATTGTCCTTGCCAAACGTTCAAAGGATCAGTAGTACTGCTGCTTCTGTGGCTACTGCTCTTGCCAGCTATACGTCTACTGGGAGAAATAAGTTGAAAAATAACTTCCATTTTCTATTCAGAACAATGGAGGAGAGGAAGGCAGAACTGAAAGGGAGAGTAGTGCCCACATACAGTACAATACTTGTCCTTGGGAATATTTGTTTGTGCATTGGCGTCTTATAAAACAGCATGGAGTGCATTTGGGTATTGCTACTCTTCCTCACTCTCCATTCTGTTCCCTCTCTCATTGCTTTTAGGTTCTCCGAGTTAAATTAACCCACATTAAAGTGTTATCGAGTAATATCTTAGCCAAATTGTATGTGAGTTTATATAAGAAAAAATCCAGTGTATAAAATGCTTCACCAAATGAATGAGTCCCAATTGATAAATTTGGGGCCATGGTAAATGAGATATTTTGAGAAGGGTTGCCACCCCATATGGGAAAAAAACCTTTTTACTATGTGCCAGGCAAAGGAAGTAGTTCATGGTTTATCTGAGATAATATATGAAATACAGTTGTAAATTTTTAATATCTTCCACCACAAAGTGGCAGAGGACAAAACCCAAAGATTTCTCCCCTAAATACAGTTACATCACACTGTCTCAGTGCTTCTCTCCAGTTGCTGGTCTCTCTTTATCTCTCTAAAGATGTCTGGGGATGGATCAATGGGTAAGTGACACAGAGGTATTAATAGCTTTATGGGTTTTCTATTACTGAATAATGAGTTACAACAAAAGTAACAGCTTAAAACAATACACATCTGTTATCTCACAGCGTCCTGTGGGTCAGGTGTCCAGGTCCAGGTCCTTGGCTCAGGGTCTTAAGAGGCTATAATCAAGGTGTGAGCTGGGTTGTGTTCTAATCTGGAGGCTCAATTAGAAAAGACTATGCTTCCATGCGCATGCAGTCAGAAGGCAGAACCATTTCCACGCAGCATTATGACTGAGGGCCCCAACTTCTTACTGGCTGTAGACCGCAGGCTGTTCTAGGGAATTACAGCGTGGCCTTGACTTAGGAGTGTCCCGACTAACGAGTTTTTCGAGATACGAGCCATCTCTCGGCCGATTTTTGGCTTTGAGTTGCGAGCTAAAATTCTGGTTACGAGCCAGCTTCAGATACCCCACCGCTAGTTGGCGCAGCGAATGTCACAGTGAACACCACATCAGCCCAGCATCATGTGTCTCACTCGTTCACTTTTTGATTTGACATACGAGTAATTTGAGTTACGAGCTCCGTCACGGAATGAATTAAACTCGTAAGTCAAGTTCCCACTGTAGAGGTTATCACAGTTCCCTGCCACATAGCCATCCTCATAGGTAGTTCTCAAGATGGCTATTTGCCTATTAAAGGCCAGCATAAGAGTCTTTCTCTGCAGTTGGCTAAGATGGAGCCTTAGAAGCAGAATCTTAAGTATAATATACAACACACATAAGTGGCATTCAATCACTCTGACATATAACCTAACCTAATCAAGGGAGTGACATCTCATTGCCTTTGCTGTATTATACTGGTGAGAAGCAAGTCTCAGGTTCCACCCAAACTTAAGGGCAGAGGAATATTCAAGGATGTAACACACTGGGGATCACCTTAGAGAGTGTCTGTCAAAATAGTTAAACCAACCCTGCAGAGATGTATCTAGAACAGCCGTGGGCAAACTACGGCCTGCGGGCCAGATCCGGCCCATTTGAAATGAATAAAACTAAAAAAAAAAAAAAAAAAAAAAAAAAGACTGTACCCTTTTATGTAATGATGTTTACTTAGAATTTATATTACTTCACACAAACACTCCATCCATGCTTTTGTTCCGGCCCTCCGGTCCAGTTTAAGAACCCATTGTGGCCCTCCAGTCAAAAAGTTTGCCCACCCCTGATCTAGAAACTCTATTTAGAACGTGCTAGTACTTCTCTATTTGTTGCAGCTTTGAGGTCGTAGTTGTAATTCAAGACAAAAGGAAAAGTCTCAGCAAACTTGCTGTTAAAAAGGCAAAATCCCAAAGGAATCATTTCAAATCTGTGAAATGAAAGATTTAAACAAGGTATGCAAGAAATATGGAAATTTCTCATGTTTGAAAAAGATTTAGTTCATGTATTAGAAATATATTTTCAGCATCAATGTATTTGTGATATTAAACAAAATGCAGCTAATATTAAAGCAAGGAAAAATAGGAGATAAGAGAACATATTACAATAACAAATAAAAATGACCTACTTAAAGAAATACTTTAAGAAATGAAAAAATGCCATAGAAAAATTTCAATGCTATTAGTAATAATAAAAAAAAAGACATAATGTTTTAGAAAATATAACAAGTGAAGGGCAAGCTTGTGAATGGCAGTTAAAGGAAATACAAGTGTGCTTCATACATTAATCATTTCCATGTATTCAAATGGTAATCTCATCCTCAATGTTGGTAAATTGAGAAATATAGATTTAAATGTTTTGGAAAGAAATAAATATAATCATAAGTAGAATAAAAATCCATCTGTAACATATCATTTTCCTGGAGGGAAAATATTCCTGATTTACACAACACATAGGAAGAAAATTGAAACAAGAGACCAGAACACAAAATAATGTCTCTGAAATGAAAGTAATAAGCTCCCTATACCGTAAGATTAATGTGATTAACTTTTCTATTTAAAGAAAACATATCTCACAGATATAGTATTAAATATAATCACAACTAAAACACAAATACGGAATACCTAAGAAGTCTAAGAATTCTGGTCCATTATCAGGCTGGGGAAATTAGATGCCTGTTTTTGATGGGAGGAATGTCAAATAATTTGCAGATATGTTTTAAAATGACACAATGTCCCCAGGCTCCTGTTGTTGCCTTTTTCAGGATTATAGTATCGGGAAGAAGGACTAGAGCGGAGAGTCATTGTAATCTGGCTGTTGACAATTTCGGCAGAGGCAGGTATCCATCTCTCATGAGTGCATTTATTCCATTTTTGGAAATTTCTTCTAGATCCTGCCTAGTGCCTTGAAGAACTATTGTGGTTTTTGTCTAAACCAGGGCGGGGAACCTTCTTTCTGCCAAAGGCAATTTGAATATGTATAACATCACTCCAGGGCCATATAAAATTATCAACTTAAAAATGCGCCTGCTATATTTGGTCAAACATTAAATAACTCACCCCTAATGCCTTGGCAGGGCCAGACCAAATGATTTCTGGGGACTTATACGGCTCAGGGGCCAGACGTTCCCCACCCCTGGCTAACCCCTTACACGCTTCTTCTCCAATATGGGATATACAAAAGTAGGTTTACAGTTATTCATATGGAAATAATAGAATAATTAAATAATAATGCAAGAATAAACGGTGTGTTGCATACTCAGGACTCTAAATCTACTTTTGCCCCCGCCCTGTATTCATATCACTGTCCAAAAACTCTTATCGTAAGTCTCTACCCATGTAGGCAAGCCACTGTGTCGGGTGGGCACGCTAATGCTCTGGAATAGTGACTTCCCCACTGGTGACAAATGCCTCTCTGCCCAGAAAATGCTAGAAGTGATGATGTTCGCCCAACACTATCTACTCTTTGCCTGCCATCGCAGGCAGCTGCAGCCTGATTCCTTCCTTCAGTATTCTCTGCATTGGAAGTGGGTGACAGTTTTTTTTGTTCAAGTGTACCCTCAAAACTCTAGGGACACATGTGAATTTGTCCCAGATCTCCTTTACCATGTTTTTCCCAGTCTCATGGGAATGCTTGGGGTGGGAAACAGGGAGAAAAGTCAAATATATCTGATATATCTGTATGCATACAACTCCTTACAAGCACTCTTCTTTAACATTCCCAATGGTTTCCGTAAGCTGGAGGTTTGTGAGCGTGACGGAGAGAGGCAGAAGCAGTTCTGATACCTTTGGTAGCTTCTGCATGGCTGTGTGTAGCACCTCCTTCAAAATGTGTAAACATGTCTCAGTTCACAAAGCTGATCTTGAACTCTGTAGCTTGAGCCAAAAGTCTGCATAGAGAGCAGGTCCTTAACATCCTATTCTAAAACAATGACTACCATGTGTTAAGTGTTTATATTACACACACTGTAGGTTTAAAACATCATCATATGCTCACAACAGTTTTAAGAGGTAGGCACTATTATTATGGCAATTTTAGTGCCTTAGGTAGGATAGGCCAGGAAACAGTCTGAGAAGGAGATGTGACTGAGAGCAGTTTACTGAGAGAGCTCCTGGGAGCAATGCAGGTGAGAGGGCGAGTGTAGCAGGACTGGCAGAGGGAGAAGTTGAACTTGAAGGCATTTGCAAAAGAAGCCTTCGCTGACCTCAGGGGGAGCTCCAGATCTGAGGTGACTTCAGATTTGGCCTGAGTTAAGTCAGAGGGGCCTGAACTTTGTATCTGCACCCTGGCCAGGGAGTTCTTTGTGGGTGAGGGCAGTTCCTGCAAAAGCAGACAGCTGAGCTTCGTGACCAAATAGGGAACGAGGGCCTGGGTCCTGACCCCGTGATCTGGGTGCTGCCCCACAACACGCATTACATTCACTAATGACAAAAACTGAGGTTTTGATAATTTAATTATATTTTCCATTTTTACACAGCCCAGAGGTTGTAGCCACAGGAAATGAATCCAGCACTATCTGGCTTCATACATCGTCTTCAGGAGGATAATTGTGCCTATCTCAAAATCGGGTCATGATAGGAGAAGAGGGAGCAAGCATAGGGACTCACATAATAAAGAAGCAAAAAAGAGGAGAAAGGAGCAGAACAAGCAAATTTACACTAAAAGAAGTAGAAAAATTCAATAGACCATTTCCATTGAAGAAAACTGGAGGGTGAATAGAGATCCTCTATGGGAAAAAGCACAGTGGCCAGTGGGTTTATGGATGAAGTTCATTTAACCTTTAAGGACTACATAACTTCAAGGTTATTTAAAATCTGTCTTCTGATTTTGAAAAGTTTAATCGCTTAATTCATATTTTAAGACCAATACCAAAATCTACAAAATGACAGTACAAAAAAGAAAATTATAGATCAATTACACTGATGAATATATATATATATATATATATATATATATATATATATATATATATATATTCCAATTACATTTTGAAAATACAATATAATATTTTAAAGAAGGTAAAATATTGTGGACAAGTAGAGTTTATTTCACAGATCTAAGAGTAGTTAAAATATCAGGAAATTTAGAGTAGCATTTATTATTGAAGCTCAGACCCTCTGAGTCAGAGTGAGTTAGATAAGATCAGACCACCTCTGCTAGGAAAACCTTGCTCAGGACAGATAAGACTATAAACCAGTGATGGCGAACCTTTTGAGCTCAGAGTGTCAGCATTTTGAAAAACCCTAACTTAACTCTGGTGCCGTGTCACATATAGAAATTTTCTGATATTTGCAACCATAGTAAAACAAAGACTTATATTTTTGATATTTATTTTATATATTTAAATGCCATTTAACAAAGAAAAATCAACCAAAAAAATGAGTTCACGTGTCACCTCTGACACTTGTGTCATAGGTTCACCATCACTGCTAAACCAACAAATTATTTCACTGTTTGACCCAGAACTAGTTATCAGAGACAGGGTCTGATGACCTGGGTAGTTTTCTTCTTAAATGACATTTTACTTAGCAAACTTGCCTCAAGGCCCTTACTTTATGTCTACTGATCCAAAGCTATGATGTCATATAACTTGCCTGATCTCAATTAGCCTTCTACCTTGAAGATCTACCTTAAAGCACTTGAGCCCAGACACCAAAGTCCTACCGTTATCCCACTTTAGACTTCTTCCTTTTGAAACTCTGCTAAATCTCTATTAAGTGTTTTGTTTATTGTTTGTTTTCCCTTAGTGCAGTGAGTTTAAATAATCAGTTTTGCACCCTGGCCAGGGAGGTCAGTTGGTTAGAACATCATCCTGAAATGCCAAGGTTGCAGGTTTGATCCCCGGTCAGGTCAGATGCAAGAAGCAACCAGTGAATGTATAAGTAGAACAACAAATCTCTCTCTCTCTCTCTCTCTCTCTCTCTCTCTCTCTCTCTCTTTCAACTCAATTAAAAAAAATGATAATCAGTTTTGCTGTATTACCAAGTTCTTTAGTGATATTTTGGTGACTTCAACAATATCAACTGATGTTGTAAGTTACAAAAATGCACATAAAAATATATCTAACGTCTTTTGCCATTAAGAGAATACAAATTTGCAACTATGATGATGAATTATCACATACTTATTAAAACAAATAAAATAAAAAATAGTGACACTGACACTGGTAAGGACGTAGAGTTACTAGACCTGTGAGATGTTCTTGGCAGAAATGTACAATGTGCAGCTGCTCTGAAAATAGTTTGGAAATTTCTTATGGCATTTACCATATACCTCAGCAATCACACTCCCGGGGCATATTTCTGGGCGTAAGGAAAACTTAGGTCCACACAAAAACCTGCAGACACAACAGCTTTATTGTAAAGCTGTGTTGGTAAAACTGTGAAAACTTAGAAACAGTCTGAATGACCTCAGTAGGAGAATGGTTAAACAACTGTGGCGAATCTATATGAAGGAATGCTACTCAACCAAATATAAGAATAAACTTTTGATATGCTGTAACTATTTTGATGGCACTCAAGGGCGTTATGCTGAGTGAAAATAATTCCAGTCTCAAAAGACTCCAAACTCCATGATTCCATTTATGTAATATTCTTGCATATTAAATGACAAAATTATAGAAATGGAGAACAGATTTGTAATTTCCAGGGGTATAATAGTGAGGTGGGCATGCCACTATAAAGGGGTAGCACAAGTGGTGATGAAACAGTTGTGTGTCTTGATTTCATGAACCGAAGTTGCACATATGATAAAATCACTTAAAAACACCCACGTGCACTCACAACACATGCACATACCCTACTGATAGATGCTAAAAGGGCATTTGATAAACTCAGCAGTAGTCCTGGCCAGTGTGGCTCAGTTGATTGAGTTTCATTCCATGCCCCAAAAGGTCTCCAGTTCGATTCCTGGTCAGGGTACATGCCCAGGTTATAGGATCAGTCCTGGAGCTTATGGGAGGCAACCAGTTTTAATGGGAATCCCTGTCCCTTCCTCACTTTCTAAAATTAATTAAAAAAAATTAATTAATTAATTAATTTAGTAGTCATTATTAAGAAAAACTGGAAGATAATTTAAAGTACCTAACTATAGTAATACTATACAATAACAACAAATCTTATCTAAAATGACAAAACAGATGATTTCCTTTAAAATTGTTTCTCTTTCAAAAAGTGTAATAGTATTTAGCAATATATAATTTTCTGTTTAAATTGTTTTTTTTTTTACAAAGCTATTTTTGGTACACTATAGCAAACTGACTAAGTCAGAATGATGGATTAGTCGCTAAAAATAAAACAATTGATAAATTAGAAAGCAACAATAATAATGAAGATGATTTAATTGCTGGTCCACTGTGCTCTAAATCCAAATAGCATGTAAATCTCAAGTGAAATGCAGAATATGCAAATACTTTTCTATTATAAATTAAAGATTGCCAGTTTAGTTTCAGGAAAACAATTTCATCCATCACATTAATATAGCTTATTTACATTTTAATGGCTTTGTAACTTTATTATGAAATTTATCATTTGCTTTGACTTTATGGTCATAGAGCTGCATACCTAAGACTTTTACATAATTACATATTAAGGTGAAATTATTATGAATATTTTAATTCAATACTTGTGTCCATGAGGATTTCCTAAAATATCCCTTCTCTATACAAGTTTGATGAGCATTATTACTTTTCCAGCATATACTTTTGGGAACATTTCATCACACAACCAGACATGTTTGAAACTTTCTTGTGGAATTATGGTTAAATAAATCATTATTTGTGTCATAAAACTATAACAAATATTTAAATGCTAATTTGATAAGTGTACCATAAACACACCACAAAATAATTTCTTCCAAATGATTGCAGCCAAGAAATAAAATTTGTGACCAATAGATTTGCAAAGGAAGGGAGATACATAATCAGCATAATTTATTGTAGGAGGGGGAAACCATGATTATAAAAGCTCTGAAGTGGGAAATAGTGTACTAAATGATTTTTTTGGTAACTATGCCATTAAAATACAAGCTTTTATAAATGAAGTTGCTTCCTGCTTTTTTAATGAGATTGATGAAGCATTAAATTGCACAGCTTTTATTTTACATCTACATAAAAAAGAGTAAATTTAAAATAAACAATGCCTCTGATGGGCAAGAGAGAGTCAAGGTTCAGAAGAGGTGATGAGATATAAGGAAAGCATCACGCATTTTTATTCAATTTATATTTCCAACAAGAAAAGTCATGTTTGATTACTAAAGTCATTTCCATCCTAAAAATCACTATAGATAAAAGTTAACATATCATAGATATTAAAAAAGGTTGAACAATTTTTTAACATGAAGAATTTATATCCTAGTTTTGACAGGATAAATTTGGTTTCTGAAATCACAAGTCAATAGACTTTATTTTTTTAAATAAATAATATATTTTATTGATTTTTTTACAGAGAGGAAGGGAGAGGGATAGAGAGTTAGAAACTTTGATCAGCTGCCTCCTTCACACTTCCTACTGGGGATGTGCCCGCAACCAAGGTACATGTCCTTGACCAGAATCGAACCTGGGACCTTTCAGTCTGCAGGCCGACACTCTATCCACTGAGCCAAACCGTTTAGCGCACAAGTCAATAGACTTTATATTAATTAATAAAAAAATTCTGAATTGTCATTTTTGATAGAGGAATTAACAATGTAAAAAATATCAATTAAACACACACACACACATACACACATTCGTATTATATTCCTAGAACTCTTTAACAAATTATCACAAACTTGGTGGCTTAAAATAATAGAAATTTATTATTTCTTAGTTCTGGAGGAGGCCAGACATCTGAAATCAAAGTGTTGGCAGGTTTTCATCTTTTTAGGAGTCACTGAGAGAGTTACTGTTTCATGCCTTATTTATTTATTTATTTATTTATTTATTTATTTATTTAGGTGCTTGTCAGCAAACTTAGTCATTCTTTGATTTGTAGACCCATCACTCCCAAACTCTGACTGAGGTGGACTTATTCCCTGTGTATTTCTGTTTGTCACAAATACCCCTCTCCTTTCTTTTATGAGAACACCACGGTGAATTTTAGACCCACCTAAAATCCAGGATGATACCATCCCAAATCTTTAATTTAATTGCATCTGCAAAGACCATATTTCCAAATAAGACCACATTCATCAGTAAAGGGAGTTAGGACTTAAGACTTATCTTTTGGGAGACCATGATTCAACTCTCTACAGTTTCCATTAAGCATCTTTAAAAATAATATGTTTTTATTGATTTCAGAGAGAGGAAGGGAGAGGAAGAGAGGTATAGAAACATCAGTGATGACAGATCATCATTGATCAGCTGCCTCCTGCATGTCCTCTACTAGGGACAGAGCTTGAAACCTGGGCTTGTGCCCTGAGAATCCAACCGTGACCTCTTAGCTCATAGGTCGACACTCAGCCACTGAACTACGCTGGCCGGGCTCCCTGAAGCATCTTGATGGTCTACTTGGGACATTCCATAAAATGAAAACTTGAAGAAACTAAAAATACCAATCTAAAGAAAGAAGAGCGAGACCAACATCACATGTTGATGTTTGAAGCACATTTGTTGTTCCAATCAGCTGACCTGTGTGTGTCTGTCTTTTGATGAGTAAACGTCAAAAGTTAAGTAAACATTTCTAGTTTCCCTTCTAAAGTTTCAGATTTCAAGATCCAGTCTAAGCCAGTGCCAGATTTGTATAAATGTTTGTTCACTCCTCAGTCCTGCACATCAGAAATTTAAGCTAAGGTAGGCAAACATTTTAAGGCTCAGTTTTAACTTCCACAGCCCCTGAGAGGTCTTGTAAAGAGGTAGAAAGGGAGTGGAACCCTGTACCTGCTAGCTCAGAATGGCTTTCCAGGTCACCCAGGTTAAAACACGGTCCTCCTATTTGCTGAGGGAGAGCTGAAGTCAGTTAAAACAGGGCAGGAGAATAAGGGAGATCCTATCAATAACCTCCCTGATCATCATTGCCAAGGTGGGGAAACAGTTTCCTCCAGTGGAAAATGTTAGATATCGCAGGGCTACAGCAGTTCCCGGGAGGTGGTGTGAATGGACAGAGTATGACAAGCACTAGGTGAGGACCTTCAGACGACATACCCAGTGAACTTTAGCTCCCCTTCTTAATAATAGTATGTGATTCTCATTGGAATAAGTAAGCCAACAAACATAAATTTTTAAAGGTTTTAAAATTTTACTTCTTTGTGTCCACAATATACTTGGTGTTTTGCACCTTATATAAAGCCAACAAGTTATTCTGAAGACCCAGGAGAGGGTTCAAAATGAACATGTCAATTAATAAAAAGATAATAAAGTGGTTTTCAGCTTAATATACCTTATGAGGTATCTCCCCCATCTTTCCTTCCTTCCATAGTCAATATTCTGGAGATAGTAATTTACAGCCTCTGCTTCAATTTCTTTATACTCTATAAATTCTGCAACTAACTCTTACCTGGATTTTATGTCATTATTTTACAAAAACCATTGCCATCATTAATGAACTTTATATTGTTAAGTCCAACAGCCTGACTCAACAATATTTGACATTTTCAAGGACATTATTATCTTAGAAAAACTTTCCTCCCTCTAGTTGTGACACCCTGATCCCCCCACTTTTATAACTATGCATGCTTTTTTAGTTAGCCAGTTTCCCATCTCCACTCAATCTCGATGAGGCTTTATCTTAGAAAGTCTAAAATATCCCACTCATCTCATCTCTCTTGTGTTCTCAATGACCATCTATTTGCTGATGATTGAAAACTTCAAATCTGCCCAGTCCAGACATCTGTTCCATGATCCAAACCTACATAATACCAGCAATCTACATGACATCTCATGTTAGATGCATAGTAGGTATCTTAAATTCAATATGTTTAAACTGAACTTATCATCTCCCCTCCTCAAATGTACTATCCTCTGGTGTTTTATAATTTATAATTTTATAATTTAATAAATAATACAGAGAACCAAGATGGCGGCATAGGTTAACGCCTGAGTTTGCTGCTTTGAACAACTACTTCAAAAGTGAAACTAAAAGACGGAACGGACATCACCCAAAACCACAGGAACGCTGGCTGAGTGGAAGTCCTACAACTAGGAGGAAAGAGAAACGCATACGGACACTCAGAGGAGGCGCAGTGCTGAAGTCAAATTCTGAGGTGCGGAGTGCGCGCGCGGAGCGGGCTGGCGGCGGAGGGCGCGGTTGGCGTTTTCAATCGGGAGGGAGTCGCAGACTCTGAGCTCCAGATCCGGGCGAGTCTTTAGGGACCCAGACTCAAAAGGGAGAAGCGCGACTGTCTGGTTTCAGTCAGAGCGAGTGCAGCTTTCTCTCCGAGCTTTGCAGCGGGTGCTGGGACTCAGAGAGGCAGAGCCCCTGGGGACAGGACTGAGAGCCGCCATAACTGCTCTCTCTGGCCCACCCTGTTGATCCTGTGCGACCCGCCCCGCCCAAGCCCTGCACACAGGCATTTGCCGGATAGCCTCAGGCAAACGCCAGATTAGCACCTCCCTAGAGGACAGAAGTTCTCTCACTGCAGACACAGCTGATTCTCATAGCCACTTGGCCTGGAGGTCAAACCCTCCCTGGAATTAGCTACAACAATCAAGATTTATAAGACTGCGAACAAAGACCACTAGGGGGTGCACCAAGGAAGCATAACAAAATGCGGAGACAAAGAAACAGGACAAAATTGTCAATGGAAGATCTAGAGTTCAGAACCACACTTTTAAGGTCTCTCAAGAACTGTTTAGAAGCCGCCGATAAACTTAATGAGATCTACAAGAAAACTAATGAGACCCTCCATGTTATATTGGGGAACCAACTAGAAATTAAGCATACACTGACTGAAATAAAGAATATTATACAGACTCCTGACAGCAGAACAGAGGAGCGCAAGAATCAAGTCAATGACTTGAAATGCGAGGAAGCAAAAAACACCCAACCGGAAAAGCAAAAGGAAAAAAGAATCCAAAAATGCGAGGATAGTGTAAGGAGCCTCTGGGACAGCTTCAGGCGTACCAACATCAGAATTATAGGGGTGCCAGAAGATGAGAGAGAGCAAGATATTGAAAACCTATTTGAAGAAATAATGACAGAAAACTTCCCTCACCTGGTGAAAGAAATGGACTTACAGGTCCAAGAAGCGCGGAGAACCCCAAACAAAAGGAATCCAAAGAGGACCACACCAAGACACATCATAATTAAAATGCCAAGAGCAAAAGATAAAGAGAGAATCTTAAAAACAGCAAGAGAAAGAAACTCAGTTACCTACAAGGGAATACCCATACGACTGTCAGCTGATTTCTCAACAGAAACTTTGCAGGCCAGAAGGGAATGGCAAGAAATATTCAAAGTGATGAATACCAAGAACCTACAACCAAGATTACTTTATCCAGCAAAGCTATCATTCAGAATTGAAGGTCAGATAAAGAGCTTCACAGATAAGGAAAAGCTAAAGGAGTTCATCACCACCAAACCAGGATTATATGAAATGCTGAAAGGTATCCTTTAAGAAGAGGAAGAGGAAGAAAAAGGTAAAGATACAAATTATGAACAACAAATATGCATCTATCAACAAGTGAATCTAAGAATCAAGTGAATAAATAATCCGATGAACAGAATGAACTGGTGATTATAATAGAATCAGGGACATAGAAAGGGAATGGACTGACTATTCTTGGGGGGGAAAGGGGTGTGGGAGATTCGGGAAGAGACTGGACAAAAATCGTGCACCTATGGATGAGGACAGTGGGTGGGGAGTGAGGGCGGATGGTGGGGCGGGAACTGGGAGGAGGGGAGTTATGGGGGGAAAAAAGAGGAACAAATGTAATAATCTGAACAATAAAGATTTAATTAAAAAAAAAAATAATAATAATACAAATGAACCTCACGTTGCTTAAGCCAGAAACTTGGAAATCATGCTTGATTCATCCCATATTTTTCCCTGCCCCCCATGAATTTATTTTACTCTATATGCATATACATACTGGTATATATACACATACACATGTATATATGAATATATCTGTATGTATATTTACTAGAGGCCCAGTGCACAAAATTCGTGCACTGTGGGGGGGGGGGGTGTCCCTCAGCCCGGCCTGCACCCTCTCACAATACAGGAGCCCTGTGATCAATCACCCCATAGAGGTAGGCCCCGCCCACCCACTACAGCACCACCACTGGGTATCCTGGGGCTCATTCTTTGGCGTGATTGATCACGGGGCTCCACAATAGATCATCTTGCAGAGGTAGGCCCTGCCCACCCGCCACAGTGCTGCTGCAGGGTAGCCTGGGCCTCCCTCTTTGGGGCAATCGTGGCGCCATCCAATTGATCGCCCCACCAGCCGATGGCCCGGGCCTCCCTCTGCAGGGCAATCATGGGGAGATGGCAGAGCCCCTGACCAATCACATCGCACCTGTCTTGGCTGAATTGGCACCAGTGGGTGTCATAGCGTGGTCA
Source organism: Myotis nattereri (assembly GCF_964212035.1). Lineage (NCBI taxonomy): Eukaryota > Metazoa > Chordata > Mammalia > Chiroptera > Vespertilionidae > Myotis > Myotis nattereri. Next base: position 33,809,149 of record NC_138085.1, read on the forward strand.
TCCGGACGGTCATTCTGCTGTTGGGCTGTTCAGTTGATTTGCATAGTATGCTCTTATTATTATAGATACACACACTCATATGTGTGTATGTGCATGTGTATAGTGAATGAAGAAAACTTTGATCTAAATTTTAAGACACTAGATATAATTTCACAAGTACAAAAATGTTTCATATTGCTTGGATAACTACAATTTTAGGGTTCTCATGCGAATGTAATGTTAATAAAGCCTACCAGTTCAGTTTGTGCTCACTGGTCACAGACTATGTGTAGCCTTGAGTCCAAACCACTTTTCAATAAATATATATGGAACCAAAATGGAAAGTGTACAGAGAGCTGGGTGCACTTCTCTACTATTGAAGAAAGAGGTAGAGACTCATTTCTGTATGGAATAAAAAATGGATTTATACACATGTGCTCAGGTCAATTCTTCATTCCCTTTAGTTATATTCATCTAATATATTTGTAAAGAGCAATGGCTGTGTAGGGCGTTTTTGTATGGTGCTGAGCCACTTGCTTCACCACAGATACTATGGGTGGTGGCATATTCTTCCCCTTGGTCTTTCTACCTTCCTTGCCTGGTGGCTGGTGACAGCAGCATTCAGAAACTGCAATTGTCTTCAGTATGTTCTTGTTACTTTCAATAGGGCAGAGTCCATGCCTCACTTCCTCTAATAGCACTACAACACAAATGTTATGTAGTTACAAGTCTTTGGGGCAAAACAAAAGAAAAAGGCAATGTGAGAAAAAATATACTTAATTTTCTATGTTAATTGTGACTTCTATTATAGCCTAAGGTATAAAATCCTTTTTAGTTTGACTAATTCTGCATAACAAACCACACCAAAACCTATTATTATCTTTTAGTATATCTGGTTTCATATTTATTTCTTAAAAATGGTTTGGGCTCAAGGCTACAGTCTGTAAATGCAGAGCACAAACTGAACTTGTAGGTATTTATTAACATTTTATTTAACTAAGAATTGTGGTTATCTTGGATCATAGGAGCATAATCTTTAAACACACACAAAAAAACTAGAATCTGATTTTATCTAAGCAACATGAATGATTTCTATATGTGTGAAACTATATATCTGCTTCCTTGAGATATAGATCAAAGTTTCATTTATTCATTATATATAACATATATATGCATTTGTATATATGTGTATACACACTCTGTATGTGTGCATTTATATATACATATATACTATAACAAATATAACTAAATATGACTATAACTATAAAATATGTAAATATACATGTATAAATATAAATGTATAAATATAAAATATATAAATATAAATAATATAAATGTAATTATAAATAAATATAAATTCTATTATGCTCAGGCACCGAGATTTGAATATGTTGTGGGCAGATAAGAATGAAAAATAGTGAAGTATGATTCCCAATTTCCTGGATTAAGCAATATGGTGATTATTTGTACTGTATATTAAATTACTTATTTTTTATTGTTCTACCTCAAATGTGTAGGGTTGATAGCTAGGGAGATTCTTGCTTGAGTCTCTCATATATTTTTAGTCAGTTGGCAACTGAGATTAGAGTCACCTGAGTGTTCTTATCTTTGGCACTTGGATTAGGATGGCCAAATAAATGGAGTCTAGTGGAGCATTTCTGCATGGGTAGCTTGAGCTTTATCACAGTGTGACAATGTCAAGGTATTCGGTTTTCTGAATTCGCCGACTGTTATCGGTTTTGTACCAAAAACTTTATATTTTATGTATTCCCATAAAAAATGGCACTTTAGGGTAAATTTTCTTTGTTCAAAGCTTAGTTTGTCTTCACCCATTATTTCAAATCAGTTCAACCTGAAAGGAGTGAAAATTAAGTGAGTTATTAGCTGTTGTAGTGTGTATACATTTTTTGGGGACCCCCATAGCAGGGGTGGGCAACCCCTGGTACACGTGCCAAACATGGCATGCCAGTAACTTTTGCTGACATGTGAAACCCTCTCTTATAATCTTCCATTTACAATTTTTTTTCTTAATATTGACTTTTTTATTTTTCAGATAAATTCAGTGTAGGTGCATCTTAGATAAATAATTTTACATAACATGTATACATTAAAAAATAAATGTATTTTTCATCATCATATACTGTGTTTTTGTCGCTCGAATGAATTTTATTATTTCTTCAAGGTTCTTCACATACGTACACCATAAGAGATATCAAGTAGGTGTAACATGTTCTCAAAAAATTAGGGTTGGCACACAGAAGAATTTTGAGTCAGAGATTTTGCTGGTTTTGCCACGCACTCACAAAAAGGTTGCTCCCCTCTGCCCTATAGGATGGCCTAGTTTAAAAAACAGGGACTATGTATCATAAAAAATTAAGATACCTCATTTCTCATCTAAAAGGAGATCTTTAATAGGACCAATTTCTGAATGGTGAAATACAGGACTAGCATTATCGGAGATTCCATGCTGCTAAGAATAACAGATTGCCCTGAACTGAGCCATAGACTCTTTCCCTTAGAAATAATGTGGCCTCTAATCCCAAGTAAATCTTCATCCAGTATTTTCATCCATGCCTTTTAAAGTTTATATACTCAAGTTGATAAAGGCTGGTAAAAAACTGTTACAGACATGGGTGAAAATATGAAATATGTGAATGTCTATAATATTTAATTAATATAGTCATGTATGCATATTAAAATCACATATTAAATAATGTATTAACTTATAGTTTTTCTTCACATTTTATGATAAATATTCAATTTTCACATGCATCTTCAACATTAGTGTAAAGAGTCATTTTTTTAGTCATCTAACAAATTTCCAGAATATAACATAGTCCTTGCTACCTAAATTGTTTGAGATAATAGCTTTTTTGTTTTCCTCCCACTAACAAAATGTTGTTCTAACTGAGAAGTGACTGTTTTCTTCATGGTATATTGTTGATATTTATCTTAATTTGGGGGTATGGCCTCTTAATTTTTTCAAAGTCATAACTAATATATTGCTGTTTATAGTATTCTTTCAAATTTTCTAAAACACAAGTTTATATTTGCAATTGTAAGTTCATATCCCTAGGAGTAATCACTAAGTTTCTGTTAACTTATGTTTCTTTTTAAAATCAATTCCCTGCAGAACTCTAGACATCCCAAATTAGCCTTGTTTGATTTAAAAAAATATAGAGTTTACTAGATAGTAGCTGTTTAAGTAATTAAAACTCTGAATGAGAAAATTCCTGAAGACTTGCAAAGTTTTAATTTTGTATCAGTCAATTGTTATTAGGTTTTGCTGCAGTAACAAACATTATAATTCCAATGATTTACAACAGGATTTATTTTTTATTTACATTATATGTCAGTACCATGATGTTCTGTTCTATGTACTGGTATCTTCATTATTTTGAGATTCAGGCAGGAGTATTAGGCTCTACCAAGGATGTGCACACCCACGGATAAATTGTTTAGTAACACAGAATTTTTGCTTAGATGTTTTACAATCACATCTACTCACATTCTGTTGATCAAAGCAAGTCAGATGGCCATGATCAACATCATTGCTATGGGGAAGAATGGTCATCCCATAGAGAAGCACTGCAGGTTATATGGTAGCTGGTGGAAATATGTAATCTTCTTCCAGGGAGGGCAGTAGGATCTGGGAACAAGAACAAAATCTCACACAACTTTTTCAGAGAAAAAAAAAATTGAGGAGCAACCTTTTCTTGTATTCATGCATTTATGGGGTATTTTAATGTCTGCTTTGAGTTACACAAAGATCCATCTGAAGCACTTATCTGTGCTCAGTGACTGACCATCTACCCAGTCCAGACATCTCGGGATTACTTAAATTTTTACTCAAAGTTGGATCCTCTTTCCTAACTTTGCTGGAGGTTGTAGAGTGTGTTGATGAGGGAACAGGGGCTTAATTCACTCAGATAGAAATGCAAAGAACACTATGCTGTCATTCCTATGTCTTAAATTTATTTTTCCACTCCTGAACTTGCCGTTCCGTAATGAATCCTATGCTTACCTATGTTAGAAATTAATTACATTTATGGTCTTTGGGGAGTTTAGTTGCAATTCTGCAAGTAAAAGATTGCAAACTCTGCTCTTGAGATGTGTTTTAACTATTTTCTTATGATTAGTTCTATCTAGACCCCATAACATTTATTATTCAATCATAACAATCATGCAAAATAATGTAATTGCTCAGGTGCTGGTCATCAATCTTTTATATAACTTTAAATTAGAAAACATAAAAAGACATAGAATTTAAGTGGGGTTTTACAGCTTTTATTTTCCATTAACACAACCCTCAAAGTGTAGCTCATGTGTAATATGGTGATTAAAAATACTGTTTTTGTTTCATGCGGTTTGGTTTGGGATCACTAAACAGGTGGTATTGGGTCAACCATTTAATTCTCTATGCCTCAGTATCATCATGGCAAACATAATTAGTTTCTACTTCATTCATTTATTATTAGGATTAAAAGAGTTTTGGCATATATATAAAGCCAGGCCTATGGCAGAATCCTATCTAATAATAGACAAACGTGGTAATTGACCATACCTTTGCTACACCTCCCATTGGCTAATCAGCGCGATACACAAATTAACCGCCAACAAAGATGGTGGCTAATTTGCATACTGCAGGCAGGGCGAGACAGCGCGAGCCGCCATCCAGGCCCTCATGTGCGAGCCCAAAAGCCGCCTGCCTGCTGCCCTGGATCAGATCCGATCCCAGGCCACAGACCGGCCCCAGAAGCCCCAGAAACCACCTGATATGGCAGTAACTCTATCAGTAAGCACTCTGAAAGTCAGTGGCATAAATGCACCAATTATAAGACAGATTATGAGGGTGAATCAAAAACAAAACCCACTTTAAATATAAAGACCCATATAGATTAAAAGTAAATGAGTTAATCTGCAGCCTGTTTTGCTCAGTGGATAGAGCATTAGCCCGTGGACTGAAAGGTCCCAGGTTTGATTCCAGTCAAGGGCATGTACCTCAGTTGCTGGCTTGATCCACAGTCCCTTTCAGAGCATGTGCAGGAGGCAACCAATCAATATGTCTCTCCCTTTCCCTTCACTCTCTCTAAAATTCAATGGAACCCTAACCGGTTTGGCTCAGTGGACAGAGCATTGGCCTGCAGACTCAAGAGCCCCAGGTTCAATTCCAGTCAAGGGCATGTACCTTGGTTGCGGGCACATCCCCAGTGGGGAGTGTGCAGGAGGCAGCTGATTGATGTTTCTCTCTCATCAATATTTCTAACTATCTATCTCTCCCTTCCTCTCTGTAAAAAAATCAATAAATATATAAAATTCGATGGAAAAATATCCTTGGGTGAAGATTAACATAAGCAAAGTAAATGGATTAAGTAACATTAAAGAGATTATAAGAAAAGTATATTCCAACCCTGGCCGGTTTGGCTCAGTGGATAGAGCGTCACCCTGTGAGCTGAAGGGTCCCAGATTTGATTCCAGCCAAGGGCATGTACCTTGGTTGCAGGCACATCCCCAGTGGGGTATGCAAGAGGCAGCTGATCGATGTTTCTCTCTCATCAATGTTTCTAACTCTCTATCCCTCTCTCTTCCTCTCTGTGAAAAATCAATAAAATATTAAAAAATATATATATTCCAAATTTTGTTAGTTGTATAATGGTTATGTTTAAATTATTAACACATAAGAAATTGGGTGAAGTCTACATATAATATGCTGTAGTATTTTATAGTTTTTTTTACATGTATGAGATTATATTAAATGAAAATATTAAAAACTTAAAAATTAATAAAATATTAACTGAAATGTATCTGCATTACATGAAAAATCTCCTAATTGCTTCTAGCATAATTTATTAAATTGTACTAAAATTTACAAGAGCCGAAACCAGTTTGGCTCAGTGGATGGAGTGTCGGCCTGCGGACTGAAGGGTCCCAGGTTCGATTCCGGTCAGGGGCATGTACCTGGGTTGTGGGCACATCCCCAGTGGGAGATGTGCAGGAGGCAGCTGACCGATGTTTCTCTCTCATCGATGTTTCTAACTCTCTATCTCTCTCCCTTCCTCTCTGTAAAAAATCAATAAAATATATTTTTAAAAAAATTTACAAGACTTCAATGAAAAAATATCTTAATTCTAAATGATATAATAGAAAATATATAATGGTGCAGTTATAAGCACTTATCTGAAAATAAAAATTTAAAGAAGTGAATTTAAAGAAGGGATTAGCCAAAGAAAATATATGCACAACCCATGGACACAGACAACAGTATGGTGATGGCCAGAGAGAATTGGGGGGGCAAGAGCTGGGTAGAGGGGGCAAAAGGAGGGAAGTAGGGACATCCTATATCCTATCTAATAAAAGAGAAACATGGTAATAGGCGTATGACCGCTACCCTTCCCATTAGCTAATCAGCGAGATATGCAAATTAACTGCCAGCCAAGATGGCGGCCTGCAGCCAGGCAGCTTGAAACTAACATGAGGCTTGCTTGCTTCAGTGACGGAGGACTGCAACGTTCCATGCCTGCCTTGCTGGCCTCTGAGCTTGCAGTTTAAGAAACATTGTAACAAATATAGAAGCTAAACAAAACCCCAGAAACCTGCCCGGTATCTCAGAGCTGGAGTTATACATTGTTTCGATTATAGAACCGAAACAAACCAGATACCTTCTTTCAGCAGCAGAGGCCTCAGAGCTGGAGCCAGAGCTAAAGCTGGCCCAGAATTTTAAAAAAAAGAAAAAGAAAAAAGGAGCGGTTGGGAGCTTCAGTCGACCTGAAAACAGCCCTCAGCCCCTCACCCAGACTGGCCAGGCACCCCAGTGGGGACCCCCACCCTGAAGGGTGTGTGACTAGCTGCAAACAGCCATCATCCCCTCACCTAGGCTGGCCAGGCACCCCGGTGGGGACCCCCACCCTGATCCAGGACACCCTTCAGGGCAAACCAGCCAGCTCCACCCATGCACCAGGCCTCTATCCTATATAGTAAAAGGGTAATATGCCTCCCAGCACCGGGATCAGTGGAGCTGCAAATCCTCCCAGCACCGGGATCAGCATGACAGGGGGCAGTGCCCAAACCCCCTGATCGCCCTGCGGCTCTGTGTGTGACAGGGGGTGGGGCCACAACCTCCCTATCCACCCTGCTCTGTTCGTGACAGGGGAAGGTGCCCCAACCCCCTGATGGGCCCTGCTCTGTGCCTGATAGGGGGGAGCTCCCCAACCACCTGATCAGCCCTGCTCTGTGTGTGACAGGGTGCGGTGCCCCAACCACCCCCCCCCACACACACACACACGGGACACGGGCCCTGCTCTGTGTGTGACAGGGTAGAGCCATAACCTCCCCATCGGCCTTGCCCTGAGTGTGACAGTGGCGGTGCCCCAACGCCCTGATCCGCCCTGCCCTGAGTGTGACAGGGGAGGTGCCCCAACACCCCTATCGGCCCTACTCTGTGAGTGACAGGGGGGAGCTCCTCAACCCCCTGATGGGCCCTGCTCTGTGCATGACAGGGGGGAGCTCCCCAACCCCCTGATTGACCCTGCTCTGTGCGTGACAGGGTACGGAGCCCCAACCCCCCTGATGGGCCCTGCTCTGTGAGTGACAGGGGGTGGTGCCACAACCTCCTTATCGACCCTGCCTTGAGTGTGACAGGGGGCGGTGCACCAACCCCCCAATTGGCCCTACCCTGTGCATGACAGGGGAAGGCGCCCCAACTCCCCATTCGGCCCTGCTCTTAGCCCGACCAGGAGCTGCACCTAGGGATTGGGCCTGCCCTCTGCCACCTGGGAGCAGGCCTAAGCCAGCAGGTCGTTATCTCCCGAGGGGTCCCAGACTGCAAGAGGGCACAGGCCAGGCTGAGGGATCCCCCCTACCCCCCCGAGTGCACAAATTTTTGTGCACCAGGCCTCTAGTAATAATAATAAAAGTTTAATATGCAAATTGACTGATCGGCAGAATGACCGGTTGCTATGATGCGCACTGGCCACCAGGGGGCAGATGCTCAATGCAGGAGCTGCCCCCTGGTGGTCAGTGCACTTCCATATGGGGAGTGCCACTCAGCCAGAGGCTGGCTCATGGCTGGCCAGCGCAGAGGTGGTAGCAGGAGCCTCTCCCACCTCTGTGGCAGCACTAAGAATGTCCAACTAACGGTTTAGGCCCAAAACCTTGGGGGCCTAAGCCTTTAGTCAGACATCCCCCGAGGGCTCCCTGGCTGCCAGAAGGATGTCTGACTGCAAGCTTAGGCCTAATCCCACGAGGAGTGCACCTTAGTCAACAGGTGGACATCCCCATGGGGTCCTGGACTGCAAATGGGCGCAGGCTGGGCTGAGGGATTCCCCGCCCCCTGAGTACACAAATTTTTGTGCACTGGGCCTCTAGTAAATATATAATAATTTTTGTAATCACAATTATTAATAATTTCTGAATGATTTTGAGAATTAAATGATTTAATATTATGTGTAAATAACTCAGAAGAACATCTTGTACACAAAATAAGTACTAGGTATCATATATACTCATGTATTATCACCGTCAAGTGTATACTCCTCTTTTCTGGAATATTCTACATCATGGGTGGCTGAAGATAGTTGGGAAAAGATCCAATCACTATCACATTTTTTTCTCTAAAATATAAAAACATAAAATATTTATATATTCATGTTTGTTTTCTCATATCTCTCTCATCATTTTCTCTTTGTTCTTTTAAAAGTACTTAGAATTGTATTGTGGTAATCAGATTATTCATGTATTTATTTTAGAATATGATAATATTGGGTCAAATCCCAACTCTGCTACTTAATACTTCCAATACCTTGAAAAGTTATTTAACCTCTTGTGGCCTCAATTTGCTCATATTTAAAATAAATAAATATTATTTATTTCACAGGAGTTATCACATGGTTCAAGAGACACTTATAAATGGAATGAAATGTAACAACCATCTCTTAAATACGACTTGAGGAGCTGTACCAATGCATACCACAAATATTATTCAATTTTAAAATAATAACGGGCTACAAAATTTTACTCAATGGTAAATACTCCTAATTCCCAAAGTTTGGAAACTAAAAGTGGCACTTTGCATACTAGTATTTAAGAGATGGTTCAGACCTTGCTACTTTTCAGGCTAACTTAGTTCATAAACAGGTAATATAGATTGCATTTAAGAATATGTTTCCCAAAGCTTTTCCCCAGTATGCTTATCCTTCAAGATACTTTATGGAAAATGATGCTCTGGTCATTTAAGTTTGAGAAACAGTGTATATTATATACACTTTATCACCATTCTAAATAGTATATTATAGGCTTTGAGAAATCCTGCCAAAGAAATGTGTTACATGTAGGAAAATTCAGTTAATAATTAGCTTCATTATGACCTACAGGCATTTTACATGTAACATTCTGGAGTTTTGGAAAACACAGCTGGACACATGCCTGTGCTTTCAGTGTCTAACTTGAAGTCATTCGTGTGCCCTGAAAGAGGGGTGAGGCTGGGAGATACAAGGAGGTGGAAAATGTCACTCCTCCCTCAGAGAAATGGCACAGGAGAAATTCCTGTTTTAAGGTATTAAAAATTATGCAAAAAGGATGTGAGAATATGCTAAAGAAGCCAGGGTATTTAGCTTGTCATTGAAAAACAGCCTTGGCCAAAATAATTGGACACCTGGGAAATGAGCACTGTGTCTTAACTCCTTTTAAAAAGTGCATTTCCAAATTGCACGAAGAGGTTTCTGTGCTGGCTACAATGAAGAGGCCTGCAGCAGGCCAATTATCCTGTCAAAATCAGCCAGATAGGCTAGATGAAATTTAAAAGAAATCTGTTCAAAGACCTCAGCGTGTTTCTGGGGCAGCTAGGACCTGAGGGACTAGAACCTGGAGAGAAGGAAATGTCATCAAAGGGAGCCTGAGTTCTTGGGTGTTGCACTTTTTCTCAGGGCATTTTTCCATTCTTGGCATGAGGAATGGAGCTGATAAGCCAGGCAGAAAACAGCTATTAAGATACAAAGAAGCTATCAGAGCTTTAGAAAACTCCCAAGGCTGAGGAGCAAATATTAGAACTCCAGGTTGCCGAGGCAGGCAGCGCTGAGGGATCCAGGCCACAGAAGGAGGGAGACACAAAGAAGTGAGCCTAACACTAGGCACAGGGTTTCCCATCAAGACATTTGCTTGTAGAGCTGTACAGAGCAAGAGGACATGAAATCAAGAAGGGGCTAAATATCAGAGCAGAGATTCTCATTGTCTTTTAGTTCTAAGGAGACAACAGTGAAGTTCAGGATCCACAAGGAAGGAGAACCCTGGATAACAAATGCAGGCTCTTGGTTTTAATCTCTGCAGGGCTGTCCCTGAGAAATGCCATTAAACCAGTATTATAACAAGTCATATAAATGCTATAAAGTAGCCTCACGTTTCTGACTACATCAAAGTTGTCTGTCCCTTGGCTGCCTGCCAGAGAATGGGATGAATCCCCTTTGGAAAAAAAAAAATGTCATCTTTAGGCACTACAATTTTTTTGTATGCATACTAGAGGCTTGGTGCACAAAATTCATGCACTGATGGAGGTGTCCCTCAGCCCAGCCTGCACCCTCTCCAATCTGGGACATCCCTCTCACAGTCTGGGACCACTAGCCTGCCTGCCTGCCTGATCATCCCTAACTGCCTCTACCTGCCTGCCTGATCACCCCTAACCACCTCTGCCTGCCAGCCTGATCGCCCCCTAACCATTCCCCTGCTTGCCTGATTGCAGCCTAACCACTCCCCTGCTGGTTTGATTGCCCCTAACTGCTTGCTCCCCTGCCAACCTAATCACCCCTAACCACCTCTGCCTCAGCTTCTGCCACTGTGGTTTTGTCTGGAAGGAAGTCGGACATCAGGAAGATGTCTGGTTGACCCAGTCTAATTAGCATATTACCCTTTGATTAGTATAGATATCATTGAACATTGAATTAAAATTAATTACCAAAAATAACACTTGGGGCAGGGACAAACAAACAATAGAAATAGAACTATAGATGACCCAGATTATTAGACAAAGGCATAAAATGTGATTATTATGTTTAAATAACAGATGATGAAAATGGAGACTTTCTCCTGAGAATTCAAATATATAAGAATGGGAAGAAAATTGATTCCAGAACTAAAAAAACCCCCACAATAACTTAAATTAAGAACTCACTAGATGGGTTTAACAATAGGTTGCATTCAGCTGAATAAAGCATTCATAAGCCAGAAGATGACAGTTGAAAATATTCCTTTGAAGCCCTGAGAAGGATAGTCACATGTGGTAAAGATTATCTGAGAGGCTCAGGCCAGTGTCATCCTGTGCACCAAAAGGTTGTGGGTTTGATTCCCAGTCGGGGCACATGCCTGGGCTGTGGGGCCCCACCACCCCTAGGGGATGTGTGGGAGGCAGCCAAGCAATGTTTCATTCTCACATAGATGCTTCGTTCTCTCTCCTCCCTTCCTCTCTCTCTAAAAATCAATGAAAACATTAAAAAATAATAAAAACATATTTGCTGAGGGGAGAAACTGAGTCCCCTGAGCCTTAGAACTTGTTTTAAAAGCTGGGTAATGTTGAAAGTCTTTAAATGCAACTTGAAAGCATTTACTTCCCAGAGAACACCTCATTGCCTGTATTGTATTCTTTTTTGTTGTTATTCATGTTTGTTTGTCTCTACGTTTACCTAAATTTTCTTCCTTTGGAGCTGCAAATAGTTTGGGGTTGAAAATATAGTCCCCTCCCAAAGCATTCAAAATTGCCTGCAGTCTCGCAATAAAAAAGATAAGCTAAACATGGTCAGACAAAGATGGGATACAATTGGTTATAAAACTACACCACTACTGCTTAATACTGAAAAAAAATTAGTGGGAGGTGAGGTTAACTCACATATGTATTACATTTTTAATGCTTTTTATTAAATTCCAGGAAGGAGAATAATGAGTGACACTCTTGCTTTTTCAAAATTATTATTGACTTAGAGGTTAGTAAATCTAACCTCTGTTATAGTAGGAATTAGAGTAGAAGTCAATAGAAATTACTCCCAATTATTAACTTTCTTTCTACAGTGAAAATATCACAAACTTAATGGCATAATATAGGTTCTCATCTAAGGCTCTGTGTAAGTTTTTCTTCCCCTTCACTCTCTATCTTCTAATGCAATGAAACGGGTAAATAATAAGATTCAGTATATTTCTTATATCCTTGGCAAACTGATGTTTAAAATAGTCCAGAAATCACACTTGTTTCTTTCTAATCCATTAAATTTCTTTCATAAAGTTGTGTTATAGAGTGTCATTCAGGAAGAGTGGGGAAGAAATAGGACCAAGAAATTTATTAAAGTGTTCTCATTAAATTAATTATCTAATTCCAAGGTTTAGATAGGTGATATATATATTTTTTTTCTTGGAGGAAACAAAAAGGCTGCCTTGTTTTTAATTACTGAGAGTTTGGCTATAAGGTGAATTCATAGACAGGTAAAAGATCCCAATAGAATATTTGGTTTAAACCAATAATCAAGAGGAGTGGCCCTGGCCAGTGTGGCTCAGGTGGTTGGGCACTGAAAGGTTGCCAGCCCTAGCCAGTTTGGCTCAATGGATAGAGGTCAGCCTGTGGACTGAAGGATCCCAGGTTCAATTCTGGTCAAGGGCAGATGCCTTGGTTGCAGGCTTGATTCTCCGCTCTGATTGGGTACACATGGGAGGCAACCAATCCATGTGTCTCTCACACTGATGTTTCTCTGTTTCTCCCTCTCCCTTCCACTCTCTCTAAAAATCAGTGGAAAAAATATCCTTAGGTGAGGATTAACAGAAAGAAAGAAAGAGAGAGAGAGAGAGAGAGAGAGAGAGAGAGAGAGAGAGAGGGAGGGAGGGAGGGAGGGAGGAAGGAAGGAAGGAAGGAAGGAAGGAAGGAAGGAAGGAAGGAAGGAAGGAAAGAAAAGAAAAAAAAAAAAGATTGACAGTTTGACAGTTTGATTCCTGGTCAGGGCACGTGTCTGGGTTGCCAGCTCAATCCCTGGTGTGAGCATACAGGAGGCAGCCAAACAATGTTTTGCTCTCACATCCATATTTCTCTCTCCCCCTTCATCTTTATCTAAAAACCAATTAAAATCTTTTTTAAAAAAGAGAGGACTAGGGTGTATATCCATATTGTGAACTGAGACAGTAACTGCATGCATCATTTTTTAACCTGCAACTCTGTGCCTTGAGTTTGGCATTGTGTCCTGGAAGCATGTGATACTGAATTTTTGGACTAGAACCTGGATTCTTTGTCTGCCGGAATTGAAGAATGAATCCACGGACAGAAAGTGGTATAGCAAAGGTGGACATTTATTGAAGAACAAGAACAGACGCCCACATGGGGAGAGGGAAAGAATCCCACAGAATGGACTCCCACGTAGGGAAGGGGAAACGGTCCCACTTGGTTCCTTTCCCTATGGCTTATAAAGGCTGCAGATCCTGGTGCCTGATATCCCCTCTGATTGGTCAATACTCCCCTTCGAGATGGTTACTATACCAACTCCTGGGCTCAAAGGCCGAACTTCACATGGGACATGTGAGGTTCTCCCCCCTCCTTCCCCATTGTTCACCTATTCCCTCTGGGCTTTCTTCTCTTTATTTTGTAAATACAGACCTTTCTGGGCTACTTCTAGTTCCCATGCCTTTTGTAAATGCAACTGTTGCTGCTTCCTTGTCTTATGGAAAGGTCAGGGCACCTGGCTTCCTTGTGTTATGGAAATGTACCTTCTCCCAGTCTTGCAGCCCTGCGCTATTCCATGGACCCCAATTCTAAAAAATCCCTAAGCCTACCTGTGTTCCCCCAAATTCCTGCTTCATATGTCTTTGACAAGCAACTGGGAAATGGAATAAGGTAACTAGAGAGGAAGCTGGAGTGGAGTTTGGAGGCAAAAACTCCAAAGAGCAATGAGCAGTAATGTCCCCAGAAAGTAACTGGGCATTTATTCACCCAGTAAGCTGAAAAGACCAAAATCACCTTTCTTATGGTGATGAAACTAGGGCACTATAAGCTCTGACTAAATAGTTCACAATCTACAGAATGCAATTGGACAATGCAACAGACATCATTGGAATTAACAAGAAATATACATTTAAAAAAAAAATAAGACTCATCACTCAGGATTGAACTGAAACATTTGATTCATATGCTTTCCATTCTTGTGATATGACTTCATGACAAAGTCTCATTAGTGTATTAGGCTGGGTCAACCAATTTATAAAAATGTACTTGCTCAGTTATAGGAAAACCACTGGAGATATTGGTTATCTATATTCAGTCTATGTATGCTAGATGGAAATATAAGGCCCATTCATAACCCTGTGAAGGAAAACCCCTATTCTGTAAAACTACTGTTTGGAATTCTCTGCTATTCTTTGGACAGCCTCTTATTCTGAAAAAATAACTTTGCTTTCTAGCCTGCTTGAGTAATGGGGGAGGTAAACTTAGCTGTCTGACCTTGTAGGCCAGAGACTAGATACACCCAATGCCATGCCAGGTGCATTTTTTAATTGCATAGAACTGTGTAGTTTTCAAGGCCTCCACCAGCAAGTGCACAAAGGGCTGGCTCTTCCATAAAAAGGGAAGTTCTGCTTGTAACTTTGCTTAGAATTTGGATTCATTTCCCTGAGCCGGCTGCGGTGAATGAAGTGTAACTCCAAACTCTCAGGGCATTGTTTGGTTCTTGTCCGGTTTTTCTGTAACAATCCTACATATTTTTGCCTAAAATTTCAAGCACTTTATAGGCTCTAGATTTGGAACTGAGCAAGTTCTTACGGACAACCATCTCCAGCTGCTGTTGAATTGAGCCTTTGTGGTCCAGGAGTCACTAACAAATTGGAGATTTAGAGGCATGCCCATTGGGTTCTTTAACAACATCCAGTTTCTCAAAGTAGCTCTCACCAATGCTGTTAAGATGAAGGGACCTTGCCATGATTCCTTATCTGAGATAAGGAATTGATGTTTAAGAAATTTTTTTTATTCTGCTTTGTGTAGAAGATCCATTTCAGCCCCATAAGAATCTTAGGTAATCCTCTATTGTCTGAAACAACAATGGTGTGAAAACAGATCTACCCTACTAGAGAGGAACTTGTGTTACAGACTCCTAGGTTTGTGTAGTTTGTTTCTTCCTCAGCCTGTTGTTCCTTCCTTTGGAGTTGCAAGTAATTTGGGATTGAAGTTTCTATGTTTGCAGATCTATTTGACTAGGGAAATGGGAATGGGGTCAGCGGGAAATGGGGAAGTTACAAATGTAGTTGAGGACTTGGAGTGTATAACCAACACCCAGGGAAACAGCTTAGCCTGACTCAGCAATTTTAGGGTTAATTAAGAGCACCTGGGGTGGGAGGGCAATTCAAGTGTCCCTGGTAAACAGATTAAGCATCCAAACCTGGCTTTTCAAAGGTCTCCCATCTACAACACTCAGTTCTCCACCAAATTCATAGAAAAATGTCTCAATTGTAGAACAAAACTGGTTTTCAACTAGACAACCCTTCCATGCTGATACCTGTATGATCAGGCATGCGCCTCTCAGGCAACAAAGGAGAGAATGCACGGGTATGCTTCAGTTTACCATGAGACCTCACATTGTTAACATCTCAGGAAATTGGGTTGTGAATATTTTTTGTGTTTTTTTGCTTTTGTAGCTCTCAACATTAAAGGTAAGTTCTGGTATGTATGCAAATTTTCCTTTTTTACTATATATTTCATTTTCTCTTTGTTAAATTTTCATTTAAATTTCATGTCCTTTTTGTTTTTAAAAGTGTTTATTTATAAATGAAACAGTATATTAGACATGCACTCTACAAATGTAATGGAGTAATTCAATTTACATTATTTCTAATGGGAAAACCCCCCCCACAAAAACCTGATTTGGTTTTTGAACAAATTACTTCTTGAACAGCCTTTTTGAATGAATTAAGTTTGAGAAGAGAGGTTCCACTGTACTTTCCTCAATGCCTTTAAGGCACGACAACATCCCAAACAAAGCCATGTTGTCAAGTGGAGGACAATGAACATTCTCAAGAAATCTGTCTCAGTCCTGGAGATTTTGTATGAAAATGCTCCTTTTTCTAGCCACAGATAGAAATAGCAGCTTTCTCCCATTAAAAAGTAACTCCTACTAGTATTAGAATCCCTCCCTCAGGCCTCGTGTGGATCAATTATTCTTCTCATTCTCTCACTACAGACAACCCCACACATCTGGGAGCACAACTGAATACATTTAGAAAAGGAGAGAATGCATAAGGGAGGAAGAAGTATTACAGAAGACCAAAGCAATACCAAGCATGCTTCCTAGAGAAAGGGAGGGACCCCGTTTATTAACACCAGTGGACTCCGGGAATCATTTTCAAACCAGAGTGAAGAAACATGCAGGGAGCCCATCTATATACATCCCGCTGGGGCCTTTGTCTTGCAGATATGGTTCCGCCCCCTTCGTGGCCCTGCAGGAAGGCCCCCAGGTGTCAGGCCACATCAGAAGGTCTGTCCTGGCACCAGTCCTGGCACCAGCATAACAACCCCGCCCCCCCCCCCCCCCCCCAGGGCAGGGCAGTGCATTGTTCACAGTTCCATGGCCTCTTCATTTAGATAACACGTTCTGAAAGACCAGTTTCCTCCTTAGAAGTGGTTAAGAGGAAACCTTCTTTAAAATATTTCAAGATTATTTGACTTTGGGTGGTGGGTACACAATGCGATATATAGATAATGTCTCATAGAAATGTACTCTTGAAACCTATATAATCTTATTAACCAATGTCATCCCAATACATTTAATTAAAAAGTAGAATACATTAATTAAAATATTTCAACTGCTGCTTGAAAGCCAACAAGGAGCAGTGGGGTGTGGAGAAGACTGCAGCTTCTCATTTGCAAGAGAAGGAAGAAGGGGGAGAGGTTACTACACTTATCTAATAAGGGATAGGTTTATAAGAAATTACGAAGTGTTCTTCCCTGGTGATATGATTGAACATAGGATCTGAGGTGTCAGTGGATTAAGAGGAGGTGATTACCTCAGCTGTAGGCTTATAGAAATGACAATAGATGGCAAAGAGGACATTCAGTGGAAGTAAGACCCATGCACACAAAATGCAGGGGACTTTGATGCAAGGTGTATGCATTTGGGCAGTGACTTCAGCAGATATAGAGGAGGGTAGGGGCTAAGACTGGAACCCTGAGAAAGGAAGAGCAAACACTGGGTGTGCAGTTAGATGACTCAGGACTCCTTTGGTGCCAATGGCAACATTGCAGCTCAAATGGGCTTCAGCCAAAAAGGAAATGTGTTGGCTCACAAAACTGAAATTATAAAGCACCCAGAATCTGAAACATCACTTGAAAAGGCAGCTGCCTAGTGGTTAAGGCAAGCCCTCTGAAGCCAGACTGCCTGGGATTCAATCTCAGGACTGGTACTTGCTGTGTAACTTGAAGCTAGTTATCAAACCTTTCAGTGAAGGACTCAGTTTTCTTTCCTCTAAAATGGAGATATTATCAATTATGTTCTCACAGAGTTTTTGAAAGGATTAAGTAAAGTTGATGTCCAATGCATTTAAACAATGCCTGCCGCATTTGCTATATTCACTATCAGTATTCTTTCTCATCTCTCCTCTCTCTTTCCCTCTAGTGAGCTTCATTATGGCTGGTTCTTCTCAGCAGGTAGTCAGCTCTCTGCTTTCTGCTTGTCCTCACAGTAACCCCAGTAGAAAGTATATATATACTATTTGACTTACTCTGATTGGATTGATTGCTGAGTCACGTTCAAATCCCTGGGGATGGGAGGTGAAGTGGATGGTGTTAGGTCGGAGAGAGCCCAGGATTGGGTACATGCAGACATGACAAGATAATGGACTTCCCCTGGAATTTCTCACAGATCAAGGTGCCAGACACAGATACCAGCTTCTTCTCCCTGAATTCACATACCCCCACACAGATAAGAACTTCGTCCTGAATATTCCGCCCATTCCCTGCAGCAGAGAATTCCTCAGCTCATGTCCCCGCCCCTCACCCAACCGCAGTATAAAAAAAGCGCCCCCCTCCCTGTTGGCGTGAATCCACGTGCCCTGTCCTTGGGGTACGTGGGTCTCCCGGGGACGCAGAATAAACCTTTTCCTTTCCTTTCTTTTCTGATTCACTGGACTCTATTTCTTGCACCGCCTCCTGAGCCACCTAACCTAACAGATGGGATGGCCAGAAGGATGGATAGTTCTGAATGGTTATGCCTGGATCCATTGCCTGCCCTGCACCTAGGAGTTCGATTCAATTCCACATAAACTCTGGGTTTTTGTGAATTTAGAGTAGAGTGGGAGGATTCCTCTAATAACTGAAGTACAATTATCAGAGAAGGAAGAAATGGATTCCATGTAGATTAAAAACAATAGATGTTTCCCATAGCCCTGAGAAGGAAGTCCTGCCATGATTTCACACCGACTGAAAAGCACTGGGTGGAGAACAAGAAAGGACTTTTAATAATTTCTCAACTACACCTCAGTTCCTCTTTCATCAGCACTAAAGTTGTCAAAATCGTCAAGCTAGTGAAATTCCTTTGTGATGTTCTTGTATTTTTCTCTAATCATTTCTACCATTTATTCAGTGCCTGCTGGAGCCAGGCTTGGTGCCAGATGTTTTGCTTACATGCTCTCTCATTCTCTGTTCTCAAGGAAAGTTTTCCATCTTTATTGGAAAGCTGAGTACTTGCTGATCCCCGGAAATTGGCAGTCGGGATTTAAACTCAGGTCTATCTATCTGAACCTCAGGGCCTTGCTCTTTCTACCACATTATGAGGCCAATGGACACCTTTTCTTACTGTTCACCCCTCCTACACCCCCAAATTGTATCAATTCCTCTATCGTCTCCAGGCAATGACTTCAGAACTCTTCTCTACTCACCAAACCGTCTTCTCTAAAAAGCCTTGGCCATCAGCCACTTACTGTCCATCTCTATGTCCCCTCTCGCAAGGTCCTAAGCCTTTGAAGCCTCATTTCTCATGGCTTTGCTCTTGGTCAGATGACCTCAGAAATCATCAAGCAAATCAGGTGACAGATTCGGGGCCAAGGATTCCGCCCTGCTAATTCCCTCCATCAGCCAGGTAATGAGCCCTGTTTCCTGTTGACAAGAGAGGGCTATTACCCTATTGGTAAGTTAGGGTGAGAACCTTTAGAAAGCCGTCAGCACCTTCAGCAGCAATGTCTTTGAATGACTGGCCTTTATTACCACCTATCACCAACAATTTAACCCAGACCCTCTGCTTGAAGCTCATGAGTCTCCTTGGTCTCGCCTACTGGTCCAGTCTTATTGATATCATATCACATCTTCAGATCCCACTCCTTCCCTGCTTCTCTCCACAGCTTTCTGGGTCCACTTTAGGCGAGAAACTGTCCTAGATTCCTAACCCATCCTGGCCTTTCCCTTCTTCATTCTTCATGGCCATGCATTGTGTTCGAACCACAGAACCTAGTCTTTTTTAAAATATGTTTTTATTGATTTTTATAGAGAGAGAAAGGGAGGGGGAGAGAGAAATAAAAACATTAATGAGAGAGAAACATCTATCATTGCCTCCCAGAAGCCCCCCACTGGGTATGGAGCCCACAACCCGGGTATGTGCCCTGACTGGGAACTGAACCAGTGATCTCATTGGTACATGGAACGGTGCTCAATCCACTGAGCCACACTGGCTGGGCCACAACCTAGTCTTTGATTCTAAACATCTTTTCTGTTTTCCAAACTAAGTTACAAACAATAAAGAACCACTGTTTTTTTTTTGTTGTTGTTTTGTGGTCATGTTTATTTAATATCCCAAAGTCCCTAGCCCAGGGATGGGCCCATGATGTACAGTGAATTTTTTTAAGACATAAAATGCTAGTTTTCTCTCTTCTGTTTCTCAGACTGTGGCCAAGTTGGTTGGGGGCTGCCACGTCATTATTCCATTTCTCCTTTACCCTTTGCTATTGCTCTTCACCAGCATAAAATCAATTAAGTCTCAATGCTGAGCCTTATCTAAAATATTCTGCTGTCATCAGGCAAGGGCCTCTTTTATTGCCCTGTCACTTTCCTACTAAACCTACTATTAGAAAGAAAATGCAATCTACTCTAGAAGTGTTCCAGTATATATATTTTTGAGAATTATAAATTCTCAGTTTTCAGAGTCATAGTACAATTGTAGCAGCCCTGAATTTATGCTTCTGAACAGAAGTACAATCCCCATTCCCTCCTGTCTTCTCTGTTGCCCTGCTTAATTTACAGTTATTCAATAACAGTTAAGACAATACTCTCACCCTGGTCAGTTGCAGCTAAAAATTCATTGTGTGCTGATGACTTCTGGGTAACGATGTTGGGAGAAAGGGTGGCTGAAACCTCTAGGCCATATGACAATAAGTACCCAGACATGGAAGCTAAAGAGCTGATGGAACATCAACCTGCAGAGTAGAATGGGCAGGGGTAAGGCATTTAGTACAGGGGTGGGGAAGAAGGAAGAGATTTGAATGGCTGTCACTACCCAGGTCTGCTCTCTTTAGTGGAGCTGAACAGCCATTGATTTTTGGAGCAGTCCATCTAAGTTTGTGCCAAACGTGCTGAAGCTTGGCTGAGATTGCTTCATTATCTTACCCAGCTGGGAAAAGGAAAAATAAAGCAGCAGGAAGCCTAGGAGGGGTCCTGAGTGACTAGAGCAATGGACTGGAGTTGTGCACTGTTTGAAATGGATACCCTGGATAACCCAAGAGAGTCATTTGGGACTTGACTCACTCTCTAAGTCACAGACAGGACACTAACAGCCCCGATGTGAGTGTGCTGAACTAGAAGGAAGGTGACCTGGTCCCACTCCTGCCTCTGCTCAAATTTGCAGTGAAAACAGAGGTAATCCCTTGATCTCCCCTAACCTCAGTTTCCCCTTCCGTAGACCTAGGAGAAGGGCAGGATTCACAAACTCAAATGATTTCAGAGACAGGAAAGCATGTCAGGAAATTCAGCGGCTCAAGAACACAAGAAACACTTCGAAGTACAGCAACTGGGGTGGGCACATACTGGTCTAAAGGTGTTTAGTATTCACATTCAAGTTTTAGAAACAACCAGTGCTACTTATCAGACCCTAGTTTGTGACTCTTTTAATCTTTTAATCCTTTCCTACCGGGGCATCCTTTGAACACGAATCCCAGAGAGAGCAGTGCATCATGGTCTGACCAACTGACCATGTGTGTCTCAGCATCAGATAAAGTGCCTGGACAGAGGAGGTGCAAATCCTAATTTGTGGACTGGCTGGCCATTCTTCTTCAACCTTTATCTTTACAGGCAATTCTGCTGTTATTTTTAGGCTGCTCCTCATTTGACAGTTCCTGGCTTTCAGCTATTGAATCGCTTTCCTGACGATCCATCTAACTTGCCCTCAGCTAAGCCTTTCCCGAGCTGTGGGGAGCACAAGTGTTTACAGTTTGATTTGGACCACCCGAGACAGCCTCAGTAACAATAATCCTTCCACAGGCGAAGGCCGCACAGCCAAGAAGCCCGTGGTTACCCAGAGCCCTGTCCAAAAGAGCATCTTAGCCCCTCTGCACATCTTCTGCTCCCTCTTTTAAGAAGCAATCCTTTCTCAGTCTTCCTCCCTCTCTTTTCAAATTCCCAGTTCAATAAACCATTCAGCTCAAGGGCTGTTTCTCTCTGTCTGTCCTCCCTACAGAGCTGACCCAAACTCTGAGCTCCTTCCAAGTTATTTCAAGAAGGCTCTCTGGACCAGCTCCTTGGAGAGGCTGCAGAGCAGAGCAAGAACACGCTGCAAAGTGGGCCAAACTCACACCCTAAAGAGCTCCAGGGACATTTCCCTTATTTACACTCCAGCCACACAAAATGCTCACTCTCACCTTCAGCTGAAAATGCTGGCAAGACAACCGCAATATTCTTTTTCTGTAAATCATCAAAGGTCTTCTGTAGAATGCATCTCAACGAAAAATCTAAAGCCTGCCCTAGCCAGTTTGAGCATCGGCCTGAAAACTGAAGGGTCCCAGGTTCTCTTCCAGTCAAGGGCACAAATCTCTATTTTGGGCCCCTCCCCAGCCTGCGCCCTGGTCGGGGCTCTCGCAGGAGGCAACCAATCGATGTGTTTCTCTCACATCCATGTTTCTCTCTGTCTTTCTCTCTCTTTTCCACGCTCTCTAAAAACCAATGGAAAAATATCCTCAGGTGAGGATTAACGAAAACAAAACAAAACAAACAGAAAATTCTAAAACACATTCCCCGAAATCTATAGGTGACTCACACTTCAGGTGAGGAGTGAGTACCATACTTTTAAGTATTATGTTCCCATCTGTTCTTCCGGGATTGTAATACATAATATATTTAGAATTGGGGTCCTCAAAGGAATGCTCATTTAGTACTGTCCTTCACGTAAGGCCCAGAACAATAAACAGCTGGCTAATGATCTCCTAGGTGAGGAAATGAAGTCTCAAAGCTGTAGCTGCTTATCCCTGCAGCTTGGAGTTTCTCCTCATGGCTTAGTGGTCGGCAAACTCATTAGTCAACAGAGCCAAATATCAACAGTACAGAGCCAAATATCAACACTTCTTTTGAGAGCCAAATTTTTTAAACTAAAACTATATAGGTAGGCACATTGTTATTCACTTAATTAGGGTACTCCTAAGGCTTAGGAAGAGCCAAACTCAAGGGGCCAAAGAGCTGCATGTGGCTCGCGAGCCACAGTTTGCCGACCACTGGTTAGCCTGTCAATAATTGAGATGGGTTTTGTGCAATTGCACTGTAGTAGTGTGCTGCTAAGGACTTGGCAAACCTGTTTGCTTCTGTAAGTGAATTGCAAACCAGTGCACATGGGAAACATTTTAGGACAGGATGGTGGCTCTGAGGGGGAGAGCAGTGAAGATCTTTTGTAGGAGAGCAGAGGGAATGACAGCTGGACCATGAAGTATGAGAGTCAGAGATTTACATGAAGGGAGGTAGGCATTGGTTGAGAAGAAAGGAGGGATTTCATTTTGAGAAGAGGGCTGGCCTGACTCTAGGAAAGGTGTGTGTGGAGATCCACTAGCAATACAATAAGTTCTAACACATAAGAAAGAATATGTTTAGGATAACTTGAAGGTCAGGCAAAGCAATGAAGATCTGGTGCAGGAGGCCAAAATGGCCGAAATGCCTTAGAGCAGCAGTCATGTTTTGAGAGAATGGTTGTTTATATGTGGAAGTGCTTTTGGTCAATTAGATACACCTTGGGGTCCTTGTACCCTCCCACCTACCCCTTACTATAAAAAATTGCAGATAAGGAAGATTGTGTGATCATCACCCTATTGAACTTCTGAAAATAATTATTTAAAAAGGATTTTTGTTTTCTTATGACATGATGACAAATAACAGTAAGATGTTCTCTAGGATATTCAGTTTCTAGGTAACCATTTCATATCTTGAATGGTATCTGCTAGTGTCTACTGATTTTGAAGTTAGAAGGACTCTTTTCTTACTGGCATGGCCTTGTTATTGTTGAGTTTTTATAGTCCTATAATCCAAGTATCAATATTTCCATCTATTCCTGGCCAGGTAGCTCAACTGCCTATAGCATCATCCCAATATGCCAAGGTTGCACATTTGATCCCTGGTCAGAGCAATAGACAAGTAGCATAAATATTTATTTAGAACAACAAATAAATGTCTCCCTCTCTCTCTCTTTTTCTCTCTCCCTCCCTACCTCTCCCTCTTTCTCTAAAATCAATACATTTAAAAAAGTATTTCCATCTATTATGGGTTTAATATGCTGACCTTTCAAAATGTTATGAAGGATCAATGAGATAAGTATATAAATGTATTTTGCCCAATGCAAAAGATCATACCATAAGGTAATGACCACCCTTGCGTCAGAAAATTGAAGTCTCTGTGTGCCCCTGTATGTCTTAGATAGTTAGAAATGTAAGAAGGCAAGTCAAGTGCAGCTAAATTAGTTTGGTGCTCTCATGGATGACTTATTAAGTCCTGATCAGTTGTGCGTATCGCCCCCTCCATTCCCCTGTGCTATTTCACCAAAGGAATGGTCTTAGGTAGGATTCCTCCCAAGTCGATCCTAATAAATTGACTGGCATTCTAAATGGTTCATTTGGGATGTCACCCCAGGAAGCACAAGTAAGGAAGTGGGGTCAGTGAACCAAGAAAAGAAAAAAAAATCAATAAAGTGTGTGTTAATGAGCAAGTCCCTTCTGTGGACAATGACGGTTCATTGCTGTTAGGCCCCTCTCAGGTGCCTATTGAATGGATTTCAATGTTTCCATATGAGAGATAGGAAGCTGAGACACTTATTCCCTGCTTCTGGTCTCCCACTTGCTGACAATTGCTCCTGGCGGTGTGAGGTCTCCAGCAGTGGTTCTTAACCTTCTGGCCCTTTAAATACAGTTCCTCATGTTGTGACCCATCCATAAAATTACTTTCGTTGCTACTTCATAACTGTAATGTTGCTACTGTTATGAATCGTAATGTAAATATCTGACATGCAGGATGGTCTTAGGTGACCCCTGTGAAAGGGTCGTTCGACCGCCAAAAGGGTCGCGACCCACAGGTTGAGAACCACTGGTCTCCAGTCTTCTGGGGAGCCATCATTGCTGACCATCTCTCCTTCAGAGCTCTAGAACCAAGTCCTCAAAGAGACACAGGCCTTGAAGGGAAAGCTGTCCCCATGCGCAAATACTGTCACCTCAGCTATAGGTGATTTCAGAGGTGGGATAAGGGGCCATGAGACATCATGGCTTTTGCTACTGGAAATAAGATTTGTTTCAACTTAGGAGGCAGCATTATCACAGAAAACACAGTAAGTCATGAGGAAAACACAATTAGATTCTCTCAAGAGTTGGGAATGAATGTGAGATGAAGAAATGATATTTTATGTAATCTGGGAACTACTGATATATTGACCTCGGCTTGCTCAGGTTCCCACAGGGAACAAGGATAGGATAAAGAACACTCTTAAATACTTGAAGTTTAAGTCTGTCAAAAACAAAGCTGTGCCTGGCTGGTGTGGCTCAGTAGTTGAGTGTCAACCTATGAACCAGGAGGTCATCTGGTCAAGGCACATGCCTGGGTTGCAGGCTTGATCCCAAGTCGGGGGCATGCAGGAGGCAACTGATCAATGATTCCCTCTCATCATTGATGTTTGTATCTCTCCCTCTCTGCCATCAATAAAAATATATTTTAAAAAACAACAAAACAAAACTGGCTGGTTTAGTGAAAATTGTGAGTTAGTTCCTATCAGCAAGAATTTATAATTTTACACAATAAGAGACTTGCATATATTCCAAATTATGTTAAAACTTTAACCAGACATCTTTCAGAGGATCAGCAATAAGATAAGGTGAGGGGTTGGGGAGAAGCTAGAATGGTTCCCAAATATTTCATATGTTTCTGAAAAAACTGAAAGAGAAAAAGGTCAAAATATTTGCATTTCCAAGGGCATGAAAACTGTAGAATATGAAAGGTATCTAATCTCTAGAGCAGTAGTTCTCAACCTTGGCTGCACATTAGAATCACCTGGGAATCTTTTAAAAATCCTGATTTCTGGACATCATCCTCCGGAAATTCTGTTTCTTTCTTACTAATGTTGTGGCCCCACCCCATAACAAAGAAACAGAATTTCCAGAGGATGAGACCCAGAAATCAGGATTTTTTAAAGATTCCCAGGTGATTCTAATATGCAGCCAAGGTTGAGAACCACTGCTCTAGAGGAAAAAAAAGAAATGCAAGAATTCTTTCTCAAAGACAGAGGGCCCAAGTTGAAAGTAGCTCATTCAAAATGTGGGCTGTTTTACATAATAACCAAAGACAATATTTGAATCGTAATCACACCCTGAATTAAAGTTCACAAACAAACAGGCTATGCAGGGCACTGGAAGGAAGGAAGAAGGAAGGAAGGAAGGAAGGAAGGAAGGAAGGAAGGAAGGAAGGAAGGAAGGAAGGAAGGGAGGAAGGAAGTCAAAGCCCAAACAGAGAATAAGGTAAAGCACGCAGGGGGAGGAACTACATTTCATTAACTCACATGTTCTACTCTTAGGAACATCTATGTCTCACATTCTAAGTATCAAGTTAATTAATTAAATCACTTAAAGATTGATTGAATGTCTAATAATGAATTAATTACTTGACCTGGCCATCCATTCAGACAAAATAAGCCTGGTAACAGTTCTGTCTAAACACAGCCCGTTTTTGTCAAGGTCAATGTCTGGAAGTCATCCCAAAGCAGATTTCCAGTGCACATTGCAGAGTTCACAGTGGCCCTGAAGATAAAAGAATCATTTGGACTTTTCCCAGTTGGCACATTCTTTCCCAATTGACACTCGATCCAATTCCTGGCCAAAGTTTCCAAAGTTAAGTTGAATATATCACCTTGGGACAGAACCTTCCAACTAACTTTCTGATGCAGGAGCTGATACATCTAGAACCAGCTCAGGTCAATTCTTCATTCCCTTTAGTTATATTCATCTAATATATTTGTAAAGAGCAATGGCTGTGGAGGGCGTTGTTTTTTGTATGGTGCTGAGCCACTTGCTTCACCACAGATACTATGGATGGTGGCATATTCTTCCCCTTGGTCATTCTACCTTGCCTGGTGGCTGGTGACAGCAGCATTCAGAAACTGCAATTGTCTTCAGTATGTTCTTGATACTTTCAATAGGGCACAGTGCATGCCTCACTTCCTCTAATAGCACTACCACACAAATATTAAGTAGTTACAAGTCTTTGGGGGAAAACTAAAGAAAAAAGCAATGTGAGAAAAAATATACTTAATTTTCTATGTTAATTGTGACTTCTATTGTAGCCTAAGGTATAAAATCCTTTTTAGTTTGACTAATTCTGCATAACAAACCACACCAAAACCTATTATTATCTTTGAGTATATCTGGTTTCATATTTATTTCTTAAAAATGGTTTGGGCTCAAGGCTACAGTCTGTAACTACAGAGCACAAACTGAACTTGTAGGTATTTATTAACATTTTATTTAACTAAGAATTGTGGTTATCTTGGATCATCGGAGCATAATCTTTAAACACACACACAAAAAACTAGAATCTGATTTTACCTAAGCAACATGAATGTTTTCTATATTTGTGAAACTATATATCTGCTTCCTTGAGATATAGATCAAAGTTTCATTTATTCATTATATATAACATATATATATATATATACATTTGTATATATGTGTATACATACTATGTATGTGTGTATTTATGTATACTTATATACTATAACTATAAAATTATATAAACATCAGCTTCAGTACACAAGTGTCCATTGACACTTCCACTGGGAGCACACACACACTCACAAAATATCAACCTCTGTCTTCAAGCCAAAAGGTGAAGAAGTACATGCTTACAGATTACATATGGATTTCAAAGTTCACTGTCATTTCTGTCTGCTCTCCTCCTGCCCTTCCATTTAGAATTATTTATGATTATTGAAAGCCCTGCATTTGACACATCCATTGGCTGTTAGACTAAAGCAATAAAAAAAGAGGATGTGCTATAGTATAAATATTCTTTATAGAACACTCATCTAAAAGGAAGTATATTAATATGTTCTAATTTTTTCTTTTATTGTGACTACATTAATATTTTTAAGTACTCCAAATTACATATGTATATGCGAACTTCTTTTAGTCTCTATAAACTTTTGATCTATGTGTGATATTCAACAGAGAGGCAAAGCTGATAAAACTGAGTATTTGAAAGATTACTTCCCAAGACAGACACATTTCAAAAATGCACATGCATTTAATCATAGTACTATAGAGCCAGAATATCTCTTCAATTTCTTTAGAGCATTGGTTGGCAAATGAAAGCTGTCTGGACAAACCTGGTTTGCTGCCTGATTTTGTAAATAAACTTTTATTGGAACATAGCCACGCCCAGTGGTTCGTGTATTGTTTATGGCAGCTTTCTGGCTATAACAGTAGAGCTGAGTAGGTGCCACAGAAGGCATTTGACCCAGATAAAAGCTTAAAATAATACTACCTGACCCTTTAGAAAAAAAGTTTGACAACACTTGCTCTGTCTCAACCTGTGGGTCACCACCATCTGAAAACACATATAGCATATCAGATATTTACATTACGATTACGATTCATAACAGTAGCAAAATGACAGTTATGAAGTAGCAACAAAAATAATTTTATGGTTGGGGGTCACCACAACATGAGGAACTGTATTAAAGGGTCATGGCATTAGGAAGGTTGAGAACCACTGCGACCATTATGGTAGCCACCTGTGACTACTGACCACTTAAAATGTAGCTGATGCAATTAAGGAACTGAAGAGTTAATCGAATGGATAAGTACTGAAAGTATATAGAAATAGAAACAGAATCAATAGTAAAATTCTCCAGAGAAACTTTATATCAAAGGTTTATTTGAAATTAATTTTATATAGGTATAGAAAGGTAGATCTAGATATTTATTATATAGATATAGGGATAGAGATATAAATA
Source organism: Myotis nattereri (assembly GCF_964212035.1). Lineage (NCBI taxonomy): Eukaryota > Metazoa > Chordata > Mammalia > Chiroptera > Vespertilionidae > Myotis > Myotis nattereri. Next base: position 33,837,570 of record NC_138085.1, read on the forward strand.
TATATAATATATAGATATACAGTTGACCTTTTATCAATATGAGTTTGAATTGCATGGGTCCACTTATATGCAATTTTTTTTTCAATAAATACATGTACTGTTTTCAATCCAAGGTTGAGAGTCTGCAGATGTGGAGGGCTGACGGAATGCACTGATACACCATTTTATACAGGGGACTTGATCATCACAGTTTTTGGTATCTGTCGGGGTGTCCTGGAACCAAATTCCTCTAAAATACCAAAGAGTAACTAAGTTTTGAGGAATTAAAAAATTATGTTGTACAAGGATTTTCAACTACTCAGGGAGTAAGCACTCTTAACCCTGCATTGTTATAGGTAAAAAGAGAAACTGAAAGAGAGAGACAGCCAGTCAGAGGCAGAACTGGTTCACATGACTATGGAGTGTGGCAAGCCCACATCTGCAGTGGGGGCTGGCATGCTGGAGACCCAGGAGGACTGGCAACGTGGGTGAAGCCAGAAGACAGTCTGCTGGGGAATCCCTCTCTGGAAGGCTAGTGTTTTCTTAGCTTTCCCTCAGGCCTTTATTGAGGTAAACAAGCCCATCCACACCCTGGAGGGCAATCTGCTTTTCCCCAAAGGTCACTGATTTAATGTCAATCTCATCCAAAAGCACCTTGCAAGTTGACACATGAAATTAATTATTACACTTATTTTTTAAAGACATAGAATTGCAAAGACTTTTTTAAAAAAGTAATGTAGGGTATCTCCTTCATTTTTATATTGATTTCATGTTGAAATTATAATATTTTGGATGTATTGGTTAAATAAAATATCAACATTAATTGTATCTGTTTTTCTTAATTTTCTTTACAATATGGTTACTAGTATATTTAAAACTGCTTATGTGGCTTATACTATATTTGTATTGGACAGCACTGCTCTAGACACAATTCACAGCCTGTGGGAAATCTTATTCCTCCCCATATTTCATACAGTACTCCTCCAGTCAGTTCGAATGGCATCTATATTTATTTATGCAAGTTTATGGAGAACTTACACAAGGGAGATGTAAAATAGAGTTTGTAATTTGGCTGTCCTTGCTGCTGCTGCTGTTGTGTTATTTATTTTTTTCTCAAATCAGGTAAAATATTTCTGAGGAGTCGTCTTAGAAACAACTAAGTTAACTTTCTAATCTGTTAATTGAATATGTGTGTGAGTATAAATACACCTGTGTGTATTGCATGTTACATCTACTACCCTTTACTACAAAAAGTTATCTGAATATGATCTTTGATTTCTCCTAAAACATGGCTTTTTTTTTCTATATTTTCATTCACAAAAATACTCTATAGATTTTTTATTTCTATATCAAATGAACTAAGGTCTGTTATATTTAATAAAATTAACCCATTTAAGTGAACAGCAACTTAAAGCACATTGGCAAACGAATAAACCTGTGTAACCCCGACCCCAATCAAGATACACAGACTTACCACAGAGATTCAGTTCAGTTGCAGACCACCACAATAAAGCAAGTATGGCAATAAAATGAGTCCTAACCATTTTGCTGGAGCGCCTTGCCTTCAATTTGTAAAAAAAAATGCAACATCTATGAAATGCAATAAAGCAAAACACAACAAAATGAGGTCTGACTGCATGTGTTAGGCAGAATTCCAGAGTCCCCCTACCCCAGGATTCCAGTTTCTGGTTATTCAGTCAAACACTAACTCTGCTGCACTTCTGTGAAGGGGCTTTGCAGATGTAATTCAGGTGCCTCATCAGCTGGTGAGGATTATCCTGAATTGTCACGTGGCCCCAAGCCCTTAAACGCAGAGGAGGAAGGCAGAACAGTGAGACACGACGTGAGGCATCAAGGAAGTCAGAGAGGTTCCAGATATGGGAAGAACTCAACCTGCCTTGTTTTCTTGAGTTTGGAGGAAGGGAGAGGGCGGGAGGGCATATGGCAAGGAATACTTCTGTAGACTGAGAATGGTCCTTAGTTTACTGCTAGCAAGGAAATGGGACTTCATTCCGAAAGGCCCATAGGACTGAATTCTGAAAACAAGTGAGTTTGGAAGTGGATTCATCCCCAGAGCCTGCCAGAAAGTGATGCCACACTGCTGAAACCTTGATTTCAACCTTGAGAAGCCTGGAGTAGAACACACCCCTTTGTATCTGGACTTGTGGCTTCCAGGACTGTGAGATCACAGGTAAGTGCTCCTTTATTTCGCTAAATATGTGGTAAGGTGTTATGTCAGCAATTATAGCAGATTAATACAATATAGAAAGCTTCTTTCTCCCTCCATGCCCTATGGTAACAATTCTAATTCACCCATGCCTGAGGCAATCCCTGTTTTACATTGTGTTGCTATGGGTAGGTTTTAATTTTAATAGAATTTGGTATTGGTGAAATATGTAGCTTTTAGTGCAGCGGTTCTCAACCTGTGGGTCGCGACCCCTTTGGGGGTCGAACAACCCTTTCACAGGGGTCGCCTAAGACCATCGGAAAACACATTTATAATTACATACTGTTTTTGTGATTAATCACTATGCTTTAATTATGTTCAATTTGTAACAGTGAAATTGGGGGTCACCACAACATGAGGAACTGTATTAAAGGGTCGCAGCGTTAGGAAGGTTGAGAACCACTGTTTTAGTGTCTGTCTTCTACTGTTAAACATTTTTTATTCACCCGTTTATCACATGTACCAGTAAAACATTTCTTTTCATTGCTGAGTGGTATTTTGTGGCATTATATCACAACTTGTGTATCTGTTGCACCTGGGTTGTTTTCAGCTTTTTATTCTTTTGGAATGAAGCTGCAATGAACATTTATGTATGTCCTTTAGTGGACAGAAGGTATCCTATCTCCTGGGGAAATGTCTAGGAGTGGAAGTCATATACCGTGGGGCCTTGACTTACGAGTGTCGGACTAACGAGTTTTTTGAGATACCAGCTGTCTCTTGGCCAATTTTCTGCATTGAGTTGACAGAGTAATTTGAGTTAACGAGCTCGTTAACGAGCTTGGTCTCCTACGAATTAAACTTGTAAGTCAAGGCCCCACTGTAGTTAACCTGTAAGTGCCAAACTGATTTCTACAGTGGCTGTACCATTTGACACTCTCACCATCAATGTATTAAGAGTTCCAGTTCCTAGACCCTTACCAACATCTGATATACTTGATCTTATTTTTAGTTTTACTACCTCCTGGCTATTAGAATAAATATAAGTGATTTTAATTAATAGTTTCCTGATTAATGACATTGAGTGGCTTTTTTGTGCATATTTGCCTCGCGTTTTATTTTGTATAATATTTGTTCGAATCTTTTGCCAACTTGTAATGGCTTGCCTTCTTGAGGTCTAGAAGTTGCTGATATATTCAGAATAGAATCTTTTGCCAGTTATGTCTATTGCAAATGTTGTCTTCCAGCCTGTGCTTTGTTGCTTTATTTTTGTAAGAATGCTTTTGATGAGCAGATATTTTTAAATGAGTGCCATTTATTGTGTTTTTCTGTTTGTTTCTTTGTTGCTAATACATGTTGTAGCATAAGAAGTGTTTGTTTATAACAGGTTGCGGAGATTTTCAATTATATTTACTTAGAGAAATTGTATAGCTTTAGTTTTTACATTTAGATCATTGATATATTTCAAGTTAATTTTGTGATTAAGGTAAGATAAATGCCAAGATTCTTTTTTTCCGGTGAGTTCCTTTCCCTTTCACCTCTTGTTGGGAAGACGGTATTTTCACATTTAATTTAGCTCATTTATTTAAAGTCAATTAACCATAAAAGTGTATTTATATTTCTGGATTCTCTATTTGTTCCATTGATTTACATGTCTGTTCTTGTATTTATACAATTCCGCTTTGATTTCTGTAGCATTATGGTAAGCCTTGAAACTGGGTACTATACGTCCTTTTTTTCTATTGTCAAGATTAGTTTGTCTGTTTTAGGTTCCTTTTCCATATACATAATTAAATAATATTTTCAATTTTTACAAAAAAAAACCCAGCTGGGATTTTTTTTTTCTTTTAGGAGGGGGAGGGAGAGAGAAACATTAATTGTTTGACTCCTTTAAGCACCCTGAGTAGGGATAGAGTCTGTAACCTGGGGGTATATGCCCTGACTTGGGGTCGAACCCAAACATTTTGGTGTATGAATGATGCTCCAACCGACTGAACTATCCAGTCAGGGCTCCAGCTGGAATTTTTATGGGAATTGGGTTGAATCTATTCAAGAAGCTTTGTTATTTTTATAATCTTTAATCTTCTTTTCTATGATGTGTCTCTGTTTATTTAGAATTTCTTTAATTGTGTTAAGCACTGTTTTAAAGGATTTCTTTTTTATATAATTGTTACACACTTTGTTAATTTATTCCTAAGTATTATATTTTGGAATCTATAAATCTCATTTTCCAAGTATTTATAATACATGCAAATTTATTTTTGTCTATAAGCTATATTCTTTAAACTTATTAAATTTACTTATGGTATCTAGTAACTTTAGAGATTGCTTAAACTTTTCTATCTACATAATCATGTTAACTGCAAAGAGACTATTTTATTTTCTCCATTCAAAAATGAAAGTATGACTATAATTTCTTTGTGTCACCTTATGATATAGTTGATGAGATGGAAATCCTTGCATTTTTCCCAACTTAGGGAAAAAACATCTAGTTTTTCACCATCAACTAGATGGTAACTCTAAATTCTTGTGGATAACCTTTACCAGATTGAGGATTTTATCTCCTATTCCTAATTTTCAGAAAGATTATATCATGAACATATATTAATTTTTGTCAAATGCCTATTATATAATAATGTGTTCTTTTCTCCTTTGGTTTATTTTATGCTGGATTATGTGATTTTTCCAAATGTTAATCAAACCTTGCATTCCTAAGATAAACCCTGGCTTTTGATGTATTTTTCTCTTTTACATATTGCCCAATTTGACTATTTCTTAAAGATTTTTGTGTCTGAGTGGAAGAGAATATTGACTTACAGTTCTCTTTGGTATCTTTTAAAGATTATGGTATTAATATAATGCTGGTCTCCTAAAATGAGTTAGAATATGGCCCCTTCTCATATATTTCTGAAGAGTTTGTGTAGGATTGGTAACATTTCATCCTTAATTGTTTAACAGAACTCATCTGTGAAGGTTTCTAGACTTGGAGTATTGTTTGTAGGAAGTGTGCTTATTCAATTACAAATTCAAATTCTTTAGGTCATATGGCAGTATTCTTATTTTGTAAAGTTTTTGTCAGCTTCAGTGAATTTGTGTCTTCTAGGGAATTTGTTATTTTAACAAAATTATTAGCATAAAATTCTTTATAGTGCCACACTATTTTAATTTTGTGAGATCTGTAATAATGCCCTTCTGTCATTATTGACATTGGTATTTTATTATTTTTTATTCTCCTTATAAATCTAGCTACAGTTTAATCCATTGTTGTTATTGTTGTTTTTCAAATAACCAGTTTTGGGTTTCTTTGGGTGTTTTTACTCTATTTGTATATTTGTTTAATTTCATTGGTTCTGATTTTATGGTTCCTTTTCTCCCACTTACCTTACCTTGAATTTAGTATTTTAATCTTTTCCTAATTTCTTAAATATAAATTTAAATCACTGATTTTAAATCTTTTCAAATGTATTTGTAAGTATACGTTATCTTTTCTGCATTGTTTGAATTGCATCATACAAATCTTGACTGTTATTTTATTAACATTCAATAGAAAAATATACATTTTCTTGTAACTATTTTATTTTCTTTAGCCCATAAGTAATTTGGAAGTGTATTAAGTGCTAAATATTTGGTAATTTCCAAGGTATCTTTTTATTATTCATTTATTTAGTATAATTTGCATGTGATAAGAAGAAAACTTTGTATGATTTCTCTTAATTTTATGATCTTTTTTAAATAACCCAGAATATGGTCTAATTTGGTAAATACATCCCATGTGCAGTTGAAAAAAAACGAATAATCTGCAGTTTGGTGGAATGTTCTTTAAAAGGCAATTAGGTCAAGTTTACTGGTAGTATCGTTAAACCCGATCCTTACTGATTTTGCCATCTACATTGTCCCATTAAGTTTTAAAATATCTAACAATTATTTGTCCATTTCTTCTCTTAGTTTTATCAGTGTTTTGTTTCATGTGTTTTGAAGGTCTGTAATTAATATCATACATATTTAGTTATTTTTTTATTTTCTTGCTGAATTTATTTTGTTATTACTAAGTGTTCTTTTTTTAAAAATATATTTTATTGATTTTTTACAGCGAGGAAGGGAGAGGGATAGAAAGTTAGAAACATCGATGAGAGAGGAACATCCATCAGCTGCCTCCTGCACCCTCCCTCTGGGGATGTGCCCGCAACCCAGGTACGTGCCCTTGACCGGAATCGAACCTGGGACCCTTCAGTCCGCAGGCCGACGCTCCATCCACTGGGCCAAACCGGTCAGGGCTAAGTGTTCTCTTTTTACTCCCTGGTAACTTTTTATTCTAAAATGTTCTTTTTCTGATATAAATATAGCCTGTTCAGCTATATAAAAATTAATGTTAGCCTATATAATCCTGTTACTTCTCACATATATACAAATTTATATATTTTTTTAAAAAAGTGGAGTTAGGCTCTGGCCAGTTTGGCTCAATGGGTAGAGCATCGGCCTGTGGACCAAGGGGTCCCAGGTTCAATTCCGGTCAAGGGCATGTGCCTTGGTTGTGTGCACATCCCCACTGGGGTGTGTGCAGGAGGCAGCTGATCGATGTTTCTGACTCTCTATCCCTCTCCCTTCCTCTCTCTAAAAAGTCAATAAAAAATATTTTTTAAAAAAGTGGATTTAGTTGTCTTGCTTTTTTCTCCTGTCTAACAGTTTTGACCATTCACTTAACAATATGTAGGCTATATTTAATGTAATCATTGCTATGCTTTTGTCTAGGCCTCTCATCTTTATGTTTGCATTCTACTTGTCTCATCTTTTTTTGTTTTATATCCCCTTTTTGATTAATTGAGCACTTTTATATTTCATTTTGTCTCCTCTCTAAAAAACTTTTAGTGGTTGCTCTAAGTTTACAAAATAAGCTTTTAACTTATCTGTCTACTTTGACTATCCTACTTTTCAAGTAGTATAAGAAACATAGTTAAGTATATTTCAATTTTTCCCCTAGTTAGTCCTATTTTTGTCACATATTACTTTTCTATATTATAAACATCTCAATGCATTATTATTTTGCTTTAGTCAGTTATATTTTACTATTTCATTAATGATGGAAATTATTTTTATAATATCCACACGTACCATTTTTAGCATCCTTTCTTCTTTTACACGGATCTGAGTTTCCATTGGCTCATGTTTTATTCAAAATGAAAAAAAGAGAATTATTTGACATATTCCTAATCCAGAATTATGGTGACAGATTCTCCTATACTTGTATATTACTCAGCAAAGATTCAATGGGAACTTTACGTATAATTCTAAGACTTTCTCTGTGCAGTTATATCTTCCCCAATACTGTGCCTTGGATAGCTGTCATTCTACCAGAAGTTGGACCTTTGATCCTCATTTTAATAGTATTACTATGCTCTGATTAGGCCTCCCCTCTCTACACCAAAATAGAGTAAGCACCTTAAGACCTAAATCAGGACTGACCCTCATGTTTCCTTCTCTCGGGGGTCATGATACTGATCCTGTGTCTGCTTCATTTGTTTCACTCATTTGTCCAGTTTTCAATTTACTTGCAATAGGTGGGTAAGTTCTCTACTAGTAACGTGACCATAGTCAGAAATAGAAATTTCTATAGATCACTTTCAAAATGTATTTTCAAAAATCACCTTCTCTCTGTCTTTTTTAAATATTAAGGTTTAATTTTATTTATGAGAGAACTATTTTTGAATTTTACTAGTATCTGTAAAACTGCATTGTGAATAAGTATTTCTGAAAACTCAGGGAGGGTTTTTTTTAACTGCAGTTTATTTTTGAGTTAAAGTGTCTGTATAGTTTTAGGCAGATAAAATGGGATTAAGTGTTTAATGGAGAGAGAGGAGTAGGTACATTCAGAGGCATCAGTGATTTTATACATATAGCTACAAGATTAATAGTCCTTATACAGTAGTTAATGTATTCTGTGCTTATTGATTTGCTTGACCAGTATTTACACAAGGGGCATAACAAATACAACAGCCAAGAAAACAATATATCATTGTGTCATCTATTTATGCATCGACCCCCAGATGCAGAACGGGTGACAAAGTAGGCATACTAAAAGAGAAATCTACTGTGTCAAGAATTTTATATCTTCTTGCTCTAGTATATGCAGAGGTAGGGTACCCCTGTATAAAGTTTAACTGTGTTATATGATTTCAAACAGGTCTTTATGTTACATTTAAATTCAAAATATCACATCCTGGCCTTGTCTGGTTCAGCTCAGTGTTAAGAGTGTTGGCCTACAGACTGAAGGGTAATGGATTCAATTCCCAGTCCAGTCCCTGGCTCGGTAGGCACAGGAGTGGGAGACAGCCAATCAGTGTGTTGCTCTCACATCAGTGTATCTCTCTTCCCCCCCCCTCCTCCCTCTCTCTCTCTCTCTCTCTCTCTCTCTCTCTCTCTCTCTCTCTCTCATCCCTCCCACCCTCTCCAAAATCAATGGAGAAGATACTCTCCTCAGGTGAAGATTAAATATATATATATATGTGTGTGTGTATATATATATATATCACATCCTGGAATTTCAAAACTAACTGCCTAAGTGTGAGTGGGGGGGGAAATAGGCTTAATTCAGACAACTATGTAAGTGCTGTTTAAGAATAGATTTTATAGCAAACTAGATAAGTTATGAATATGATCATCATAAAAAACACAATACAAACTGTGACTGAATCTATGTAAATAAAATAGTTACACTACAGTAAACAATATTCCTGTTCTTTTCTTGTCAAAACCATATGTAGATAATTCTATTTTTATGACCCTTTATGATTTTTTTTCCTGTTGAGAGAGATAAGAAGGTTGAATAATCTAAAAATTATGTTTTGTAATCAGATCTAGACTGACTTATGAGAATTAAAAAAACTGAGTAATCGTTTTCTGGCCTCTGAAGGGAATTTTAATGAAATATTTGCTTAATATTTGCTTAATATTTGCAGAAGAAGATTATATATCAATAACTAATTTTTTTTCTCAAGATTTCTGCTTGAGAGAGTGTCATTTACTGCTTTGATAAGCTGCTTAGGAGAGAGTAGCAGCTTATCAAAGCATTTCATCCTGCTAGATAGAGTATTCATAGAGTATTTGACAGAGTCTGGCAAATAAAAGCATCCCTATCTCATTATACATTTGGTGTCTTTTCAGTGACCTTTATCGATTAGGGCCCTGATTTGGTATCTAGTTTTTTACTCAGGTGGGTACTCCTTATAAGGAATAATTGGAAAAATTAGAAGTTTTTAGTTTAAAATAATTTATTTTACCAATCAGAAAATACGTTGTAACTCTTCAAATGCTTTGAGTTTCTCTGGGAAGACTGGAAGATAAATTTTACACGTACCACAAGGTTTAACAGTAGGGCGGACTTATATGGATAATAAGTTGGAGTGCTCAGAACACAAAGCATCTTCAGCAGGCCTGATTTTAAAGGGGCACATTTCTTAAAGAGAGAGAAAGGAAGATGGTGTCAGAGGTGGAGGTTGGGTGCGAGACAGCTGTCGCACATCTGGAGGTGGAAGAAGATGGGAAGAAGAGGTCTCAGAAGCTATTTTTACTTTTTTTCAGTTATTTGTTTACTTTATAATTTAGAATCCAACATACATTTTGAAGTCTTAGAGTGCTACTGAAGTACACCATTCAGATTGTTTTATTATAGAGCTGTGATTTTTTTAAAATATAGTTTTGAAGAAAGTAAGTTTGGGAAGACCAAAATTTCCCCGTAGTGGCCAATTTAGCTGAAAAACATCCCAGGTTATCAGAAAGGGTGGCAAGCAGTAGAACAGCGATGGCGAACCTATGACATGTGTGTCAGAGGTGACACGCGAACTCATTTTTTTTGGTTGATTTTTCTTTGTTAAATGGCATTTAAATATATAAAATAAATATCTAAAATATAAGTCTTTATGGTTGCAAATATCAAAAAAATTCTGTATGTGACATGGCACCAGAGGCAAGTTAGGGTTTTTCAAAATGCTGACACGCCGAGCTCAAAAGGTTCGCCATCACTGCAGTAGAAGAAAGCTTAGAATATGAGTTACCCATTGCACTCACCTGATGAAGGCATCCCCTTTGAGTGCGACTTAATCATGAACGTCTAATCAAAAAATACATTGTAACTCTCTTCAAATACTTTGAGTTTCTCTGGGAAGACTGGAAGATAAATTTTACACGTACCACAAGGTTTAACAGTAGGGTGGACTTGTATGCATAATAAAGTTGGACTGCTCAGAACACAAAGCATCTTCAGCAGGCCTGATTTAAAAGGGGCACATTTTATGGATGAGGCCCAAAGAACTATAGGAACCAAGTTCATAGACTGAGTGAAGGGTCCTCTCCTTGAGGTGATTTCCCCCTGCCCGCCCGCCCACAACACACACACACACACACACACACACCTCCATTTCAACAAATGGAAGTGGAAAAATTGAACCTTTAATATAAGACTTAAAAATAAGAGATACAAATCCTTGGACTCAAATGTCCCACCAGAGAACTGAAGATGAAAGCCAGCGGAAAGAAAAAGAAGGCTCAAAGGCCAGAACTTCAACCAAGAAGTAGGTTCAGATTCAGGAGGACTTACCACCAAATGCCAGGACTGCCAGAAGAGACGGTGAGAACAAGGGTCTCTTGCACATACCTTGCATGAATTCTTGGTGACATGGGATTGGAGGACAGTCACTCTGGATCCCATTCCTGATAACCACATGTTAATCAAGACAACTCTATCAACAACCGTATTGTGCTTACAGGGGGGAAAGAGAAGTGGAGGGAGTAGAAGAAGGTAAAGGAGGGATAAATGATGATAAAAAGAAACTTGACTTTGGATGGTGAATACACAGTGCAATATACAGATGATGTATTGTAGAATTTTACACCTGAAACATATAATTTTATTAACCAATGTCACTCCAATAAATTCAAGGGAAAATAAAGAAGATTTAGACTGTAATCTATACTAGTATATGTAAAATGCCAGAAACTGGAAAGCCATAACCACCGGCGGCCATGATGCCCACCGCGGCCAGTGAACCAGCGGATGGTTGTGGCGAGTGGGGGGAGGGCTGACCAACCTCCTGAAGCCCCTCCCTCCAGCCAGCTCCACCCCAGATCGGCTCTCCTACTCCGATCCGGGGCAGGGCTGGCCAGCCAACCTCCCACAGCCCCTCCCCCAGCCACTGACCCCCAATTGGGGGCGGGGCCTGCCGACCAACCTCCTGCCATCTCCTCCCAACAGGCCTGGCCCAGATCTGCTGATTGGGGCTGGGCCAGCCGGACCCCACCCTTGCACGAATTCATGCACTGGGCCTCTAGTAAGGAATAAAAAACATTTATTTGAACAAAGGATTGCAACCCAAGAGATACAGATTGGGGTAACCACTCAAACTGTGTCTGGGGAGAACAAAGTTCCAGATATGCCTCTATAGTAAGCACAAAAGTTCAAGAGGCCCGATCTTAGTTGGGTCCTATGTATGCAAATGTAAGATACTGGCTGGTGAACCAGATTGGCTTCTTTCAAGATGAAAAGTATAGATGGTTTGGTTGCCATGATGAGGAAATGTGTAGGTTGTCTCACAGCTGGTTTGATAGTTCATAGGTAGGACGTCAAACCTTTTCTGAACTTCTGGCTCCATGTTAGTTCCCTTGACATAAATTATTCTGTTGTGGCAATTTCCATTTACCATACCCACAGTGACCTGAATGATGCTGTGTGAAACAAGGCAATCCCCGAAGATCACATATTGTATGATCCTATTTACGTGACATTCTTCAAATAACAAAATCATAAAAAGACCTTTTTGGTTACGGAGGGGTTGCGAGCTAGAGGGAAGAGGATTTGGCTACAAAATGACAACCTGAGCAATTCTTATAGTAAAGGAAATGTTCTGTATTTTGACTATATTAATGTCAATATTCTCATTGTGATGTAGTTTGCAAGGTTTACCATTAAGAGAAACATGGAAAAGAGCACATGATATGTTTTTATTATTTCATTTAATCTCATGTGAACCTATAATTATCTCCAAATTAAGAAAAAAAAAGTGTATTGAGCCCTAACCAGTTTGGCTCAGTGGATAGAGTGTTTGCCTGCAGACTGAAAGGTCCCAGGTTCGATTCCGGTCAAGGGCATGTACCTGGGTTGCAGGCACATCCCCAGTAGGAGGTGTGCAGGACGCAGGTGATCAATGTCTCTCTCTCATCGATGTTTCTAACTCTCTATCCTTCTCCCTTCCTCTCTGTAAAAAATCAATAAAACATATATTTTTTAAAAAGTGTATTGAAAGGGAGAAGCCAGATTGTAGTGGGTTGTAAAGTTAAGAGGGTGTAGGAAATTGAATATTGGGAAATATTATGTTGTCACCTAAAGCAAGTATGGTACTTATTGGTTAAATTTACAGGCTTTTCTTCCTTTCACACTACTTGGATATAGTTATTCATCCTGACTCAGTGCTCAGTTCTATGTTCTCCAGACAGTTTCCCTGAGAAGCTCACATTTTCATGGTTTTAACTGCCTATATATTAATAACTTCCAAATTGACATTGTCAGCCCTTTCTCCTCAAACTTCAAGTTCATGCAATCTGTGGCTTATGAGATATACTCATGGATGTTCTGCAGACACCTTACAGTTCTCAGTTTTACTCTTTTTTTTTTTTTCCAATTTGTGTCACCACCATCCAACAGTTCAGCCTAATTAGTAACCTGGGAATTATTCTTGACTCCAGGAAAACTTTCAGACCCCTTGCTATTCAAGCACCAAGTTTAGACACTTCATTTTCACATCTATTTTTGCCTTGTTCAGGTTCTCATATTTCTCTCCTACAGACTACTGCTATATTCTCCTATCTGGTTTCCATGCCTTCAGATTTTCCCACTTCAAATTAATCCTTAGCACATCTTCTAGAGCTTTCTAAATTGCAAACTTTCTAAGTCATTCTCACAGAACGGTTAAGATCCTTGTCAAAATGTATAGATAGCCCTCTCCCATATGGTCACTTCTACTTCTCCAGTCTCAATTCAGGTCTTTCTCTGCCTGGAACTTTATGCTCCAGTAATATTTAAATTGCAGATAATTGTCCTATATCATACTTCATGCCTTTTTTTGGAATGACCCTCTGCTAGCAAGATTCTATATATTTTCATACCCAACTTTCCCATAGAAACCACTCCCTTCCCCTCTCTATCTCTTTACTTACAGTTCAATATTTAAAGGTCACATTAAGTGTCATTTCCTTTTATTGACCCTAAACAATTGCATAGTTGTTCCTTTCAGCACTCTGTATATGTCTTTATTATGGCCTTTCTATAGATACCAGTTATATATCAGGTTTCTCCTTTAGACTGGGAGATATTCAAGGGCAGGAAATATGTCCACAACTCCAGGGTAATGATATGAAGTGGATGTAGAACTTTGCAAAACTGTCTCAGCTTTTATTTTACAAAGGCAATCTTTTATAAACCCTCAGAGCTCAAAATATGAGGAAGATGTGAACTTGCCATTCATTAACTCAAGCATTCATTCGTTGAACCAAAATGTACTGACCACCAACCACTGTGTTGGGGCTAGGAATTCAGTGATGAGAAATCATGCTTTATGTCCTCAGGAAGCTTATAATTAAGCATAATGTCACTCTGCAAGATATACAATGAAAAAGATATAATTATAGAATAAACTTCACAGATCAGTACAATGATTGGGGAAGACACTACTGGTGATACTACTGAAAGCCAAAGACCCAAAAGTCACAGTTAGCCAAGGGTCAGACCCACCAAGATAAGGATCCTAATGCACATGCAATATCAGGTGCAGAAATATATATGTATCTGGGACTAGTGTGGTGGGAGGAATTAAGAGTTGAGTTAAGGCAAAAGAATACAGGGTGAATGACTAAAAAAAAAAAAATGCTGACATGCATGACTTGATAAATGGAATAAAATGTGGGATGTAGGTGGTGCTAATTCTGAAGACACAGCAGACAACTTTCCACGCTGCATCCTTAGACAATCTTACCTGCCCCCTATTTCAGTAAGACTTGGACTCACTGAATATGGGAGATTTTGGTCTCTGTTGTTTACAGTATCTTTCTTATGGGATGCAGCTTTCTCCCAACAACCAGATAAGTCTACAGACAGTATCAATCCTGACTACATTGTTAAAATAAAAATAAAAAAACAAGCAAAACTTTGGGTATCTCCTTCCAGTTTTGCACCATCAGCAAGTTCTATAGCTTCTTCTGTAGAATAAGAATATCAAGAACTTCTCCTTTCTTAGATTCTTTCAAATCCCTTTGTGAGGAGCAAGATCAGGTGAATCACAAAGATAGAGTGAAGGGGTTGGGTTCAAGCTACCTGGTCTTCTCAGGATAGGTATACATCCATCTTCTTGGATCCTCTTCTGCTTTAATGTAATTAGGAATCCTTATAGCAATTCCTGTCTCACCCCAGCTTCCAGATAGATTCTAGTCTTCCTTAGAAGATTTCTCTCATTCTTGTTTTATTCTTTTTGAAGAAGCTATTGTTTCCCAGACTTTGTTTCCTTGCTGCTCTGTTGGAGCTAGAACATTTGAGCCTCATGTTATATACATTTGTTATAATGCAACAAAAGTGATAAGAAAAATAATTAGGAAATAATAAGCAGCCAAAGAATTATAACCCCATTCTCATGTTTAGAGAGACTGGGACTCTGGAAGTGACAAAATTAATTTGAAGTCATTTCATTAATCATTCTTTATTCAACAAATAGTAAGCCCCAACTATGTGGCAGACATTGTTAGGTTCTTGATTCCTGCCTCTGTAACGCCTATTAGCCTAGTGGGCTCTGACCATCCAACTATAAACTACCTCTTATTTCTAAGTCATTTACATTCAGGGGCCACAGAGCAACTTACCATTATCTAGGGGATGAGCACACTTCTGGGTTTATTGCTTCTCACTCTTTTGCCTTGATGCTCACAGTTTAGGCTTTTCCTGTTAAGATTTTCAGCACCTTCATCAGTTAATTTAGTCATTCCCTTCTGCATCCGATTACATAAGAAATTCCAGCTGAAATAAAGCAGGTAGCACTAGCAATACTTACCAATATGCTATCTGCCTGAGTAGAGTTTATAATGTCACTGCTATAATTCCAGAATCTGATATACTTCAGAATGAATTAGAATATCACAATGTCCAAAAGTCCTTAGCTCTGCCTTAACCCTTGCCTTATTGGTCCATTCTCCCTTGGGTTTTTGCTTTGTATGCTTTGCACTTTAGTTCATTGTAAAAGCAGTAAATACCCTGACTTGGTTGGTTTGGTGTGATTCCATCACCCAAAGGTATGTCCAGCTTGGGGTTTTGGTCCCCAGTCAGGGTGTGTGCTGGAGGCAGCCAATCAATGTTTCTCTCTGGCGTTGATGTTTCTCTTCCTCTCTCCCCTTCTCCCTTCCTCTCTCTAAAATCAATAAAAACATATTTTAAAAATAAGTAAATAAATGAAAGCAGGAGGGTGCTTTCCTGAACTTCAGTTAATTTGCATAGGGCCCTAATAGTCTTCCAAACTCTTGCCAACTTTATCCCCAGGAGAGCTATTGACGCTTCCTCACATTCTCTCACCTGCTTACTAGAGTTCTCCTTTCAGTGAATCTATCCCCTGAAACACCACTCTGCAGCCCATCACTGGCTTCCACCCACCTGAGTCCCGGTAATCCCATGATCTGTAGCCCTGCCATTATGCCCAGACATGTGCTCTGAATTTTGCCAAGATCTTACATGCCTCTAAAAAAATTATGACGTGCAGATGGTTCAAGGGTGTGTTGATAGTGCCATCTTGTTTTAGTATTTCTTTCCAAAGGACAGCAGAAATTTTCAAAATTAAGCAGTGGTACAATGAATTTGAATAATTTACAGGTATTTTTAATTCTGGAGGAAAGAAAAATAATGATCTGATTAAATCTTCCCCTAAGAAATCATTCTGTTGAGTTCATCCAAATAGCAGGCTGTGCTTTTAATTATTATAATGGAACATAATTGTCACTAAACTGAGGAGTTAATTATTCTGAAAATAATTGTGTCATTCTTCTACAAGCAAAATCATACAAAAATGTATTTTCTGGTTTTGAGTGTTGAATAAGAGCAACGTGGCCAATGTATTTACTCATGTGAAACTTAAGCAATAGTCATTTGTGATTCGCCCAATTTTATCCCATGAGTTGGATTTGCAATTTTAAACTTGCAAATTAAATGGAGGCTCCATTATTTCTCTAATGGGAAACACAAAATTTTTACAGACGTGCCTCGGATTTGGCATTTGCCATTTACCTTAAATGCCACCCTTCTGTTGGAGCATTGTTATGGGTCCCATTGAAGCTTTCTAGATGTTTGCCTTGTTATTTCATGACCCTAAATCCATGGGATAATTTCCAGAAAATACAGCAGAGACCCAAAGATATAAAATTATCCAACATATAGTTATCCTTAAATGAAGGCCAAAATGTGTCCCTGGAGAAAAATTGTGAATATACTCTAGAGTTAAGATTGAATTAATGGCTCCCAGAGAATGATCTAAGGAGAGTCTTAGGAGAAAATGATGGAGTAAAAATACTTAGTAGCTTAACTCTACCCCTCTCTTTGGAACTTACTTCAATTAATTTAGGCATCATTCCATACCTTGTTTCTAGGTTTCTTTGGCCTAAGCTATCTTAACTTGCCCCACCACCATCCACATACCCACCTTCACATAGGTCATATTCTGGGGCCTTGGACCCCTTTTTCTTCAATGTTAGCATGTTAATGAATCCTGTTCTCTCATGAAATTTGTTTTCTGAGCACTTGATTTCATTAGAGCCATTAGCATGACTTGCTATCATGAAATTCTTTTGACTTAAAATGAATCTTCAAATGCCAGATAAGTGTTATAAAATCAAGATACTTTGAAATTGGTCCCAACAAATGTGATCAACAAATGGTCTCTTTCAGAGATCAGAGAGACAGATAAGCTGAGTGAGATTTGAGCTTTAGGTGAGGAGTCAATTAAAGATTAAGTGAATGTAAAATTCCTATTGGCCTCCTCTGACATTAGTATTTGCTGCTGTTGAAAAAGGCCACAGACTCAGAATTTAAAAACAAGATGCTACTGTATCTAAGCATTGCAATATGGGAAGGAATAAGGGTTTAGGAACTACTAATCATTAAAATTATAGACTATCTTTCATACCTGATTCTAGCCTAATATTTGCTTGGTGTTTAGCATGAAGTAAAATCCTCATGACACTGATGAGGTAAAGATAAGAGAATGTAGCACTCAACAGGGCAGTGTGAGTGGCCAGAGAAGAGGAAATGCAGGGAGAAGTTTGTCATGGAAACTCAGGAAGTAGAGTATTTTCAGAAAGAGGGAGAGGTCAACTATATCAAATGTTGTTCAGAATTAAATGAACTAAGGATAGAAAAGTGCTGATTGAATTCAACAACCTGTATGTCACTGGTGACTTTAACAAGACTTGATTTAGTGGAAAGATGAAGATAGAAACCAGATTAGAAGGGTAAGGAGCATAAAATGAAGACATTATAGACAGGAAAAATTAAAAAAAAATATGGGGTGGGGGAGAAAGATGAAAGGTTTGGTTTTATTTGTGTGTTTTGTTTTTATATTATGTTGGCGAGAATTACCTATGCTTAAAAATAACAATTCAGCTGATAGGAAGTGGTTGCATATACAAGAGAAAGGGAGAGGATTAAGCAATAGGGCACAGTCTCTGAGCAGGCTAACATTCATGGGACCAAAGCAGAGATATGAGGATTGGCCCTAGATTATAGGGGCAATTCTGTCATTCACTCTTAAGGAGAACCCCAGAGGTCAGTAGTTCCATTCTCACAGTGAGACCTGCTTTCTCTCTTCCTGAAATACCCACAGCATATTCAAGTTTTATTCCTAGGAGCCTTTTTCCAATTTGATATGGGATTTACAGTGATGAGAAACCTGAAACTCCACCTGCTACCAGATAGAAAGGCAAACTTGAGACAACACTGAAAGTGTACAGCATATCCCCTGTGGAATGTCCCTAACCACCAGTGACAGCTCGTGGTTACATTGCTTACATGTCCTCCTCCTGAGACCTGGGGCCTGAGTTAGTATTGAGAATAGAAAAAAACAAGGCTGAGATATATTCTTTTTTTTATGAATAAATATTTATTGTGAAAATAGGTGAAGTAAAACATGACAGAAATACAAGGAAAAACAGAAGACATTAATCAAAATGGGAAATTTTAAAATACTTTTTTTCAATAAATAGTAGAAAAACAGACAACAATCATTAAAGATATAGGAACTTTGAATAACAAACATATCACAGATTGGGTATCTCTATTCAAATGTTAGCACATACCCAATTTTTAAAAAATTTTGTTAGGGTGACATTAGTCAACATGAACATATAAGTTTCATGTGTGGATTATTACTTTACAAAATCTGTATGTAAGACCATGTGTCCACCACCCAAAATCAAATCTTCTCCTGTCACCTCATATTAGGACCTCTTTCTTTCCCATCCCCCTCCCTCTGGCAACCGCCACACTGCTGTTTGTGTTCATAAGTTTCAGTTTTATTTTCCACATCTGAGTGAAATCATGCAGTTCTTACCTTTTTCTGTTTGACTTATTTTACTTCGCATAATGATCTCAAGGCCCATCCATGTTGTTGTAAATGACGCTATTACATCCTTTCTTATGGCCGTGTAGTACTCCTTTGTGTATATATACCGCATCTCCTTTATCCAGTCCTCTACCATTGGTCACTTTGGCTGTTTCCAACTCTTAGCCACTGTGAATAATGCTGCAATTAACATAGGGGTGCATATATCTTTGTGTATAAGTGATTTCGAGTTTTTCGGGTATATACCCCGGAGTGGGATTGCTGGGTTGTATGGTAGCTCTGTTTTTAATTTTTTGAGGAATCGTCAGACTGCTTTCCATAGTGGTTGTACCAGTCTACATTCCCACCAGCAGTGAATGAGGGCTCCTTTTTTCCAACAACCTCTCCAACACTTGTTGCTTATCTTGTTGATAATGGCCACTCTAACTGGTGTCAGGTGGTATCTCATTGTAGTTTTAATTTGCATTTCCCTGATTGCCAGTGAGGTTGAACGTCTTTCATATATCTATTGGCTATTTGTGTGTCTTCTTGGGAGAGGTGTATTTTCAGGTCCTCTGCCCACTTTTTGATTGGATTGTTTACTTGTTTGGTGTTGAGTTTTATGAGTTCTTTATATAATTTGGAAATTAATTCTTTGTCAGAGCTGCTGTTTGCAAATACAGTGGGGCCTTGACTTACGAGTTTAATGTGTTCCGGGACCAAGCTCGTTAAGGAGCTCATTAACTCAAATTACTCTATCAACTCAATGCAAAAAATTCACCGAGAGACAGCTGGTATCTCAAAAAACTCGTTTGTTGGGACACTCGTAAGTCAAGGCCCCACTGTATCACCTCCCATCTGATTGGCTGCCTGTTTTGTTGACATAGAAGTAGGCAAGAATTCCTACTTTGCCATTGAGGAGAGGATTTCAGGCAGGTGTCACTGTCAGAATCCATAAGTGTTCAAATGCCATGCCCCTCTCTTCTATTAAAGGACAATTTCTGAGAACCTGGGTTATAGGAACGAGGCAAAATCCAAGAATTAATACAGGAATGCAAGGCTATGCTGGAAGCAGTATAAGGCTGGACTAGGGTCACTTATAAACAAGAGTCAGGTGGCACGGGACCTAAGGGGAAAGTCTGGGCAGGGGGAGATGGTCACTGTATTGAAACAGAGGCAGGCATATAGGATCCCTAGGAGCTATAAATTCTTCATAAATTAATAAGATAAAACATTGCCTTGACTTCATTCATATTAGTGATAATAATAGCTAACATTTGTTGAAAGCTTAGTATGTGCATGAATTTTTAAAATTTAAACCGCACAGCAATTCTATAAGGTATGTTCCAATTTAATTGTCATTTTACAGGTAAATAAGCAGAAGCTTAGAGAACTTGATTTGCCCAAGGTCATACAGCAAGTTGCTGAGCCAGAATGTGAATCTAGGCTATCTGAGTTCAAAGTCTACATTCCTGACAACTAAATTCTTAAATATGTCATAGGGAAACATCTACTATAATTGCCATACCAGGAAAACACACACACACACACACACACACACACACACACCCTTCAATAGAACTACAACTAGAAACTAAACTTACAAAGTAAACTCTCTACTTAATGCATGTAACTAAGTTAACTGTACTAGTGAACTAAAGTGTTACTTTTTTAATTTAATTTCAGTATTGTTTTATTTTTTGGTATACCACTGTTTGGGGGAAGATGATCATTTAGGAGACAGGATTAGAGAAGAACATGGACCCTTGAACTAAAAGCAGAATGAATATGCATATGAATATGAATATTATTTTGGTTTTGGTATCTGGATACTGCCGGCCTCGTAAAATGAATTTGTGCCCTAACCAGTTTGGCTCAGTGGATAGAGCATCGGCCTGCGGACTGAAGGGTCCCAGGTTCGATTTTGGTCAAGGGCATGTATCTTGGTTGCAGGCACATCCCCAGTAAGGGGTGTGCAGAAGGCAGCTGATCGATGTTTCTCTCTCATCGATGTTTCTAACTCTCTATCCCTCTCCCTTCCTCTCTGTAAAAAATCAATAAAATACATTTTTAAAAAAAGAAAAAAAATTGTGAGTGTTCCCTCCTCTTTGATTTTTGGAAGAGTTAGAGAAGTGTTGGTATTAATTCTTCTTTAGATGTTTGGTAAAATTTACCAGTGAAGCCATCTGGTACTGGGCTTTTCTTCACTGGGAGCTTTTCTGTATTACTGATTCAATTTCCTTCTCAGCAATTGGTCTATACAAATTTTCTATCTTGCCTGTTAGTCTTGGTAAGGTGCATGTTTCTAAGATTTGTTGTTGTTGTTATTTCCTCTAAGATTTCCAATTTGTTGCAGTGTAAGTGATCATAGTAGGCCCTTATGATCCTTTGTATTTCTGTGGTAATGTCTCCTTTTTTTATTTATAATTTTGTTGATTTGACTCCTCTTTTTCCTTGGTTAGCCTATCTATGGGTTTGTCAATTTTGCTCATTTAAAAAAAATACAACTCTTATTATATTTAATCTTTTATAGTTTTCTGTTCCCTGTTTAATTTATTTCTGGCCTAATCTTTGTGATTTTCCTTCTTTTCTGCCAACTTGGGGCTCAGTTTGTTACTTTTCTAGTTTCTTAAGTCATAGAGTTAGATTGTTGTGGGGGATAGAGTTAGGTTTGTTGTTTGTTGCTTCTTAATATAAGTATTTATTGCTATGAGTTGCTTTTGCTTCATCCCTTAAGTCCTGGTATTGTGTTTTCATTTTAATTTGTCACAAGAAAAGTTTTTACTTCCCCTTTAAGTACTTCTTTGGTCCATTATTTGTTCAGGAGAGTGTGATTTCATTTTAATGTGTTCACAATATTTTTTAACTTTTCCCTCTTGTTATTGCTTTATAGTTTTATGCCATTATGGTCAGAGAAGACCATTGGTATTATTTAAATCTTAAATTTGATAAGACTTGTTTTGTGGCCTAACATAAGATTTATCTTATAAAGTGTTCCATCTGTACTTGAGATAAATGTGTTTTTGGCTGTTGAATAGAATGTTCTGTATATATCTATTAGGTCGACATGTTTTATAGTGTTGTTTGTCCGCTGTGTCCTTATTGATTCTGTTGCTGAATGATCCACTCATGTTGAGAGTATGTTATTAAAGTCCCCATCTCTTATTGTACTGTGGCTTATTTCTCCTTTAGTTCTGTTTAGATTTACTCTTATATATTTAGCAAAAGATAGGTAAATAAATATTTGCAGTTGTTATATCTTCTTGATCCCCTTGTCATTATGTAATGCCATTCTTCATACCTTTTTGCCATTTTTAATTTAAAGTCTATCTTGTCTGAAATAAGTATAGCAATTCCTGCTTTTTTTCTTGATTACCATTAGCTTGAAAGGACTTTGTCCTTTCACTCTCAGACTGTGTCTCTTGTAAGCAGCATATCATTGGATCTTGTTTTTCTAAATGCGTTTAGACATTCTATGGCCTTTGAATAGCAAATTTAATATATTTGCATTTAATTATTAATAGTTAAGTACTCATTATTGCCATTTTTAATTGTTTCTGGTTGTTTTGTAGATCATATTTGCTTGTTTTACATACTGCTCTCTTTTTTGTGTTTCAGTATCTTTTTGTATCATATTTAACTTCTTTACCATGTTAATTTTTGTAATTACTACAGGTTTTTATGTAATTGTTACATAAAATATCTTAAAATTATAGCCCCTTGGTTGAAGACATTTTCAGCCATATTTCTTTGAATAAACTTTCTGCTCCTTTTTCTTCTTTTTCTGGGAAATTGGTCTGTTTAATAGTGTCCTATAAATCACTTCATCTCTCTTTACTTTCTTTTTTCTTTTTTTTCTCCTCTAAGTGAATGAATTTCACTGCCCTGTCTTCAGGTCACTGATCATTTCTTTTGCTTAATCTAGTCTGCTATTGAATCCTTCTACTGCATTTTCCAATCAGTTATTGTATGCTTCAGCGCTATGATTTCTGTTTGATACTATTTTATATTTTCTGTATCTTTGTTAAAATTCTCTTTCTTTATCTCTTTCATTGGTCTTCTGATTTCATTGGACATGTTTATGGCCATTTTGAACTCTCTATTGAATAAATAACTTTCTTTCAATCACAAATTGAGATTGGTTTGTGAAGATTTATCTTATTCTTTGTTTGGAATATGTTCCCTCATTTCTTTCCTTCTTTGGCTCTCTTTATTGGCTTCTGCACATTACATAAAATAGCTACCTGTCCTGGTCTTGACAGACTGGTCTTGTGTAGAAGATAAGCCTTGGCAATCAGCCTGGCCTGAGTTCCGGTTGTCTTTCAAATCTTTGTGATTGTCCATGACACCATCTTTTTCTTAGTGGTTCCCAGTAGTTGAGGGTACCAAGACCCATCAGTGTCCCTAACTGGAAGATCTCCAATGTTCAGGCTGATGAGAAGCCAGACCCTCAGCTGTAGCTGAGAGATATATAGTTAAACTCATTCTAGTAAGAATCTGCAAAATGGGCGTTTTTGCCTGCTCTTTCTGTGCTAAGCCTGAGTGTATATCCATTGAGGGGTGCTATTGTGCCCATTTAAAAACTGCCTCTTTGTTTGCTGTGGTTGTGTGGCACTTGTGAATATGATAAGCTCGATTGGGATCAGATCCAGGCAGTCTTGGGAAGAAGGGGTGTCCTTTGTGTTAAAAGCTCCCTACAGAGACATGCGGGCAGCCTGGTTTTATCATTAGAGTGAACTGAAGCAGAAGGCAAGGAAGTGCCCATTGGTTTCCCCAATCTCCAGGGAGGATTGCAGCCAGAACTTAGATGTGTACTGATGGGTTCTCGTAAAGAATGCAGGTTGTAAAGTGTGCAGTTAAACCCCTTTCAATAAACAGCTGGGAGATGGGCAATTTTGCCAACTGAGCCATGGGGAGATGGCTATAGTAAGTGCTCGTGCACATGCCCGGGAAGTTTGCTTTAGTCCTATGGGTTTCATGGACACAAGCCTGTTTGGTTTTCAGATCTAAGTGTTCTGGGGGCCTGTTCATCAAGAGGGAGTCTTAAAAGGTGAGCCTCCATATGTGTGGCCCAAACCCTTTGCCCCTCAGGGAGAAGTTGGGAGCTGGGGATTCCTTCCTGATTGTATGGCACTTTGCCTGGGGTGGAGTTCATGGAGGGTGTGCCTCAGCCTTTCCTACCCTTATCAATCTGAGTACTTTCTTAGTTGCTCTGTGTGTAGGAGTCACCCAGGTAGTTTCTGGATTTATTTCAGAGGGAATTGCTCTGAGTATAGCTGCACATTTGGTGCATTTATGGGAGGAGGGAAGTTCAGGAGACTCCTTTATTGCAATCTTGGTCCCTTCTTCCTGCAGATTATATTTTACTTTTAAACAATCTGACTTTCTGACTTTCTTTTTTATACTTCAGCTTGAAACTATGAAAGCACTTACTTATTTGACTGGTGCAGTTTTGTTTTCCCTTAAAGTCATTTCAAGACTGAATTTTCACTGAGTGTATGTGTGTGGGAGGGGAGGTGTCCTACACCACACCAAGCAATTATTTGAACACTGGCTGGATAGCTGGGTATCCCACAATTCCACTCTTCATAATTCAGTTCTGACACTCTCTAGAGATAGCATTAGATCCCACAGTTAAAGGTTTCAGTCCTATAAGACTGTGTTCTCCCTTTTGCCATTTCATATGCCAATTACAGATTCAGGTTATTACTTGTACCTTTGACTGGCTATAAATCAGAGGTTCACACAACCCTTTCCTTGGGTTTGATTAATTTGTTGGAGCTGCTCATAAAACGCAAATACTTTACTTACTAGATCACTGGTTTATTATTAAAGGACATAATTCAGAAATAGCCAGATGGAAGGAGACATATAGGATAAGATATGGGGAATTGGCACAGAGCTTCCATGCTCTTTCTAAGTGTACCTTCTCCCCAAATCTCCACATATTTCCCAATGTGGAAACTCTTTGAACCCAGTCCTTTAGGTTATAATGGAGGCTTTATTATACCGGCATAATAGATTAAATCATTGGCCATGATTGATTGATTTGGCCTCTAGACCCTGTCCTATCCCAGGAGGTTAGGAGCTGGAACTGAAAGTTCCAGTCCTCTACATCATATAGTTGGTTCTCCTGGAAACCAGTCCCCATCCTTAGGTAAAGTCCAAAAGTCACTCATTAACATCACAAGAGACAGCTTTATAACTCATCACTTATTAAATTCCAAGAGTTTTAGGAGCTCTGTGCCAGAAATGGGGACAAAGACCAAATATATATTTATTATAAATCATAATAGCCTACCCCTACATTATACTCTTTGTTGAGTTCTTTTCTTTCTTTCTTTTTTATATAAGTACTATCCTCTTAGATTATTATTTCTATAAGATTAGTAAATTTTTCATTTTCTTTCCTATATTTTATACCTAGCCATGTCTTGGGTAACAGGCTTATTACTGAATTTACATGAAACAGTCATGAGTTTGAACTATGGCTTGTCTAAATTCAGCTATGAGGGCTTTGGTAAGCTTTAAACTTTTATAAGCCTCAGTCATTACCTGTAGGGGGATGACAAACTTTTTTTTAAGGTTTGTTATCAGCACCCTTACAGCAAGAACATTGTCCATTGTAGTTCACTGCTTCAAACCAGTGTGCACAAAAAACAATATTTGGTAAACAGTCTAAAGGTCAAGGTAATATAAAATTATGTTTAGCAAATTTATAGCTAGCACATAGTAGAAACTCAATATGTGTTCAGATCCCAGAAGTATTTATTTGTCAATTAGCTTTGCCATTAGCTTAGGCAAGATTCAGTGATTTAAATCTCTCTCAACTGCAAAGGCAATAACAACAGCTTCCTCACTGAACATCACAAGGCACATGGACGATGACAGGAATGGTGGGACTCACAAGAACGGTGCTAGGTAGGGCATAAGGGTGTCTTCCAAAGAAGCTATTTGTTACTCTTGTCCTATCTATAAATAAAAGGTGATGTGGATCACAATGCAAAATGGCACTTCATCTCCTAGTGCTCATGATTTATGGAGATCTCACATTCTAAAAGAATATATTTTTTAAAATATATTTTGTTGATTTTTTACAGAGAGGAAGGGAGAGGGATAGAGAGTTAGAAACATCGGTGAGAGAGAAACACTAATCAGCTGCCTCCTGCACACCCCCTACTGGGGATGTGCCCGCAACCAAGGTACATGCCCTTGACCGGAATCAAACCTGGGACCCCTCAGTCCACAGGCCGACACTCTATCCACTGAGTCAAACTGCTCAGGGCCTAAAATAATATTTAATAGCTTCTTTTAAATAAATGGAGTTTGTCGTGTTTTTTTTTTAAATTTCTGAATTTTGGCTTTAGAAGTTTCACAGTGTTTTCATTGTCTTAGTAGCCCTGGTAGAATTTCAATAAGCCCTCTGGCGTGTAGAAAGCAGCATAACCAGACTTCTTGGACTTTGTGCCAGGGGAGTTATTAATAAAGTTTTGGAAGACATTTATCTTGGCCCTCCAGCTACCCTTATATCCTTAAATGCCTTTCTAACATTGCAAAGCACAACTGGTTCTCCAGAAGCTTTGTGCTCATTGTAGGTTGAGAAAGAGATTGTTGGAATTGTGGTAACATTACAGGCTCTTGAGAGAGTCTGAAACATGATAGAAAAAGTAACATAATGTCCAAAGCCTGGGCTTTGGCACCAGACCAACTTGTACTTGAATACTGGTCTTTCAGTCATCAGCTGTGATTTTGAAAACCACTTATCTGTTGCGCCTCCTTGTCTTCTGTAGAATAAGAATAAACAGTAACTGAATGTCAGGTTTGTTATCAAATTACAGGGAATGAAAGTGATTGCAATATTTTACTGCTTTGTGTTTAAAAATCCCTCTCATTTGAGGTCAAGTGGTTCCACCTATAAAGAAAGGGTTATGGAAAAGGGAATGATGAAATCATAGAAAGCATTATGGAGAGTAATGGGTGATGGTGTTAAGTGGTATATAAATTAGGGTAATGCCAGCCTGCAGTTAGAGATAAACCCCCAGAAATCTTAGTGGTTCAGCATAAAAAGTTCAATTTCTTGCTCATTTAATAACCCAGTGAGCAAGTTTAATAGGTGCCCTTTCACGTGGTGATCTAGAGACCATTTTCTTTCATCCCATGATCCCACCACATTTCAGAGCATCTGAGTTCATTTCCTGCCAGTGCACAGGAAAGAATGAGGATGGTATGGTCTTCATAGGTCACATCCGAAAGGAACACTCACCATTTCCACAGAATTTCAATGGCCTCTGTCATGTGGTTGCAATAAACAGAGAGGAATTGGGAATTACAATCTACCTCTGTGCCCAGGGAGAAAGGGAAAGAAGTATAATAAGTAGTTAATTTCTGCCAAAAGTAGTAAAAGCTTTTCGGCATGGGAATTTGATGTATGGGGAAAAAGTATCAACATCAATTATTTAAATTAGTAAATTTACGAAAAACTGTACTAGTTATTGGGTTCTTAAGAGAAAGATCTTGTGAAGAGCGAGAACAGAATGGGATACATAATAACAGAGAACTTGAAATGCTGTGCATGCTTTTAACCACGGAGTGAAGGTAACCAAGGATCCAGGAGAAATCTGGTCAATTAGAGTTTAATATCTCATTCAAAGTTTTTGATTATTTTTTTAGTATTCTAATAAATTCATGCATGCAAGTAGAAATGAACTAGTCACAAAGCCTGATGTTACTTAGTTCTACCTGAGAGGACTTCTGGGTAGAAATATAGGGATTTAGGAGGAGTTTATTTCACAAATTAAAAATAAAATAAAAGCCCATTGCATAGAGGGCAGGGTTGGGGGAGGGGGCAAAAAGGGAGAGGAAATGGGGACATATGTAATAGTGTCAACAATACAATTTAATAAAAAATAAAATAAAAAAAGATTGTGTCATAATAAGGAAAATGAAAACTCAAAAGTTTGATGGTTATTAGAGGTTCAATGAGTATCAAATGCTTCAGGGAATTTATGTTAGTGCTGACTTTGATCATAGTAAATGTGAATGAGATATGGTTGCATATCCACCTTGTGTTGCCTGGCCTGTTCTGGCATTGCTCTTAGGGATAGAAATTCCCTACAACAGAAGTCTTAACCTAGGAGACTCACCCTCAGTCTCCCCGTGGTTCAGAGCAGCCTGGGCAGCCTGCCTCGGCTTGCTTTCCTATCTTAAGTATCCTTAAGTTACATGGACAAACTTTCTCAGCTGACTGTTTTCTTCTTATTCAGAGCTTTATTTTCTCTTAACACAAGAGGTTTTCTGGGGGCATTGGATTGGCTCTCTTACTTATTTCCTTTTTGAGCCAGTGGTTGTTTTGTCCAAAATGCAAAAGAAAGTCACATTGTGTTAAGAAGCACCTGGTTTGACACAAGTATCATTGGATTTCAAACGAAGAATTAGAGGAAGCTTTCATTTGGCAGAGGCAGTCCCCTTCCTCGGAGCTCAGATTGTCTTACCATAATGCCCGGGATCAGACATCTCATTGTCTTCACTTGTTTTAGTCCCTAATATTTCTCTCCTCCCTCTTTCAGTTTTAATATCAAAGAACTTCACACATTTGCCCCAAAATTTAAAAACTCAAGTAAGGTAGCGACAAATACAGAAATGTTCCTGGATGGAGTTGACAGAGAATATAGGTCAGCAAACTACAGCCTGTAGGCCAATCCCATCCTGCTTTGTGCTTGGTGCAACTATGAACACAGCCAAACCCTTATATTTATGTATTGTCTATGGCTGCTTTCCTGCTATAATGACAGCGTGGAGTAATTTTGACAGAGACCGTAGGTGGCTACTAAAATATTTACCTTTGTACAAAAATTTGCTGACTCCTGACCTAGATTGTCATCAATGAAATTGAATAATCTTGGTATAAAGGAATAGATGCTTCGTGACAGAGAGGCAGACATGAGCATGTTACGAGTAGGAAATAGCAAGCAGACTATGAACTATTTTAAATAAACAATAAAAAGTACACAGATATATATGCATATGTGTGTATAAATGTATATCTCTATATTTGTATTTCTCTTCACTTATTACATACGCACATATAAATGCACTCATATATATTTAAAATGCATATACATAAAATATATATTCATATATGTTATATATATATGTATATATATTCGTATATGCAATAAACATCTGCTCTTTGAAACTAGTAATCTTATGTTTTATTTTTTAAAATCCTTTCCAGTACTTGAAGCTGATCTAAGAATGTAGAAACTAACAACATGGCTGGCTAACTAAATGCTTTTAACTTATAAACATCTTCATGACTCCCCATGTCTCCATCTCTAGGCATTTATCTCTGTTTTCAGTTTGGGCCAATATTGACTGTTTTAAAATGGAAATTCCTAGAGGAACTCGCATTTCTCCCCCCTCAGTTAATGAATGGAAGACATTCTCTATTCTTCAGGGTCACTAAACTGGAACTTGTCTTTAGAATTGAATCAACTTTAATGAAAGTTCAAATATAACAAGAATGTTTTCCACTTTTCACATTCTTCTTGTGGCCAGGCTTCAGTGATAATGAGACTAGGGTCATGGACTTGATCCCCTGTGGGCCACTTAAGTCTGGTCTATTCCAAGTTCAAAGAGCAGTATGAAGCTTCCACACTGTGCCAGGCACTGTGCAAGTCATTAAGATTATCAAATTGAATAAGGCACAGCTACTTTCCTCAAGGCTCCTACACATTGGCAAAAAAGACTGAGTAAATCTGGTGCATAAATGACTAGGGTTGCAAGTAATGTTATAAGAGATCTGGAAATATTAAAAGAGAGTAGGAAGGATTATAAAAAAAAATTATAAAATAGCCTGTATTTGCAGTATGCCTCAAAGGTATGTATTACTTTTTTAGCTAGAACAATGAAGGCAGAGAGCTTTGTAGGCAGAGAGCAAAAACACAGAGCTGAAAAAATGTGATGTATTCAGTAAACACCACCAGGTTTCAGTGGGCTCAGAGTACAGGGTATACTTATGGAAGTAATGGCATGAAATGTTCACAAAAGGTCTGGAAAGTCAAACTGAAGAAATGGGAGCTTCATTTGGTAAATCAAGAAGACTCCTGGTGGGTTTTAAGTAGTGGATAATTGAAGGGCAGCTAAGAAGAACCATCTGGCAGTTTGCATGGAATCAACTGGAGTTTGAAAAGGCAAGAAGCAGAGAGATCAGTGGAATATCTGTTGCAGCCATCCTGGAGAAAAGTACATGAGCCCTAACTTGGATGCTGGTGTCGAAAATAGAGAGATTTGAGCAACAATGCTAAGGCCAAATCTGCAAGATTTGCATTATAATTTGCATGCCAAGAAGGGGAAAACATAGTTTGAAAAATAACCCTGTTTTCAAACCTAGAATGCTCATAACGAAGGAAGGAAGGAAGGAAGGAAGGAAGGAAGGAAGGAAGGAAGGAAGGAAGGAAGGAAGAGCTGTTCTAGTAAATGAAAAATAAAGAAGCCAAAGGACAAGCTTTTGGAGATGTTTGGGAAATTAAGATGAATTCCATATTTGGCGTGCTGATTTTAAGATGCAGGTAAAATATCCAATAAAGTTATTTGGCAAGTCTGGAATAGAGAGCAAAACTAAGGTTAAGCAAAAAGACCTGCAAGTCTCCTACATAAAAGGTATCCGTGTGCTTTACATGACACTGAGTTAGAAGGATGAGGCCTAAGAATCTTGGGCATGAATATGTTTGAGAAAAAGTTAAGTCATCTGTGGGAAAAAAATAATGAAGAGGCTCAAGAAATAGTTCCATGGCCAGGCTGAAAAGTCACATTTAAGCAATCTTACAAATAACAATGAAGACTCTCAGAAATATGCATAAAACCTTCCATTGTAAACCATGCAGCCAAGAAAACATGTCATCCAAAGGACCAGCCAAAAATGGGAAGCTGAGGAATTTGGGCAGCATCCAGTACATGCTAAGTATTCTTGGTTTTATTTCAAGATATCATTTTTGGGTCAATCAGTCAAATCTTGTCATTGCCAATTGGAGAAACTGACCCAGTCACAAGCAGTTGTTGGACACTCTGTGTTGAAGAATGTTAACTAATGGGAGCGGGAAGCATGGAGCCTTTGAAAAAGAGACCAGTGAACTCGAAATTGTCAATCCATGTCCTGCACTGTCCTGGCACAGAGGGTTGTCAGAGGTGCTGATATGCACATTGTCCTCCTTATCAGGCCTATCCACTTAGATAGGTGCCTCAGATTATCCTACTTTTGTGGATTCTGCCATTAAGAGCACAGGGCTAACTCCTGTGGAATCTCCTGCCCATCATGCAATGCTTTGGGGTTAAACTGGCATTTCATGTCGCCTGTAGAACAGAGGTGTGAATGTGCTGACTAAAGTACATATCAGTTCAGTTGACATAATATATTAGTCAATTGGCATTCTGATTTTTACCGTCTGTTTTCCGCAGATTTCATCTCATCTCACCTCTTAGTAGCTGCAACTCGGTCTCATAGATTCAGGTCCTTCTGGTGCTGAGCTACTAGCATCGTTTTGGTTACTCAGTGCTTTTTAATGAGCCACCCCTACACTTAAGTGGCTTAAAACAACAATTTGTTATTTCTCGAAAATCTGGAATCTGGCTGGACTTGGTTGGGCAGTTCTACTCCACACAGCACCTGAGAAGGTTTGGAGTCTAGGACTGTTTCTTCATCTGCATGTCTGGGATGGTCAGAGCCACCAGGGGTTAGATGAGCATCACCCTCTTCTGCATGTGACCTCCCTGTATGTCTGGCTTGGGCTTCCTCAGAGTACAGAGTCTTAACATAGCTACACATTTTACCTACAAGCTGGCTTCCAAGAGAGAGAAAGCAGAAGCTGGCAGCTATGTTAAAAGCCAGAAGACACTGGTACAACATCTCCTCTGTTACATGATACTTGTGAAAGCAAGGTCAGTCAGAGTTGAGGGGATGGGGAATAGACTCCAGCACCTGATGTGTAGCATGAGAAGGAATTGATGGCTGTCCTTTCATACATTCAGGGCAAGAGACACATAGTAGACCCTCAATAAATGTTGGATAAACAGAAATAAATGAATGAGTGGACTGCAACAAAGGAACTCTTCTACTGAGAAAAAGATCTCATATTCTCTCCTTGAATTTATACTTGTCTCAAGGAGCCTTCTTTTGGTACTAGTTGCCCGGTGCATGAAATTCATACACATTAAAAGGGAATTAATTAGAGGAAATATTTTAATATTGCTATTTGCCCTTTCTCTATAATAGAAGTGTCAGAGAAAATTAGTAAAAAATTAGTAAAATGTATATGAAAATCTCCCTCCTGTCAGAGTCTGGGGCATGCTGCAGGACCCAGAGTCAAGTCCCCGCCCACCCATACACTCCTTAAAATCATATGAGGCCCAGACCTGGCAGGCCCCACCCCCATCAAGCCCTGCAGGGTGAGGGGTGGTGCAGCCTCAGGTCCCCCAGCCTGGCCTCAGGTCCTCTGGCCCTGGCACGAGGGCGTGATGACCATTTGCTTATTAGCACTTTATTATATAGGATTGCATAGAGTTGAAAATCTAGTTTTTTCTGGATAACAGTATTTGCTTTGGCTATTTGTTTAAAAGTAATCAAGTGATATATCTTCATAACTGAAAATATCTATTTTTTATATTAATTATGAAAAATAGATAATATATAAGGCTTTCTATGTGCTAGGGATTTTTTTTACATTTAATAATTATAAAATCCTACTTTATG
Source organism: Myotis nattereri (assembly GCF_964212035.1). Classification (NCBI taxonomy): domain Eukaryota; kingdom Metazoa; phylum Chordata; class Mammalia; order Chiroptera; family Vespertilionidae; genus Myotis; species Myotis nattereri. The sequence goes on from NC_138085.1 coordinate 33,870,070, forward strand.
AGTGAGAAAATCAAAGCACAGAACCTTGAAGTGTCCTGTCTGAATCACATTGCTAATAAAGTGCAGAGTCTGCATTCCAACTTAGGTCTTAACCACTGTGCTGTGCCACCGCTCCTACTCAAAGAGGATAATAGTAAGTTTCAGTTGGAAAATGTTGTTTTCCTTTCCACTCATCCTCCTCATATTTATATTCTTGATTTCTATCATCTGTATCCAGTAAAAGTAGAATTTTAATTATTACATAATCATGAAAATAATGAAAAAAAATGTCTTCATATGGTGCTTTCACATATACATGAATACATGCTTACAAATTATAAATATCTGTATAGCTGAGAGTATTTGACTTGGGAATAAGACCCTATTAGCTGATTATCATCCGTCAGTCCTCGACACAGCCATCTTGGAGAATAATGAAGGAAGATTAGAGCATTTTAATGAGAAATAGGACTTGGATAAGTAAAATAAGTTTGCCATACAATTTTCATTAATACTTTTTAAATTTCTTATTTATTGATTTTTAGAGAGAGAGATTTGTTATTCCACTTATGTATGCATTCATTACTTCCTTCTTGCATGTGCCCTGACCAGGGATTGAACCCGTGACAGTGGCATATCAGAACAATGCTCTAAACAGCTGAGTTACTTGGCCAGAGCTTTAATTAATACTAAAAAAAAACCCAAAAACACCCAAAAAACCAAACCAAAACAAACAAACAAAAACTTCCCATGCTCATTTCTGCAAAAACACACAGGAAATCTAAAGTGAATTATACCCAGAAAACCCCCAGGAAGTTTTTGTTAAGGATTTCTTTTTCAATGCTGAACTTAATTCATAACTATCAAGGTAGTTATTTAAACATATCCAGTCAAACCTAACAGCTATTTACTAGATTCCATTCTATCTAATAAAAGGGTAATATGCGAATTAACCATCACCCCATCACAAAGATGACAGCACCCAGTCCCCTCAGCCTTGTCAGAGGGAGGGAGGGCAGGAGGGCGGGCCTCTGGCCAGAGGCTGTCCAGGGCGTGGGATGCTGGCATCGTTGCAGGCCGGGCTGAGGGGACCCCACCCCCCCGTGCATGAATTTCACACACCGGGCCTCTAATACACACACACACACACACACACACACATACACATATACATAATAGTATATATACACACACATATATACATAATAGTATATATACATATAATATACACACACACACACACACACACACACACATATATATATGAACATTTTGGGAGAAAAATGTTTAGATTTGATCAGCATAGATTTTAAATTTATAACATATTTAAATTGTGAGTCCTGATTTCTCTCTAACAGGTTAGTTAAATTTGAGAGTTCTATTTAATAACTCAGAATTTTACCCATCTATAAAATGAACAAAACTATATTTACCTAATTGTTTATTAAAGAGAAAGGAGAAAAAGAATTTATTTCTTTGGCATATAGTGTGAGTATTTTATAAATGTCCATTTCCTTAATTAAATTTCTAATTGTTACCTATAAAATTAATTGGTATTAAATATTTTTAGATATAACTATTAACATTTTATACTTTTTATTTTTATTTTTAATATATTTTTATTGTTGATAGAATTACAGATGTCTCCAATTCCCACTCATTACCCCCCTATATTAGACTTTTTAAATTTACATAACTGATTATAATGAGAGTAATTACCTATTTTATATAGGTTTTTCAGTTTAAAATATGATGTTGGAATTTTTGCAACATTTAAAATTCAATAATTGGCATTCCTATTTTCAGATGAAAAATATGGAGGCCACTAAGATTTATTTATTTGCCCAGAATTCAGGTCTTTCTCTAGGACTCAACCACTGAGCTCTCTGGTGGAGGGCTGAAGAAAACCTCATCATTACAGGCCTGGTACCTGGGCACTCATGAAATTAGACATTATCAGAAGTCCACTTAACTTCTGATTCGTGTCTGATGCAAGAAATTGTAGGTGCTTTGCAGGAGGCAAGTGAGGCCGTCTGGGTTGGCCTTTTTGAAGACCATCTGTGTGCTGTCCATACCAAATGTGTAACAATTATGCCCAAAGATATCCAGCTAGCACACCACATACATGGAGAACAAGATCAATGGGAGGTGAAGGGGGACATATGTAATATTTCCAACAATAAAGATTTAAAAAAAAAAAAATCCACTACGATGTGCCATGGTCAGCGTAGTTGGTTGAGCATCATCCCATACACTAAAAGGTCCTGTTTCAATTCCCCATAGGGGCACGTGCTCAGGTGCATTCCCAGGTTGCCTGCTCAGTCCCCAGTACTCGGCATGCAGGAGACTTTCATGTCAATGTTTCACTTCCTTCCTCTCCCTTCCTCTGTCTAAAATCAATAAAAATATATTAATGTATTTTAAGAAGAATACACTATGATAAAAAAACATTTTCTTTGAAAAACATGTTTTCCTCTTCTTCCCGTTATTGGTTGTTCTGAATGTTAGTTTTGTCCCCTCATGGGGTCAAAAGGTACCTAAGTATATGATTGCACATGAAATATAGGAGACAGAAATCAGGTATTGGCAGTTTTTCCATTTTCATTTGTGTGTGACTTTTTAAAATATAAATGCGGGAACATAAAGCATTAATGCAGGTCAAATGTTTCAGTGAACACGTTTCAGCAGATTTATTTTATAATAATACCAGAGGCCCAATGCACGAATTCGTACACAGGTAGAGTCCGGCCCACCTGCCTCATGGAGGGGTGGCCGATGGGGGAGCGGGGCGGCCAGGGGGAGGGGCTGCGGGCAGTTGTCTGGCCACCTTGCCCCCTGGTCGAACTCCCTGGTCCAGGGGACAATTTGCATATTAGCTTTTTATTATATAGGATAAGTAAACCTAACAAATTTTTCTGGATAGCACCAGCATTTGGATTTTTTCAAAACAAGCAAATTTCTTACTGATGGAAAAAAAACAAAAAAGAGTACTTCAGAAGGAAAGCCATTTATGATAATGCGTTATTGAGAAGTTGTACCAAATAAATTGGTTATTGAATCTTAGTTCTACCCACAGCTACTGTCCCATCTGTCTCCTTTCTCCACATAATAAAATTCTCCCAAATCCCTCTCCTCCACTACCTCCTCATTTCCTTCTCACATTGTGCTAATCTATTCCCATCCCTACCACAGTAACAAACCTCTGACAGGAGAGTTTAATTTCCAGTTCTTCCAGTCCAGGAGGACGCTCCTCAGTCTCAACCTTCTTTGATTTTTCTATCGTGGTTAACACTAATGATCGCCCCCTTTTAAATTTTCTCCTGATGCTTGCTTTCAGACTGCTCTCTCCCTGTCTTAATTTCTCTTCCCACTGAAGGATATATAGGAGGCTCTGGTTGTTCTTTCTCTCGTCTCTTCTTATATTCATGTCATTGAACTCATCCATGCATTGCCTCTACTCTGACTCCTATTAATGACACAAAAAATCTATAGCTTAATCCAAACCTTCTCATGGAGCTTCATATCCATAGTCCAACTGTTTCTTGTCCACCTCCACTAGGATGACCAACTGGAAAGGAATTTAAAACCTATTCAGAAATTTTTAGTGACTTTACAAAGGCAGTACTTGCGGCCTACTGAGTGGCGAGCATGTGTGAATGGCACAGGGGCAAATTGCCTATTTTTGTTGCAGAATAAATAACACGAAGGCAACAAGTTGGAGATAAACTTGCCAAGGTAGTTGGAACGAGATTATGATGCCACTAAAGGTTTTGAACTTGTTTCTGTAGGAAACTGATAGAACCTTTCCTTGTTCCTTTTCTTTCTACTTTCAACCTGAATCTCTTTTAAATCAAAGTATCTGTACTTATGGTGGCACCACCCAAAAAGATTGAGTCTATAATCCCTTAGAGCAGCCCTGGGCAAACTACGGCCTGCGGGCCGGATCCAGCCCGTTGTTCGGCTGTTCTATCCGGCCCGCGGAGCCGAAAGAGCGGAGGGTTCTCTTGCTCTCCCCTCCGCTCCTTCACCAGCAGCAGTGTTAACATGTATTAGTTCACACAAACACTCCATCCATGCCTTTGTTCCGGCCCTCCGGTCCAGTTTAAGAACCCATTGTGGCCCTCAAGTCAAAAAGTTTGCCCACTCCTCCCTTAGAGTATCAATTCTGTCCCAAATAAGTCAGAATTATTTAGTATTGTACTATACTTACAAGTATACTAGTCTTTTCAACTCCTGATTTCTTGTCTCTTTTTTTTCAGTCCTTGAGCTTTATACAGTGGGGCCTTGACTTACGAGTGTCCCGACTAACGAGTTTTTTGAGATACCAGCTGTCTCTTGGCCGATTTTTTGCATTGAGTTGACAGTAATTTGAGTTAACGAGCTCCTTAACGAGCTCCTTAATGAGCTCGGTCTGGGAATTAAACTCGTAAGTCAAGGCCCCACTGTATTTGAAATGTATCACTTTGCCTCTAGCATTGGCCTTGTATCTGCTACTCAGGTGTATATTTTTGTTAGGACATTAGACCACACTTCGTTGACCTCAATATTTATGGGAACTAGATGTGGCCCCTAATTCCTGTGAGCAAATGGCTTTTGGGTCATCTGAATCCGACAAACCACAGCATTTTGCTGAACTAAAAATATTCTGTTTCCCACCTAAGTGAGCAAGCAAAATCACCTCTTAAATAAGACCAGAGAACATTACACCTGCAAATCTACCAGGTCTCTAGTTGTTAGCATGTGCTGTTCATATTCTGGTGTCAGGCTCTGTGAGACTCTGGGTTTGCCTACACCTTGGTTTCCTCTCTTTCAGATGCAAACAGAAAATCTGTAATGAGAGAACTCATTTGCAAGGAGCTCTGTGATCCAGAGGTGTCAGGGCAAGGGGAGAACTGGAAATTATTACTGTTGCCAAACCGAGCCCTTGTCCCTCCCAGTCCTTTGAATCCAGTGTGAATGTGCACTGGGAAACTCAGGATTTCCAGCCTCATTATCTATTCAGGCAGATTTTTCTCCTGGCTCTCATCCATGTGAGGGCCTGACATGCTTTTGTTGAATGAGAGATTTTGATTTGGGCAAATAAAAATACATGAAAGATGTAAATTGAACACTACATTAGTCTCACCTGCTTTCTTCCACGCTACTGGAGTCTTGGAGAAAGCAGTGAAATGATCTATTTCTGCCTTTTGCAAAATGCATCTGTGTGAACAGGCCTTCCTGACTACCCTCCTGATGAGTTACCCTCTAGACCAGTGGTCGCAAACTGCGGCTTGCGAGCCACAGGTGGCTCTTTGGCCCCTTGAGTGTGGCCATGAAGTTTCAATCGCACTGTACATGCGCGCCCGCACGTGGTATTTTGTGGAAGAGCCACACTCAAGGGGCCACAGTTTGCCGACCACTGCCCTAGACTAAAGAGCTGCCTTTTTAAAAGCTGAACCAGAGCAATTCCTGCTTCTTATTCCTTCATATCAACTCTTTTTATTAATAGGAAACGTTACTATTTTAACAAGCATTTGTTGAATAACAGATATCAGGAAATGGACCAGTACTGAGTTTCTACCGTATAGCTGTCCCTCTGCCAGCTTGGGGAAAGATGCCCTGCTGAACAACTGAGTTTCTAACCAGAAAGAAATCATAATCGTGGTGACCTAATAAACTATAGAAACCACCAACTCAAATCCAAGGTCAAGAGAAGCTGGTGTTGCACAGTTATAGCAGGCTACCATGCTAAACACTCAGGCAGGGGTGATCCAGCAGCATTTGAACTGGTCTAACTAGGAAGGCCACAAGGCTAGAAAGAAAGGCAGAAGCATAACAGAACCTGCTGAATATTGAGGAATTCCTCTCACTGTGACCGGAATATCATTCAATGAAGGAAGCCATTAGGAATGGAGCTACAAAGGTGGATCCGAGACTGATATTTTTCAGTGGCTAGAAAGAGATCAGGGAATGAATCATTAGGCAAAACAACTGTGAACATTTAACAGACAGAATCTTGACAATGGTTGGTGTCATTGGTGCTCAGAGAAAACAAACATTCTCATTTGATTGTTCTCTTCCCAAAGGAACAGTGTATGCATTGTGTGACAAAGTATTGGCCTGAACGAAAGCCTGTTAGGCCAGCTACATATTTTGCTGGCCCCACTTCTGATTTGAAATCCAGATTAATATGAGAAATTATAATAGTGACTATTTGTGGAGCTTTATGCACACTTTTTAGAACGTATTTCCACAGTGGTAGTAATGATATTGAGCATTATTTATTGAAGTGTTATTGTGTGTCAGGCATGTAATATTGTCCCCAGCCAATGGTAACAATTACTTGGTAATTAAACATCATTATCTCAATTTAGAGGGGAGAAAAACAGAGTAAATGTTCAGGAAGTTCAAGTATGTTGCTCAAGAAAACCATTATTTTGTGCTGAAGCTGCAATTTAAACTAGAGTGCCTGTGATACTGCGGTCTTTCCATCCCAGCACGCTGCCTGAGGGAACCAGTGGTGCTGAATAGTTCAGATGTTCAGGTTGCTAAGTTATACATCTGTAAATGTCAGAGCTTTCTACATTTTTAATTTTTTCAAGGAACTTCTTTGAAAATAGGTTATCTATGACTTTGCCTTCTATAGCAGAGTTTTGAACACAAAAATTCTTTTTTCCCCCGCATGAACTCTTGGGAACCTTTTAATGGACAAATAGGTCAAACAAGAGTCACTTTTTTTTTTTGACATCTTTGAAGAATTCAGCATTCTTAACTACCTGTTCCTTTTTGAAAATCTCTCCTGTCTTACCGTTGGTTATTCCTTTATCTCACAGTTCCCTCCAGCCTTCCTTATTGCTCTTTCTCATGCTTTTTTTTCTATTTTTTTTTTATTAAAGACCAATGTTCCCCCCAAATCATCTTCATCCTCCTCTTCTCTCATTAGTCTATGCACTCTCCTTGGTTAATTTTATAGTCTCAGGCTTTTAACCCTCCCCTCCCCCCCACTGTATTAGGATGAATAGTTACCACCCAAAATGGCCACCTAAGAGTTCCAGAACCTGTTAATATGTTACCTTACATAGCAAAAATAGATTTTTTAAAATGAGTGATTTAAGGATCTTGACATGGGGAGCTCATTCTGGATTATCTGGATGGGCCCAGTGTAATCACAACAACCCCACTGAAGAGAATACAGGAGTTTGGAGAGAGGGAAGAAGTAAGGACAGATCAGAGACCGGAGAAAAGAATAGATGCTACGCTACAGTCTTTGAAGACAGAAAAAGGGGCCACAAGATAAGGAAGGTAGGGAGCCTCTAGGAGCTGAAAAAGGGAAGGAAATGGATTCTCCTTTAGAGCCTTCAGAAGAAATGCAGGTCTGCCAACACCTTGATATTAGCACAGTGAAACTGGTTTCAAACTTCTGACCTCCAGGCCTATAAGATGATAGATTTATGTTGTTTTAAGCCACTAAACTCATGCTGGTTTGTTACAGTAGCAATAGAAAACTCATATTTTTCATAGACAGAACTTTCAGGTCTTTAAGTTCTGTCTATGAAATCTTTCTCCTGAACTCTAAAATTATATATAAAACTACTTGTTGATTATCTCAACCCAAACATCCCACTAATATATAGCCACACTGAGTCCAACCATCACTAGCATCACCAAATGAATTAGCAAGAAACTTTATGAATCATCTTTGAAATGTTCTTTACCAATACTCAGATCCACGATTTGACTCAGAAGGTCTTAATCTACCCTAACACAAACAAATGACAAATTTAGCTGCAACTGTGCATATAGCATGGCATTTATTTAAAGGTAGTCTTGCCATTTATCTACCAAAATGTTAACATGTCCTGATAGGCATTATATAGATGGAGTTTTTAGCTATAAGACATGTAACTTACTGGTGAACTTCGTAATATAATCTGGCTTCAATGAGGGTGGAGAACATAGATATGGACAAAATGTAGAGAAAGAGAAAGTAAAGTGTGTTACATGTAATTCTCTAAGAGTCCTGCCAACTTTGTGCTTAAAGGAATTTTGATTCAAGAAATGTCAGTTAAATGCATACAACATTCTTCCCTAGGGAATCATTGTCAGTTCTTAATGACACATTTTTCTTTGAGTGATAGTTAATTAACTGGGACTTGTACAGAGGACAATGACCAGAAATAATGAAAAGGAAATCATATAAATTCTAATATGCAGAATAGAAGAAAAAAAATAAAAAGACTCAGTAAACCTAAAGTATTAAAGTGCTGACATAGTTTGAACTCAAAGTTTGAAGCCAAAACCAAAACCTGAAGACCCATTTTGACTCACTAGGAGATAGAATTACCCTTAATAATTTAATTAATTATCATCTTATTGAATGACTTATTTCCAAAAACAAGAAGCCTGGTATTATTATTATTATTATTATTATTATTATTAACAATCCTATCTAATAATAGACAAACATGGTAATTGACCATACCTCCGCTACACCTCCCATTGGCTAATCAGCTTGATATGCAAATTAACCACCAAAAAAGATGGCGGTTAATTTGCATACGCAGGCTCCAAGTGGTGGAGGGAAGACTGAAGGCGAGCTGGAACAGCGGAGATGGAAGATGGAAGGCGGCTCCAGCCGGAGCGAAGGCCTGGATCCCAGGTGCCGGAGGAAAACCTGTGCTGGCAGCCAGGAGAAAGGAAGGCCTATTGCACAAATCTCTTCGTGCAACAAGCCTCCAGTTAAAAATAAGATGGAAAAAAAGAGTAAGGTAAGTAATCAATTAGTGCCAAAGCTATAGAAACGAAGTGCCATGTCCTAGGAACACATGGAATATGATAGAGGTAAATAAAATAAAGGACTCAGGCCTGGCCTCACTCAGGCAAGTGCATGATTCAGAATCCACCACACTGGGTAGTCACATAAAAAGAGGCCCAAGTAACCTAGGAAGAAATAGGCAAGCCAAAATATTAATCAGGTCATGTTTAGTACGGAACCAACAAAAAAATCAGGTCATATTTAGTAAGAATCCTTAATATTATCTAAGGTAAACACCATCCAACATGAATTCAGAGAACAAAATTAGAAATCCATAAATAAATCACTGTAACTAATATAATTATCAGACACAAAATAAAAACATTATTATTATAATGATTTAATAAATGAAAGAAGGAAGCAAAACATGAGGGGGAAAATCTGCTATTAAGTAGATGGGAATATTTGAAAAAGCACCTAACAGAATTTCTAAAAATAAAAACCAAAGTCTTTGAAATTTTAAAACATTAATGGAGTCTTTAAATATTGTATTAGCATAGCTGAAAACAGGTTTAGTAAACTGAATATTAAAGAACATACCCAGAATAAGTCACATAAAAATAAAGCAAGGTAAGTAAAAATATTAAGAAGTATAGATAATATAATAACAAAGTTTAAAATATCTAATTTTGCCCGACCAATGTGGCTCAGTGGTTGAGTGACGACTTATGAATCAGGTTCCATTCCTGGTCAGGGCACATGCCTGGGTTGTGGTTCAATCCCCAGTAGGGGGCATTGCAGGAGGCAGCCAATCAATGATTCTCTCCCATCATTGATGTTTCTACTTCTCTGTCCCTCTCCCTTCCTCTCTGAAATCAGTAAAAATATATTTTGACAAAATAAAACATAAGTGTCTAATTTCCAAAAATAAAAAGGATATGTTTTTATTGATTTTTAGAAAGGAAGGGAGAGAGGAGATAGAGGGAGGGAGGGAGGGAGGGAGAGAGAGAGAGAGAGAGAGAGAGAGAGAGAGAGAGAGAGAGAGATTGGTGAGAGAGACATGTGGATTGATTGCCTCCTGCACACACCCTGACTAGGACTGGGAACTGAACCTGCAACCCAGGTACATGCCCTTGACAGGGAATTGAACCCTTTGAACCCTTAACCCTTTGGTGTGTAGGTTGATGCTCTGATCACTGGCCATGCCATGGTGTATAATTTTTTTTTAAGTATTTCTGAATTTGATTAAAGTAATAACTTCTTAAAGAGAAAAGTGGGTTTGGGATACTCTGAACTCAGGGGGCCTTGATAATACATGGAGTAGGGGATTTTCTTGCAATAGTACCACCCAAAGTATCCGAAGGTCAATCTGGGAACTGAGTTTCTCTAGTACAGTGATTCAGAGCTTTTAGTGAGATAATAAACATTATAAATCTCTAAGAAGAATATGACATGCAGTGCTTCCCAAAATTACTTATATATGTATTTGTGTGTGTGTGTGTGTGTGTGTGTGTTTATTTCTGTGAAGTATGCCATGGGTTTATTGCCCCATTAAATGCTTGTCTGGAAAAATTCAGAGACCAGTCAGAAATCCCAGTGAGTTATCATTGAAAATGCCCTGACACCACCATGAGGGAAAACTGGAGAAGAAAATCATGTTGTTGAAAACCCCAGAAAAATAATCCTGCAGAAGCTCCCCAGGAACAAAGACAATTTTTTGGCACCGTGTAGTTTCTATTCACCAGTGCCTGGTCTATAAGGAAAAAAATGTAGTTTTCTCTCTTCTGGGCATGGACACCCCAGTTCTTCCTTACGGTGTTTCTCATCCCTGTGAGTCTCCTTTGTTACTCATACAGAACACTTCATTCCTAACATTTTTGGTCACCAATGTGTGGAGGTATTTCAGCACAATAATCAATTCTCATGACACCAACTTGGTGTCTGACAATTTAATTCAATTATGATATGTACCTGGAAATAGCATCAGATACCACAGGTTAAGGGCTCAATCTCACAAGACTGCCCCCACTTTATATACTTTATATATATATATATTTCAGAGGCCACTTGTAAGCCCAAGTTGTCACCTGTGTGTCTGGCCAATCAGATATAGATTTAAAGTTCGGATGATCCCCTCCTTAGGTTCAATTAATTTGCTAGAGCAGCTCACAGAACTCGGGGAAACATTTACGTTTACCAGTTTATAAAGAATATGATAAAGAATATAGGTGAACAGCCAAATGAAGAGATATGTAGAGCAAAGTTTGGGAAGGTCCCAAGTATGGTTTCTTCCGTCCCCATGGAGTTGGGGCATGTCACTCTCCCAGTGTGGATGTATTAACCAGCCTGGAACTCCTTGAACACCCTACTTTTGGTATATTATAGAGGCTTTCTTAGATAGGCATGATGAATTATTAACTCAATTTCCAGCCCTGTACCCTTCTCTGGAGAATGAGGAGGGGGCTAAAGATTCTGAGCTCCTAATCATGGCTTGGTCTTTCTGGTTACCAACCTCCATCCAAGAGCCCACTCATGCAGAGTCACCCAATAAAACAAAAGATGCCCCTGGTGTTCTTATCACTTAAGAAATTACAAGGGTTTTGGGAGCTCTATGCTAGGAACTGGAGGTAGAGACCACAATACATATTTTCTGTTATCTCTTAGTCCACCACCTGGTGTCTGGCCATTGATATCTTATAGCAAAATATACTGTCAAGAGATATATAAGCCAAGAGATACTGAAAAATTACTCAAATCCCATGCAGTTATTAAATTAATAAGCATTCCAGTCTATCATTACATCATAGGAAAATGTTTCCCTGGGCAAGGTCACTCAGATTTGCAGATTAACATTCAATCTTCTCTGGTCCAGAAAGCAGTAGTGGTCTTGGCCAACATATGACTTTACCCTTTCAGGCATCTGATATAATTGAGCTAAGATATAATATCATCTTTCTCTGAGCTTCTTTAGAGGTGTTAATATTAGACTTCCCTTGGTATATAAATTATTTACTCATTACTTAATCTATTGTCACTATTCCTTTTTCTCTTCATTTATATGCAAATTCTACCACCTTTGGAAGGGACATCAGATTTCAGGCAGCAATACTAGTCTAGTAAGTGCTTCCTCTTCAGTCCTTTCTGTTCACATAGGGAAAGGTTAACAGGTTGGATTAGTGAGAGATATTTACCACCAGGCAATGCAGCTGCATTTGTTTGTAGCCCCAATTTTGTCAAATGGGGTGAAGACAAATTCTAAGTAGATTCTTGTTTAGGAATCATTCATGCTTCCAACTTCTATAGTTGTTACGGCCAAAGGGGCCTGCTTGGGCACCACTTGTTACAGCCAAAGTTGATCCTGAGTGGGGGTGGGGGTGGGGGGTGAAAGGATTGAGAAAAGACAGACAAGAGAATTAAAGCTGGGTTTCGGTGGGACGCTGCTCCATGATGAGGAGACAGCGCCAGCGCCCACCAGCCGTGTCTTTATTTTATAGCAGATTCCACGAGGCAAAGTAGGGGCATGATCAAGTTGTTTACAGCATTCTCCTGAGTTTCAACCCCACTCAACTACATGCGCCCGAACTCTATCACAGGGCATGTGGGGCCACGTGTGTGGACTATAGGTTCAAGCTTACAACCATAGCTGTTGGCTATAATTGTGCTGGGAGGGCCCTGCCCTCCAACTGGGACTTGCACGTGGCAATGAGAGGACCCTGTCCTTTTATTAGTCCAAGGCTTGAACCTGGCCAAAACACTGTAGCCGCACCCCACATATAGTTGTAGCCCCGGTCCTGTATGAGTTGTGTATGTGGGCAGGGGGAGGTGATGGAAAGAAAGAAAAAAATAAGAGTATAGTCCTTATTACAGCATCCTCCTCCCTTGGCAAGTGGATAGTCATGTCAGCATCTTCCCCCAGCCCTTCTTCTCCAGATCGACATTAAAACAGATAAGTCTATCTAATGGAGACACTCCTTTAGTCTCCTTCATGTTGAGTGTGAACAGCTCCTCATGAAAGTATGTAAACCAGCCTTTCATGCTTTCTCTCTCCTCATTTTAGAAAACCAGTATTCAATTTTCAGTGCCAACTATCTGTCAAACTAGTATTCTGAAGAGGATCTCTTTCAGCCCATTGTTGGACATTATGTGCTGTAAAATGTGTTTCTTGGTCTAAAGAAATGATAACCAGAGATTCAAATTGGTGCACTTTCTTCTGTTCTGGTTCTTCTACACCACTCGGTAAGCAGAGCCCAGTCCAGAGTCAGTGTCTGTTCCCTGTTAGGACACATTTGTAGCCCACCAGGACTACCAGTATCACTATCACTTGCCAACTGTGATCAGGGTCTTCCCATCAGGGAATCTGCCATATAGTCTCCCCAGTCTTTGTATCTGTTGCTGGCAGTCAGAACCATCTTATTGGTATATTATACCTCAGACGGTATAAAAGGATTATGTCTGGGTTTAGCCCATTTCTGCTTTGTTGAAATAGCCCCGTATCCATCCATTTCATGGACCCAACTCCCCATTTCAAAGGAGTCCATGGGAATATCTGCTTGTCAATTCTAATAAACTTTTAATTCTAGAAGAGAATTCTTCTGATGGAAATCAACATATTACCTTCAAATTTCCACAAGGTCATACCCCACATGGGCATTCCTTTAATAGTACCTGTTTCTGTTTCCTTTTAATTTGACCACATGGCCAGGCCACTGCCCACTGCTCGTGAGTCAGGAAAACACAGACATAGGGGCTTTCCCCACTGTTCAGCTCTTCCATCACCGCTAGGAAAACAGGATGCAATTTTGCCCACCAGGCTGACCTGTCTTTACCTTCTTTTTTTAAAAAAATATATTTTATTGATTTTTTTTTTTTTATAGAGAGGAAGGGAGAGGGATAGAGAGCTAGAAACATCGATGAGAGAGAAACATCAATCAGCTGCCTCCCGCACATCTCCTACTGGGGATGTGCCTGCAACCCAGGTACATGCCCCTGACCGGAATCGAACCCGGGACCCTTCAGTCCGCAGGCTGATGCTCTATACACTGAGCCAAACCGGTTCTGGCTCTTTACCTTCTTAATCAGAGTCTTTCCATCCACTGGTCTGAATACAGAAGCTTTCACACACACACAAAAAAAATGTTGTTCATTTACTTTGGAATTGAAAAAAAATGAGCACACTTTATTGGTCAGACAGGAGCTGTTTGTAGGGAACTATCCAAGTGACAATAGAACTCAGCAGCTTTTCACACAGGGACAGAGTCAGTTTTAAATGAAAAGAGGGCCCACACTCATTACTATACGCTCCTTGCATTCCCCAAGCAGCATGATCCTGTATAAACCATTTCTATTTTACTGGGGAACTCTCCTGGGCACTGCCATCTCCATTAAGCCTTTGTATGACATCATCCTAGACATTATGGATATTTCAGGTTTTAAGATCATGTTATGTTCTTTAGTCATCAGGGTAGCTTCAATTAATGTCAGAGAGCAAGGAAGTAAATGCCCCTCAAAAGGAAACTCTGTAGTCTAAAGTTCCAGTATTTGTCCCTGGAAGGCACTTGCAGATTTTTGTTATAAGTCTCAGTCTATAGTCCACAAAAGGCTATTTCATGGAGAACTGGTCCCTACCAGCATTGAAGTTTCTATGCCACACTGTGTGGACTCTGGCAATCTTACTGATTCCCATTAAGCATTTGCAATTGATATTGCTTAAAGGGTGGGTTTACATGCCTTCTGTTTTACAGTACTAAGTACTAATGGAAATGTTCCCTAATCAGATACAATTTTCATCTCCATGATATAATCAGGTAAAAGTGGTAGAACCACTTTACATAAAGCCTGTTTTAAACATATCAAATCTCCTACAAGCTTTTACTGTAATTCTATTAACTCATATGTTCCTAACTATAGCCTCTATTAGGACTCCCTCAACATGTTCTGGTTTAATAATACGAGGAAGGAAAAATGTTCCCAGTATGATATAATATCTATTAAAACACTCACATAAAGGAGAAACAACTTCTTTACATAAAGCCTTTCTAGACATTTCAAATTTTATAATCCTATCAACCCTTACATTTTTAAATCTAACTGTAGCTCATGTTTGTACCAATGGGTTGGTACCACAGCTTGTGGGACTCCCGTGTCAAGGAGTGCTAGAAGCTTCTCTTTCCCCAAAGTAGCCATTTTATCTACTGTTGTGCAAAATGCTTTGGTTCCCCAGTGAGAGGCTGAGCCAAGGTACCCTGGCCCCTTTTTTAGTGTTTAACCCGATTAACCTATGTGACCACAGCCACAGCGTGAAACAATTGGTTGATCACGTTTCTAATTGTAATCTCTGCTTTCAGGCTTTAAGATGTTTTTCAAACTGGGAGAAATAGACTCAACTTGATTGAGCTTTGTAATATTGGGAGCCAGCAGGGGGTTCCTTTGGCCCACCCAGCTTTTAGTAGTGTTGTACTAAAACCTTTGTTTTAACCCCATCAATGTCTGTTTTATTCATTCCATTTTTTTAATAACCATCTAAAGATTTCCAACCTGCTGGGATAAGTCCCGGGACCCTTCTATTTCTGTTTCCTCTTTGTTTTTCCCCTATTGACGCTTGCTTTAGTCATGTTATCTATATATATAAAAGGCTAAGTGACCCTCTGACCGGCTGGTAGCTATGACATGCACTGACCATGAGGGGGCAGATGCTCAATGCAGGAGCTGCCAAGTGCGGTCACTTGGGAGCAGTGGTTCTCAGGTGACGCACCCGGAACCAGAGAGGAGGGAGCTCGATTCCAGGGTGTATCACCCGAGAACCACCTCTCACAATCCAGGACCCCTCGGGGGATGTTGGAGAGCCAGTTTCAGTCCGATCCCCACAGGCTAGGCCGAGGGACCCCACCTGCTGGAGGGACCCTGCTCACTCCACAGATGCCCTTTGAGCTGCAGGCTGCTGGCTCCAGGGCGTGTCTGACCAATCTTGCCCAGTTCTGCCCAGCTGGCCACCACCCAGAATGCCTGCATTAGTCCCTGCACTGGAGGTACTAATTAATTTCCTTTGTGCACAAATTCGTGTGCCGGGACACTAGTTCCTTAATGATAGTCTAAAAATGTCCACTCCTCTAAGCCCAGTCTCTGGATTCTTTTATCTGCCTTTCTTCTTTTACTTGTTAACTAATTCTAGCATTTTTATTAGCAACTGTAAGAACCAGGAGAAAAGCTGAGATAGCAAATTTGATAAAGCTTTCTGGATTATCCTTCAGGCTTGCAACAGTTAGGTTATGTGGGGTACCCATGTGCAAGGGGCCTCCTTCACCATAGCAATGATCATAACCTGGGTAATAAGCATATTCAGTGGGAGAACATCCTGCTCATCAGAAAGCAAGCTTCACATGGCTCACATCCAAAGCATATTAGCTACTTCCTCTGGGGTGATCCACTTGGCATTCATAGGAGGAAATGAACAGTACAAGGTAAACAGGCATTTCAGTGTTCTTTATCCAGTCCAGCAAGCTGGCTGTTCCCTCTGGAGCAGCCTCCTGTGTGTGTAGGTCAAATAGAGCCATCTGTGATTGTTTCATAGTGGCTTGGGTCCTAAATGAACCCAAACATGTTCTTCCATTCTGCAGCATTCAAAACCACAGAAAAGACTCCCAAATTAGTTACTTTCACAATATGTCCCAATAAAAGTTCTTTAGGAAGCTGATGATGCGGATCTACAAAAATGAAACAACTGCTTCACAATCATTTCTTGGTTTTATCCACCAAGGATCTTAGAGGTACTTTCTGTTGTCTCTGCACAGTTTTTACCTTGGAGGCAGCTTTGGGGCTAGCAATTGAAACTCAGACATACTGAAATAGGAGACTGTTCTAGTATCAAGATCCAACACAGCATTTTCTTTTAGTTTAGCTATTACATCCTATATAATAAAAGGCTAATATGCAAATCTACCGAATGGTGGAAAGACCAGTTGCTATCATGCACACTGACCACCAGGGGGCAGATGCTCAATGCAAGAGCTTCCCCCTGGTGGTCAGTGCCCTCCCACAGGGGGAGCCCCACTCAGCCAGAAGCTGGGCTCACGAGCACAGCAGCAGTGGTGGGAGCCTCTCCCGCCTCTGCAGCAGCTCTAAGGATCCCTTGGGGGATGTCCAACTGCTCCTTAGGCCTTCTCCTAAGTCAGCAGTCAGACATCCCCCAAGGGGTCCCGGACTGTGAGAGGGCACAGGCCGGGCTGAGGGACCCCCTTCCACCTCAGTGCACGAATGTCGTGCACCAGGCCTCTAGTATAATAATAACAAGGCAATGGAAATTGCTTTTTAAAAAATTTATCCAATGAACTACCTCCCAAAGATTTTGAAACATTTCTAAATTCCAAAGATAATTTTTTACCTTTAGTAACTGATAGCAGCACAGCTGTTGATCAGGATAAATGTGACAAAGTGCCCACACAGAAATCAAAGGTTATTTATCTGCCATCCTTTCATACTTTCTTTTCCCAAACAACATGTATCCGTGAGCCAGACTCAATCTAGCATAAATCCCACTTCTGACACCAACTGTTTAAAAAAGTTGGTTATTCTTCTGTGTAGGAAAAACCATCATCATTACTTACTATATTTCTTTTCCCTGTGAGTATCCTTTGGTACACACACTGAACATTTCACTTCTGATGTTTCTGGTCACCAATTACATGGAGGGTCTTTTCCAGCAATTTCCTGTGATACCAGTTGGGTGTCCTATAATTTAATTCAATTATAATATTACCATGTGGAGTTAGTATTCAGATCCCACAGGTTAAGGACTCAGTCTCACAGGATTCTTTTCCTCAACCCCGATACAGACACACACTTCAGAGGCCAGTTGCAAGCCCAGGTTGTCACCTTTGCTGCTGACCAACCAGCTATAGATCAAAGGTTCTGATGACCTTGCCTTTTTTAAGTCTTAATAATTTCCCAGAATAATTCATGGACTGAGGGAAACACTATGTTTATCAGTTTATTAAAGAATATACTAAAGAATACCAATGAACAGCACATGAAGAGGTACATAAGGCAATGTCTGGGAGTTTCCTGAGTGCAGGAGTTTCTGTTTCTGCATGTATGGAATTGTGGTGCATCACCCTCTCGATATGGATGTGCACCTGCCTGGAAGCGCTATGAATACCTTACCATTGGGATTTTATGGAGGCTTTCTCACATAGGCATAATCAATGCCTTTATCAATTATAGGCATAATTCCATTTCTGTCCCTTCTCTTCCTGGAGGATGAGGGTGTGGGCTAAAAATTTGAAGCTTCTAATCATGGTAGGTCTTTCTGGCTACCAACCAACCCCCAACCAGGAGATATTCAGTAGCCCATTCAGAGTCACCTCAGTAGAACAAAAGATGTTCCTACTGCTAAAAAATGTACAAGGGTTTTAGAAACCTTGTGTCAAGGATGGGGTCAAGATAAATATTAGAACAGAGATGTTTCTAGTGTTCTTATCACTTAGAAAATTGAAAGGATTTTAGAAGCTCCATGGCAGGAGCTTGGGGCAGAGATATAGAGAAAAAATAAACACAGACACACACACAATTTCACATGGGCCTTCTATAAATATAAAAACTGGATAATTCTAATTGTTCAAATAAATATTTAAATATCAGTTACTTTATAAAACTTATTTCTTCTTCATGTTGCAATAATTATTTTCTTAACTGACTTCTCCCTTAATCACATCTGTGTCCCATATGGACCTCCCCTCTGGTGAGCATTTTGGTAAATTGATCACTGCTAATAATGTGTTAGCATAAACTTTTTTTCTCATGAAAAAATATTTGGATTTTCACATGGGCCTTCAAGAGAATAATGCTCTCAAGGATGGTTCAGATATTAGCCCTGTAACTGGATTGATAACCTGAAGATCTACCACATATTAAGTCTTCATAGGATATTTATTATTTCTATTCTCTTACCAAGTTAATTAACTTGGAAATAATTTAGACCTCCATTCCTACACTTATAAAAGAAGGTTAGTAACAAATTCCTGATTGGTGGCTCTGATGATTAATACGATATGTAAAATTTCTCAGTGTGTTGTCTGCCACAGAAGTTATTCATTTCCCTCTGTGTAGAGTTTTCACTTACCTTTAGCTGCAGTTAATTAGCAGTCTTGAGATCAGCCTGTGATCACAGAAT
The DNA here is from genome assembly GCF_964212035.1 of Myotis nattereri. NCBI lineage: Eukaryota > Metazoa > Chordata > Mammalia > Chiroptera > Vespertilionidae > Myotis > Myotis nattereri. The sequence goes on from NC_138085.1 coordinate 33,888,948, forward strand.
CTGTTTGAGGGAATATAAAAAAGGAAAGGCATAGAATTGAGTTCTTGGAGTGACCCTGAAGCGATCACTATCCTCAAGCTATTTTTCTGTAAAATGAGAATAATATAATTCACTATTCAAAGATTACATTTATATATGTATATATATATAAATTTTATATATTTAACATATTTAATATACTTAATATATGCACATATTATATATTATATATGGATGCATATATATGTTTATATACACAGATATATATATATATATATATATATATATATATATATATATACACACACACACACACACACACACACACACACACACACACTAGGGGCCCAGTGCACGAAATTTGTGCACTGGGTGTGAAGGGGGGGGGGAAGAGTGTCCCTCAGCCCAGCCTGCCCCCTCTCACATACTGGGAGCCCTCAGGCGTTGACCCCCATCACACTCCGATCGCCTGATCGGCCCCTTGCCCAGGCCTGACGCCTCCGCCAGAGGTGTCAGGCTTGGACAGGGGACCCCCATCTCCCCCCGATCACTGGCTCTGGCCCCCGCCCAGGCCTGAGGCCTCTGGCCCAGGAATCATGCCTGGGCAGGGGACCCCCATCTCCCTCTGATCGCTTGCTCCACCCCCCGCCCAAGCCTGACGCCTCTGACCCAGGCTTCAGGCCTGGGCAAGGGGACCATCATATCCCCCCAATCCCCGGCTCCGCCCCCCACCCAGGCCTGATGCCTCAGCCAGAGGAGTTGACCCTCATCACCCTCCGATCACCAATCACTGGATCGGCCCCTTGCCCAGGCTGGAGGCCTCCGGCAGAGGTGTCAGGCCTGGGCAGTGGACCCCCATCTCCCTGCGGTTGCAGGCTCCGCCCCTGCCCAGGCCTAATGCTTCTGGCCTAGGCGTCCGGCCCAGGCAGCGGGGACCTGCAGTGGCAGTGGGGGGCGCCGCGATCGTGGGCTTCGCTTTAGGCCCAGGCAAGGGACCCCTAGCTCCTGGGACTGCCAGCTTCGACCGTGCCCAGCTCCCATCGCTGGCTCCACCCCTACTTCCTGCTATCACTGGCCAGGGCAGCGAAGGCGCCTGATTCTCTGATCATGGCTGGTGGGCAGGGCAAAGGCGGCCCCAGGGCCACCTTTGCCCTGCCCCCCAGCTCTTAGCTCCCCCCTGGGTTTCCGATCACTGTCAGTGGCAGGGGGCTTCTTCCTGCTTTCCCTTTCGCGTCCCTGCATTGTGCCTACATATGCAAATTAGCCGCCATCTCGTTGGCAGTTAACTGCCAATCTTAGTTGGCAGTTAATTTGCATATAGCCCTGATTAGCCAATGAAAAAGGTATCGCCGTATGCCAATTACCATTTTTCTCTTTTATTAGTGTAGCTATATATATATATGTATTTACTACGTAGGAATTATTATCATTACTATTACTCTGAGTGTACTCTGGGGAATTACTCCATTTGGGTATCTATCTCGCCTGTGCCTAGACCTTATTTTGATGACACTATTGATTGGCCTGTCAACCCTTGTGGACCACTTTCTAAAAAGACACAAGTGGGACAAAATATCCTTTTCTATCAAATCAACCCAAAATTTACATCTCTAAGATAGGGCCATGACTCCTGCTTCTCCTCGTGCAGCTCAAAAACTAACATGGTGCAGAGCACGGAAGTGTAGGGGAGGTGCCAATGGATGAAAGGGTGCACCTTTGGTCTTAGCCTGCTCCTCTTGTTCTGTGTGACCATGGACAAATTACCCTTTTCCCCCAGCAGAGGGAGCTAATGGGCTGGGGCCACTCTTCTTGACTTGCCCTGAGTGAGGATCTCCAGTGGTTGTCTCCTTCTCTGGGTCCACCTTTTAGAGAATGGGGAAGAGCTTAGCCCTCTTTGCAGGCAGAGGGACTGCTGTATTTGTGTTGTAGTATAGAAGACTCCTACAGGTCCAGTCACACAAATCAACCTTGTGACTGCCATGATATGAAGACAGGCATGCATAGGCATTGCTTAAGACACGTAGAGAAGGTTTATAATTATGGTAGAAATTATAAAACTTTGTATAATTTATAGGGTTCTTAGATGTCTTCTTGCCTGAAAATATCTCCTTTACCAAAACTGAATGTTGCCTAAAATTCCATCTTTAGAGAGTCAGTCCTTTGATTTAAAATAGATGGCATTCAAGTTCCCAGATGGGGGAGAAATGGCATATTACAATTAATATTCACTATGTTCTAGGAAAATTAGCTATTAAAACTTCTTTGAGGTTACAGATAAACCTCAAAATCAGAATACTGATTTTGAATTGACAGATTTAGGGGAGAGAGAAAGTATGGCAAGATAATCATGGCCATAACACCTTGGGTGTCAATCAGATGAGATAGATTCCTAAAAGGAAAAATGCCAGGGATCAGTAGGTTCTATTTACAAAAACTGACCTTGGAGGGAATCAAAAGTAAGGTACTCAGTGGTTTGTAATCACTAAGAAATTGGAAGGGAAGGGAATTATGAGAAGAAGCCACAAGAAGGTGAACTGAAGCTCTCTGGCCACTGCCAGATGGTTATATTACCCTCCCTCAGAGCTGTGACCTTCCCAGAACCCTGTAACTCATACCATTTTTAACAACTGTGCCATGTTTATGTACCTCCCTCAAATCTTCAGGCCCCAGACAAATCCCAGGAAGAGGTGAGTCATGAAAATTCATCCAAGGTGTCAACGCTCTGATCAGAAAAAGTCAGATTGCAATAGCTGTGCAGAAAAAAAAGACAATCTAGCAATTCTCCCACCTCATGTCATTCAGTCTACTCCCGTCTCTCTCCCCAGACCTCCTAGCTACTTTCCTAAGTCACTGTTCATTAATACTTTGGTTATAAGTTATCAGTCTCTAGGGATAGCTTTTTGGATAGCCTCCTCCTACTTTTCCTGAGTAGACAAATTATTGTGGTAGATTATTGGATTAGTTGTTAGAGCACTAATAATGGTGCATAACCATTTCTCACTTGCCTAGCCATTGATCTATCTGTCAAACAAGAATCTCTAAAGTCCCTTTTAATTCAATTGTTTTATAATTCACTTAAACATTTAAAATTCCCAAATAAAACATATGTCCTACCCTCAGAACACTGATATCCTGCCCCAGACCTTCACCTGCAGTCTTCTTTCTCTATTTCTTTTGTAGATAAATCTATATGTATGTGTATGTGTATCTGTATATAAATTCTATTTCTATTTTCACTTCACATGCACACCAGAGTCGTTGATTGCTTTTCAGGGCCCATTTAACTAAATAGTTTTCCCTGCTCCCTGTTCCCAACCTTTTGTTCCTTTCTTAAAGGCAGGACAATGTCTTCCCAAGGCGTAAACTGATAATTTTCTCTTTAGCAGAGGAAACTGAAGAGTCGGTTGTCTCACAATCTGATTAGCTATTAAAGGGTTGGGTGTCCCTTTTTGATTACAGGGGTTGAGATCTTGCTACCTTCCACCTCCAAGGGACCATTAGATAACAGTTTCCTCAGTAAATGCTGGAGGGTCGATAGGATTTCATGGGAGATGAAACTATTTACCTGATGATAAATCAATAATCTTCTCAAAAGGGTTTCTTGTAAATTCAACAAAGCAAAGGTGACCTTTCCTTTCTTTTTTCAAATCTTCTTTGCTCATAGCTAGCATGTTTGTGAGTGTATGACTGTGTAAAAGCATGTGTATGTGTATGTAAGTATATAAGTGTGCATATAGTTGTGTGAAAGTGGAGAAAAATGTTGTGTGTTTATGAATGTGTAAGTATATTTTCTAGCCTATCAATACATTCCAGATGTCCTGTTGCTCCCTTATGTTCTACACAACCACATAACATTTCTTTCAAATATTCTTACCTGCCAACCACCACCAAATGTACACATACAAAGCAAATACTTGTCTTCCAAGGGATTGTTGCCCAAGGAAAGTCATGGGAGAATAGTGTTGGTTTGTATACATTTATAACATCACAGTGCAAGGTCATGCACTGTGATCTCTCAGAACCCTGTAACTCATACCATTTTTAACAACTGTGCCATGTGTATGTACCTCCCTCAAATCTTCACAGAAGCCTTAGTCTATCTCAAGCTGGACTGCATGTCACATAATTTGAAGTTAGAAAATATTATATGATGCTGCTTGCCTGCCCCAGGTCCCTTTTGGGGGAATAAAAAAAGGAAAGTATAGTCTATGCTATGTTTACTCCTCTTGGTATAAATTCTTTAATCTAACTCTTCCCTTTTGAAGATGTTCATATTCCTACCATCACCCTAATCTAGGCCCACTTTATTTGCTTGACTCTTTAGTAGACTCCATTTCTTCCAACTTTCCTCTAATCCATCATGTCTGGGTCGACCATATAATAACATATTGTTCTAAAACAGATCTAAATGCCCCTTAAACAACATGCATATTTTTGCCTAAAATTTAAGAGCCTTCACAATTCAACCCAGAGACTACTCATCTAGCTTTACTCATCAGTACATAAGTGACCCTCATCTCTGGTTGCCTATTAAGAGTCACCAGGGGGTCTCAGGCCAGAACAAGTATATCGGGGTATCTGCAAGAGATGGGGGGGCGGGCAACCATCCATCTCTTCCTACGATGGACGGTTTTCCTAAGATACAAAATTGTGTAAGTATTTGGCCAATTGATAAGTGAGGGACCTGAGCCCGTCATCAAAATGTTTTCCTGTTATTTCCGAGACTCACTAAAAGCGATGCTTACGTGCTCCTTATGTTCAACCAGCATCTTGGCACCTTCATCAGTTGACTCTAGGCTAAGCTGCTACTATCTTGCACATTGTTCATTTTCTTGTGGCTTGGCCAAGGCACAGTGCTAACTCTCTCTACCTGAATTAACTGCAAGATTTATCCACAGTTACTCACACAACACATAGGCACTCAACTTGATCTTTGAGGTCTCTGCTTTTCTGTCAAATTGCCTCCATAGGCCCTGCTCTCCAACACCATGTACGGAATCAAAAAGCCCTTTGTCCATACAGAGAAGTTCAGCTTTCATCACTGAGAAGTTCTTTACAAAAAGAAAAGTTAACGTTCCAGTTGAAGGATTTATACTTGGCATCAATCCACTATGTACTGTTTTTACTATAAACAGTTAATAAAAAATTTGTCCTATACGGGAATGACTGTACAGTTATTTTGGTAGCTATTCCAAAACAAAGCCTAACAAAAAGGCATATTTCAAAATGACTTGCTGTCTTTATCCATAGAAACTACACTGAGTGGCCAGATTATTATGACCACCTGACATTTGTAGGAAAATTAGCTATAATTTCATGCTGAAGTTGCTAGATGGCCAGACCATTATAAATAGGGAAGCAGGTTGTTTACCACAACGGTAGAAGTGATTTTTTTTCTGAAGATATGGTAAACAACGCAATTTAACAGCCTTTTTAAAAATATATCTTTATTTATTTCAGAGAGAAGGGAGAGGGAGGGATAGAAACATCAATGATGAGAGAGAATCATTGATCAGCTGCCTCTTGCATGTCCCCAAATGGTGATCAAGCCCGCAATGCAGGCATGTGCCCTTGACTGGAATCGAACCTGGGACCCTTCAGTCTGCAGGCTGACACTCTATCTACTGAGCCAAACCAGCTAGGGCTTTAACAGGCTTTGAATGTGGGATGATTGTTGGTGCTCAGAGCCATGGAGCAAGTACCAGCAAAAGAGCCGAAGGCCCGTTCGAATATCTTTGCTGTCTGCAGTTACCAAGATAAAACGTCCCCAATTTGCACAGGAACACAAGGATTGGACAGTCGAGCATTGGAAAAAAAGTCATGTGGTCTGATGAATCACATTTCCAGTTGCATCATGCAGATGGCAGAGTGAGAATTTGGCAGAAACAGCATGAAAGCATGCACCCCACATGCATGAGCACAACCCTTCAAGCTGGTGGGGGCAGTGTTATGGTTTGGGGCATGTTTTCCTGACATGATTTGGGCCCCTTAATTCATGTGGAACAACGTCTGAATAGCACAACATACCTAAGTGTCATTGCTGATCAAGTTCATCCTATCATGTTGATGGCATATCCCAATGGAGATGGCTTCTTCCAACAAGACAATGCGCCATGCCCCGGTGCTCATAATCTGCAGAAGTGGTTTCAAAGAACATGAGGGAGACTTTACCTTGCTTAGGTGGCCCCCACAATCACCAGATCTCAATCCAATTGAGCATTTGTGGGACGAAGTTAAAAGAGCCATCAGGCAGCTGGTTCCACAACCATCAAATCTCACAGAACTGGACAGTGCTATTCATCAGGCATGGTGTCAGATTCCTCGAATCACCTTTCAACATCTCATGGAGTCAATGCCAAGAAGAATCACTGTAGTATTGAAGTCAAAAGGCCCAGTGAAGTACTGATAGGACTGATGGGGTGGTCATAATAATCTGGCCACTCAATATATATATTGTTAAATCACATTGTTTAACCATATCTTCAGGGGAAAAAAATCACTAATACTGTTGTGGTAAACAACCTGCTTCCCTATTTATAATGGTCTGGCCCTCTAGCAACTTCAGCGCAAAATTATAGCTAATTTTGCCTACAAACGTCAGGTGGTCATAATAATCTGGCTACTCAATGTATTAGATACACTTAAATTTAGTTCTCTTGAAAAAACTATTTCTAAATACCTTACTGCAAATATTTACTTGATGTATATGAATATATATTTCTATTGATGCATCTACATTTGACCTCTCTCCATTTACACATATGAGTGTGTGTGTGTGTGTGTGTGTGTGTGTGTGTGTGTGTATATATATATATAGTGTATATTTATACACATATATATAGTGTATATTTCTCCCCATTTTTCCTACATTTTTTGCCTTTCCCCATTTATTTTGCCAGAGTTTTTCAACTAAATATCTCAGCAGAAAACAAGGAACACAAAATGAAGCACGAGAACAAAATAAATTAAATTTTCACTTGTGAACTACAAAATAGATATTTGAAATTCGCAAAGAGGAAAAGCATTTGAAATCTCCAGACTCTTTGATTTGAAGAGTTTAGCACCTGAAGGGCTACTGAGGTCTTGCAATTTGTAGCTGGGGCAAAAAGGCAATGAAATTTAAATTATTACTACTGGTACAACTTCATTTGTATTCATAGTGTGGTAAAATATTTTCATTATATATAAGGAAAGAGGGGAAATAGAGGAAAATACATATATGAATATGTATATTATATTAAACCAAATATGCAGTGTTTTCTAGAGTGTTGAGGTGAATTCTTGTTTCTTTTTTTTTAAATATATTTTTATTGATTAAGATATTACATATGTGTCCTTGTCCCCACATTGCCCTCTACCCCCCCCCCCCACCCCCCGCTCATGCCCTCACCCACGCCCCCGTTGTCCGTGTCCATTGGTTAGGCCTATATGCCTGCATGTAAGTCCTTTGGTTGATCTTTCCCCCTTACCCCCACCCTCCCCTACCCTCCCTCCAAAGCCTGACAGTCCAATCAATGCCTCTCCGTCTCTGGATCAGTCCTTGTTCATCAGTTTATGTTGTTCATTATATTCCACAAATGAGTGAGATCATGTGGTATTTATCCGCTCTCCAGTTCCATCCATGCTGTGGCAAATGGTAAGAGTTCCTTTTTCTTCTTCCTCTTCTTAAAGAATACCTTTCAGCATTTCATATAATGCTGGTTTGGTGGAGATGAACTCCTTTAGCTTTTTCTTATCCATGAAGCTCTTTATCTGACCTTCTATTCTGAATGATAGCTTTGCTGGATAAAGTAATCTTGGTTGTAGGTTCTCGCTATTCATCACTTTGAATATGTCTTGCCACTCTCTTCTGGCCTGCATGATTTCTGTTGAGAAATCAGCTGACAGTCATATGGGTACTCCCTTGTAGGTAACTGACTGTCTTTCTCTTGCTGCTTTTAAGATTCTCTCTTTGTCTTTTGCTCTTGGCATTTTAACTATGATGTGTCTTGGTGTGGTCCTCTTTGGATTCCTTTTGTTTGGGGTTCTCTGCGCTTCCTGGACTTGTAAGTCTATTTCTTTCACCAGGTAGGGGAAGTTTTCTGTCATTATTTCTTCAAATAGGTTTTCAATATCTTGCCCTCTCTCTTCTTCTGGTACCCCTATAATTCTGATGTTGGTACGCTTGAAGTTGTCCCAGAGGCTCCTTACACTATCTTCATATTTTTGGAGTCTCTTTTCTTTTTTCTTTTTCAGTTGGGTATTTTTTGTTTCTTTGTATTTCAATTCTTTGACTTGATTTTGAGATCCTCTTGTCTGCTGTTGGATCTCTGTAGATTATTCTTTATTTCAGTCAGTGTGTGCTTAATTTCTAGTTGGTCCTTTTTCATGTCCTCCATGGTCTCACTATACTTATTGAGGGACTCATTAAATTTATCGGCGGTTTCCATAAAATTCTTAAAAAACCTTATAAACGTGGCCTTGAACTCTATATCCAGTTGTTTGCTTTCCTCCATTTCTGCCATTTGTGACCTGTTTCTTTGTCTCCGCATTTTAACTGCTTCCCTGTGTTGATAGAGTGGCTTTGTGTGCTAGGTGTCCTGTAGGGCCCAGTGGCTCAGCCTCCCCAGTTACCTGAGGTGGACACTCTTGGTGCACCCCCTTGTGGGCTTTGTGCACAGTCTTGTTGTAGCTATGCCTTGGTTGTTGTAGGATCACGGGGAGGAATTGACCTCCAGGCCAATTGGCAGTGAGAATCAGCTGTGTCTGCACTGGGAGAACTTCTGTGCTGGAGACACCCTTCTGGGGCAAGACTTGCTTCAGTGGAGCTTTGGTGCTCACTGAGACTGCACCCTGAGTGTGTCCCTTATGGATCTGAGGAGTTGTGATCTGGATGGCCCCCCTCTGACCACTGGGCACAGTGGCTCTTGGATCTAAGGAGGTGCTAATTTAGCCTATGCCTGAGGTTACACAGCAGGAGCTATGAAGAGAACTGCAGATTCCCCTTCCTTTTTTGGAGTTTGGAGGTGCCCTGATGAGGCTCAGCTGTGAAGCAATGCAAGCCGCTGTGGGGCCTTGGGCCTTCTCTTGGAAGTTCTAGGTCTGTCTTGCCCAGCTGCAGTTTGTTAGGTAATTACAGGTTGCAAATGGCCAGGGCATTCATATGCAAAAGCCTCTGCTGCAGCCTGGGCGGGGCGGGGTCTCAAGGAATCAAAGGGCGGAGAGAGCAGCTATGGCGGAGCCTCAGCCCCGCCCTAAGGAGTCGGGAGTCCCAGTGTCCCGGCAATGGTTGCAAGCACCTCTGAGGGAAAGCCGCTCTCAAGCTCGCCCGCTGCCAGACAGTCCAGTTTCTCCCCGTATGAGTCCTGGGTTCCCAGAGACTTCCCGGAACCGGATTTCAGAGCCGTCGGGAGCTTGTGTCTCCCTCCGGATTCAAAAAGACACCCGCGCCCTCAGGTGCCAGACCCTCTCCGCGCACGCGAGCCCCCGTACCTCTGCACTCCACCTCCGCAGCTCCTCTGGCTCTCAGTGTGCTTTTCTTTCCTTCTAGTTGTAGAATTTACACTCAGCCAGCCCTCCTGTAGTTCTGGATGATGTCCACCTTGTGTTTTTGATGCATTTATCAATTGTTGCGGGAAGCAGCAATTTCCCGGTGTTTATCTATGCCGCCATCTTAGTTTCGAGGTGAATTCTTATAACTTGCTCTGTTTTAGATGATTACATTGATCTCTATGTGCTAAGCCTATTAACTTTGTATTTTGCTTAACCCTCACAACAATGCCGTGACTTATTATTTACATATTTTACAAAGAAGTGAACTCAAGTTCATGAAGGCTATGAAAGTTGACAGTGATTAAAGATGAAGGAAGTTGTAGAAATCAGACACAAAGTCACATTCTTGGGCTCTGAGACGCAAGTTCTTTCCACCACACCACATTATCTCTTTCCACCCTACTGAACTCGTATCTCCAGCTCTGTCTTCTCCAGGCCCGGTAAAAGCAGACCCCGGTATTCCTAGTAATCCTGGTTGTAAAATGGTTTGCTGGTTAAAAACAAGGTGTGGGGAATTCCATGATAGGGAATTGAGTACCTGTTGAATCCACAGGCAGAGCCAATACATAAAGCATGCAGAACAGGCACATCCATATTCTCATATAGTGCAAAATTTAATATTTCTTCTGGTGAGAATAAATCACTTTCAATTCCATAAAAAAAAGAGGTCTGATATAATTGACCTGCCATGAGTGCCAGTTAGTGCCTTGGGATATGAGACTCAATTGTGATATAACATTAATTTTTGCTGCTGGCAGATGGAGTACTCAGCAGTGGCAGTTACCTGATCAGCCTAGTGAGAAATCATGTGTTTGAGGCTATGCTTAACTCTCCTCACTGTCACCAGAGCCACCTTTATTCGTAAGTTCATTGAACAAATGTGGAGTGGCAGAGATTAGAAGCTGAATATAGTAACAGAGGCAGTTCTCCTGCTCACATGATTACTGAGAGTCATGTTAATTGTTGGAAGCACCCACTTGAGGTACAGCTATTTTTATATTCTGGACAACTTTAAGAATTGCATCCATGAATCTTTTACCAAAAGCTTCTTATCAATAATCTTTGAATATTTTCTTCAATTCCAAGTCTCTAGCATCTCTCCAAACCACTGCCACCCCATACATGGAAGTGATGTATATCCATATGACAAGAGTCTCTTCTTTCAAAGAAGATAATAATCATATTTAGCACTTACAATGTTCCCAGTAGAAGAATTACTATCTGTACTATTGTAGTGGCTGTCCCTGTGTGGGACTATAAGAGGGAAACAATTCACCTTTGGCTGATGCCAATGCATTAGGCTTAATCAGCTGTAAATAAAGTTGTTTTCTTTTCAACCAGTTTCTAACAGGAGGACTCTTTATGAGATCATAGTTTAGAAGAAATGATAGTACAGCCACAGGAGTGGACACATTGGAGATGTCAGTCATCTGACCATGCAACTTTTGGGGACCTTTTCGACATACTTAAACCCAACCCTCCATATCTTATACCCTATTGAGGATGTCCTGCTGAGCACACTCAACTTTGTGGCATACAAGCTTATGATAGTGGCTGAGGAGGTGAGGTGACTGATGACTCATTTATCGATCAGAGTTCAATCAGAGAAGCATAGCTAGTAGGATTTATGTGTATATATATATGCATGAATGTACACACATGCATGTATATACACATACATGAATATACATACATGCATACATATATGAAGTGGCATAGAATAGAGGCTGAATAATACAAATATATACATGCATATATATATGTATATGTATACATATACATATATACATATCATCAACACACACATATAACATAATCACAAACATTGCTTTATTAAAGGCTAGGAAGAAGTTTTATGTAATTTGCATGTGACATTATTTTCGCTCTCATTTTTTTTTCAGATATCCAGCCTGCTCTTCTTTCTAGGGCTTCTCAAAATGCAAGAATAGAGTAAAGAGCAATGGTGTGCAATTATGGTTGCTTTATATGTGGTCATCATATTCAGATGCAAAGTTTTCATTATGGTTATATTCAAGTAGAACTTTAAAGTATTGTCAAACTATTCTGTCTCAGGGATGCTTTTATCAGTAACCACTGCCAAAGTACCTGTTTGACATACCATTTTGATGATCATTCCAGACCTGTTGCTTACTTAGTAACTACTCCTAATCTTGTCTCTTGGCCTCTGTCATTCCAGAATACCATCAATCCCATTGCCACTAGAGAGCTGAGTTCAACACTTTCCACCTATTCTCTGCCTTATTGAGAAGTCTTTTCACTACAGAGCTTTACAAACACCTTAATGCATCCCTAACATTACATTTCTCAATGTCATAGTAAATACATTTTTCATTATTATTTCTGTGGACATAGTTAAACAAAGGTGAGCCAGTGGCACTTGATAAGCCCATGCCATCTTTTTAAGCTCTACTATATGTTTTCTTCTTTAAAAACTAAGAAATTTGGGGTACCTCAACTTTATTTAATGTAAGCCACTCTTTTTAAAAATATATATATTTTATTGATTTTTTACAGAGAGGAAGGGAGAGGGATAGAGAGATAGAAACATAGATGAGAGAGAAACATCGATCAGCTGCCTCCTGCACACCTCCTACTGGGGATGTGCCCGCAACCAACGTACATGCCCTTGACCAGAATCGAACCTGGGACCCTTCAGTCCACAGGCTGACGCTCTATCCACTGAGCCAAACCGGTTAGGGCTGTAAGCCACTCTTATGTCTAGTTTTCAATAATCTAATTCCTGGTATTTGCCAGTCTATATTAGAGATAGTTTCTCCTCCTGGACTTGAATCTTTGTGTAGTGTTCTGGGTCAAACTATAGTTATAGAAATGGTAAGCTGCATGTGAAGACAATAGGCTTTTCCTTAAAAAATAACTGAATCCATGGTCTTCAAATAAGACAGGAAGAGCCTCATTAGCCCAGGATTGGTGGTGGTGGGGGGGGGGGCATAGCTATTAGTGTTGTTTGGGTTCACTCAAATGTTTGGGGGGTTCAGAATTCTCAAAGTGAACGAAATCATCTCAAATCCTAGTGTTAGAATTTTTTAAGATCTAACTTTCCCCCAGTCAATGCCTTTATATTTTTATCAAGATTTGAAAAGACTCTGAATGCTGACTTAGTTGTTTCATGAAATCTCACCACCAGTCTCTGAATCTGGCACCGAAGAAGAATATGAGGTTCTTTTGAAGGGAATCATAAAAACTTATTGGATCTTTGGCCAGGACTTGATGTAGGATTTCATAACTTGCCTCTATCATTTTCTTGCTTTATGCTTTCCAGTTCAGTTGAAAGCAGCAGCCCATCCCACTGTCATTATAGCCTTTACACCTTTCAAGATTGCCTACATAAGCATGGCCTTGCTTTTAATGGGTATATCTTTCCCTGGACAAAAGGCCATAATTTCACCATTAAGTTTTATAGAATGCTAGGAGTCTAATCTCCCTTGCCCAACTAGACCACCACTACCTGCAAACCAACGAGGTCAGATAAACAATCCCAACTACTGTTTTTTAATGTCTCTTGCCTGAAACCTTTCTGCCATCAATTATTATATCTTTCAAAGTTCTTAGTGGCAAATGCCATAATCTCCTACAACTCTAGCTCTTTTAGGCAGAAAGTGGGTTTTATATAAGTATCTTACAGAATTTCTAGTAGTTCAGATGCTAGATGACAGAGCAGGGAGAGGCTCTTAGCAAAATAGTATTCTTAACAATATCTAGTCACCTCTGTTCTACGAGGACACTCACATCACCTAATTGCCTCAAAAGAGTCAGTCTCCGTGTGTGTGCTCTGTCCCGTCACATTACCAACTACCTGTTCCCAAGCCTTATATGGTACATTTGCTTGGTGCAATTTAGGTGACACACAGAAGCCATGTTGACAATGTTTAGCTTTATGGCCTCTAAAGGGCAGGAATTCACTAAAAGGGAGAGTTGGCATTGGGTAACCTAATCGGCATGATCTAGGCCAGTGGTTGGCAAACTGCGGCCCCTTGAGTGTGGCTCTTCCACAAAATACCACGCACGGGCGCGCACGTATAGTGCGATTGAAACTTTGTGGCCACACTCAAGGGGCCAAAGAGCCACATGTGGCTCACGAGCCGCAGTTTGCCGACCATGGATCTAGGCAAAGTGTTGTGCAGGCAGAAATCGACCAGTTAATCATAGCTCTATTAATAATAATGAATATTATTGAGTTGAATTTGATGCCTTTAAGTAATCCTCCCAATACCTTAGATACTTGGTTAAATTAAATGTATGACTCTTCTATGTGCTATCTTGTAACTCTGGTATTTTCCTTGTCCCTCTCCCCTTCCACTAATGCAAACTCTCTAAGGACTATGTGGTGGACTTCTTTTATGCCCCATGAGACTTTTGAGGGCACCTTCAGCAACATGATAGCATAGCTATGAACTCAGTCATCTACATTGAAATCCTGACACATCTATGTTAGTAAATGTATCATCTTGAACAAATACTTCTCTGATTTTAGATTCTGTTCTCTAGACAGTTCTGGAAATTTTTTTTTAATATATATTTTATTGATTTTTTTTTTTTTTTCAGCGGGAAGGGAGAGGGATAGAGAGTTAGATACATCGATGAGAGAGAAACATCGATCAGCTGCCGCCTGCACTTCCCCCACTGGGGATGTGCCCGCAACCAAGGCACATGCCCTTGACTGGAATCGAACCCGGGACTCCTCAGTCCTCAGGCCGACGCTCCATCCACTGAACCAAACCGGCCAGGGCTATTCTGGAAATTTTTAAATAAATTTAAAGCAATTAGTACGGTTATAGGAATTACAAAATGTTACATGATTAAGTGCCCTGCCAGAGAATGCACTGCTAGAGAATAAACGTGTTTTGTTTTGTTTTTTTTGTTTGAGATTTTGTTATTTCTTTTTCCCTTTTCTTATACTAGAGAGATGCCATATTTCATATGGTAATCTAAGATAGACTGTCACTTGGAATTATTGAGAGGTGCCACCCTGAACTGGTAGGTTTTGAGTAAATTATCCAATTGTTTATGGAGAGGAATGTAACAAAACCTTTTGATTGGTGAGAATGTTGTACCATCCTCCCAGGAAACGCAGTTACTAGAAAGAAAAGCAGATGAGTTTTCCAAGTGTGAAAAGTAGCAAACACATGCATGAGTCCTGATCCAGTACTGTGAGGCTGGGGCTGGGTATGTCAAGTTCAATAGGTGATTATGAAGAGCTGTGATCCTGAGAACCCAAGGAAAGGTGACCCTGACCCTGGGAAATGGGAGTGGGGGTATCCTTCATTTTAAAAATCTACTATGGTGCGCACAGAGATCTGAAGGAGCAGAAACCCTATCAGAGAGGTTGGCTGGGGTGATTCATCACACTCCGTTACCACTCTACAGCAGCAAGAAACTAGCATCCTGAACTCAATCATACTAAAATTCTTGTAGACTGAAAGTTTTCTTTAAGATTCCGGGATAATTAAATAGAAAAGGAGAAAAATACTGAAATTCCTGATATTAAACAGGTGAGAGACTGAACAATTTATCTGAAATAATTAGAGACATGGGTGTGAAGATACACCTGTGGAGCAAATCACACCATTCACTCACATTTAGTGTGACTTGCTTTTCAATCCAGATTTTCTCCTCTAACTTTTGCAATAAATATCTAGAATTTAGATGTTTCATTCAAAACTGAGGGGTAGTTTTAAGTAATTTGTTCTAATTCTCCAATGTTCTGTTAGGCTTTCTGGTTTTCTTTTTCTTCTTCTTCTTCTTTTGGGGGATTGAAGGCAAATTCACTTATATTGAGAAAAGGCATTTATTTTGTAACTGGTCCTTAACATCTTCCTAGCACAACCCTGTGTTTTTTTTTGCCCTCTGTGGATTACAGTTATTTGAAACCTTTTAGAAATATCAGCAATATAAAAACACCATGGACTTTTAAAGCTGACTATATTTTACCTAGTAGTGTGCTCAGCATCTAACACTTTTGGGTAATTGATGGGGTTGGGTGGTTGAAGAAAAAAAAAGGCTGTTGGCAGTTTTCAGAGTCTATAGAGCAATATGTGGAAGCCTTCAAACCAAGAGAGATCATAAGACACTAATAAATTTTATATATAAAATTAGGACAGTGCCTCCTCGTGAGACTCAATGAATTGTCCGGTGGGTTTGCATATATAGATAAGTCATTTGTAAATGTCTGTTTATTCAGTGATCTCTCTGTCCCAGGTGAACTCATAGCACTCACTGCTGGCACTGCTCACTGAGTAAAGCATTCTAAGTATGCTGAGATGCTGTAGCCTGAAGCCTTGATGGCTTCTTTCCTGATAGAATAATTTCTGTGAAGGCCAGTACCTGATTCAGAAGGCTCAATTTGGGGGGAAAAAATCAACACATTGTCCATTAAGGAGGCCCACCATGAAGGGAGTATCACACAACGATGCCCAAATTCTGCAGTAGTCACATTACAGATGCTATTAGCATCCCCTGCCATGCCCTCTGTTTCTTCCTTTCCTTATTCCTTCCTCTAGTGCAGGGGTGGGCAAACTTTTTGACTCGAGGGCCACAATGGGTTCTTAAACTGGACTGGAGGGCCGGAACAAAAGCATGGATGGAGTGTTTGTGTGAACTAATATAAATTCAAAGTAAACATCATTACATAATAGGGTACGGTCTTTTTTTTTTTAGTTTTATTCATTTCAAACGGGCCGGATCCGGCCCACGGGCTGTAGTTTGCCCACGGCTGCTCTAGTGTGACTCATCTGGCCGGGAATAACTCCACTCCTGTTTCTGCCTGGATTTATTACATGGCAGCTTTCTTCATTTCCATTTCATGGTTTCAGAGTGACTCTGAACCAAGACCACACAGGGACTTTTATCCTGTAGCTTAGCAATTAGAGCTAATACTGCTAGAATCGTTCTCTGGGGTCTGAGTTCAAAACAAGAGCATTGACTCCACATTTTGTATCTCCTACATGTGGCAATACAGGGAGGTTAGATTAGAAGTGAGGATTAGCCAATATATGGGGTTTGTGAAAGACCCACTACACCAAGCATGTCAAACTCAAAGGCTAACACAGGCCAAATAAATGAGGCATGCGGCCCACAGGCTGCGAGTTTGACATGCTTGCACTACACAGATGCTCCTGTTTTAGATTCCACATCTAAGTGAGATCATCCAAATCTTGTCCTTCTCTGCCTGACTTATTTGCCTTAGCATATCTCCCTCAAGATTTATCTATGTTGTAGCAAATGGTAGGCTTTCCTTGTTTTATAAGGGTGAATAATAATATTCCATCACATCACTTCTTTAGCCATTCATTAGTCAATGGACACTTACATTGTTTCCGTGTCTTGGCTCTTGTGAATAATAATATTGCTATGAAATGGGGGTGAAGATATATTTTCAAATTAGTGTTTTGTTTCCTTTGGCTATATTTCCAGAAGTGGAATTGCTGGGTCTGGTTCATATTGTCATTTTATTTTTTTTTATTTTTTGAGGATCTCTCATACTGTTTTGCATAGTAGCTGTATCCATTTACTATCCCCCAACAGTGCACAGGGGTTCCCTTTTCTCCACATCCTCACCAGTATCTGTTATCTCTGGTCTTTTTCTTGATGGCCATTCTAATGAGCATGAGATGATATCTTATTGTGGCTCTGATTTGCATTTCCCTAATGACTCGGGATGTTGAGCATCTTTTCATGTACCTGTTGGTCTTTATCTGTCTTTTTTGGAGAAAAGCCTATTCAGTTCCTCTGCCCACTTTTTTTAAAAAATATATATATTTTATTGATTTTTTGCAGAGAAGAAGGGCGAGAAATAGAGAGTTAGAAACATCGATGAGAGAGAAACATCGATCAGCTGCCTCCTGCACACCCCCTACTGGGGATGTGCCCGCAACCAAAGTACATGCCCTTGACCGGAATCGAACCTGGGACCTTTCAGTCCGCAAGACGATGCTCTATATCCACTGAGCCAAACCGGTTAGGGCTCTCTGCCCACTTTTAATTGAATTATTTAATTGAGTTGCATGAGTTTTATTATACATTTGGATTACGATCCCCTTATCAGATATATGGTTTGCAAATATTTTTCCCATTCCATAGGTTGTCTTTTTACTTTGTTGATTTTTTTTTTCTGTTGCATACAGCTTTTTAGTTCCACTTGCTTCTTTTGTTATAATTAACCTAGTTACTTAAAGGAGGGGAAGTATCCTTGTCTCAATATATAAAAATTATCATGACTCTTAATCCTAAATATTTTCTTTCCATTTTGATCTGTTAATTTTACAATATTTTTTTCAAGTTTTCTTTCACAGCTAAACATCTTGAATGAGTGGCCTATACTTGCTGTCTCACTCTCTGTGTCCCATTGCCTTCTAGAATCCCTCTTTTGCTCCTCCTGACTGATTTCCAATAAGAAACAGATACACTCAAAAGCTGAGATTATTTAAGGAGGTACTGTTTATAAAGAAAATATAAGAGATGTTGCAAATACCTGGGGTTAATATTATAGAAGCTAAGGGGAGTCACCACTAGGTCCAAGAGAGGGGACTAGTTAATGGGATTCTAAGGAAAGAGTCAGGTAGAGAGACTACCTTAAGAAGAAGGATCCTTACAGTGGAAGAGCAAGGAAACACATATCCTTCCCTCTGTCTCCTCCATCCTTCCAATATCTTGGTGCTCCCCACTGGACAAACCCCATAGAAGCCAGATGGTAAGAAAGCACATTGATGACATACACATCAGCTTTTTAAGGCAAAATGCAAGTAAAGAAGGTGTTCAAAGGGCAGGGGTGTGGGGGGGGGGGAGTGGGGAGGGGAGGCACCAGGCATATTTCACCTGAACATTCTATTGAAAATCTACCTGCAAAAATCAACTCCCCTCTAATCTTCAAACTCAATGCCCTCATTTACATAACACTTTTACATATCACCTCACCCATATTACCTTTTTACCTGGATCTTGTGAACTCCTTACTCCTGATTTTTTTTTTTTTTTGCTATACTTTGGTTTGTTTTTAACTTCCATGCACACAACTACATGTTCTTTTCCTATTGCTCCCCATCCATTTTCCATGTGTCCTTTAACTCTTCCTCCTCATTTGCATGGCACATGCCTCTGGAGTAATCTGCCCACTAAGTCTTCCACTGCCCTAACATCAGGCTCATTCTACTAAGATACAACCCTTGTCATGACATTTTTTCTCCTAAAATAATTTGTTAGCTCCTTTTTGCCCACAGGATAAGCACCACACAGAGACTTTTCTTAGTCTAGTGCCTGTTGAGTTTTCCATCCTAATCCTCTGCTCTTTTCTCCCACACACTGGGTTTAGGAAGACTATTTCAAATTCTCTAAGTATGTTCATGCCAATTAGATTGGAAAACACTCCCCACTTGATCGAATTGCTTTTGTTCCCTTTCTGCCTAATGCACTATTTTATCCTTCCAGACCCAGCTCAAATGTGTTGTAATCTGTTAGGTCTGTTTTGCCTCTTCCCGGGAAGAATTGATCCCTCTCTCTGTGGTGCTCCAGGACAAGTTCCATAGCCTTTTGCCCTAATTTCTGTTTTGGCCCTAAATGTGTAAGCTTCAACCAGTGTTTAAGGTGGGAGCACTGTTTCTCTTGTCTTTGTATTGCCAGAATATATCAGAGTGTCTGGCACATGGAAAGTTTCCCAAAATATTTGCTAAATGAGTGATAGGTGACTGGCTAGATATACCACCCTCTGCCTGGTATCTAAAGAGCTGTCCTTCTATAGATTAGTAGATACCCTCATATGTACAACAAACCGCAGCCAGACAGAGTCCTGGGAAGAGCTTTGTGACTCAGCTAGGCAGCATTTTGTTTATTTTGTATTTTCCCTTTATCTTTATTTAATTTATTGGGATAACACTGGTTAATAGGATCATGTAGGTTTCAGGTGTGGATTTCTATGTTACAAGATCTGTATACTGTACTGTGTGTCCATGACCCAAAGTCAAATCATCTTCTGTTGCCATATAGTAGGCCCCCTTCACCCCCACTCCTCTCTACCCCTTCCCCCTGGCAACCACCACACTGCTGTTTGTGTCCATAAGTTTCAGTTTTATATCCCACATATGAGTGAAATTATATGGTTCTTAGCTTTTTCTGCTGGACATATTTCACTTAGCATAATATTCTCAAGGTCCATCCGTGTGGTCACAAATGGCATTATTTCATCCTTTCTTATCACTGAGTAGTATTCTACTGTGTATATATGCCATGTTTTATTAACCAGTCCTCTATCACAGGGCACTTTTGTTGTTTCTATGACTTTGCACCATGAATAATGCTGCAATGAACACAGGGGTGTGAATACATGATTTCGAGTTTTTCAGAGGGATTCCTGGGTCATATGGTAGCTCTATTCTTAATTTTTTGAGGAATTGACAGAACGCTTTCCTGAGTGGTTCTACCAGTCTACATTCCCACCAGCAGTGGATGAAGGTTCCCTTTTCTCCACAACACAAGGTTGCCGTGAGTGGATACTCTTCTATTATCACTTGTCTCAGCAGGCAGGGTTCTTTTAGAGTAGATAACAGATAAGGAAAGGTTTTAGTGGGAGCCAGTTTTGCATTGAGAAGAGTACCCACTAATGACAACCTTGTATAAAGAACATAAGAAGTTTTCTTTTGTGTAAAATGTGGCCAACCAATTGGCAGAGCCCTTTCTCTTATCACACTCCTGGGCATTCATACAGTTCCGCTCTCATGCCCCTTCAATAGGTCTACAGAGAAATGGACTCTCCCGATTGGACTCACACCTGCAGCCTGCTTTCTTGGCTGCATCTTGTGACCTCCACTGACTTGTTTCTCTACCCTCCTGGGTTCCTGCCCTTTTTTCTCCTTTCATTCCCTCACTTTGCCACCAGTTCCCAAATACAATTCTCCTTGATCTTTCAAAATAAACTTTGGAAAACCATTAAACACAACACTCAAATAATTAGCAATTGGAAAACAGATTCTCTTTTCCTCAACATTATATATAGGTGGCTTATCTTAAAAAAATATAACAAGAGTGGGTCCCTGACCTATGGGACAATATAACTGAATTGGATAATCTTTTCTGGGAATTTGAGAAGACAGATCACAGAGGCAGACAGCTTGGTTAGTGGAACATAGGCAGGATTACTACTTATCTTCTTGCAGGTCAGTGACCTTTGTATCAGAAGGACACAGCCATAGATGATGGTCCTGGTGTAAAACTTAATCTTTATTCCTAATACTAACCAAGGCCATTGCAATGCACAAGTTCAGGATGGACTGATCTCATACCATACAATGTGAATGACTCTCTACTAATTACAAAACCAATAATACTGTTTTGCACTACATTTAAATTGCTTAGTTACTTGTTTGGTGACCATCAGGAAACTGTAATCTCTGTGAGGACAGGTCCTTTCTTATTCATCACAGTATCCTCAGTACCTAGCACAGGGCCTACATAGGATCAAAACAAAAAGAAAAAAATATATCAAGGGTGGTAAAA
Source organism: Myotis nattereri (assembly GCF_964212035.1). Lineage (NCBI taxonomy): Eukaryota > Metazoa > Chordata > Mammalia > Chiroptera > Vespertilionidae > Myotis > Myotis nattereri. Next base: position 33,909,981 of record NC_138085.1, read on the forward strand.
ATATTTGTGTTGTTCTCTCTAAGGCAGCAAACACAAGGAAGTAAAACAAAAGGTGTTTCCATTTTAAAGGAGTTTGTGCTTATATCCCATCACAACAGCTCTACCTGAGGTGAGTCATGAATGCAGTCTCTTTCTGAACTCTTGAGATTGTGCTCCCTCCAGAGCAGATAAGCTCAATCCTCACTATTCAAAACCAGGTTTCCTTCCAAGTCAATAAGACTCAGTATGGACTAGATTACAGAGTCCTGATTTAACCCATTGTACATGCAAGTGACAGACCTTCTCTACACGCCACACGCATCTATTAAAAAAATGTTTTCCCTAAATGGCAGCCCTGACCAACTTTAAAATCATTTTTTTGTGAGAATTTTCAGCTGAAAATATTCAAGAACAACTGAATTGTGAGTCATATATTTATTTTTATAATATTCATCGCAAATTGATTTTTTTTAATTCAAAATATCGTGACATGTGGAGATGGTTTCCATTTTGAACACGTGATAGTTAACTGGTTAAGTTCTTAAAGCTTTCAAGAGCCCCAGTTTATATATAAATATCTCTGAAGTGGCATTTGCCTTCATTGGATAATACCTTAAAGGATAGTTAATACTTTAGTTCAGAATCCTCTGAATGCAACATTTATTTTTAAAAGAATGGGACCAAGAAAAAGCATTTGTTGGTCATTTGGAGGTGGGCCAGAGTGTTGTTAAATGGGTTAGAGAATTTCAGACATTTTAAAAACTTCACTATTTTACCAAGAAATGAGGTTGAACATAATTTTTTAATAGCTGATAACTGCAGTGTTTTCCCGTTTCTCTCCTTCCCTTCCACATGCATGTCTCATTTGCTGAAAACAGAAGTCCAGGAAATCTCATTTCTGTTGCTCCAAGCATTGGATGATTATTTGGGCCAATACTGCTCATGAGGGATTTACAATATTCTAGGCTGTGGCACACGTTCTGGTTAGTGTATTAAGCTGGGGAACTTTCTCATTATTTCAAAATAGCTGGTATTTTCTCTTTCTCGATTCCAGAATAATTTGAAAATGTATCAATTAGGATGTTCCCATGGGCATAGTGGTGAAGGTCTCAGTTCAACAGAACAGTTGTCCTAATTCTTTATATTTTTATAGGCCAGCTGTAGAGCGCCAGACTCTCTGAGTCAGGATATGTTACAGGAAATAAACAATCTACCAAAGAGGCCATATTTTGACAGGAACGTGGGATGGCTCTTCTCTATTTGTCTTGGGCCGGAACAAAAAGTGTATTATCCATTTACTTTCTCATTTCATTTTTTTTCTCCAAAAAAAGTGGCTGTGACAACCCCATCTTTCCCAGAAGACACTGGACACAGCAAAAAACTAGAATATTTATAGAGGAAATCAAGAGAGCAGTCAACATTAACATGTCTCTAGCTGGCAATTAAAGGGAAAATGTTCTATTATATTTGCTTACTCAGTTTCACAAATCATCAGAGAAGAGTGATAGACTCAGTGATAGGAAATCTAAATCTAGTTCTATCACTTACTGGAACTTAAATGTGAACAATGAAGTGTAACTTATTTCAATTTCAGTTTCCTAAGTTGTATTGTGTGATCCTAATAATGTGACCAGTCCACATTATTGATTTGGTATGATACTAGTAGATAACAGTGGGATTCTCACCAGAGCACAAAGGTGAGTTTATACTCTGAAATCTAATAAAGAAGTAGCAAAAGCCAGACCCAAGTAACGTTTGATAGATTGTGTGGACCACATTAAATCTCTTATATATTCATACATAAAAATGTCAATATATCAGTGGGTGGTTTTTGTGTAGACTGAGATTACTCTTCCTAGAGCCTGGTTCTCTGGATGCCCAAATAAACTCAGTTCTATTCTCTCCCATTCCTGTGCAGTAGTCCTAGGAAAGCATGACGTGTGAAGACATCAACAGTACGTTGGTATTAATATGTCAGTAAAATGTGGTATTTGAAATTGAATAGAGAAAGGAGAAAGTTGTAAATGGTTTTTCAACAGCCCTAAAGAGGAGATTCTCAATGTCTTATGGATCTCGGGCTGTTATAACCAAAATCATTTGATGAGATCCTATTGCATGCTCTGATGACATGTTTGCTACACACAATTTATATATATATATATATATATATATATATATATATATATATATATTATTGCTTAAAGTATTACAAAGGGTATTACATATGTGTCCTCCCCCCCCCCCTTGACAGTCCCCTAGCCTCCCCTACCCCCCAGTGTCTTATGTCCATTGGTTATGCTTACATGCATGCATACAAGTCCTTTGGTTGATCTCTTACCCCACTCCATCCTGCCCCCCAACCCTCCCCGGCCTTCCCACTGCAGTTTGACAGTCTGTTTGAGGCAGCTCTGCCTCTGTATCTATTATTGTTCAAAAGTTTATAATGGTCTCTATTATCCATGAATGAGTGAGATCATGTGGTATTTTTCCTTCATTGACTGGCTTATTTCACTTAGCATAATGCTCTCCAGTTCCATCCATGCCGTTGCAAATGGTAAGAGTTCCCACAATTTTTGTTATAGTTTTGCTTTTTATGTAGATCTTTTTCTCAGGAATGATAGCATTGATCAGTAATCTTGAATATCCTAGGCCTTTTGGCAGTTGTATTTCATATACTAAACTAATTATTTAGACTCTGATTTTGGTTGACATGAGACAGACCATAGAACAATGCTCATTTCTGTATGTTCTTTAAATTTGGAACATGTGAATCTACTTCCCTCAGGACGAAACTTGTGCCAGGATCTCCTAATCCAGTGGTTCTCAACCTGTGGGTCGCGACCCCTTTGGCGGTCAAATGGCTCTTTCACAGGGGTCGCCTAAGACCATCCTGCATGTCAGATATTTGCATTATGATTCATAACAGTAGCAACATTAGTTATGAAGTAGCAACGAAAATAATTTTATGGTTGGGTCACAACATGAGGAACTCTATTTAAAGGGCTAGAAGGTTGAGAACCACTGTTAATCAGAACACTAAATGTCACCTTAATACCATGGCTTTAAAAGTATAACATTAGATCTCATTTGATCTTATTTTTTTAATAAAAAAATCTATATTTTTAGATAATAGCTTCACAAGCAGTTGTAAGACATAATACAGAGAGATCTGGTATACTCATTAAACTATTCCCCTCAATAATAACATTTTTTAAAAATTTTTATTTGATTGTTTAAAGTATTACATATAGAAGTACATATTTCTCCTTTTTTTTCCTCATTGACCTTCCCCCAGCCTCAGTGGTAACATTTTGGAAAACTATAATGTAGTAGAAAATTGGATACTGACATCGATTCAGTCAAGATACAGAATAGTCCCATTACCACAAGAATCCCTCTTGTTGACCTTGTCTAGCCACACATGCTCTCATCCCCACTCCCTCCTTAACCCTTGGTGTTAATCTGCTCTTTGTTTCTATGATTTTGACATTTCAGGAATGGTATGCAAATGAAGTTTACATTCCATACCTGTGACATCCACTAAAACCCAAGAGAGGGGCTCCTCATTACTGCTCAGTTGGGGTGGCAGTTCTGGCTTCCCAATAGGCCTCTTCTTATATTTCCTGGCTGAGAAAGGCTGGAAAGTTTCTTTCCTGTTCTCAGGTTCTCCACTGATCCCATGGCAGGAGGGGAGGATGGTAGGCATGGATACCACTGGTAGTGCTCAAAGTCCTGCCCAGCCAGCATGGCTCAGTAGTTGAGTGACTGTTAAGTAGGCCTCCTATGTACCTCTCACTTTAGGAGTAGAGAGGAGTTGCCTCATTACTGATGTTTGGGGGTGGAAGTCCAGACTCCTAATGTGGTCTCCACTGACACCATCAGGAATGCCTTGCTTCCACCCGGTACAGTCTAAGTGTTGGGTCCTTATTCAACCTTCTCTGCCAGCTCCTCAGTGGGAGTCCTGAGGCACCTCATGATAGCCTCACACAGGAAGAAATCTTGGCTTCCCAATTTGCCTTTTCTGGTATGCGTGTGGATGGGCCACAGTGATATTGGTGGCATTTGGTTGGGGCAAAAATTATTGTCTAAAAGTTTTATATTTGCCAGGCTGCCATTTTTGTAGAGCAAACTTTCACCAAGGCTTTTTGTTTTTCCCTATGCCCATTGCTTTTTGGGGTTGTTAGTTTCCTCAGCTCCAGTTTGGGATATGACAGACAGAAAGAAAAATCAAGGACTCAACATCAGGTTCTACCTTGGGTCCTGAGTTCCTGAGCCTGTCTTCTCTCTAATAGTTGTCTCAAATGTAAGAAAGCAAACATGTTTTCCATATAATGCTTGGGTTTTTTAAGTTGTCTCATCCAGTTTTTGTTTGTTTGTTTTAATAAGCACGTGAAAATATCTAGCACAATTCCCCCAGTTAAGAGTTAGGCATCAGTGTTCATTAGTAAAGTTATTTATTTGGATTTATAATACTCCTACAGCTATAAACCCTCTGATTATTCTGGGCACAGTTCATTCCCCACAACTGAAGAAAGACTTCTCCAAATACTCAAATACCTCATGATAACCTCCCTCCTCAAACTCGCAACACTGACTTCCTATTCTATTTGTTCAACAAAACCTATTTGTGCCACAGTGGAAGTAAACAACTGTTTATTGACTGACTATGCTATATTGAGCAAACTAAAGCAAGTCTCATGTTCTTCATGTGTAAAATATTGAAACTAGCAACTAGTAAGTGGCAGTGATAGGACTTCACCCATGCCTAAATCTAAAATTCTATTATAGAACTTCTTGAAGGATTGATAGCTTGGATCCAAAGTAGGAGGTCAGAATATTCTTCATATGGCTAATTTAGTATCAGATAGTTTTAGAATGCAGTTCTTATTGTAGCGATTGATGTTATTGATTTTAATCTTTACATATTACAGTAGAGTTATTATTTGGTTATCATCCCCTTGGGAGGCCATATAGCCTCATGACTAACACTGCAGACTTTGGAGCTGTGGAGGGCAGAAGAATGGTCACCCAAAACATGTCTAAATCTTAATCTGGAGCCTGTGAAAATGTTACCTTACAAACCAAAAGAGACTTTACCAGTATATTTAAGTTAAGAATCTTGAGGTGGGAGACTATTCTGTTACTCAATGGGCCGGTGGAATCCCAAGGGTCCTTATAAGTACAGGAATGAGGAAGAAGGGGCAGAGTCAGAGAGATTTGGCGATGCTAGGCTGCTGGCTCTCAAGATAGAGAAAGAGGCAACAAGCCAGGGAGTGCAAATGCCTCTGAAAGCTGGAAAGGACAAGGAAATTAATTCTCCCCGAGAATATCTAGAAAGATTTTGGCCCTGACAACACTTTGATTTTAGGCCAGTAAGACCCATTTGGACTTCTGACCTTCAGAACTATAAGATAAAAAAATTATATTGTTTTAAGCCACCAAGTTTGTGCTCATTTGTTATAGGTACAACACTAGTAGAAAACTAATACTAGAGTCAAATGGTCAGAGGCCATATTCCAGCTCTGGCATTTATTATATATCTGACCTTGAGTAAGGAAGTTAATTTCTACACAATAGCTGTTTCATCTTTAAAATGGAAATAAGAATAGTTCCTGCATCATAGGAAAAAACTATGCTTTATATGTAAAAAGCTATTAAGACAATATTAGGCAAATAGTAAGCACACAATGTCAACTACTAGTAGTATAGTAGTAGTAACTCCCCATTTGTACAAAGAATATGATTTAAAAAAAATGAATAATTTATAAAAATATATTCCTGCATCATGTATTGCTTTTAACATTTTGTATATATAATCTCAATCTCTCTCTCTCTCTCTCTCTCTCTCTCTCTCTCTCTCTCTCTCTCTCTCACATACCTCAATTAAAAATCAAGGGAATAGTAAACACAGAATAAACCAGAATAGTGGTTATATCTAAGAAGGAGCCTACATGTTGGGATATAGGAGGAGCATAAAATTTTGAACAATACAAGAATGTTCTAGTTCTTTAGTCAAATGGTAAGTTTATGGGTGTTTTCTTGATTTTATGCTTAGTAACTTACATACATATTTCTTTTGTGTCAAATGCTAAGTGATACATTTTTCTAAGGGCTATGAATAAAATTTGAAAAACATTACAGATCTTTACTCATTGCTCTATTATGCTATGGTAACAAACAACTCCAAAACTCTCAGTGGCTTACCAAAGTGGATGTTTATTTCTTATTCATTCTACATGTTCCATGTCGAGCTGGGGCAGCTCTGCTCAGGCTGATTTCCATGTCCCCAAACTGACCAAGGATTCATTCTGCCAAGTGTTTTAGAACCACTGAAACAGTTGGAGGGGGAAGAGAGACAAATTGTGCACTGGCTTTTAATTGTTTCCTCACGGAAATGGCACATGTCACTTCTGCATATATCTCATTGGTCAAAGAAAATCACATGGCCACATCCACATTAAAAGAGAATGCACATGTATAAACATTGCATGTGACTATAAGGTAAAGAGCGACAAATATTTTGTGAAGAATATTAATGATTCTCACAGTCCACCCTGCAGGGCACTAAATTTTTGTCACTTTCTCCATCACTATCCAGACACTGGCCATAATACACACTGTATATGAATATTTTCTGCATATACAATTTTGTGAAATTCAAATAACAGTTCTAGAAAATATACTGTGATATAGTAAAAGAATGATGAAACACCCTGCCTTAAAAGTTAAAATCATAACTTTTAAGTTATGGGGGATTATAAATTCTGGTGTCAGAGGTGAAGAAAGGGTAATATCCTATCTATACAGGGTCTGGAAAAATACCCAGGAAAATTGTAGGGTGAACTACTAGCTGGTAGTTAGAGTCAATGCATATGTTAGTTTTCATGTGAAATACGTGATTCAATTTAAAACTGATAGGTCAGCCCTAACCAGTTTGGCTCAGTGGATAGAGCGCCGGCCTGTGGACTGAAGGGTCCCGGGTTTGATTCCGGTCAAGGGCATGTACCTTGGTTGCGGGTGCATCCCCAGTAGAGGGTGTGCAGGAGGCAGCTGATCGATGTTTCTCTCTCATCGATGTTTCTAACTCTCTATCCCTCTCCCTTCCTCTCTGTAAAAAATCAATAAAATATATAAAAAAATAAAAAAAAACTGGTAGGTCATTGCTACAATATAACTAAGCACAATGTCTGCTTAAGAGCCTGTATTTTAAATTATATTCAATTAAATATGTCCATGGAAGTAGAATTTAAGTCTCTGCGATACCCTACTACAGGACAAAAACCCACATTTTAAAATATTTTATTACTAAAATATTTAAGACAATCAAATACAATTTTACAAGAAGAATCTTTATAAAACGATGAAATCTATTGTGGAATAAAACCATCTGGAAACCGAGCCTGATGAATAGCTGTAGCTCTAGAGCCAAGGAGAGATCCCCTCCCTCCTGTTCCTGCTGCAGCTCTCCACCCTTGTCCATGCATCACAATACAAAGTGCCCTAAAGAGCCACACAATGGCCCCCTCCTGCCCTTTCTCCTCAGTAGAACTGATGATTCTTAGATGGTTCTTAGGAATTTGCTGTATGGAATAGAGGGGATGGTGGAAGCACAGACCTGGAAACATTTGTTAACAATGTGCAAAGTTACATGAGTCAATGTTGAAGTCAAAAGCAGGGAAGGAAAAAGGCCAACAGTCTTGAAAAAATTGTGGTAGGCCTGCCACCCGCCTCCCCCTTCTCCATCTCTCTCTCCACTGTCTTGTTGTCAACACTCACGGTTAAGCTTCTGGAAAATGCTCTCTGCTTGATGAAAATCAAAAGCTAACATATCTTTCTTCTAGGTTGTCTTGATTTCATGTTACTGCCTTGTTTCAAGACAATCTCTAATGGCCTCATTCATTATGATTCTTTTCATACATACAGCATTTGTATTGAAAGAAAATAGTATAACATGGCAAAACATTTTGAAGAAGAAAATGATCCATAATTCTATCACTCTGAAATAACTATTTTGATTTTCATGCATACTTTGCTCAAATATATACCTATTTTTATAGTTGTAATTCTAGCATACAATTTTGCTTACTGTTTTTCCTTGATGCCTTGTCCTAAACATTTTGTTGCATTTTTCTACATGTCTTTCATTAGCATTTTAATAGCTACATAAAGTTCCATCTAGTTGATGCACTGTAATTTATCTTTTCCTAGTTTGGGAATTTTGATTTTTTAAAGTTTCTTTTCCCCTACTGTATATGACACAGAGAAATGAATATTTTGTGCACTATAAACTTTTAAAAAACATTTCTACATGTGCACATTATCTTGTTTAATACAAAATTACAAGATAACAGGAGCTTGATTGAGCACATACACATATATGTTCTCTTATTACACAAACACTGTCAGCAAGCTTTCCCAGAGCTAGAATTTGCATTAGAAACCATCAAACTTCTGATTGCTAAACTGAAGCTCAATGGTAGGACCTGCTGTTATCTTGTATAAGTAACCTCATTGAAGAATGAGGAAACTGAAATATAGAACAAAATATATCAACAAATTAGAAGCAGGAATTAATTCTATCTCAGCCTGCATTCTGTACTGGACCCTCTCATCTCCTATTGCTGTGTCATTACTAACCAAATTATGGTTTTTAGGCTATAAATTTGAACTATTAATAAATGTTGATTGCATTCTTAGACTACTTAGTTAATGGATAAATAGGCTTCCTGGATTCAGGTGTCTCAGCCAATTCTATTTTAAACATATAACATTGAATTATGATGGGATATAGCATGGAATCTAAAGCATGTGAATTGAATAGTTGATTTGTCAATCTCTTTTGAGTATCAATCAGATATGTAATCATGTACAACAGAAAGGTACCAAGGTGAAATACACTAATTTTGTCTAGGTTTTAACTAGATAGCCCCATGCATTCTAGGAACTTATATTCTACCTGTTAGACACCCTAAATGAAATCAGCTTAATACCTAATGGTACAGAGTCAGTAAAGGGGTCCAGACTGACACACCTTCAGAGTAGTGCAAATAATAAAAACCTAATGAAGCTAGGGAGCTAAGACAATATGGAGTAGTGAGATTCATCATGACTGGGCAATACATACCACACCCAAATTATCTAAATTCAAATGTCATAAAATAATGTTCAAATCAATCAAAGCAAATATGAGGGCCAGATGCACTTGCCATGGGTATGCAACCCTTGAAATGCATGTGTTATGGCATAAGAACTGCTATTGTCATAGGAGGTAAAATGTGAACTGAGAGGAGTCGAGCAAGGTATCTCAGGAGACACAGGACTTAAATTGGATTCTCCTGCAGGCTGAGTTCCTCTGGAAGCTTACTCTGAGATGGAAGCTAGGATGCAGAAACTTTATTATGAAGTGCTCTCAGGATTAGAACTACGTTTTCTGCATTTTAGTAAAGCACACGTTTTAATGATAAATTTCTACATTCAAATGCAAATTCTGACACTATCTACAGGACCTGGAGCCAGTCACTGACCTAAAACAAAACCATTTTCTTCAAATTGTTCCTTTAAAAACTATGTAGGCAATGTATGTAAGATATTTGACATATATTATGTACATAATGGGTACTCAATAAGTGAATATGTTGTTGTAAAATAGTCATATTTTATATTCCTCTGAAGGCTTTTGAGAGGTGGGACCAATAGGCAGGCGCATAAATGTCTTATTATCTAGGAGCTTTATATCCGGGAGACCTGGATTCACCATTAGCCAACCTGCTTGCTACCAACCCCAATAGGGTATATAAGAATAAAAGTGTTGCCCTAACCGGTTTGGCTCAGTGGATAGAGCATCGGCCTGCAGACTCAAGGGTCCCAGGTTCAATTCCGGTCAAGGGCATGTACCTTGGTTGTGGGCACATCCCCGGTAGGGAGTATGCAGGAGGCAGCTGATCGATGTTTCTGGCTCTCTATCCCTTCTCCCTTCCTCTCTGTAAAAAAAATCAATAAAATATATTTTTTTTTAAAAAGAATAAAAGTGTTGTGGGAAGTTAAAAGCAAGTCACAAATGTAGGTAGAAAGCTAGATCTATTCTCATCCCTACAAATACCTCATTTCTGATCTACAGCCCAGCATTTTCCTTCCCAGCTTCCTTCAACCCATCTAGACTGGTGCAGTAATAAGTAAGATTTGAAAGCACAAATGTGAAGGAGCAAAGCTCCCAGTATGGTGGAATTTAATAATGCAGCAAGTACTTTTTGAATAGGAAATAACTCTTAAAAGATTTCTTTTCATGTAATTCCAGGCTCAGTTCACTGAAATCCTCTTGAAGTCTCTTGAATTTATGTCTTGCTTCTCCTTTCAGGCTCCCTGGACTTGTGCTATTTGAGCTTTTGCAGCACAGTAGACTCCATGTTCCCATAGAGTATATGTGGCCAGAAGACAGAGCCAAGGAGAGGGAGAATAAATACACAAAAAATAGTAATAATAATAATAACCTCATTTACTTAGTGGGTATACTTTAATAGCAAAGTTTATTCAGTAATTTGGGACAGAAACAAATACTAATATACAGGCATACCTTGAAAACACTGTGGCTTTGATTCCAGACCACTGCAATAAGTCAAATATTGCAATAAAGGGAGTCACATGGATATTTTGCTTTCTCAATGCATATAAAAGATATGGTTATTCTATGTAAGCAATGTATGTAAGATATTTGACATATATTATGTACATAATGGGTACTCAATAAGTGAATATGCTGTTGTAAAAGTCACATTGTTCATATTATTGAGTAATAGCATTATATCTAAAAATGTTCATGCCTTAATTATAAATACTTTATTGCTAAGAAATTCTCACCATTATTGGAGCCTTCTGAAAGTCATCATCTTTTTTGCTGGTGAAGACTCTTGTCTCCAATTTGTACAAAGTGCAGTGCCCATGAAGCACAATAAACAAGGTGTGCCTGTCTATATTATCCATTTCATTCGACCTCACTGATAGCATTGGTCTAGAAATAAGCCAGCCTCAGACAGACTCTGAATCCAGGACAACCCTTTGAAATTTGTGCCTGCATCATCTTGTCCTTGAAATATCTGAGATAATCTTCTCTTTGCTTAGTCTGTATAATCAACATTTCTCATACTGTCACAAAATTGCTTTGTGGCTGGCCGTCTGGCTCAGGGGAGACAGCATTGGTCCTTGGACTGAAGGGACCTGAGTTCAATTCTGGTCAAGGGCACATACCTTGGTTGCAGATTCAATCCCAGTTAGGGTGCTTGCAGGAGGCAACTGATCGATGTGTCTCTCTCACATCGAAGTTTCTTTCTCCCTCTCACTCTCTCTTCCCCCTTGCCCGCCCCCATTCTCTCTAAAAATTAATTGGAAAATATTGTATTAGGTTTTAAAAAAAGTGCTTTGTGCCAGAACCTTCTCATATACTAATGCTCACAATATTCCTTCATTTAACCTATTTTTTAGATAAAGAAACTGAGGCACATAACCCTATTTTGGTACTCTTTATCAATATATACATGTACAATACTATCACAGTGTGCATCTTAAACTTACACAAGGTTATGTCAGTTAAATTTTAATAAAGTTGGGGGAAATATTAAAAATTAAAGAAAACATCAGAAACAAATGAAAAATCCTTAAGCACAAAAATATTCTTTAATGATTTTGTTTTGCTTAACATTAGCAATGCTTCTCAGTTTTTGATGTGTGTATGTGTGTGTTTGTGTATTTGTCATCCATCATCAATCTCTTTAATTTGACCTAAAATTATTTTTTTTTCCTGTGGGGCATTTTTAAGTGTGGCAGTGGTTTCCAAACTTTGACGCGTGCACGCACGCGCGCGCACACACACACACACACACACACACACATATTCTGGAAATATTTTTAAAAATGTACATATATAGGCCCCTCAACCAACATATCTTGGGGTAGAAAAGGAGGAAGTAGAGAACAGTACATGTTTTGAAGACAACAACAAACAGCACATAGTGATACTGATCTAGAGCAGAGATGAGATGCCCTGTGTTTTGACATGACACCTAATTGTTTTTTTTAAATTAAATCTTTATTGTTCAAATTATTACAGTTGTTCCTCTTCTCCCCCTTCACCCCATAGCTCCCCTCCACCCGGTTCCCACCCCACCCTCTGCCCTTACTCCCTGACTTTCCTCATCCATACGTATACAATTTTTGTCCAGTCTCTTCCTGCACCCTCTGCACCCCTTTCCCCCCAGAATTGTCAGTCCCCTCCCTTTCTAATCCCCTGATTCTATTATATTCACCAGTTTATTCTGTTCATCAGATTTTTGATTCACTTGATTTTTAGATTCACTTGTTGATAGATATGTATTTGTTGTTCATCATTTTCATCTTTACCTGTTTCTTCTTCTTCCTCTTCTTAAAGAGTACCTTTCATTGAATGAATAAGGAAGGGATTTTTTTTTTGTTAGATTCTGTTGTATGTGGCCATAAAAAGATGGCTGTGAGAGATGTGGTAAGGGACTTGGGGTGGGCCAGTGGGGATTTGTGGAGAACTTTTAGGTAGAAGCTTTCAAGTACAAGTAGGAGCTACTTCTGAATTAACTGACAGGCAAAGCTGGCTTAATTCCCGAGAAGATGTTGGTCTAGCCTCCCTGTTCTTGTCTAGGGAATGGTTTAAAGAGACGGGAAAAGAGGGACACCTAGACACAGAAATCCGCGTCCTGTGGGGAAACATCTAGACAACACCATACCTCTAATTTAAATATCTATCTATCTATCTATCTATCTATCTATCTATCTATCTATCTATCTGTCTACCTGTCTGTCTGTCTATCTATCTATCTATCTATCTATCTATCTATCTATCTATCTATCTACCTATCAATCATCTATCTATTATATATCTATCTATATTTATGTACATACATACAGATAGATAGGTATAGATATCTCTAATCTATATCTATCTATCTATCTATCATCTATCTATCTATCTATCTATCTATCTATCTATCTATCTATCTAAATGGGATAGCTAAAAGGTTTGTTGAAGGAGCCAATTTGCACTAGCATATATTTTATGAATTCATTTAAACATGGAGAAATGTGAGCATTTAAGTAAAATCATGTGATATTCACTAACAAATGGCTCACCTCAGAATCCATATGCCTTGAGTACCTGCTATGCTAGGATTTCTCACAAGCAGTATCTACTTAATTTTCACAACAACACTCTGAGGCCCCTATTAGTATCCCCATTCTTAATGAGAAATGACACTCGGGGGTAAAGTCCCTTGCCCCAAATCACAATGCTCATTTATGGCAGAAACAAGAATTCAACCCAGGCCATCACTCATTGCTTTCCAGATTAAAAAATTACTCCTCTGCTCCACTCTACCTGAATTCCTGACATTAGAAATTTATTTTCACAAGAACACAATGACTCAGTATGTCTATTGAGAAATGTAGAAAGAGACCAACAGTGAAAACAGGCACTTGTTAAAATGGTTATGAAAATGTTTCCTCCCTAAGTTTGAGAGCGTTCTGGGGAGAGTTGGGGCTGAAGCTCCGCAGGGTTAGTGTTCATCAATTTCTCTTACATCTCATTCCCCAGGACTGAAGAGAGGAAAGCGTATGTAAAACCTCCATATCCATGGCTAGAAGGAATTAAAAAATAATGCAGAGGTCCTGGCTAGTGTCGCCCAGTGGCTAGCATGTCAGCCTGTGAACTGAATAGTCCCCAGTTCAATTCCCAGTCAAAGGCATGTACCTGAATTGTGGGTTCAATCCCTGCTTCCCCACTCCAGTTGGGGCGGGTTCGGGAGGCAACCAATAGATGTGTGTCTCTCTCATCAATATTTCTGTCTCCCTCCCTCCCTCCCTCCATTCCTTCCTCTCTCTCTTTTTCCTCTCTCCTTCTCCCTCCCTTCTTCACTCTCTCTAAAAACCAGTGGAAAAAATATCCTCTGGTGAGGATTAACAACAACAAAAAATAAATAAATAATGTAGAGAAGGGAACTAAAGCCCAGAAAGCACTTATGTCATGTCTTCGTGGAAACAGTGTTAATATGGATCAAGCATGGAACAGATCAGTGAACTTAATTTTCAGTAAAAAATCTATAACCTTAGCTTATTTGGACAGCTTTTCTTTTTTTTTAATTATAAAGGTAGCAGGACAAATGTAGACTAAAGCCTTCTTTATTACAATTTCTAGTAATTGAAATTTTATCTAATTCCTGTCACAATGTGTCTATTAGAGTATGTTTCCCCTATTCTGGCCATGCTGCTATTTTATCTCAAGGGTAAATATCATTTTATTTACCTTTTATATATTCTTGTGGGGATTTAAAATATATCCAGGAATTATAATAAAAGAATGCTCTGATTAACTTCATTTAAATAATACAGGAAGAGATATATTTGGGGCTGAGGACAAGTTTAAAATTTCTACACAGCAAGCTATTTGAACAAGAAATAATCTGTAGTCACACAGAGCTTAGCCTTGAGCAGGGAGAGTTTTCCTCTCCCTTAACAACTGCCCCATATATGATACCAAATAATATCAAAATCAGAAATTTGTCTCCTCGATTAGTTCACTGTTTTTGGTTATTTGATATCTAGTGTTATTTCAGGCATTAAAATATAAGATCATATAATTTTTAAAATAATTTATATCCCCTTACATTTTATGTTAGAAAAAGAAGTGTTTACTGGGGATCTAAAAATGTTTACACTCGGTGGCTAAAATTTTTCTGAATATAATTCTTAGAAAAGGAAATAGGTCACTTATTAGTCTTTGCCTCAAATGTTGAAGATACAGCTTGAGTCAGTTAGATATACTGCAGAAAAATAAAGGCATTTACATGCAGCCACATGGATGAAATCTAGTTACATGATACCATGTGGGAAAAAGGATGTTCTCTGAACTACATAGAGCAGTGATGGGGAACCTATGACACACGTGTCAGAGGTGACACGTGAACTCATTTTTTTGGTTGATTTTTCTTTGTTAAATGACATTTAAATATATACAATACCAAAATATAAATCTTTGTTTTACTATGGTTACAAATATCAAAAAATTTCTATATGTGACATGGCACCAAAGTTAAGTTAGGGTTTTCAAAATGCTGACACACCGAGCTCAAAAGGTTCGCCATCACTGACATAGAGCATGAAGCCCTTTGCATGAAGTGCAAGAATAAGAAAAGTAACTATATATATATATATATATATATATATATATATATATATCCTGCTGCACAAAATTTATGCACTCAGGGGAGGATCCCTCTGCCTAGCCTGCACCCTTTCACAGTCTGGGACCCCTTGGGGGATGTCCAACTGATGGCTTAGGCCCGTTCCCCATGGGCTGAAGCAGTCAGTTGGATATCCTTAGCACTGCCTTGGAGGCAGGAGAGGCTCCTGCCACTGTCGCTGCACTGGCCAGTCATGAGAAGCAGCTTCCAGCTGAGCAGCACTCCCCCTGTGGGAGCACACTGACCACCAGGGGGCAGTTCCTGCATTGAGAGTCATAGCAACTGGTTGTTTCTCCATTCAATTGATTTGCATATTAGCCTTTTATTATATAGGATATGTGTATAAAGAATTATTTTAAAGTAGGTGTAGTATAAACATAAAATTAAGTATGGAAAAGTGGGAAGAGGGACAGAGATAAGAGCATAGAGATCTATGTAGTTTATTGGTAATGTTCTTATTCGATGTTCACAGTGTTATGTATATTGTTGAAAGTAAACTAGTGAATAAAAAAATCATGATTATGGCCAAGAAACCATGATGGGAGTGTGTCATGAACCTAGCATTGTGATTTATCTAAACTATGCCCGAGGTTCATTTAGATATGAGAGAGGGGACAGAGAGGACAAAAGGGAGAGAGAGAAAGAGTTGAGAATAGTCAAAGTAAGTAAATAAGTTTGGGAGATATAAGAACCTCAAAGAAAGAGAAATTAGAGTTGTAAAATTTTATTTCAGTAATTTTACATTTAATATTTTGCCCTTGTTAAACTACCCCAGATTACTTCACCTGCCCCTCCTTGACTTTCCCTCATTCATTAAATATTTATTGAACACCCTCCTATTTTCATACATCATGTCAAAGATATTTCTTGATTTTATGGGGTTGGCAGTTCATCTTTGGCAAAAACAGATACTAATATACTAAACTAGTACTTATTCATATTTAATTACAATAATAAAAATTTGCTATGTACTGGTAAGAGTGGAAAATAGAATAAACCATAAAACGAACCAGTGATTACACTTTTAAGGAAACTCAGAGGGTTTCTATTTTATATTCTTTCTCTCCTTAAAAAAGCTTTAACATGCATTCCTTTGTAGAAAACTTGAAAAATATGTTTTATAAAGAAGAAAATAGGAGTGCCTAGAATTCCACTATCTCGAGATAAACACTGTTAGAATTTTGATATATTTCCTTACAGTATTTTTTCCTGTGGATATACATATTATAAAATTATGAACGTAGTATATATTCAAGTCTGTGTCCAAAAGGCAAGAAACCCTATTATGTGTATTGCATTGACTCATTTATATCTCGGATAAATGTTGGCAGTACATATGATCACCACCACTGAGGATGGACTGACTGCATGGATCCATCTGTGTCTCATGTCCTCAAACTTCTGGGAGATTTTAGTGTTCTTATGTTACCTAGCACCACTCCAGGAATGAGATGACAAAATTCTATTTAGAGAAAAAAAAACAAAAAACTTTGTAAGATTTTATGATCAAGGTCTTGACCAATTTCTTTTCAGTTTTCTCCTTAACACAAAATCCCATATCTCATAACAATTATATCTAAAGGAGAAAGATAAAAAAAGCTCTGGTGTTTAAGGTTTTTTTAATTTATTTGAATTTGTATCACCTGTAGAAATCACTTATTATTGTACTGTTCCTATATTTCTTGGTGCCTGGCTAAACACTAAATGGATGGTATCCTGTTGTATTCGTCCACTTGGGCTGCCATAACAAAAATAGAATAAACTGCATGGCTTCTAAACAACAGAAACTCACTTCTTGCAGTTCTGGAAGGTAGGAAGCCAAGATCAATATGCTGTCAGGTGACGGGGTGCCTGGAGAGTGCCCACTTCCTTCTTTGCAGATGGTCATCTTTTTGCTGTGTCCTCACGTGGTTGAAAGGATTCCTAGGGAACTCACTAGGTCTCTTTTATAAGGACACTTATTAGATTAATTTAAGTCTCCACCCTCACAAACTAATCACCCCTGAAAGTCCAACCTTCTAACACCATAGCATTTGGTGTTAGAAGTTAACACAGTGATGGTGAACCTTTTGAGCTCGGTGTGTCAGCCTTTTGAAAAACCCTAACTTAACTCTGGTGCTGCGTCACATATCGAAATTTTTTGATATTTACAACCACAGTAAAAAAAAGACTTATATTTTTGATATTTATTTTATATATTTAAATGCCATTTAACAAAGAAAAATCAACCAAAAAAAATGAGTTCGAGTGTCACCTCTGACACACGTGTCATAGGTTCATCATCACTGACTTCACATATGCATTTTGGAATCACACAAGCATTCAGCCTATCAACCAGATCTAAGGAAAGCCGATATGCTACAAGAGAAATTGGCTTCAATTCTCTAAAGAAGAGTTAGGCAGAGATACTATCAAAATAAGTTTTTATCTTTCAACTTGACATTCAGCTTAGCTAAGTCCCTTTCTGACCAGCCTTCTGTGGTGTGCTACCAATAGCTCATATTGGTAGCACCCCACAGGAGAGCCCATTGGGTGCTTCTCCTTTCAACTCTGTGATGTGATGGGCAGCCATAATGGGAGTATTTGCACCAAGGAAATGGGCATACACTATAAACCACCTTTTTGTTTTATTCCAAACAGTTGTTACACATTTCCTAGCATACCGGATCCACCTTTCACTTTCCTTTACTCATTAGCAGAAACTGAATTAGTTCTTTGCCCCCCTCAATGCAAGCCATTGCCACTAGCAAAGCCTGGCCAAAATGAAGTTGGCATGTAGACTCATCTTGAAAGAATTAAACAGCAGATCAACAGGTACAACCTGTATTTCTAGACATACTTTAATGCCCAATCTACCAGTCCCGATGAACATCCTACTTGGTGAATCATTTCTTTTGAAATATTCTCTGTCATACTTTCCTCCCAGAAGTATCAGGATTTTCTAACGTTCCATTTCTTGCATGTCCTTCAGATAGTAAAACCATGAGATATCTTCATGGCTTGACAGTTGTACAAATGTGGGAGTGGGAAGAATTACGGTGCTTTATGCCCCAAGGTCCAAGCCTATTATAATATGAACAAACTTTTAAATTTTTATTTTAGGAAATAGATATATTTATTTTAAAACCCTTGTTTTCAGTGCTTTTAAACCCAACAAGGGTACAATAAGCAAGGTGTGTGTGTGTGTGTGTGTGTGTGTGTGTGTGTGTGTTATTTAAAAAAGGGTAGGTGTGTTCCACATAAGAAAAACATAAGTAAAAGAACCCAAAAAGTGAGGAAAATTTTTATATTTTTAACTTCAAGAAGCTGCTCTATAAATCATTCTACACACACACACACACACACACACACACACACACACACACACTTTTGAGGTAGGGTATTACATAGTATTCATGGCTGATGTAGCCATATAGATTTTTTTTTCCATTGGCAAGATAATTGGGGATTAAAAATGCAAAAATCTGTGTTGTGCTTTTGTGCAGTTGTGTGTGTGCATGCATATATGTGTAGTATATAGTTCTGTTTCTGTTATTGTTGTTTCACCTAAATAATTTCAATAAGAGCTGAATTTCCCGCTTGGCTTCGGTTAAGGCGAAAGAAACTAAGTAAAATCGTGTTCTATTTTCTTCTGCCTGACTACTCTATTTTAAGTGCTGGCAATGCTGCAGTTCCTTTTTCCCCCCATAGGCTCTGTGTAGGAAAAATTACATGTTGACGGATAGGAAGACAGGAATTGACTTACAAATGGAAATAGACAAGTTCAAAGGCACATTGTTGTGAGGCAACAGTGAAAAGGCCACTCATGACCAAGCATTGCTGTGGCAGGATCCCTGAGCCGAGGAAATATGACTTCAAAAGATGTGTTAAGGGCCACATTAAATAAAAATCCACTGAAAGATACCCGGAGTGGCAGTATCTGAATCAAAGTGAACCCAACATATTCTCTGCCAAGGGCATTCCTTCTGTTTCTGACACACTTTGAATTTTTAGAGGTAGAATCTTTAAATTTCTTGAGAAAGTTCACGTCTGGAATACACCATCTTTAATGATGTTACTCTCTCTTCAAAGACAGGAAGTGGTGTTGCTTACAGTGACAAAGTTTTGAAAATTATCATCTTGTGTGTGGCTCTAAGGCATCAATCCCAGCCTTGATTGTAACAAGTGTACTAATGATGATACGTTGGAGGCATTCTGCTGCATTAGACAAAATTTTATTAGTATGTAGAATATCTGGAAGGATTAAAATTCTATGGAGAAGGAAAAAAATCAGAGTATGATAATGGATATTAATACTTACTATATAATATTTGAATAAGTATGGGGTTTTGTGTATCTTAATCTCAAAAAATGAAAAATAATTTTTAATATTGTAACTAATAATTTAAAATCTTTCTTTTTAAAGAAAAAGAAGAGAACTGGAGGGAGAGTGAGGAAAAGGGGGAAGGAAAAAGGAGAATTAGCACTCTGATCCCACTTTCACCTCACTATTTCCTCCCGCCTTTTCTTTTTCTATCAAAGAACCTCTGGTGTCCTCTCTCCCTCATTCTCCACACATGGAACAGAGGGCCGTTGCTCACACTTCAGCATTGTCATCATATTATGAACAAGTTCAATCACATCCTAATTAGACAGTAAGCTTCTTCAGAGGAATAAATATCTTAGATCAGAACTTTCTTAATTAAACTTCATAACTTGTTTCATACCTTGCAAATATGTATCAATAAATGATTGCTAATTCCCCTGTACCATTCTCTTTACCACCCACCCATCATTCTCCCAAAATATCAAGCTCAGGTGAATAATTTTAGCGGAGCTTTGGCTGTGTCACTTGCCTTCTCAAAATCTTACTAGTCCCTTCCAGTGATTATTAACGTTTGGGAGTCTAGTCATTTTGAAAATGTGATCATTCAGCATTTAACACCATTTTCACCACCAATGCTCCCATTTTTATTGGCACCATCAGCATGACCATGTGGGCATCAGTATTAGCAGGAAACTGTTATGTTCCTTGGTAGTTGACACAATTTTATATTACAGCAGCTCAATAATAAAAATTTCCTCCATTTTACAAATGTACAAACTAAGCTTTTCAAAGGAAAAATACCAATCTGGAAGATACAAAACTAGATACATAATAACAGTTTTAACCCATGTCTATCTGAGAGCTGATACTCTTAATCAGTATGTCCAATATGCATCACATTCATAGATTTTACAGTAAAATGTACATCTTACAATAAGCTCTGATGTGTTAAACCACATATTTAAGTTTTAAATTTATCAGTTGCTCAGTGATTGTTGTACAGCCCCATACCCACCTTTCTAGTCTGCTCTGAACTGGTGGGACTGGGGTATCGAAAACTACATTTCACAGACTCCTTTAACTTCTAGCTTCTCAAGTTCTGTCCATGGGAAGGACAGGTTGGAGATTCGAATGCAAGAGGAAGGGAGAAGACCTCTGATCCAGCTCTTACATGGTCTTATGGTCTTATCTTGTTACAGCAGGAGGAGAAAGGTGACTTGGAATTCCAGAAAGTCAGAACTAATCAAAAACACTTCAGTTACTCTTGTAGGTACATAGCAAAACGGCTTCAAAAATGGAGAGTTACTACCACAGCCCAAGGATTGTATTCCTTAACCTAGAGGTGGCCCGCATGGATTCTTTTTGTCTCTTCTAACACCTCCTCATTTTGCACTTCTGGTCCTACAAACATAGCTGTAAACAATTGTTGATATAAAAGATCCTCTCTTAGATTTAACCAATATGGCTATATTTTCCTGATTGGGTTAAAATGGAAACAGGAATGGGCCCAGATAACTAACTCTCAAATATTGGAAACTGAGATTAGTTATGTCATCTCATTGGATTTATAAATAGAGGTAACTTCACTGACCTTGGTAAAGGGGATCTTGATAACCCATGGAAAGTAGTGGCATTAAAAATAGTTTAGTTATCATCAATGGTAGCTTGAAATAAAGCATATTTTAAGGTAAGAAGATAGATCTTAAGTGTTCGCACCACACTACCAACAACAAAAAAAGTGAGGGGATGGATGTGAATTAACTTGTGGTGATCATTTCACAATTTATATGTATTGAAAACGATCACATTGTATACCATGTTTATTTGTCAACTACACCTCAATAAAGCTGGAAACAAATGAAAATGAAATAAATAAAATAAAAGCATTAGGAGACTAGATGCTAATGCGCTTGACCATTATAGTTATAATGATTATAATAAGAATCATGTGACCAACTGGGTCTTTCTTACCACATTAGAGAGATCATAGAAAGGAATGACAGGCTCAGAGACCTGAATTCTCAACTCAAGTCACAAGTCTGGTTATATTCTATGATGACCCAAAAATATGTTTTAATAAACACAGGATTGAGATAGTTGACAATAAGAACCAGATTTGATCTTACAGTCTAAGTTGAACTGGTTGAACTGACACCTTTGCCAAGTCTCTGATGTTTAGAGCCTTGAATGTCCAGGATTGGGTCCTGACATTTGCGTAGACATTTAGTTGCACTCGAATGAACATGATAACCTTGAATCCCTAAATCCCCTTTAGTCTCTCTCTCTAAAGCAATTAACCTGTTGGTTTTTTTCCCCCTGTAGATACTAGACTTTCCTCTTTAAATACCTGTAATTACTCCACCTAAGGCCATTGTCTCTGAAGGGATGCTGAATCTCTTCAAAAGGATCCCTATTGTGTTCACTTATTTTTTTATAGAGAATCTTTTTTTTTCTAATGTTATATTACAGTGGACACTCAATATTACTTTATTTTAGTTTCAGGTGTACAGAATGATTAGAAAATTATATAATTTATGAAGTGATCCTCTGATAATTGAAGTACCCACTGGACACTATACATATTTATTACAATACTAGAGGCCTGGTGCATGAAGATTCATGCACTGGTGGGGGGGATCCCTCAGCCTGGCCTGCCCCCTCTCACAGTCTGGGAGCCCTCGGGGGCAGGAGGTGACCCGACGATTAGGGAAAGGTGACGCACCCATTGCACCTCTGCTGCTTCCACTGCCAGCAGTGCAAGCCTTGGCTGGCACTGGTTACCTGAGCCTTGGGCAGCGCTGGGTGGCTGGGCAGCTGCCATATGAGGCTTGCCTGTCCCTCGAGCTGGCCCTGGGCAGCTGGACAGCCAACAGCTGAGGCTTGCCTACACCTTGGGCTGGCCCTGGGCAGCTGGGGGGCTGAGGAGACTGGGGGACTCTGGAGGGAGGCATGTGGCTTTGCCATGTGCCTGCTGCCCCAGCGGGGGTGAGGGGAATGGGTGCAGCCATCTTGTGGCTGTGGGCGCCACCATCTTTGAGGGTGTGGCATTCAACTAGCATATTCCCTCCTTATTGGCTGTGGGCACTGCCATCTTTGAGGGTGGAGCAGTCAATTAACATATTCCCTCCTTATTGGCTATGGGCCCCACCATCTTTGTGATGACATGAGGGTCTATTAGCATATTCCCTCTGTATTAGATAGGATCATTGACTATATTCCCAGTGCCGAAACTTACAACTCTGACTGTTTTGTAACCACCAATTTGTACTTCTTAATACCTTCACCTTTTTTACCCAGTCCTCTAATTCTCCTCCCCTCTGGCAATTAAAAGTTTGTTCTCTGCATCAATGACTCTGTTTCTGTTTTGTTTGTTCATTTATTTTGTTCTTTAGATTCCACATATAAGTGAGCTCATACTGTATTTGTCTCTTTCTGACTGATTTATTTCATTTAGCATAATACTCTCTAGGTCTTTCCATGCTGTCACAAATGTTGAGTTCACTTTTTTATGGCTGAGTAATATTCCATTGTATATTAAATGTACCACTTCTTTTTTATCCACTCATCTATTGAAGGGCGCTTGGGTTGCTTTCATAGGTTGGTTGTTGTAAATGACACTGCTGTGGTCACAGGGCTGCATATACCAGAAGTGGAATTGTTGGGTCATACGGCAGTTCTATTTTTACTTTTTTGAGGAACCTCCATATGTTTTTCATAGTGGCTGCACCAATCTGCATTCCCACCAACAGTGCACAAAGATTCCCATTTCTCCACATCCTCACCAACACTTGTTTGCTGATTTATTGAGGACAGCCATTCTGACAGGTGTGAAGATGATATCTCACTGTGGTTTTAATTTGCATTTCTCTGAAAATTAGTGATGTTGAACATCTTTTCAGGTCTATTGGCCAGATATATGCCCTCTTTGAAGAAGTGTCTATTCGGGTCCTCTGTCCATTTTTTAAATGGATTTTTTGTTTATTTGGTCTATACCAGTAGTTGTATGAGTTCTTATAAATTTTGAATATTAACCCCCTTTCAAATATATCATTGGCAAATATTTTCTCCCATTCAGTAGGTTGTGTTTTTGTTTTTGTTGTTTTGTTGATAGTTTCCTTTGCTGTGCAAAAAATTTAATTTGGTGTATTGTCATTTCTTTTGTTTCTCTTACCCAAAGACATATATTAGAAAAAATTTTGCAATAAGAAATGTCTGAGATTTTACTACTTATGTTTTCTTCTAGGATTTTTATGGTTTCAAGCCTTACATTTGAGTTTTTAATCTATTTTGAGTTTATTTTTGTATACGGTGTAACAAAGTGGTCTAGTTTCATTATTTTCCATGTATCTGTTCAGATTTCTCAACACCATTTATTGAATCGACTGTCTTTATCCCACTGTATGTGAAGTTTAGAAGCCAGACTTTCCCTAGTAGCAGAAAATAATTCCAAAATTTAAGGAGTCAGAAATGTTTCAGTTCTTTTTTCTTGGAGCAAGTCATTGTCCAGTAGACCTCCTGATAAGCCCAAAGGATATTCATTTTACTAAGATCTCCAAATATACATGAATACACCAGCATCCTTGTACAGCTTAGTATAGTGGCTTTCCTCTGTATACTGAGATGCATGTAGGAGATGGTGATATTGAGATGAATTTCCTAACTTCAATCAGAATAATGGAATCCCATATTGGCAGAGACCCTGGCTTCTGCTTAATTTTCAGATATAAGGTGAGTGCAACTTCTGTAAGGTGAGCAGGGCCTAATTAATCATCACCTTTAGAGATATTTGTGTTGACTAACTTATCATGGTGTCACTAGGAATAAAATAGATAAATATCAAAGTGTTCCTAGAGAAGGAGAAGTCACTCACAGGTCACCTTCTCCATTTTGGTGAAGTCTGGGGAGATTATTATGGGAGCAACATAGTGAGGGGGAGGCATATGCATTAGTTTTGAGGTATGGGCAGGTCTCTTCCTGGAATTGGAGCACCACCCCTTTTCTTCCTTATAGGGTCCGAGTGGGGTCTGTCCTGGCACCAGTGGGTGTGTCAGTTAGCATGCTGGTGTATTATAATCAGGGTATAATGAGGTTTAAGGGCTCCTAGAGGTCAGACTCAGCACCAATTTGGTTTAGGCTGGTCGGTTTTTGTGTTTCTAGCCTCCTTCCTTCCCCTTCCAACCTCCCCCTCCCCCCCGCCCCCGCCACACACACACCTTGTAACTGAAATCAAAAGATAAATACACCAGGTTCCAACAGCCAGGGACCTACAGCCATGGTGACAAAAGTGTTACTCCATCTGTAAAATCAGAAAAATATTAGATCTGGTGAGTAGAGATAAGACTTGACTCTCCACAGTGGAGTGTCACATCTCTAGTCTAGTTCCCAGTGCAAATTCATTCAGGCTTGGATCCCCTTTAATGAAGATGAAGCTGGGACCCTTGGGGAAAGAAATTATGATACTGTCACAATTATATACTGTAGATCAAGCATGTCAAACTCATGGCCTGCAGGCTGCATGTCTCATTTATTTGGTCAGTGTTAGCCTTTGAGTTTGACATGCTTGCTGTAGATCATCCTCAAAAGTATTGTTAAAAAGACTTGTGTCAGAGCACTGGCAAGAGAAATTACCAGACATTTCAGGGATTATTAGATACTGGATCATGTTTGGTGCTAATCCTGGAGATCTGGAATGACACTGCGTTCCTCTGGAGGGTGGAGGCTGATGGAGATATAGTAAAAAGTGAAGATTTGGCCTAACACTCATTCTCAATTAGTAAAGTGGTTCTGTAGACACACCCTATGATTTCTCCCCCTCTAGTCTCTTACTGCATGATTGGAATAAATACATGCTGAAACTGATCTAATTGCCACCTAGGTTCACCGATCCATAGGTATGAGGCATATTGGAGTAGGAAAAAAAAATAAATATTAACACTTCATTCCAAAATGGTAAATCTAAGACAATAATGCAATCCTGAGAAAATTAAAGGAAATAATGTCACCATTAAAAACTTCAAAGAGTCCTGGCTGGGTAGCTCATGTGGTTGGAGCATCATCCCATATGCCAAAAAGTTGCCAGTTCAAGTCCCTGTCAAGGACACATACCTGGGTTGCAGGTTCAATCCCTAGTCAGGGTGCATATGGGAGGCAACCAATTGATGTTTCTCTCATATGGGTGTTTCTCTCACATTGCTGTTTCTCTCTCTCTCCCTTTCTGTTTCTCTAAAATTAATAAACATATTTTCAGGTAAGGATAAAAAACTTAAAAAAAAAAACCTTGAAAGATGCAGGAGTGGTGATTCTTAAAACATCTTTTTTAACCTTTGAACTATGCAGAAGGTGATTGGATCATAGAGAATGATTTTAAATTACAAATTGAATCATATAATGACTTCAATTTTACAGAAGTAGAAACTAAAGCTCTTATAGAGAAGAACTCATAGTTAGTGAATAAGATAATGAGGATTGAAACCCACATCTGGTTAAATGAGAGACTTTTTCCAATCAGTATGATAAGTATGTGTCCCACTCATGGATACTAGGGAATCTACAAAATAAAAAATTCTAATCTGTTATATCTCATATTTAAGACCTTGTAAAACCAGAGTTACAGAATCTCTCTCCCTTTCTCTCTCTCTGAAACACACACACACACACACACACACACACCACTTTTTTACAATGCAATTTAAATTCACCCTTTCTTATTATGCTTTTCTATCAACGCAGCCCATTGATGTCTTACCCTCCTTTGTTTTGTGTAATTTGTGTAATGTTTTCCCCAGTATGTGTATGTGTGTGTGTATATATGTATGTATGTATGTATACATATGCACACATACATATATACATATACACATATATACATACATATATATATACATATACCATTTGCATTATTTAGCTTCTCTTATTTTTTGTTTTTCATGTATTTATGACTTAGACTGTGAGCACAGTGTATGTCTTTGGATGTTATGAACCTGAAGGAGTTAACAGGCACATGGAAAGAAGGTGGGGACCTAAAATATCACAGACCTAAATTTGAATTTTGGCTTGCACGTATTAGCTATGTGGTTTAGCCTCAGAGATTCAACCTCACCGTCTGGAAAATGGAGTTACTTGTAACTCTTCTTGGGTTTGGGGTGAGGATTGTACATGACATTGTAAGTGAAAGTGCCTCAGGGGTAGAATATGCTTCATAAATTCTCTTCCCATCTGGTACTTTTTCCTAACCTGTGAATCCCTTTGGTGTACCTCTTTAGCACTCACAAGTATTCATTTTAAAGTGTGGAATATTCAAACTTAAAGAGATTGAAAAACTTATCTTGGGCCATACAATGGCACAGAAAAAAGATTCTAAGTAACCTGGTACTCAGCATCACCTTAAGAGAGAAATGGCAAAGAGAAATCCATCTCCAAGTGGGGGAACAGAGCCATGGGAGGGACCTGGGAGATTCTAAGAGGAGCAAGCATGCTTCCAACATATCCCAGAATTGCTACCCCACAAGCGAGAGATGGAAACAAGCACCAGACACAGAGCTATTCTTGCACCGTCTGAAAAATAGGATATGTACATCTCCTTGACACCCATGAACCCCCACCCCATCCTACCCCACCATCCAAATAACTCACCCAGCACCAGGTTCCTACAAGGCTTTTGCTAGAAGTGTGCTGTCCTTATTGAATTCTGAACATACCTCTTATTAGTGCATTATGATTTAATTTTCTGTTTATCTGTCGATCATCACAAAACTATCAGCTTCTTTAGAACCAGTAGTGAATCTCCATTTTACCAGCACTTAGAGTAGTGCTTGGCACAAATGTAGCATTCCATAAATTACTGATGAGTGAATTGATGCTAAATTTGCAACTCACAGAACACATTATGGTTGTTTTCATGAATTAGTTTATGTTCATAAACTGGCTAGTGTGGCTCAGTTGTTTGGGTATCTTTCCATGAACCAAGAGGTTGGTGGTTTAATTCTTGGTCAGGGCAAATGGCCTGGTTGTAGGCTTAATCCTCAGTGGGGGTTGTGCAGAAGGCAGCCTGTTGATGCTTCCCTCTCCCATCAATGTTTCTCTTTCTCTCTCCCCCTCCCTTCTTCTCTCTCTAAAAATCAATTAAACATCTTAAAATAATAAGAGACATCAGAAGACGGAATACTCTCAAATTGAAAAATAAAAGTATTAATTGTGAAATGTTAAATATTTTGAAAGTTTGTGGAAGAGAGGGAGCAGGGGTTGGCCAACTGTGGCCTATATGCCAAATCTGGCCTGCCAACTGCTTTTGTAAACACAGTTTGATTAGAGCACACGTGCTTACTTGTTTATGTCATGTCTGGGTTGCTTTTACACCACAACAGTAGAGATGAGTAGTTGGGACAGAGCTTAACTGAGCAACAAAGCTGAAAATATGTACTTACTACCAGGCCCTTTACAGAAAAAGTGTGCCAACTCCTGCTTTTGATCACGTAAACAACTTTCACATTTTTTTTTATTTCATATGAAAATTTTAATTTCATTAAAATTCCTACATTGCCCTTTGAATATAATTGTTTGCAGAAGCTGTCTCTGGATATTATTGCTGAAACACATGAAATTCTAGATACTGTTAATAAAATGAGAGATGTATTCTGGTCTGATATGAGTGCTGGATTCAGACTGAAGAGATAATAACATTCTTAAACCTTATGTCCTGGTCTCAAGAGCAATGTTCTTATGGTGATGGGTGATCTCTTCCCCACCCACTCCCACATACCTTCATGCCAGGGGCCCTTGGCCTGTCCGTCCCATAACACGTCACTCTTTCATCATTTCACAAAACATAACAGACACCAAGCCACCTTCTCTCTGCTCAGTGCAGAACCATGAAGGCGCGGCCAGATTCGGAGACATTTTGTCTTCAGTTGCTGTTTCTCCCTTCCTGTTGATTTGTGGAATAAGACTGACCATTCTTTGTGTCTCCTCAGTGCATCGTCAGCACTGGGTTGATTTATGATACTAGGTTGTTCTCAAATATGTACTTTTTAAACCTTTTATTGATGTGTAAAAAGTTGTACATTTTTAACGTATAAAAGTTGTTGAGTTTGGAAATAATTTCATACCCTGGAAACCATCACCACTATCAAGGCTATAAACATATTCATCACCTCCCAAAGTTTCCTCTTGATCCCTGTATTATAACTTATAAAAATTTTTAACAGAGCATTTAACTTTAGCAAATTTTAGGTATATGATTTAATATATGTATATTACATTATGTGTGTGTGTGTGTGTGTGTGTGTGTGTAATTGACAGCTACGACACTATTCTGTATAGAAGGTCTCCAGAACTTACCTTGCATAACTAAAACTTTGTAGCATTTCCTCCTCCTCCCAGCCTCTGGAAACTACCATTCTACTCTCTTCTGTATGACTCTGACTCTCTTAGACGCCACATGTAAGTGAGATCATACAGCATTTGTCTTTCTGTGTCTGGCTTACTTCACTTCGTAAACATTTTGTGAACAACCTTAGCGTGATGTTTTCCAGGTCCAGGGTTGAACCTCACATTTCCCCCGAATCTATAACATAACCACACACTCTCCCGTTCCTTTCCACAAGTACTCCAGATAATTCAGTCTCTCAGGATTGCTGTCTTTACCAGTGTACCCCATTTCTGGGCACTCCTGGGGTGATCATAACTCAAAAGAGGAGGCATAATCTGCCTTGCCTTCTTGCCAGGACTCTTAAAACAGGCATTTGGAAAGTATGCTTATAAAAATTCCTAAAAATACTATGTATTTCATGTGGGCTTGTGAATGTCTATAAATTATAAAGAAGAATACAATACTCATTATAAACTCACATTAGAGGCTACCTTTGCAGAGGAAAGAAACAGACACGGATCAGATCGGAAGTAAAAGGGAGGAGAGTTTGAGCATTATATGTAACGGCCTAAATATGTTTTTTAAAGAAAAAATTTATGCATCGTTTGTGTAGTTGACAGTTATTTAACAACCTCATCCAAAGAATTCTAAGTATCAGTAAGCGCCATGTGATAAAAATTTAATCGGGTAACACAGGAAGTTAGACAAGGTTACCTTCCCTATGCCACCAAATCCCAAATTATGGGGCGCTTTTTACCCCATTCTCCATGGCAGACAAAGGTGTGTATGTGGGGAGGAATGGGTCTTCCTCTCTGAACTCTGACACATACGTGATCTGGAGCTCCTTATTCTTCTTATACATGAGATCTCAAATTCAGTTCTTAAAAAAGACCTAAAGTCAATTCTACTACTTTACCCATGTTCTTGGCCAGATGCTCAAATTTCCCGTTTCCATCCATTGTGTACCTGCAATTTTTAGTTGTTTAGAAAGAGTATAAATCAAACCTCTTTTCTCTCTGACCACATTTCTCTGATGACAACCATTTACCCATCAGTGATTCTGTAGATTTTCTTTCTGTCAGTATCCAGACACCTTTATATGCCCTTCCCTCCACAAGAGCATCGTGTCCACACCTACAACAGAGCCTTTAGAGCAGACATCTTTGGACCCCTTCAGCCTTTGTCTGGTTTAATTCATAGCAGTGATAGTTTTCTGAGTTCAGACTCATTTTATGCTGACAAATCCCACCTCAAGTGTATGCTGTGAGTCAACTAGTATGACCTTTCTCAGTTGGATTTTCCCCAATTCCTCTGAAGCTTACAAGCTCCACCCAGAAATGCAGGATAGTTAATGTCCATTGGGTTTGTTCAAGCCCACAGTCCTTCTGGTGAATAATTAAAAATAAATAATATATTTTTATTTCTGGTAGTATGGAGTTGATCACTGCTGATATTACATTTATGAAAGTAATAAATGAAGGTGAGGGAGTGGAGAACACCAACATCTTTGATCAACTCAGTGATGATTGTACTGTGTAGGCCAAATTTGATGGTGGAAGATGCTTCTATTCTAACTGGGGTCCCTAAAACCAGTCGTGGTGATAGGATTCCAGAATAGCATAAGGCAGGTTGGAACATTTAAGCACCAGAGACAAGATGCAATGTAATTACTGTAATAAGCATCTGGAATGGTAACTAGGGATCCCCAACTACAGAGATGTGTGACAATGCCTAATAAATAATATGCTACTACAGACAAGCTATATGGCTAGCACACGGTGGGATTTTTTGACTTATGTATTCAACAAGATGAAGAACAGGAGAACAGAAGATTAAGGTCAGCACCATAATGGAAAATTATGATCCTTCATCCAGTTTCTAGATGGAGCCAGTTCTCAGTCCCAGGAGCAAATCCCCTAATGCAGATATAATGCAGGTAATAAATAGCCCTCAATCATTCCCCAAGGGAACTGTGTCCACTTACTAGAAACTTTACTAGAGAACAGAAATACATATGAGTTATTGAAATGACACTGATGACCAGGAACTCAAATGTAATCATGCTCCCATCCCCACTCCCATCCTGGCCAGAATGGAGATTTACGAAGGCCGGAGAAGACATGTAGTCCCCATTTAAGTCTTGGTCAGTGTGCCCGGTGGGTCTGTACAACACCAGAGAGTTATTTTCTTCTTCCTACAGTGAATGATTGGGATGGATATTTTTAGTAACTGATCACATTTGTTCTCTGACCTATGATGTCATGAAGGTCAAAATTGCTAAGTGAAATTCCTGAGACTCCTTCTCCATCCAAGATGGTAAATCAGAAGCGATACCACATCCCAGGTGGAGCTATAGAGCTTAGTATAACCCTTCAGGCTTTAAAAGATGCAGAGGAAGTCATATCTGTCCTATCCCTTTTCAATTAACCAGTATGTTCCCTGAAAATTCCCAAGTGGAAAGTTTCAGGTTTACTGAGTACGATTACCAGATCTCTAACACCTGGTATGAGGCTGTTGATCTGGACATAAAGTTATTTTCAATAGCAATGAATAAGGAGGATGAGATGTAAGTTGCATTTATGAGGGTATGATGACAGGACCTATTTACTCATATTAAAATTATAACCCATGTCTTAACCTCTGAGAGAACATAGCCTATAGAGACCTTAATTGTTTTGACATCCACAGGACATAATTCTTGTCCACTATATTAATCCTATCATGACCTTGTGAATAGGAAATGACAAGTACTTTAGATGCCCTAATAAAACACAGGAGGGTCAGAAATGGTGAAATAAAAACCTACAAAATTTTAGAAGAGGCCCTATTGGAGTCTGAGCATGTCAGAACATACCCCTTAGTGGCACATACTATTTGGAGGTAACTTCTATTCCTAGCTTTTGGGTGTTTCATCATAAAAGAAAATTGGATTCTGTGAAATCCTTTATATTATTAATTGAGGTGATCATGTGATTTTTTCCTTCATTCTATTAAGGTAGTGTATCACATTGATTGATTTTATATGTTGAAACATACCTGCATACCTAGAATATATATCCCACTTCATCATGCTTATGCAAGTCTTTTAATGTGTTGTTCAATGCTCAAGTTTTTTTGATAATGTTTGCATTAATATTCATCAGGGATATTGGTCTATAGTTTTCTTTTCTTACAGTATCTTTGTATGGATTTAGTATCAGGGTAATGCTGCCCTCACAGATCGAGTGTGGAAGTGTTCCCTCCTTTTTTTTATTTGGAAGAGTTTGAGGGGGACCAGTGTTTATTCTTCTTAAAATGTTTGGTGGAGTTCACAAGTCAAGCTATCTAACCCTGGACTTTTATTTATTGGTAGGTTTGGATGACTGACTACATTTCCTTATGAGTCTGTTCAGATTTTCCATTTCTCCATGATTTAGTATTGTTAGGTTTGTGTTATGTAGGAATTCATTTCTTCTAGGTTATCCAATTATCCAATTTGTAGGTGTACAGTTGTCCTTAGCACTCTCTTGTAATTATGTTTACTTCTGTAAATCACTAGTAATGTTACCTATTTCATTTATACAGTGGGGCCTTGACTTACGAGTGTCCCGACTAACGAGTTTTTTGAGATATCAGTTGTCTCTTGGCCCATTTTTTGCATTGAGTTGATAGAGTAATTTGAGTTAACATTAACGAGCTCCTTAACGAGCTCAGTCTCAGAACGAATAAAACTCGTAAGTCAAGGCCCCACTGTAATTTTAGTTATTTGGGTCTTCTTTTTCTCTTAGTCAACCTAGCTAAAGGTTTGTCAATTTTGTTGATTTATTTCAAAGAACCAAATCTTGGTTTTGTTAATTTTTTCTCTTTTGTTTTTCTATTTTCTGTTTTCTTTTTTTAAAATTAAATTTTATTGGGGTGACATTGGTCAAGGTGAATATATAGGTTTCCTGTGTGAATTTCTAAATTACAAAATCTGTATATAGCACATGTGCCCCCACCCAAAGTCAAATCTTCTGTCACCTCATATTAGGACTCCCTTTTCCCCCATCCCCCTTCCTCTGGCAACTACACACTGCTATTTATGTTCATAAGTTTCAGTTTTATATCCCACATCTGAGTGAAATCATATGGTTCTTAGCTTTTTTTGTCTGACTTATTTCACTTACCATAATGTTCTCAAGGTCCATCCCTGTTGTTGTAAATGATGCTATTTCATCCTTTCTGAGTAGTATTCCATTGTGTATATATACCACATCCTCTTTATCCAGTCCTCTATCATAGGGCACTTTGGTTGTTTCCATGTTTTGGCCACAGTGAATAATGCGGCAATGAAGGTAGGTGTGCACATATCTTTGGGTATAAATGATTTCATTTTCTTACCTAGTCTTCATCAGTTTCTTCATTTATTAGCTATGGGTTTAGTTGTGTTTTTTACTAGTTCCTTGAGGTATAAATTTAGCTTGTTGATGTGAGACTTTCTTCCTTTTTTTACTGTAAGCATTTACAATGATTTGAGCACCCTCCCCCCCTTAGCACTCTTTTTGCTGCATCCCATAAGTTTTGGTATGTTATGCTTTTATTTTTACTTATCAAAATATTTTCAGATTTCTTTTGTGACATTTTTTTTAACCCACTGGTCAAGAGTATTATTTAATTTTACATATTTCAAGATCTTCCATTGTTCCTTCTGCTATTGATTCTAGTTTCATTCCACTGTGATCAGAAAAGAAACTTTATATAATTTCAATCTTTTTAAATTGATTGTTTTTTTATGGCCTAAGATATGTACTATTCTGGAGAATATTCCATCTGCACTTTAGAAAAAAATGTGTATGCTGTATATGTCTGTTGGATCCAACTCATCTATCATGCTGTTCAAGTTTTCTATTTCCTTATTGATCTTCTGTCTAAGTGTCCTACCCAGTATTAAAAGTAGGGTATTGATATTTCCTTCTATTTCTTCTAGAGATATTTCTCATTTCAATTTTATTCAGGCTTGCTTTATATATTTAGAAACTTTTATGTTTGATGTATAAATGATCATGATTATTATATCTTCTTGGTGCACTGACCTTTTTATTATTATACAGTGCCCTTCTTGTATGTAGTAACAGTTTTGACCTAATGTCTGTCTTGTCTGGTATTAGGATAGCCACCCCTGCTTTCTTTTGGTTATTATTGGCATGGAATATTTTTTTCCATCCTTTCACTTTCAACCTAAGTATTTCCTTAGACCTAATGTCATTTGTAGAAAACATGTAGTTGGATATTTGAAGAAACAGTCACTTCTCCCAGTCTTTATGGACTGGACCTTTGAAGGGAAAAACCTTTAGGAATCAACCTGGCCTGAAGGCTTATGGTCTTCTCAGGCCTTTCTAAGCATGCCTGCTCTCTGGGCCTGTGTATGTTCTTCTCCCCCAATCTCCCCACAGTCATGGCTGCTTTTAAATGTCTTATGTCCCCTAAGAGACTCGCCACTGCTTCTTCTCAAGGTCTCACATGTTTTATTCCTCTGTCAAAAGCTCTTGCCTCCAGGAGCCCGCAGGTTTGTTTCACCCCTTCAGCTCTTTCATGCCATGGTGCCTGCAACTGTTTTTAGTGGCCTTCAACTTCATATCCGAACTGTGCCACCATTTCCCCCAGTGCTCCAAATTAGGGAAGATAGAAAGCAGTCCCTTGGGTGTCTCCAGAGAGGTCAGGGCAATGCAAACAATTTTTGCTCATTTCCTTCAATTACATGGGAAGAACCAGGAATTGGACAGCTTCCTTCTGACCACGCTATGCCAGAGAAAGGGAAGGACACAGGCAAGTCCCAAAATTTTATTCCATAGTTTGTGGTTTCTTTTATTTTGCTTTATTTTATTTTAGTATTTTTAGTTAGACATCCACTTGGCTGTTACAAATCCTCAACTGATTTCTAGAATATCCCCCAAAACTACTTTGGTCACTATGTCATTCATTTGTTTCCATGGGGGAACAAAGGACTGGAGCTTCCTAGTTCACCATCTTGCTAATGACACTCCACAGCACTAGTATTATTAAAATAATGATTAACAGACTTTTAGAGTTAATTTTCTTCCTTTCATTGCCTTTTAAAGTGCCATAATCTTCAAGCAGAGTAAGTACTTACCTCTTTGATTTGGTTAATATGTAATGGCAAAGCAATAATAATCAAATGACTTACATTCTAGTACCAGCAAATTTAGGGACTACAATTTATAAAATCCCAGCGTTTCTAATGCTCACTTTGCTTAGTGGTCCATCTGTACATATAATTTTGTAGGTATGCCAAGAAATCATAATGTGACTAATGAGTGGGGCAGAGAAATAACTACTGGGTAGCACCAGAGAAGGCAGAACATATTGGGGACTAAAGTATTTGGGTATGGACTAATGGAAGAGGTAGGATTTGGAAACTAGTAAATGATAATTATAATCTAAATTAAAGTTAACAATAAATAAACTTGATAAGAGAGATTCTAAAGCATACATGCAAAAATGTCAAAATTCAACATCCATTTTTGATAAAAGCTCTCAACAAAGTGGAGGGAATGTACCTCAACATAAGGTGGCAATTGTTTTCTTCCATTCTGTAGGTTGCCCTTTCATTTTTGTTGTTTTCATTTGCTATGCAGAAGTATTTTAGTTTAATGTAGTCCCATTTGTTCATTTTTGGTTTTGGTGCCCTTGCTTTTGGTTTCAGATTTAAAAAGTCATCACCAAGACCAACCAATGGTAAGGAGCTTACTATTTTTCATTCTAGGAATTTTTTAGTTTCAAGTCTTACATACAAGTCTTTAATCCACTTTGAATTAATTTTTGTGTACAGTGTAAGATAGTTCAGTTTCATTCTTCTGCATCTGCCTGCCCAGTTTTCCAACCTCTATTTATTGAAAAGGCTGTCATTTACCTATTATATATTCTTGGCTCATTTGTCATAAATTGATCATAAAAGTATGGGTTTACTTCTGGATCGTTAATCTGTGTGTCTGTTTTTAAGCCAATACCATACCATTTTGATTACTATAGCTTTGTTATATAGTTGTTTAAAATCAAGGAGTGTTCTTTATCAAGATTGACTTGGCTACATGAGGTTCTTTGTGATTTCATGCAAATTTTTAGGATTGTTTGTTCTATTTCTATGAAAAATTACATTGGAAAATTTGATAGTGATTATACTAAACTAGAGGCCCAGTACATGAAATTTGTGCATGGGTAGGGTACCTGTTGGCCGGGGCCTTTCTTCCAGCTGCTGGCCAGGGCCTCCCTTCATTCCACACCACCCCCTGGTGGTCAGCGCATGTCATAGGGAGTGATTGAACTCCCAAACTCCTGTGAGGACGATTTGCACATTAGGCTTTTATATATATAGACTAGAGGCCCGGTGCACAAGAATTAGTTCACTCGGGGGGTTCGCAGTCTGGAACCCCTTAGGAGATGACCACCTGCTGGCTTAGGCCTGCTCCCCGGGGGATTGGGACTAAGATGGCAATCAGACATCCCTCTGGCAGCCTGGAAGCCCTCAGGGGATGTCCACTTGCCAGCAGGGAGCAGACCTAAGCTGCAGTCGGACATCCTTAGCGCTGCTGAGGAGGCAGGAGAGGCTCCCACCACCACCGCTGTACTGGCAACCATCAGCCTGGCTTGTAGCTGAGCAGAGCTCCCCCATATGGGAGTTCACTGACCACCAGAGGGCAGCTCCTGCATTGAGCGTCTTCCCCCTGGTGGTCACTGTGTGTCATAGTGACCAATCATTCCCAGTCTTTCTGCTGTTAGGGTCAGTTTGCATATTACCCTTTTACTATATAGGATAGAGGCCTGGTGCACAGGTGGGGGCCGGCTGGTTTGCCCTGAAGGGTGTCCTGGATCAGGGTGGGGGTCCCACTTGGGTGCCTGGCCAGCCTGGGTGAGGGGCTGATGGCTGTTTTCAGACTGGCCACAGCCCCTTTAGGGTGGGGGTCCCCACTGGGGTGCCTGGCGAGTCTGGGTGAGGGGCTGAGGGCCATTTTCAGGATGGCTGGCAACTGAAGCTCCCAGCCTCTCCTTTTTTTCTTTTCTTTTTTTATTCTGGGATTTATTTACCTTCTATAATTGAAACTTTGTTGCTGTCACTGGAGCCGAGAGCTGGCTCCTGCTCACTGCAGCTCTGAGGCCACGGCCTGCTGAAAGCAGGTATCTGGGATTTGTTTAGCTTCTATAATTGAAACTTTGTTGCTGTCACTGGAGCTAAGAGCCAGCTCCGTGGCCACGGCTGGCTGAAAGCAGGTATCTGGGGTTTGTTTAGCTTCTATAATTGAAACTTTGTTGCTTTCGGAGCTCAGAGCTGGGCCGCGACAGGCGAGGAGAGCCTTGGCTTCCTCCATCACTAGAGCAAGCAAGCCTCCTGCTCGCTTCAGCTGCGTGGCTGCCGGCCACCATCTTGGTTGGCGGTTAATTTGCATATCTCACTGATTAGCCAATGGGAAGTGTAGCGAAGGTACGGTCAATTGCCCTTTTGTCTTTTATTAGATAGGCTATGTAGATTGCTTTGGGGAGCAAGGAAAATTGAACAATGTTAATTCTTCCAATCCATGAGCATGTAGTATCTTTCCATTTATGTTCACTCTCTTTCATTTCCTGTCCTTAAATTTATTTTCAGGTATTTTCTTTTTTATGACATTGCAGTTAAGATTGTTTTATTAATTTATTTTTCTTAGTTCATTATTAGTGTAGAGAAACACAGATGATTTTTGTATATTGATTTTATATACTGCAACATTACTTAGTTAATTATTCCTAACAGTTGTTTTATTGTTGTTGTTACTTTGGTTGCATGTTTAGGGTTTACTGTATATAATATGTCATCTGCAAATAATGATAGTTTTTGTTCCTCCGTTTTTATTTGGTTCCCTTTACTTTTTCTTGCCTAATTTCTCTGATTGGGGCTTCCAATACTACGTTGAGTGAAAGCAGCAAGATTGGGCATCCTTGTCTTGTTACCGATCTTAAAGGAAAAGCTTTTCACCATTGAGTATGATGTTAGCTATGTACTTGTCATATATGGCCTGTATTAGGTCTGCACACTTTAAGGGGGCAGGATTGTGGAAATAGTGAGCTAATGATTAGTCTTAAAAATCAGCGTCTAGCTTTTATTGTGGCTTCTCCACCTTACTGTTCTCAACCTGAATGAAATTTCACTACCCAGTGGTGGTTGGCAGTGGTTTGAGCAGAACCATGTCTAAATAAGATTTTGGACTATTCTCTCCTTCCGTAAGTCCTTAGTCTCTTTTCATTGAGACCTTACACTGAAGCTAATGCAAGATTGGTCCCAGTGTGTTTTCACATTGCTAAGAAACACATACACATTTTACCAGGAGTCTTCTGGAGACATATTGTAACTTGCTAGCGGCCAGGGGTGGGCAAACTTTTTGACTCGAGGGCCACAATGGGTTCTTAAACTGGACCGGGGGGCCGGAACTAAAGCATGGATGGAGTGTTTGTGTGAACTAATATAAATTCAAAGTAAACATCATTACATAAAAGGGTACGGTCTTTTTTTCCCAATAGTTTTATTCATTTCAAATGAGCCGGATCCGGCCCGCAGGCCATAGTTTGCCCGTGGCTGTGCTAACCTATAGGCATCATTTAAATGGGAAGATTTGGGGGCCCTTCCTCACCCTCTGGCCATAGCTGAAAGACTGCTACTCCTTCTTAGTAATGAGACAGGGGCCCTATGTTCACAATTTAGATTAAAAAGTGTTTGAAATGAATAAGATACTTTGAAATTAATGGGCAGATATTGGGTTCAGTTTCTCTCTGGGAACCCATTAAGTTTCTTCAATTTAGCCCAGGGTTGAACATGGCCCACAAAAATCTAACACACGACTGTCTCATTTTAGATTCAGCCTGAAAGTAAATAAAAACAACTGGAAAATATAAAATGAAACAATTCCTGGACTCTCAGGGTGATCCAGATTTTTTTTATATATCACCTAGTTTACCCCCAATTTTTAAAAACAAACAAGATGCTCTGATCTTTTATTAAGTATGCACTTAAAGAAAACATTCTTCAACTGTCGAGGTTAAATGCGTTTATTTTGAGTTAGTGGATACAATGCCATAGTCGATACCAGCACTCCAAGCTACACCTATGTATTTGCCTCTAAACCTTTACACGTTGTCAGTTTCCATTCCTCTAACATCCAACCACTGGGCCTCCTATTTCTAGCAAAATCATGGTTCAATTTTTTTTTTTAAAGTAAAAGCAAGATTGAACACTCTATTGTGCTTCCAGTGCCCACAGAAGAATTATAATTGTCTCAAATAAATGTTTATTGTTTTCAGTGACGGGGAAAAATCGATTCCATGAGCACTAGTAACGGCACTACTAGAAGAGAAAGAACAGAATACAGATTAAAAGAAGCATATTTAGGCTGGAGGAGTTAGTTTCCCCTTCATTCAAAAAGATCGACATATCATGGATAGGACTTCAAAGTTCAGTTGTTCCATTTGTGGGCCACACACTTAAGCATACTGGCTAGGACATTTTTGCATCGAAATGGAAGCAATACAAGCTTTATGTTCTACCATTAACACTTCCAGATTTTTCACTTAATATACCTGCCAACCAAATGATTCCTGCATGCATTAGAATTTGCTCTTGTAGCGTTAAGTTTATGTTTCCCCTCCCTCCCGCTCCCGTAAACATTGTGATACAAACTCTTCACCAGATTTTATGAGAATGTTGCAAAGAACAGCTCTGTGCCACCTCAGGACAGGGCGTCCCCGTCCCCGCTCCAGGCTTACAGATGGGTCAGTAGTATTGATCCCACCTCCTCCTGCATGCAAACAGACTCCGCTCCCATAATTCCCCCATGCCCGAGGCACACAAGTCGGCAGGTATGCATACAAAAAAATGGATTGAAAAAGGAAAGGAAAGAAAAAAAGAAAGAAAGAAAAGGCTTTCTTGTTAAAGCCTATCGTCCTAGAAGGAATCCATTGCTTTGAATTCACTTAAGGCCTGCACAGGCGAGATGTGTTTCTTCTGAGATCCTCGCCTAACTCGAGTCTGGAATTCTTCCGGCTTTTCTCTCTTCACAAGGGGCTTCTTCTCCGGGGCCTTCATCTTCCAAGACACAACAGGGGAGTTGACCGCTGCTGTCCCATAGACCTTCTGGTATTTGGTTGAGGCCACATAGGATGCTTTTACCGTGAGGACAACAGCGTTCATCAGGTTTTTAGCTGCCTGGATGAGCGACGTGGCGCTGTCCAGCTAGAGTGAGATACACCTGGGTTAGTCAAGGCACAACATTCACAAGACGGTGGTACAAGTTCACAGTTAAAACAACGCTTTGCTTGTGCAACTCTACAGCACTGCCCCAAAGGAGCAAATGACTACGTGGTAAGGTGAATAGGACATCAGTCATCTATCTTCTCCCAAGGTAAAAAAGAAAAAAAAAAGATTATGATGCATAATTTATTAAAATCCAGATACCTCTAAAGCAAAACACTCTCTCTTTTGAGCACATAAGAATTCCAATGTTAACAAAAGTTTTTCAAAGTAGAATATCTCATATTACTACTCTTGTATTACTACATTAGGCTGATTGGTAATAGAAACATTCACTCACATGTTTGAAAAGCATTTGGCAGACACTGAAGAATTAAAGGTATTGGGTTACACTGTAATTGTATGACCCCCCCCCCCCCCCCAGCAGAAGTATACATCTATTTATAGGTTATTTCCTCATCTTCCGTTTAGGATTGGTAGGGATGCAGGCAGCTAAGCAGAGGAACACCCATGGGTGTTCTGGCTTTTGCTTAAGTGTTTATTAAGCTTGAGTATC
Organism: Myotis nattereri; assembly: GCF_964212035.1. Lineage (NCBI taxonomy): Eukaryota > Metazoa > Chordata > Mammalia > Chiroptera > Vespertilionidae > Myotis > Myotis nattereri. Next base: position 33,950,691 of record NC_138085.1, read on the forward strand.
CATTTACCTATTCTCAGGTCTTGAATATACCTCTTATAAGAATATCAATTATTGTGCCAGGCTGTTGTAGGTCAGGGAGACCCAGGTCCCGGTGTTAATGAAATATTGATTTAGCACTATGTGCCAAACACCACTGCAGTTCCCCATTTAACTCTCACAACAATCTATGAAGTGGCAATTATTGTCATTGCTATTTTGTACTAAGACGACTGGCACATGCAGAGGTCTAGTAACTTCCATGGTTTTATGCAGCGTAAGCGATGAAGTCCTCACAGACTGGATTACTGCACCATATTGCCACGTTGCTCAGGATAATTTCAAAAACACCATGACAACTCAGAGCACAGTAGGTGTAGAAGCTCATCCCCAGAACCTCAGGCCAGGGATTTTTTTTAAGGCCATCTCTCTTCTGCTTTTTGCTAGTTAGACAGTGTGGTGCTGTAGGCTAGACCATTCAATATGTTTCAGCCTTCTTTTTCCTTTACTTCCTGAACCATAGATGCTGGGAAATATCAAAACTACATTTCCCAGACTCCCTTTCACCCCAAATCTTACATGTAACCCAGTGAAGGGAAAGAAATAACAGCTGGACTGAATATAGGACTCCAGCCTCAGGGACGCTTGAGTATAGTTTGATCGCTCATCCAACTTCTTGTAATAGAGACTAAGGAAATGTATCCATTACTGTTAGATGAGGGATCCAAGGATGTTCCTAAGTAATGTGGTTCCCGGTTGTTGTACGACCTGTAATTGATGGACTGTAGCTGCATCAGATAATTGAAAGCCAGGCCTTCAACCTTCTGGGGACAAGATGATTAGCAAAGGGTTCAAGCTCAGGGACCCCAAATGCTATGACTTCCTTGTGTGATGCAACCTGCACTCTAGCTTCCTGTCATTTCTTTAGACCAAAGTGTGTCCCTAGTTGTGATCTGGAACATGCTGTCCCCTATCCATAATTAAGGTTAAATAAAATTATGCTGAGTTAAGTATTTTATGATGAACTCAATTCTTCCAACACTAAAACAAAACAAAAAAAAACACCCATAGAGTCAGATAATTGGGGTTAAAGATATTTTCTATGTGTGAATTCTTTGAAATATCATAGAAGTGAGGTTTCACCACGGAGGGGGAAAAAAAGATTAAATGTCAGTATTACATTGACCTTGACCTCAGAATAATGTAGAGAAGTAAAGTGATTTGTGGATTAGAGCCATGATTCAGCAAATATTATAATTGACTTGCTTTGCGAATTAAATCAACCAAATGGGTAGAGTAACTACTTCCTTTACCACTTCTGTTACACTGTACAAGGTGCACAGATACCAAAATAACTGCTTAACCCAGACTGTTTTAGTTCATACAGCCTAAATTCTTACAGCTAGCTAGGGAAAAGAAAATTCTAGATTATTCATGTTAAAAGAAGAGAGGCTAAGGGTGGATTAGTGCAGTGGTTCTCAAAGAACAGTCTCTGAACCAGCCGGATCAGCATCACCTGGGAACCTGTTAGAAATGCAATTCCTCAGGCCCATGCAAAACGCTCTCATTTTAAAAAATTTCAATCCAAGGGTTTCTTATGCATAGAAAAAATTGAAAACCATTGAATTAAGACTTCCCATAGTCTATGGGTTTCATTATTTCATCCATTGAGTTCAGGACTTTCACCATGTGTGAATTTGGTAACATCATAGCCAGTTATCTGACTGAATTTCATTTTTCCATCTTCTTTTTAATGCTCCCAGGTAGAAATATAAATAACTAAGGAAATAGATATGACAGTAATTAATGTTGGGAGAATTAGAAGATCAGTCATGCTTCCTTAAGCTAGATACTATATCCCTTGGCCAATTGATGGTTTCCTATAAGTCTGTCAGGTTTCAAAAATAATAACCACTTATAAAGTTAATTCTATTGTGTGCTATGGGTAAAAAGAGGGTGAAATGATAGAATAGTGGGGGAATTCTGTTGATTTGCTTCAGAGCAATAAAATTAGTAGAAGAGGACATGTCTATTGTATTATTAAATGGTTCCCAAAAATCACATCTTGGGAAAATTGAGTGGATCCCAAGAGAAGAGTAATATAGAGATTTTTACCACAGATTCCATTTTCAGATAGATGGTGTCTAATTCTGCAGCAAAAATATGATAGCCTGTCTCTTCTTCAGAACCCCTTTGCTCCCCCAGCCTGGAGCAGGAATCCTGGGAATAAACCTAATACATTGGTCAAGAGTGAGGCAGCTCTGAAATATAAAACCAATTACTTCATTCAAGCCACCTGGTAGAGCAGGTACCGCTTTGTGGCTGGGCAAAGGAAGGAGGGGAAGGACCTGCCAGGTAACCTTGAACAAATATACCCCTAGACCAGTGATGGCAAGCCTATGATACCTCTGACACGCGAACTCATTTTCTTGGTTGATTTTTCTTTGTTAAATGTCATTTAAATATATAAAATAAATATCAAAAATATAAATCTTTGTTTTACTATGGTTGCAAATATCAAAAAAATTCTATATGTGACACGGCACCAGAGTTAAGTTAGGGTTTTTCAAAATGCTGACATGCTGAGCTCAAAAGGTTCGCCATCACTGCCCTAGACAATCAGCCCCACTTAAAATTAAAATGTTTTACTTTTTAGTAAAACAAAGGATACTTTTTCCATATGCCCTATACCCACTTGACTGAATAGTTATCAGTGCAATAAGAATTTGTTTTATTTAAAAATAGGTCTCCCTACTGCTTGTCCAAAATAGCACTGAGACCTGGTTTCCAAGTGGCACATTTTGCTAAAAAGTTCTTCCTTAAAAAAAAAAAAATGCATGAAAAAGAGTAAAGCTACATGGCCAGGAGATTTTTTTTTAATACAAGGTTTTGGAAAACTTATTTAACATAATTGCATTCTATTTTGTGATTTATACCGTAACCATGGCATTTTCAAACAAGACATGCAAATGATTCTGTGCAAAGTTTTAATAATAATCACCAACATTAATTGCGCAATTAGCAGGTGCTTGGCTTTGCCTTAGTCCTTTTAATTAAATTGCGTGATTTAAGTTTCAAAAAACCTTGAAGTAGGAACTTTCATTACCCTCATTTTACAAGTGAGCAAACTGAAGCTTAGCCAGGTAATCTCAGTTGCCCCTGCAGTAACTGGCAAAGCAGAGATTAGGATGATACTCTCTCTCCCCAAAACCCACCTTCTGTACCACTACACGACTTCTCTAGCTTTAAAATAGCCTCAAAAGTGGGCCAATCACAGCTATTCCTCATGCTGGCCTGCATAGACACTGGGCTTTTCTGCAAAAAGAAACGCATAATTCCCCTGCTTAAGGGCCTTTCTATTCCTACAAGATGTTCCACTTAGTTCCTATATCTAAGAGCCACTCCTAATTTTCATCCACTCTTAAAAATAAGAGCCTACATTTAGCAAATGTGACCAGGAGCCAATCTCTGGACGAGCGCCCCAAGAATCCTTTTTCTTATTCGAGCTCACAACCACTCCTGACATAGGAAGCACTCTTATGCTCCACTGGGATTTAGAGAGCCATACAGCTTGTCCAGCATCACATTACAAATAAGAGGTACAGAAGCCAAGATTTAAATCCAGGCAGCCTAACTCCAGAGCCCATGAGCTCACGGACGCTGCTTCCCAGAGCCATGTATGACAGAAGAATCCACAGCCCCCAAATCAAGTAGGCTGTGCTAGACTAATTCTCTCTATTCCAATTCGTAGGTGTCTGCTGTCCCTAACCACAGGAATTAGGCTGCTCCTAATTCTGTCACTATTCTTTTAAAATATCAAAGTGCTATTTTTAAAAAAGGCAACAGATGTTTCTTCACATCTTGTTCTCTTGCAGTCCATGAAAAAGCAAATGAGTCAGGGAGAGCTGTTCTACAGCCCTTTTCAATGGGCTTTTTCTGCCTCTGCTTAACCCCGCTCAGCTTCTAATGCATCTCTTTCCATATATCATTCTTGTTTTGTATTTTGAATGGAAAGAAAATACTAGAGGAAGAACTTTAATGAGTTGTGATTCTGCCATTAATTGATATTTGTGCTACCTAAGTCCTTATGTCAAAAGATGAAAAGGGCTTACCTCAAAATTTACATGATCATCTGAAGAGTTCTAAAACCCCAGATCTTAAGTTCCATGCTATTTCATTAAGAAGGGGTTTACACTGCAAGAGATGTTCCGTTTCCATAGAAACAACTGTGCCTGCATGACTCAACCATGTTCTTTTAAATGAAAGTGCAACTACATTTCTTGAAACGTTGAATTCTCATTTACTCTTTACCCTGAAGCCTGTCACTCCATCTTTCTACCTACTTATTATTCATCCAAGTATTTCTTTAGACACCTAGTGTGTATCTATTCTCTGCCAACCACTGGGCTCTGTGGTAAGTGCTTTAGTAGGATGTCAAGTGCTAAAGGAACAGAGAGAATGGGGAATCTAGCTGGAGTCAGGTAGGGACAGGGAAGGAAAATAAAGCTTCAGGGTGGTCAGGACATCTAGACTTGCTTTAATGAGTGAAATAGAAGGTTGTTGGTGACCGAATGGTTGGGCAATGAAGGACAGTTTTTAAATTTCTAGCTTGTACAACTGGATATGTATTGAGGCTCTTATCCCAGAAGATAGAAATAAGAGGGAAGATGAGGTGGTACAATGCTAAGTTTAACTTTGGACTGACTGGATTTCAGGTGTCTGTGCTACATGTAGTTATTAAAGGGGCATGTGAAATTATGGAAGTGAAACTCAGGAAGCTAGGTCTAATAAATCACATATTTGCTTATTTTGGTCTCCCTCACAACTTCATGAACAGTGTCCTGCATACTATAGGCATATAATTCATGTCAATTCTAATTTCTTCTTCCCTTCATATTACGTAGCATTTATACCGAGAGATATAATAGAATGCTGAATGAAATATTAAATCCATATTTTTAATCAGGTCAAAAAGTCCACTAAGTGTACTAAAAATTCAATATTCTTTTCATAATTGAAGCTATAACATCAAGAAATATCTTAACTATTCCTTGACAGCCAAGGCTACTTTCTGGTTTAAATAATTAGCAATCACTCTTGATAGTAATGGTGAATTTCCTGGAGCCAGCCAACAAAAAAATAAATGCAGTTTAGATTATACAGCTGGTTTTAAAAAACATACTCATTAAAAAAAAAATAGCATAGTCAAAGGTGCAAAAACTGTGAAAGAGGTACTGAAAAATGCACTGGATTAACAACATATAACATAGTAAATGGCTTAGGATATTAATGTGAGAGGGCCACATACAATAATTACAAAAGAGAATTAAAAATTTCACTGAATCCTACATTCACCCATTTGAAATATGCATGTTGAGCTAGACATATAACCTGGAAATAAATCTATTTTCAAAAGGCTGATTATTATCAAAAAAAATAATAAACCACAAATGGCAGTTCATGGAAATCCCAGGTACAAAGTAATCTGTCCCTGAATTCAAAATAATGCAAGTGCCACGAGATTCCTGGCTAAGGTAAATAGAATAAAAGAAACCCAGTCCATTTGAAGGTGATTTTGAAATATAATAAAACTGAAGAATTTGCCGTGATTACCTCAAAAAACTTAGCAGTGCCCAGGAGAGGGAACCCTGCCCCATTTGGGCTTAGGCTATTTTATTGTAATTCTCTCAATCAGAGGGGATAGCACTACAGTTCCGCAAATAAGGTTAGACTGCATTTTAACCAAACAACATCTTTTAGTGGTAATAACTTCGTGTTTAACCTAAGAACCAGAAGTATTTTAGTGGAACTAGGTTATACACATTCAGGCCTGGGGTACTGTTTGCAAGGGAAGAAGTTGTGATGGGAGAATGGACAGTCAATTGGAAGCAAATACCTGGAGAAAATTGGAATCTTTCCACTAGAGCTGGTCATTTATTTATATTTAAACAGTTATCTACTCAAAGCGAGTCACAAATTGCTTGCAGGGAAGGAAAAAAAAAAATAGACTTTGCAGCAAGTCAACTTTGCTGTTAATGAATGGGAGGTTGGAAACCCAGGGCATTGGCTCTATTATCTGCCAACAAGAACATTTCATGTTCAAAAAATCCATGAGCCTTTGAAGAGATATTTGATCTCCTTAGAAACTCTGATACATTTGAAATATCTGCCTGCTTTTCCCAGAGTCTATATCAATAACACTTTTTTTAAAAAACTCTAGCCAGTGCAGGGTAATAAATAACTCAGGCAAACAAAGACATGGGAAAAAGGCTCAACCTAATTGCATCTTTTCCCACTTTATGGATGTTTACACACTTGCAAAAAAAAAAGACAATTCCTTTGTGGCAAGCCCTCACTTCTGTGCCCTAGTCCATTCACTCTTCCTCACCAGACATCCTCAATGCAGTGAGTTAGCAAAGGTGAATTCCTTCCTGTTAAGACAGTAACTGTGGTGATCACAAGGCAGCAATTTGCCATTCACCCCTGTGGTGGCCACATCAGACATTACTAATCAATCATGGCATTATGCTCCCTCAGAATCTGCTGGGTCACAAGGGTAATAAAACATCTCTACCTCCCTCCTCTAAGAGGCCACATTTTGACAAGAGTTGTCCAAACCAACTTGATAGGTTATCAATTATACCTCTACTTCTGTATTTAAATTAACATGTTTAATACATTTTGTTTTTATTCCCACTAACCAATCACTGACAAATATTTTTACCTAAATGCTGCATATACTCTTTTTTTACACTTATTACTGACACTGTAATTGCTAATTAGTGAGATCATCAAGCAGGAGACATAAGTATTAACAGAACTGCAAAGCATTTGGGGGGGAGGGGTTAAATCAGGTGATAAAAATTAGCTGGATATATTAACAAGTATGGTGGCTGAAGTGGAAAATGACCATCAGAGGTATAGTGTGATTATTGTTAAAAATAAAAAATAAAAAGCTGCATTGATGCTATTTGTATGAGAACATTTACCAATCCTTGATGACTACTAGTGAAAATACTGTGGGATCACTCCTGTAGAGTTGGATAAATCCCAGGGGGTACTCCCCTTTGAACATGGGATCTTGAAAAGCAAATGTTTTACAACTTTAAGTAGTGAATCAATCATGCCAGAAAGGAGGACAAGATATGCGCTATTTTTTCTACGGGGCTACCTTGAGTGATGCCAGGGCGGCAGCTGGTGCTCCACCAACGCTGAAGACCAGTAGTTAGGAAGCCTGCACACAATGGCTCAAGATTAAGTTGGCAAAGACCTTAGCAGGAAAGAATTGCAATGCTAGGCTAAGAAAAAAATTCTCCCCAGTGTTGCTGAGAAATTTGCCAACTGGCTCTTGGGTAACTTTCTCAAGTGGACATATTTGTGTCTTCGTTCTTAATTCATTTAGGTAGGTAGTAGCACTTCATCGTCAGCCAGTCCACTGATTAACTGTCTTCATTTGCATTTTTTCAATTATAGGTAAGTAAACCTTGGGGACTCCCATGAAGGCTTAATTACAGTCAACAAATTTTCTAAATATGGCTTAGGGCCATTTTTCTTACCATTAAAGGCAGTGCAGTTTTTGTTCAACCCAAACAAGGCCTTCTTGCTAAACTTGGAATCCCAAGGAGAAGTGGGAGTATTGAGGTATGTTGGCCCTTGGAAAGGCATTGTTTAGGCAGTTCCCACCTCCATTTTCTATATTTCTTCCTCCCTGCACCCTTCCTTTTCCCAAACTTTTCTGACTCCTCCTCTCTGGGTCGTTCCCACATAACAACAAAACCATGAGAAATAAATCCAATAGGAGAATTACCAACGGAGTTTTAGGCTTCCACCCTAACTGGAAGATATCCCTGGGTAAGAAGACAATCTTTGTGTCACCATGTAGCAATTCTTCAAAAGGCTAAAGCTTCTTTTAGCCTTCCCTAGAGGGAGCCAGCTAGCAGAAGATCAGTGCCTTTGATTCCTCTGTTTCCCCCATTCTCCCTCCCTGAGCAATATCAACATGACTGGCAGACAAATCTAGGACAGGCATTGTCCAAGAATCCAAGAGAAAATAAGTCTTCACAAAATGAATGAACAAGCCACTAATAGACCCTCCAACCTTGTAGGAATATGCTGAAGGCTAGTTAACACTGTACAAAATAGCTCCTAGGTTCCGGCTCACAAAGTGCAACCACTGAGTGAAGAACAAACCAGAGTCAAGGACCACATCTTTGGGGGCTGGTTGGCAGAGAATTGTGCCTAGAAAGTAAGCATAATCTGAGAACCCTGGACTATTCTTCTCCCTTCTTAAACTTCTCTTCACATTCAACCACAAGGAAATGGATAATTTAGAATTATTCCTGTACTGGGGAAAGTCACCTCCCATCCACCCCATGCCCCTCTCCTTATCGGGTAAGTGGAAAATGCTGGTAGAAGCCTCCATTGCTGCCTGAGTCCTGGATGAAAAGAGTTGAAGAGCAGACTAGACCCCATCCCCCAGGGACTGTTTGCTGCCTCTCTTTAGGATCCTAGTTCCCTCTTCCTCACCCCTTCCAACTCCTGTTCATTTTCTTCGCTCTGCTAAGATATTCTCCTGCTCTCCCTCCCTTTCTATCTTTTCCTTTCTTGTGCCTAGGCTCTGGACTCAGAACCCTAGTTCAAAGCCTGATTAAGCTGATCACTGACTATGTGATCTTGAGAGAGCTACTTAGGCTAGCTCTATCCACTTCAAATTTTTAAAGTAAAAGTAAAAATGAAAAAATACCACACATTTATTTAAGTATTTAGGTATTAAATGAGATCATATCCTTCAAGCTAAGTGCTTAGAAAATGGTAGGCCCTTAGTAAATATTAGTGTTTATTATTACTATGATTTATCTTTCCTTAAATCACCATTAAAGAAAGGTATCTTTAAAATTATATTTCTCTAAGTCCTCCTCTTTTACTTTCTTTTTCAAGGTTCCCCCATCCAGCATTTGGAGTTCTGTCTTTTTACTAAACCAAGTATCGTCTTGGCTTGCTCTCAATGCCTGAATATTCCAGTTTTAATGTGTTAGGGATAAAGGCATGAAGAAGTTTACAAGGGAAATATATAAGCACCAAAAAAAAAATAGATCTGTATCTTTTTTAGTTTTACTATATTCTTTAGCTGAATGAAGGAAAGGAGGGATCAAGCTTCAGCACAAGAAAATGAGGATTTTGTGTAAAAGTGTGACACCCCAAATATCTAAGAACATTTTGTCTTCATTTAACCCCCATAAGCTCTAAAAGTAGAGTCAAGATAGCTCTAATAGTAGAGAGAGGGAAGATGATGTTTAGAGATCTAATTTAAGAAGCATAAAACATTTTACCCAACCAAGTATAGGGCCTAATTCCAAAAATACAAGCTGTTCATTTTGGTTAAGATATCATTTCTTATAAAAAGAAAATGATGTTATCTGGAAAATGTAATACCTTAATTCATTAAAATCTTATATTGTTGTCAGAAGCCAGTTGAGAGTCCCAGCTACCTCAAAAATGGAGCCCTTTCTGGCCTAGAAAGGCTCACCAATCACTGCAGATCAACCTTCCAAGCCCTGTGTTTTATCTCCATCAAACACTTGGGTTCCCTAGACTTGTTTCTTAAAGTCCTAAATCTATAAGATATGAGCTATTTTAAATCTTTACCTCAGTCTTGAAAGGAGCACCTTCATCTCCAGCTAAGTTGGCCTGTCTCATCATTAAATCCATCAATAGACTCCAGATATTAAATCTACATATTCTTGAGAGGTTTGTGAATGGCTCATCAGACTAGTTTCCCAGAACATGCATATACCAATCTTGTGCCTTTGTACATACTGTGCTCACATTTATTAATCAAATAAGTTAGCAAAGGGCAGGTCTTGAGAAAAGACTTTCTAAAGAAAAAAATCCAAGATAAATAAAAGTCAAAATCTAAGGAAGGACATTGCCTGGGCTATGACCTGGAAAGACCAGGACAAAGAAAGTAGGACAGGTGCAAAAAACCACAGTGGACAACATTAAGACAAGCCATACTTGTCAATGCTCCAGGCCTCTTTCAGAGCTGATAAAGCAAGGATGGTTGATGTGTGCCCTGTTGCTGTCATTTCTTCACTGGTACCTTTGGCAAGCATGCTCAGCCAATAACAGTACTTTTTTCTACCGATCCTAGAAATGCTCTGAGAATTCGTCTCAAAATATAGGCCAGGCAATTACTAGCAAATGGGGAAAGTTAGAAGTCAAGATAAAACTCATTCATCATCCCTTCTATTCTACCCCACCAAAGGCTATGCTTTGATTAAGAGCAGTATGTTAATATCATTTCTCCTTCATTACAATAATTATCTTCTCACATAATTCATAAAGAATTATTTTTTAAGATATAATGCAGTAAATTGAAGTGAAATGATAGAAACATATGTAACAAAATAATTCACTAACAAAATTTTAGCTCTTCTTTTATTAAAGGAATGGGAATTTGGACAAAAAGAAATGAGTATCATTATTCACGGGTTCACAAGAGGTCTTCCGTATAATGCATAGTTTAAAACCAGTAATTTTAATTAAATTAGTTTTAAATTTGAACAGTTGATCCATAGCTTTTTATAATTAAACACGTTTTTCTGCCTACTTTTAAACATTTTTTGAGCAGACATAGAATAATGCCCTCCAAATCTTTTTCTTTCTTCCTGGTCACTGCTTTTCCCATTGTAAGATGTATACCATTTACCAATTTTATCACATATTCAAATAATTTCCATGTGCTCACATTGTCAGATAGAGGTTTTCTACCTTTAGTTCACCATCCAAAAATGTATTTTCTTCTTAGATTTGTTTTTCCCCAACCTCTGCTATATCTCAAACACCTAAAAGCTGGGGTCCTCAAACTTTTTAAACATGGGGCCAGTTCACTGTCCCTTAGACCGTTGGAGGGCCAGACTATAGTTTTTAAAAAAAACTATGAACAAATTCCTATGCACACTGCACATATCTTATTTTGAAGTAAAAAAACAAAACGGGAACAAATACAATATTTGTATTTGCATGTGGCCTGCGGGCCGTAGTTTGAGGACCCCTGCCTAAAAGAGTGTCTGGCATCTAGATCTTCCATAAATATTTGCTACATGTTATTAAATAATTGCAACTTTATGGGTGAGGAAATAAGATGACAGAATTGTCCAAGGGCATAATGCCTAGTCCCATATTCAACTCCCTCATGTCTTCTAGCTGTTCATTCTTCCATGGAAGATTATTAAAAGGCACAATATTGACAGGAGTATGGAATTTAGGGACATATTTGAGTAAGTAAAGTGTAGTCAAATGGTAATACAAATCTTATGACCTCTTTCTCTTACTGTGCCCTCAGTGGTAGAGTTTCAGGATTAGGCTCTCCTCAGAAAATAATCACAATTTTATCCTTTGTGTTTATTGCTTTCAGTGTATAAAAGTCTGAATTTTATTTAAAGACTGTTTCCCCTATTAATAGTATCAGCATATGAGACACTAAGCTGTGTTTGCTTGATGTCTTAATAAATGATCTTTAATCCTCAAAACCTACATAAGGTATATACCATCATTCCTTTTTTACATATGAGGAAACTGAAATAGAGAAAAGTTAACATTTTTGTAAACTTAGGTTCACAAAATTTATACTACCATCAGTCCACCATGACACCACCTTCCCTGACCAGGACTTCACCATAGGCTGTGTCTGCTCTGAATTCTTTATTTCTGGCCATTTGTCTGGAGCTAATCATGAGTTATGGTAGGAATTAACTGTTCACAGGATTGAGTCATGTGACCAAGCAGTAAGGAGGTGAATTTCCTTATGGCACAAAAGGAAAAATGCAACACCAATTTCCTACCTTGCAATCATGATTCCCATGAAATATGAACTAGGCAAGTACCAGGGACATCATTTTTTACTATTTTCTTGCAACTAAAAATATCTATGTGTTCAAAGAAGACTTGATCAAATAACTTCTAATTCTCCCTTCTTCTAGTCACCATCTAAGTCACTTTCTATTTAACCAAACATGAAAAATATTAATTCTAAATTTCTACAACATTGCCTTTTAGTCTGCCATACAGTGTACACTATGATATAATGTGAGGTTGACTGATACAGTTAAAAAAAAACAAAACAAAACATAGTTAGTGTCAGAATGTGTAGATAATGGTAACAGCTATTTCCTGTATTTCCTGTTCAATTACTAGTCTATGGAAGACAAAGCTTAGCAATGTCCTTACATTGCACAAAGCACAAGATTACCCATTAGAGAAACTGGCTCTAATCTAATCTTTCCTGTGCCAGTTCGACTGTGAAAGTTAGGGGCACTCTAGTAACCTCTCTGCACTTTTATTTCTTCAGCTGTAGAGTGGGGTTATTAATATTCTATATTTCATCAATTATTCTGAGATCCATGTGGGAAGGCAAATCTAAAACACTGTTTAAAATTTAAATAAGTATGTCACTTTAAAGTATTATTGCATAACCTCTGGGTACGATTGGAAGTCCTTTTAAAATCTTCACCATAATTTATTGGATCACCTGGGAACTTTAGGTTCAAAAAAACTCGGCACAGAAAAGGGTATTCCAACAGACTACAGGATACTATGAAGGTACCATAAGCCCTAGCAAAGCAAGAACAAGGTACTCTCAATAGGAGGCAAGCTTTCTTTTTCCACCTGACAGTGGACGTGAGAAGGGATGAAGTATGGTTGAGGTAGTCTAGATACAAAATGTGAATCTCAAATAAAACACAGGAAACTTCTTTCTGAGACCTAAACACTGGCTATGGAGTGCAGCCCAAAAAAGAGATGCAGAAGGTCAACTAAAAATGAGGTAAACCATTCTTGTCATATAAGTAGCCAGCTCATCCATGGAGCTGTTCTTGGTGATTCCAGCTCAATTCTCATTATGTTTCTTGTTAGAATCAAATAGTTAGTTGTTTACTTGCTGCCTTCCCTTCAAAAACTTTGTGATACATTAAAGTCTTGTCTTGAGTGTTAGGTTTCTGGCCACTTAGGAACAAGTACTTCCTAGTGCTTTACTGGCATGTAGTCCAGAAGCATATGGGATTGGGTGTTCATGTCCCCAGTGTTTAGGCTGCCTCTTCAATTGACCGGCCTATTCATACAAGTCGATTAGTACTCTCTTCATTTGGTAAATGTACTTTGGATGTTTTCCGGATTCAATACATATTGAGCATCCCAAGCAACTATATCTGTCCTGTATATTGTTACATCACATAATCCTCACCAAGGAAAAGTGACCCATCACTTTATCCTCACTATTCAATAGATAAAGGAATTGAAGCTTAAGGAGAAGCAACTGGCTAGCTAATCCTATATAATAAAAGGGTAATATGCAAACTGACCCTAACAGCAGAATGACTGGGAATGACTGGTCACTATGACACACACTGACCACCAGGAGGCAGACACTCAATTCAGGAGCTGACCCCTGGTGGTCAGTGTGCTCCCGCAGGGGGAGCTCTGCTCAGCCACAAGCCAGGCTGACGGCTGCCAGTACAGTGGTGACAGTGGGAGCCTTTCCCGTCTCCTCAGCAGCACTAAGGATGTCGGACTGCAGCTTAGGCCTGCTCCCGCTGGCAAGTGGACATCCCCCGAGGGCTCCCGGGCTGCCAGAGGGATGTCTGATTGCCAGCTTAGGCCCAATCCCCCAGGGAGCAGGCCTACGTCAGTAGGTGGTCATCTCCGAGGGGTCTCAGACTGCAAGAGGGCACAGGCTGGGCTGAGGGACCCCCTCCCAAGTGCACAAATTTTTGTGCACTGGGCCTCTAGTAAGACAATAACCAGGGATTTAAATGCACGACTTCAGTTCCCAGGCACAGGGTATTTAGCTATATACTTAGCTCTGACTGCTTTGGAATACAGTAAGGAACAAAGGGCATTTAAGGTGGTTCCCCTGAGAAGCCAGGGAACTTCTCCATAGAGGTGCCTGCCAGGCTTGGCCTGGTTTGGAACCTCACAGTCTGTTTCTCCCGGACTGTACTTTTAGGGGAAATGCAGCCAAAGCACCAGACCGTTCCATCTAAAACTGGAAATATCATCTCTTTGGTCCAACAAAGTACCTCTACAGCTGGACAACATATTGTCTGTTCCTTTGCAAAAGAGGTTGAGCTATACAAGGAACTTTCAAAACCACAGATTAAAGGCCAGACTATCCTCAAAAGACTGAAAATGCATAACAGTATTGCCACAAATCATAGAAAAGTATCAGTGGGTCCCTTTAAAGCAAGCCTCAAATCTACGATATTAGAAATTTTCTTTGAAAAATAAAAGTACTTCATGAACTTCTGAGAAAATCACAACTTTTCACCAGTGAAGAAAGATAAACATTAAAGGGCCAGAGAGCGTCTGGTACAGTAACTTGCCCCTACTAAAATCATGCTTAGTATTAAGATGAAAGTTTCCTCAAGGCACAATCCCTACCTTGGAGTCCCTGTGAATCTAGCCTTTGACAAAGTTAAATCACCTCCATATTTATAATAAGATATAAAGACCACCTCATTATTTCTTTACCTGATATACTAAAAACTGCCAAGGAAAACTCTTCAAAAATGCTATAGCTACATCTTTGAAAGAAGTAATCTCTGTTATATTTGGACTCCCCACCTGTTACAGTTCTCCAACTTTCTCTTTAAAAACATTCATACTAAGGTGTGAAACATTCCATTTCCACCTATAACTTTATTTCAAGGGCTCACTCACATTAATCTCAGCATTGCAGAGCTAAATATCATCTTAAAAATACCTGCATAAGTAATTTGCATCTCAATGAGACCATTCTGCTCCATTTCTTAATATGATTTTTTAAAAATATAAACTGTTACTGCTACTTTTCCTTATTTTTCAAAAAAATGTACTTATTTGTTCTCATCAGAGAATAGCTAAAGTGATATGCAATGATCTGTGAAAAGGATTTGTTTTATTAAAAAACGTGCTATAAAAACAATTGTTTTAACTTCAATTTCTTGCTTTTTACAAACAAGGATATTAAAGTCATTTTTGCCTTGTTTAAAGTTTTAAACAACATTCTGCCAAAGCTTTTAATTGCCTTTGAGAGTAAAAATGTCTGTGCCTTTAAGACAGGAAGGTTTGGGGTAACTAAGGATTTAACTAAGGAGGTAAAGACTTTGAAAAGGTGTATTAAGATTATGGCCAGAGGATGATTGTGATGGGTTCTCAAGAGTATTGCTCTAGGAAAGTTTCCAACCCCTCTCTGATGCCAGGTTGGAGGTAGGTAAATGGCACAAGACACTGGAATCATTGTATCTTCCATCTCCCACCCTTTCAGAGGGAAGAGGTAAATGCCTTCATTTCAGATAGTCTGTATGTTCTAAGTAAAAGGTCGGATTTCAATGAGACCTATGGTTCTCCTCTGGGGTAATTTTGTCTCTCCAACCTAGGATACATTGTGCAATGTCTGAGGACATTTGATTATCACTACTGAAAAAGGAGACAACAGAGATGTCTTCTAAACATCCTACAATAGACAACCACAACAAACCATTGAAACTAAGAGTTATCCAGACTAGGCAAGGCTAACATAGCCTAATGGAGCAAGTCGAGAGGTTTCTTAGGAAAGGGCTGAAACTGATGCCAAATCCTGGAAAGCTCTTACCATAGCTCAGAGAGCTTTCCTCCCTCTGTTTCCTAGACCTGTATTTTTCGAAGAGTGATCCATGAGTCAGGTGCGTGAGAAACATTTATGAACCAAATACAGATTCCTGATCTCTGGCATGACTTTCAGAACTGTGAAGGCAGAGCCCAGGAATCTCCATTTTAATCTGCTACCCAAGTGAATCTTCTACACATTAAAATATGAGAACAACTCCCTCACTTCTCTATTAAGATCATTCCCTTCTGTATTATTACCTATCTGTAAGCAATTCTTCTAGGACTCCCAATGCCAAGAGAATGTAATCTCTATGAGGGCAGGACTTTAGCTGGTTGTTTACTGCTCTATGTCTAATGGCTCAACTGGAGTTGACATAATGAGAGAACAAGAGGGTACCTACATCATCCAAATTCTGTTTTTTATGGGGAGAGACAAGATAATGGAAAAACATTAGCTACCCATTTAATTTGTATTTCTACACTCTAGATAATGTGCTAAATGTATGGCACGTACTAACACATTTAATTTTTATATCAATGCAATAAAACAATTATGAATATCATCATTTTACACATGAAAAATGGGATTCAGAGAGGCCAAGAAACTTGCTTAAGGTCATACAGTAACTATTGGGATTCAGAATTCAATTCATGTTCTATTCAATGGAGAAGAACTATGAACCCATGCCTAACTCTCTCCACTTTTTTTTCCAGATTCCTCATATGATGTAAGAAATTGTTGAAGTGAGGAAACAAATATTCCTGGGAAATCTCCTTAAAGGGGGCTAACAGCTAAGCAGCCCACTGTTTTTGCTCTCTTTCTGCTTTTCTTCTTCCTATATGGGAAATGGTAAGGTGGGGAATTAGCAGTCATCTTAGACTGAAAAGTGAACAGACCATAGTAAAGCAGACCATAAAGTTAGAAGGGGCCTGAGTCCTTGAGGCTAGACTCTGGGCTTACTCTACTGTCCCTGAATTATACAGACCTTCTTGAGAGATAGACAAACTCTATTTGGATAATTCATCCTATGCAGCTGTAATTAAACCTAATTAAAACACGTGCAAGGCTTTATAAAATTACTAATACTATTATTTGGTGTTAATAATTTAGGATACTTAATTATAAAGCAAAATTTAACATCTACACAGAATTAATATTTTAATATATCATGACCTTTCTGTGGGAGGGCAAATGAAACCAACCATGGAACTGCGGCCCTTACTTTCAAATTCTTTTTTAAAGTAAATGACTAATTTGATTCAGTTCTTTTGGAAGAAATTCTGTATGTATCCATACAATAATCTTTTTTTTAAAAAAAAGTCTACTTAATGTACAAAAAATTTTAAAGTAAATTACAAAGAAATTTGTTAGCTAGAAAAAAATGAATTACTTCATCTTTGGCTGCAAATCTTAATACACTTTGCAGTCTAATATTTAAAATAAAGTCACATGCTTTCAGGTAGGAACACATGAATGAATTAATGATAGACTTCCAAATCATTTATTGGGATTTTTCAGTGTGATAACATTACATTGGCAAAAAGAATGGCAGAGAAGCTAATGTATTAGGCACACATTATGTGCTCCTCGTGCAAAGAACCAGGGAAAAATGAACATTCAGATACATTTGCTATCTTTATGGAGCTTACAGGCTAATTGGGAGACATCACATTAAATGCTATTACATTGCAGTGTCATAGCAGGGATGACAGACAACTCATCATGCCGTGGAAGAATATCAAGGCAGGCTTCCAGAAGCCCTGCAATGTACCAACCAATGACTGTGTGACCTCCAGGTAGTTACTTAAATTCTCTGAATCTCATTTTCCTGATATTTTTAATGGAAACGACAGTGTCTCCTCGATAGGATGACTGTAAAAGCAGACTGCATTTAAAATGCTTAGCACAGGGCCAGGGACATACTAAGTCCTCACGGCATCCTAGGCAGTATATTAATAATTTTGACTTACTAGGGTCCAAGTGGCATTACTATTCCAATTTATAAATCAGAAGTGAAAGCACAGAGACTCATAATATTGCGCAATATCCCCGCGACTGTAAAACACTCAGTTGATTTCCAAATTCACATCTAACAGCAGCACCTTGCTCAAATTTTAACACCTACCTTAAAAGAAAAGGGTATTCTCTAACTTATTTTTCAGAACTCTGACTTCAAAATCATGTGTCTGTTACTGTTCTCTTCTTGGCTTTTATTCAGGTAAAAGGCTGGACCTTGTGGGTAAATAATTTTGCCTGCACACATTCTTAGAATCACCTAAGGTTACATTTGCCCGGGACGGTGTGATAAAGGAAATCACAGAGCTATGCATCAATGGTAAGAAAACTAAAAATAAAAAAGACTTGAGGTCGCCATGCTAAAATGCCAAATTTAATTTACTCAGTTAATGGCAGGCATTGGCATCCTACCAGTCAACTGCTTTTAGAATCTGACAGTATCACCATCTCCGCCAAAGAATTTGCTTCAGTTATCAGCACAAACAGATAAATATGGAGAAAAAGCAAGGAAGCTCTCAAAAGCTTTACAAAAGATACTGGTGATCTGGAACAGTGAAACTATATGTGAAACAATTAGGGGGTTGAATCCAGAACTGGGCCTCATTGCTGTAATCTGAGACCTATCTTCTTCCAGACCAGCGTTCATTATCACACCTTAGTCAAACATAAGATAATTCTGTCTTCTTACATCTTTGAACAATTGTACAACTGTCTACACAGACTGACAGGCATAGGATAGCAGCTGTTACCATCAGAGAAAAAAAAAATTAGCACTTTTAAATGATTGGTTCAAACATATAGTTATGTAATTAATATACTAAGTAGTGCCACTTGGACCCTAGTAAGTCACAATTATTAATATACTGCCTAGGATGCTGTGAGAACTTAGTATGTAAGCCATGTAATTAATATACTAATGTAAAGTAGCCAAATAGTCCTATCAAAGAATACCATTCAGAAACAAATACTGTCCCAGATGATTGCCTCTACCCTTTATCCTGGCAAACTTGAGAGCTGAGGAACAACTTAGCTCTGACCTTCATTAACTCCTTATACTGGAGCAGGACAATGAAATAGGCAAGATGGCCCCTTAAGGTGTATAGTTTCATGCCTTTCCATCAAGGAGATTTAAGAGCATCACTTCGTTATCCTTTATACATAACTAGAGGCCTGATGCCACAATTCGTGCAAGGGGCTCGGCCCTTGCAGCCCCAGCTTCATCCGGAAGGACGTACAGAAGGTTGTTTGGCTGCCCAGTCTAATTAGCATATTATGCTTTTATTATTATAGATGACCACCATCTTTGAAAGTTCTTTTTATGCTTAACCAAAATGCAAACCAGTTTTCTCAAAAGCATTCTTTAAGTCCACAAATGTACTTTTCCCCAAGTCTTTTAATATTTGAATACTTTTTTCTGAATTTTCTTCCAAGAACATCTATAATAATAAAAGTGTATTATGCTAATTAGACCAGACATCCTTCCGGACAAAGCTGGGGCTGCGAGGGAAGCCTAGGTCCCAGGTGCCTGCCAGTGGCCAGAGGGAAGCAGGTGCCAGCAGCTGGGGGAAGGAAGGCCTACTCTAGCATGAATTTCCTGCATCAGGCCTCTAGTAGATATATAATGAGTCAGCTTGTTGTCTTGTAGAGTTTCCAAAACTTTGCTGTGAAAATGAATCACCTGATATGGGTTGAGGGTCAGATGGGACATTTAACTACAAAATCCAAGAACCTACTCCCTACAATGCTGAATTCAAGAGGTCTACAGCATGGCCACAGAGTCAACATTTTACATTTAACAGTCTCCTTCCACCCCTTTCCAGGTTTAGCACTCAGATGATCCTCTAGCCATTTTGAAAAACACTCATTACAGCCAGAAAGGGATTAAAAACTTTCTTTGATATCCAGCTGCCACCTGCCTTTCTAATTTCATTTTTCACTTTTCTCCATCTTTCTATCATCTCAGACATCTGCAGGTCCGGTCAGCTCTGGATACATCTATGCCATAATACTGTGATCTTTTCGTTTCTCTCTTGGACTAGTCCTTTCTCTCCTCCTCTACCTGCCCTTTATGAAGCTTCCTCTTCCCCTTCTCTATGGGATGCCCCCATCATATTGTAAATACTTCAGTTCAAGTGATTATTAAAATATCCATTATATTTTACTGCCATGCCCATCCATAGGAGAGTGATATCACATGTTACTTACCCAATAAATGTTTATTGAATTATAAACCTAACAGATTCTAATTTTTCTAAAGTTACCTCTTAGGGACATTAAGGGAAGGTGGAAACAGTTGCCATCCTTGTTCTCTCGAGACAAAAATAATTCTAACATTTCTAACTTCCTTTAATAATCTATATTATCCCACAAAGTTTTATGTAAGTCCTACTTGGCCTTTTTTGGGAGGAAGTTTTAAGAGAGTGTTCCTGATGTTGATCTTGCTACTTCATCATTCCCATCTAGACAAATTTAGCTTTTAAAAGTGACTTCCTGAGATAATATATTCTAAAAATCATTTTTTATGTCATGATAGGAAGTTAAGAAACAGTTCACCAGATGACATAGACAAAGTCCTTAGAATCTGGGATAGGGGGTAATGCAGTTTTCTCCATGAAATTCCAGTCTGTCAGGAAGGCCAAAGTAATAACTTGGAAGGAACTTGGATGGCAAGAAATACAAAAAACAGTGCCTGCTATGTGACGCAAAGTTTACACTGCAAATCAACAATAACAATAGAGAGGCTCTCAAACCTAAGTGTTCTTCTTTGCCAAGGTGGGCAAATCATGCCCAAATCAGTAACCTCTCTCCATGTGTATGAGGAAAGAGACTTACATAATCATGTTTAGTTTTGCTTAGTGTTAAAACCTTCTCAAACTGGCCATTTGAGAGCAGAATCTGGCATGATTCGGGCTCAGAGAAGTTTCCTTTTGCTTTGGAAAACCACCCCAGTTACATGGATTCTCGTTAGCTAATGGGCATTTTTCATAACCATCGACATTTCTAAATCTGTCAATGATAATCCCAGAGAGTCTATGAGCTAGAGTTTCCTTCTGTCCTGAATTCCTTCCTTTTATTTATTCCTCTTCCACATTTGTGGCTGCAAGTTATCATATGAACTTTGTTGTAACTGAGAAAATAGCTGCCTAGTTATATTTTAATAATCCTTGCAGTTCACTCACTTGCAGCCTCCTCAACTCTCCTAAACAGGTATATCGCATGCGGCAAAGTCAGCACACGATTAAGGGGGAAGGGCAAATACGGGGCTGGACTATGAGCAATGACTTTGATTTTGATAGATGGCAATTCTAAACACAAGATATCCTCTGTAACATTTACAATTCTGTGGTCTCACTGACCTGAAATGCTTCCCTGCTGTCCTTTGTATGACAACACAAATCTAAACCACTCCGTTCAAAGTTAGCTGATGGCCTCAGCTTCTCAGAAAGCATTCCCTGTGCAATCCAGCCCACCTCGGCCACAGGGATATTTGACATATTTCTTGGTTCTTTGACACTTAACTGTGTTCACCTCCAAGCTGACACTTGGCATGTATCTAGACTCCCCAAAAAGTTATACATTCCTCAAGAGTAAGAAACAGGCTATACATGCTTGTATCCCCCATAGCACATAGCTCAGTACACACCAATTCCCAACTCATCAACCCTTCTCAACACCATAATGAAATTTTGCAATATTGCATTAGTAATTTTGAATGTTAGAACCTGAATGAGACCTAGCTCCATCTATTTCCTAATAGATAGGGATTGTTTTAAATCTCAAAAAGCAGAATAACATAAAAATTACAGTAAAAAATAAATTGACTTCCTAAATCAACACATAGCTAACTATCATTGGCTTGATATTGTCCATTTAAAAATATATAACCCACTTAAATTATTGACCAAATAATACTACATCAGATATAGGGTACACTTTAAAAACATAGTTTAGACTAAAATTTTCTTTCTGGTTTGACTAATTGTGGGACCTATAAAAAAAACCACAAAAAAAAAAAAACAAGTCTCATCAACAATTTTTCCCCATAAACCATTTCTTCAAGAATATACGATAAAACCATAGATTTTTAGAGCAGAAATACTTTAGGATATATCCATTAGATCGTCTCTCATCATTTTACAGATGAGAAAACAGGGGCCCAAAAGTCTTAAGTAATTTATGTTGTTACCTAATTAGGAAGTGACAGAAATAGGACCAGTGTTCAGATCCCAAATTAATGCAACTTCTGTTCTACTTCACTGTTTCATTTAGAGCACAAATTATGTGTATGTATTTTTAAATTATAACTTAAATACATACAAAATGAATTTAAAAAAAAAACACTGAACACCACTATAAATGACACATGCACATGAGGATAAACAAGTGCATACACAATGCATTCCATGACATACTCTCTAAATTTGCACAAGCGCACAACACAATCGTTCTTAACTCACGAAGTTTAAAGATGATTGTATTCCAATGGTTTGTAAAATATGAGCATTTCTTACCTGGCAGCTGTATGAGAGTTGATAAAAGACATTAAAAACTTGAGCTATGATTAGACATCAGATTTTTTTCTGGCACTGAAAGTGGGCTTGTACTGGTGTTTCAGAGGTCTAGCATTTTTAATGGGAGGTAGGCCACAGACTTGAGGCACCCAACATACATCACCCAACATATGTGATGTCACCCACACTGCAATACTAAGCTGACGGCAGGTGATTATCACCCAGATCTTCCTATTGCCCAGCCCTGGCTCTCTTTTTCCTTATTGTACCTGAAATCACCACCACTGCAATCATATTAAGTTAGAAAACTTAGGTGGGAAAATTACTCCAGAAATCGCCACACTGCTCCACCCCAGGTGACAAAAAGGGCAGTATCAGCTCCAGTCCATTTTTGGACTATTGGTTTTGAGCTGTTAAAATGCCTAAGTTATGGAGGAGGGGCGGGGAAATCTACCCATTGCACAAAAGCTATTGATGAGAAAGGACTCCTCCTTTTAAACTGCCCCCAATTCTTCAAAACCAATATCCACACTTAGCCAATTAACTGGGGACGCATATATACTTTGAAAAAATAAGTGATACATTCTTAAAATATTTCATCATAATATTCCTGATCCACAGGCGGATGCTTTTATCCCACCTCATGAGACGTAACAGGGCCTCAGGTTCTGATGTTCAAATCCTTTCAAAAACACCCACCCTGATGCTCAACATCCCTCATAGATTTAACCACCTCTGTGAGCTTCCTTTGCCCTTTTATATAGAAGCTGACATCTTGACAGTTTTAATAGGTACCTAGGAGTGAACAAGGAAGGTGGAGGAAAATGCTCACTCCAGTTGATCTTTTCTTTCTAAATACTAAGGCATATAAAAGAAATAATCAGTAACAGAAACCCCTATGAAACAAAGGACAGCAGCTTTTCAAAGCCCATAACTACCAAGGAATCACACCAAATGGCATCAATATTATGACATGCAACAACAAAAAGGTAGCAAATTGGGTTGTGATACTTTGTAATGTGGCTGTACCCTTCATCTTGCGAGAATGGTGACTCTCTCTTTAAAAATAAATCTTTTAGTCTTTGCATTAGAAACACTTTCACTTGTTTATATCAACACCAAAATTGTTGGCAACTCTTACATATCAGTTTCTTCACCATTTTAACCCACAATTTTGGAGGAGCAGACTGATTCTCTGGGCAAACATCAATAGAGGCTATTCTGCGATCCAGAAATCTTTCAAATGAAGAAGAATGCATTCACCTAACTAGTCCTCCTTAAAGAAGCTCACTGAAGGACTACAGAATGAATTCATTCCTCATCCACAATGACTTCCAGAGCCCATGGGAAGAAAGACTCAGAAATAGAGGAATAAAAATACCAGTTTCATTTCTCAAGTTTAGATCACAGTTGAAGAGTGTATCTGTGCTGTAGAATCCTTCATCTATATAGAGAATAAATAAGTAGATCATTTCTCCAATGTTGGTTAACAGTAAGTAAAGAGGGCCTGAGTGGCCGCATCTTTACCTCCTTAAAACCCCATTTTCCTGCTTTCAAAAGTAATGTTTACAATGAGACAGATTAGATTAGAAAGCAAAGTTACTCACCATGGAGGAATCACTGCTTCCACTGATCGGAGCTCCCTCAGCACAGGTTGGGAGGTGGGTAGAAAGTTGACTAGCCCTGCCCCCATCTATGACATCACAATCTACCTCATAAAAGGTAGTGAAAGTGTTCTGAACTCCTGTCTGATTTCCGAGAGATACAGAAAAGAGAGCATGAGAGAGAGAGCAAGAGAAAAAAAATAAAACGTACCCTATTGGGAAGGGATTAGGGATGTGGAAGAGGGGGTGGGTAATCGGGAGAAAGAGGCATATGAAGGAATTTGGTGCTGAAAGAGATGGGTGGGCCTCTGTGATATTAAACAGCCCGGCCCTAGGTTTCCTCATTGGTTCTCTTGAACAGGTATATGGACCACCTGAGAGGAGGAGGATGAAGAAGCACCCTGCCTTGTCAGGCATTGTAGGGACAACTGTAGTGGGTTCAGAGGGGGCGAATCCCCTATTTAAAGCACTGAAGATCACCAAGAGAGAAAGCAAGGGCTGAAGCTCTTAAAGCCTGGAACGGTACAGGGGGAGTGTCAGATGCCTTTCTTGGAAGTTCCATTGCCCTGCTGTGTGACCTTCACCAAGCCCTCGGGCCTCTGCACATCCAGCCAGTAATGATACTAAGGGGATACTTACCTCTGTTATTGGAATCACTGAAGAACTAAGGCATTCATTGTTGGTAAAATTGCAACTCTTTTAACTCTTCATTTTTGCACCCATGGGTGGATTGTGTGATAAGCACAATTTCCAAGATAAGCCAATGACCAATGCCTATTTCTACCTTTAGGATGTTAACTTTGACATAAAATATTAATGACAGTCTTGACTAATTTTTTCCATGTATACTGAATAGCACATACATATAAAGGGGGTCCACCTTCAAAATTGGAGAAAAATCAAACAGCATGATTTCTACAGTCATAAGATCCCCTGCACTGCTGCTCTGAGAGGTCAAGTTTAAGTGACTCAGTGATGCGAACTGACCAGACATTTTTGTCACCTGCAGTTATGCTATAATCATCTAGTTATACCTCTGAATCTATTTTTTTAATCAGCTAAGATGGAAAATTATGTGGAGAGATCTGTTTTTTTTGTTTTGTTTTTTACAAATGAAGATTTAAAAGTTTAAAATGTGAACTATTCTAAGTTGTCAATTGGTTATTACAATAAAATACAATGGGGCCTTGACTTACAAGTTTAATTCATTCTGAGACCGAGCTCGTTAAGGAACTCATTAACTCAAATTAGTCTATCAACTCAATGCAAAAAATCAGCTGAGAGACAGCTGGTATCTCAAAAAACTTGTTAGTCAGGACACTCGTAAGTCAAGGCCCCACTGTAAATGGAAGGGGTGATATTGAAGAGCAGGGAGGTCCAGAAACCATTCACATCCAGAAGCCAGATCTCTCTCGCCATAGAAAATATTTTAGTAAAAATAAAGATTCAAAATAACAGCAGTAATTCATGGCATAATAAATGAGTGATGCCTAGTTGGCTGTTTCTGTATGCAGATGAAATTCCCAATTTGAAATTATTTCCTTCTGTTTTAAGTCAGTATAGTTCTATTTCTAGTTCTGTCATCCTTAACTCACTGAATAGATAAAGTATATTTGGTAATCACAATTTAAAATTAAGCAAAATTGACAAATTAGAGAGTATTTTGAAACACAGAAGCTATAAAATTCAAACTAGTTACAGATTTGGCAACATTACTCTCATCTTTTACTTCAAAATGAATGCTAATGACATTTAAAGAATATCCTGAGAGAATTAAAGACAATCGAACAGAAAAAAAAAAAAAATCTGGCTATGAGAAAAAAAGTTTTCCTTATATTTGACTTTTTCTGTACTAATATTATTAGAAAAACAATAATACTGTTTATATTTTCCTTATTCTATTTCCATTTTATTAATTCCAAGTCTAAATTCAACTTCTATATTTAGCAGTTTTTGTTGCATGAGATTTCCCAATTAATGGCCCTATACAGTCTTATTATCTTCAAATTTTTACATATTGGATCACTGACTAGTTGGCCTACCCTTGTTATTTTACACTTTATAATGAACCCATTTGGTTTTAAAAATTTCTTGATTTTTTTTGCCATGATCATTATTTCTCTATTTCAAAATGATTATTATTTATTATAAACTTATTTGTATCATAGCACCTTTCATACAAATTTAAAGCTCATTATTTCAAGAGTAATGATGCACTTCCCCGTTTTCCATGAACCTTAAGATTTTTACTACCTAACAAAGAAGGTACCTTTCCCCCTATGTTAAGATATTAAAAAATGGAGCTAAACACTTTATTAAAACAAAGCGAACTGGAATTAGATTTTAATCTATTGTTATTTCTTATTGATTATCTGTTGCTTATTTGGAAACTGGAGCCTGGCTTCAGGAACCCAATGCAAAACTAGGCTGCATCAAAAGGATGCCGAGTGGTGAGCTGTGCTGACTTTTTAGTATGATTGAATGCGATGTCTTTAGTTATATTAGTTAAAATAACAAAGCTTTCTTTGACAAAGAATGCAACGCTGGGATCAAATACTTTCCAACTATTCTTAGGATCTAGCTTCTTGACATTGTTTATAAAAACCAAGTCTTACTGCAATTGTGGATTTGATGCATGCTTTTTATGGCATTACCTGAATGGATTAGTTTGCCCTTCAAGACAAGATATGAAGTAATTGCAAGATTTCAGTCAAGAGACCCCATTACTGAAGTCATGAGTATAACTAACTCTGACCAGAGAGATGTAGGGTTGATTTTGCATTTTTTGTTTGTTGAAAGCAAAGTGTTTTTGTTTTATTTTATTTCTTGGTGAAAAGGATTGAGAAAAGTCAGGTCGAATAATGTGTACACTCTGAAAGAATGACCTGCCTAGTTATTTACAAAGAAATTCACCAGGGAAGACATAATCAGGCAGTGGCATTCAATTTGCTCAAAATGCTATTAAAGAGAAATTACAAGAGAGAATCTGATTTTGATAGCAACAGATTTGAACCAGGAGCTCTTAGATAAAAACATTATGTTTTGAGTTAGTTTTATGATACTCCCTCACATACAGAACCTTAGGTTTAAAAGAGTA
The DNA here is from genome assembly GCF_964212035.1 of Myotis nattereri. Taxonomy (NCBI): domain Eukaryota; kingdom Metazoa; phylum Chordata; class Mammalia; order Chiroptera; family Vespertilionidae; genus Myotis; species Myotis nattereri. The sequence continues at coordinate 33,977,520 of NC_138085.1, forward strand.
CATGGTTCTTAGAAGATGATGCTGACTGGAACTTCTCCAGGATATTATTATCTCTCATTTGCAAGACAGATTTGCAAAAGGAAATGGATGAAAGGGGTCAAGAGACAAGTTGTGCAGATTTGACAGAACATCTAGCCAGAGTTCCAGGAAGTCAAGTTCATTATCAGTAAGGCATCTGCACAGATGAAGGTAGTCAGAGAAAAGCAATCAAATAAGATATAGTATTAATAATGTGAGAAAAGATGAAAGTCTAAATTAAGAAAGCTTGTCTTCAAGAAAATAGGATTGGTGTAAAATATTTTAAATGCATTTATTATCCAGAAGAAATATGACTGTCCAAAATTGAGTAAGACAATGTGTTCTGAAGCATAATAGATATCTGAACCAAGAAAACGCCACATTGCCCATCCAGAAGTCATTCCTATTTGTAAGAGACATGGGCCATTGCATGGCTCATATTTCTTTTCTAAGGGCTGTGATCAAAGCCATATTTCATAAATCATTTAAGTTAAACTGAAGAAAGCATTTGACAAAATAACATGTAGGGGCAAAATGCAAATGATTGTAAGTTAAACACATTTTTACTTATAGAATATAGTAAACCAAGAAACACAGTGCATACACAGAGATAGCCATCAACACCCTGCTCTTCTGACTGAGAATATTGAAGAGTAAGATTTAAAAAAAAAAACTTAAAAAACAACAACAAACAATAGACTACACAATCTATTAAAAGCACAATGAACAGAAAAAAAATGTATCTTTTTCAGGAAAATTATTTGCTACTAGAGATAAAGGTCTTTGAATGCCTTTACCCAACCAATATTTAGCACTATGCCTGTTATGTAGTTGGAATGCAATAGAAATGCTGAATTCAGTGAATCAGAAAATATAATTATATAAACAATAAATAAATACAACTCTTTGAAGTTCTAATTGTTAGTTTGTCATTAGAACTTAGGATTCGTTTTTCATTAGAAAGTAGGAACAACATATGGAAACATTGATCTTTCTCTAGAAAAATATTCTCAAAATGTTATAAAACCTAGTACAGACTTTAAAAATTCTGTTTCTGCTTTGCCAAGCGGGGGGGGGGGGGGGGGGGGGGGGGGCGGGACATCTCTTTCTCTTTTTTTTTCATTATCTGAGGTAATGAAAAATTGTGCAAAATCAAAATGAAATCCCCAGATAATATTTAGCTTATGGTTTTAAAGTGCATCTTTTATTTTTTATATCAAGTTGTTCACATGTTTTCTTTTTCTTCAACTGCCTTCAGTCCAGGAATTCTTGAGGCATCTCCAAGTAGGAACAACAACAACAAAAAAATCACAATGGATTTCTGTAACTAATTCAAAATAATGTATTTCTTGACTAGAGCTGACAAATTCAAATGTATATAGGAAAACCAGAAAGCAAGAACTGAATTAGATACTGTTTCTAAATAAAGGTATCCACTCAACACTTTAGATTCCCATAATTGGTTCAATTGAAGGGAACATGTATGATTTGCCCTCACATATTCAAAACTAGTTGGTTTTTGTTTGTTTTTTTAAAGGGGGGGAGAGGAGGTAGCCCCTATGACACTACTACAGACATTGTTTAAAACATATTAATGAACATCTTTGAATAAACTCTGACAATTACCACATTCAGACAGTATCTCAAAATCAGAATAATGGCCCTAGCCAGTTTGACTCCATGGATAGAGCATCAATTTGTGGACTGAACGGTCCAGGTTTCGATTCCGGTCAAGGGCACATGCTTGGGTTGTGGGCTTGATCCTCAGTGTGGGGCATGCAGGAGGCAGCCAATAATAATTCTCTCTCATCATTGATGTTTCTATCTCTCTTTCCCTTCCTCTCTGGCATAATTAAAAATATATTAAAAATTTAGAATAATGTCTTATGAGAAAATGTTATAAGTCATTACTTCTTAAATAGGGTTGCCAGTGTCTCACAGATATTAAAATATATATCATTGTCCCTCACCTAGGCAAGGTATCTCTCATGTGTCTAATTTTCAAGTTTTCAAAAAATATTATCATTCATTGGCTGCCTCCTGCATGCCCCATAATTCTCAGAATATTAACTGAAATCTAAGGCATTAATTGCTAATAAATTTAGATGTAAATTATTTGACTTCCTTCTTTTAACTAGAGGATTTTCAAAGCTTTATAAAACTTCTAAAACCCAAATGAATGAAAGTTCATTGACTGAATGACAGGTAATGGCATTGACATTTCTGAGGCAGAAATATCTGAGGCAAAAATGTCTTCTTAAAGTCACTAACTCTTTCTACTCTTACAAGTAATAATGCCCTCAAACTAAAATAAAAACTTCTCAGCCCATAAGTTCAGGTGCTGCAATCCAATCAATCTACTGAGTAGATCCAAGTTAGGTCGATTCATCTCCCCCTCCAGGTAAGATAAAGAGAGTTATATGCTTTGTTCATGTCCTAGTTAGAGTCTGTTTTCTTATTTTCTGGGATGACAGCATCCTATATAATAAAGAGCTAATACACTAATTAGACGGGACAGCAGAATGGTCTAATATGCTAATTAGACTGGACAGTGGGTGGGGGGCAAGGGGCGGGTCCATAAGGCAGCCAGGGCTGTGAGGGGTGAGCCTCTTGCATGAATTTTGTGCATCGGGCCTCTAGTTAGAATATAAAGTATTCTAATTCAATAAGATAGCCAATTGGTTTAATTCCATCAATGAATAAATGATGTTTTTCAATGAATAGAATGGATCACATTGGTAAGTGTAGGGTTCCTATCATTGAGTACAATGGGGCCTTGACTTACGAGTTTAATTTGTTCAGAGACCAACCTCGTTAAGGAGCTCGTTAACTCAAATGATCAACTCAATGCAAAAAATCGGCCGAGACTGGTATCTCCAAAAACTCGTTAGTCAGGACACTCGTAAGTCAAGGCCCCACTGTATTTAACTGAAAAGCCACGTCTTAGAGCAGTACACCATCCTACCTTGCACAGAACTATTAGGGGAGACACCTACACAGGTGTAGTGCAATAGACAAAAGTTTTCAAAGATAACTGAAACCCAAAAGAGGTTTTTACTTTTCTTCCAAAAATAATGCCTGGAGTTTGTTAAATGTCACTTTTATAACACTGGGACAATGAGTTTGCAGTGAAAAACCGCGTAAGGCTTATTTTCTCTGAAGATTTGCATAATTTGGACTACACAAAAATTAAAGACATATACACTGATAGGAATGTAACCAAGGAAGAAATGATGCAGGAATCAGAATTAAATGATTATATTTTTCCTATCTTAACAGATTAGGGGGTGGGTTTTTGGGAGAAAGATTGAATTATAGAACAACCCATCTTACTAGCAAAAATTGTGCCATTCTGCAAATGATAAGAAACTATTTGATCTTCTTATGGTTCTCCCTCTATCCACATTTGTAATCTGAACTTTGTTTTTATCTTACTCTTTAGATCTGGTCTCTCCTACTCTTCCTAGATCAACTATTTAACAAATACTTAATGGCCTACCCTCTGAAAGATCTGGATAAAATTCTTTGTAACTGCAGTAAATCCTCTAAGCACATACCCCTCTGATAAAATGAGCACAAAAATGCATTCCAAACCCTAATTAAAATAGCTAGAAATTTAGATTTGTTTCCATTACTACTACTACACTTTGATCAGTAAAGATGATCAGAAGAAATAAAAAGGAGGTTCTCAAAAAAGTTGCTTAAAGTACAAGTCTACATAACCAGGTACAATGCTTATTTCAAATGACTGTTTCATCTCAATTCAAAATACACATTTTATTGAGAAAAGACGGAACTTTTCAAATGGAATGCAACTTTCATCTCAACAAACCACAATTTTTACATATATATATATATACATATAGTAATATATGTATATATATATATATATATATATATATATATATATATATATATATTATAGGAAATTATACAACTAAATCTCACATTTTATTTTCCCTGAATTGTATTGGACTAGATATGTCATAGTTGTCAACCATTTGTTCTTGCTTTTTGTTTATTCATGGGGTAATGGAGTAAATGTAAAATCAAGTGTATCTCGTATATGTATATGTGTGCAAATCCACATACGTATCTTTGATTACATGCCAATGTTAGGGAAGATTTGAATATTATCAGTTTCTGTATTTTTCTGAATGTTTTTCATTTATTACCATAACTATTCATGTTGATTTTAGCTGAGTTTAATTTTTTTAATGACATGAAATACAGGTGGTACAAATGACTCTAATTAACCCCTATTCTCCAATGTTCTCTTTGCCAATTCAAATCCTATCAGTGTCACAAACTGTACTTGCTCGCCTTGTCAAGCCTCTCTCCATAACCCAATTGAAATAGCTTTACGTTTGGAAAGGAGAGATTTAAAAGGCAAAGAACAAAAGTGCACATTAGGGCAGTTGTTCAATCCCTCAGGAACAGGTTAGGGCTCCATTCAATCAGCTTGAGGACTTAGGGAACTGACATTCCTCACTTCTAAACTGTGTTTCTACATTTTGTTAGTGTCAAAAATATATACGCAGCCTTGGGCAGTGTGACTCAGTTGGTTGAGCTTCATCCCATGCACTGCAGGGTTGCTGCTGGTTTGATTCCCCGTCAGGGCACATACCCAGGTTGCAGGTTCAGTCCCTGGTCAGGGTGCATATGGGAGGCAACCATCAATGTCTGTCTGTCTCTGTCTCTGTCTCTGTCTCTCTCTCTCTCTCTCTCTCTCTCTCTCTCTCTCTCTCTCTCTATATATATATATATATATATATAGATATATAAATATATATATATATATATAAATATATATGCCAATGAATTTAAGAAGTTGGTTGCCAGCCAGAGAGAGAGAGAATAATGAATAAAGTGTATATATATATATATATATATATATATATATATATATATACCTTCCCCCTTCATCTCTCTCTAATCAATAAAAACATATTTTTGAAAAAAAAGGACATGCATATACAATGAAATTTATTAGATTCCTAATATTTTCTAATGAATAAAGTATAAGGTATACAGTGAGGCCTTGACTTACGAGTGTCCCGACTAAAGAGTTTTTTGAGATACCAGCTGTCTCTCGGGCCGATTTTTTGCATTGAGTTGATAGAGTAATTTGAGTTAACGAGCTCCTTAACAAGCTCGGTCTCAGAATGAATTAAACTCATAAGTCAAGGCCCCACTGTATATATATACCTTCCCCCTTTGTCTCTCTCTCTAAAGAATCAATAAAAACATATTTTTGAAAAAAAGAACATGCATATACAATGAAATTTATTAAATTTCTAGTATTTTCTTGTGGAGTTAGCTCTAAGTTATATTAAAGTCTTTCCATCTCTGATCTGAGCATCGAACTCCTGCCCAGAGCAGGGATATTGCTCTTGTGTTCTGGCTTCATTGTTATAATGGGGCTCCTGTTGTATTTGAACTTTTTTTTAAGTGGAATTTTTCAGTTTTATCAGAATGCTAATGTTCAGCATTCTATGTTCTAAAATCCTACATCAGTGTTTCTAATCTTGTTCAGAATAATGAGTAAAGTATAACTCTTTGGGTAGGTAAAGATAATTGAAGGTTGTAGATGGGTTTGATTTCTCCAGAACTTTGTGTACCTCTTTGTTTTTAAATGTAAAAGAACCCATTAAATCCTCTGAAACCTAGTCAACAAAAATTAATTTTAAATCATGACAATCAAATATACAGGTAATTTCCATATCATGGCATTGGAACTTATTTGTATTCAAAATGTATTTACATACTTGAAACATTTTGGCTCAACTTTTCTCCTATGGTGAATATAATGCTGTCACGTTTAATAGCTCTTACCTGCACGAAAAAAAAATTTATGATGTACTATGATTAAGTTTTTCTTTCCCTTGTTTTCTCTTCTTCCCTCTTTCATTCCACTTCCTTCCTTCCTTCTCTCTCTTTTTCTTCTTCTTTTAACATTTCTTTTCCCAAAGTGCATGCCAACTGGCTTAAGAGATTTAATAAGCAAACGCCAAACTAAGCAAACAAAGCCAGTTTATAAACTAAGAGACTGTTTTAATCTTTTGGCCTTTGTGTCCTCTGCTTTCACTTTAATATCTCTATCACTTTACTCTTTATGTTGTTGTTAATCCTCACCAGGGGAAATTTTTCCATTGACTTTTTTAGAGAGAGTGGAAGGGAGGGAAAGAGACAGAGAGAAACATTAATGTGAGAAAGGCACATTGATTAGTTGCCTCCCACATATGCCCCAACCAGGGCTGGGGATTGAGTCTACAACTAAGGTATGTGCCCTTGGCCGGAATCGAACCTAGGACCCTTCAGTCTGTGGGCTGACACTCTACCCACTGAGTCAGACCAGCTAGGGCTATCACTCTACTCATTTTTAAATTATTTTTTCCTCTTTACTGTTACCCCTTAGCAACCCAGTTGAGCTGAATTGGCTCCCAAATGCATCTTCTACTTTGAGATTTAATAAGAATGGGACCATTTGGCTGTTGAGAAAGGTTTAAGCCAATGAATTTAAAAAGTTGGTCGCCAGCCAGAAAACTAATGGTGCTTCTTAGACAGCAGTTGTGTGAATGAGCATATGCCAGCATACATCCTAACTGCTTTATTTCTTTAGTTCCCCATCATGACTCATGAAGAGCATTTGCTCCCATTTCCACCCATGACCTATTGAGTTTTCTAGAGCCAGTTCTCACACAAAAGAAAGATGTAACAGAAGAGGCCTCTCCCAATGTCTACATAGAATCACATAAAACATCACATGCTAACATGGTATATTATTATGCACATGTACATTTTATATGTTCATCATGACAGCAGAAGATTGAAAAAAAAATGGCTCTGAGTTTTGAAATTCAAATCATTTTCTTGGCAAAATGGAAATCATCTGTCCAAATCTTCTCTGTTTTAGGAGAAAGTTTGACTTCCAACAAATATATCTTCCTAGGGGCTTTCATATATTTCAGAGAAGAAACCACAGCTTTGATCCCATGTATATAAATATAGGGGGAAAGCAAGAAAATGTTAACTATTTCTCTTTATTTATTATGCTTTATACTATAGTTGTTTCTCCTTAAAACTATAGCAACTTTGTCATGCCAGATAACAAAATAAAATGGAGCCCAAAGCAGGAATGCACTTTCTTGGCAAAATCATTGAAAGTTTGTCACATTCTTGATGCTTTCAAAACGTTGAAGGCAGTCATTTGTGGCTATTTTGCAAAATAAACATATTGACTTTTTTCTTCATTCGCCATTAGTGAAGGAAATGCAGAATAAGGTGGAGGCAGAAGTGGCAAAGACAGCAGACTACGGATGCAGGTATGGCACCAAATAGCAATGAAGCTTGAAAAAAATCATGAGGAGGCCAAGAGTGGGTCCATAACCAAGCAATATATAGCAAACCCTTATAATGCATTTGACTCAGAATTATTATAAAGTTGTATAACATTCCTCTAATAGAAGCCTTCTCCCATGCAAGGATTTCTGTTCTTTGCCAATAAGACTCAAAGAAGGAAATGGGCTTCTCAGACACCTTTGCAAATGCCAACAGTGCAAGTGATAAAAGCCAATGATGGTTTGGACTACATCTCAATGAGGAAAAGACAATGGAAATGAAGCTCTGGAGGCAGTGATGAGTAATGGGTACTGAGAGGATGATGGAGAGCAACTCTGCCAGGAAAATATTGTCCAGATGAAGCTGTGGAGTCAGAGATCCACAAAAGATGCTTTGTGCATCCACGTAAATAATAAGATTTGGAACGTGACAAATGAAAGCACACAAGGCAAGCTAAACAAACAGTACTCAGTTCCACAGGTACTATAAACAGATGGACATGACAGCTGAATGGTATGGGAAACTATACCATCGAGGCTGAAGAGAAGAAAGGAAGCAAGGGAGATGCAATGTTTTGATCAATTACTTCTTGGCAGAGAGAATTTTGGTAGTTACCAACTTGGCAGAAAGGGACACATTGCAAGACAGATTGCACTTGGTTGTTGAAGAATGTTGAAGCAGGATCATTTTGGAAAAAACAAAGAGGTGTCTATGCTTTGGAAAGAGGCACAAAATAGCCAATTTATTGGGCTCTAGGTGGGATTGCATGGACCAGGCTTTCCAGATGGCACCTCCATGCAAGCCAGATCAGCTCTTTTCCCAGCTATGTTTTCTGCAACTCAAGCAATATAGGAAATAAAACCTTTGGATTCAAGAATGATTTCTCCACATATTTTTTATCAAAGGGTCAAATTGATGAATTTTTTTAAAAAATGGCTTGGGGCGGGGGTGGAATTGAGCTTTGTGACCAATGTGATTTTCGCAAGGCATTTCCTACGTTGATAAGGTTATGTTCCTGGTAATGCCACACATCAAAAGGCAGCATCATGGTTGACTGGGAAAAGAACTAAAGGTGGTAGAGCCACACTTCAGAACTGCAAATAGTTTAAAACCATAGATGGCAACTTTTGTTAAAAGAGAGGGACTGAGTGAGGGGGGAGAAGAAGCCAAGATGAAGAACCTCAACACATACATTTGAAAATCTTGCCAAGAAATCATGATCCTTCTATTTACTGAACTTCTTATTTCTTTGCATTTGATGAAATGAACCAGATACTTATATTTTCATGAGAAGGGAAACACTGGAGTGATTAAGTAAAAAAATATATAATTGTTAGTGTTTGAAAACTATGTTAGTTTTTGGCAACAGCACATCAACCTGTATTACATTCAAACATTGTGGCTTTAAGGGTTTCTGAAAACCTAGTATGCATTGGAACCTGATGAATGAATTTCCATTGTTTTTATCATCTCTAACATGTGAACACAATCCACACATAGAGAGGCTGGCTCCTGAATGAAAATTACTTGGGTTAACAAAGGGATGTAGACTCACAATGAGTAAATATACCAAAGCCCCAAATAATTATAATAGTCACAGCTTGGCAATGAGTTTGCAGACTATGAAATTAGTTTCTTGTGAATAATGGAGATTTTACAAGGCTAGTATAAACACGGGGTAATTGGAAAATCAAATCGCTCTTTGTGAGTTATTGTAAGGTCTGGAATAATGGTGATAACATTTATTTTAAAACTACCTCCCTATGAATCACTGTATTTTGGTGGTTTTTAGCAGTACTGTTGCCAAGAATTCTTGCCTGGAAGTACAACAGTGGGAACTTAAATCGTGAAGCCCAAGTCCCAGCTTACCCCTGACACAATGAGTTCTCCTCCCAGGTTCTGCACTTCCGCCTTCACCTTGCTGCAGATATTAAGCTGATGGCAATACAAGGCAATGCGTTGAAGGTAGGCTAATAAATCCTGCTTACACGCTGAATCAGGACACTATAAAACATTTAAAACAGTGATCTCAGTTAGTACGTCCTCTTCAGTTTCTAACACTTGGTATATTACGAAAGCTGTGGTGAGAAGAAAAGGTTTTGGTGTCATATACTTGCATTATATCCATTTCATTTAGATGCTTTCTATAGCACGTTAGGAATACCATGGCCAATAGTTTAGAATAGTTAGTTTGACTTTAACAAAATTCTACCAAGAGACTAGTAAAGGTCTTTCAGCAAGTCTTACTGGGACTTCTGAACATGTTTCTGGGTATTTTATCAGTTGTCTTCAAAACTGTTAAGAAACAAAATATTTTACCATTGTTATTCCTAGTGGCTCATTCAATGTTTACTCTGTGCAAGTTATTTTATTTATTTTTTTAAAATATATTTTATTGATTTTTTTACAGAGAGGAAGGGAGAGGGATAGAGTTAGAAACATTGATGAGAAAGAAACATCGATTAGCTGCCTCCTGCACGCCCCCTACTGGGGATGTGCCCACAGCCAAGGCACATGCCCTTGACCGGAATCGAACCTGGGACCCTTCAGTCTGCAGGCCGACGCTCTATCCACTGAGCCAAACCGGTCAGGGCTGTGCAAGTTATTTTAATACAAACAACCAAAGCATCAGATGCTAGAAGGACATCACTCTGGGTGGCAATCTCTCTGCCATAGAAAAGGGTAGAGTTCCAATTCAATTAGGTGGAAGGGAATATCACTTGTTTCCTTTAGTTTTTTTTTAAGAAATGCTTCATTCACTAAAGAAAAAACTATTACACCTTCAGGATCTTCCTATGTATCAAAATTTTAGCAACATGATAAACTTCCTTTAAGCAAAATACTGAGAAGCATCATGACGACTGTAAGGGAAACAGATGTGAGAGAGAATGAAGTTGATACCAACTGAAACACTTGTAAGAGAAACAACAGACCCCAGACTATGGATGTGCCAGAGTCAACATGACCAGGGATTTTGCATTCTCTTTGCGACTTAAACAGGTAGATGTCCATCAAATACACTGAGCTGAGATGAACACTTCCACAGACATGTCCATGGCTCCTAAGGCATTTCGGAGGCTCCAATGCCAATGGCTATCCGTCATTGAAATATAATCCTATTTCAAAAGTTCAGTTTGAGATTTTCCAGGACATTCCATTGTTCTGGCCCAATTTGGCACTTGTAAAAAACATACAATCACAAGATCCTTGATGAAACATTGTAAGAAATAAACACCTACAGGCCACAGTGAAGTTATCTTATTTAGACTAAGAGTATGAGAAAAAGCACTCCAATTGTTTCCTTAAAGCTCAAGGAAAATAGTTCTTTCATTAGTACTGTGAAGCCAGTGGTTTTGACATAACCACTTATTGAATAAATGACAAAGGGGTCTCTTTCATACGTAACACTTACCATTGTAGCATTCCCCTCCCCTCCCACTAACTGTATTTATCAAGAAAGAAACCCAGAGACTGTTTTCAGCTTTCTAAAAGTACTTAATACTGTAATATTTATCCTACTCCAGAGACCCATCTACTGAAAGGAATTAACTTTAAAATGATATCTCCCTAGAGGGCTGACTAGTCTTTTGATACAAATACCTTGCAGCAAATTAAACTGAAAGTTCTATCTCAATGGAACAGTAATTAAAAATGCAACAGTCCGTAAAAAGTTTATATTGCGTGCATATCTCAAATCTTCATAAAAATATTTTCAGGCAAAATAAAGGCAATCAATTTATTCCTCGGTACTTCTCATTCTATTCTGTTATTTAAACTGAAGCATTTAAAACACAAAGGCAAGATGAAACAAGAAAAATAAGTCTTACTCCATGGAAATAGGAGAATTTGAGAAAGAAATGTCCAATTCAGACAAAATAATGGGGGTGGGGAATTGCAGGTTGTTTCACTACTGATGACAGTAAGAATGACACAAAAAGAGGATTATGTTTACCTTCATCTGTCTCTTTTAAAGTCATCATTAAATAGCATTTAAATAATTTGTCACAATATCCAAAGGCATCTAGAATCCTGGGATTTGTGTGTCGTTTCCCAGATACCAAAACTGTTTTGGGCTATACTTCAAGTTGCAAAAATGCAAAATCAAAAACAAGAATCAAAATAAAAATATTGAACTCAATTAGCCTAAACATATTGAGAAATAGCTTTAGCCATTGAGATTCAGAATATAATGGAAAAGCCATCTAAGCTTCATTCACTTTCACTCCCAGGAAGAAGTCTATCCAAATAAAACTATTTTAAGAACCGCTCACCAATCTCTGCTCACTCTTCTCATCCTCCCCTACCTCAACATTTGCAAGGGTGGGTGGGGGAGGGAGATCTGGCTTTTTTTCTTGGTTGGTGCATTTTTGTTTGCATACATGCGTGCACATTTTCAAGTAAGTTCATTGTCTCTCCTCTCTTTTACATGAACTTTCTGGGATACATATAGAATTCTGTAGAAAGCAGCTCAAATTATGATTCAAACTTCACGAAGCCTGGCAGTTGATATTGCCCGGAACTTACCAATTGAGTAATGGTTTGGTCCTCAAACCCTACAAATTTGAAGGGGTCTCAAATTATGATAATACTTAATGAAGTATCATCATTATTAAGTGTTCCTCAAAAATTCAAAAGCAAGCAAAAAACATTCCCTTGAATTAGCCGAGATAATATATTGAGACAATAAAATAAAATGAGACAACATATTCACTTATTTTAAATATAATCTTAATAATTTAATAATGTATTTTTCTTAAAATATTTAAGAATCTAGGATGCTGAAGATTGTCAGTATTTAGAGGAACAGCCTAATATTAAGGATTGGAGGAGGAAAACTATAATCATCAACCCCAAAATAATAGAAGACTAAGAAGCAATCCTGTATCTTTCTATGTCTCTAGAGAATGTCGCTGTGTTGTAGTCTAGTAAGCAAATTCATGTTCGTAATGTCTCCATGTAAATAATAGTTTATATAGTATTTCTATTTCAGAATTTTATATTTTAAAAGACATTATCCTTTTAAAGTGGTTCAAACTGTAAGCCACCGTTACTTAAAGAAATAAGGATCAGTTTATCTGGCAAAGTCTATTGCCTAAAGTACCCTTACAGGAAATGGAACATTACTGCGACAAGACATATTTACAGCAGGATTTTAGAGTTCCAATTCTAGCCAGGTAAAATGAAAAATGTGAAAAGGAAATCAACTCCAACATTCGAGGTGAGATTAAGAACCATTTAAATCTGTATCTTCTTTCGGTCTGAAAGCACAAAAGAGAATTTCATTTATCTCTGATGCCTCTGAGTCTGGATGAAAATGCAGCTAAAACCTGGAGGTTCTCGATTATGTGGATTAGTCTCATTTGTATGAGAGCGTAAATTATCATGAATTATGAAGAGCATCATTACAATGAGATCAGTGTTCTATAACAAGATGTAAACTTCTTTCATTTTCCTCTCCCTTATTCAGTGTGACTGCATTTCTGAATGAGGGTGGCTGGGATACTCCTCGTCTCTCTGGGAGTTTTGTCTTCTATGTAGTGAGTGCTCTTCTCTCCCAAGGAACCACATAATTGAGAACCTCCAGATTTCAGCTGATCATAGGATTTAGGAGTCCCTCCTGAACTGAACACACCTTCTCCATCAGCCCAGTCTCAGCAGAGTTAGAGGCCAGTTTATAAAATGTTAGTGATTTTGTACAATTCATTCTTCAGTGGCATTTTGTAGAACGGATAAAACCCACGACAGAACCCAAGTGCTAATCAAGGATTCTTCCTTCTTATATTACCTGATCAGCCACGGCACGAGCTAATTTGTCCATTCGAGAACCTGCTTCAGCAATTTTCTTGGCGGCATTAATGACATCGGATGTATTTTTCAATGGGCCTTTGCCTCTGAAACAACATATACAACGTAATTAGAAATCCATTGTATGACCTGAAATAGACAAACCAACCATACTGTTTGCCCAGGACCCCGCTTTTGTATTGGTCTCTGGTCATGTTAGAAGAATTTTGAGTGTTTTCTCGATTCATTTCAATTTCCACATTAATAATCTACTTTACTTCCATTCATTTTTAGGAACTATTATCCCTATTTAGATGTGTATGTTCACATTTAATTCTTTACATTAATTTACATAGTTTAGACAGTGTTCCATTAAAAAGGGTGGTCACCACAAAGCAATGGGAATGTAATATTAAAATGCTCACCATGTGCCTATGCTGTTGTACGCACTACCTTATATGGCAACCCTAGTAAGTATCATTCCCATTTTAGAAAGGAGAAAAACAGACTAAAAGTCATGAACTCAACTAAGTCCATACAAGCCATAATAATAAATTCTAAATTTAAATGAGACACTAGCTAAAATAGATGCCCTTGCATTGTCTTTTATACCATGTCCAACACTATTATTATATTGTTAAGTCCACTTTGGCACTCTGAGAAGCAACTGTCTCTTGCACACAATGGGGAACTGTTCGGCAAGAATTTCAGAATTCTGTTCGGCTCTTACTCTCATTGGTGTCTGTGCTCCTGGTACTGATTTATGAGGGAACAGACAAAGCACTGCGTGACAGTAGGTGTCTTTATGCTTCCAAACCATTGTCCCAATATTTTCCCATGAGGTTTTCAATTAGGTGCACTGTTTAATATTGCATGTCTTTTAAATATTTATTATAAAGAAAAAGAAAGCTATGCTGCGTCAGAAATCTTTAAACAAAATATAGCACACAACTTGTCTTTCTCTTTTCTTGAGATATAAATAATAGATTAAATATATTTATCTTTTCTTTTTCTCTTAGCATTGCTACTTAGCCTGGCCTCTTTAGATGCATCTGAAAATCAAGGTGCTTTTTTTAAATTTATGTTTTTATTGATTTTTAGAGAGTGAGGAAGGGAGAGGAATAGAGAGATAAAAACATTGGCGGGATAGAAACATCTTTGGTCAGTTGCCTCTCACAACCCCATACTGGAGATCAAACCCACAACCCAGGCATGTGTCCTGACTGAGAATCTAATCCGTGATCTCTTGGTTCCTGGGTTGAAGTTCAATCACTGAGCCATACCAACCAGATTAAATACATTTTTAAGGCTACAAAATTAAATTAATACAGTTAGAAATGTGGTAAATTGTGGACAGAAACTACTTAGATGTTGATTTATTTTGAACACATAAGGTTATTCAGAGTGAGCAATGATTGCCATTGTTACATAATAATGTTTTATAAAATAGAAAATTTTAAATCACTTCAGAAAATTAATGTAAATGAAGGGCATTTTGTTCAGTGTCCCTCCTAATTTATGTTCTGCAATTTTTTACATTAGTAGCTAAAATTAAAATATATTCGTGTCAAAGCTTAAACACACACATAGGGAAATTTAAAACTTAAGATATTTTATTTTGCTGTGTTAACATTAACTCTTCCACACTGACTTTTTTCACTTGCTATTTTTATATTTAAATATAGGCAAGGATTTCATATGTAAACTTTATATAATATGTATGAGTTAAAGATTCTGTGATAATCTGGCTTCTATTCTCTAACACTATTTTTTAAATTATCTCTAAAGAAACTTTTTCATATTTTTGTTTTACACTTTCAAAAGAAATGTTAGTTCAGCTAGCGTGGCTCAGTGGTTGACCTATGAACCAGAGGTCATGGTGTGATTCCCAGTCAGGGCACATCCCCAGGTTGTGGGCTTGATCCCAGTGCAGGGTGTGCAGGAGGCAGCCAATCAACGATTCTCTCTCATCATTGATGTTTCTCTCTCTCTCTCTCTTCCTTCCTCTCTGAAATCAATAAAAATACATTTTTTAAAAAGAGAATTTTAGAGGCAGAATCTCTCACTGTTTAATAATGTTCTCCTTATTATATATTTCTGTGTAACTTTCAGACCTTAGATATCTTTATTTTGCAGTTTTACTTTGACACATTTGTTGTTACTGTTTGTCTTCATCTTAACCCAGTCCCAAAGACCTAGCTGGACTCTGCCTGATTTTCCATCACTAACCATCGTGTGTGTTTGTTTACAGCCAGATCTTCCAAGGGCTTGGGGGAAACTTCTTCATAAACCTTACATGATAACTTTCAACAGTTGATTGATTCTGACAAAATGTACTAAGTTAGTGGAGAACATTTATGGAGAACTGAGTGTGCCTGAGGCCCAGGCTCCCATCTTGTAGCCACAAGAACAATTAGAAGCATGTCCTTTGTGATTACACCAGAGGATGCAGTTCACAGACTCACTAGGCGACTGTTATTAACCAACTTTAGAGTTCATATTATAGACGCCATGCAAATTATTGGAGTCACAAGCTGGTAATGAGCATGTATGTCACACAACCGGACAGCAAGACAGAAGTTTTGAGGACATCAAACACTTCCTCTTTTTCTACTGAAATTAAAACACAAGGGTGAAAACTCAGTGACTGACATGCCCAAGATGACACTGCAGAGAGAACGCTACTCAGAGAGACTTAGCACTGGAACCCGTGTGTCCTGAATCCCAACCGAGCATTCTCTTCTGCTCTATATATTTCATCCTTATGAGGACGGCTAAAGCAGTGACCTCAGAGAAAAACAAACCGCCTTAACTACAGACAGTAGCGTACAAGAGATAATGAAAGCGGTAATATCTCAAAAAGTAAAAAATAAAAGTAGGAAGAAACTAATAAAATTACAAAAAGGCATAAATTATTAGAAAATAATAAGATACTGGTAATAAATAAATCTAAAACTAGCTAAAAAAAATGAAAAAAACCACAACTGATGTAGAAATATACTTAGATTGCAATTAGGAAAAATAGTTAAAACAAATATTAAAATGTAAAAAAGATAAGAGTGAAATAACTTCAGAAAATAGAGAATTAAAAGTATCATGAGTACTTTTCTTAAATGCATGTAAATAAATTTGAAACCTGGATGAAATAACTTATAGGCATATATAATTTACCAATACTGACCAGAGAAAAGATATTGTAATATCTAGATTCTGGTTTACATGGAAGAAATAAATAAGGCTATCAGAAAAGCTCATAAAAACAAAAAAGAAAAAAAGAAAAACAAACAGTAAATCTGATGGTTTATTAGAGGAATTCACTAAACCTTTAAAATGATGATAATCTGAATGCTATTTAAACTCTCCCAGAATATATAGAGGTGGTGAACATACAATACAGTGTACAGATGATGTTATAGAATTGTGCATGAAACCTGTATAATTTCTTAACCAGTTGTCACCCCAATAAACTCAATTTAAAAAGCCACCAAACAGACCCCCAGTCCCCCCAAAAAGAAAACCTGAGTTCCTGGATACAGAGAAAAGATTGATGATAATCTGAGGTGAGGGATGTTGGTGACATGAGAGAAGGGAGTCAAAAAGTAAAAACTCCCAGCTATAAAATAAGTCATTAAGATGTAATAATATTCAAATATATATTTAAAAGTTGCTAAGAGAGTACATCTTAAAAAAGTTGCTAAGAGAGTGCATCATCACAAGAAAAAATTTCCATATTATATATGTAATTGATGTTAACTAGACCTATAGTAAGCATCTCACAATATATACAAATATTTTAAAAAATCCTAAAATGTAAATATAAAAACAGAAGGCATTATAATGACATAGAAAAATAGAACAAGAAAGATTGTTGACTGCCACATAAAAAATTCTAGACATTCATCAGTATTTTAAAGCCAGGTGTACCCACTAATTGCTTAATGAGTCAGAATTAAGAAAATTATTTGAATAATCTCAAAAATCCTGAATAGTACATGGTTCTAAGCACCATGCAAGATGCTGAGGAATTTTTGAGGCCCAGATTTTTTTGAGTACAGAATCACTGACATGACCCACTTTCTCCACATCATGAATAGAAAAAAGGGATAGAAAAGATAGCTGTATCATTTTGTGGGATGGGGGATTAAAATTACTCATGTTCTTCTGCTTACATGCCAGGTGGTGCAGCAGTCCTTATTAATAGTTGGGTGACAACTGAGGAGTAATAACCAGTCCCTTTAAAAGAGAAGACCCTAAGTCAGCTTACATAATAGGGGTAGAATTTTCTTTTAATGTTACTGCGTAGGTTGGGAGTAAAGTCTAAAACTCCTTTAGACATCATAGTGTCTACAGCAGTGCTATCCAAGAGAATTTTTGCAGTGATGGACAGGTTCTATATATAATTCTTTACTGTCCAATATAGTAGCCCCTAGTCACATGTGACTATTGAACATTTAAAATGTGGCTCATATGATGGAGGAACTCAGTTCAATTTTATTCAATTTTTCCTATTTTCAACTTTGCATTTGAATTATTTATGTATTCGTAGGAACCTGCTCAGATATTTATGTAGGGATGCCCAAAGCACCATTAATCCAGCCTCACCCGATGTTAACATCTTGCGTAACTTATTACAATAACAAAATGAGGAAACTGACATTGATAAAATCCATAGGGATTATTCAGATTTCAGCAGTTATGCATGCACCTGTATATGTGTGCAAGTTATAGGAAATTATATCACAAGTGCAACTTTATGTTAATCCTACCACAATTGAGGCATAAAACACAAGGTTCTCTTATACTAACTCTATACTCCTCACCCCATTCATTCTTAATGGTAATCAACCCTAGATGACCCCTAGATAGTGCTCATTAATCTGTTCTCCATTGCTGTAACTTATTTTTTTAAAGAATGTTATGTCAATAGAATCATGCAGTTGAGTTGACACCGATACAGATATTTTTCACTCAGTATATTTTCCTTGAGATTTTTCAAAGTTGCTGCATCTATTTATTCCTGAATAGTATTCTATTACAAACATGTACCAAGATTAATTGAACCATTTACCCAAATGAAGGACATTTGTATAATTGCAGTTTTAGGCTATTACAAATAAACTTCATGTAGATATTTGTATACAGGTTTTGGGGTGAATGTAAGTTTTCATTTCTCTGGGCTAAAAACCCAAGAATGAAATTACTGGATCCTTTGACAAATCCACTTCTAGTTTTAAAGAAGCTGTCAAACATTCTTTCAATGTTATTTCATTTTAAATAAAATTTTAAAAACCTAGAGCTAGTTTCATACTCAATTGGTGGAAGGTTAAAGCTTTCCTTCTAAGATCAGGAAGAAGATAAGGGTGTCACTTGTATTCAACACAGCACTGGAAGTCTTAGCTAAAGAAATTAAGCAAAAGAAATAACTAAAATCATCCATATCAGAAAGGAAGAGGTAAAATGATCTTTGTTTACAAACATGATGTTAGATGTAGAAACCCTAAAGGTCTTACAAAACAATAACAACCAGAATATATGAATTTAGCAGTTATATAGTACGAAATCAACATACAAAAATCAGTTGCATTTCTGTACACAAAAAAGTATCTGAAAAAGAAATTAAGAAAGCAATCCCATTTGTAATCACATCAAAAGTAAAAGTACTTAGGAATAAGCTTAACCAAGGAGGCAAAATACTTGTTTACCAAAAACTACAAAATGTTGCTGAAATAAACACACAAATAAATGTAAAGACACTATATATATATATATATATATATATATATATATAGAGAGAGAGAGAGAGAGAGAGAGAGAGATTAGAAGACTTAATTTTATCAAGATGTCAATACTTAATTTTAAGATGTGAATATTATCCAAAGCAATCGATGTAATCCTTTTCAGAATCCCAATAGTGTTGTTTGTCAAAATAGAAAAATCCATCCTAAAGTTTATATGTATTCTCAAGGCACCCTGAATACCCAAAACAATCTTGGAAACTAACATAGCATGGGGCCTCAATTTTCTTGATTTATGGACTTACTACTGAGCATCAATAATCAAAACAGTGAAGTACTGGGGCATTGAGACAAACATGTAAACCAATGGAATAGAATAGAGAGCCCAGAAACAAACCCTCATGCACATGGTAAAATTATTTTGGACAAGGGTGTCAAGGCCATTCAATAGGAAGAGGACAGTGTTTTCAACAAATGATGTTGGGAAAGCTGAATATCTATGGGCAAAAGAATGAAATGGGACAGTTATCTTATACCACGTACAAAATTTAACTTGAAATGCATACAGGCCTTAATATAGGAGCTAAACTATAAAAATCTTGCAAGGATATATAGGGAGGAAACTTCATGACATTGGATTTGGCAATGATGTCTTAGATATGACACCAAGAACACAGGCAACAAAAGGAAAACAGATAAATCTATCAAATTTGTGAAAACACTATGCAACACAAAACACAATCAACAGAGTGAAAAGGTAACTCACAGAATTGTAGAAAAGATTTGCAAATCATATACCTGGCAAGGGGTTAATGTCCAGAATACAGAGAAGCTCCTAAAATTCAACACTAAAACTTAATCAACCTCATTAAAACATAAGCAAAGGACTTGAACAGAAATTTTTCTGAAGAAGATACACAATGGCTAATCAACATATGAAAAGATGTTCAGCATCACTAATCATTAGGGACATGCAAATCACTTGATCTCACTTATATGTGGAATCTAATGAACAAAATAAACTGATGAACAAAACAGGTCCAAAGGCATGGACACATGGAACAGACTGACAGATAGCAGAGGGGAGGGGATGGAGGCGATGAGAAGAGATTTACCAAAGAACATGTATGCATATATGCATAACCTATGGACACAGACAAAAATGTGGTGAAGCCCTGAGGTGGGGCAGGGGCTGAGTAGAGGGGAGTAAAAGGGGGAGTGATGGGGGACTCTATAATACTGTAAACAATGTAATTAATTTTTTAAACGCCACAATTAGATACAATCTCACACACATTAAGATGCTAGTATAAAAACAAAAATTAAATATAAATAAATAAAAAGAGTTGGCGAGGATGTGATGAATTTGGAATTTTTGTGCACTATTGATGAGAAGGTAAAATGGTGCAGCTATTATGTAAAACAGTACAGTGGTTCCTCAAAAAATTAAAGATACAATTACCATGTGATCCAGCAATTCAACTTCTGGGTATATATTTAAAAGTATTGAAAGCATAATCTCAGAGAATTGTTTGCACACCCATGTTCATCACAGCATTATTCACAATAGCCTAAAAGTAGAATCAATCCAAATGCCCAACAATAGATGGATAAACAAAATACACGGTATTGTACCAACAATGAAATGTTATTTAGCCTTAAAAAGGAATGAAAATCTGACGCAATTTAAAACATGGATGAACCTTGAGAACATTATGGTAAGTGAAATAAGCCAGTCACATAAAGACAAATATTCTATGTTTCCACTTATATGAGATACTTAGAGCAGTCAATTTCACAGAGATGGAGAGGAGAATGAGGTTCCCAGGGGCTGAGTGGAGAGAAGAACAGGGAGTTAACGATTCAATACAGAGTTTCGGTTGGAGAAGATGAAATTTTTCTAGAGATGGATGGTGCTGATGGTTGCACAGCAATGTGAAGGTACTTAATGCCACAGAACCATATACTTAAAATGGTTTAAATAGTAAATTGTATTGTATATATATTTTAAACATAATAAACAATTAAATAGCCACATGCACATGTGGCTAGTGCAGTGATGGCGAACCTTTTGAGCTCGGTGTGTCAACATTTTGAAAAACCCTAACTTAACTCTGGTGCCGGGTCACATACAGAATTTTTTTTGATATTTGCAACCATAGTAAAACAAAGACTTATATTTCTGATATTTATTTTATATATTTAAATGCCATTTAACAAAGAAAAATCAACCAAAAAAATGAGTTCACGTGTCACCTCTGACACGCGTGTCATAGGCTCGCCATCACTGGGCTAGTGGCTACTCTATTGAACAGCACAGGTCTAAGTGAGCCAAAGTCATCTGAATAATGTGAAGTGGTCACAGAAACAAGAAACAAAAGGCCAACAGAAAAGAATATATCTATTTATTTAGCTAGCTATCTACACATGCATATTAGGCCCAGAAGAGACAAGATCAGAAATTTGAGTCTTCCTATCTATGGAAAACAATGTTGATAAAGGAAATGTCCCCATTGGCTGTAGTTTCGTCTCAAAATAATGGCTTACACCCTTTGCATTTCCTTAACTTTATGTCTTTTATGGTTTTGACTTACTCATATAAATTAGGCCAAATTCTCTATTTGGGGTGTTTTAAAAGGTGCTTTGAGCAATCTTGTGACATTAAAGACAGAAGCCATCACATTATTCCATCTGGAACATATTTCTGTTTTCTTAGAAAGAACATCAATCCATAGAACTGGGTCTACTATATAGACTTGTGTAACATTTTGTCTTTTTGTAATAGGTAATACTTATACAAGGGTCAATATTTGGAAGCTTTCCCAGGAAGTAGTAAATCCAAAAAAAAGAAGAAAAGGAGAGAGAGAGAGAGAGAGAGAGAGAGAGAGAGAGAGAGAGAGAGAGTGAGTGAGTCGTGGAAAACTATTACTATATCATTGCTATCTACCACTGACCAACAATTCAATTCATATTTATTTCATGAAAAGGTAATAGGTATTAATGTGAAAAATCAATGTAAGTACATTATGAATTCATGCATTCAATACTGAGAATTCCTAAATGTGGAGTTAATCCAAACAAGGAGATTTATTTGCTATAGCTTTCTCAAAACCTCTAACCTGTCAATATATAATGTGACTTTCCAATAGTGAAGATATAGTATGTAAGGAGTGTATTTGCAAATGCATTGAATCATAGAAACCTCTTTTCAGATCCAGGGTGCCATAAAACATGCTTGGGAAATATCACTTCCATCAATCAGCTCAAGCAATATGAAGACAAGACAGTAGAAAAGTAGAATGAATCTGAGGATTAATGAGGAGTCGGGTGTGACTACAGGGCCATGAGTTGAACTATTTAAGGAAGTAACATTTATATTATGTCCTTAAGTTGAAGTACAAATATGTACAAAATGGATAAAGAAGTCTAAGGATCAATAAATGTAGACCTTAGATAGAAAACTCCAGATTTTTATTTTATTCTGTGAAAAGAGGAGGTGATGAAAGTTTTGTTGCAAAGGGAGTTGAATGGTTGTGAATTAATGACCAGGTGTGGGGTGGTATGAATTGATGGGAGAAAAGAACTGTAACTGAAAGATCATTCAAGTGATACCTAGGCTGGGGTACTGAGCGTCTGAGCTAGGGCAGGAATGTAGTTTGAGAAGAGTGGAGTGATTACATGATTATTAGTCTTCTACTTGGATTTTGTAGTTGGATATACCCTAAAAATTATTTTCTTAGCCTGAACTCTATTCTTTTTCAAGATCAGAATTGATGGTTTATCTCAAAAGACAGCTTTGCCCCTTGCTATACAATTAAACTTGGGTTTCTCTCCTGAGCTGTCATCTCCACACCTCTTATTATTGGAACGCAAGACTAGCACATGCTATTTCTTTCCAAAAATGACATCAGTATGGATTCACCCATGCATTACGTGCTTCTGCCATTGCCCATGAGCTAGAAGTCAAGAACTGAACAGCAAAAAGACATGAGGCATAATCAGTTTCATCCTCCATAAAGAAGTTATTACACAAATAACGAGGCAGAACCTCTCCAATTTTAATAATAATGGAGTGGATATCATTGGGATTACTGGATCAAATTAATAAATCAGCTACTGATAAGAATATAATAACAAGCTACTAAATGCAAGGGTATTTTTTTTGCATCCAAATGCCCTTTAAACATATGACTTCAGCAGAGTAGTCAAATTTTAACTCCTTTAAATAAGACATAAGAGTACATAGGAATTATTCGAGGTATGGAGCTGAAATTATTTCTCCTTGAAGTGGAAAATGCAAGGGCAATAATGATAATGCATATGGTCAAATGCAGTGAACTTAGGTGAGAGGCCACAAAAAAAGTCTCAAGTCAGCTACCTCTTTATTAAGGAAGAGGCTCTGCAGATGGAGGCAAGAGCCAAACCTCAGCTTCAAGTGTTCCATTTCCAATTCACACCGTCTTTTCCCTGATCATTACTTACTATCCTCCTCCCTGTGCCCTCACAAATGGGCACAAAACTGCTCATCAGGCCGGGGAAAAATGATAACTAGTAGCATTCTAGACATTTCATTAGTCAAATCAGCATAAAGTGATTACATGAAATCCCTGGAAATTGAAGTGGCCTTCTTTTCACTTTCAAAACTATACTTTGACTAATAGAAGGTCTGTCTTATTTAACATTTCACAAGACCTCCTCACAGATCTCCCTTCCTTGACCAGTTACATATAATGTGCAGAGCAGTATAATTGGCAACAAGACTAGATTCATTATTCAGTTTAAACTAATGAGAATATGTGTTCAAGTGATGTTATTAATGGATTGCATAATACCCATCAGATAAAGTACTAAGACAATGTTGAAAGCAAGCAAATTAAGTCATCGTAGGCCTTAAAAGCAATGTCTGAGGCTGCCATGATAGTATGATTTGTAGAAAATTAAGGCTTAAATAATAGCTCTCACTGCTTTTTCTGACTGTTATTGGTATGTCTCCGTGTAATAAATTCGTGAAGCTGACAGAGACTAAATTTAAAAATTTGACCTTCTAATGAATACAATGACATTTAAAAGCCTCAAAGGTCACCCTCATAACAGTAAAATCATTCCACTGAAGTCAAAAACAATTTTAAAACATTTGGAGAAAGGACCAAGTAATGTCATTAGTACATATTGGCCAGAGGCAAAGGGTAGGGGGGATGAGGTACAGATGTTTCATATTTTATTATCAATTGCAGTCTTTTTTTATTAGAAGCATTCAGAAATCATTAAAAAATTGTCACCCACAAGGTGATGTTTTGACACTGCCATATATCTTACATAGTTTTAATAACAAATATCATGTGGAATCATTAACACATCTTTGCTCACATGGCTGTATGTGTCTCCAGAAAAAAAAAAATCTAAAGTATAGTATTAGGTTACATTTCTATGGCAGAATAACTTACAAATGCATTACCTCTTTAGATTTTAAACCTCTCTGTTAAGTTTATAAGAAAAGTATTATTTCCCCATTTTGCAAATGCATAAAGACAATAAGAGTATGGTCCAAAATCACCTGGTATTTGGACTCAAAATTCAGGGAACTTTTCACTGAGCTTTGCTTTGCCTTATTTTTGACTTTGTGTGGTAGAAGGACAGAAATGTCACCTCCCTCTAAAGAGAGTAATAATGCAATGGCAGAAACAGCAATGACCCGGATGAAGAAAAGTCTCCTGACAGAATTCTACCTGGTCTCTTGATATTTTAGAAGCATTGCTCAGAGCAAAAGAGAATAAAACATACACACTTTTTAATTAATCTGTCAAAATTATGCAGTCAGGTTGGTGAGCCTGATTCTTTGAATATAAGGATAAAAATGAGCTGAAGTTAATGCTAGATCATGGGCTAGCATTAAAACATATTACATGTATACATGTACACCCACACATATGTCTAAATATATTTTTCTCAAGGGGGTATTTACAAATCAGTTACTTTATCTTCAGAATATTTAAATACATTGCAAAATAGTACAGACCAAAAAGATGAGTCAGCCAACCTCCAGGGGTTTGCTATAATGACTTAGAACATATAATTAAAACAATAATTACAAAAATGAATCTGTTCTCCTTGACCAAAAAGACCTATCTGCTATGAATTAGGTTCAGATCATTTTGACTTACACATGTACATTTTCTAATATCCATACCCAGCTTTTATGTCATGTTTTAATTTTCCAGCAAAGCTTTCACGAGCTAATATACAGTTACGCTTATGGGTTTAATGAGAAAAACCTTCAACTCTCTGTCCCTGGGCCTCACCTTGTGAAGTCTGTCATTTCCATCATGATCATGCACATCTGCTTGGCCAGCACAATGATGTCATTGCCGCTGTCATCCCATTTGGCCACTTCGGCATCCAGCTTGCTTTTCTCTTGGTGGAATATCTCCACCTGCTCAGCTATTTTTGCCTTCTCCTCCTGCGGTAGTTGCGCCATGATGGCCTGTGTGGGTTACAGAAGAATGTGACTAATGGTGACAAAGGAAGTACAGACTATAGGTTGTCTCTGCCTCCAGTTAAGCAAAGCTTATGGGCTGTCCCTCCATTCTGGAAAGTAGGTTTCCTCCATCCCAGGGAAGGCAAAAGCACAGACATCTGATGAGGTCCCCAAACTCCCCGTCCCCACTCCCACATGCGAAAAATACGGAGATCCAAAGGCACATGCACAGTCACAGGAACAGGACTTCTCTGCCGCTTTGATGACATACGTTTGTTCAAAAGAGTCTATTCTGGACAATTTTTATATTTGGTCTCGGGAAACTTTTACCAGATAAAAGAACACACCTCTTTCAACACAGAAATCTGTTCTGAGAAGCGAAAAAAGAAAATAGGCCTTCTGTCGCTAAGTAATTTTAAACACAAACCAAGCATCCAAGTGGGGTGGGGTGGGGAGACGTTTTATGAGTGTTAATAAAGGAATCTGTGGTTAGATGCCGAACAAAAATCCCCTCCCTGGGGCATTTCGTGGATGGCACACCTATTCCCGGTCCTCTATGGAAATCCTGGTATGACCAAAGCTCCTCGTAGAGCCTATGAGTGTGTAGACAGAGGCATTGAGATGGGTGAAAATATGTAATTAGGAAGCAAAGGTTGATTTTTCAATAGTTGCTTGGTAAGGGAATGTAGAAAAGGAATAACTACAGTCAATTCTAATTTTTTATAGATTCTTTACTTGCAAATTTACCTACTCCTCTGAAATTTATTTACAACCCCAAATCAATGCTTGTGCTTTCACGTAATTCATGGACATGCCCAGAGATGCAAATAAAAATGAGGCACCTGACCTACAAGTTCCTAGATAAGGTTGAACAAGGGATTCTCTATCTTCTTTTTTCAGCATTTATACTATAAACTAGAGGTCCGATGCACAAAATTCCTGCAAGAGTAGGCCTTCCTTCCCCCGGCTGCCATCATTGGCTTCCCTCTGGCAGCTGGGACCTGGGCTTCCCTCGCAGCCCCGGCTTCAAGGACAGAAGGACGTCTGGAAGGACATCTGGTCTAATTAGCATATTACGCTTTTATTGTTAAAGATAAGTGTCCCTCCTGAGGTATATTTGGTGCCACATTTACCACATCTTTGTACTTTTTTGTTGGTGATTTTTCTTTATAAGATGGCCCCCAAGCATAGTGTGGAGTGCTGCCTAGTGTCCGTCAGCACAAGAAGATTGCAATGTGACCTGGCTGGTGTGGCTGTTGGTTGGAGTGTTGTCCCATACACCAAAGGGTGACAGCTTCAATTCCTGGTCAGGGTACAAGCCCAGGTTTCAGGTTCTATCTCTGGTTTGGGTGCGTGTGGAAGGCAACTGATGGATGTTCTTCTCTCTCTCTCCCTTCCTCACTTTAATTTTTTTTATAAAAAAAAAAGTTTATGATGTGCCTTATTGAGAAAACACATGTATTAGATGAGCTTCATGAGTTATAGTCCTCTTGGCCATGTCAGTTCAATGTAAGTGAATCAAAATGATAAAATAAGATAGCCAAATGGAAACACTCATTACACAAGATTATATATGATTGACTGAAGAAAGTGTTGAGACTAACAGCTCTTAGGAATCTAACCTTGTGTTTTCCCTAGCAACAATAATTACATATCACTAATTAAGTGTTCATCATAACTACAGAACATAAGTACCACATGAAGAGAATAAACTGTATTTGTTAAGCAGTATTTATGTAGCAGGCACTCAGGGAACTGACATCACCTCATTGCATCCTCACAGAACCATGCACAACCTTCCTCACTGCAGAGGCATATGAATAATATCTGCCTAGGATTCCTCATCCTGAGATACACATGTTCTCCCAAAGAGAGACCAAGAAAGCATGATTTGAGGGACCTACAACTTTTACAAAGGACAAGTAAAACAGGACCAGCTGCTTCCTAAATTGTAAAGCTCCTCCCAACATAAGCGAATTGTTTTGAGGTAGCTGATGTCTAATAGAAATATCAGTGGATGTAAACTCAGAAAAACTGGTCTCAACCAGGCTCTGCACTGACTTGAGTTAGCACCTCACTGCTACTGGCTTATATCTTTAACATCTTCAGATATAAGAATAGTAAACAATTGCCTCAAAATGGCAATTGAAATAAATGTGTTGAGTTTTTTTCTGACAAAAATGAAATTAAGCATGTGCGGGATTATTGTTAACATTATTTTATCATCATTTCTATATTAGTTTTCCTTTCCAGCTACCCTTATAACTTATTATTTAGTTGCCATCAAAGGGAAGGAATTGGCCCAGAGTCTGTATCAGTATTTATAGATACAGGACTGACATGAAATCCAGATATATAAACTGAGTATTATGCTGAGAAACTTACTGATGTGAAACACACACACACACACACACACACACACACACACACACACACACACAACTTAATCTACTTCATAATTCTATAAGAATAATACTATTATTACCCCTATTTTATTAATAATGATGACAAGGTCTAGAGAAATTAAATTCCAAGTATTATACAATCAATAAGCTATAGGAATAGGATTCAAACCCAAGCCAGCTAACACCATACTTAATCACTGTGTACAACTGAATCACCATGCATGGTCATACAGGTTAGACACTGCATAGCAGTCTCAGTCAATAGGACAAATGCCCCTGAAATCATAGTACTGTCCACCAGGCTGAGTATCTTACAGATGAGGGAGGTGTCTTTGTCTGATTTGCATAAAGGTGTCATTGGACTAGCAGTTGCCTGGATGCTATATCTCACTAGCCATGTTTACTAATGTCCATGTATGCATGTAACTCTATGTAAATAGTACACATCTGAGTGTGTACATAATATATGTGTGTAGGTGTGAATCTGTGTGTTTTATATACACAAGAGTTCATCATAAAGTCATGAATGCAATGTTGTACTTATGACAAGGCAGCTACTCCAATGCATTCAGATAGGTTTGGATGATCTCAAGCTGTCCTAGATTAACTTTACCTCCACACAAAAAGTTGATAATCATGTTTCACTTAGACCTCCCAAGTTCAACCAGCATCATGTAAGCATCCATTATGTATTTCTCTGTAAAAGAATCTGCCAGCCTACCCCATAGACCTCCAGACTCCACATTTAGTCCCAGATGCAAAGCAACGGGTCTTTTGTTATCCCCAAAGGGTTAATTTGTATATTGAAGGATGTATACTAATTCTGTGAACCGTTTCACTTGAGTTTCAACTGTGCAATGTAGCATTTCAATGTTAACTGCCTTGCTTTTCTAATTCTTATTAATGCCCTACTTTTCTCCAAGCTTCCTTAGGGTAGATGCCTCAACATTCTGTTCAGAAGCTCAATACATATCTTTTGATTGACTGCCTAAACATTTTCCCACTTATTCGATCAACATAGTTCAAGAGAAGTTACCAGAACACACAAACATGTTCTATGGGCACAATCCTGAAGAAAAACTGGCCGCTTCAGAGAAGAT
Organism: Myotis nattereri; assembly: GCF_964212035.1. NCBI lineage: Eukaryota > Metazoa > Chordata > Mammalia > Chiroptera > Vespertilionidae > Myotis > Myotis nattereri. The sequence continues at coordinate 34,006,378 of NC_138085.1, forward strand.
TTTCAAAGGAAATGTTATTTTGACTCTAGGGATGGTCAACCCGCATAATACACTAAATGCTGTGTGACTTGGGTACAAGTATCATTATATAAGCTTCTGCATATGTAGCCATCGATGAGCCGAAGTCTTTTTCCTAAATATTTTTAAATTGTTCTTGCTTTTAAAAACTTGTAATTGACCTTTTCTGAAACTAGAATTTACAAAAAGGTTATCTATAAACAGTAGATCACAAACTATAAAATTTGCAAGTTAATCAAATTAAAATTCAATATATCAGTTTTAATTAAGCCTTATCAGTGTAACTCAGCAGTTTGAAATGTTAACACATTAAGGCCGTTCTGTCCAAAAATAAAAAAATAAAAATTATAGGCTGGTTACACTGAAATCAAATTGAATCAAAATTTTTTTAAAAAGTGCAATTATTCATTCCCTCAAACTAAGGGAATATTAGAAAAAGTATTTGCAAAGCGGTGAGGAGAGGGAGCGAATCCGCTTTTCTGCTTGTGTGATGTGATCACCTGGGGTGGGCTGGGTGTTTCTGCTTCTGATCTCAGCAGCCAAGCACAGGTCTCCAGAGTGTTGGGTGGCTTGACCTGAGGGCCCAAATCTGTGGCATCAGAAACTTGAGTCCACAAAGTTCCCAAACCCCCCTCCCCTCCCCATCCCAGGGTCCCAGCTTTTCTTCTGAACAGCCAACCGTTTTTGTGTGTGATTAATGTCATAAACTCTACTTTTTAAATAAAAGTACAAATCACACTTATCTAAGCCAATAACCACTCAGCCCCGAATCTTTTCTTTAATCTAAATCTAAAGAAGATCTCAGGTACTTCAATTTCCCATCTCAAAGGGGAACATGACTTTTGAAGTCTATGGGCCTCCATACTGACAAGTGTTAGTTTCTTAAATGCACAGTAAGAGTCTTCAAGTGGATGAATGTTTTTAAATAATGAGTAGAAGGGCTGAAACTCCAGGCAGCCATTTATACTCACTTGGACAAAAAGCAGGATAATAACTATAAGTAGTTAAGGAGTCCTCTGACTTTTACCAGTCTCAGGCGATGAAGTGATACGAAATATCGAAGCAATTGTCCTATTAACTCAAATAAATATGTTTGTGACTCCCTGACTTCTGAGTTGATTCAGGGTAAACTATTTGGCTAACCTTCTAAAGAATGACTCATTTTACAAGCATCATCACCATCACCTTCATCAACTTCCCATTCTCTGACAAGTCTTGTCATACATTTTATCACACAGTTCTCCTAATGACATTACAAGGTAAGATGCTTTATATAGAAGTAAGGGATACGGCATGAAGAAGTTAAGAAATAGCTCCCAAGTCACAGAGAATGGTCAAGACCAAATTTAAAATCAGGTCTTCATGACTCCAAATAATATATTCTCTCACCAAGGCTACGTGCCCAAGAGTTGTTGCTGACCAATTTTAGTTATAACAACCTGTAAAAAAGGAGTTTATAAGATGTCATGTCAGGGTCTGATCACATCTATATTTGAATAGAGCGGGGTATGATCACTCATTCTTGCACCCTCCGTTTCTCACTCCCTTTCATAATATGGTGTAGAGAAGCATCAGACATATAAAGGAAGTAAACACTGTAACTTCAGAATTTGAGAGCAACATTGGAGTGAGTACTAAAAGCTTTTTTTTCCACCTTGACCTCCTTTTAGATTAATTTAACATTTCAGAGAAGAATGTCTGAGTGAGACCACAAAGTAAGGCCATTACCAGGGGAGGACTGGCTGCTAAAAAGAGCAACTGCCTCTGTCAAAAACAACTTCTGCCTCCTTCACAATTTTGACCAAGTTAACACACTTCTTTGGTCAAAAGTTCAACCATCTGTCATCGCAGCAATTGAATGCGCCCTCTTATTTGCAACTTACAGCCTTAATTCTATGTCTCTGATTTGTCATCATCTAATTACAGGCTAACGTAGGCTGACTCAATAACTAATGCTGTCTGCTGCAAGTTAATCACACAGCACAAGACGGATCTCAAAGACAAATCAGCAAGTGCTGGATTAGAGCAATAACTTTGTTCTTACTATCCTGCACCATGTTCAGAATTCATGATGAAAAATAGTTCAAAAAAGTCTATGATCTTTTCATCCGTTGGGTGAAGAAATAACTGATGATGCAATTAGATGCCATCTGACTTTTATTTCTACCCATAACTGGCTTGATGTCTAATGTAAGTAAGATGCATGAAATAAAAGTGCAATGGGACTTTGTTCTTCCTTGTAAAAAAGTGGGAGTGATCATGCTATTTTGACAGATGGCGATTAGAAGAGTTGTACAATGTGCCTTGGTCTTTGAGAAAACAAGCCAGTGGTTACCAGGCTGTATCAATTCTGAGTTGCAATCAATCAAATTGACTTTGAATTGATTAAAGTTTGGATGAATTACTCAAACTTACCCTCTGTCATTGATGTAAAAATGCCGGTTTTACTTAATTTTGAAGATGGATGACTTGGTTGATGAATTAGTTTAGTGTTAGGCCAACTAGGCTCAAAAGACTCTCAGCTAATGATCTTCCCAAGTTTCAACATTTGGGGCGGGATTAAATAGAGTCCACGAGACATTTTCAAAGTAGGGGGCTTCATACTGTTTTATGTGCTTTTCTACTGTCACCAAAAACCAGCCTGTGATCAGAAAAGGTCTCTCTTCCAAAGGGTAACATTTTTCAGAGTCATCCTTTATTGAGCACTTAATAAAGTATGTCAGGTATTTTCCTCATTATTTTACAAACATTAAGTAATTAAAACCCTCAAAGAATTCTAATAAGTAAGTTCATTATTCGCATTGTACAGATGATAGGATTGAAGCTCAGAGAAATTAAGCAACATGTAACAAAGCATGGGCCTCTCTCTAACCTTCATAATTCAAAACCAAGTCTGTCTGAAATCAAAGCAATGCATCGTTAATGTTCTGGATTTCACCCTCACCTTTCCCCTATCAATGTCTATCTATATCTTCTGGATTACTTAATTGTTGGATGAGCCTATCAGGATATACAGTGCAAAAGATAACCTGTGTTTTATGTACAAAGACATTATGACTCATCATAAGGCCTAATATTCTTTGACTCCTCTTTATTTTAAGCTCTAGTTATTTATTACTCTTCTTCTCAATTCCTAAGCCAGTGTCAGCTTTTAGCGTTTCCTAATCCCTCTCCTAAATCATCACCTCTTCCTCAACCTCATGCTTCCTATTGATGATATTTTCTTAAGTTAAATCTGATATAGAATACCAGTATATCTAATTCACAGCTACATTGTAACTTGACTAGGGGCCCAGTGCACAAATTCCTGCACCTTGAAAGGAACTGTGGGCCACGAAACTGTGGTGGGCAAAGGGGCAGGCCTCAGCTGGCCCCTCCTGCTGCGGCCCCTGGTCCCCTGTCTTCCAGCAGCCCCGCTTCCGCCACCATTCCCATGCTCTGACAGCACCGCCACCCCACTCACACCTGCTGACGGCAGAGAGATTAGGGCCAGTGCCAGCAGTGGATGAGAGCAAGGCTGATGCCATCAGTGGGTGCAAGTGGTAGCTGCTGCCCCAATCGCTACTCTGAAGCAGGGGGGAGGTGGAGAAGCCCTCAGGGGCAATTGGAGCCAGCAGCCACCACTGGCACCCGCTGACGGTACGGAGCTATCGGGATCAGTGCTGGGCGCTGGCAGTGGGTGCGAGCAGGTCCATCTCCGGCAGTGGGTGTGAGAGGCAGCTGCTGGCCCCAATTGCTCCTCAGGAGCAGGGGGAGGTGGAGAAGCCCTGAGGGGCCATTGGTGCCAGAAGCTGCTGCTCACACCTGCTGACTGTGCCGGCAGCGGGTACAAGCGGCGGCACCAGCAGCGAGTGTGAGCTGGGCTGGCACCAGAAGCAGGTACGAGTGCTGGGCGGGACCACGACATGCAGGAGCATAGAATTTTCAGTAACCACCAGAGGCTCAGCCTGATGACAGCAACCAGCGCCCTGCCTTGGTCTGGCGCCCCCACTCATCTGCTCCACCTTTCCACCAGGGCCAACAACCATCAGGTTCCCTGCTCTGCCACTTGCTGCCGACGGTTGCCATGTTTTGCACGCGCCCCCTGGGGGTCAGTGCATGTCATAGCGAGCGGTTATTCAGTTGTTCCACCGTTCGGTCTATTTGCATATTAGGGTTTTATATAGAGAGATTGTTTTTACACTATGGAAACTGAGGCTTTAAAGGGAGGAGAACCTCACCCTCCTTTGCAATCCCCAGGTGATTCATCTCCTGCCAATGGCCTTGACTACTTGCATCTACCCCCAAGGAGATACAACTAATCAGATTGGTCAGATTCCAGGATCCTCTTTGGAACACGTGTGTTGGTGGACAGTGTTACAAAGTGCTCAGGAGTGTCCAAGTGTCAGCCAGAGCCATCATCTTACTTTGCTTCCTGCTTCATGCCTTAAACTGGCATACTTCTAGTATGTCTCAATAATTTCTTTTTTTCTATTACATGCAGACAAATCTAGGGCCATTGCCCTGGCCAGAGGTGGGGAAGGGAGAGAAAGAGGAAGGGATCTCTCTGTATTCTGATAGTTTTGAATCAATTTCAAAAGATGTGGTCTTATTTATTAGAGACCCTAGGCCAGAGTATGGAGCAATGATAGCCCATCCAATAACAAACAGTACTATAATTCTCCATTTGTCATCACCTCTTGTATAGTTAACAAGCTTGGAGACTTCAAGCAAAGCCATGATGTCTATGCCAAAGCAAGATCTGGACATCCTGTGTCCATGGCTGTGGGACCATCTGATCTAAGCATAACCTCCATCCCCAACAATGCCCACTATACACATAAGTGGTTGATTTCTTATGGCTGCTATTTTTCAAGTGATGGAGAGAAAACCAAGTTAAAAGAAATCAGAAGCTGTGGTGGTGATGTCCACTATGAGTCACTAACAAACAACCCTAGATGGGAGCACACATTTTGGAGCCATGAATCCGGGGCTCCAAGTCCCTGGAAATTGGAAATTCCCTCAAACTAAGGTGGTGAACGCAGCCCCGGTGCAACCAACCAATGTTCTGGGTGTCCACTCACCCGCGCACTCTGCCCTGCGATGAGCTGGTCGTCCTCGGTCTGAACACTTGTCCTACTGCGAACGTCATAGTCCTCCTGCTCAAAGTCAGAATCGTCCTCTAGTTCTTCTGGAGTCTAAAGATAGAGGAAAGAGAAAACTCATTATATTTTCCATTGAACCTTCACCCCCATCCATACACTTCATCACTGCTAAAGCCAAGTAGCCCCCAAAGAGAGTTTGTAGGGGATTATATGTAGAGGGTTATGTGGGCAGGTAATGGCTAGAATAGCATCAGAAAAATCAAGCTGCCCTAGTTTATCTCTTTTAAAAAAATACATTTTATTCATTACTTCCTTCTGTAGGTGTAGCAAGTCTAAAATTCTTTATCTTACATGCTTTTTAAGAAAAATATATTTGTGTATTTCCACCCATACAAATATATTCTGCGAGAAAATCATCATCAATAACAATAGTTACACCTATGCTGTTTCTGTAATGCCCATTTTGCTCTGTTAAAGCTCTCTTTTATTTTCAATAAGCCTGAAAAGGTTTGGTCACTTCCAGGCCAGTGCTGGACCTGATGAAATACCTGATGTGGTCACTAAGCCATTTAGTATACAAGTTGCCACTATAGACTATGGAGTCAAAAATGCCTAAATATGAATCCCTACATGACCATGGGAAAATCCTCCTTAGCTTTGGTTTCCAAGTCTGTGGATAGGTATTGAAAACAGTAGCTACCTGTATGATTGCTGTGCAGATCAAGGAATGTACTCTGTGTAGAGTGTCTGGTACATAAGCATTGTAAAAAGGAGTGCCATCATTATTACTTGGGATTTTGAAACAAATTCATTCAAACATTTTTTTTATAGTAAAGCCACCAACTACTACATACCCACTAAGGACTAACTTTTTCATACATTGCATCCATTTACCTCAGTACAGCACAATAACATAATTTTGGAGACTTAAGCAGAACCACGGTGTCTGTGCCAATGCAAAATCTAGGCATTCTGTGCCCCCTGGCTGTTGAGCCATCTAATTGTAATACCAAATCCCAACAAAGTCTATTATGTGTGTATGTGTTTGCTTTGATGTGGCTGCAATGTTTCCAGTGATAGAGAGTTCCCATGTCCACTTAGAGGTGAGAAAACTAAGATTCTGAGAAGTTAAGCAATGTGCCCAAATGCCTCTGAACTAGCTAATAACAGAACTAGCATTTAGACCCAAACACCCAAATGTGTTTGACTCTAAGTTGTTTCACTGTTGTAGTCACAACCCCACCACCATCCACATTACAAATCAGGCAACAACTGAAGGTGTGGAATGGCTTTAAAGTGAGTGGAATTAGCCCTTTCTGGTTTGGCTCAGTGGATAGAGTACCAGCCTAGTGACTGTAGGGTCCCGGGTGAATTCAGGTCAAGGGCACACGCCTGGGTTGCGGGCTCAATCCCCTGTGTGAGGTGTGCAAGAGGCAGTCAAACAATGATTCTCTCTCATCATTGATGTTTCTCTCTCTATTTCTCTTTATCTCTCTCTCTCTCTCTCTTGCCCTTCCTCTCTGAAATCAATAAAAATATATATTAAGAAAGAATAATAAAGTGAGTGGAGTTAGATGAAATCCTATCAAATAGGTACAGTCAGCGTTAAAGAAAAGATACACATGAATCCATGAACCCAGAAATAAGAAACCCTCCCATCTTTAATGACAATAATAATAGGTAACATGCATTAAAGGCTTTCTGTGTGCCTACCACAGTTTTCTCTAAGTGCTTTACGCACACTAACTCGGTTTTCTTCACAGTCCTACAATGTAGACATGATTTTCTTTATTTTACAGGTAACAAAACTGAGGTGTGAGAGGCTATACCTGTTGTAAAGGCTTCTAAGTCCGGCACTTTGAAGCATGTTGTCTAAACTATCATGCCCTGTTCATTCTAAGAGGATGAACTCAGGAGGCTGCAAGGATGGTGCATGAGGAGCAAATGCGGTAGTGCTTGCGACATTCCTAGCTCAAGTCTCATTAGCCTTAAGGGTGATGTCACCCACAAACTGCCTCTTGGCACACAGCAGCACCTCCTGTCAGGGTGCTGTCTTTCAAAGGGAAGCAGTACCGATGATGCAGTGGCTCATTCCCCATCAGTAAGGGCACATTTTCATTCTGCTGGTTTCTTTGGCTACTTCAGTGTAATTAATCAGGCATGGTTATTGATGAAGCCCTGAGATTGGTCTGACAGGCATAAAATAGGGTCCTTCATGCCAAAATCACATCATGCCTAGTAATTTTCCAAGCTTTGGCACACCCTCTTGTTTTCCTTCTCTCACCGTCAGCCTTTTTAATATTTACTTGATCATCTATAGATGTTCAATGTTCT